>NC_081405.1:339604234-341020484 GCF_030272615.1 Cryptomeria japonica | reverse complement strand
TGATGTATGATGCACCTGATACTATTTTGTATCTATGCTCTTAATCTAATTCAAGGAGATGATGTTTTCCAATCTTGACATTTTAACAAGTCTATGATATTTGCATGAGCTATTGTAGATAATACCTTAGGAAATGTGTGTTGCATTAAAGGATCATTAAGAAGTGTTGCAGATAATACCAACACTACCCATGTTTACCCTTTGCATGTGTTTCATGGCATACACACTAAAACAATTTTCATACATTTCACCCTCCTATTAAACAATGAATTTCATAGTTTAGTACATATACTTTCCTAGTTCTTCTACTCTAGTAGTGACCCCCAAAAGCACCCAAAGCTCAAAATTTTAATACATATATAGGTTATACTACTTTTTTTGGCCACCTATAGTGCCTCAATCACTTTTCCTAAACAATTTAATGCATATATAGGTTACACTATGTTGGTTCCCAAATCAACAGATCCTAAATCTTAGAGAGATAGCCAGTAACTCATGAAAAGACTCATGATTGGACTTGTCTAATGAACAAGATTCAACATGGAAGCTGCAATCTTCTACTCTTCAGGCTCTGCAAGACCTAGGCAGGTTTACCTATAACACCGTGGTCCATATATTGACTTTATGCTAATTGACAATGCATTATTTAGCAAATGATTTCAATGAAAATATACCAAGGAAAAGTATAACATACTATGAATTATGGCTTGAACCTTAGTTTTTATCACTCTTGCTTGTATTAAAAGCCAACTCTAATCTACTTCTACTTCTAATACAGAAAACTAAAAACTGAATATAAAAGGTGAAATAAGGATGTAAAGATGACCCTCAAACCTCATGAAAGTATGATGAGTGCCTGTTCTAAGGGAAAACAGAGTCAAATCATAGTCCTAGTGACAAACAAAATTACATTATCAACATTAAAGTTCAATGCTAAACAGTTAAGACTTGCTTAAAGTGCTCAGATTAAGAATGCATTCATAACCTCCCCACGCTCTCTCAAAATCTATTGCAGTATTCAAGAGAAAATTTAATTCATTTAGTTTGAAATTAAACTCATCAAAGATTACACATTCCCCATTAGAGAACAAAAATTTCATATGTCATTAACATAACAATTCATGTTTCCTTTTGTTGATTTTTAAGATAAAACTGATACATTCATGAAAATGTTACAATGGATTGCCAAAACTGCAAAAAACTGTCTGCTGCTATATTATGTTGGCATTACACACTCCAATGAGAAATTGTAGGTGATTGAAGGTATTGTCATTGATGGAAACCTTGCAATCCTATGGCATCGGTAGGCACCGACACCGACAGACTCTATATCGGCAGATAGTTTACCGACAACGACAAAGATGATTACCGACACCCTGGCCGATAGGATTTTGATTATTGCATTTTGTATTTAATTGTAATATCTTTTTGTAAGTTGACAAGGTGAATTGTAATAGGACTCATATATAAGTATGAGATCTTGTAGATCATTTATGTAAGAGGTAGATGCAAACATGCGAATATTAAGGCAGATTTTGGAGTAAGGTTTATGGTTATTGTATGAGCTTAAACCGGTACTGAACCTGGCATAGCAGATGCTGAACTAAAGTAGTACATTATATTGGATTTTCATAATCCATTTTGTAAGTCACTGAGACTTCCTTTTGTAATCAAGTAGTGAGCTTTAGGCAGTTGGCCTTCCTGCATGTGCAGGCCCCTATTGTAATTAATATCCATTCATTGGCCAATGAATGAATATTGTGGGTCACAAATCCCACCGAGGTTTTTCCAACACCAGAATTCCTCATTAAAAATCTTGTGTTATGGTGTGCTTTCTATGTTGTGCTTATTGTTCTTATTTACTACATTAATTCTTGTTTACGAGTACACTGTTTTGGAATGCAATTTGTTTAATAAGATCAGAAAATATGTTGACTAGTTAGATACTCACACACCCCTCCCCCCCTCAGTATCTTTGGGAATCCTAAAAATTGGTATCAGAGCTTGGTCCTCTTTTTTCAAAAGCCTAACAACTTGAGGGAGATTCTAACACTGGTATGGATGGATAATTTGAGAAAGCAATTGGAAACAACTCTTGCAGATTATGATGCAGAAAAGTTGAAGAATATCAAACTTGAAGATGATCTGAAGGCTGCATAGGAAATCAGTCAAGGACTTCAGAAGAATATTACTATTGTTAGAAGAAAAAGAAGAGAACTTCATGAGAAGATACAAAATGATGATGATGAAAAAGAAACTCTTAATGATCTTGTAAGCAAGATGAAGCAAGAAAACATGACCTTGAGGAATGAGATGCAAGATATGACTATGAGATTTTGTAAAGACAATGAAGACAGAAAGAAGAATGAAGATGACCTGGATAGGAGAATCAATGATGTTGGAAATGAAAATCTAAGAATCAGTCATTAAAATGATATGTTGAAGATAGATCTGATTCACTTGGAACATGATAAAACTGAACTCATGAGACAAAAAGATTTCTTGGAAAATGAGTTGTCTACTGAAAATAAACATAAGGAGAAATTCAAGAAAAGTTCAGAAGAACTTGATGATATGCTAAAAAATCAAAAACCTAATGGAGATACTAATGGACTTGGGTTTGAAGTTAGTGAAAGCTCCGGTACTGTAAACAATCATGATCATAGTAAACCGGTAAGATAACCTAATCCCTTCAAATTTAATGGAAAATTCTTTAACTGTAACTGTATGTGGGAAAAGTGGGTTGTTAGAATTAAAAATGTGAAAAATATGTAAAATACCAATCCACACACACACACAGGACTTCTTGATGTGGTCATTTTTATACGTCTACAGTAACAAGTATGGTCATAGAGAAAAACAATGTAGATCTAGAAACAATCAGAACACTAATGCACCCACTGGTCAATGTTCTAAATGCAACAAAATTGGTCATAATTCAGAAAATTGCAGAATGAATGTAAGATGTTATGTTTGTGGAAGATTTGGACACTTATTTAATCAATGCAGAACACATACCAACATAGGATATGGAAAAGCTATTCAGAAAAATAATGTGACTTGTTATTCTTGTAACAAGATTGGACATATTGCAAAATTTTATAGAAGTAAGGCATCACGGACAAATACCAAAGGACCCAGTTTGAAAGGTAAAGAAAAGGTTGATGAGGTAAAGGAAGAATTTTTAAAACAATGGATTAGAAAGACATATCAGAATGTTGATGAGGCTATTCCTTCACCGGTAGAACAAAGTATCACTCCACCGGTAGGAGATTCTTCATCTAACTGAAAACAAATCCCTTGGGGGTATGGCAACTACCTGAAAACATGCTAGTTTACCCTCGGTTGATGGTAAGAAGATGAAATGCTTCTTTACTGACAGATGAATTAAGTTTTCACTTAACCGACAGGCATTTATTATGGTAGTTGAAGGAAATGACATTATAAAGCAAGTATTTTTCACTCTTTTTCACTCAATGAGCATTCAAATTTCTGAAGAGTGCAAAAAAACCCAAGCAAAGGCATCCACAGTGAGAAGTGAAGCAAAATCTATCAAGCATTCAAACCTAAAGGCAAATTAAGGTATTCATCAAATGACTTCCTCCTCTGCACCTAAATTCATTGCAAACCCTACTGTAATTGAAGTGATTAAATGCCCTAGGTGCGTATTTAAAATCATACCCAAAATAGCGAAGTAGGATGATACCCTAGGAGAATTCTCTAAAATACCCAAAGGAGTTGCTTATGCTGAAGACCCTAGGATATACATACATTGTCATATTGAGGAACTTGGTGCTGATGAGATAATGAACATGTATAGGACTATAATTTGTGATGAAAATGGTAATGTGAAACCGAAACACAAGATAATTGAAACCCTAGGTTTTGTGGAAATACTTAGCATTCTTGATTTTCCCAAGGAAGTTGTAAGAATTGTACTTAGTAGAGTTCATGGGGAATTATTTTGGCTTGACTCCATCCATAAGATTACAAGAGAAGCAGTTAGGGAAGTGACTGGCTTACCTTCCACCGGTAGCAGGCTTGATAAAACTAAAAAGGTTCCAAACAACATTGTGATGACCTTAGCTGGTGCAACCCATGACAATAGATCCTTGAGAGTAAATCATGTCAAAGATATAAATGTCAGATTCATTAGCATGATACTAGGTGTGTGTGTGAAAAAGTGAACCTGTAGCTGCAAGCACAACACTTCAATTAAGTCATTATATGCATGGTTAGTAATCAATAATGAATAAAAATAAACCATAGCAAAGCGAACCATTGCCTTCTAAATGATGCAAGTATAAGATTGTTCTCAGTTTGTTATAAGCAATACCAGTGACTAGACTACACCAAGATGAAGGATTTAATCTATATGATATTAAGCTATATGGATGCAAGATAAATGAATAATTCAAGCAATAATAACCAATTCAAGCAACAATGGATGCAAGCAATAATGGATGTAAGATGGATGCAAATAATCTAAAAAAGCAATAATAATCAATCAATGACTCCAGAGCAAAATCAGCATAATAATGATGTATTCTCAAAAATCTCCGGGGTGAATTGGAATGAGAGCTGATAACTGAATTTATAGAGAATTACAGAGAGATGATGAAAAAAAGCTCAATTTAGGATTAATTGAAATAATTGAGAAATCAGGTTGAGTTAACCTTGAGATAGATTCCAATTATAGTTCAATTGAAATGCATTCGAATTAGAAGTCTAAGTTGCATTGGAAAACAATAATAAATCAATTCCATGCATTTGTGATAAAAATAGACAATTCTTCAATTTAATCAAGAAAAGAGTCTTCCTAATGCAACTGAACTTCTTTTCTAAAAGCTTTGAGTTCCAATTTAAGAGAATAATTAATAATTCAATTAATTGCCTTTCTGATTTCAAGTTCTCAATTTAGAAAAAGAAATAATATCTCAAGTTTGATTTCTCTCTTAATTCAATTCTTTTTGATTTTCAATTCAACTCTTTGTTTTATAATAAATTCTTCTTTTTGTAGCAAATTAATTCTTTTTTGCATGATTGAATGGCAAATTTATTAATTAATTAAATATGCAAAGATATTTAATAAATTGAAATAGGATAATTGATCAAAATGAATATTCTTGGAATGATTCAATTAATTAAATAAATATTTAATTAATATTAGGTAATTGATTTTGCCATGTGATATTTGATAATTAGAGAATTAATTATATGCTCAAGATTGATTTAATTGCCTTTTGGTTAGGACCTTGGTGATGTTGTCGAGATTAGGGGGCCATGGTTTAGATGACCATTTTTAGGGTATTACATTTTCCCCTCTTTGAATTAATGTACGAGCAGTGCGTTGGTTCAAAGAATGTGTGATGTCTAGGAGATGTCAGTTCTGAACTTGATTGATCACGAACTAGATGAAAGCAATGTGTTAGCTTGATTCGAAGTGACAAAACTGAATGAAGTTTGATTAAAGCGATATTGATCCTGAACTTGATTGAACTGAGGAATGATAGAAAACAAAGATACTGAACTTGAACTTGATTGATCAAGAAGTGGATCTTACTGATCTAGAACTTGATTGATCTTAGATGTAGTGAGTGATGATAAAAATTGATCTTGAACTTGATTGATCAAGACATGATGAAGATAAACTGTTCAACTTGATCAAGAAATGAATACTGAACACCAGCTTAGATTTAGAGAGATCAAAGAAACTCTTTAAACTTTTTGATTGAGTTTAAACGAATAATCAGTTTGATTTGAAGCGATATGTTAAGAGATTAATTCAGATGAAAGACAAATATTAGCTTGATTTGAAGCGATGAAACTGATATGCCCCTAGCGATTGATTGATTCAGATGATCAAGGGATCTCAACTTGATGTGAAGCGATGAAGCTGAGATGCCTCTTAGTGATAAGGATTGATTTTGTTTAATTGAAAAGATTTTGCTTGACTTTTGAAAAAAAATTTCTTGACTTGTGAGATGTGAAGTCATAAGGTCGTGAGTATGCCCCCTCGGGAGCGAAATCAAAAGATAGCGAGGGTACATGATTAAGGCAATTGTGTGACAAAGAATAACTTATTTGAGCACAAATTGATCATGAGGATTTTTTTTTTGAAAAAAATTTCAGCGATGATTAAGAAATTGAGCGTAGAGTTGATTGTAATGTTGAGCGTAGAATGAAATTGAATTAAGATTCAGTATTTGAAATTGAGCGCAATTTGAAGAAAGAATAAGCATTTGATGAAAAGAGCGCTAAGTGGTCCAGATTGTGAAATTGACTAGCAAGATGATCTCGATTTTCGATTTCGATTCCAAAAATGGAATCAGAGTAGGCACATTAGCCAAGGGTACAATTTTCGTGTCCATCGGAGCAAGTTGAAAAATTAGGTTTTTGGCTATATATAGGACGAAACTATCATTTTCAATTCATTTTAACCCTCCAAGTTTGAAAATTCAAAAAGCCTTCTGCGAAGAAAAAAGGTGGTCCCTACTCGTCAGCATCGATTCGAGCACCAGAGAAGACATAATCAACCCCGATTCTATGAGCCAACAGTAAGTAATCGATCTTAAGCCTCTTTATGTTTCCAATTTTGAATTTTTTTGTTTATTTTTCACGTTTTTGACAGGTTTTGGGTCGGGTGTCTCGGTTTATTGTGTGAGACAGGATCCTGTCTCATACGAGAAACTGGCAAATTTTCTTTTATCATTTAAACCCATTAGAATTGTCGTACGAAGCCCTCCCTTATGTCGTACGAGAGGTCGGTTAAAAGACCATTTTGTCGTGTGTTATATAAAACTTTGTCATTTGAGGTTGTTTTCTCATACGAGAGCCATTCCTGACTCGTACGAGATTCTGTTAAACTATGTTTTGTCATTCGAAAAACAGTGACCATTTTTGAAAGTGTAAAGATGAAATTTTGCTTTGGCATTTGACTTAGTTGGATTTGCATGATGTTTAACTTCTCTTGTAGGATTATTTGGAATGTTTTCTGATGTTTCATTATTGGATTGTTGCAGGTTTGCTTACCTCTTATACTCTTCAGATGTGTATATCCACCCACGATGGCTTTAGTTTGAGATTTGTCTGAGGTTGAGCAGGCTCATGTTGATATGTGTGGCTTTACTCACCTAATGCAGTTACCTGATATCTGTGTGAACCACGGGATACTCACAACGTTGGTAGAACAATTTCATTCGGAGCATAATACCTTTCATTTTCCAGTTGGGGAGTTGACCATCACTCCCGAGGATGTGTACAGGATCCTTCGTATCCCTTTTGCTGGGGATAAGGTGGACTATGATACCACATTGTTACTTGGACTGCAGGCACTGAGGAACATTTTCAGGGACCCAGATATCTTGACTCGTTCTATGAGCTAGGATATATTGATGGGCAGGTACAGTGAGGAGTATCCACTGGCATGTGTCCTAGCAGGTTTCATCGGTTGCTTCCCGATGCCGGATAGAGGCCAACAGGGTTTTCAAAGTGGATGGGGCCGTATGCTGGAGAGGTTGATAGAGACCCCTCAAAGACTAGGTTGGAGCTCTTGTTTATTAGCCCACATGTATCGAGAGATGCATGAGATTGTTTACAGAGAGGGGCAGAGCATGGCTGTTGGGGTATATATTTTGTAGGTGTGGGCTTGGGAGCACCTTCCCGTGTGTCGACCGATAGTGATAGACATCAGGGAGCCAGGACAATCGATCATTTATAGATATGCTGGATATATCATGCAGCCCCATCTAGGCAAGGCAGACTTCTGGAGATGATAGCTCGATGACTTGATAGCTATCATATGGTGACCATATAGAGGGTTAGAGCCATGGGATGATTGGCGGACAGTGTAGAGAGATCTATTTGTCACATGCCCACTGATTCGGAGATCACAGACTATTGTGGAGCAATTCATCGTCGTTTCACGAGTGATGAGGTAGTATGGCTGGCCTCAGGGGATCTCACAGGAGTTTACAACATATGCTAGGTATGCTAACGAGGAGAGGCAGGGTTGGGCACCTAGGCTATCTTAGGCCTTGGCTATGCAGGAGCTGACAGGTTTACACTGCCTGAGGTGGGATTACCTAGATGATATAGCAGATGCAGGGGTATTGCCCCAGTATAGAGATTACTTTCAGCAACATCCTTTCCTATGTTTGACAGATCTAGGTGAGTAGGCTCCTCAGATTGAGGATGTTGAGGAGGATGCCCCCGCACCGACATAGGGATAGGGCCAGAGGCAGAGTCATGGACAGAGGGTTGAGGCTCCACGATGGGGTAGTGGTGATCTGGGTGCGAGCAACAACAGGGTACCAGCTCAGGCTAGGTAGCAAAGGAGTGAGGGTGGATCCCTAGGGTGAGTGGGTGAGGTAGAGGAGGAGAGAGCAGCTCCTAGACAGGTACGACAGTGGAGAGAGGAGTAGAGTGGAGGTGGAGATGGGGGACCTGCAAGAGAGCATGGACAGGATGTTGGTAGGTCAATGAGAGCACATCTTGTAGAGCTGCAGTCACAGTTGATAGTGGCACAGACTCAGCTGGCGAAGCGAGACCGACAGCTGGCCGAGGTGAGGACTGAGTGTGATCACCAGATTGTAGCTTTGAGAGTAGAGATAGCGTCTCTACGGCAGGAGATCCTTCTCCAGAGCAGTAGGGAATCTTATTACGTAGCATCGTATAGTGTTGTAGTTCCTGTTGCATAGCAGGTGCAACCTTATTTGCAGTATATGGCCCGATCAGAGGGAGCACGAGCACCTCGATAGGATCCCAGGCATCAGGCTCCTCCTCCTCCACCAGGCGATGAGGGAGAGGGTGCTAGCTAGATGATTCTTTTTGTAGCTGGGATATTTTTTTTGTAGACACACCCATATTTTTGTAGCCTATACGATTCTTGCTCCGATGGGAGTTTGTACATGTCATTGGACATCATTTTGTACCCTTAGACTTGAGATGATATATATATACGAGATCTAATTTGACTTCATTGTGATTGTGTCAATTGGTTATGAGATGTTTTTATATCCTTTATTCTATATGTATGCATTTCTTTTTCAGCATGAATGTATGTATTGCAAATGATTATGGATGTCTATGTTTTTGTTTCTTTTCATATGCAAATAAATAAATGCAAATGAGTAATAATGAAATGAATGAATCTATATAAGATATTTATGTATGCAGCTAACATCTCAAAACACAAGTACTCAATCGAAGAAATGATGAAGAAGAGACCACTTAGCGAAGAAATGGTGAAGCTTCCAGCTCTAATTCAGCAAATGAAGAGATCATTATTATTACACCCAAAATCACTCTAACGTCACAAAATGCAAAAGGAAATGCAAAATGATATGCGAAATGCAACCTAAACCTAGTCACTAGATTTAAAATGCTTAAGATTCATCATTGAGCATAACGAACACAATGGGCAGGTTAGAGTTCCTTTCTTTTTCAATGTGCAATATTAATTATCTTGTCCGCAATGACCCTTTTTTCATTCATATCCTTGGACAGATTTCACAGGGACCCGAATTGCATCATAAAGAAATTCCCTCAAAACAAACAAAGAAATGATATGGACCTCCCTGTAGCATACAAATAAGTGGAGTCAAGGTATGTGAGGCTATTTCACCTTAATGTGAAGGCTCTTATCATAGACACCTAGCTAATTTATATGTTTCCAGATCATCAGGATCATTCCTACAAGCAGAGAACAAAGAAAATATTGTGCCCCCAATCCTTGCTCCTCTTAGTCAATACATACATCCTTGAGTTACTCAGGGGGATAATAATAAAAAACCAATATAAAAGACATACAAAGAAAATTTTCATGCATAGCTCAAACTGTTTAATGATTGTTTTCCATTATGTTGTTTTGTTTGTTAACTCAGTGATAAAAACTCTGTAGTAGTCACGAGACAGATGACTGACTCGGAGTGGATGACCAGTTTTCACTGACGGGAAAATGACTTGTTTGATACTGCTTAGGACATGGGATGTGCTCTGTCGACTTTCCTAAGACTAGGGCATTGATCAGTTTCAAGTCATGTGGGTTCCAATGAACCAGGGTGTCATGAAAGTGACTGCAAAATATGTACAAGTGAAAGCAAAGATGCATGAAAGCGGGAAATGCCAACATTGCATTGATAGATGGAGCACTTGAGTACAAGAGGCGCCTATTTACCAAGTTTTCACCTGCTTGGCAGAGAATCAATTTTTTTTTTTACCAAGGTGCCTGTTTACCAGGTTTTCACCAGGTCATTTTCTCTTTTACATTTTTTTTTATTTTTTATTTTTATTTTTATTTTTTTTTGTATTTTATGATTTTTCCATTTTTTTAGGATTTTTTTCAGGACTTTTTCAGCTATATAGTTTGCTGGAGCAGAGAATGCTAAGTAAAGAATCTTTTCAGGTGGATGGTGTTAATTGGTTCTCAGATCTGTTCTCCTTCCGATGTTGAGAGCTTATGGGCACCAGAGCCAAAGACTGCAGTAACGATATAGGGACCCAGCCAGTTGGGTTCAAACTTCCCTTTGTTGTCTCGAAACTGTTGATTTTTTGGATTTTCTCTTAGTACTAGGTCTCCAACTTGAAATTCTCTTTGTCTAACCTTCTTGTTATATCCTCTGGACATTCTCTTTTGGTACACTCTGAGATGATCAAATGCCACTTGCCGACATTCATCCAACAATATGAGTTCTTGCAATCTAGATATTCTGTGATCTTCATCAGTAACAAGACCTTGCAATGAAACACTTAGAGATGGTATTTCTACTTCAATAGGTAATACTGCTTTGGACCCATACACCAAAGAGAAAGGTGTAGCCCCAGTAGGTGTTCTGATACTTGTTCTGTGAGCCCATAGTGCAGGATTGAGCTACAGATGCCAATCCTTCCCGGATTTGTTCACTGTTTTGTGCAAGATAGTTAGTAGGTTTTTGTTAGATGCCTCAGCTAGTCCATTACCTTGAGGGTAATATACTAATGACCAATGTTGCTTTATTTTGAATTTCTCACAAAGTTCATCCAAGTCTTTATTCTTGAACTGTCCTCCATTATCAGTCACGATGGACGAAGGTATCCCATACCTGCAAATTATATAGTTTAGGATGAATAAGGCGACTTGTTTACCAGTTGCTTTGATGAGCGGAACTGCCTCTACCCACTTGGTGAAATACTCAGTGGCCATTATGATGAATTTATGTCTATTGGATGATGTAGGATATATCTGACCAATGAGATCAAAGGCCCATTGCTGAAAAGGCCAGTGTGTAATGAATGGTATGAGATCGCTCGCTAGGGTGTGTATGAGATCTCCATGAAGCTGACATTTCTCACAAGTCTTAGCAAATTTTATGGCATCTTTTTCCATATCTGGCCAGTAGTAGCCAGCTCGTAATAGTTTCTGAGCTAAAGTAAAACCATTTGAATGAGATCCACAAATACCTTCATGGACTTCCAATAATGCACGTTTAAACTCTTTAGTTTCTAGACATCTAAGCAATGTACCGTCCAAACCTCATCTAAATAAATCATTAGCTATGATAACATACCACGAAGCGTTTCAAGTTAGGTTTCTTTTCTCATTTTGAGTAAGATTTTCAGGAATAACTTGGTCATGTAGATAGGAGTAGATGTGGCTATATCTGGATGAGTCATGTCCAATAATAGAACAAACTATTTAGGTTTAAGGGGAATCATAAGCTGGGTAACACAACTCTTCCACCAGGAATTCAAAGCGAGCATTGAACTCTTGTAATTTAGGTATGGATGCCAGAGTGGCCATAGCATCTGCTGCTATGTTAGCAGACCTTGGGATCTGCTGGAATGACACAAAAGCAAAGTACTTCTTGAGATCATCCACCATTCTCTTGTAAGGCATCAACTTCTCATCTCAAGTCTAATGTGTGTCATTGATTTGATTGACGACCAGCTAAGAATCTCCATAAATATGTAATTCAACAACCTTCCATTCAACAGCTAGTTTTATCCCATTTACCAAGGCTTCATATTCTACAATATTGTTTGTACAGGGAAATAAAAACTTGTAAGATTTTGGGATGGAGTACTTTTGAGGAGTAATGAATAATATGCCAACACCTGAACCATTTTGAGTAAAGGACCCATCAAAGAACATCTTCCAGGGTTGTTGAGTAAGATGCATTATTGATTCATCTAGGAACTTGATGTGTAGCGGTTGAGTATCCTCAAGTGGAGCTTCAGCAAGTTGATCAACAATTACTTGTACTTTTATGGCTTTGCATTCCACATATTCAATTTCAAACTCTGTAAGGATCATTACCCACTTTTCCAATCTTCCGGTGAGTGTTGCTTTATTAAGAAGATACTTGAGTGGATCGATTTTGGCCACCAACTTGACTGAATGTGCTAGCATATAGTTCCTCGGTTTCTATGATGCAAAGACTAATGCCAAGCATGCTTTTTCTATTATAATATAATTCATTTCATAAGACACCAATGTCCTGCTGATGTTATAGATAGCTCTTTCCTTTTTGTTGTCATCTTGTTGCGCCAAAAGTGCCCCCAGTGATGAGTCTATTGCTGATATATATAAGATTAATGGTTTACCTTGAATAGGTGGCATTAAGATCGGTGGATTTGATAGATACTTTTTGATTTGCTGAAGATGGTGTTCACATTATTGATCCCAATTGTATAATACATCTTTCCTTAGTACCTTCATGAAAGGTTGAGCCTTGTCTGCTAGCTGAGAAATGAGCCTTCTAATAGACTGGAGATGTCCTTGTAGACTTCTCATTTGACTGATATTCTTTGGAGGCGGCATTTCCATTATGGCTTGGACTTTCTCAGGATCAACTTCGATTCCTTTTTTTAAAATTATGTATCCAAGTAGCTTATGAGATGTCACTCTGAATGCACACTTATTTGGGTTTAATCGGAGTTTGAACTTTTCCATTCTGTCGAGGATAGGACCTAACTCTTGAATATGTGTTGATCTTTTCATAGTTTTTAGTAAAGTATCATCAACATAGTCTTCCATATTCGTGTGCATCATATCATGAAAGATAGTTGTAACTTCTCTCTGATAGGTCGCTCCTACATTCTTTAACCCAAATGGCATAACATTCCAGCAAAAGGTTCCCCATGCACAGGTGAAAGCTATCTTTTCCTGATCTCCAAGAGCGATTTTAATATGATTGTAGCCGGAAAATCCATCCATTAGCGAGTACATCTCATACCCAGCTGTCATGTCGACTATCATATCAATATTTGGCAATGGAAAGTCATCTTTTGGACATGCTTTATTGAGATCTCTAAAATATGTACAAACTCTGATAGATTTATCTGCCTTCGACACAGGTACTATGTTGTAAATCCATTCAGCATAATCTATTGCTCTGATAAATCCAGCTTTAAGTAGTTTCTCTAGTTCAGTTTTGACCAATAGTGCGACATGCGGGTGCATCTTACGAAGTTTTTGTTTAACTGGTTTTACTCCTGGTGTGATTGAGAGATGGTGCATAATGAGATCAGGATCCAAGCTTGGCATATCAAAGTACATCCATGCAAAATTTATTTTCTTCTCTAAGAATAGCTGAGTGAAATCTTTCAATTCCTCTACTGATAGTGATTGCGCTACGTGAATAATTTGTGGTGTCTCTTGATTCCTGATATTTACTAGCTGAGTTGGCTTGATCAATATGGAAGACCGCTTCTGAAAATGACTGGGCAGTATACCAAGTATCTCACCTTCAGGTGCCTCAGAGAGGTTTTCACCTTTAGGTACATCCTTTATTTTCTCTTTTTTAGATTCTGACACCGCCACTGTATGGTTTTCGCCATCAGATCTTTTATTTTAATTTTTCTTGTTTTTGTGACTAAGATACTTGATATCCTCTTCAGTCATATTTTCACTCCATTCACTGGTGGAAGAGTTCATAGGTTCAACTGCATTGAGATAATAGGATAATGTATAGTCATTAGTAAAAGTAGGTATATCCATGGGTTGATTCTGTAAAGTACAGTCAATCAATTCAGGATGTATTAAGGACAAATTTTGGATAGGTTCAAGAGCGTTCATGGTATTGTTATCACAACTACGGATTGAAAAGTCAAGTTCCAGAATAATACATTGCGTAAGTGTCTCGAGACCAGGAAGAGTCAGATCATGATTATTAAAGTTCATGTTAATATTTAATCGATCTAATCCAATAGACATACTTGTAATGTCATTTACTACACCGGATTGGATGTCATGTCGTGGTTTAACAACAATAACACTAGTAGACAACTTTTTATTGTTTGTATCAGATGATTCATAATTTAAGGATGAGTGGGTATCATCATGAATAGGACTATTATCAGAGTCCTCAGAATCATCAGAGTTATCAGATGAAGTTTCCAAGTCTTTGTCAGGTGATTTAGTAAGCATATGTATGGTATCAATACTAACATCTTTAATGCTACAAATTCCTTCATATTGTAGTTCATTTGTCATTTGTATCTGACACACCTGTTGACATGATCTCATTATTTCTATGATTTTTTTTCGTCTACTCCATTCAGCTTCTTCTGGACTGATAACTGGTTCTTGTTCTGTAGCTTCTAACTCTTCTTGTGTAGTGCTATAACTGATTTGTTCTTTTTTAGGATAAGAATACATAGATGAGAAGCTTTTTGGTATTGTTCCTTCTTTCAATGCTTGTTCATAATTTGCTTGCCTCTTTTGTCTAATTTCTTGTATTTCCCTCTCTAGTTTTATGCGCATCAGCTCTTGAGTATCATCTATGACACCACTAGATTCTTTTGGATTTTCTATAGCAGATGTGTCTGAAAGATAGTCAGGACCCCATTCATACTCATTTGAATCAGTCTCTGAATCATCTACTTGTTGCCTGCCAGTATATGTGACTGGAACTTTTAATAGTGCAAACAATTCTCTGATTCTTACTGTAGACTAGGAAATTGAGGATTCATCAAAGTAAATAACAATTAGGACAATCACAAAACCTAAAACTGCAATGAAAACAATTCTAATCTAATCAATGAAAACATGAAGACAAGATATTCAAAATGAAATCAAAGAAAACCAAATGCAGATATCTCCTTCATGTGGCTCCATTGTTCTTCTTTCACCTTCCAATTTGATGTTGTTCTCACCTACAAAGTGCATTTGCAAGTGGAAAGCAAGTTGTTGATGAAATATGTAGCATAAGGTTACTCGAAAATGTGATTGATTGATTGACAAAGGAACTCATCCAATTTATAGACAAATTGGAGAGAGGACAAGATTAGCATGAAGAGATTTGAAAGGAAATTCAAATCAAGAATGGCAAAATTATGACAAGTGTATGACAAATTGCTATGCAAGGTGTTATGACAAATTATGACAATTTATGATAAATTATGACAAATTGCTATGCAAGATGTTATGACAAAAATTTGAAATAGAAATAGAAATTAGAAATTAGGAGAAATTAGAAAATTAGGTTAGAAATGATGAATTGGAAATTAGGAAATTAGAAATTGATGAAATTAGGAAATTAGGTGAATTAATTAATAATTTTTCATTTATTAATTAATTCACAAAAGGAGGGGGAATTAATTAGCCAATTAAATAAATATTTAACTGTGACAAGAAGACTTAGGATAAATAAATAAATTATTCAACCTAGAGGGAAAATGACAAACAAGATTAAATGAATAAATCATAAAACCCTAGAAGATGAATTAGAAATGCAAGGACGACAGTTAGGTCTTGACAAAAGATAATTGATGTAGGGTCGATTTGATCATGATTCTGACTGACAAAGGACCAGTGTTGATAAATGATTAAAATTGGTTGACAAAAATCAATGACAAATTGACCAAGATTGACAAAGAGATCAAATTGATAGGCGCCAATTGACGAGGAACAATGACTAATTGATCCAAATTGACATGATTGAAAAGGACAACGATTGATGACAAATCGATCACAAAATGACAAGATTGACCAGGACAAGGATCGACCAAAATCATGACTGAAGATTGCTATCGACAAGGCCTAATTCGAAAGCGATAAAAATGAGGAATGCAGAAGAAGGACTCGATGCTCGCAAATGATAAAGACCAAGTGCGCAACATAGAAGAAATGTTAATGCGACGCAAGAACCCTAAAATAAGGCAATGCGCAAATGTTAAAGTATGACTCCACAAGTGTTGACCATTTTTAGATGTCTGCACTTACAAATTCATCTCTTATATCCTCAAGAACCTCGACTTCTTGTATTACTATAGCTGATACCATCGAAGCTTGAGCACTGACTATTTCTTCTTTCTTGACTATTGATTCCTCTTTCTCTTTTCTACACTCTTCTTTTGTTTGTTTAGTGTTTGCTTCATGTAATGTTAAAGGCGATATCTTTGTCAAGCCTTTAGACTTAGAGACATGTTTTTGTTCTGATGTCTTTTTAGGATTGTATCCCAGTCCAGCCTTATCATTTGTGGATTTGGTTTGTAGCTAAATTGGTTTAGTAATACCTTCTTTTTGTTTGCCTAAAGGACCAGTACCTTAGTTACCCATGCGCTGAATCATTTTGTAACCATGACCATATTGGTTTGAGGAAATCTCACAATGTCGTACCTCCTCATTTGGACTATCTTCCTTAAAGAGCCAGTTAAGCACAACATCCTCTTCTATTTCATCTGCCAAGGAGGTAGAAGACTGTGTGAAGAGACCATCATATATAGTATTCGGAACTGAATTTTGTGTTCTCATAGCCTTTGATGGCTTGCCCAATTGTTTTGGCAATGGAGGGAGAGAAACTAATGATAGTACTAGTTCTATCTTGTAGCCATCCATGCCTGTATATGTAATCTTCAATCTCTTTTCTAAGTCTTTCATCAATGTTTCTGGATCTTCATTTGGAGAGGCTACCCTATTATGAGGCACAAAAGTATCTGCACCTTTTGTCAATGCATTATAGATGACATTTGTATCAGCAGGAATATTGACTTTAGCTCCATTATAAGGAAACTTTAAGCATTGGTGATATGTTGATGGTATTGCCTTCATTTCATGAATCCATGGCCTGCCCAGTAATATATTGTATGACAATGGAATATCGAGAACCTGGAAAAGGACATCTCTCTCTACCAGTCCCACTCTGATTGGTAATGATACCAAACCTTTGGAGGTCCTCTCTTCTTCATCATAGGCTTTAATTGTTATTTTCTTGCCTGGATCAATGACATTTTCAAAGAATCCTAGTTGTGTAAGCAGATGATAAGTACAGATATTCAACCCCGTGCCTCCATCTATCAAAACACGTTTAACTCTGTGTTTGTGGATCATGACTTCAATATGCAACGACTGGTTATGTGGATGATTTAATGAATTGTCATCTTCCTCAGAGAAGGTCAAATAGTGAGGTGAAGTTAGATGACCCACCATAGACTGAAACCGATCAATGTCTAAATCTTTTGGAATGTTGGTAGTGAGCAATGCTTTGTCTAGGATTTCCTTGTGAGTAGATGAGAGCTGTAGTAATTCAAAAATTGAAATTTGAGCATTTGTCCTTTTCAACTGTTCAACCACGTTGTATCTAGAGGATGATGATGAGGTTAATCTTTTAAATTTGTCCAAGGTTGATTCCTTTTGTTTGTTTGGCAAGGCTATTGGATTTGATGTTTCCTAAGCTAGTTTGGAAGAACTAGCTCCTTGGAGGGTAACTTTCTTTTGAGATCTAGTTAGAGCTTTTGCATATCGTGATTCATTTGGTTTATCTTGAACTATAATCACATTGCAATATTCTGAGTGTGAAGGTTCAATCATGTTGATAACGTTGTCCTGGCTGGCATAAGCATAATTTACCTTGGCACCTCCTTTGGTCTTTGAGGAATCACCTTGTTCATAAGCAGGCAAAGGGTCTTTAAATGCTTTATGATCAGCATTGGTTGGATGATTCCAAACAACAACTTTACCAATGTTTATGAGATCCTGAATCTCATGTTTTAGCTTCATGCAATTGTTTATGTTATGACCCTTATTCTAATGGAAGTCACAGTATTCATTTTCTCTCCACCATCTTGGTTTGACATCCAGATCATATGGTCTGGAGTTATCCGGTAGTGTTATCAAGTTGTTTGCTAACAAAGTTTTGAAAGCAGACTCATATGATTCTTCAAGAGGAGTAAAATCATGCTTAGGTTTGAAAAGCCAACACTTGTCTTTGAACCATTCCTTTGTTTTCTTTGGCAGATTCTCTGCTGCAATCTTAGTGGCTTTAAGTGCTTGTGTACCACTAGCCAAGTTGAATATTGTGGATTTTGAGTTGGTTTTGACAGTGTCTACTACTCCATCATTAACAACATTCTTGTTGTTGTCTTTGGCAAATTTCCAATACTTTTTCTTCTCTTTAGAGCTAGATCTTGTTTGTGTTTCTTTCCAAGGTGTGATATCCCCCTTCTTTATGAGCACATCTTCCATTCGAATGGCATTATCTACCATTTTGTTAAATGATGGGTGTACTTGCATTTGTACACTATATTTCAGTTCGGGGACCAAGTTATTGACAAATATATCCATTTTCTCAGAGTTTGGAATAGGTCGTGGGTACCTAGAGAACATCCTTCTCCAACGTTGGAGAAAAGTAAGAAGAGGTTCCCCTGTTTTCTGTTGAGTATTACAAAGATTGATCATAGTCATAGGATGTCGAATGTTGTATGAGTATTGTTGTAAAAATAGTTGGATTAGTTCTTCGAATGTTTTTATTCCTTTGGGTAGACTTGAGAACCATTCCATTGCTTGACCCCCTAAACTCCTTGGGAAGAGATGCATGAGGTACGTTTGATCATGCATGAATTACATACAAGCAACACTAAATTCCCTAACATGATCTTGAGGATCTGAGGTACCATCATATTTGTCAAATTTTGGGATTTCCACTTGTGAAGGGAATGGAGGCATGTGTAAATTCTTGTCAAATGGAAAGGGACATATTGTTTCTAGAGAATATTGTTTCAGGGACTTGTCCTTATTCTTCAGCTCTGTGAGCTCTATCTACAAAGCTAGTAACTGTTTGTGTACCATGATTATAGGTGACTCTTCCCTTTTAGTAACAAGTGTCTGAACGTCATATCCAATAGGAAGTTTGGCACCTTGATTTGCTAGTTCTAAGTAATAGTCTTCCTTTTCTCGGGTCATGATAGTTTTCATCATTTTTCTAAAGTCTTTGTCTTTCTGGCAGTCAAGGATTTCTTTTTTTGGAGGTTCAGCAGCTTCATCAATCTCACTTGATGATGATGAGTCATTATGATTTTTCAGGAATATTACGGTCATATTTGTTTCCATCATTGTATTCTGTCTGATGTATAGTGGGAGATTTTGGTTCATCAAAAATTGGTCCACCTGATGACGATGGTATGTCAGTGAGGGGATCCTTCACATAGAATGGATTATCTTGGTAAGTGAAGGTTTGTCCTTTGCCTTTGTCTTGTTTCTTACGAGAACCCCTGGTTTGAATAGGCATTTTTTATGGATTAGTGTGACCTAGAGTTGTTTTTGATGTAGAGGTCAAGATCAATTTCAGTGCTAGTTTGTTCAGTTTAAGTATTGTTTGAGAGAAACAACTAAGATTTAGTCTAGTTTCAGGAAAGATCTATCTTGTATAAGACGTTTACTTGGGTTGATTCTAAAATAGTAACAAAGATTCAGTCTAATTTAGGAACGATATATCCTATGTAAGACGTTATCTAAGTGACTTGAGTTTGATAGGTAGTTTGATTGAACTAGTTGAAGGATGATCGACCAAATCGTGCAACAAAAAAAGGCAGAGGTACACTATCTTGATTTGTTTTATGCTCAGGAAAATTTGATAACCAGTATTATGTTTGCGGTAGACTGTGTTTTTGGCAAGTTTGACTGTTCTATCTGACAAAACCAGAGACTCGTATGACTGGGTTTTCTTAACTAGACAACAATTTAGCAGTTATAGGACAACAGAAGTTCTATTTCGTACGAGTTTCTGCCTTGTATCGTACGACTGATGGGCATGTGCAGGATGACAAAATACTAAGGTTGATTCTGCCTCGTATGAGACAGGATACAGTGCAGGATGATGAATGATTTAGAATCGTACGACAGAGAATCTGCTATAGGATGACAATTGAGTAGATTCGTACGACACAGGACTGGTGCAGCATGATAAATTAGCCGACTCATACGACTATTCACAAGGCAGAGACTAAAAATTATGAGTTTTCTGACTGGTGAGTATTGACAACTGAGTATGACAAATTCTGAGATGGACTAATTTTTGACCAGGATATACTAGTTTCTGACATGGACAGAGTTTTGACTTAGGAGGAACTAGTTTCTGACATAGACAGAGTTTTGACTCACTGAGTTTGTTTCTTGTCTTCTCCAATTTTGGTATTCCAAGTTTTGTTTCAGGGATAAAAACACAGAAAATAGGTAGTATGTATAGTAACTCCAATCACAACATGCAAACCCTAAGGAATTTGGTGAGGCAAGAAAACCTTTGCTTGTAGACTCAGGTACACACCCAATAGCTAATCAAAATATGGCCACTGAGTCTCATGCAATGGATTCTCAATGTCGTATTATCCAACTCCAAACGCTAATGGGGCACGAAATGACAAGTATCTTGGGAGAGTTACTATCTCTCTTGCACAAAAATTATCTCCCTTTCGGAGGTGAACTGGGTAGCTTCTAATTTTAATTGGATTTAGTAAGGGGTCCGTTCGGCGCATCGAGGTATAAACTCAATTAAGAGGTCTCCTAGCCTTGAAAACCAAGGTTTAATATACTCAAAGGTACAAAGGAGAGCTATTCCCGAGCACTACTGTTGACTTGATTTTCATCAAATCATGTTTATTTTATAGTGGGCTGGAGTACTTGCCATCTAGCCATTCCCACTTAGGTTGTTCCCCTCTCACTGGCCCTAAAGGCTATAGAGTTATTAGCTCCTCAGGAGGGCAGGCCTGCTAAAGATGTTGCAATCAATCTTAAGAAAGAACTTCAAGGGTCTGGATTTCTGATTATCTAAAAGAAGACAAGAGCATACTCTCCTACCTTTCAAATTTTTCTAAAATATGAAAGATAGATTTTGTTCATTAACCAGATAGCAAGTTAGGCACCTAAGAATGAATTTAAAGAATACATGATGTTTAGTCGATTCTCCTTAGGCAACCTGCAAAGACAACGAATTAGTAGTCATATTGTCTTTGTGCGACAAGCATATTCTTTGACAAGTGTTCTGCAAAAACTAGTTAGGCTGTGAAAAATTCTGAGACAAATAGATAAACAGTCAGGGTCAGTCATTAGAATAATAAAAAAATGATAAAATCATGAAATTTGCCTTTTTACCAGAGAATACAGAATCTTACGACAAAGTCTTGACTCGTACGAGACAGGATTCAGTATCACACGAAAGAAGATTGTTGATGATGTCTTCTCATATGACAGAGGATTTATGCTCATACGACAGAAGATATGCTAGTACGATAGGATATGGAAATTCATGCGACACCTGCAGTTTATCATTATAGCCTGTAGGAATTGTCGTACGAGATGTACAAATGAAAAACTGACAAATCAAAAAACCTGAAAAATAACAAAAATAAAAAAAATCAATCTTGGAGGCCAAAAAAGAAGTAGTCTTCGGCCCCACGGTGGGCGCTAGAAATGTGTGTGTGAAAAAGTGAACCTGTAGCTGCAAGCACAACACTTCAATTAAGTCATTATATGCATGGTTAGTAATCAATAATCAATAAAAATAAACCATAGCAAAGTGACCCATTTCCTTCTAAATGATGCGAGTATAAGATTGCTCTCATTTTTTTATAAGCAATACCAGTGACTAGACTACACCAAGACGAAGGATTTAATCTATATGATATTAAGCTATATGGATGCAAGATAAATGAATAATTCAAGAAATAATAACCAATTCAAGAAACAATGGATGCAAGCAATAATGGATGCAAGATGGATGCAAATAATCTAAAAAAAGCAATAATAATCAATCAATGACTCCAGAGCAAAATCAGCATAATAATGATGTATTCTCAAAAATCTCCAGGGTGAATTGGAATGAGAGTTGATAACTAAGTTTATAGAGAATTACAGAGAGATGATGAAAAAAAGCTCAATTTAGGATTAATTGAAATAATTGAGAAATCAGGTTGAGTTAACCTTGAGATAGATTCCAATTATAGTTCAATTCAAATGCATTCAAATTAGAAGTCTAAGTTGCATTGGAAAACAATAATAAATCAATTCCATGCATTTGTGATAAAAATAGATAATTCTTCAATTTAATCAAGAAAAGAGTCTTCTTAATGCAACTTAACTTCTTTTCTAAAAGCTTTGAGTTCCAATTTAAGAGAATAATTAATAATTCAATTAATTGCCTTTCTGATTTCAAGTTCTCAATTTAGAAAAAGAAATAATATCTCAAGTTTGATTTCTTTCTTAATTCAATTCTTTTTAATTTTCAATTCAACTCTTTGTTTTGTAATAAATTCTTCTTTTTGTAGCAAATTAATTCTTTTTTGCATGATTGAATGGCAAATTTATTAATTAATTAAATATGCAAAGATATTTAATAAATTAAAATAGAATAATTGATCAAAATGAATATTCTTGGAATGATTCAATTAATTAAATAAATATTTAATTAATATTGGGTAATTGATTTTGCCATGTGATATTTGATAATTAAAGAATTAATTATATGCTCAAGATTGATTTAATTGCCTTTTGGTTAGGACCCTGGTGATGTTGTCGAGATTAGAGGCCCATGGTTTAGATGACCATTTTTAGGGCATTACACTAGGATACAAGACTACACATGCTAATAGACTAAACTCTATTTCTAGTTTATGTATCAAGAGTTCTTATGACACGATGAACAGTAATACTAAGATTGACATATGTGAATGGCTAAAAGATGAATTGATTGAAAACTTGAAGAAAATTAAAGGTGACAAGAAAGGTACTTTCAGATTTGGTAATCTACTTGTGTACTTATTGCTATACATTACTAAGGAAGTTCCTAGTATAGGTAGAAAAGAATTTGGTTTTGACATACCAGTAGGAAAACAACTTTTGGATATCTTTACCAACATGGTAGATGATAGGGAAAAGAACATAATTGAACATTTTCAAGCATTTAAGGCTAGAATGAAGACTAGGGAAAGACTATCTCAAAACACAGTTGACACATATCAGAAAGAGAAATGTTTTGTTATAAAGAAAGGTGAAATCTGGATGGAAGCAGTGGTTCCTAGAACTGTTTGGGTGACAAAAATGGGTTATGAGGTAGATGAAAACATAATTGAGACATATGCTAAAGCCCTACTTGAAGCCCCTAGAGAACCTAAAGAGGAAATATTTGGAAATGCTGAAACCATTGAGAGAAATGTACAAACACTTAAATGAAGGAAGAAAAGAGAACGAACCATTAGAAAAGCATGAAAAGAGGTGAAAGAAATCAAGGAAAATATACTGAATATCACTGGTATTAAGGAAAGTGACCTAGAAGGGATACAACTGAAAGCTCATATTTCACCAGTTGGAACTTCATCTGACAGTGAAATCCTAGCTGAGTTTAAGAGAGTAGAAAGGAAAAGAAAACCTTCACCGGTACCCACTCCTACACCAAAGAGAACAAGAAGGAAACAATAGGTAGTAAGGGCCCTGACAAAGAAAATAACACTAAGGAAGAAGAAGAAAAAACAAGTTATTCTTCCTTTACACAATCTTTTGAATGAAATAATAGATGATGGTAACTTGTCAAATGTCAGAAAATTGTATAATACTTTTACCAATGAAGAAAAGGAAAGCATAGAAAATAGTGTCATTCTACACTTAGACATATACAAGAAATTTTTGATAGAAGTTGTAGATGATCTACCAAGTGACTTGTATAGAAGACTAGATGCAAAGAGATTAGCCATTGTGGAACTGGATAAGAAGATAAAGATAGAAAAATTGCTTGTAGTTCATCCAGTGAAATCAGAAGAAGAAATTGATGAACTGATAAGTGAGGCTAACGAGACTGTATTTTCCACTGGTCACTGGCATGTAGCTTTAATGGCTGGAAGAATGAATGAAATCTCTGAAGAGACAACGGACAAATGGGATATCTTCTTTGTGGAGAAAGAAAAGCAAGAAGAACTTAAACAACCCAAAGCTTTCAAAGTTTACCAAAAGGATAAGGACAAAGGTAAAGGCAAGGTAGGTGGACCTCCAAGCATAAAAGTAATAGACAACTTGCCCCCACCTTCTTCTGATACTCCACTGGCACAGACTATTGATACACCACTGACTACTGATAATGTTGAGTTGGAATCAACACATGAGGACACCAATCCTGATTCTAAAGTGTTATATACAATTAACATTGATACACAAGAGGTAAACATTATGGTTGATAAGGAAACCATTGAGAAGAGAGATGTGGAAACTGAGCCACTGACTGAGAATAGTGAAATGGAAACACAAGTTGAGCATACAGTTGGAAATATTGAGATTGGGGTTGAAACACATACTGAACAATTAGTTGATCTCCTTGGTACTGGAATGGTAACTGATGCACAAACTGAAAAACCCATAGAGTTAGAAAAACCAGAAATGGACAGTTCAGAGGTGCATACAGAGAAACCAACAGGAAATACTGAGACTTCATCAGAGAAACTGGCAGAAGAAAGCATAGAGAAACATACTGAGGTACATTTTGAGAAACATGAAGAGAAAAAGGTTGAGATAGAGACTGTGCCACCAGCAATAGCTGATAAACCCAAACCTTTGCTAGTTGAGATGCAGACTCAGACTGACCTACCAGAGGTCAACAAAATAAAAGAGGCTACTCACACCGGCGGAATGCAGATTGTTAAGGTAGTTGGACAATCTTCTGGTTCTTCCTTAACAAAATTCAGACCGACAATTGTAACAGAGGTATTATTGGATTCCATCAAGAAAATCAGAGATTGCAATGCACTTGCATACAAGGCTATTGATGACACAATTCCTTTATTGAAATTGATTGCACCCAAGTGCAATGTGAAAAATAAAGATTTTTTGAGTCAACTAGACACATTGTCTAAGTATATCACCGACAACTTATTGACAATTGATTGAATAAATGAGGAGACTTTTAGTGAGAAAATGAACAAGGAAAAGGAAAAATTCTTTGATGAGACAATAAAGAAGTGCATGGGACACATTGATACCCTTTTACTGACACTTTGCAAAACAATAATGGAATTTAAAGAGTTGTACAGGGATACATGTAAGACTGGTATTTTGACATTGGATATAGACAAGAAAATCAGTGAAGTACAAAAAGAAATAAATAATATTGCTGATAATATCATTGGTTCACCTGAACCAATATTGGTAATAGAGCAGAAAATAGGAGAATTTGAAGAAAAACTTGAGAAATTGGAGAAGGAAAAGGAAAGAATAAAATTCAAGGCTAAGGAACTGAAATGTAGACTTGGTCTGAAACTTGACATCCTCATCTCTTTGAGAAAAGAGATTTCAGAGGCACTTGTTCCAGGACTAAAGACACCGTAAGGTCTAATGCACATCCTCACTGGTACAATTCAAAGGACAAAAGCAACACTGAAGGATAGTGAAAGGTTCACTGAGAGCCTAAATTTTGTACTTGCAGAACTATTTCAGATTGTAACCAACCGGTTACAGGGCTCCAGCTGATAACTACACTCAGTTGACATTTTTGACAACCTTTTTCATTGATGCCAAAGGGGGAGTATTAGGAATAAGAAAAATAATGGACAAAAGAGATCATCTGCTCAGGGGGAGCACACAGTTTTGGCAAGATTTTTGGACTTCAATTTTGGATACATTTTTGGATTTTTCTCATGGGTGTTGCCATCAATACCAAAGGGGGAGATTGTTGGTATTACACACTCAAATGAGAAATTGTAGGTGATTGAAGGTATTGTCATTGATGGTAACCTTGCAATCCTATGGCACCAGCACACATCGGCACCGACAGACTCTACACCGACAAATAATTTACCGACAACAAAAAAGATGATTACCGGCACCCCTGCCGATAGGATTTTGATTATTGCATTTTGTATTTAATTGTAATATCTTTTTGTAAGCTGATAAGGAAAATTGTAATAGGACTCATATATAAGTATGAGATCTTGTAGATCTTTTATGTAAGAGGTAGATGCGAACATGCAAATATTAAGGCAGATTTAGGAGTAAGGTTTATGGTTATTGTATGAGATTAAACTAGTACTAAACCTGGCATAGCATATGTTGAACTATAGAAGTATATTATATTGGATTTGCATAATCCATTTTGTAAGTCAGTGAGACCTCCTTTTGTAATCAAGCAGTGAGCTTTAGGCAGTTGGCCTTCCTGCATGTGCAGGACCCTATTGTAAGTAATATCCATTCATTGGCTAGTGAGTGAATATTGTGGGTCACAAATCCCACCGAGGTCTTTCCCACACTGGGTTTCCTCATTAAAAATATTGTGTTATGGTGTGCTTTCTACGTTGTGCTTATTGTTCTTATTTACTGCATTAATTCTAGGAGCTTGGTCTGTGGTCCTGCACAAGATGTCCTCATATTTATACTTCATATCTGCTCTTGTCAGGATTAAAAGTGCAATATGGTATGCGATGGAAGATACCTTGGAGATTGGTCCCTGTTGGTTGAGCACTCAAATCATTCTCCCAAAATAGATATCCTACACAAAACTTTCATGGGTAGTAAAAATGGAAGGCAACGCCTAGTCCTCCTCTTTAGGCTGCCCTTCTTCCAAGGAGCTATATTTTTTATGCAATGCTTCAATTTCATCAGTTGGCCAAGAAAAACCCCTCAAGATATGTAACTTGTTCATAGCTTCCTTTGTTTTGTGGGCAGGTACAATTGTAGCTCCTAAGGAAAATTTATGATACATTTGTTCAACCTCCATAATTTTATCAACAATATTAAAAAAAGTATAGCTTTGATTTGGGTCTCCCACCAAATATGCCAAAACTGCATTTACTACTTCTTGAAAGTTCTTCTTCCATTCCTCTAGGCTTTTGATCTGACCCTCATCTATCAAATTTGTAGGAATATGCCACTTTTGGAGTCCTTGGAAAGAATCAATCAGTCTCGTTAGTGATTTTCTTTCCTCATCTATGTTGGGCAAATCTTTAATCAATAAATTATAACTCTTCTAGGTTGCCCCTACAATCTGAGGTGTTTGGGCCACATTCTTTACTACCAACATAACTTCCTTCAGGCTTTGACTCCTTGGCAGCCATGTAGCTCTAATTGGTTGAAAGAATGAAACAAATTCATCAAGATGACTCAAGAGCTTAGATGTCAAAGAATATGAAGTATGAACTTCATTTAATTTATCAATGGTTTTTTTTGAAATCCTCAAAATTAAATCTTTCCCGATTTCAAAATAATTGTTTTTAGCCTCATCTTCGACCCTTTGCATTTCTTTATTCATTTTTTGAAGCTCCTCAAGTCTAATCCCTCTAGAAGAATCAACTGATAACTTCTTTTTTTGTTCCTTTAATGCAATGCTCTCAATAAATAATTTATTATACTTTGCATTCAAAGCAACATGCATATCCTTTAACTGTACATGTTTTTGCTCCAGATCCTCTACTGCAAGCTAAGAAAATTGGACTACATGCTTGGAAATCACCACAACCTTTTGAGAATTAGTATCTTCAAGGATCCTTACAATAGCATCCCCTAGTTTTTGTTGTACCCCTTGCAAAACTATGGGATTTTGAGTGCTAGGAGCCTTTGACCATACAGTAAAATCCTTTGAGCTTATGCTGACCCCAAAGCCATGTTCTCCAAACTCTCTTGCAAAATTCGGATCCTTCTACCACATGATCTAATCTAGCAAAAATATTCTTTCAACATTCCACCCCAGGACCAAGAGAATTCTGTTGTTCATCACCATCTCTCTGCACTCTTGAGGGGTGCAATTAAAGTTATCCTTGTCAAAATTGTTGATTTCTTCATCAGACATACCCTTCAATTTATCTCTTAGCCAAAATGATCTCAACTCAGGGGTGTTAACAAAATTATCATCTGCCATAAATTTCTTTGAAGCAACAATCCTTTCATCATCTACTTCCTCTATAGGGATTGTGCTTGGGATGATAGCCCTGTCCAGATCGTTAAAGACTTCAACATTTGCATTATCTTGGAATGTATCTCTTGGTGGAGAAGGTGGTGGCACAAAGTTATTAAAATCTTCTTGAACATTTACAAAACTGGATATCTTGGCTTTTCCCTTTTCAATCTTCCTGACCTGCTCAGAAGCCACCTTCTTATCCTTTTGCAGACCTCCTTTAGAAGACTCTGCAGATGCTTCCATAACTATCTAATCCTTGGGACATGGGTTAATTGGATTTTCTTTATATTCCACTCATTTATCCCTGTCTTCTCTTCATTGTAATTCATCCTTAATTATGTCATCTGCCTTTCTTAGCATGAAAGAAATTCTAGCAGAATCATCTCGAAAATGCCAAAAGGAACCTAGAAAATTGGGGTCCTCTTATTTTCTTTGTTTCAAATTTGTTCATGAGTGTTGGCAATATGGATGAATTGATTATGTGTTGCATTTATGTTTTGTCATTGATGTCAACACTAGCTGTTTTGGTTGGTTACTAGCAGACAGGTTTTGGTTACCAGTAGAAGATCTTGTGTTATCGGTAAGGGTTTAAAGTTTAACTGGCAGAGCTTTCACTAAGAAACCTTCATAGAATGCTAAGTGGTATTGGTGCAACTTCTAGATGGAATTCAAGATGTAGAAGGTGATCCTTGATCATGCCTCAATTTATTGGAGACATTGCTTTGGCGTGGTGGACCTAGATTAGGTCTGGTACCTATCTAGGTTATGGATTGGTATCATGATAACGTGTTCTCTACATGTTATCGAGATATTTTATGGATTGGTTAATATTATTTTGGTCTAAAGCCGAAATGGCATATCATTGTAATATGGATGTATGTAATGATCTTATTTTAATATCTTTTAGGTGGCCGACCTAATTGGTTTAGGCCTTAGGGTTTGTATAAATTGATATAAGATCTCATTGTAGATCATGTGTCATGGTCGTGGAATGTAATATCATATGTGAAGGAGATTTGGTCGATCATAGTTGATTGAATTGGGTTTAAGAAAGAGGTCAAAGGCCTCCAGTATTGAGCTTAACCAGGACTCTAATCAGGCATGGTTGATGCTATCTTTGGTAGTTCATTCTTCTGGACCGTTGTCCAATTATCTTGAGGTGGTTATAACCTCTCTATAGTCAATGAGACTCTTTTGTAATGAGTAGTATGCTCTAGGAAGTGTGCCTTTTTGCATGTGAAGGCCCCTCATTATATCACATACTTTCTACAGAAGTATCATCTAACTGTGGGTAGGCTTCCCACTGTGGTTTTTCCCTTTACCAAGTTTTCCATGTACAAATCATTGTGTTATGTGGTATGGTTGCATTGTGTTAATTCTCTATTTCATTCTTAAGTTTTATTGCTTACCAGTATTTGTTTCTTGTATTCTGTTATTCAATGTTTATCTACTCTGGTTAAAGGTTATAAAGTGGTTTGATTAATATAATTTGTTCACAACTGATTCACCCCCCCTCTCAGTTATCCATCGGTGATCCTAACAATGAGGTCCCACTTCTTCCTTTTCTGCTCAACCTCATGAGGAAGGGCATTTCTGATTAAGTCTTCCCTTTCTACAAAAGAATGAAAATACCCTTTCTCTTTCAATTTGTTTACTCTGCTATCATTTATACACCCCTCGGGGTCAAAATTCCTAGCCTGGGCAACTCTTAATCTGTGATTTTTTACCAAAAAGTTTTGCACCTTTTCTAATGCATCACAACCTACAGTGAATTCATTGAATATTGTTACCTTGGGGAGGAGCTTTCCCTTTCTATTCATTTTGGTTTGCTCCTTTTCCATCCACGTCATTTACCAATTGAATTCTACGAAAGCCAACCTTGGGGAGACAAAAATTGGCAGAACATGGGGCTCCTTCTCACATCCATAAATTATGACAATTGTATAATTTCCATAGAAGAATAAATCCCCAAAATTGTGGGTGAATGCACCCTAGGGTATACCAATCCATCTTCCTTGCAACTCCTTATTCTCTATATCTTAATAATTTCTTTAGGTAGCCTTGGAAACACTACCCCAAGCCTTGTAAAAATTTTCATCACAAAGTGATCGAAGAATATTCAATAGTCACCAAATTTGGACCCCTTGTCCTATACTCGAGTCCATCTTTGCACTGGCCATGAGACCTGTGTAGGGATCATTGGTCCTTATTCTCAACTTTGGGTCCTAGTATGCTCTGTTCTGATAAATAATCAAATGACAAACCAAAGAATAGTGCATGAATTCTAATTTCATATTTTTATTTTTAGCCTTCCTCAGTCCCTCATGAATCCTATCATGAATAACACTTCCAAAATCATACAATTCATTTATTGAAGGGTGTTGAATATTAATAGCCATCATCATAAAATTAACGGGTAATTTTGTGAGCCCATAATCAACTCCAAGGACCTGTCCCAGTGCATAATAAGTTTTAACAAAGTATGGCTCAAAGAGATCAAGCATGAAGGGCTCCCTTTCAAATGGCAGGACATAATTGTGTGAATCCTTGTAGAGTTTCCTCATGAAATGAGGAACAAGGTCTTTCCTGTACCTATTCTTCCTATTGTCATAATCTCTCTTCAATTTGTCCTTGTTTATGCTTGTGAGGGGAGACCTATCTAGCCCAAAACATTCAACAATGGACCCAAGAGAGATGTCTAGTAGGACATAACCTTCTGTAGTCCTAGCAATCTGGCTTGGAATATCATATGCAGTTGCTAGTTCCCTTATGAGCATTGATTCCACAACAACATTAGGAACCACCAATTTTCCCAGATTCAACATCCAAGGGTTGCACACTGGTATGGCATTGTCTTTGTTACTATAGAAAGAATGGAAAATGTCCCAGCCCCTTTCCTTGATTATAGCATCCATACACCCCCCTCATTGTCAGTGAAAACATTTCTCACATGATCCTATATTATGGATCCTTCAAACAATTCAAGCGGGTCCTGGTGCAGGCTCCTAGTTTGTCTGGTTGGCCTCTTTGCACTCTCCTCCAATTTTTCTTGACCTCATATTGCAATTGTTCAGTGGTCATAGCAGGAACAAGAGGAGTGGATATGTATGCTGATGGTTGCTCCTCTTGGGCTGATGACTCTCCCTTGGATTGTTTCTCAGAGCCCTTTGCAGGCTTGGAGGTCTTTTCCTGAATTTGAGTAGCCTCCTTAGTTGGCTCTTGAGGGTTTTCTCCCTATGGGGTAGGGGCTTCTTTAGCAGATGGGTCAATTGTAGCTGGGCATGGGGTTTCAATAGAGGCAACTTTGGCCGAAGCCTTTTCTATGCTCTTCCTCCTCTTTGGAGTGGGTTTTTTTGGTTTAGGAGCGGGAGAAGGCTCATCTGAAGACTCACTATCATAAGCAATAGTGGAGGTCTTTCAGACTATTTTTCTCTTTCTCTTTGCAGCCTTCTCCTTCGAAGTAGAGATAGATTCAGCCTCTTCAGATGTTTGTGGGCATGGGGGCAACCATACCCATAGGTGTAGCCTCGATAATGGGGATTGATGAGCTTTCTTCGGCAGGGACAACAACTTTCTCAATAGGGGAGGCATTTTTAACACTTGAGACTGAGAAATGGTTTGGAAAGCAAATACAAGAGTAAAACCTACTGACCCCTAGGGAACACACACAGACGGCTCAAAATATCACTATATCAATTTGATAATGTGCACAAGTAGGACAAAATCACTTATTGGTTTTCTTTTTTACTTAAATTGCTTGGAAGGCATGCTGGAATGCTGGAAATATCTTTTCTTCTCACTCTAGAATGCTCTGAATTCTCTCTGTATGCAAGGTATGAAAAATGCCATTGAATTCTCATTTTATTACGATGCCATTAATTCATTTGTGTTGGATAGAGGTAGTCATTGGAGCCAATTTTGAATTTAATCCATTGATCTTTCAATAGAAGGTTAGGATTGCTCATTGACCTTCCCTGAATAGTGATGTGGCATCCCCTTAAAGTCCCATTTGTCACTTTAAAATTCATATTCTCTGAAGCTCCTTCGGCCATCTTAGCTGTCTCTATGGGATAATCCTCTATTGTAGATTTGCCTTGTTTTATTTATCTCGTAAATGTCATTTACCCCTTTTTCTATCCTTGTGGGATAAGCTTTTATGTGTTTTACCTTGGAAGTCTTATCCCACATTTCTCCTAGCCTTCCGTCTGCAAGCCCTTTTCCTTTATGTTGCTGCTGTTCGCAGGATAAGCCTTTGAACTAGCTTTGTCTTATCTCGCAGTACTCCTTTTATCCATGCGGGAATGTGCGGGATAATATTTCCCTTATTTCCAACTTATAACTCTTATCCCAAGGCCATCTTTGAACAAGAAGAACACATCATGGGATAAGAATTCCTCTTCTTTCCTTTAACACTCTTATCCCGCGGTGCACATTTGAGTCTTACCCTTCAATCTTATCTCTTCTCCTTGTGGGATAAGCCCTTTACCCTTTTCTTAGTTATTTTCTTATCTTGAGACTCTTTTCTTATCCCCTCGGGAACATGCGGGATAAGGAAAGAATAGAATCCTTCTTTGTTGACTTGTCTCCTATTTCCCTATAATGTTATTATGGTAACTTGAAGACCCTGTAGGATAAGATTTCCCCTTTGTGCCTAAGAAAACCCTTATCCTGCGAGCCTCTCATAGTGCTCCTGGATCATTGCAAGATAGGCCTCTAATGCTTGTTTCTTTTAACCACTCCTTATCTCGCATTGATTCTTTGGCCACCTTGCAGTTGTCACGGGATAATGATTCCTTTGTAATTCTTTCCTTCTTCTTATCTCACGGTGCCAAACAATTGATGCAAATGTGTTGTGGAATAAGATGCACTCTTTGGAAACTATCATTTCCTTATCCTGTGAGGTTGAAAATCACATTGAAACAACCAACAGGACAAGGGACAAGGGGCACTTTCTTTGTAAATCTTATCCCGCGTGACCGAGTCACTTGGGGTCAGCACTTAGTTGATCATTTAGAACATGTGAAAAACCTTATGGGTTATGTTATCATGCACAAGGCCTTCCTAAGGATATAAATAACTCAAAGTGGCATATACCTTACCCATTGATCTTTCATTTATCTTTGTTGTGGATCTCTGCTCCCCGTGGGATAAGCCCTTTTACTCATTTCTCAGTTATTTTCTTATCCCTTTTACTCTTTTCTTATTTATTTTCTTATTTTCCTAAGGAGATAAATGACTCAAAGTGGCATATACCTTACCCATTGATCTTTCATTCACCTTTATTGTGGATCTCTTCTCCCCGTGAGATAAGCCCTTTTACCCTTTTCTTAGTTATTTTCTTATCCCGTGACTCTTTTCTTATCCCCGTGGGAATGCGCAGGATAAGAAAATCATAGCATCCTTCTTTGTTGACTTATCTTTCATTTCCCTATCATGCTATTATGGTAACTTGGAGACCTCGTAGGATAAGATACAGTCTTTGGAAACTATCATTTCCTTATCCTGCGAGGCTGAAAATCACATTGAAACACCTAGTGGGATAAGGGACAAGGGGCAATTTCTTTGTAAATCTTATCCCACGTGATTGAGTTACTTAAGGTCGGCACTTAGGTGATCATTTAGAACACATGGAAAACCTTATGGGTTAAGTTATTGTGCCCAGGGCCTTCCTGGGGAAATAAATGACTCAAGACTTGGGGTTTTAACAATACTTAGGAGTATTTTGCATATTAAAATAGCCTTTACGAATGGTAATTCCTAATGCAAGGGGATGGTAATAAAATGATAGAGAGCCCTTTCAATCATCACTTAAGATATGGAAACTTTATACCATAATTCAACAACAAGAAATGACAATAGCCCGAGAGAACTAAAAGAAGAACCTAAGACATAGAACCCTAAAACTCTAACTCTTAGGTGACAAGCACTGCATAAAACAAAATTTTTACCATATCCAACACTGATGGCATTCTACACTCACATGAGAATGGTTTATGTTGTCATTAATGGCAACCAACCGATAACAAGATTCTATAGGTTCATCGACAATGTAGACATCATTCACCGGCATCGACAGACACAACAAGTTTATTCATTGGCATTTAGCTTACACTGGCAACGAAGCATACCAACATCCAGACCGACATGAGACAAGTTTTTTTTATGTGAATTATATTGTAATGTAATTAATTATTTGTAAGCCGACATGATGTATTGTAAAGACTCATATATGTATGAGATCTTATAGGTCATTTTGATATAGCATGAAGAGGAAATTATGTAATGGTATTATGTAGAAGATAGCAAAAAGATTTTGTAATAAGGCAGATAGGTTATGTGAGTGAATATCATTCACTGATAGGTTTTTGGTTAAGGTTTTTGACAAAGCTTAAACCGATATTGAATCAAGTATTACAGATGCTATTTTGAGCAGTACATTATCTTGGATTTAATTATCCATTTTGTAGTCAGTGAGACTATTTCATTGAGCAGTGAGCTACGATGTTGGTCTTCCTCCATGTGTAGACCCCTATTGTAAGTAATATTTATTCATATTGGTCAGTGAGTAAATATTGTGGGTCACAAATCCCACCAAGATTTTTCCCTTACCGGGTTTCCTCGCCAAAATATCTTGTGTTATGGTGTGCATTTATGTTGTCTCTATTATTTCTATTTGTTGCATTATTATTTATTTATCGATACATTAATTTGAGTTGCAAAGTTATAAATAAGTTTAATTATTTCATTCACCAGTTAGACACTGATTCAACCCCCCCTCTCAGTGTCTTTGGGATTGTCATTGTATCTAACAATTGGTATCAGAGCCTAGTTCTCTATTTGCAAAAGCCTAACAGCTTGAGGAAGATTCTGAAACTGGTATTGATGGAGAGTTTGAGAAAATAGTTGGAAGGAGCTCTTGAAGATTTTGATGCAGAAAAATTGAAAAATATCAAACTTGAAGATGATCTAAGGACTGCCCAGGAATACATTAAAGGACTTTCGGAGAACCTGGTTATAGCACAAAATAAGAGGAAGAAACTTCATGAGAAAATTAGAAACATGATGATGAAAAGGAAACTCTTAGAGATATAGAGATATTGCAGAGAAGTTGAGGCAAGAGAACACTAACATGAGGAATTAAATGCAAGATTTAACCATGAGGCTATGCAAGAATATCGAAGATAGAAAGAAGAATGAAGAAGACTTGACTAGGAGACTTAATGATGGAGCAAATGAGAATCTGAGACTTTGTCGTGAGAATGATATGCTAAAAACATATCCGATTCACATGCAACATGATAAAGAGAAGCTCAGGAGACAAATTGGCATTCTGGAAAATGAGTTGATCACTGCAAATGAACACAAAGAAAAATTCAAGAAAAGTTCAGAAAGGCTTGATGACATGCTGAAAAGACAGAAACTTGATGGAGATACAATTGGTCTTGGATTTGAACATAAAGAAAGTTCCTGGATTGCAAATGATCAAGATCACAACAAACCGGTAAGACAACCTAATGCTTATAAATTTAATGGAAAATATTTTAATTGCAACAAATTTGGTCATAGAGAAAATCAATGCAGATTTAGAAATAATTAGAATACAAATTTACCCATTGGTCAATGTTCCAAATACAATAAAGTTGGTCATAACTTAGAAAATTGCATAATGAATGTGAAATGTTATGTTTGTGGTAGATTTGGACATTTATCTAATGAATGTAGAACACAAACCGGTCAAGGATATGGAAAGGCTATTTAGAGGAATAATGTAACTTGTTATGCATGTAACAAGATTGGGCATATTACAAAATTTTGTAGAAGCAAGAGTATACCGGAGAACAATAAAGGATCTAATGAGAAAGGAAAGAAAAAAATAAACGAAATAAAGAAAGAATTTTCAAAACAATGGATTAAGAAGAGAGATCAGAGAGTTGATGAATCTGTCTTTGCACCGGTAGAACAGAGTAACCCTCCACTGGTAGGAGATTCTTCATCTAACTAAGGAATAATCCTTAGAGGGTATGAAAGAAAATTGGAAAGCATGCATTCTACCCCCAGTTGATGGTAAGAAGTTATATTTCTTCTTTATCGGTAGATGTGTTAAGACTTCACTTAACCAACAAGCATTTAATGCAGTTTTGAAGAACTTTTTGGTTATAAAACACCAGAAAACCCTCATTTCAAACCACCAAGAATCCAAGAATTTGAAGAGCGCAAAGAGAGAGAAAAGACATCCTAAGGCAAAGCAGCAAGGTGTTTTCAGGCATTCAAGGATTTCACAAGTCAAAAGGTATTTTCTGAAATGGCATCTTCATCTTCTGCACTTGAATTTATTGCAAAAACTACTATGGTAGAAAACTTTAAGTGCCCTAGACCCGTGTTTAGAATCATCCCTGAGATTGCTAAGAAAGATGTTTCCATTGAAGCTTTTCTAAAATTTTGAAGGGAGTTGCTTTTGCCGAAGACCCGAGGATTTATATTCACTGCAACATAGAGAACTTAGGGTCAGATGACTTGAAGAACATGTACAGAGATGTTATAACTAATGAACAAGGTTTAGTCAAGCCAGAGCATAAGATTTTTAAGGATTTAGGATTTGTTGAAATTCAAAACATTCCTAAATTTCTGGATAAGATAGTTCATCTTGTTCTAAGAAGAGTTCATGGGGAGTTTATGTGGCTAGACTCTATTTTTAAAATCACTAAGGAAGCAATCAAAGCAGTTATTGGTTTACCCTCAACTAGTACTAGGCTCAAAAAAAAGAAGAAGATACCAAATAAGGGTGTTATGGACCTAACCGGTGCTACATTTGACAACAGGTCTCTTAGGGTTAATGATATCATTGATGCAAATGTGAAATATGTGAGCATGGCATTTGGATACATGGTTACACATGCAAATAGGTTAAATTCTTTTTCTAGTTTGTGTATTCATAGTGCATATGAGATGGTTAAGAAAAATGCTAAAATTGAAATCTGTGAGTGGCTTAAGGATGAATTATTAGATAACTTGAGGAAGATTAAGGGTGACAAGAAGGGGACATTCCATTTTGGGAATCTACTTGTGTGTTTAATGCTTTACTTCACAAAGGAGATACCTGACATTGGTCACAAGGACTTTTCATATGACATCTCGATAGGTAGACAGATCAAGGAAGCTATTACCAGCATTGGTGCTAGCAGTGATGATATGGTAAAAGCCTACTTTGAAAACTTCCAAACCAAAATGAAGGCTAGATACCGCAGAGCATTGTGGATACATATGACAAGAAAATTTGTTTTGTAATCAAAAGAGATGAAACATGGATGGAAGTTATTACTAATAGAACTATTTGGATAACAGAGATGGGATATGAAGTTGATCTGAATATTCTTGAGGCTTATGCGAAGACACTTCTTGATGCACCTAGGGAACTTTTAGAAGAAATTTTTGGTAGTGTTGAGACTATTAAGAGTGTTGTTTCAATGCAGAAGCAGAGAAAAAGGAGAGAAAAATTCATCAAAGATGCATCCAAGATGGCTAAAGAATTCAAGGAAAATGTGATGAACTTGAGTGGTATTTCTGCTAGTGAGCTGGAAGGACTAGAATCGATAGCTCATGTTTCACCAGTTATCATTTCTTCTGATATAGATAGTGGTAAGGTAGTAGAGTTCAAGAGAGTTGAAAGGAGGAAGAGGAAACCTTCACCGATACCTTCTCCTTCTCCTAAAAAGGCAAGAAAATTAAGAAAGAAGCAGCAGGTTATAAGGGATGCTAAGAAGAAACTAACTCCAAAGAAGAAACAACCTAAGGAACCGGATACCCTTACACTAGAGGAACTAGTAAATGAGATAACTCAAGATGGTAATATTTGCAATGTAAATAAACATTATCATTAATTCAAGGATTCTGATAGGGACACAATAGAGGAGAGAATCATTTTGCATCTTGACATCTACAAGAAAGTTTTGATTGAGGTTGTATATGATCTGCCTAATGACTTGTACATAAGATTAGAGGCTAAAAGAATGTCGGTTATGGAACTAAATAAAAAGTTAAAGGTTGAAGCATTGTTGGTTGTTCACCCCATTAATTCTAGGGAAGAGATTGATGAGATGATTGCTGAAGCCAACCGGTTAGTGTTTATAAGTGGTCATCGACAGGTTAGCCTAATGGTTGGTAGAGTGAAAGAGATAGCTGATGAAACTGCAGACAAAAGGGACATATTTTTTGTTGAAAAAGAAAAGAAAGAGGAAAGGGAGAGACAAAATGGATAAATCTTTTGCGAAGGTATACCAAAAGGACAAAGGTAAAAGCAAAATTGGTAGTGTACCTATTATAAAGGTCATAGATAACCTTTCTCCACCGGCACATGACACCCCTCCAATAACTTCAGAGACACCAGTACATACAGACAATCAACTGGATAAGGAGGCTGAAGAAATAACACATGATAATACTAATCCAGATTTTGAAATTCTCTTTAATATGAATGTAGATAAACATGATGTTATTATTGTTATGGATAAAGAGACTATAGAGGTTCTGACAGTTGATGCTACAAACATTGAGATCTCTGAGTCACTGGTTAACACTGTTGACTCTTAGAACATTGAAATACGGACAAAAGCTAAGAAGCCTGACATTGGAAAGCCAGCAGATGCAGAGGCTCATACACAGACTGAGAAACCAGTAGAAGTAGAGGTAATAACACAAAGTGATAAACTGACAACAACTGTAAATAAAGAGGAAACAAATGATGGTAAAAAGGAAGAAATCATTAAGGTAATTGGTCAAGTATCTATGGAAAAGAAAGTTATTGCAGAACCAAGCACATCTACTTTAGACTTCAGCCTTACAAATGTAACAAATGTTCTTTTGGATTCAATTAAGAGGATCACAGAGTGCAACACCTTAGCATACAAGGCCATTGATGATACATTGCCTATTCTGAAAATGATTGCATCGACATGTAAGTTAGATTATATTGATGGTTCTTTGAGTAAATTGGATGCATTGTCCAAATTTATTGCTTCAAATGTTCTAACTATAGATAAGTTCAATGGAGAAACCATTAACAAAAGGGTAAATAAAGAAAAAGGTGAATTCTTTGAGAAAATTATCAAGGACTATACTAAGCATATTGATTCCTTATTACCGGTAATTAATTCCACAATTTTGGAATACAAAGAATTGTATAAGGAAGCTTGTAAGCCTGACCACCTGACTGAAGACATTGATGAGAAAATTAAGGAAACTCAAAAGGAGATAGATAACATAGAAAATAATATGATAGGTTCTTCAGAACTTACTTCAGCTCTTGATCAGAAAATGGCAGTTTTTGAGGAGAAGATAGAGAAACTGGAGCAGGAAAAAGCAAGGATAATGTTGAAGGCCTGGGAGATGGAAAACAAACTTGGTCCAATATTGGATAATCTTATAACTCAGTGGGTTGAGCTATCTAAGGCATTAATTCAAGGAGAACAATCACTGAAGCAATAGAAGCATTATCTGATCGGCATGATCCAGTAGACAGAAACCATTATCTCTAACAGTAATAAATTCATGCAGAGCCTGAATCTAATATTGGCAGATATCTTTCAAATTGTAAACAATTGGTTATAATCTATGAGGTAGAATTTTTGTATTCTTTGATTATTTTTTACATCCTTTGTTATTGATGCCAAAGGGGGAGTAGTATGGAGAAAAATGTATGAAAAAATACATAGAAGAAATCACTTGCTCAGGGGGAGCACACTCTTTTTGGGGATCAGTTTTGGACTTGATTTTTGGACAACTGTTTTTGGATTTTTCTCATGAGTGTTGCCATGAATGCCAAAGGGGGAGATTGTTGGCATTCTACACTCACATGAGAATGGTTGATGTTGTCATTTATGGCAACCAACCGGTAACAGGATTCTACAGGTTCATCGAAAATGCAGACATCATTCACCGGCACCGATAGGCACAACAAGTTTATTCATTGGCATTTAGTTTACACTGACAATGAAGCATACCAACATCTAGGCCGACATGAGACAAGTTTTGTCCATGTGAATTATATTGTAATGTAATTAATTATTTTTAAGCCAACATGATGTATTGTAAAGAATCATATATGTATAAGATCTTATAGGTCATTTTGATATAGCATGGAGAGGAAATTATGTAATGGTATTATGTAGAAGATAGAAAAAAGATTTTGTAATAAGGCAGATAGGTTATGTGAGAATATCATTCACCGGCAGGTTTTTGGTTAAGGTTTCTGACAGAGCTTAAACCGGTACTAAATCAAGCATTGCAGATGCTATTTTGAGTAGTATATTGTCTTGGATTTAATTATCCATTTTGTAGTTAGTGAGAATATTTCATTGAGTAGTGAGCTCTAGGTTGTTGACCTTCCTTCATGTGCAGGCCCCTATTATAAGTAATATGTATTCATATTGGTTAGTGAGTAAATATTGTGGGTCACAAATCCCATCAAGCTTTTTCCCTAACTGGGTTTCCTCGCCAAAATATCTTGTGTTATGGTGTGCATTTATGGTGTCTCGGTTATTTCTATTCACTGCATTATTACTTGTTTACTAGTACATTAATTTGAGTTGAAAAGTTATAAATAAGTTTAATTATTCCATTCACCAGTTAGACACTGATTCACCCTCCCTTTTAGTGTCTTTGGGAATATCATTGCATCTAATAAACACATTGTATTTCTTGCTTCTGGTGTTTATCTCAAAGTGGCATATACCTTTGGGATAAAATATAATATTGTTTAAATTACTTTGATTTCTTCTACTTTCATGATTATCCTTTTACTTCTTGTATTGAGTTAAAGAAAAATTTTGTAGCTTCAACCTTTCACTTATGCCAAATACAAAATCTTGGTGATGACTGACATGCTAGGGGTATTGGGTATTGTTACTAGATTTTGGGGTATCAACAATAGGATAGAAAAATGAGGATGATGCCCCCTCTAGAGGGTACTTGAGAAAAAAATAACATCATCAAGCACCAATTTGGAGAATTGATTGGTGAGTAGGTGCACTTGCCTAGGTTTTGTAGAGCGTAAAGTGAGGGAGTTAGCAACCTTGAAATGTTCACTCTATTAGTTGGCCAAATCAATTGGAGAGTATATAATTGAATGAGTCATAATTGAAGCAGATCCCTAGGACATTTTTGTATTCTTTTCAAAAGAATTGAATGAATCCTAATTGAAGAAGTGTTGAAATGTGGCGACTGATCAGCAAAGTACTCTACACTTAGCACATATCCTCACCAGGGTCCGGGGCCGGGCCGGGCCCCGGGTAGGGGTTCAGGGGCGGCAGCCCCCGAGAAATTTTTTTTTGCCGTTTTTGTTGATGAAAACCGACATTGTAATAAAACCCTAAAAAAGGCCGACTTTGTTTGTTGCCCTAAAAACGCATGTTGTAAGCAGCTGGGATACTTAAGGCATTAAAAAGGTTGATGTACTATTTTTGCTAGATAATAAGAAAGATTGGATGGCTGTGTATGGTGGACGTAACCCATTTTGGGTGAACCACGTTAAATCTCTATGTTATCTGTGTCCTGTTTTATTTCTTTATCTTTTGTATTTAAATCTGCATATAATTGTTAGTTCATATTTGCTTCAGATTTGCTTGAAACCCTAACAATTGGTATCAGAGCGAGGTTTTCTGTAAATTGGTAGGACTTTCAGATTTGAGTGGGAGCAATGGAGGATTCCAAATTCAAGGTCAAAAAGTTTAACGGCCAGAATTATCAGTTATGGAAAATGCAGATGGAGGATTACCTGTATCAAAAGGATTTGTGGCGGCCATTGGAAGGAAAGGCAAAGAAACTGACCACAATATCAGATGAAGAGTGGGACATTTTAGATAGAAAGGCACTGGGATCCATTCGATTGTGCCTTGCGGTGTCTGTAGCATTCAATATAACAGAAGCAAAAATGACTGTAGATTTGATGGCAACATTGGCTAAGCTGTATGAGAAACCCTCGGCTTCGAATAAGGTATTTCTTATGAAGCGTTTGTTTAATTTGAAAATGAGTGAGGGAGGATCTGTAGCGGAGCACTTAAATGAATTTAATACAATTACCAGTCAATTGTCTTCAGTAAAAATTACCTTTGCAGAAGAGGTTAGGGCTCTCTTGATTTTATGTTCTTTGCCAGAAAGCTGGAATAGCTTGGTTATGGCTGTAAGTAACTCTGTCTCTGGTAAAAATACTTTGGTATTTGATGATATTGTTGGTGCTATCCTAAGCGAGGAAATGCGAAGGAAAAGCACAGGTGAGACTCCAACATCATCGGGTAGTGTTTTGAATGTGGAGAACAGAGGAAGATCAAAGGAAAGAGGAAAAGGCCCTGGGAATGAGAAGTCACGAGGGACGTCAAAGAAAGGACGCTCTCAATCTAGAGGAAAGAAAGATTGTTGGTACTGTGGAAAGCCTGGTCATCTAAAGAAAGACTGTTGGTCTCGGAAAAACAAAGAAGGAGACAAAAATGCAAATGACAGTAAGGAAGCTAATATTGCAAGTAATACTTTACAAGATGCTTTAATCTTATGTTTGGATAATGTTAATGATTCCTGGGTAATAGATTCTGGGGCTTCATTTCATGCTACACCCCATAGAAAATATTTTCTAGATTATGTTCAAGGTGATTTTGGATAGGTATATTTGGGTGATGATGAGCCCTGTCAAATTGTTGGAAAAGGAAAGATAAAGATCAAGTTGCAGAATGGTAATGACTAGTTTCTGCAGGAGGTAAGACATGTTCCTAATTTAAGAAGAAATTTAATTTCTGCAGGGCAACTAGGTAGTGAAGGTTTCATAGTTACCTTCTCAGATAGTATGTGGAAGGTCACTAAAGGATCATTAGTAGTAGCTAAAGGTGAAAAGGTAGGCACATTATATCTGTGTACTGGTAACACTTACTCTACCTTAGCTGCTACAGATAAAGTTACTGCAGGGACAACAACAATAAATGTTGCAAGAACAGATTCGATAATGTGGCACCATAGGCTTGGGCACATGAGTGAGAAAGGGATGAAAATCCTTCACTCCAAAAATCTATTGCCAGGACTAAAGAAGATTGATTTAGAGTTCTGTGAAAACTGTGTTTATGGTAAACAGAAAAGAGTCAGATTTCTCAAGGTTGGGAAAGAGAAGAAGAGTGAGAAGTTAGAGCTTGTACATTCAGATGTATGGGGACCAGCTCAGGTATCATCTCTTGGTGGCTCTTGTTATTATGTTATTTTTATTGATGACTTAACCAGAAAAACATGGGTATATTTCCTAAAACAAAAATCAGATGTTTTTGAAACTTTTAAGAAATGGAAAGCTTTGGTTGAGAATGAGACAGGAAAAAAGTTGAAGTGTCTCAGATCAGATAATGGAGGTGAGTATTGCAGCAAAGCATTTGAAGATTACTGTTCCTTAAATGGGATTTGAAAGCAGAAGATAGTTCTAGGAACTCCACAGGAAAATGGTGTGTCAAAGAGAATGAATAGGACCATCATGGAATGTGCGAGGAGCATGAGATTGCATGCTGGATTGCCCTTACATTTTTGGGCAGATGTTGTACATACTGCTATCTATTTGATAAATAGAGGACCTTCAACCCCTTTGGATGGTGGTATTCCAAAGGAGGCATGGATTGGTAAAAAGGTAAATTATTCTTTTCTAAAAACTTTTGGTTGCGAAGCTTTTGTCCATGTTGATAAAGAAAACAGAACCAAGCTTGATGCTAAATCTCAAAAATGTACCTTCATTGGATATGGGATAGATGAATATGGCTATCGGTTATGGGATTTTGAAAATAAGAAAATAATTAGAAGTAGAGATGTTATATTCAATGAGAAGGTTATGTATAAAGAACAGATGCAGGAAAAGAAGCATGAACAGGACAAACAAGAATATGTGGTGTTGGATGAGATTCCTGAAAATGAAATGCCACAGGTACCTGATGCTCAGCAACAATAGATTGTCCCACAAACTCCTGCAAGTGTTAGACGTTCTACGAGGACAAGTAGACCCCCTAAAAGATTTTCTCCTTCTTTGTATTCTATTTTATTAACGGATTCTGGTGAACCAGAAGAATATGAAGAAGCAATGCGGGTGGATGCCAAACAACAGTGGCAACTAGGCATGAAAGAGGAGATGGACTCCTTGATGAAAAATGAGACTTGAGACTTAGTCCCTTTACTTGCAAAAAAAAGAGCCCTGCCTAACAAATGGGTTTATCGGCTGAAGGAGGAGGAAGGAGGTCAGAAAAGATATAAGGCCAGACTTGTGGTAAAAGGTTTTGCACAGAAAAAGGGTATAGATTATGATGAAATATTTTCTCCAGTTGTAAAAATGACTTCAATTAGAACTATACTTAGTCTTGTGGCTGTAGATGATTTACATCTTGAACAATTAGATGTCAAAATAGTTTTTCTCCATGGAGATTTGGAGGAGGAAATTTACATGTTGCAACCACAAGGATATGAGGTCAAAGGTAAGGAGAACTTGGTGTGCAGGTTGAAGAAAAGTTTGTATGGCCTAAAGCAAGCACCCCGACAATGGTATTTAAAATTTGATAGTTTCATGGCTGAACACAGTTATCATAGATGTCATTCTGATCATTGTGTATATTTTAAGAGATTTGATAATGGCAGTTATATTATCCTGTTGCTTTATGTTGATGACATGCTTGTTGCTGGGTCTAACATGCAACATATAAATGATCTTAAACAGAAATTAGCTAGGTCATTTGCTATGAAGGATTTGGGTGTAGCTAAGCAAATTCTCGGTATGAGGATTACACGGGATAGGAAAAATAGAACCTTGAATTTGTCCCAAAGTGAGTATATAAAGAAGGTGTTGAAAAGATTTAACATGCAGGATGCAAAAGCAGTTAGTACACCTTTGGCTAGTCATTTCAAATTGACTAAGGAGATGTGCCCAAAGGCACAGGAAGAGGTTAATAAAATGTCTAACATCCCGTATTCATCAGCTATTGGCAGTTTGATGTATGCAATGGTATGCACAAGGCCAGATATTGCACATGCAGTGGGAGTTGTGAGCAGGTTTATGAGTAATCCGGGTATGGAACATTGGAATGCTGTGAAATGGATTCTTCGGTATTTGAAAGGAACTACTACGAAGGCATTATGTTTCAAAGGATCTAATGCTGCTCTAAGTGGATTTGTTGACTTTGATTTGGCGGGTGATAGTGATTCATGGATGAGTACTATAGGGTATGTTTTTACTATAGGGGGAACTGCAGTCAATTGGATTTCTAGGCTGCAAAAGGTTGTTGCACTTTCAACCACTGAAGCTGAGTATGTTGCTGCTACAGAAGCCAGCAAAGAGATGATTTGGTTGCAATTTTTTTTGAAGGAATTGGGTCAGACACAAGAGGATAGCCCATTGTATACTGATAGCTAAAGTGCCATTCATCTTGCGAAGAACTCTGCTTTTCATTCAAGGACAAAGCACATTCAGCTCAGGTACCACTTCATCCAGACTATTTTGGAGGAGGGTTAGTTACGGCTTGAGAAGATTCACACAAGTGAGAATCCTACCGATATGTTCACAAAGGCAGTTCCACAGGAGAAGCTGATTTCTTCATCAGTTTCTGTTGGTCTTCTTGATTGATAATTGTGGAATTTATACCAGTCAAGTCCTAGTGTTTTATCCAGCGGATGTTGCATGTACAATGGTGTCATGTAGTATCAGTCTCCAACTGGGAGATTGTTTGGTGTGGAGCTTGATCAATCTCCAAGTGGGAGATTGTTGAAATGTGGCGACTGATCAGCAATGCCGCCCCCGAGAAATTTTTTTTTGCCATTTTTGTTGATGAAAACTGACATTGTAATAAAACCCTAAAAAAGGCCGACTTTGTTTGTTGCCCTAAAAACGCATGTTATAAGCGGCTGGGATGCTTAAGGCATTAAAAAGGTTGATGTACTATTTTTGCTGGATAATAAGAAAGATTGGACGGCTATGTATGGTGGACGTAACCCATTCTGGGTGAACCACGTTAAATCTCTGTGTTATCTGTGTCCTGTTTTATTTCTTTATCTTTTGTATTTAAATCTGCATATAATTGTTAGTTCATATTTGCTTCGGATCTGCTTGAAACCCTAACAAGAAGATCCCTTATTTATATAATTAACTAAATGTATCTAAAATGAACTCATCTAATATGAATGGACTAGTGTAAGCTAGAGACAGAGAGAGAGGAAAAGAGAGAGGGAGAGAGGGAGAGAGGAAAGGAGAGAGATACTTGAGAGAGAAAGAGAGTAATAGGTGTATGCTGGAAATGTGGTATCATCCTACACGATGGGAAAACATCTCAAACACACACAAGAAACATTTCATTAGAGGTTAGAAATAAACAAAACAAGTTAGTGAATCTAAAACTCTTAAAGTCATTCCATGCTCCCCTATCTATAAAGATCCTCAAGATTCAAGGTGCCTCTCACTTGGAAGAGCACTTGATCTCTTGGATGACAACCTAGAGAACTCGATTTAGAGGATTTTAGGATCAAAATGGATACAACTATGATCATAATAAATTATTTAGATATGAAACTAGATGATGATACGGTGCAAGATATTGACATGAAGTTAAAACTAACTAGAAAGTGGTATTAAAATGATATTAAGCTAGTATGGAAATGAAGCTAACATGATATGCAAAACATGATGAATCTAAGCTATGATGCTACTAGATGATCTAAAAATGCTATTATCAAAGAGAGGCTAACAAAGCTTGATGAAATGATACTATAAATTAGATGCACACAAGACTTGGATATTTGAAGAAGGAATGGGCTCTATTTATAGGGAAAATAGGGAAATGGATGGTTGAGATTGAATAATATCAACAAGGGCTTGGATTTAAAGTTATCAATCCAATCCCAAGTTGACATATGTCACCTTGAGAGGAGAGGCAAGAGGAATTAAATGTGATAACTCAATGATGAACGGATAGTACCAAACCGGTACTGAGAGGGGGGGTGAATCAATATAGACAGAACCACAATCTTAAAACCGGTTTGTCAACAGACATTGTACATAGGCAGACAAACAGTAACTCTGGTCTTAAATAGAGTACAACCGGCAAAGCCTAGAATAACTGAGACAAGCATAAACCTGTTGACACTTATCTTTTCATACAATCTAATACTTCATTCCATTTCACCCTAGTGCATGAATAGGTAATCTATCATCAAAGATATATAAATAGCTAGATCAACATGATTTATCTTCAGACACAAATCACTCAAACCATCACATGAATAACACCACACATGACACATAGATTTTTCATGTGGAAACCCAACTAGGAAAAACCATGGTGGGGATGAATACCCACAAGTTGTTTTTGAACTCTTTAGAAGTCCGCTCTGTTAGGAGCCTTGTTCAGTTAAAGACTGATACAACAGGTTTTGTTAGGAACCGATCCTGTTAGGGATCACCCGGTTAAGGGATGGTTAGAATACCCGGTTAAGGGTTAAACCCTGTTAAAGATTACCTTGTTAGAGGATTTCAAGATCTCAATGATTTTGAGTCACCCTCTTAAAGGATTTACAGTAAGTCAGTTAAAGCTACCCTGTTAAGGGATTTCCCAACTATTGAAGTGGTTAGAGATCAACAGGTATTACAATGATCTGGTAACAACACTCAATGCCAATGCAGATCTGCTTATTTCTGAAAACCCATTTGGTGCCAATGACATTTTTATGCTCCGGTCTGGGTACCAAAGACCCTGTACCATTTTTCTCTATCTGATCAAGTTCCTCTTCCATTGCCTTAATCCAGTCTTCATCTTTATATGCCCCTTTGAATGATTTGGGCTCAAATTCAGAGATCATACATGAGTTTTCTCTGACCTTTCTTCTTGTAAGAATTCCTACATCCTTATCTCCTATGATCTGCTTAGGATCATGATTCAGCTTGACATATCGAGGAATGGTCTTGATAGATTCCTCTTTCTTTTAATCTTCATCCTCATCCCCATCAGTATCAGCATCTACATCTACCAATGTAGGAACACTGTTACTGGTACTTGGTTGACTGACAACTGGTTCCCAGAAGGTTACAACTGGTTCATTTATCGCTTGCACACTGTCAGTTTCCTTAGTTTTCTCAAAGGTTTCATCAACTCTTACATTGATGCTTTCCATAATTCTCTGAGTCCTATTATTGAAACACTTGAGAGCTTTGCTCTTGGTGGAATACCCTAGGAATATTCCCTCATCACATTTTGCATCAAATTTTCTCTGGTGTTCGCTCCTCTTGATGTAACATTTTCTACCAAACACTCTAAAGTAGCTAACCACAGGTGTCTTACCAGTCCAATACTCATAAAGAGTTTATCAAAAACACAATCCTAAAACCAGTTTGTCAACAGACACTGTGCATAAGAAGACAAACAATAACTCCAGTCTTAAACATAGTACAACCGGCAAAGCCTAGAATAACCGAGACAAGGATAAATTGGTTGACACTTATCTTTTCATACAATCTAATACTTCATTCCATTTCACCCTAGTGCATGAATAGGTAATCTATCATCAAAGATATATAAATAGCTAGATCAACATGATTTATCTTCAGACACAAATCACTCAAACCATCACATGAATAACACCACACATGACACACAAATTTTTCACGTGGAAATCCAACTGGGAAAAACCATGGTGGGGATGAATACCCACAAGATGTTTTTGAACTCTTTAGAAGTCTGCTATGTTAGGAGCCTTGTTCGGTCAAAGACTGATACAACAGGTTCTGTTAGGAACCGATCCTTTTAGGGATCACCTGATTAAGGGTTAAACCCTGTTAAAGGTTACCTTGTTAGAGGATTTCAAGAACTCAATGGTTTTGAGTCACCCTGTTAAAGGATTTACAGTAAGCCGATTAAAGCTACCCTATTAAGGGATTTCCCAACTGTTGAAGTGGCTAGAGATCAACAGGTATTACAATGATCTGGTAACAACACTCAATGCCAATGTAGATCTGCTTTAGCTCCTCTTCACCTTCTGTACTTACACTCTGCAAGTATCACTTCTCTCTTTTGGTCTGGCAAGAATCACATATCCCTACACTTGGATACACACACACAACTTTTACCAACAACCTCAAAAAGAAACACAACATCAACCTTATAGGAAACAGATAGGTCGGTAGCATAAATCCTAAACCCTAAACCTGTTAGGTTAAGCAATTCAAATGGTTCAATCCTAACCATTGATCATAATGCATTAAATGCAACAGTCTTGAACCAATCTCAAGATGTTCTCCATCGTTCATTTTCCACCGATTTCATGGCGGCTGATAACCCATCACGCATTATCACCGTTTACAGACTTTGCACATTCCCGAGGTAGATAGGAACAATCTCATTCATGCAGGATCCTTCACGTGCACAAGGTTGATGTGGCAACATGATCTGTTCGTCGTTACAATGCTAACTCATCACACAAAGTCACTGATTGAGTCACATAGGCTTGAGGCACTTAAATCGGAAACCCTGAAGTTGAGACTACCAACTGGTAGTCATACAAAGATTCTATGTGCCGGTTCCCATAACTACATGTCGGTTCACCTTAAACAAACACACCACTTCACTTTGGCACAAATGCCGGTTCATAGTGTTATACTGGTTCTTGCATATACCGGTTCTTGGTAACATATTGGTTCTCACATATATCGGTTCTCTCCTCTTCAGCATATTGACATTAATGACAACATACAATGTCATCATGTCCTCATACTGGTTCACATAATGCAAACAAAATGCCCAAGGAGACATGGTGGTTACCTTAGGAGGTAAGGTTATGGTTAGGTTAGTGAATAACCAATGGAGAAAGCCTTTACCCAAATGATAAACTCTTGTGCAAGGGTTAATAAGATAACTAGGATCAAAGTCATGAGTTCTTGATAAGACCCTTGGGTTAGTTGAAGGTTAAGTTAGAGAGAAAGTCTCTAACCATGTGGGAAGGTTGAGATAACCATTAATGGTTAGGAAGACTTTGGGGACAAATTTGTAAGAGTCCTTGCAAATTTGGGGAATTCAACAAGTTAGCTTGTTGAAGAAATAAAGTCTTAAATTCATTTAGAAGAATTTCTTCCAAATTTGAGAAGTGACCTCAAATTTAGGGAAAGGACATGATTAGAAGATTAAACATGATTAGGATGGGATTGGGAGGTTTAGAAGAATCTAGAAGGCTCTAGTAGAGGTTTAGGAGGCAAGTGGGAGATGTAGGATTTTGCAAGTGGGTGAGGGAAAATAGGATTTAATTAAAATAAAATTAATTTATATCAATTGTTGGTTGCAACTTGCATTTGATAGATGTAAATAAATATTGATTTGTTTAAATGTTTATTTTTGAACTTTTGCAAGTGGGGGGATTTAATTAAAGGTAAATTTAATTAAAATGGATAGAAGGGGGATTTAATTAAATGTCTTGAAGGGGGATTTAATTAAAAGTAAATTTAATTAAATGGCTTAGATAGAAGAAGGGGAATACTAATCAAATATTTAATTTGTTTAATAGGCTAATTAGAAGAATAGGGATATTAATTAAACCTTAGTTTAATTAATTGAAAGAATTAGGGATAATTAAATGAATAAAACTAACTTAATTCTTTGTACAACTTTTAGGTATCAACAATAGGCAAAGAGAGAGAGATGTGAGAGAGAAAGAGAAAGGGAGGACACAGAGAGAATGGACAAAATGGGATGGAGACATCTGAGAGAGAGAGAGAGTGGAAGGAAGAGAGAGAGAGAGAGAGAGAGAGAGAGAGAGAGAGAGAGAGATAATATTCATAATATCTACAAGTCATCTCGAAGTTAGTTTATCAATGACAATATCTAGTCAAGTAGGTCCTAAAACCCACACGTTACTCCAAGAGTGGGTACATGAACTACATGTCAGCCAACCCACACTATACTTGGTCCAATGAAAATCCTCATACTTTGTCTAGCTAGTGCATAGTGCAATACTCTAGTGCATTTATTTGGAACACCCTGGAACAAACTCCAAACTAGTCATAGTGAGCATAATGTCAACCTTAACTATCCTTCTTGATCACCCCTATAAAATTTGAATAGATTTCTCTTTATGTTTAGCCTTACTTATTTTTCAAACTAAAAGCCTCAAAACAACATAGTGACGTAGAACGTGGTACAAAATATTGCATCAATGTACTAATAGGTTGTGAGCAATAGACCATTAAAAAATAACATAAATAATTTTTAATATAGAAATGTTTAATATCCCATAGGTTAATTTTGATTTTTACATACAATTACATATAGAAATGTTTAATATCCCATATAATATCCCATACCTTGGCACTGTTTACTTATAATTTCATATAAAAATGTTTAATATCCCATAGGTCAATTTTAATTTTTACATATAACTATAATATCCCATATAATACCCCATTTAATTATAATTACTCTTATAATATCCCATTTAATTATGTAATTGAAATATCGCATTTACATGTAATTATAATATCCCATTGGTAAATTTCAATTTCAAATTACTCTTCAAAGCAAAAGACTTTGAAAACCTTCATTCCTGCAAGGCAAAGCAGGAGAGGATCAAATTCACAGATGGTGGTGAATGAAGAGTTCATTCACACATAGGAGAGGAGATTCATAGGAGGAGGAAATTAGTTTACAGGTGAGAAATAACTTAGCTTCATCTTATGTGCATTTCAAACATAATCAAAATTATTTTTTTTCTTTTTCAATGATCTTCTAGGGTTTTATAGGGACTTGTTATTTGTATTGCAAGGGTTTGTATTCTTTATGAAGGCTTTGAAGGATGTTTTATGAATTTTGGGACTATGTCGATTACTTCTTTTGTATATGGATAGTAAATTGAATGTTAGGGGAAGACATCATATGTTTTATGAATTTTGGGACTATGTCGATTACTTCTTTTGTATATGGATAGTAAATTGAATGTTAGGGGAAGACATCGTATGTGATATGTGTGGCGACCAACGCATCTTGTCACTAGGAACCTTAAGCGTACTGGAAGATAATAACTCAGACATGTATTGCAATTACATTATTATTTTTTAAATATTAAGTTCTATCAAAAGGAGATAGCTCCCTTACATCCCATATGCAAGCTAGATAGTAGCAGAAACAAAAAAACTATTCTAAATAATGGAAATTGTAGCGAGCCTTTCACCAATGTCCACCATATACACAACCGTGGCCACACTAAGCCAGTTATCATTTGAGTTCAGGAATCTCCTTAAGGGCCCCCAGTCACAATTTCTGACACCCACCCAGAACACCTTCCAAGCCTCTACCATGAAATTCTTCTTCCTTTCTTGCACTGCACTGGCTTCCTGAGAATCCTCGTCCTCTGACTCAGACTCTTCATTCGGTGGATCCAGTATGTAATGTTCTGGATTGAAGTACACTCCTAGAACACTAGTCCAACCGCCCAAATCCAAGTTGAGAATATCACTTGCTACTACCTGCCCATCGACTGATCTTACAAAGCCATCAATAATCTATATGCATGCTTCCTTGGAATCAAGGATGTCAACCATTGGGCACAAAATCACCTCATAGATGAAACCATCACACTAGTGCTTGTCCCCACCCAAAATAGCTCTAGCCAGATAGCACAACGCATCCTAAGTGAGCTCATCACAATAAAAAAGTCTCCTGCATTGCTGCTGAAATATCTCCTCCGCACATAGGCAACTCAACCCAAAGTGATGGGCCATTTTCCCTTAGTTCTCCTCCTACATTCATTGGTCAATCCGCCTTCCTATTTAACCTCAGCCTTATGATTTCCTATCCTTATCGAACATCGGGCTCTGTCTAAAAGAAAGAAATCTGATATCCCATAGAAATCAAATCCATCTTTGGATTTGAAGTGTCTTAATCTCTTGCCACATTCTCCCAATATCCCTTTATTCATAGTAATTGAAGCCTTATTTCCATCTATCATGATACCTCTGTCACTCTAGATCCAAATTTGTGGTTTGGAATCTAGATCAGTACCCTCTCTTAGTTGTGCCTATCTAATGCCTTCTTTTTTTTGCCTCAACAAGGCTTCATAGTCGTCCACTAGAATTTGTTCCAAATCCTCACTCAGGATTGCCTCGAAAACCTGCCCATCCTTTGTCCTTAAATTTATTCCCATGTTTTCGATGTAATCTATAGCCATGTTTGCCTCCCTGAAAACATGTTTGATCTCATAGTCAGGAACTTTATTTAGAGCATCCATAATGTCCCTTAGAATCTGCTATATTTTCCAATTTGGTGTGGCACCATTCTTCATAGTGTTGATAAGTATCTATTCATCACCTTCTATCAGTATAGAGTTCAAACCCTTCTCTACACATTTTCTGAGTCCTCTAGCAATATAGTAGCTATAGATGATTCTAGGAAAAGGTATATGTGAGCTTGTAAGATTGCTACAAAGCAAGGGTCAGGTGTTGAAAAAGACAAAGCCAATACAGACTCAATTAGTTTCTTTCTAGACTAAACGAATCAGCTCCACCAAAGCTTTTATGGATCAAACACAACAAATTTGCAAAATAAAACTGTAGAAAAAATGCCATAAAGAAATGTGGTCTCATGGTGATGGAATAACATGACAGTCAAATTAGTATGGATTTTTGTGGAATTCCATCACCATGAGAACACATTTCTTTGAGACATTTTTTCATACAATTCGCTACCTTGTCTATGCAGGGTAGTGAACCATTTGATTGACCTTCATATAATATGTAAGCTAACATAAAATAAATAAATTACATATACAAGAACCTAAACCCCTTTGATGAGGATCCTACATAGTCTACATAAAGCCAAGGCAAAAATTCTTCTCATGGATCGGCAAACATAAGTCAATACACCCTATAGAAACCATTTATTATTTTCTTTATTTTTGTTTACACCCATCTTGGAGTGGTTTAATGATAAGCAAGGTTTTAGCAACTATATTCTGTCAAAACTTTTATTTTTTTTCTCACCTAAATCACCTTGACATCCACATGGTATAGCTCATTCCACTTTGTCAGCCCTCCTATATGCTTTAAGTGACAAGTAAGACAATTTTTCTGAGTTTTTGAAACTCCAAAATTACCAGGAAAACAAACTTGCTTAGTGTTTGAAACCTTGACATTAGCAACAACTCTACTACAATTATGAACACTTGAGGTCCCAATTGGCCTTGTTTGAATTTAAATCTCAACATCAACTTTAGGGCCAACTTCTTCATCAACATTACCCTCAATGATGAATTTGGGGAAAAATCATGAGCCATTCTTATCAATCCATGCAATGGACCTTTGACAACCCACCCTCAAATATATTTGCAGCATTTGGAAAAAATCAACAAGATATGGTGAACCATCTATTATAACTTCTTGTCATCTCTCTCCATGGAATCCTAAAATTTATTTCCTCTCACAATAACAATTGACCCTCTCCCAACTATCTCTCTCATTTGATGGAGTGCAAGTACCACCAAATAGGTATTTGTCAGATGTGTCTTCCTCGAGTGAGGGAAATTCAAGAAGAGAAGAGGAAAGCGAGACTTGTAGTAGGTCTAAAAGAGGGAGATCAACTAGAGGACAAAAGATTAGAAGAAAATTCTATAAATGCATGGAATTGTATCTTTCTCAAGGGAGGTCATGTTCTTATGATGATGAGAGCATAGGCGATATTGAGGTGCCCTTGAGGTACAAACATCTATAGAAAAAATGGGTACCCAAGGAACTTCTTCCTATAAACATTGATTTTTGTGTTAATGGGAGGATATATCGCATAGCACCATCATCATTACATGGTTTGGGCCTATTTTCCATGGACTACATAAAGGTCTATTACAACAAAGTTGTTGAATTGATGGAGTATGTCGAACCCTGTTACAATTACAAAAATTGGATGCAGCTAGTTCAATATACACAAAGTATGCATAGGTATGCACTATCAGCAAATTATATATAGCTAAAAGATAATGATCAAAGTAGAAGAGTTTCTATGTACATTGACGGAAGGCCAAAAGCAACAGGGAATATTGCAGGTTTTATAAACAGTACATGACCTGGGTCAACTTATAGGCAACCCAATTGCATATTCCAGGCACGCGAGCGAAACCATGTATTCATATGTGCGATAAAATCAATAAGTGTAGGGGAAGAGCTGCTAATCGACTATAATTCGAATCGCATAGATACAAACAAAGTTACTATCGTGGGGGTGGTGCGTATTTATATATACCATTAAACCAACCTCCAACTAATGACTCCAATATACGATTTTATTATTAATTTTTTCTATTATTTTATACTATTATGTTCTTTTCTTCAGGGTTTTGGATTAATTTTGATAATGTTACTAATATTCTTGTCACAAACGGATGTTCGAGGAAAGGCACCTGGAGTAGCTGAAAACATCAATACTGAGGTAGACTCACTATCATGTGATGATGACATCACATATTCCACAAACCCTGCTGAAATGATAAGAAAGACACAAAAAAAATTAATAAAGAAATTCTTAAATTGTTATTCATAGTCCCTCAAACTTATGAGATACAAGAGAGGGTGAAACAATTGATAGTGAGAGCACAAAACTTGCAACTAAGCAGTCATGCAATCTTTAATTATAACATAAGCTCATTCATGGTTTATATTTTATACTCTTTTTATGTCATGAACTAAAATATGTACATGTTTTTTTGATAGGAATTTTTGCATCCTCGTGAAGCTGATGGCCATGACCAGGGTACTCTAGGTAGTTCAGGTGATGACCATGTTTTGTGCATACACCAACTTATATTTTTACATGTTTATGTCATTTCATTAATGTGTTATTGCTCTTATATTTAATGTATTAATATTTAGGTGATGTCCATGTTACCATGCACTCACCACCTCCTCCAACCCCATCATCGACACCTATATTGTCGACTGCAATGTCAAAAACATGCAACATGCAATCATCGAGTACTGCACCAACCTGTGCAACAAGACATGCACCTGGGGATGTAGAGGCCACTAGTGGTGATATTTTAGCAGCATTTCCTGGATCTTCCTATATTACTAGTACGAGAACATTGCCGGTCACATTTGTGGTGACTAGTGCTCTTGTTCGCATAAAGATAGAGAAGGTTCCAGGTACTTTAAAATAATTATTATATATCGTCCAATTATAATTTACTTATTTATCACTTATTTTGGACTAATGATCGCATGATTTTTTTGTAGGTAATGATGTTTTTAATAAACATCTAAATTATATTACATTAGAGATCTTCGGGCACACCATACATACAAGGTGGGATGCCCAAAATAAACAATTAAAAGATGAACTAATAAACCGTTTGGCTGTATTGTTTGGAAATGACACATTCAACAAAACCAAGGTCCTTCAGAAAGATGGCACATATCTAAAGTATGCGAGGGACCAATATAAGATACATTTAGAGAAGAATAGAAAGTACAAGTGTCCCCCCATGATTCCAAAAAGGGAGTGGAAGGACCTGGTTTTAGATGGAAAGGAGAAAACTCAAAAGAGAGAAGGACATACACCACTCGGAAAAGGAAGGTATGTGATACTATTAACTATGTAATTATGTACTAATTACTCTTTATTTTTACATAATCTAACATATTTCAAACTTTTCATAGGTTGCCCGACACATCGAAGGCAACTAAGGCAAGACTAGAAAAGCACGGGCAACACAAACTTGGCTCTGGTGGTTATATGAAAGTTTCCACATGAATTGTAAGTATCAATAAATGAAATATCACATTGATATAATAAATTGCAAACAATTTTTTTTAATCAAACAATAGAAGCGAAATTCATGATATTAAAAAAAAATGCAGGGCTCCGAATTCAATAGAGCGCTCATAAAAGATGACATGAAATTTGCCTTTCAGCAAGGCTATGGAGCCGTGGCTAAATGCCTAAGAGAATTAAGTGGGAAAACACAAGATTCTAATGCATCTGTCACACCGGTAAATAAACTAAATGAAAGTTATTTAAAATTGAATACTTGAGCAATAATCTATTCAATTTAATTTCCAACATAAAGTGACTATATTTATTTTAAATAGGTAAGAAATGATAAAAATGCACATGTCATTGGAATGTAGCCTACTAAGGGTGGAACACACCCTGCACATGATGAAGGTTGTGGTGTGCATCCCTGTACTAGAGGTATTCATGTGCTGTACAATTTTTTTATGTAATTTTTTTTTTTAGTCACCTAGGGTATCCCCGCGACTCAGCCTAGTGACACTGGTTTCCCATTATGGGGCGAGCTGAAGTGAGACTAGTCCCTAGAGATGAGCTAAGCAGCCCATCAACCAAGCCCATCAGTTGAATCCAAGCCTTAGAGTCGAACCCGAGACCAATGGGGAGCAAACCCACGGTCCAAGCCAACTCTGCTACCTGTCTGAGCTGATTTTTTATGTAATTATTAATAGAATTAAATATATTTAATTGAAATTGGTGTAGTAATTAATGTAACCTTTTTGTTTTTATTTTAGAGCATGTAGAGTGTGATGAACAAGTGGAGCATGATTAGGGTAGACAACATCAGAAATATGATGTGCCCCCATCAGGTAAAGAGGACCATTGTTATTCCTTTAAAAAAAATTAATTGCAATTGGTGTATTGATTAATGTAACCTTTCGTGTGTGTTTCAACTCCAGAGGATTTAGAGGGTGTTCATCATGTTGAGGATGAGGCTAGACAAAAAGATTAGGAAGATGATGTGGCCCCATCAGGTAAAGAGTACCCCTGTAATGTTCTTTTAATTAATGAAATACTTGTAAAAATAATAATAAAATATTATGAATTTAACCCATTTATTTGTTATTGCAGCGGAACCCCCTTTACCTAGGCATCCTCATTGTGAGTATAGGACTAGGCATACATTAAGATCACAAGCAAAGGGCACAACAACTTAAGAGGGAAAAAATGATGAAGAAAACAATGCTCCACTTAGTTTTTTACTTAGCTTCAAAAAAAAAAATTAAATAAATGATTGTAATAGTATTATTTGTTAATGAATGAATTTTATGTGTTAATGAATGTAATTATGTGTTAATGAATGTTAATAAATGATATGCATTAATGAATGTTGATGAATGTTACGTGTTAATGAATGTTAATGAATGTTATGTGATAATGAATGAATGTTGTATTTATTAATGGATGAAAGAATGAATGAATGTTATATGTTAATAGGGAATTTAGAGTGATGTTAGAGGATGAGGGGCCAAATGAGCTTCCACCTTCATGTGGTTGGCCCTGTTAAGTAGAAAATATTATACTATTCTTGAAACAAAGAGAAGCTCAATAAGGTAATGCACTTTTCAATATTTTATTATGCTCCACTGTTAATCTCATTGAATAATATGTATTGAATCTTAATTGCAGGGTCCAATAGAGCCAACACAAACAACAACACAAGAAGTTACTTAGTGGAGACCATCGAAGGTAAGGTCCTTGATTAAGATTTTGTTGTTTATATTCATATTGCTGATTACATAGGTAAATATTCATTTAACTTTTTAAAAAGGTAGTCACCAAATACACCAAATAGTTGTCTAAGTATGAGATCAAAGATTAGCAATTAGGAATCACCAAATACACCAAATAGTTTTCTAAACAAGGGCTAGAACCCACTATGAAATATAATTTACACTTGTCCTTGAACTGAGAACTTCAACATTTTAATGGACTACATAGGGCACTGCCTTAAAAAATGAGCCTTCTCATGAAATTGGTCTAAGGTAGAAATGATGGTAAAAGGAACATCTAAGCTTTTAAACTTAACTTGAACTTGAAGGTGATGGAGCCAATGGTGGGACAAGTTAAACCATCTTGCACCTTAATCAAGACTTTGGATTTATCATAATTGTCTCGATATAATGCATATGTGAAAAAATATTCTTTTTTATTCATATTAACCATATGTAGTGGATCAATATGAACCCTACATGTGGGTTTGTCATTAGTTATAATAGTTGTGTATATTAGTCCATCAGGTGTATGCTTTGAGTTACCACTTTGGGTAAAGGTGATATTAGGTTCAATCTTAGGTTTCAGTCTATCTTGTTTAGGAACTGGTTCCATCACGTTCACTAGATGTTAAACTCAATTGGTAACTCCAAGGGTCACCTTTTCATCCTAGGGACTACTTTCAATATTATCAATATCATTGTCCCTTGATAAGGCATTTTCTTCATTGACATTGAAATTTGTCCCTAATACCTTTATCATATGACTGGATTCTGTGATGCTATACATTATCTTGTGTTTTTTCTTTCCTAACTACCATAGTTTCTCATACACATCTTAATTACTTTAATGATTATCTTGGTTCTATGTTGAGGCATTGAACTATCAATGTAGCTTGATCTTTGACATTTTGTGACAATGGTTGCATTCTATTGTGACCGATACTCTTGATAGTATTGTCCTTTTATTTAAATGATGTTACTATTTTGACTATGAATTGTAGGTCTACCAAAGTTTGGGACTATCAAAGATTTATTCATATTGCTTCTACGATACTATCATGTTCTTATTCATCTAAACCTTATACCACTTTAACCCTAAATCATTGTAACTGCCTTTGGCCCTTTTGGCATTGGATCAAATCCTTACTTGGGTAAAGTTTTTAACTGCTTATACTTTCTGTCATTAACTTGCTACAATTTTTTCTGATCCAATCCTTGTATATGAACATCTTTTCTTATGGACTATGAGAGGTCACTTTGTGGTTTGAGATCTTTATAATCTTAGTGTGTTGCTATTATTGTAATCTCTACATCCTTTAACCCTTCATGACCTTGTACGTCATCTCTGACCTATAACTAGTCATTGTACTGTAATAGACTGTATAATGTCTACCTATCTTAATTAGGGCTTCGCATGTTACTTTTGTCATTTTCCTCTCTCTCTCATATCCATGCTTTATCAAGGTCTTCATTACCCAAAAAGTCCCTTTTGGTTGTGTTTGTATATTGTTAGAATATATGGGATTGTTAATTTTATATATTGTTAGAATATATAGTTTACCATAGTTAGTTAGTCATTGAGGTAAGGAGTTATATAGGGTTAGTTCAATATTTGAGAAATCTTATCAAATAATATTCCATATTTGCAATGCTCTATATTCCTTGATGGCAATTTTTTTTTTTTTAAATATAGCCTATTCCTTGGAATTCCAACGGACATGCCCAACATAGGCCTTGACAAGAGTGTTGTATCTGCACCAAAATATTTTGTCGCAGATACAACACTCTCTTCAGAGCTTCCTTGCATTTGTTGTTGGAATTTCGACAAAAAAGGACACTATGTTTCGACATAAATACTATACTTGCGACAAAAAATTTTGTTGTAGGGGCACTATTCTTGTCAGAGCATAATGCCCTTTTTTGTGAAAATTTAGAGGAAAAACCCAGTGCATGGTTTGTCGGAAGATTGGCGACTTTGTCAGAATTACAATGAATTAGACCACCACATTGTGTGTCATATTCTGACAAAGAAGGCGCAAAAATGTGACGAACATCTGTCCATTGAATAACCCAATAAAATTTGGTCGATGAATTTTTTTTCGCCTTTTCATCAGATCTACGACAATAATACGTCAGAATTACGATGATAGTTCATCGTAAAATGATCCCAAATGTGTTAGTTCTAGTAGTTTCCTCTTTTCTTTGTGTGTGCTTCTTGCAAATTGATTTTATTTTGCTAGATAAGCCATAACTTATAATCTTTTAGACCTTTGTAGAGTGGTGATACTTTGTTTCTATAGCTCAGGCTTGGGTAGATCCCATTTTCCCCTTAGTTTCTCTTGGTTTTTATCCATACGCCCCTCATATTTTTCTTTGGTTTTTTATCCATATATTCCTTATATGTAGTGAACTTTTTTGTTGAGGGTGTTTAGGGAGGTTTAGAAGAGTTGTTGCATATGATTTGATTTATGCATTAGAGGCTTCACAAGGAAACTTATGAATATAAGATGTTGTCATCTTAATTGCCTCCATCAAAGTATAATCTGTTGGCATTGACAAAACCGGTTAATCCAGAGAACCGGTATATTTGCTGAGATTTGTCATTGATGTCTAGCACTCACCGGTGGAGTGGTACCGATGGAGTGGTGTATATCAGTAGCAAAGGTGATGACTTGTAAACAACATGGAAGTAGCATAAGAGACAAGTGATCAAGGTTCAATCAGCTCAAGGGAAGACAGACTAAGCTAACTGATATGTTACTCAAGAAGATCAGTGTTGAGGTCAGATCTTCAAGTTGGTCATTCTAATGATGATGAAGTCACAAAAGGTGACTTAAGAAAGAAAGCTTGAGGTTGTATGCAAACCAAAACCTCATTGGCAACTAGGAGAAGAGACTTGATAGAAGCACTACAAACTGGCATCAAGGGTTGAGCTGACAATGAAGAGAGTAGTGGTATACCAATACACCAATTAAGAAGAAGGAAGATAGGTGTTTTCCTAAAATCTCAGAGTGATGATCAGTTATTCAGTTGCGATGGCAATTGGTGAGTTGGTGAGCTTGTGTCTATGCCAAACTAAAGGTTGGTGAAGTCAACTTTATTCATCATGCAGTTAAGCCATGATTACTTGCGGATTTTTTGGTTTGCATTTAAAAGACTGAACTTGACCTAGAAGTCACTATTTTTGGGGGATGTTGTGGCAGAATTTTTGCAAGGCATGCATAGAAAGAGTGGGAGATTTTGATTTTGAAATTATCTAAAATCTGTGATTGCCTTGACTGAGGAAACCCCTGAAGGTGACGATAGAAAGTTTATAAAGTATTTTTTAGTTTATTCAAAAATTCTTGATCATAAAATTTGCAAAGAGTAGATCCTATAGAAGGTGATCCAAAGTGCAAAGTAGAATGAGAGGAAGTGATAAAAGATTTAGTAGAGTAGAGAGTGTATGAGATAGACTAACAGAGTGTAGAGTCGAGGGTGAGAGGACCGACAGAGTGCAGAGCCGAGGGTCAGAGGACTGATAGAGTGAAGAGCTGAGGGGCAGAGGACCGACATAGTGTAGAGCTGATGGTATAAGCAAGAAAACTGATTTTGTACATAGCAGACACAACCAATGCAAATAGAGTATGATTTTCATTGTGATCTGATCAAGCTATCAATAGTTACTCCAACAGATCATCCTTCTATTGCTTTCTAACCATTGCAACTAAATCCCTTAACTAGGTGGACTTCAACAGGTCACTTTGTAAAATTCCTTAACCGGATGACATCTTAATTGATGTTCCTAAGTCCTTTAACCAGGATACCTTTAATAGGGTAAAGGAACTAATAGTACTTAAATAAAATCCCTTAACTGGATGGCACCTAACAATGTCTTTGTAATCTCCTAATAGGGATGACTCTTCCCAGGCGTACTCCAGAAGAGTACAAATTTTGTGAGTTCCTACTCACACCGTGGTTTTCTCCCATTTGGGTTTCCACGAGATAAATCTTGGTGTCACTATATATCTTTTCATGCATGCATATTCTTCTATAGAAATTATGTGTATTGATGAATATTAAGCTAGTGTAGATTTGAGTTAAAAGTTTTAATTGTGAAAAACTGGTAAAGTGTTGATTCACCCCTCCCCTCTCAGCACCGATTGGGACTAACAATTGGTATCAGAGCCTTGGTCCTTAGATTCAAAAGAGCCTAATAGCTTAAGGAAAAATCCAAGATGATGCAAAAGGAGGGTCCTAATTTCTCTAAGGAGAATTATACCTTATGGTGTGGTAGAATGAAACTCTACCTAAGAACCCTAGGAGAACAATACTGGAACCATGTACTCATAGGGTAAAATGAACCTATAGGGGTTCTCACTCTAGATCAGATCAAAGAAATACAAGACAACACTACTACTATGGATCTGATTGCGAGCACTCAATCTGACAATGAGTATGCTGAGGTTCAAGATTTGAAAACAACCTTTCAGATGTGGAATAAGCTAAAGACTATTTATGGAGGAGATCCTCATGTTCAAAAGGCTAAAGTAGACAGCTTGAGAGGAAAATTTGATAAGATGAGGATGGAAGAAGGAGAAAATATAGAGTAGTATAGCAAAAGAATAAATGATGTAGTAAACTCTATTAAAAGTGTTGGAGGAAAGCTTGAAGAGGATGATGTGGTCAGAAAAATCATGAGAACGTTGCTACCTCAATATGCCATAAGGGTTTCTGCAATTTAGGAACTTGGATCCTTGGGAACGGTCAGTGTTTCACTTGACTCATTGATCGGTAAGTTGACTTCCTTTGAACTGAGCAACTATGATATAGTGTACCAAATATTGATGCTTCTTTCAAAGCTTCCATGATGCATGCACCAACAAGGAGAAGAAAAGGAATAAGAAGCAATTCTACTACAAGAACTGGTCACTGTCATGAAAGTGACAACTTGTTATCTGAAGAATAGGAACAAGATGAGATTGAAGCTCTATTGGAAAGAAGATTACCATGAGGAAAAGGAAAGTATAAAGGTAAAATACCCTTAAAGTGCTTCTCTTGTAATAAGATAGTTCATATTGCATCTAGATGTCTTGACAATGATAGAGATAGGAAGGATAATTTTAGAAGCTACAAGGACAAGAGCAAGAAGGAGTTCTATCTTATAGAAGGAGTTATCGATGAAGAATCAGAAGGATCTGATAGAGATGGAATTGCATTTGTTGTAGTAAAGGAAGATAACACAAAGGAAGGTGATATGGCACTGATTTCTAGTTCAAACCAATGTGGAGATTGGGTAATTGACAGTGGTTGCACTCACCACTTGACCGGTGATAGAAACAAATTCCTCAGCATGGAGGATTGCAATGGAGGAACTGTAAGATTCAGTAATAAGCTCTTTGTGCAGTAAAAGGTAAGGGATCTATAGCCCTAAATGATAAAATAAATTGTGAAGATGTTTATTGGGTAGAAGGGCTAAAATATAGTCTGTTAAGTGTTGCACAACTTAACAATAAGGGTTACCAGTTAGAATTCAATGAAGGAATATGCAAAATAAATAACAAATGAGGAAGCCTATTGCTACCGATAAACAATCTAAAGGAAATTTGTTTCACCTAGACACCACCATAGGTAGTTGTCTAATGAAAAAGGTAGAAGATAGTTGGTTGTGGCACAAGAGACTGTGTCATGTTAACTTTGATAGCATAAAAAAATTCAGTAAAATGAAGTTTGTCAGAGGTATGCCAAATATTGCAAAACCTAAAAATGTTATGTGTAAAGAATGCCAACTAGAAAAGTTGACGAGGTCTAGTTTCAGTAGAAAATCCTTCTCATCTAAAAATGTGCTGGAATTAGTTCATACATACTTGTGTGGTCCTATGAAAACCAACAATTTCTATGGAGACCGATATTTCATGTTGTTTGTAGATGACTTCTCAAGAATGATGTGGGTTGTATTCTTGAAAGAAAAATCTGAAGCCTTTCACATGTTTAAGGTCTTCAAGGCTCAAGTAGAGAGAGGAACCAAAAAGAATCTAAAATTTTTGAGATCGGATAGAGGAGGAGAGTTCACCTCTCAAGAGTTTATGAATTACTATGAAGAACAAGGGATTATGAGACATATGTTTGCACCTAGAACACCTCAACAAAATGGGGTTGCTAAAAGAAAGAACATAACTCTTATTGATTGTGCTAGGACTCTAATGATACAAAAGGATATCCCACATATCTTCTGGAGAGAAGTAGTAAGCACTACTATGTACACCTTGAACCGGATATAGGTGAAGAAAGGGACAAATAAAACTCCCCATGAATTATGGTGTGGATACTCACCCAATGTCTTCTATTTCAAAGTATTTGGAAGCGGGTGCTATATCAAGAGGGATGAGTACTCAGGAAAGTTTGATCCTAAGAGTGATGAAGGAACTTTCTTAGGTTAATCGATAAAGAGTAAAGCATACAAGTGTTTTAACAAAAGGACCGATAAGATTGTGGAGAGTGCAAATATTAGAGTAGATGAGTTCTCGAAGAAAAATGAACAAAATAGCAAGAGTGAACCAGAGGATTATAAAGGGTTCGAGTACACTGTACCGGTGGAACCTGCTGGAGAGAATCCTATTGAAGTGGCAAATAAAGAAGTTTATGAAGAACCTGCACAACCAGTAGAAGAATCTCCAAGAAATGAACAGGTACTAGAAAGGTATGTTAGAAACAATCACTCTGCTGAAAATAACATTGGTGACAAATATGCAGGGGTATTGACCAGAAGAAGAGCAAGAGAGAATGCTTGTCTACTCTCCATAATTGAGCCAAAAATAGTAAAGGAGGCTCTAAAAGATAATGATTGGATCAAAGGCATGGAGGAAGAACTGGAGCAGATTGAGAAAAATGAAACTTGGACTCTAGTGCAAAGACTGGAAAACAAAAATGTAATAGGTACCAAATGAGTGTTTAAAAACAAAATGGATGAAACTGGTCAAGTAGTAAGAAGCAAAGCAATATTGGTTTGCAAAGGCTATGCTCAGGAAGAAGGTTTGGATTATAATGAAACCTTTGCACCAATGGCCAGGCTAGAAGGGGTCAGAATTTTGTTGGCCTATGTTGCTTACAAGAATTTCAAAGTTTACCAAATGGATGTCAAATCGACATTCTTGAATGGTGTTTTAGAGGAAGATGTTTTCATAGAGCAATTGGAAGGGTTTGCATTAGAAGATGGAAGAAATATGGTATGTAGGTTGTAGAAGGCTCTATATGGGCTAAAAAAAGCACCAAGAGCTTGGTATGAGAGGTTGCACTCATATCTATTAAGCATAGGGTTCAAGAGAACCAGTGATAACAGTAACCTGTATTTGAAAACCGGAGATGAAAGAAAACATCTAATTGCTGAAATCTTTGAAGATGACATTATATTTGGAGGAGATGATGAGATGAGCAGAGGTTTTGTAGAACAAATAATTCAAGAATTTGATATGTCCATGATCGGTGAGACAAAATTCTTCATTGGCCTATAAGTCTCAAACTAAAGAATGGCATAATCATTAGCCAAACCAAGTACATAAGGGAAATCTTGAAGAATTTTGGAATGGAAGATTGAAAACATGTTGGAACTCCAATGGTTATAGGTTTCAAGCTCTCCAAATATGATGAGGCTCATGAAGTAAATGAGACACTTTACTAATCCATGATTGGTAAGTTGCAGTATGTAGTACACAGTAGACCGGACATAGCACAACTTGTTGGCTTGGTTGCCAGATTTGCTGCAAATCTGAAAGAGACTCATATGGTGGCAGTGAAGAGAATATTTAGATACTTAAAGGGGACTAATGAGTATGGTCTCTAGTATCCACATAAGGGAGACTTCAACTTAAGTGTCTACACCGATTCAGATTAGGCAGGACACATTGATGACAGAAAGAGCACTAGTGGAGGTGCATTGTTTCTTGGAGATAGGATTGTGTCTTGGACAAGTAAGAAAGAAAATTGCATATCTCAATCTACAGCTGAGGCAGAGTATGTGGCTACTGCAATCAGCTATACACAGATAGTATGGATCAAGAAATTATTGGAAGGTATCCAAGAAAAGGTAACTGAACCTATAGTAATTCACTGTGACAACACTAGTGCTATAGACATATCCAAGAATCTGGTGATGTGTTCCAAGACAAAGCATATAGCTATCAAATATCACTACCTTAGAGAATAGGTTCAAGACAAGGAAGTTAGGTTGGAGTATATACCAACAAAGGAACAGTTGGCAGATATCTTCACCAAGCCACTATAGAAGGACACCTTTGAATACCTCAGAGGTAAGATAGGGGTGATGCCCCTACCTACTGTTAAGTAAGTAAAAAGAGCTCTAATCAATCTGGTATGATTTCTCTATGAAAAATCTCTAAGACTAGATTGATAAGTGTAGACTACTTTGATTAGGTGGAGTAGTCTTGTAAGTGTACTGAAATTCATCTTTGGCATTGTTGTCAAAGGGGGAGATATGTTTATAGTGTTTGAGTTGAAGTTGCTGATGGTAAATAGTGTTGAGCTGAAGTTGATAAAATAGAGTATTGTCAGTGTTAGGGGGAGATATTCTTTACTCTGAGAAGAATTTTATGCAAGAGAAACTGATAAGATAGATTTAGAAGTATATGCAGGAGAAATTGATAAGATAGATTCAAAAGTGTTGCCATCAATGTCAAAGGGGGAGATTGTTGGCATTGACAAAATCGGTTAATCCAGAGAACCAATATATTTGCTGAGATTTGTCATTGATGTCTAACACTAACTGGTGGAGTGGTTTATCTTAGAAGCAAAGCTGATGACTTGTAAACAACATGGAAGCAACATAAGAGACAAGTGATCAAGGTTCAATCAACTCAAGGGAATACAGACTAAGCTAACCGGTCTGTTACTCAATAAGATCGGTGTTGAGGTCAGATCTTCAAGTTGGTCATTCTAATGATGATGAAGTCACAAAAGGTGACTTAAGAAAGAAAGCTTGAGGTTGTAAGAAAACTAGAACCTCATTGGCAAACATGAGAAGAGACTTGATAGAAGCATTACAAATCGGCATCAAGGGATGAACTGACAATGAAGGTTGCAGTGGTATACCTGTTAAGAAGAAGGAACATAGGTGTTTGCCTAAAATATCAGAGTGATGATCAATTATTTAGTTGCAGTGGCAAGAGGTGAGTTGGTGAGCTTGTGTCTATGCCAAACTAAAGGTTGGTGAAGTCAACTTTAGTTATCATGCAGTTAAGCCATGATTACTAGCAAATTTTTTGGTTCACATTTAAAAAACTGAACTTGACCCAGAAGTCACTATTTTTGGGGGATGCTATGGTAGAATTAGTGGAGCAGTTGGTGGAATTGTTGTAGGGCACGCAGAGAAAGAGTGGGAGATTTTGAATTTGAAATTCTCTGAAATCTGTGATAGCTTTGATTAAGGAAACCCCTGAAGGTGACGACAGAAAGTGTATAAAGTATTTTTGAGTTCATTCAAAAATTCTTGATCATAAAATTTGCAAAGAGCAGATCTTGTAGAAGGCGATCCAAAGTGTAGAGTAGAGTGAGAGGAAGTGATAAGAGATTTAGTAGAGCGGAGAGTGTATGTGGTAGATCAGAAAAGTGCAAAGCCAAGGGTCAGAGGACCGACAGAGTGCAGAGCCAAGGTTCAGAGGACCGATAGAGTGAAGAGTCGAGGATCAGAGGACCAACATAGTGTAGAGCTGAAGGTATAATCAAGAAAAATGGTGTTGTGCAGAGTAGACACAACCGGTGTGGATAGAGTATGATTTTCATTGTGAGCTGATCAAGCTATCAGTAGCTACTCCAATAGATCATCCTTTTGTTTCTTTCTAACCATTGCAACTAAATCCCTTAACCGAGTGGACTTCAATAGGTCCCTTTGTAAAATCCCTTAACCAGATGACATCTTAATTGATGTTCCTAAGTCCTTTAACTAGGCTACCTTTAACAAGGTAAAGGCACTAACAGGCCTTAAACAAAATCCCTTAATTAGGTGGCACCTAACTGAAGAGGGAAAAATAGATTTGAAAGGTAAACTGATCAAAACATAATGAAATAAACATACAGAATGCTAAAATATCATTAAAAGACCATTTCACCTTGCTATTTTACCTCCTCCTTTGGATTGAGCTTGATGAAGTGAAGGCACCCCTTGATAATGCTCCACTTGATGTGCTCCTTTGATTGCTGGATGTGGTTGGCTCTCCAATATTGTGCACAAATGATTAGGATGAATGATAAGAATGAGATGATCAAGTTGCCAAGATGATTTCCTACGCTCAAAAGGGTAGCATAAGCTTATTGGATTTCAAGATGTTCTGAATGAAGGGATGGAGCCCTATTTTATAGGAAGAGAAGAGGAAAATGAATGGTTAGGATGAATTCAAGATGAGAGGCTATGACTTACTTGTGAGCTCACACAAGCTCCAAGAGCAGGTGTGGAGACCAAGAAATATGCCCTAAAGGCATTTCGTATCTCCACACTCTACAAGATGCATTGGAGGAATTAAAAATTCTCCAAAAATGGATATTATGGGGATTAGAAGAATAAAAAGGAATTAAAAATTCCTTGGGAGAGGGAAATGCCTAGAGGAATGTGAGATTTCGAAAATCTTATATTCATCTAGAAAAAGAGCATTTAAAGCTAGTGGCTGGATGAAAGGACAGAGTTGACTTTGTGGCTAATCATGATGATTAGCCATTAACGACTCATTAGGAGGGGGATTAGAGGAAATGTTAGGTGGGATTTATATTTGTAGGAGAATTTGACTAGGAGAGAGAATGAGTGGAGGGAATAAAAAATTAGAAGAATAATGTTAAGTGAGTTTAGGGAGTTTCTAGAAGAATTTATTAGGTTAATGATGAATTAAGAAGATGATTTGTAGGAATCATGTAGGTTAACTAATTAATTGAAATTAATTAGCTAAGAGGAAGATTTGTGAGGATTTGATTTTTTAGAAGAATAAAGAAAGGGATTGATTTATTAAATAAATCATATGCTATAGTGACAATATTAATTATATTTAATTAATATTGAGAAGAATTTTAATTAACATAATTAATTAATTAATTATGTGAGGAATTAAAAATAATGAAAATAATTATTTTTAAGTGTCTAAATTTTGCCCCTCTTTGAAGCGAGGTGTGATGACGCATTGATTCAAAAAATAATCTTGTTTTGATGTTGATATTGGTTTGATAGGATGCCCCAGCTCTTGATTGATAGATTACTGTATGGTGATGCCCCCTTGGGAGATCAATTGAGGTATTTGATCTTTGGAGTTTTGCGAAATTGATATCCCAATAGATTTGATTTGATTTGATTGATAAGATCTAGATTCAGTCTGGTTTCAAGAAGAATTCATCCTATATAAGACAAAGATGATCAAAGTGTCTGGTTTCAGGAAGGATTCATCCTGTATAAGACATGATTGATCACAATGTCTGGTTTCAAGAAGGATTCATCTTGTATAAGACATGATAAGAGCGTCTAGTTTCAGGAAGGATTCATCCTATATAAGACATGATCAGAGCATCTGGTTTCAGGAAGGATTCATCCTGTATAAGACATGATCAGATCATCTAGTTTCAGGAAGGATTCATCATGTATAAGACATGATCAGATCACAACGTCTGGTTTCAGGAAGGATACATCCTGTATAAGACATGATCAATCATAACATCTAGTTTCAAGAAGGATTCATCCTATATAAGGCATGATAAGAGCGTCTGGTTTCAGGAAGGATTCATCCTGTATAAGACATGATCAGATCACAATGTCTGGTTTCAGGAAGGATTCATCCTGTATAAGACATGATCAAATCACAACGTCTGGTTTCAGGAAGGATACATCCTGTATAAGACATGATCAATCACAACGTCTGGTTTCAGGAGGGATACATCCTGTGTAAGACATGAATTAGAATCAGAATTGATTATGTGAGGAAAAAAAAAGAAAAATAGAGGAAGAAAAATTAGGGTGGAAGGGATAAATGAGGAAGATATATGAAGTAGTCATGAGGTATTTGGAAAGAAGAATAAGAGATGCGAGACCACGGAGGAAAATGGGGGCAATTGAGAACTCCATGGGATTATTGAGTTTAGGATTTGATGGAATGATGGTGAGATTTTATGCACAACAAATGTGGAGAGCCAACCTAGTTTGATGTTGCCCTGAGTGACTTGCACCACTGCTTATAGAAATCAGGATGCCATGAGAAACCCAGGGCGTGGACTAACTCTGCAAACAAATGGGAATTTCTTGCACACAACAATGCAAGTGTTAAGAAACACTAATACAAAGTTGTGGGTTTGTGCAAGGAAACCCTCAAACATACTGATACCTCTTGTACATGAGAAGGTAAGTGTTGATAAACACTAGTACCAGGTTGTCGGTTTATACAAGAAGGATCCAAAACATGCCATACTATGAAATATGCCCTCGTATGCACCTATCATAACATACCTGGATATGGAAGAACCCAGGTAGTCGTAAATAGTGGCAGTTGTAGGGCAAAAGATGCAAGCCTATATGAAAAGATCTAACAAAATCTAACAAGTCTCTTCCTTGCGACCAAATGATACCTCTTGCTAAGAGTAGAACTAGGATGGACTTGGGATTGTTTCTCAAGACTTCTTGAAGCTTATATAGAGGCATAAAAGCTCAGTTTCACTGGGACATTTCTTGTTCATGACTTAGGCGAAGACTCATCATCATACGCATGTTTTATTGGGAGGCAGAAAAGAAGGAATGTTGTGCATGGGTGGACTGGATGGTAGATGATTTGTAGTATCGACATGATAGACAGTGGATCCGGTTATTTACCTTGGTGCCTGCATAGAGGTTTTCACCAAGATACTTTCCCATAGCGCCACGAATTGTTTTTCTTTCTCTTTCTGATTTTTTCTTTTTTTAAAATTTTTTGTATCATAAGGTGCCTGTTTGCCAGGTTTGCACCAAAGTGACAATTTTTTTAGGATCTTTTTTTTTTCTTTTTTTTATTTTTTTGACAATTTAAGACTTTCTGAGGACTAAGCATAAAACCTTTTGAGGTGCATGATATTCATCGGATCATCCAAAGGATCGCCTTTAGGAGTAGCCAACTGATAAGCTCCTAATCCATAGTTCGCTGTGATTACATATGGTCCAACCCAATTAGGCTCGAACTTGCCTTCCTTTTCTCTTTCTTGTAGATTTTTCTGATTCTCCATGAGGACAAGATCACCAACTCGGAATTCTCGAGTTCTGACTTTTTTATGATAACTCATGTGCAGATGGTTTTGATATACCTGGAGATGATTCAAGGCCTTGAGGCGCCTTTCATATAACAATTCTAGCTCTTGTAAGCGGGCAATTCTGTATTCTTCCTCTAGTAGGATGTTTTGCTACGATACCCTTAGAGAGGGGATCTCGATCTCAAGGGGAAGGATAGCTTCAGAACCAAATACTAGGGAATAAGGAGTGGCACCTGTGGGGGTGCGGATGGAGGTGCAGTAGGCCCACAATGCAGGATGGATTTGGAGGTGCCAATCATGGCCCGCTTCATTGACTGTCTTTTTGAGGATTTTTATTAGGGTTTTATTAGAAGCCTCAGCTTGGCCATTGCCTTGGGGATAATATGGAGTGGAGAAGCGGTGTTGGATGTTGAATTTTTGGCAGAGTACTTTGACATCCTAGTTTTTAAATTGTTTACCATTATCTGTGATGATAACTTTTGGGATGCCATATCGGCAGATTAGGTAGTTCAAGATGACTTTGGATATTTGCTTGTTGGTGGTGAAAGTAAGAGGGATAGCCTCTACCCACTTGGTGAAGTATTCGGTGGCGGTGATAATGAATTTATGTCCATTGGAAGATGAAGGGTGGATTTTCCCAATGAGATTGAGCCCCCACTGTGAGAAGGGCCATGGTGTAATGAATGGCTGCAATTCTTGTGATGGTGCATGAATCTTGTCGCCATGTTGCTGGCAAGGGATGCATTTCTTCACATAGTTGTATGCATCTTCTTCCATTTTAGGCCAATAGTATCCCGTTCTCAAAAGTTTTTTAGCCAATGTGAGTCCACTTGAGTGTGCCCCACAGATGCCCTCATGTACTTCATGTAATGCCTATTCGGCTTCTTGTTTATCTAAACACCTTAGGAGGGAACCATGAAAATGCCTTCTGAACAAGGTGTCTGCAAGGATGGTGTAACAGGCACATCGGTGGATGAAAGTTTGTTGTTGGGTTTTGGTGAGATGTGAGGGAATGGTGTTGTCTTTGAGGAAAGCAAAGGTTTCTTGATACCAAGGGGACTCGGAACCAACGAGAACACACACCATTTCAGATTTTGGTAGGTCGTATGCCAGTATAAACAATTGCTCAACCAAGAACTCGCACTTCTGACTGTGTGCTGGCATTTGAAGGAGGGAGCCAATGGTGGCCATTGCATCTACAACCCTGTTGTTTGTTTGTGGGATTTGATCAAACTTGATTGCCGTGAAATTTTGCTTAAGATCTTCAACCATGGTATGGTAGGGAAGGAGTTTATCATCTTTTGTCTGGTATTCATCATTGACTTGTTTTATGATGAGCTGGGAATCACCATAGACTTGTAATTCCTTTATTTTCTTGTGGATAGCCAAGCGTAAACCTGTGATGAGGGCCTCGTATTTTGCTATGTTATTAGTAAATACAAAGGCTATCTTGTATGATTTGGGGATGCCATCTCCTTGAGGTGTGACCAATAATATTCTTGCCCCCGATCCATTTTGAGTGTAGGAGCCATCAAAATACAATTTCCATGTGGAGGATGTGGCAACTGTCATAATGAACTCATCTGGTAATTCTGTGAGAAGAGGATGGTTGCCTGGAAGTGGATCTTCAGCCAACTGATCTGCAATAACTTGTCCCTTGATTGCCTTTCTGTCCACATATTCAATGTCAAACTCACTTAGAAGCATGACCCATTTAGCCATTCTACCAATGAGAGCAGCTTTTGACAGGAGATATTTAAGTGGATCAATCTTAGCAATTAATTTTGTCTTGTTGTTTAGCATATAGTGTCATAGTTTCTGTGTGCTGAATACTAATACCAAACATGCTCTTTCAATGGGGGTGTAGTTGAGTTCATATCCTACCAACGTCCGACTGATGTAGTAAATGGCGTGTTCCTTCCCTTGATCATCTGTTTGCACCAGTAATGCCCCCAATGCCACTGTAGTAGCACATATGTACAAAATGAGGGGTTTTCCAGGGGTAGGTGGCATCAAAACTGGAGGTGATGCTAGATATTCTTTTAATTTTTCAAAGGCCTTTTGACAGAGGCAATCCCATTTGAATTTTGTGTCTTTACGTAACAAATGTGCAAATGGATGGCACTTGTCAGCTAGCTGTGAAATGAAACGCCTGACAGACTGGAGTTTTCCCTGAAGACTGCATAGTTGTTTGAGAGTTTTTGGCGGAGGCATTTTCATAATAGCTTTTACTTTTGCAGGATCAACCTCGATGCCTCTGCGAGAAACAATGAATCCTAGTAGTTTTCCTGATGTGACGCCAAACACACACTTTTTGGGATTTAGGCACAACTTGTATTTTTCCAATCTTTCAAAGATCTGTTTTAGAATAGGGATGTGCTCTTGTCTTGTCTTGGATTTGCCTAGCAGATCATCCACATAGTCCTCCATAATTTTGTACAAGAGGTCATGAAAAATTGTTGTCATTGCCTGTTGATATGTAGCTCCAGCATTTTTAAGGCCAAAAGGCATGACCCGGTAATAGAAAGTACCCCATGGTGTTGTGAATGCGGTTTTATGCTGATCCTCATCTGCTATCCTAATTTGGTTGTATCTAGAAAACCCATCCATTAGCGACAGTATTTCATGTCCTGCTGTAAGATCCACAATCATATCTATGTTTGGGAGTGGGAAATCATCTTTAGGACAAGCTATATTTAGATCTCATAAATATGTGCAAATGTGGATGCCCCCAGCAGGTTTACTGACAGACACAATGTTGGAGACCCATTCAGCGTAGTCTATGGGTTTGATAAATTCTGCGTCTAACAACTTTTGAAGTTCTGCCTTGACCAAGAGAGCAATATGCGGCTGCATTTTGCGGAGTTTTTGTTTTACAGGTTTTGCATCTGGGCGGACGACGAGATTGTGAACCACCAAGGCAGGATCCAACCTTGGCATATCAGAATAAGACCATGCAAAATTGATTTTAACCTCTGTAAGGAAGTTGATGAAGTCTTGTTTCTCAATTTCGGTGAGGGATTTGGCAATTAGCACATTTTTTGGAATGACTTCAGTGCCCATGTTGATGCTGTTTGTTTCTTCTATCAACAAATTTGATTTGTCATGTGGAAGGTAACCGATGGTAGGGAGGTCAAATCCCTCATCGTCAAGTGCCTTTTCCGGGTTTTCACTTTCAGATACGCCCTTTGTTTTTATTTCTTGTTCATCCAAAGGCGCCTTAGGGAGGTTTTCACCTAGGAAATCATATCTTTTTCTTTTATTATCTTTTTTGTGGATAAGGGAATTGACTTGACTACCAAAGTATCCCTTTTCGTGTAGTTGAATACCCACAATTCTATTATAGTCTTCCATATTTTGCGCTGTTAGGAGAGCAATGAGAGCATTATCATCGGCGCAGATATCTAAATTGGGTTTGTCTCATTGGCCCCAGTCAATGAGTTCAGGATGGACAAGATGTAGCTCATGTGAAGTGGGAGTGGTTACGAGGGTGATGGTATTGATGTAAGCATCGAAGAAGGACTAGAAGGGGCACTGACGATAGTAATCTTAGGCATCGGGGTGTACCCCAAGCCTCTGTTGTATCTATAGGAGATAGGATTTATGGGTGCTTTTCTTCCTTTCTCCTATGGTCCCAGACTGTGTCCTTTGTAACCCATTTTTTCAACTATGGCAAATGCTTTTGGGTACATTTCTTTGGATATTCTTATTGGATCATCATCCTCTTCCCAGTATAGCCATGAAGAGATATCTGCTTCGAGGTTCTCATTATCAAGTGGGCCCCATTGCTGGAAGGTGGTGTTTTGGCATTGCATGACTGGTTTCAAGTCCTTTTTTAGCTCTTTTGGTTTGCCAAATGACTTAGGAGAGAGAGGGAGGTTGCCTATTAATAAGACGTCCTCCAATTTGTATTCTCCAAAGCCATTATCCAAGATCTTGATTTGATTATTTGGTTGGGATGATGTGGAGGCAAGATTTGATGTGTCAGATGGAGGTGATGGCGAAGGTCTATTTAGTGGGCAATGATAGAGATGCTTCCCCTCTAATATTTTGAAATATTGAAAAGGTTGGGGATCACCTTTGACAGTGATCACTGTTCCATTATAGGGGAATTTGATGCATTGGTGATAGGTGGAGGATATGGGCTGCAAGGAATGAATCCATGGCCTCCTGAGGAGAATTTTGTAGGGGAGATCAAGATCGAGTACTTGGCAAGGGGTTTCAATTGTAATGGGGCCCACTTGAAGAGGTAAGGTGATCACGCCCTTTGAAATTCTTTCCGCATCATCATATGCCTTTATTGTGATCCTTCCTGATGTGTCTATCAGATTCTTAGAAAGTCCCAATTGTTTTATTAATTTGTATGTACACAGATTAAGCCCGGATCCATTGTCTATCAAGATACGTTTGACCTTATGCTTGTGGATGAGAGCTTCGATGTGCAAAGGTTTGTTATGGTCCTCATCTGCAGGAGCATCTTGGGAGTTAAATACAATGTGCTGCTGGGCAGCAAGGTTTCCAATGAGGGTTTGAAATTGGGTGGCATTGATGTTATCAGGAACGCGTGATTGGAGAAGGGCTTGTTCCAAAATTTCTTTATGGACCGAAGAAGTCTTGAGAAGTTCCAAAATGGAGATCTGCGCGGGTGTCTTCCCAAGTTGATCAAGGAGGTCATATCGGCGGGTGGAAGACATGGGTGGGGGAGGAACTCCTTGGATGGTGACTCTTCCTCAGCGTGTAGTTGCATTACAGTCATTCTAGAAATGGCAGGTGGAAGGCGTGGCACCTTGAATGACTATTCTAGCCGGATTTGGTCTGCTTTGGGAAGAAGGAGCATTAACTCCTTGGATGGTTATGACATTGACATGATTGTCTGCAGGTTCAATGCGACTTACTAAAAAATCAAAACCGGTTACGTGATTAGCGTAATCATAATCCATTGTGTTAGATGATGAGCCTTTTCCTTTATCATGCTTTGGGAAGGGTTCCTGGTACATTTTGAGTTTGTCATTGATATTACCAGGTTTTGCATTTGCTACCTCAATCTCACCTCTGTCAATGAGATCTTGTATGTAGATCTTTAGTTTCATACACTCTCATGTATCATGTCCCTTAATATGATGGTATTCACAATACTCATTTTCATTATACCATCTTGGTTTAGGTTGATTGGGATCAAATGGGTGAGTGATTGGAAAAACCACTATACCTGCTTGGACAAGTTTTTGAAACACCACTTCAATAGGCTCAGCAAGAGGAGTGAAATCTCTTGGAGTCCTGTTATTCGATTGGGGTGGTCGTCCTTGGATTGAGACATTGTTGTGAGGTTTTTGAGATTGATTTGAATTGTTTTGATTGTTGAATTGATGAATATTGGTGGTGGATTTTGGGGGAGTGGCCACGGTTTGGACCCACTTTGCATCAGTTACACCATCATTGACTACGTTTTTATTTTTAGCCTAGAATTTTGGATTGTCATTATGATAAGAGGAAGAACTTTGTGATGACTTCTAGTAGTGTTTCAAGGTTCCTTCCTCCAATAAGACACGTTCGAGGGTGAGGCCCTTATCGGTCAATTTTTGGAAGGATTTGATACATTGAGATATTAAAGGTTTTGAAAGTTCAGGCACCAAGTTCTTTTGAAATAGTTCAATTTGATGTTGTTCTGGCATGTCCCACTGGAATTTTTGATAAGATGTCGCCATCTTTGTAGGAAATTGGCGAAGGTTTCTCTAGGCCTTTATTTTGTATTACATAGGTCCATCATAGCAACATCATTACCTATGTTGTATGCATAGTGGGCCACAAATTTTTCTGCCAAGTCTGGAAAAGAGACAATGGAACCTCGTGGTAAAGATGAGAACCATGCCAGGGCGTCTCCCGTGAGACTCTTGGAAAAGAGTTTGCAAAGATAAAGGTCACTATAGGAGACTTCTTGGCATAAGATGTGGAATTCTCGGACATGGTCATGGGGGTTTCCTTTGCCTTCATACTTGGTGAATTTAGGGATCTCAAATCCCGGGGGATATGGTGCAACTAATATAGATGGGTCATAAGGACAAGGACAAAACTCTTCGAATGAGTAAGCTTTCCTTTTATTAGTCTTTTCTTTCATGTTTTTGATGATATTCTTCATGTCTTGAATTTCCTTGATGAGGTCTTGTTGTGGACTTTGATATTGATGGATTGTATTTGTCCCAAGAATTGGATGAACCAAAGAAGGTGCACCACCACCAATATATTGATATGATGATGAGGTGGGAATGTGGGATGTGATGACCGATGTCGTTGGGGTTTGTGTGATAGTTGGTTGCAGTCTGCCAACTGTTGTGACGGGATTGAATGCGGTCTGGATAAAATTTGCGACATTGTTGGGAGAAAGGGAAGTTTGTGGAATAGAAATATGTGGTTGAATAGAAGGAGGCAGTATAGAAGTTTGTTGGAGAATGGATGAGATTGGATTTGATAGTGGTATGGATGGTAAGGAGGAAGAAGGCGGGATGGAGACCATGGTGGCAGGTGTCACGGGTGGCATTGATTGGGCTTGGATGATTGATGGGGCTGCAATTGATTGAGTTTGAATAGTAGGTGCAACACTTTGTATGGGAGTGAGGTCTCCTTGTGGTTGTTGGATGAGAGTGGATCTATTAAATTCAGGTGGAAGTTGAACTCCATGTTCAAGAAGAGTTTTCAGAAGTGCAGTAGGATTGTGTTTAATAAACTTTTCCATCATCTCTTGGTTATAAGAATCCGCTAGGAAAGTTTGCACTTCCGGACAAAGTTCATCTTGGTTAACCATGTCAAGATTTTGGCTTTGATCTTGATCGCTTGGTTGCCCACTTTGTGTATGATCTTGCGTGGGATCTTCATATAGGACATTAATGTTTGGCATGCCATATTGTTGATCAGCCATCTTTTTCTTTTGGGATCGAGTTGCGACCATACATGATATTTGTGATGAAAAGACTTAGGAAAAATGTGATGAAATGACTTAGAAAATTTGTGATGGAAGGATTTTAGAAACTTGTGATGAAAGGACTTAAGAAATTTGAGATGAAAGGACTTAAGAAATTTGAGGATGAAAGGACTTAAGAAATTTGTGATGAAAGGACTTAAGAAATTTGAGGATGAAAGGACTTAAGAAATTTGAGGATGATTGATGAAGAAGGTATGGTAGTGATGGTTTAGAAGAAAACTTGATGACTAGGTTGTCTTTGGCATGAAGATGAAGGATCTATTTAAATGGCAAGTTGTATGAAGGGATATGACCACCCTGATTTGGACGATAGTAGGTGTTTCAAAGGACAAACTTGAATGTTGACGTAGAGGATAAACTCTTAGCTCCTCTCTTAGGCTAATGAAAAATGGGACGGATGGAGTTTTGACGCAATTTTGGACTTGGTGTGGGCAATGACTTGGATAATTTGTTTGTGTCTTGACAAATATTTTTGCAAAGTGTTTGGGGATAGTGATGTGTTGTTTTTAGTCTACTCTTGGCAAGTATGTATCAAACAAAGAAAACACAATGATTAAATGCATATTATCTCAAAGACACTCATGCTCATATACAACATTCTTAAGGCTGGCAAGGACAATAGTCATTGAATCCCAATTGATTTCCCATCTATGCTTACCTAGAATGGACACTTAGATGCTTGACCCCACTGGCTCCCCTCCACGACACCCACTTCTCGGAGTAGCCAAGCATCAATTCACATGAAAACTCCTCATGGCAAACTTTGTGTCTCTACTAAGGGTCATAAGAATATGGGCCACTTCAGAGGTCCGACCTTCTGCACCAATGACTAGAGGGTTTTTGGCTACTATGAACAAGATGTTTAGTAAGTCTTCCCATTAGGAGCTACGCTTCGAAGTTGCGCAAGTGCAATTGAGGCCTATAGCCCAACGAAGCACCAAGAACTTAGTAGTCACCCAAGCATGATTGAGATCTCTAGGATCCTACTAAGCACTCAATGTGAGAGTGAACTCCCATATAGCCCCAACCATTAACCCTTTCGTAGTCAATGGCCTATTTATTATAGTGAGTTGGGAACCCCAGGTCCGAGTGTACTCACTTGGGTCATTCCCCTCTTACCTTCTCAAAGAGCAAGTTGGGAGGGCAGGCCCGCTAGAGGTAAACACACAATCAAACAAGAAAAGGTTGGAGGGTCTAGATTTCTGATCGTCTAGTAAGATGAGAGCATACTTTCCTACCTTTACGCTTTTCTTAAAGACACATAAGACAATGGTTCATTCCATTTTAATTAATATCTAGGTGCCTAATTTAAATAAATGCACAATATTTGGTTGAATCAGCTAGGCAACCTGCAAAACCACTTGATTAGTAGTTTGAAAAATGGAGTCTTCAAAAAGCGTCCTGCAAAACAACTTGATTAGTAGTTTGGAAAAATAGTCTTCAACAAGCGTCCTGCAAAAATCAACAAAATGACAAAAATATTAATTTTTTTTTATTTTTTGGGAATGAATAGAAAAACATGAATAAATTTTTTTTTACTAATGACAAATGTGGATTGGAAGAAAGCTTTGATGGGTAAATGGGGTTTGACTAGGTTTTTACCACTTTTTAAGGGATAGGCAAGCGAAAAATGGGGATTTTGGAGGAGAGATGAAGGAATGGGAAAATTTGTCCAAGAGGGACAAAGAAGCAAAAGTTGAAGATGGATAATATGGGAAAAATTTGGAAGTGATTGGATGAAAAGGGAAGAAGTTATGGAAAACCCTAAAAATAGAGAAATATGGGATTTTGGGCTTCAAAAAGTGGATTTTTGAGATAAGGCCTCAAAGGAAGAAAATGTGGAAAATGGCAATGCAGAAAATCTAGTGAAATTTGGAGGAAAATGGAGTCAAGATAAAGAAGATATGGTGAAAAAACGAAAAAAAATTTATTATTTTTAATTAACCCTAGATTTAACGGAACAAAAACCCTAAATTTAATAGAACAAAAACCCTAAATTTAACATAACAGAAACCCTAAATTTAACAAAATAGAAACCCTAGATTTAACAGAGCAGACAGAAACCCTAGATTTAACAAAGCAAATTGTCGCACTAAACAGAAAAAAATAAAAATGTCAAAGGTCCAGATTTCTGATTGTCTAGATAGACAAGAGCATACTCTCCTACTTTCACACTTTCCTGCAGGCGGATAGATTATATTTAAACAGAGCAGATAACAGGAAATAAATAAATTAAATGCAGACTACAATTAGCGCCTAAAATTTTCAAACAGATTAACAGAGCAGACAGTAGCACTACACAGATAGAAAAGTGTCAAAGGTCTGGATTTTTGATTGTCTAGATAGACAAAAGCATACTCTCCTATTTTCACACTTTCCTATGGTCAGAGCATACAGTTGTGCTAAACAGAATAGAAAAGTGAAAGGTCTGAATTTCTGATTGTCTATATAGACAAGAGCATACTCTCCTACTTTCACACAGATTATACTAAAACAGAACAGACAACAAATCAAATAACAAATTAGATAACAAAGCTGTCGTGCTGCAATAGAAACAGAAACAAAAAAAAAAACAAAAAAAAAATAGAAACAGAATAGAATAAGGAGGAGCTATCACGCAGAAATGCAGAGCCACGATTCTGGAACCTGTGAAAAAAGATATATATATATATATATATATATATATATATTTTCTGCAGTCGTGCTATTCTGGAACCTGCATCTCACAACTCACAAAAACCTTAAAAAAAAAACAACATTAGTTCTCAGGGACGTGAGTCCCATCGGGCGTGCCAAAATGAAGAGGGAAAAATAGATTCGAAAGGTAAACTGATCAAAACGTAACGAAATAAACATACAGAATGCTAAAATATCATTAAAAGACCATTTCACCTTGCTATTTTACCTTCTCCTTCGGATTGAGCTTGATGAAGTAAAGGCACCCCTTGATAATGCTCCACTTGATGTGCTCCTTTGATTGTTGGATGTGGATGGCTCTCCAATATTGTGCACAAATGATTAGGATGAATGATAAGGATGAGATGATCAAGTTACCAAGATGATTTCCTGGGCTCAAAAGGGCATCATAAGCTTACTGGATTTCAAGATGTTTTGAATGAAGGGATGGAGCCCTATTTTATAGGAAGAGGAGAGGAAAATGAATGGCTAGGATGAATTCGAGATGAGGGGCTACAATTTACTTGTGAGCTCACACAAGCTCCAAGAGTGGGTGTGGAGACCAAGAAATATGCCCTAAAGGCATTTCGTATCTCCACACTCTACAAGATGCATTGGAGGAATTAAAAATTCTGCAAAAATGGATATTATGGGGATTAGAAGAATAAAAAGGAATTAAAAATTCCTTGGGAGAGGGAAATGCCTAGAGGAATGTGAGATTTCGAAAATCTTATATTCATCTAGAAAAAGAGCATTTAAAGCTAGTGGCTGGATGAAAGGACAAAGAGTTGACTTTGTGGCTAATCATGATGATTAGCCATTAACGACTCATTAGGAGGGGGATTAGAGGAAATGTTAGGTGGGATTTATATTTGTAGGAGAATTTGACTAGGAGAGAGAATGAGTAGAGGGAATAAAAAATTAGAAGAATAATGTTAACTGAGTTTAGGGAGTTTCTAGAAGAATTTATTAGGTTAATGATGAATTAAGAAGATGATTTGTAGGAATCATGTAGGTTAACTAATTAATTGAAATTAATTAGCTAAGAGGAAGATTTGTGAGGATTTGATTTTTTAGAAGAATAAAGAAAGGGATTGATTCATTAAATAAATCATATGCTATAGTGACAATATTAATTATATTTAATTAATATTGAGAAGAATTTTAATTAACATAATTAATTAATTAATTATGTGAAGAATTAAAAATAATTAAAATAATTATTTTTAAGTGTCTACACTAACAGTATCTTTGTAATCTCCTAACAGGGATGGCACTTCACTGGGCGTACTCTAGAAGAGTATAAATTTTATGAGTTCCTACTCACACTGTGGTTTTCTCCCATTTGGGTTTCCATGAGATAAATCTTGGTGTCACTACATATCTTTTCATGCATGCATATTCTTTTGTAGAAATTATGTGTATTGATGAATATTAAGCTAGTGCAGATTTGAGTTAAAAGTTTTAATTATGAAAATCTGGTAAAGTGTTGATTCACCCCTCCCCTCTCAGCACCAGTTGGGACTAACATAATCTTTATCACCTAAAAGTACTATGTCCTTTATATATTTACAAACTATGTCATAGATAGTGTGTTCTTTGTCTTATAGTTGTTTCCATTATAATTTAAAGATACCTCAATGGGTGTCTATAAAAGAGGTGTAATCTTAAAAATTCTTCAAATTGTCATATATTTGTGCATCTATTTGATGCTGGAGCATCCCCGGTTCACAACAATCTTGCATCAACCAAAAACATTTTCCTTTTTGTTTTGTTTTATGTTTGTAGTTCAAGTTTTCCTTTCCGTGTGTCCTAGTTTTGGCTCACTGGATCCTGTGGAGTTGGATTCTAATTGAAGACTTGATCATCTTTCTTGCTTTCAAACCGCATCACATTTGGATCACTTTTTGACAAGATATTGCTACTAGTTTCCATGACAGTTTCCTATTACCAATTGTTAGTTTGTTACCGGCTACCTAAGACCTATTTTGGTGGTCTACCAAAACCATCCCGAAGCTTACGGATCCTTGGGTGTTGATTTTGATGTTCCTTGGTGTGTGGCTGACCTTTTCCCGTGATCTACATTTATCCTTTGGATTTTTTGGAGGAACCTCTTGGCGGAGGCCAACCATTTTTATTTTGCACATTAGGTCTTGTTTTTCGGGTTTTGATCCCTTTTGGGCTGACTAGATCGTTTGGATCGATATATATTTGTAATCACACTTTAGAATGGAATCAATTAGAATCAATCAGAGTATTAGATAGATAGACTGTGCCTAGAAGATAGATCTTTCAATTCAAGGTCCCAATTGTGACCTATTCTACCAGGCCTGTGTGCCGGTATGTTGTAACCCAGTTGTTACTAGTTAGATGTAATGAAATTTCATGCAATAAAACTATTTGTTCACCATTGCCTCCATCATATCTATGTGTTTCCATTGTGTTTACTCTTGCTGACCAGTCCAGATTGATCTCTTTGAGGTCCCTCCTCACCAGTGACTGCTTCAAGTGGTTTCAGAGTGAAGTTTCATTTTGGAGGTTGCGTGTCTTGAATTTTTTGTTGTAGGGTGGTGAATTGTGGATCTGACCTGCAATTGCATAGGACTAGCATGAATCGATGGCACAGAGAGGAAATAAGAATGGTGGAGTGTGTGGGAATGCATACCCTATTGTGATGGAGATGTTGCAAGGAATAGTAGCCCGGTTAGAAGTCGTGGAGACAACCCAAAGAAGAGGCCGACATATTGAAGATGTAAGTGAAGATGAAGGAGAAGAAGCCCTGGAAGAACAAGTAAACCTATTCGTAGTTGATGCAGATGGAGATGGTTTGTAAGGGTTTTGAGTAGGGTGAACACTAAACCTCATTTTACCCTACAAAAATATGATGGGAAATTAGACTTAGATGAATTGATGGATTGGATCTTAGAGATGGATAAGTATTTTGATTTTGAAAACACTGTAGAAGAGAGGAAGGTGAAATATGCCTGTACTCGGTTGAAAGGTCGTGCATCTCTTTGGTGGGAGCATTTCCAAGTTGATAGAAAAAGAATAGGTAAAGAAAGGATTAAGACATGGGATCAGATGATTGCTGAGTTGAAATCGAAGTTTGTCCCAATGAATTATCAAAGTGGATTTGTTCTGGAAGTTGCAGAATCTGAGACAAAAGGAATCGAGTGTGAAGGAGTACACCAGAAAATTTTACAAGTTGAACATTAGATCCAGACATGTTGATGATGAAGTTGAAAAAATTGCAAGATATTCGAATGGATTGCAAATGTCTATACAAGATGAACTTAGTATGATCAATTGGAGAGTGTTGAAGAGGCTTACTAATATGTACTAAAGGCTGAAGAGAAATTGAACAAAAGACATGAGTAGAGACAAAGAGGTAGAAGTGGAAGGTTTACCAGAGGAAGATTTCAAGGAGGAAGAGGATATACTGGAGGAAAAGGAACCAGTATAGATCAGAGCAAGGACAAGGAAGTGAACAAAAAAGGTAATTCATACCGAAAGGATATATAAATTTCTACCAAAGGAGAGATCAAGATAAATACTAGAATGAGAACTTTGGAAGACAAGACAAGAGGATATTTAGAGGAGCTTGCTTTAAATGTGGAGGAGAAGGACACCATGCATCCAAATGTAAGAAGATAGAGGCTACCAGTGTTGGTATTTTGGATATGTTGGTATGGCTTTGTCATTGATGTCAACACTTGTCAACACCTATCAACACTTATCAACACTTAGAGATTCCTGATTATGTTCACCGACATGATTCAGTGACTTATGCACACTCATCGGTATCTAGTTCACCAGTAGGTTATATTGTTCACCAGCACTTGGAATGACTTAGAGATTATTTGGTTGTGTCGAAGACATTATTTGGACATTTTGTTTTAGTAATTTGGTCATTGACCTAATCGGGTTTGCATATTTGTTGTTACCGGCAAATAGGTCTAGGTTATGCACCAGCAAGCATTATCCACTCTAGATCAACATGACACATTATGAAAATGATTTGTTATTATTGTAAATGCATTGAGTGAACATGATGCATTGTATATTGATTCTTTTGTAATTGATTTCATAGTAATATCCTTAGTGAGCCGACCTACTCATTTGGTCTTAGGTTTTGGTATATATGTAAGATATCATTTGTGAGATTGAAATAGGAATAGTGGAAGAGGAATATAATAAGGTATATGTGAATATAAGAAGAGCTATACACACAGACATCATTCAAGATTGAAGGAAGGTTTGAAGAAGGCAAAACAAAGCTTAAACGGTAATGAATCCAACATATGAAGATGCTATTTTGAGCAGTACATTATCATTGGATTTAACCATCCAATTGTAGTTAGTGTGACTCCATATTGTGAACACATACTATCTGCTGTAGTATCATCTGATTGTGGGTAAGGTTTCCCAATGTTGTTTTTCCCCTTACAGGGTTTCCACATACAAATATCTATGTTATGTGTTGTGGATGTTATTGTTTCATGCATTAAACTTTACCAGTATTGCAATTAACTGTTAAAACTATCTACCGACATTAAGTTTGGTTCAACGGTATTAAGCATTAAGTTTGGTTAAGTTAGTTTTAGTTTGAAATTCATTGACAACTGATTCACCCCCCCCCCTCTCAGTTGTCTCTGGGACCTAACAATTGGTCTCAGAGCTTAGTCCTCTTATTGCAAAAGTTTAACAGCTTGAGGAGATCCAATGTCTTGTAACTACTTCAGGAAGGACAATCCTAGACTTGATGGAACCAACTATGGCATATGGAAGATCAGGATGAAGACACATCTGAATTGCATTGGTAAGGACATATGAAATGTTACAAAGAATGGCTATTTTTCTCCTACTCAAGGTCAACCTATTCCACCAACCTTGGCTAAAGATGAAGAAAATGATTGCAAAGCAAGAGAAGCACTTTTGAGCGCATTGTCAGATCAAAAAATCATGGGATTATCAGATAGATGTACTGCTAAAGCTATTTGAGACAAATTGGAAACATTGAATGAAGGTGATGCCACAGTCAAAATTGAAAAACTGGAATGCTTCCAGGTCAGGTATGAAAATCTGAAAATGGAAGAAGATGAAAGGATTTCTGCTTTTATGAAAAGAGTAAATGAAATTGTTTTGGGTATACAATATTGTGGAGGATCCTTAAGTGAAGATGAAATTGTTTCTAAATTTTTAAGAGAATTGCCACCGACATATAAAATGAAAGTAACTGCTATAAATGAATTGAGAACAATGCCTAATGTATCAGAATCTAGAGATACTTTGGTTGGAAAACTTTCAGCTTTTGAACTTGAGGAATTTGGTCATGTTGCTACAATTAAGACAGATTTAACTTTCAAAGAATCATCATCATCTGCAACATCAACATCATCATCATCTGAAAAATCTGATTGGAAAGCCTTTTATGCAAGAGAACTTGAAGAATTCAGAAAAGAGAATGAAGAATTGGAAGAGCTTGAAGCACTATTTGCAAGGAAAATGCCTAAAGGTCCAGTTGGAAGTAAGTATGAAGGTAAAGCACGTTTTAAATGTTTTAACTACAATAAAATTGGTCATAGGGAATTTAGGTTTCCTAATAGACATGCAAGATTGAAAGAAGAAGATAAAAAAACATATAAGCCTAACCCTAAATATCAGAGATACAGATTTAAGAAAAGTAGAGATAAATCTTGTTACTATACTAATGAAGGAGTTACTGATGATTCTGATGAGGAACTAGCACACAATGGATGGGTTTTTTTTGCTATAACAAAAGATCAATCAACAGCTACTGTTCAACCAGTAGAGCAGGCCCTGACAGCTAAAATTGAAGATAAGGATGAATGGATCATTGATTCTGGATGTTCACATCATATGACTGGTGATAAGAGTAAATTCTTAACCTTTTAGGAATACAATGGAGGTCTAGTGAGATTTGGAGATGATAAAGCTTGTTTGATAAAAGGAAAAGGCACTATATCTTTTGATGGTAAGCACAATACTGATAATGTTTACTATGTTGAAGGTTTGAAGCATAATCTTTTGAGTGTTGGTCAATTAGTTGAAAAGGGATTTTAGTTACAATTCAAGAATGGTAAATACAAAATCCTGAATAGAACTGGTCTAGAAATTGCAACTGGTAATCAAATTAGAGGTAATATCTTTCATTTGAATAAAAATAAGAAATCATGCTTGATTGCACATATTGATGAAAGTTGGTTATGGCATAAGAGACTTTGTCATGTAAATTTTAATTGCATTGTGAAAATCAGTACAACTAAGGCAGTAAGGGATTTACCTAAGATTGTTAAACCTCACAATCCGGTATGTAAGGAATGTCAATTTGGAAAGCAAGTTAGAGCATCTTTTAAGAGTATTTCAGAAAAATCTAATAATGCTCTTGACTTAATTCGTACTCATTTATGTGGTCCAACAAGAACTAGAAGTTTAAAAGGATATAGGTATTTTATGCTAACCATTGATGACTATTCTAGAATGTGTTGGGTTACTTTTCTCAGGGAGAAATCAGAAGCACTTGGGAAATTCAAACTATTAAAGGTGATGGTAGAAAATGAAACCAGTAAGAAAATCAAATGTTTGAGATAAGAGCAAGGAGGTGAATTCAGATCTAAGGAATTTAATACATTCTATGAAGTGAATGGAATCAAAAGACAGTTATCAGCACCTCAGACACCCCAACATAATGGAGTTGTGGAAAGAAAGAACAAAACTATTTTGGATGCAACTAGATGTATGTTATCAGAAGCAAATCTACCTCATGTATATTGGAGAGAAGTAGTGAGTACAACGGTTTACACATTCAACAAAGTTCAAATCAAAGGTGAAACCGGTAAGGCCCCTCATGAACTATGGTTTGGTAATACTCCTACTCTTAAATATTTCAGAATATTTGAAAGTAAATGTTATATTAGAAGAGATGGGTATATTTTCAAATTTGATCCTAGAAGTGATGAGGGAATATTTCTTAGCTATTCATCTAAAAGCAAGGCATATAGATGTTTTAATAAGAGATTATAGAAAATTGTTGAGAGTACAAATGTGAAGATTGATGAACAGTTTAGAGGTAATTCAAGATACATAGAATCTGAACCGGCAATAGAGATAATATCAAATGAACCTACAATAAGTACACTGGTACAAAATGTTGATCCAGTCACACCGACATGATCTGAAAATTCCACGGTGACTGAAGAACAACAACAAGTAAAAACACCCTGGTATGTAAGATTGAATCACTCTAAAAGTTAGATAATTGGGAACAAGTATCAAGGTGTTATGACTAGAGGAAGATTGGCAAATGAAGAGGCATGTCTTATTTCTCAAATTGAACCAGCATCAATTAATGAGGCATGTGAAGATAAACACTGGATTAAAGATATGGAAGATGAATTGGAACAAATTGAAAAGAATAACACATGGACATTGGTTCCCCGACCTATAAACAAAAATGTAATTGGAACTAAATGGGCATTCATACATAAACTTAATGAAGATGGTAAGGTAATCAGAAACAAAGCAAGATTAGTGTGTAAGGGATATTCACAAAAAGAAGGAAATGATTAGAATGAAACATTTGCACCGATAGCTAGAATTGAGGCAGCCAGATTATTCTTAGCTTTTGCAGCACACAAAAACTATAAAGTATATCAAATGGATGTTAAATGTGCATTTTTGAATGGTGATCTTGAAGAAGAAGTTTACATTGAACAACATGATGGATTCTCATTGACAAATGACAAAGATATGTTTTGCAGGTTAAGGAAAGCTTTATATGGATTAAAGCAAGCTCCTAGAGCTTGGTATGCTAGATTGGACAAGTATCTTTTGGAGATTGGTTACACTAAAGGTAATGCTAACAACAACTTATATTACAAAGTGACTAATGATGATATCTTGGTTATTGAAGTTTTTGTTGATGCTATAATATTTGGAGGAGAAGATGGATTATGTAAAGACTTTTCTAGAAAGATGCAAGAAGAATTTGAAATGTCTATGATTGGGAAGATAAAATTATTTTTAGGATTGCAGATTTCACAAATGGATAAAGGTATATTCATATGTCAATCAAAGTACTTGAAGGAATTACTAAAGAAATTTGACATGGAAATCTCTAAGCCGGTAAGCACACCTATGACTACAACTAATAAACTATCATTGAAGGATGAATCAACACCTATCAATCTGACAAGATACAAGTCTATGATAGGAGGTTTACTGTATTTGACACAAACAAGACCTGATATTATGAATGTAGTGTGTATTATTTTAAGATTTCAGAGTAATCCTAAAGAAAATCATGAATCAACAGTGAAAAAGATTTTCTGGTATCAACAAGGCACTACAAATCTTGGTTTATGGTATCCTAGAGATGAAAATTTTGATTTATGTGCATACACAGATGCAAATTGGGCAGGAGATGTAGATGAAAAAAAAAGCACCATCGTTGGAGCATTCTTTCTTGGTAGCAAATTAATTTCTTGGTTGAGAAAGAAACAAAGTTATACATCTTTATCAACAACAGTATCAAAATGTGTTGCAGCAGCAACTAATTGTATATAGGTATTATGGATCAAGCAAATGTTGAAGGACATAAAGGTAAAATGCAAGGAACCTATAACAATTTACTGTGATGATATGGCAGCAATTGATATATCTAAGAATCTGGTATTTCACTCAAAGACTAAACATGTTTCTATCAAATTCAATTTTCTAAAAGAGAATGTTGAAGCAAAAGAAGTGAAATTGGTTTATGTGAATACTAAAGAGTAGATTGCAGATATTTTTAATAAGCCTTTGCCTAAGGAATCTTTTGAGTATCTCAGAGAGCAGCTTGGGGTTATACCCCAACTGGTAGAGACTTAGACAGTTGATGCTTGGCATCAAACTGACAGAATTGATAGAGAAATCTTTTTTCGGCTTTGATGAGGAGAGCTACTTCTCAAGGGGAGTAGTTGGATAAATTGATAAGTTAGTATTTTGTAAATGTTTGAATCTAGTTTTTGTATTGCTTTGCCATTTGATGTCAAAGGGGGAGAGATATCTATGGAAAAAGACAAACAAATTATCTTTTGAGGAGAGATTGTTGGGAGAGATTGTTGCTCTCTATATTTATATTTTGATTTCCGTTTAATGATCTCTTTTGGAGATTGTTGGTTTTTGGTATTTGGCATTTCTGTTTTGGTACTTTGATGGTTTTTCCATCTTGTGTTCCATCAATGCCAAAGGGGGAGATTGTTGGTATTTTGGATATGTCGGTATGGATTTTTCATTGATGTCAACACTTGTCAACACCTATCAGCACTTATCAGCACTTGGAGATTCTTGATTATGTTCACCGACATGATTCAGTGACTTATGCACAGTCACCAGTATCTAGTTCACCGACAGGTTATATTGTTCACCAGCACTTGGAATGACTTGGAGATTACTTGGTTATGTCAAAGAAATTATTTTGACACTTTGTTTTGGTAATTTGGTCATTGACCTAATCAGGTTTGTATATTTGTTGTTATCGGCAAATAGGTCTAGGTTATGCACCGGCAAGCATTATCCACTCCAGATCAACATGACACATTATGAAGATGATTTGTTAATATTGTAAATGCATTAAGTTGACATGATGCATCACATATTGATTCATTTGTAATTGATTTCATTGTAATATTCTTAGTGTGCCGACCTACTCATTTGGTTTTAGGTTTTGGTATATATGTAAGATCTCATTTGTGAGATTGAAATAGGAATAGTGGAAGAGTAATATAATAGGGTATATGCGAATATAAGCAGAGCTATACATGAAGACATCATTCAAGATTGAAGGAAGGTTTGAAGAAGGAAAAACAAAGCTTAACTGGTACTGAATCCAGCATATGAAGATGATATTTTGAGCAGTATATTATCATTGGATTTAACCATCCAATTGTAGTTAGTGTGACTCCCATTTTGTGATTGAGTAGTGAGCTCTAGGCAGTTGGCCTTTTTGCATGTGTAGCCTCCATATTGTACACACATACTATCTGTCGTAGTATCATCTAACTGTGGGTAAGGTTTCCCACCATGGTTTTTCCCCTTACAGGGTTTCCACATACAAATATCTGTGTTATGTGTTGTGGATTTTATTGTTTCATGCATTAAAATTTACCAGTACTGCAATTAATTGTTAAAATTATCTACCGACATTAAGTTTGGTTCATTGGTATTAAGCATTAAGTTTGGTTAAGTTAGTTTTAATTTGAAATTCATTGACAACTGATTCACCCCCCCCTCTTAGTTGTCTTTGGGACCTAACAACCGAAAGAGCAGCAGTGGTGGAAGAAAACCTCGCTAGATCAGAGAATAAACTAGAAGATGGAGAACTATTGATGATGAGGAGAGCTTTGTGTCATACCAGAAGAGATGAAGAACCCTTGTAGAGGAAGAATCCATTCAAAACCAGATGTAAGGTATCTGGTAAGTGTTGTAAAGCTGTTATTGATAGTGGTAGTTTAAATAATCTTGTTTCAAAAGAGATGGTGAATAAGTTGAAATTGGAGAGGTTGAAACACCCCAAGCCTTATCAGATAGCATGGATTTAGGATGAACATAAGTTTCTAGTAAGTGAACAATGTTTGGTGAATTTAAAATATCGGGAATTATCATGATTAAGTTTTATGTGATATTATGCCTATGGTAATTTGTCATCTTTTGTTGGGTATACTTTGGCAGTTTGATAGACAGGCAATACATGATGGGAGAAAGAATACATACACTATTGTGGCCAATGGGATGAAACAAACCTTGTTACCTTTGAAGAATGAAGTTTGTACAAATGCCAAAATTTGTTTAGTAGATGGAAGGAAGTTCATGGATGGACTCAAACATGAGAATGTGTGTTTTGCCTTAATTTCTAAGAAGAATGAGAGACCAGAACTAGAAGAAGAGCACCCAGAAGAGATAAGAGATTTGTTGATAGAATATGAGGACATCATTTCAAATAATGTACCTGATGGATTGCCACCTGCTAGAAGTATTAGTCATTGCATGGACTTGGTTCCTAGAGCTAGTTTGCCTAATGAAGTTGCACACCGGTTGACGCCAACAGAGAATGAAGAACTGAATAGACAAGTGCAGGAGTTGTTGAAGAAAGGTTTGATTAGGGAGAGTTTGAGCCCTTATGCAACACCAACAATATTAGTACCTAAGTAGGATGGAGAGTGGAAAATGTGTAGCGATTCAAGAGCAATAAACAAGATCACAATGAAATACCAATTTCCTTTGCCTAGGATGGATGACATAATGGACTGTTTGAGTGGAGAAAAATACTTTACAAAGATAGATTTTAAGAGTGGATATCATCATATTAGGATCAAAGAAGGTGATGAGTGGAAGACAACATTTAAGACAAATGAAGGACTATATGAATGGTTGGTGATGCCATTTGGATTGACTAATGCACCGAGTACTTTCATGAGGCTGATGAATGAGGTTTTAAGGAAATTATTGGATAAGTTTGTTATTGTGTATTTGGATGACATTCTGTTTTTCAGTAAAACAAGAGAGGAGCATTTGTTGTAGTTAAGACAAGTTTTGCAGAGGTTGAGAGAAGAAAAGTTGCTGATCAATATCAAGAAGTGTACTTTCATGATGGATGAGTTGGTCTATTTAGGATTTATGATATCTGAGGATGGTTTGAAGATGGACCCTAAGAAAGTGAAATCTTTTGTTGAGTGGCCTACATCGGAAAGCATTGGGGAGGTAACATCATTTCATGGATTGGCTATTTTTTAATAGAATTTTATTAGAAATTTTAGGTCAGTTTGTAACCCTATGACTAAGACCATGAGAGGAGATTAGAAGGAATTCAAGTTGACCACCAGAGAAAACAATACTTTTGAATTGTTGAAGCAGAAAGTGATTGAGAAACCTGTGTTAGCTATACTAGATTTCAATAAGGTATTTCAAGTGGATTGTGATGCAAGTGGAAAAATAATAGGAGTAGTCTTGAGTCAAGAAGGGAGAGCAGTAGCCTATTTCAATGAGAAATTGAATGATTCTTGGAGGAGATATTCAATGTATGATCAAGAATTTTATTCCATAGTTCAAGCCTTGAAGAAATGGAGACACTACTTGTTGCCTAAGGAGTTTGTGTTGTATACAAATCATCAAGCTTTGTAGTATTTGAATAGTCAGAGTAAGTTGAATTAGAGACATATGAGATGGGTAGAATTCTTGCAGAGTTACACCTTTGTGTTAAAGCATAGAAGTGGAAAATCTAACAAAGTTGTTGATGCATTGAGTAGGAGAAGGAATTTGCTGACAGAGATGAGAGTGTTAGTATTAGGTTTTGAAGATTTGAAGACCTTGTATGATGAAGACCCAAATTTTGCTTAACCTTGGAAAGCATGTAGAGAATCGGTTATGGTTGATAGGAGAAAATGGTTGGATTATTTCATTCAGGATGGGATTTTATTCAGGGGAGTTCAGTTGTGCATACGTAAGAGTTCCATGAGAGAGAACTAGATAAAAGAGAAACATAGTGGAGGTTTAGCCAGACCTTTTGGCATTGACAAAATAGTTGCATTGGTGAGTGAGTAGTACTTTTAGCCTGATATTCATAAGGATGTTAAGAGCTATGTGCAGAGTTGTAGAGTTTGTCAAGTTGCAAAAGGTAATAGTCAGAATGTGGGACTGTATAAACCTTTGACAGTAATGGTAAGACCTTGGGAGGATATAAGCATGGATTTTTTACTTGGATTGCCTAAGATACTAAGAGGGAATGATTCTATATTTGTGGTGGTGGATAGATTTTCAAAGATGGCTCATTTCATACCTTATAAGAAGACATCAAATGCATTGCATGTAGCGGACCTATTTTTCAAGGAAATGGTGAGATTGCATGGATTACCTAAGAGCATAGTTTCAGATATAGACACTAAGTTTATTGGATATTTTTGGAGAACACTTTGGAAGAAGATGAAGACAGATTTGAAGTTTAGTTCTACTTTTCATCTAGAAACTAATGGATAGATATAAGTTGTTAACCGAAGTTTGGGAAACTTGTTGAGATAATTAGTGGGAGAAAAAAATAGAAGTTGGGATTTGATCCTTGCACAAGAAGAGTTTTCCTACAATAATTCATTGAATAGAAGTACTGAAAAAGTACCTTTTGATATTGTTACCAGAGTGCACCCTAGAGGAATATCATAATTGAGAGACATTATGAGTGAAGACATGAAGAGTTCAGAAGTAGAAGATTTTTCTAATCATGTGGCACCATTGTATATTCAGGCTAAACAACATTTGGAAGACATGAAAAAGAAATATAAGGAGAAGGCAAATGAGAAGAGGAGACAAGGAATTTTAAGTTTGCAATGAAATGATGGTATATCTGAGAAAAGAGAGATTCCCGGTTAGAACTTATAATAAGTTGCAGATGAAGAAGTTTGGACCCTGTAAGATTTTGAGGAAGTTCAGTTCTATAAATGCATATGAAGTGGAGCTACCAGATAGTCTAAGTATTTCACCTATATTCAACATTGCAGATCTTCATGAGTACCATGAACCATAATTTAGTGAGGACAGTGTTGCAGACCTTGAGAAACAATTTCCCTGGAAGGAACCAAATTAGATTGAAGAGATTTTGGATAGTAGGATTGGGTGTAGTACCCAGAATAGTCAGTACAAATAATATCTTGTGAAGTGGTAGGGTAGACCACTTGAAGATTCATCTTGGATTTATTAGGAAGAGGTAGACCACCTTGGTTTCCCTTTGACCCGGCAAATTTAGTGGCTCACTTTTTTATTTAACCTTGGATGTTTGATGCAGGAGTGTCCCCGGTTCACAACAATCTTGCATCAACAAAAAACATTTTCCTTTTTCTTTTGTTTTCTATTTGCAGTTTCAGTTTTCCTTTTTGTGTGTCTCAATTTTGTCTCACCAGATCCTATGGAGTTGGATTATACTTGAATACTTGATCATCTTTCTTTCTTTCAGATTGTATCACATTTGGATCACTTTTTGGCAAGATATCTCTACCAGTTTCTATAACTATTTCTTGTTACTGGTTGTTCCTTTGTTACTGGTTTCTTGAGACCTATTTTGGTGATCTACTAGAACCATTCTGAAGCTTGTAGAGCCTTGGAAATTAATTTCAATGTTCATTGGCATGTGGAGGACCTTTTTTCACGATCTACATTTCATCCTTTGGATTTTTCGGAGGAACCTCTTGGTGTAGGTCGACCTTGTTTATTTTGCACTTTAGGTCTTGTTCTTCGGGTTTTGATCCCTTTTGGGTTGACTAGATCCTTTGGATCGATATATATTTGTAATCATGATTTAGAATGGAATTAATTAGAATCAATTAGAGTATCAGATAGATAGATTATTCTTTGAAGATAGATCTTTAGATTCAAGGTCGCGGTTGTGACCTATTCTACTAGGTCTGTGTGTTGGTATGTTGTAGCCCGGTTGTTACTAATTAGATGTAATCAAATTTCATGCAATAAAAATATGTATTTTGCATTGCCTACATCATATCTGTGTATTTTCGTTGTGTTTACTCTTGCTAACCAGTCTGGATTGATCTCTTTGAGGTCCCTCCTCATCAGTGACTACTTCACTATTGACCTAGTACTGCCCCAAATTTTCTCATAAATGTTGATAGTTCATTCATAATAAAATTTTAGGGTTTCAAATTCTCGATTAATTCTTATCATAGCATTAATAGAGATCAACATCTTTGCCTTCTACAACCATTTGATAGTCCACATAAATTTAGGTCATGATAGTAGAGTATTCTCTATTTGTGTAGTATATTTTGTAGGCTATTCTTATGGTGCCATATTTGATTCTAGTTTTTGTTATTTTCATGAAATCTAAGCTTTGACCATCATATGTTATCCCTGTAATTTTTGTGACCTCTTAATTTTTTATTACCTTTTGGATGGAGCTTGTCCTTGTGCATATAGACCAGTCACTTCTTGTATGGGTTTGTAATGATTTTGTAGAGTTTTTCTAGGTACATATATTCATTATTGGTCTAATTGAGGATGATATAGAACCACCCTTCCTCCATTAAATCTAGGAACTCCTTTGAAACATCCAACTTTTTGATATAGCCAGATGATTCAATTTTTGAGGTTTTGTAGTTGATAAGTTTTAGTTTCATCAGAAGTGGAAAATATTTACAATGAGTTTAGTGATGATGACATGGTCTATTTTTAGAACTTGGCTGGATAGGGGCATTAAATTTTGTAGCCATTTTTTCATCTTCCCACATCTATCTTCTAGTTACTCTTCCTTACAACTTTATTGTTGTGAGTTAGGTTATAATATCACTATTAATAAAATTATTATAAAAAATATAATACAATTATAATTCACTGTGTATGGAGATGTCATCATATTTATAGGTTCATATTAGTGTATTTTTTATGCCCGTTTTTTATGTTCTTAGGCATTGGATTCGGCCTAGAAAATAAGTGTTCAAACTTGATCCCTATTGTCATTCATAATCTTCTTTTGGAACTAAAAATATAAATTAAGAGTTTGTGGGCTTCTCAATTGTCATTTTTCTTTTAGTTATCCATATATTTTTCAAGCTATTTTTTTGAAGTGTGGTCTTAGTCGGTTTCTTAAGATTTTGTGTTCTAGTAGTGTATGAATAGCCTGTATAATTTTGGTTAACATGCTTTGAGTTCCTTCTATCCTTAATTGGGTTAAATGTATTAGTGGTTTTCCTTGTTTTTGATACATGATTTTTTTTTGGTAATATGTGGTGTGTTCTCACTTTGATTTTTGTATCATATACTTTTCAAGATTTTAGTTTTGGTTCCTCTTGCATCTTTTCACTTAGTACCTTGTCACTATCTATACTATCCTCTTTTTTTAATCCAATTTTCATTTCATTATTTAATTATTCTACTTCATCTATGTTAAGAAAATTAGAAATTTAATGTTGGACATTGTTGCTGCTAGGATATGTTGTTGTCATTGATATCAACATATTCTTGTGATTTGGTGTTTCAAAGAATTAGTTTCAGTTATCCAGAAGTCTTCTTGATCACATCACTTGATCCGGTGATTGCATTTTGAGGTTTCCATCTTCTTGTTTAGTGGCTGGCAGAGTTTGGTTTTTGATCCGGTGAGCTCTAGTATGATTATATCCTATGTTGCGGATTTGGGAGAATATTTTTGATGTTCGTGTGTATTTTCATTTCAAGTGGTTCATGATTTGGTGCTCTGGAAGCCATCTTTCTTATTCGAGTTGTTGTTGTTGAGTGTTCTTGGATGTTAACATGTTGATCGATGAATATTTGCATAAGTGGTGTTGGTGCAGCTATTGTGGATGGTTTTAATGTACTCTTTGGTGTTTCCTAATCATGTTCTATTTGTCTTGGTGGTCCACATCAATTATTGTGTGATTTTTTGATATTTTCATGGTCGAGTGATATTCTTCATGTTATGCAGTATTTTGGTGGTGTAACATGTTGTAGTTTGTCTTGGAGTGATTTCCAATGGTGATGAGTGATCAAAGATTTGAGTTAGGTCCATGTTATGCTATCTATATCATTATATTGGTCTAGTGGTTTATTTATGTATCATGTGATGTAATTTTGTAATTAGGTGTTATGGGTTTGGCCAATCTTGTAGTCAAGGTTGATGATCTATATATGTGGGTGTAATATTCATGTAATTAGGAATCATGGTGTTGAGTTTGCATTATCAGAGAGTAGTGTATGTGCGATCAAGAAAAATCATCCTTTGGTGTGGTGTGTTGAGCAGAGATTGGTGAAGGGTAGAAATTTGAGCTTAACTAGAACTGTTATCAGGCATTGGTAGATGCTATTTTTGTAGTTCATTCTTTTTCGGATTGAATTCCAAATATTTTTGTAAGGTAGTGAACCTTCCTTGGAGGTTGGATCCCTTTGGGTCATTGTAATTTGATAAGTGATCTCTAGGCAGTGTGCCTGAATGCATGTGCATTCTCCATTGTAATATTTTCGCATACTACTATACAGTATCATCTTATTGTGGGTAGGTTCCCACCGTGGTTTTTTACTTAACTGGGTTTTCCACATCAAAAATATTGGTGTTATATGTGTTGCTTTTATTGATGTTATCTTTCTTTTTTGTTGTAGTTGATCAGATTTGAGATTGTGCTTAATTGTCTTAATCTAGTAAAAACTTATTCACCCCCCTCTCAGTTTTCCTTCTTGTTGTTGCCAATAAGTGGCAGCAGCGCTAGATCCTCTAGAAGAAGCTTAACCGATTGAGGAGATCCGAGATGACAACCTACATGTTTTAAAATGAGAGTCATAGATTTGATGGAAGAAATTTTACTGTCTGGAAAGACCAGATGGAAGTACATTTGAAATGTCTTGGTGAAGATTATTGGAAGATTACAAAGAATGTTTACAAAGTTCCTCTGAATGGACCGGTTACTCCTGATGAGATCAAAGAAGTTGAACATAACATAAGGGCTAAGGAAGCATTGCTGAGTGCTTTGACCGATTCAAAGATGACTAATGTAATGGGACTTTAGACTGCACATGAGATATGAAAGAAGCTTGATTTCTTGTATGAAGGAGATGCACAAGTAAAAGTTGCTAAGCTACAGAGTTTGAAGGGAAAATATGAAACATTAAAAATGAGAGAAGATGAGAACATAACTACCTTTATGGATAAGGTGAATGAGCTTGTTATGAACATTAGATGTGCATTTGGAACTCTTGAGGAAGATGAGATTGTTGCTAAGGTATTGAGATCCTTTCCTTCTACTTATAAAGCTAAAGTTACTGCTATTGATGAGATCTGGAGTGCGATTACTGTGACAAGAGATAAGTTGGTTGGTAAGTTGGTTGCATTTGAGTTGAGTGAGTTTGGAGAGTCACATGGTAAAATTGAAACTGCTTTTAAAGCCTCTATATCTAGGAAGCAACTGTATGATTTGGGAGAGAGTTCATCTAGGGTTTCAAGATATAAAAGAGAGTTAAGAGAGATGGAAGAGCATGAGAGAGAGTTGGATGAGCTTGAAGCACTAATTTCTTAGAGATTTCCTAAGGGAGCCGGTAAGTATGATGGAAAGTTACCTTTGAAATGTTTCTCTTGTAATAAAATAGGACTTTTTTCTTCTAGGTGTTCTGAAAGAATGTATAGGTATGATAAGCATGAAGGACATGATAGATTTGATAAGCATGATAGATATGAGAAGCGTGATAAGAATTATAAGTCCTACAAGCCCTATTGGAAGTATAGAGATCAAAAGAGATGTTATTATGCTACTGATGAAGGTGTGATAGATGAAGAATTAGATAATGGTAACTTAGGAGATGAGTTTGTGTTTATTGTGATCAAAGAAGATTATCCAGTACCAGTGAATCCTACAAACTACATTGTTGAGGAGAAAGCTTTGGCTACTAAAATTGAAGAGAGAGATGAATGGGTAATTGATAGTGGTTCACATCATATGGCAGGTGATAAAAGTAAATTTGTGAGTATGGAAAATTATGATAGTGGCATAGTAAGATTTGGAGATGACAAAGCTTTTGTGATTAGTGGTAGAGGTTCTATATCTTTTGATGCTAAGAATAACACTGATGATGTCTTATATGTTGAAGGATTAATCCATAATCTTCTGAGTGTTGGACAGATGGTTGAAAAGGGAAATGATTTGCAATTCAAGAATGGTAAATGCACAATTCTGAATGCCTCTGGTGTAGAGATTGCAACAGGGACTAAAACTAAAGGTAATATCTTTCACTTGAATGTCGGTGATAAAAGTTGTTTGATTACTCAGATAGATGAAATTTGTTTGTGGCATAGGAGGATGTTTCTGTTGGCATTATGAGAACCAGCATGAGCCTTATGTAAACTAGCATGAAGACATAATGATATTGTATGTTGTCATTGATGTCAATATGAGACATAGTGTGAACCGGCACATGAGATAATAGAAGAAAGAGATACCGGCATATGTGTGAACCGGTATATGCCTAAGTGAAGCGGCACATTTGTTCAAAGTGAACCGGCATGCAGTTATGGGAATCGACACATGGAAGCACTGTATGACTACCAGTTGGTAAGGCAGCTTCCACTTCAGGGTTTCTGGGTGGAGTATCTCAAGTCTATGTGACTCAATTGGTGATCTTTGTTTGATGAGTCAGTAGTATGATGGAGGATAGATCGTGTTGCCACGTAAGCTCTGTGCGCATGAAGGATCTTGCATGAAGAAGACTATTCCTATCTACCTCGGGAATGTGCGAAGTCTGTCAAATAGTGATAACACGTGATGGGTTATTAGCCACCATGAAAATGGTGGATAATGGATGATGGAGAATGTCTTGAGATTGACTCAAGACTGGTGCATTCAATGCAGTATGTTTCAACGGTCAGGATCGAACCATTTGAATTGCTCAACCTAACAGGTTTAGGGTTTAGGGTTTTTGCTACCGACCTGTATGTTCCCTATAAGGTCAATGTTAGGTTTCTGTCTAAAGTTGTTGGCAAAAAGTAGTGAGTGCGTATCCAATGAAAGTGATATAAGTTTCTTGCCAGACCATAGGAGAAAAGAGATACCTACAAAGTGTATGTGCAGAAGGAGAAGAGGAGCCTAAACGGATCTGTATTAGTATTAAGTATTGTTAACAGATCATTGTAATACCGGTTGATCTCTAACCACTTCAACAGTTGCAAAATCCCCTAACAGGGTAGCCTTAACTGGCTTGATTCAAAATCCCTTAAATTGGGTGGTCTTAACCAGCTTGCTGTAAATCCCTTAACCGGGTAACTCGAAGCTAATGAGTTCTGAGAAGATAGAAAAGCTTAGGAGATCCTTTCAGCTATTGAGTTCTTAAAATCCTCTAACAAGGTGACCCTATCGGGTTTAACCCTTAACCGGGTATCCCTTAACAGGGTGATCCCTAACAGGATCGGTTCCTACTAGAACCTATTGTAATGTTCTTAACCGGACAAGGCTCCTAATAGAGCAGACTTCTAAAGAGTTCAAAAAGCAGCTTGTGGGTATTCATCCCCACCGTGGTTTTTCCCAGTTGGGTTTCCACGTGAAAAATATGCGTGTCATGTGAAATGCTTTTGTCTTGTGATGCTTTGTTTTATCTGCTATGCAAATGAAGTTTCTATGTTTTATGCCTATCTATAAAACATATTGAACTCACTGTTGTGAAGATTTGATGGTTAGGTCTACTAGTTCATGCATGAGAATATTATGATAATGTGGTATTGAGCTAAGAGAAAAGCTTAGCAAGTAATTGGTTCATGACTGATTGAGTTATTCTGGATGCTACCAGTTGCACTCTGTTTTACTGGTATCTCTGTTTATCAGTCATTGAGAGTGGTTGCTGTCAAACCAGTTTTGAACTATATTTGTGTCTGTACTGATTCACCCCCCCCTCTCAGTACTGGTTTGGTACTAGTGGTTCATCATTGAGTTATCAGTTTCATCTTAAATTTGATTGTATGATAATGATAAGTTCTACTCAATATGTTAGAGATTTGCCTAAGATTGTGAAGCCCTCTAATCTGGTATGTAAAGAATGTCAGCCGAGGAAGAAAACAAGAACATCATTGAAAAGAAAATTGTATACATCTAATGGACTATTAGATCTTGCGCATACTGACTTGTGTGGTCCTAATAGAGTAAGAAGCATGCAGGGTGAAAGGTATTTCATGTTGATGATTACTATAGAATGATGTGGTGGTGTTTCTAAGGGAGAAATCAGAAGCATTGGATAAATTCAAGTATTCAAAGTAAAGTTGAAGTCTCTAAGATCTGATAGAGAAGAAGAATTCACGTCCAGTGATTTTGATACATTCTGTGAGAGGAATACAATTAGAAGACAATTATCTTCTCCTAGAACCCCTCAATAGAATGGAGTTGTTGAAAGGAAGAACAAAACAATCTTGGATGTTGCTAGAATGGCATTGATTGAAGGAAATGTTGCACAAACCTTTTGGAAGGAATTTGTTAGCACTGTTGTTTACACATTCAACCGAGTGCATATAAAAAGTGATTTCGGTAGGACTCCTTATGAGCTATGGTTTGGTCATGTTCCCACAGTTAAATATTTTAGAGTTTTTGGAAGAAAATGTTATATAAAAAGAGATGAGGATATAGGAAAGTTTGATGCAAGATGTGATGAAGGAATATTATTGGGATATTCTACTAAGAGAAAGTCCTACCGCTGTTACAATAAGAGGTTGAAAAAGGTAGTGGAAAGTGCAAATGTAAAAGTTGATGAATGTTTTGGCAAGCATATTAGAGCATGCAGATATGATATTCATGAACATGATATTATTTCTAAGTCTGCACAGACTGAGATCCTGAAGCAAATTAATCTGGTAGAGATAGTTGATCCAGATATTGTTGCATCTGGTGAAGGACTTCAACAGCTTGAGAATCAGAATAATTTGAAGACTCTGAGGTATGTAAAATTGAATCACTCTGAGAATGAAATTATTGGTGATAAGAACAAAGGTGTGATGACTAGGAGAAGACTTGCTACTAAAGAGATATGTTTGATTTCTAAGATTGAGCCTAAAGATGTTATTGAAGCATGTAAGGATGAGAATTGGATAAAACCTATGGAGGAGGAGCTGAATCAAATCGAAAGGAATAATACTTTGGAGCTTGTTACGAGATCTAAGGACAAAAATGTGATTAGCATTAAATGGGTGTTCTAGAATAAACTGAATGCACCCAGTGAAGTGGTAAGAAACAAAGAAAGATTAGTATGTAAGGGATGCTCTTAGATGGAAGGTATTGATTATGAAGAAACTTTTTCTCCTGTAGGTAGAATTGAAGATGTTAGATTGTTTCTTACATATGCTTCTTATAAAAATTCCAAGGTTTATCAGATGGATGTCAAGTCAACCTTTTAGAATGGTGATCTTGAGTAGGAAGTCTACATTGAGCAACCAGAAGGATTTTTTTTATTAGGTGAAGGAGACATGGTATATATATTGAAGATAGCACTATGTGGACTGAAGCAAGCCCTAGGGTCTGGTATGCAAGATTAGATAAGTATTTGATGAAGTTGGGATTTTGTAAAGGTACTACTGATAGTAAGTTATACTTTAAAGTTGAGAATCATAACATTTTAATTGTTGAAGTATTTGTAGATGATATTATGTTTGGAGGAGATGATGACTTGAGTATGAAATTTTCTAATGATATGCAAAATGAATTTGAGATGTCTACGATAGGTGAGATGAAATTCTTCTTTGGATTGCAAATTACTTAGATCGGTAAAGGTATTTTCATTTCTCAATCTAAGTATGTGAAGGAATTGTTGAAGAAATTTGGGTTAGATGATTCTAAACCTGTTGGAGCTCCTATGGTGACTGGATGTAAATTGTCTAAATGATGAATCTAAGAAAGTGAATCAGACCTTGTATAGATATATGGTTGGTGGACTATTGTACCTAACTCAGACTAGACCAAATATTATGCATTTTGTGTGTCTTTGTGCCAAATTTCAAGCTGATCCTACAGAAACTCATGTTACCATTGTGAAAAGTATTTTCAGATACTTGAAGGAAACTATTGATTGTTGGCTGTGGTATTCGAAGAATGATGATTTTATGCTATGTGCCAATACTGATGTTGATTGGGTAGGTGATGTAGATGACTGAAAGAGCACTACCGATGGATCTTTCTTTTTGGAGAAGAAGCTGGTGTCATGGGCGAGAAAGAAACAACATACTATATCTCTATCTACTGCTAAATCTAAATACATTATCGCTACTACAAATTGTACTGAGGTAGTTTGGATGAAATATATGCTAAAAGACATTAGAGTTGTGTATGCTGAGCCTACTATTATTTATTGTGAAAATTCAAGTGCTATTAATAATTCCAAGAATCCGGTACTGCATTCTAAAACTAAGCATATATCAATTAATTATCATTTCTTGAGGGAGAAAGTTAATGATGAAGAAGTAAAACTAGAGTATGTATCTACAAAAGATCAGATTGTAGATATTTTCACTAAGCCTTTGCCTGCAGATACATTTGTGTATTTGAGGGACAAATTAGGGGTCTCTGCCCCTCCTAATGAGAACTAAGTGCATTGAGATGCACCAATCTAGTGGACTTTAGAGTCTTATCTCTTTATCCAGGTTGATGAGTTGATGTTGCTACTTAGTTGGAGTAGTAGGGAGAGGGTGATTGATCAGTCCATTTCTTTGGCATTGTTGTCAAAGGGGGAGAGAAGCATCTAAAAAACTACTTTATCATTGGAGCTTTGTGTGCATGATATTAGGGGGAGCCTGTTGCATTTTATTGATGCTGATTCATTTCTTTGCATTGATTGTTTTTCACATTCATATGTTGCCATCAATGTCAAAGGAGGAGATTGTTGGACATTGCTCCTAGTAGGATATGTTGTTGTCATTGATGTCAACATATTCATGTGATTTGGTGTTTCAAAGAATAGGTTTTAATTATCCAGAAGTCTTCTTGATCACATCACTTGATCCAGTTGTAGACACTTAAAATTGTCTTGTCTAATTAAATAAATATTTTTATTTATTTAATTATTTTATCCTAAGTCTTATTTTAATTAAATAAATATTTATTTATTTAATTAATTTATGTATCTTTTTCTAAGACTTTTCTAATTTAAATAAATACTTTTTTTTATTTAAATAATCTTTCTCCTAAATTAAATAAATATTTTATTTATTTAATTATCCCCTTTTCTTCTATTAATTATAAGAATTATTTATTTATTTAATTAATTCATTATCCATTTCTACCCATGACACATGTCATTCATCTCTTAATTCTTCTCTTACCTATCTCCTTTATCATTTAATTATTTCATCTACCTACCCTTTAATCATAGTCGACCATTTATCTTTACACCTCTGAATCTTATCACTCCATTTCTTACAGTGTTCTCTATATAAGATGATGTGCTCCTTCATTATCAACCCTAATCACCTAATCAATGTGTCTAATCAATCCACCTAGCTAATTGATGTGTCTAAACACTCATATGCAATCAAGCCTTTTTGCGATCAAGCTATCAACCACGATCTATTCTTTGTTCAGCGCTTGTGCACACATAAAATCTGCGAGCAAATATATCAAACAAGATTAATGGAGATAGGAGACAATGGAGATTGAAACCCTACTTGACATGTGAATAGTAATATTTCTTTATTTTGTTGATTTGCATTATCTTAGGTATCTCTATTGGTATTGATGAATGTTTCATTGTAGGACCTAGATTGTTTGTGGTTGATCTTTATGGTTTTATAATAGTTTATCGTCACTTCACCATATATATTTTGGCATGGCCAGTGGGACATGGACTTTTGTTAGATCTATGTTTTTTTAATAGATTTTTCTAACTCTATATTGTTGTTTTATAAAATAATTTGGAGAATAACCTTGTGCAGCGAGGGTTTTGGACACTTGATTAACATTTTGTAGAGATTTGATCATATCTCACAAACAGCTTGAAATTTTTGCATCAAATTGTTTTCTCAGGTTGGGGACAGTATTAGAAGTGCTCAGTCCAAAATTTAGAATTTTGGTGGCATATTTGAATGTTTTATGAAATTTTTTATGATTTTTCATAAAAAAATAATTTTGGGAGAAAATTAGAGAGTTTTTTGGATTTTCTTACATTTATGGAAATTTCATAGAATTCTACAGTGTGTCTATTTTTTGTGACTTTAATTTGGGTGCAAAATAATTCGTGAAAAATCAGATCTTTAAAAATTAGGGTTTTGCAATGATTTGATCATATCTCACAAAGGGCTTAGAATTTTTCCAGGAATTTTTTTTGTAGGTTAGGAACGGTATTAGGATTTTTCAGTCCAAAATTCAGATTTTTGGGATCAAGTTTGAATTTTTAATGATTTTTCATAAAAAAATTAATTATGGGAGCAAATTAGCAAATTTTTTGGATTTGCTTACATTTTTGGAAATTTATTGAAATTCTACTGGTGGTTCATTTTTTATGATTTTAATTATGATGCAAAATAACTCGTGGAAAATCAGATCTTTAGATTTGTCAAAAAACGTATTGTTCAAGGCCCCTTTTTCACATTTGGGTTTGGATTTTCTAAAATTAACCTAACAAGTGTGCTTGCAGGTGGGGGCAATTTATCAAAACTACTAATCATTTGTTGCAAGGGTAATCTAGGTGTGTGTCTTTGGATTTTAGTCTAATTAGGGTCACATCTCTTTTTCATTTGGGGTTAAAGAACTTGTTTGAAGTGTTTGGTTCTCTTTGCACATTTTATGTTTATAACCCTAGAGTTGATAAAAAAAATATCCTCTCCCCTCGCCTTCCATTGGACCTTGGGTGTAAGAGAAACTGTTATCATCTTCTATTTAGGTAGGAGGGCCTGCCTCTTGAGTAGCCCATAAGGCCAAGTGAGAGGGAATGACCCAAGTGGTAACAAGCTAAAACCAAGCTCTTCAGAACCACTATAAATAAAAGTGTTTGTGATGAAAGTTGGAAGCAACGAGTGTTACATGCTTCCATAATGCCATTATAAATCCCTTAGTGTCTGCGTGATACTACAACCTTGTGGAGCGTAACCTCTACAAGACTGGGAGGCCTTCCTTAGTGGAGCGTAACACACTATTGATTATGGCCACTCAAACGGATTCCCTTACTAAAAACCCCTTCTTTTAGAAGCCAAAAACCTTCTAATTGTTGGTACAAGAAGCCAAACCTCTAATGCCTTCTCACATTCTTATGGTTCTTAGTAGAGAGACAAAGTTCACCATGGGGAGTTTTCATGGGGACTGGGTCTTGGCTGCCTCAGAGAAGTGAGTGTCATGGAGTGGAGCTAGTGGGGTCAAGCATCTAAGTATCCACTTTTAATAAGTGTAGTTGGGAAACCAAGTGGGATCCAACAACTATTGTCTTGGCTAGCCTTAGGATTTGTGCTTGCATGTTTTTATTTCAAATCAGACAAACACACTTTCAAACATTGTGTCTTCATTGTTTGTTGTGTCTTCTTGCCACAAAAACACTGAACATTGAGATTTGGTCACATTCAACAACTTCACAATTGGACAGAATCGTAAACTATTTTTAGAATCGTGTCTATGTCACCTAAAACTGTGTCTGAGTTGAGAAATAACATCTGTGCAGAATAGTTTCACATCCCCATTTTAGAATAATATTTCACAAAACTTGAAAAGAGAAAAATGGGCTTAAGTTTTGAGATTTAAAGAGATTCTAAGGGATTTCCTAGAGGGCTTCATCATTTTCAGTCAACTAGTATTGGTCACATATTTATCCATCATTTCCCTTCATTTGCAACATCTCATACATATTTTCCAAACCAGAGTCAAAAGGTTGCTTTGTTGTCCTCATCTTTTCTTTCAAACTTGTTATAACATATCACTAAGTAGTTCCCATGTTAGATCTATCATCTTAGGGTCCAATTTGTTCATCTTTGGTCAAGGTCAACTTACCTCATCAAGAGATCTATCATCTCTTTGGAAGCCATACCTTACTTTAGATCACATGTATCTTGAACCTACAATTTTGGACATTTCAAGACAATCCTAGATTCTTTCCATCTCATATCCTTTCTTGGTCTTCCATAGTCTTCATATTTTCTTCCATCTTTCATTTTAGCTAAGGCCAAGTTCATGGTTTAAACCCATTCTCAAAGGTCTAAAAGAGAAGCTGAAGAATCTCTAAGATCTCTCAACATGAGTACCTATGAGTTTGATGGAGACAAATTTTACAATCCATTTGATAATCACAAGAATATACCAGACAATGACAATTAGAACAACAATAATAATGAAAATACATCTATCACTTTCGTAGACATTGAAGATAATATCATAGATCTAAGTTTCAATAGATTGGTTGAAGAAATCATGAGAATAGATAGACAATACTTCTTTCAAGCCATGACACAAAGTGGAATGACACTACATCATGATTTTGATGTGTCACAAATTATAGAAGCGGACCCAAATCAAGGAAATCAAACAAATGCAAATCTTAGAGGACATAATGGTGGTAATAGGAGAGAGCGTTTCATGCCGGAGTCACCTTCATCCTTATTTCAAAAACCAAAAATTCCCAATACCTATGCTCATGCCAATTTTACTAGGAACTCTCATGAACAACCCCACAGTCATCCTTTCCCATGGAGGGTAACTACCACTACACATGCCCAAGATAATACCCAAGATCATACCAATGCATACAATTATAGTCAAGCAAACATTAAAAATCATGACACGAGGAGACCATGTGTCAGATTTGGGGGAAATACTCTAGATCACTCTTATGATACCTCTCATCCTCATGGTCATGACATGTATCATCCTAGACCTAGTGCTCGTCACTACAATACCATGCCAAGTGGTCCATATGAAATATACGACTATGTCCCTCCTCCATATGAACATATCTATGACCAATACCATCCGTATATGCATTATATCCCTCCTCCTCTACCTGGTGGCTCAGGCATTAGACTAGCTCAAAGAGAAAAGACACTACCCAAGAATGACTTGGAACAACAAATCAAGGATTTGCAAAAGAAAATGGAAGACATGAATACACCAAAGAAATAGTACACAATGAAAGATATATGTCCTTACCCATTTGATAGAAGCATTCCAATGCCTCCATTTCCTCCACATTTTGTGACACCAAAATTTGACAATTATAGAGGCAAAGGGGATCCTAAGGCACACATAAGATAATTTTTCACAGCTTGCATTGAGATAGCAGGAGAAGAAACATACTTGATGAGATTGTTCCCATAAAGTTTAAGTGGACAAGCTATGGAATGGTTCTCCCAACTTCTACCTGGAATCAAATCATGGAGTGATCTAGCAGAGGCTTTCATACAACACGTCTTATAAAACATCAAAACATATGTGTCGGTAACTACCTTGTGCAATACTAAGTAGAAAAATGGGGAATCTTTTGCTTCATTTTTACAATTATGGAGAGGTATTTCTACTCGATTCTCTTGTGATATCCCACAAAAAAAAATGGTAGAAATGTTCACTCAAAACATCAACAAGGATGTTGGATATGAGCTAAGAAAAGCTTTTTTGTCTACCTTCAAAGAGGTCATTGAAAAAGGATTGGCAACAGAGAAAGTCCTTATTGAACAAGGTGTCATTAAGATATTCAAAGAGAATAAAGAGCAATCAAATGGGAAAGACAAACCCCACTTTTGGAACAAGAATAAGAACACAGTTAATGATGGGGTAGTAGATGCAAATGTTGTAAAACCAAAAGTAACTTTTCCAAGTGCAAGTTCATCCAATACAAGAAATCAAGTGAACACTCAAATACCATGAAAGCCTCAAAGAAAATACACTCCATTGGGAGATCCACTTGAGACAACATTCAAGAAATTGGTTGAAAACAAGCTCATAACACTACCAGATAATCCACCTTATGAACCAAAAGTAAAACCTACATGGTGGAATAGTGATGAGTATTGTGTGTATCACAAGAGCAAAGGACACACAAAGGACAATTTTCACAGATTGAAGGATTCCATACAAGATCTTATTGACAAGGGAGACATAGAAGTTGATTGTCATACCTCCAATGAGGAACATGTGATGTTTAAGGAGACATTCCCTAAACATGATAAAAGAAAAGCCAAAATAGATAACCAAGATAATTATACTAAGATGTCCTATGATTATCACTCAACTGTTAACCACATTTAAAAGGACAATTATATTTGTACCATTATCATAAAGGACAAAACTGCCAAAGTTTCTACCCAAAGGATTAAAGTTGTTTTAAAAGGCATTGGACCATCTTCTTCATCCTCCAAAGATGAAACCTCTGAATGTAATGCCACAACCCATTGAGGTAAAGTCACCTTGCAAGATGTTCCATCTAAGACCACAACTTCATCATCTACCAAAAATGAATATGACCTTGTAAATCAGTTAGGGAAGACACCCGCCCTCATTTCCATCCTTGAGCTTTTGCAAATATCTCCTTCACACAAGGTCATTCTTGACAAAGAATTAAGAGAGACCTTTGTACCCACTAATCTGAATGTGGACTAGTTTCAAGACAAGGTGGGATACCTTTCCACTCCACATTGCCTTACATTCACAGAAGCTAATGATGTCTCCATATGCCAACCACACAATACACCCCTCTACATTAAGGCCTTTCTTCACAAAGACTATATCAAATGAGTCTTGATAGATGGAGGAGCAGGTCTGAATATTTATACATTTAACACTATTAAATAATTGGGATATTCTGAATAAACTATAAATTCAAAGAAAAAAATCACCATTAAAGCATATGATGACAAAGCATGCTCATCCAAATGAACAGTCACCTTACCTCTGATAATTAGGCCAATCACGAAGGATGTGGTTTATCAAGTCCTTGATTTTGATCTCACATACAACATACTTTTGGGACGTCTGTGGATTCATGGAATGAGAGCAGTACCATCAACATATCATCAATTTATCAAATTTCCTTACAATGGAGTTCAATTAACAATAAAAGGTGATCCAAATCCATTCATATATTGTAATAACCTATGACCAAGGTCAGAGATAATAATTCCAATTAATAGAGAAGCAACTCCATCATCAGCATATGTGGATCCAGAATCCTTGAAATCTTCTACATCAAAATAAGTAGAGCTCAAAGAAAATTTCAAGGTTAAAGACATGGTATATGGTGAGTATATCTTTCATGTTGATCAACTCTCACTATCTCCTATGATATTTAGTTGATAGGAACAACCTACAAACCATTTGGAATATCAAGGAATTGTGTGTGAAACACCTAGTGTTGTGGCTACTAAGTTTGAATGCAAATCTCCTCTAGTGGTGCAAGCAACTCTTGATATCAATAGTCCTAAGAGTGGTTCGAACAAATAATCTATTCAATATGTTGCCAACCCTCTTGAGAACTCCTATAGCCTTACCATTTCATCCACTCATTCCATTTCCATTGCTCTCCTAGACTTGAATCAACAAGAATCACAAAAGCCCTTACTAATTGGGGATAAAAAATCAAGCTTTGAAAAGAAAAATCTAAAAATAAAAAATAAAGAGAAGTCCTTTAGTCCAAATCAAAATCAAAATCTATTGGACTCTACAAAAATCAAAGTCAAGGATAAAAATCCTATGAAGAAAAAGAACAAGAGTTGATCTCCCCTAATATCAAAATAACTGGGGGCAAAAGTTCTAAAATTATAAGTCAAAAAGAATACTTGGTGATCATACATCTCCATCATGCTATCCTACTTTCACTTCTTTTCACAATCATAAGCCTTTATTCCTCATCCACTTGTTCCACACATCCATCCTTTTTTGGTGATACATCACATCAATGGACCTTTAATGGAACTTTCTTGAGGGACTTTGTTATCGGGGATGCCCAAACTTCTTTAGGTGACACACATATGGGTAAACATAGTCCACACGTTAGAAATTCTACCTTACTTCCTTAATCAAGGAAGATAATCAGGGGAGAAACATATCATTCAGTCAAGGAATGACACAACTATAACCACAAGGTGAAGATTTGTACATTTGAGGTGGGTGACTTAGTTCTCAGAGAAAATCAAAAAAATCAACAAGATAGAGATAAAAAGGGCAAGTTTGAACCAAATTAGCTTGGTCCTTATGTCATCACAACAGTCTATGGATCATGTGCATATCAAATCTCAACACCAGATGGAGAACCTTTGCAGGATCCTATCAACAACATGCACCTTCACAGAATCCTATCAACAACATGCACCTTCACAAGTTTTACACATAGTTTTTCAAAATATCCCATTATAAAAATTTTAAAGAAAATAAAAAAATAAAAAATCATAAAAATAAAAAAAATCGTTACTTGGTGAAAACATAGAAAATAGGTGCCTTGTGACACAAAAAATATTGGAAAAATAAAAAAAAGTAAAAATAAATAAATTTGTCCAACGGTGAAAACCACTTCGGTGGCGCCTTGGGTAAGTACAATGGTGAAAACAAGGTTATCGACACCATGTGTAGAGACATTTTGTAACCCTCCTTCAAGGTTCTTGATCTTATCCTTTCACTTTGAACACACTCATAGTCTATCCATCTGATAGTCCTAAATATTGTTGGCATTATATTGTCATTGATTTTAGACGGTATAGAAGGATGCAACCGGTATACCAAGATAACTGATATAGGAGAAGAGTTGATGTGTTGTCATTGGTGATCATAAACATGCAGATGAGTGTAAACCAGTATGTACTGGTATGCTAGAGGTGCAGTAAAGTGACTAGTGAGCAAAAGGTTGTTGTCATAGTGATGCATACAACCAGAATGTGTAGTAAAGTGACTAGTGAGAAAAGGGTTGTTGTCATAGTGATGCATACAACCAGAATGAAGAGATTGCATGATGGGTTGTTGATTGTGATGAAGAAGTGGAATGTTACTTGAATCACATCAACATCAAAGGTGAAGTATGAGCAGGCCACCGGATTGCTAGTGTAAGGTCAACTAGCAGGACTCCCATCAGATGAAGATGCTATCACAAGCTAGGTGATAAATTGATAGAGGGTGTTGCCTCTATGGAAAAGGGTGACATATGTCAACTAGAAGTTGTATCCTCTCCTTGGTGAAGTCACACTTGTACTAGAAGAATGATTCCCTGAGACAGGCAGGTGAGTGAATGCAGAGACTGGATGAGCAAGTGGAAGATGATGAAGTCCCAGAGAATAAGGTCAGAGATACACACATGATCAGCATGTGAGGACAAGGTGTACTACCGAGATAGAGAAGGAGAGTTGAATTGATGAGTTTTCCATCTTGGCTTATCGACAAAGAAGAGACCCAGTTAGGAGAAGATGAGGTCTGCAGCTCAAATCATGAAGTTACCATTATACAGATGATGTGTTATGTTGCCACAAGTGCATAGCATTGGAGGATGATGACATGGAGTCATCTAGGTGATCACTGGTATGTAGCAGAGTGAAACAAATGTGCAGATGTGAAAGGCCTTCATTGATGAAGGTACACATGATGAATTACTCCTGATAGCTACCGAGGTTCAACATGTTTGATGATCAGAAAAACATGATATACTAGCATGATCCAGAAGACATTGGTAGGAAGCATAACCGCCAAGGTGATTTGTTTTGGTAGGGTCAGTGAACCAGTATGTGTGTACCGGTTATGTGTGTGGTTAGTGACTAAGTCTGAACTAACATAAACAATGTGCTAAGGTGGATATCAAAAATGATGTGACACAGAGCTAAGGTGGCAAACATGCAGAGGTCAGTGATGTGTGGTGCCAGAAGGGTAGTTGTGGTTGATCGACATTAAATGTTGACTGTGACAATCATGGGGGATTTGCAAGGTTTGTGGCTCGATGAAGGATGAATGATAGAGGAAGGTAAGAGATTTACTGGCATCATGTTCAAGGTGTGAAATCAGTTTGCAGGATGACGTCGATAAGGAAATAGCTAGATCATAAATGTGTAAACTATTTTTGAGGTTGAAGAACAGGGTTAGATTTGCTATTTTTAGCAAATATGCATTGGATGATCAAAAATGCATACAAATGCATTCCAAGGTAGACTGGATCTTATCTGATGAAGATTTGATCGGTGAACGAAACCGTAACCACCTAAAATTTTAATTGGCTTTTGGTGGGAAAACCAGGTTATAAATATGCAAGCCAAAATTATTGAAGAGTGCTGCTGAAGGAGAGAGTATTTCCAGTGTATGAGAGAGCATTGCTGCATGTAAAGATAAATCAGTCAAGTGCTCATCAAGGAGAAAGAGAAGAGATTGAGTGTGAGGGAGAACTAGGTTGAAGTGTTCAACTGACAATAGAGGTGTAGAACCGGTAGTGTCCATACCGGCAGAGAAGAAGTGAAGGAAACTGTAGAGATGGTAGGCATATAACTGACAAAGTGTAGTACCGGTGAAGAGCGGCAGAGAAGCAGAGATAAGAGGCAACCAAAAGAGAGAACCAACAAAGAGAGAACCTGAAGTGAACTAGACAAGAGATCCAACAGAGAGATTTGAAGAAGTGTTACAAAATCCATTTGTAACAAGGCTATCAAATTATAAATGAATATGTTTTGTATTCACTAAGTTGGAGCTCAGTGCAGGGGTTGTAGCTCCTTGGGTTGGTGCCCTAAATCAGGGGTTGTATCTCCTTGGATTGTTGCCCTAAATCAGAGGTTGTAGCTCCTTGGGTTGGTGCCCTTAAATCAAGGGTTGGTTCTCCTTAGGTTGGTGCCCTAAACATTCTAATCAAAGATTGATTGTGAGGCTAGATTGGAGCAGTAGTCTCTAGCAGCATTTCTCAATGAGGTTTTTCCCATCTTGGGTTTTCCTAGTATATGCTGGTATTATGGGATGTCCTCTTATGTGTGAGTTCATTTTTTATTAGTCTCTGATAAGCCTATGTTGGTATTTTGGATATGTTGATATGGTTTTTTCATTGATGTCAACAGTTGTCAACAGTTGTCAACACTCGGAGATTTGGTTATGTTCACTAGCAAGTCAGTGACTTACGCACAGTCACCGGTATTTGGTTCACCGACAGATTATATTGTTCACTGACACTTGGAATGATTTGAAGACTACCTGGTTATGTCAAAGACATTGTTTAAACACTTTGTTTTGGTGATTTGTTCATTACTTTGATCAGGTTTGCATATTTGTTGTTACCGACAAATAGGTCCAGGTTATGCACCGGCAAGCATATCTATTCCAGATCAACACGACACATCATGAAGATGATTTGTTATTATTGTAAATGCATTGAGCCAACATGATGCATCGCATATTGATTTATTTGTAATTGATTTTATTGTAATATCTCTTAGTGATCCGACCTACTCAATTGGTCTTAGGTTATGGTATAAATGTAAGATCTCATTTGTGAGATTGATATAATATAGGATAGAATTGGAAAAAGGATTGTAACAAGGTATATGTAAATATAAGCAAAGATATACATGTAGACATCATTCAAGATTGAAGGAAGGTTTGAAGAAGGCATATCAGAGCTAATCTGGTACTGAATCCAGCATATGAAGATGCTATTTTGAGTAGTAAACTATCATTGGATTTAACCATCCAATTGTAGTCAGTGTGACTCCCATTTTTTGATTGAGTAGTGAGCTCTAGGAAGTTGGCCTTTCTGCATGTGCAGACTCCACATTGTGCACACATACTATTTGTAGTAGTATCATCTAATTGTGGGTAAGGTTTCCCACAATGGTGTTTCCCCTTACAGGGTTTCCACGTACAAATATTGGTGTTATGTGTTGTGGATGTTATTGTCTTTCTATTTCATGCATTAATCTTTACCGGTATTGCAATCAACTGATAAACTATCTACCGGCATAAAGTTTGGTTTACCGGTATTAAGCATTAAGTTTTGGTTAAGTTAATTTTGGTTTGAATTTACTGGACAACTGATTCACCCCCCCCTCTCAGTTGTCTCTGGGACCTAACAGCCTACATTGTGTTAGATTTGATAACCAGTATACACACATAGGAAAGTTAAAGGGAAAAAGATTGAGAACAACTGATTCACCCCCCTCTCAGTGGTGCATCGTGTCTAAAAAAAATGACTATGCAAAAATTTGATGTCCTTATCAAAATTTTAGCCATTTTGAATTAATGATGCTCTCTATTCTTACCCTCAAGGTTTAGGGTTTAGGGTTTATGTGTTTCAGGGTAAGTCCTTAATTAAAAAAAAAAAATCCTGTTATATTTCTTCATTACCTTTTTCACTTAAAGATGAGGGTCTTTTTCCTAGGCGTTATTTTTTATGGCCTCCTTTTGAAAATTTCCTAATTCTGCGTCTTTTTCACTATGGTTGGGCCCCCCTTTAATATTTTAGAGGGTATTATTTTCCCCAAGTTTGACCTAAATATTCTAGCTAATGTCTCTATGATTAATGATCTAATAACTAAAGGTCCCATAATTCTACATGTGCATCAAGTGGAAGGCGATGTTTTAACCCAAGCAAGAAGATGGACAAAGGATAGCGGTCAATGGTAAGTGGTTGTTGTAAAGAGCGAATGGATTTGATGGCCTTCACAATCTCACAAAGGAAGATATGGGGAATTTAAGGACTTTGACATCACGAGATGATGCCATGTGTCTCAGGCAGACCAAGAAGGTTCGACAGTGGGGCCACTAACATAATTGAGTTGGAAGATGATTGGGCGATGCTCGATCAGACCTTTTTGTGGACCCCTAAGCCACAGTAGAAGGTCAGTATCATATTGACTAATGGTGATTGTTCAATGTGCCATACTAGGCAAAATCTATGATGGACGAAGAATGTATTTCAAAGTAGAGGTGATTAAGACTGTTTGTTGTCACTCGCGAGGGAAAATAAGGGCAGGAGGAAATAAGCTTTTCGACATAAGATGAGTAGAGATAAGTCGAGACACGTGGATGCTGACTGATTTTCAAGAAACTAATTCTAAAGGTTGTTTGATGGGTCAAAGTGAATTGGCAAGCGATGCTGGCAAGTTTTCAAGGAGTTGTCTTAACAAGTTCCATTGCCATGACAATGAGAGATTGAGATTTCCTGAAGCATAAGGGGATAAGGATATTTTTTGAGTTGTCAATGAAGTGATCAAGGACTTGTCAACAAGATCATAGGTTGCATACTATCAGGGATTCTCACAGAAGGATGAGAGTCAAGAAATTATCTCCGAGAAAACTTCAAAAGGTTAAGGACTCCATATCCCAAAAAAGAGATTCTCAAACAGAAATTATGCAGTCAAGAAAATAATGTGATCAGAATAAAATAATTCACATAGGAATGAATTTTGTCAAGAGGCAACGGATTAACAGTTTGAATCCGACGGTGTCTAGGATCAGAAGGATATGACGTCTTAAGTCCAGTTGCTGGCAGGATGAGTAGAAGGCAATAAAGTGGTGATCTTTTCATGCATGAGTACCACCAAGTGAGACAGTTTTGATTATAAATACAACCAAATGGTGTTCTCTGTTGGTAGAAAGAACATAAATCTTATTATCTTCTAGGAAGGTTTTCAGATGATGAGATTGATTTTTGAGAAATATTATGGAAGGTGTTACAGTGAGATCTATGATACTGGATGGAAATTCTTCTTGAGTGAGTATGCTTATAGTCAGTGGAGCCTTGAAATTTGAGAGGATAGTCATTGTAGACTTGAAATCTATTTTTCATCAAAACAAGCCCTGCATTACACCTCCTCTACCTCTCCTCTACCACTAGCTGGCAGAGGGTTCTAGGAAGGGCCTCACAGAGGAACAAGAGAAGAAAAAGGTTGGGGAGGAGGCAACAACCAGTCATCTCTGTGACGACATGGAATCTGCAACACATTGCCTTCACTTTATGTTCCTCTATGAGTCCCTTTTCCCACTTTCTTTTATCCTGGGCATGAAGGCTTGATCTCCTCTTCTATTTGAGGCCCAACTTTACTTCTTGTTGGGATCTAAACCCTCTTCTTGGAGGAAAATGCTCTATAGAATAAAATGATGCATCTCACGGTCCATCTGGAGGCATCAGGGGTGATAGTGTCACAACTCAATAGGTTTTGTTTCTACCATAATTTAGTTAAGAATTTTGGCTCTACCTCATCATGAAGTGCGGGTATGGATAATTTTTTGGAGATTGTGAAGAATCACAAGCGGTCTTGTACGCTTGTGACAGGTCTCTCCTCTGGCCCGAAGCTTGTTTTCTCCCTTGAGTCTATAAAAGGGAATTCAAGGCCATGAGACGGGGCCAAGAAATTTAGTCACAAGTCATGGGTCCAAATCCTTGGTCATGTACAATGAGTTTAGGTGAAATGAGTAGGCTGTAAAAGTCATTTACATAGCGAATAAAATGGGTCTTATGTCATATTTTATGCAGGTTCTTGAAGGAGTTATATGTAAGATGTTTTGTAATAGAAAATAGCTTGTTAAATGAATGAAAACATATTTCAAATCTATTTCTATAGCGTGTAACTCTGTTATGTTTTGAATGAGTAGAATCAATGGTTTTCTCATTCATTGCATTCTTATGGTGTATGTATTTTCTATTTTTGCTTTGACCTAAGGGGTTAATGAAATGCTTAAATATAATTGTAGACTAATGGGGCTTATGCATGGATTCAAATAAGTATTTCAGGTTGGAATATGTAGATGAGAGATATTGTAAGGCAGTGTAATCTTAGATCCTGGGTTATTAGATTAAAGGTTCTATTATATTTTCATCATACGTTTTGAAATTTTCATCGCCCAATGGATAAGACACTAGTCATGGATTGTAGTTGTCTCCAATAATATTTTTGTACTCATGACTCATCGACAACTCTATGTGAACTACGAATATCAGAACATCTTTTCATTTTTGTGTATGTTGCTTCTTGTTTAAAACATCTCATGTTCCAAAGAAGGTATAGGATCACTGAGAGCTAGTCAATCTATATCATTCTCCCTCTTTTTTGAGCCCTCCTAAGAATGAGATCTTATTCTTTGTTCTAATTTCACTTGCTAGTATGGTGCAAAGATTGCGAGTGCATTAAGGGATGACCCTCCTGATTTTTGTAGAGCCCAAAGTGTAGAAGGATTAATAGAATCCTTGTCATATGTTGGTCAAAGTCCCTAAGTATCCTAAATAGTTGGAGTTGGCTTCTCCATGCATAATTCAAGGGCACGACTTGGTTTCTTCCTCTGTTGCAGTGTAAACCCCATTCTGGGGAACCAACAAAAATGATGACTCTGTTAGGGAAGAATAGAATCGTGATCTTGTAATGCTCTATCTCCTTGTCAAGTGAGTTAATTCTCATGAATGTTGCTTGAAAATATGTTATCACTCATCTTTCAATGTAAGTCCTATCAAGATTTGTCCATATTACATGATTATTCCATAATAACTCATAAATTGTGAGTGGCAAATTTGAGATCTCTTCACAGTGTGCATTATTTAAGAAGGAATTAAAAAAGAACCATAGAACATGCAATAGAGATGAAGAATATTTGAGCTCTTATGATGAAGTACCCTAACAAGTTGAGGAAATAAATCCACATGATGAAAGAGGATTTGTAGTGCTAGTTTGTGAACAAATATGACTTGAGAACCTAGAGAGGATGCGAAGATAGTTTCAAATCTATCACTACAGCAAGCCAGAAAGATTATTTCTAGACACTACACCACCTCTAGGTATTTTTTATTTTCATGAGTCAAATGTATTTCCATGAAAATCAGTTGTAGAAAATGTGTCTCTATTAAGTGATTTAAGCACTAAGAAAGGGATGGTAGTGATATTTTTTACATACTTCAGAGATATAGTTCTCAAATTTTTGTACGTGTTGAGTTATGCATTGAGTTGTAGAGAAGATGTATTGTTCACCTATACATCCCCATGAAATGTAAACATTCAATGTATGCAAAATTTGTCAAGTCACAATAAAATGTTCTATGTTGAAATATATAGACCATTAAGTCTTAAAGATATCCAAGGTTTCCTGAACCCTATTCCTGTTAGGATTAGGGAGCATTTACAAAGTTTCAATGGGAAAGGTTCAGAATCAGTATGACAACACTTGTAGAAGTTTTCTAATTTGATGGGAGATTTTGAGATTAGTTAGGAAGATGTTTTCATGAAGATTTTTGTTCAGTCTTTGAAAAGGGATGTTAGAGATTGGTTTTCATATTTTCCAATTATTTCCTATTTTCAATCTCAGATTTGCAAGAACTTTGGATGATATTCCTAGTGGTTATAGGCCAAATGATCCAGTATGTTTGGTTGTTTACCTAGCTGCATTAGATGAGGAAATGATTTATTTACTGAGAGATAAGGATCCTAAAACTTTGCAATAGGCTTATAGGACAGAAATGGACATTGAGAACAACTTGAAATATGGAATTCCTAAGGGTTATCTAGTAGCAAGAGTTTGCTACCCTTAGACACCAGATGTTAAAGAAAGGTGTGAGTCGAGAGTTGAAGGTCAGTATCAAAGAATTTACATCCTTGCTGACCACAATAACCATGTTGTGACTTATTATCCAAACAATAATATGAGTGAAGATAACTTGTCTCAGATAGTGATTATTCCTCATGTTGATAAAGAAATGATTGGAAAGAAATGATACGACACAACTGGTACAAAGATGGAGGTAATTTTGGTTGCTAAACTAGATGACAAAATTATTAGTTCCTACAATGAAGATGCCACACAAGAGGTCCATCTGTAGTCTTATGGTTCAGTTGAATCTAGTAGCTAGTATAAAGGAGAATCAGAAGGTACTACATCTAATGAAGACAATAATGATGTGAAAAATCTTGATGACATAAATTCATTCTCCCAGGAATCAATTCTGTATGATAATAAAAACTTGGATAATGCCAGACCAAAAATGGTATATGATGTTGTTAAGCTAGAGGATTCCATGACATGTTCAAATGAAAAAGGTATGCTTAAGCATGTGTTTATGCCATGTGAACTTATTCAAAGTGATGGGTGTGAAGAGTTAGTCCGAGTAGATATACCTAAAACAAATATTACAAATAATGACACACCGGCTATCCCTTTACAAATAAATCTTCATGCAGTGAATCAAATTGTTCCTCAATATCCTAATCATGAGAAAATATGTAAACCAACAAGTGTAGTTGGAAAAGATGAAGTTCAAAGGGATCAAAACAACCATGATGGTTTTTCTAAAGCCTATGAGGATTATAACATTGAGTATTTATGTCGTGAGGGCTTTAATGTTGAGAATTTTTCTAGCTCAGAGTGTATTTCCTTTATGACTAATGAGGATGAATGTTATCTTGAGATAGGCAATAGTTTCAATGAAGTTTCAAATGCTGATCAAAATGGGATTGCTGATTTGATTAATGAAGATGAATTTTATCCTATCATTTGTTGTAATGGGATTGATGAAAACAATTCAAACCTTTGTGAGCATGGTTTATATGATAAGAAAGGAGTTATTCGATCTGATCAAGGAATTCTATTTATCTTTGTTGACAGTGATGTGCAAAATTTTGAGCCAGGACTTTTGATTTCGTATCAGTTGAGTGAGTATTTGATCAAAGGAGGCCTGGATGATGAAAAATGCAGGTTTAGCTAGCAGTGTGTAAATGTTTTTGAATATGGTTAGCATGTATATGGTAACATCTTCAAATTATTGATCACATATATAGATGAGAATCAGATTTTTGATAAGGGTAAATACTGCATTCTATTTTGGTGGCCTTCAACCATCAGTTATAGTCTGATTTCCCAAAACTATAGTGTAGAGAGTAGATAAAAGGAAGTTGAATTTGCTACCTAATGAAGATGCACAAGTTGTCCAAATTTGTGTTGATAATATGGAAACTGAGATATAGTTGAGAGTTGAAGCTTTGATGAAATAAAGTAGAACAAGAAGTGAAGCTGATACCAAGATATTGAATCCCAAATACAGGTCATGAACTTGTGGTAGGAGCTATTGTAAGGAGTTTCCAAATAAAGATTTTGGCCTTTATGTGGAATGATAGATTGGAAGACAAAGGAAGCCATGGAAAGTTTGGTATCATATGGTTAAACCCATATCTAATTCAAAACAAGTGGGGAGAATATTTTATTTCATAATTTCTCCAAGGAATGACAAATGAAATCCTTGAACTATTTGTTGATAGTATGATGAAAGAATAAGTATTCGGTATATTAATAAGAGGGGGGTAGTGAATCAGTAAATAGAAAAAATGATACAAACTTTCCCAATCTCAATCTCAATCACACAAAGTAAACTTATCGAATGAAATACCACTGTAAATACTCATAAGAAAACCCGGTTGACTATTACAGCAACTTAACAATAAACAAATGCTTTATCAGAATAGTTAAGTAGTTAATCAAATCAACCGTAAGATCATAACCACAAAAACATTCACCACATGAAACAATTATTTTTGATGTTGAATCCCAAATAGGTAAAAAACCACAGTGAGATGGGACTCACAAGATAATATCTAAACTCTTCTGAAGTTCACCCTGTTAGGAGCCAAGCTTGTTAAAGCTTTTACAAAAGTGCTGTTAAGAATTGATCTTGTTAGGAATCACCTGGTTAAGAGATTGACTACAAATGCCTTGTTAGAAGCAAGTGCCCTATTAGGAGTAACCTCAGTAGAGGATTTGAAAATCAAATCTAATGGATCACCTTGTTAGAGGATTTAATAAGTAACCAAGCTTGTTAGAGCTTACCCGGTTAGGGGATTTCAATTTTGTGATAATTGTTAGAAAACAACATGAGTTTGCTTGATTTGTCTAAATAGCACTACACTTGCTTGATCAGATACATTTCATGCTCCTATACACCTTTACTCAAAGTGCAAACTCATTATCCAGTTTGGGAACCACACACTCAACTGATTTTTGCCAACTCTTGCCAACACTAAACAAAACAACTTCATCGACCTTAAATACAAATCAATTAGGTTGGTAGCACAACAAAAACCTAATTCTCTCATCAAGATTGCAAACAAGTTGGTTCAAGTATGACCATTGGATTACATAGCAATCTATACACATCAATTATGAAAACATCAACCACTCCTTGATTACCGCTTCATCGAGCTCAATAACTCATCACGTGCTTTCAATTAGATGTAATAACCTTTTCTCATTCCCTAGACAAACAAACACGCCAAATCATTTTGAACTTGTCTTCATACAATGACCTACGTGTCACCATCACTACCGCTCAACATCAGATCATAAACCAACATAACCAATTCAACAACCTTAATCAGTTTACCAGTTACATTACATAGACAAGGTTTAACCTTTTACATAGGTTCTCCTTACAAACTTACATACTGGTTTACAATGTGCTTCACAAATCTCTTCCTACCGGTTACAAGGCAATTTCAACAATATCATTACCATATAATTGATGTCAATGACAACATAACATATCATTAATGCAATCTTCATACAAATGCCAACAATCTCCCCCTTTGGCATTGATGAAAATATAAATATCAACACCATTGATTATTGTTGTGATTGTGAATAGGAATCTTGGTTTACATTACCAAGTATTCACGTGCTCTCTCTATCTTCATCTTGTCACTGGTTTTCCTTCCCAATAATCACATAATTATTCTCCCCCTTTGACAACAATGACAAATTGAAAGTAAAACATGTAATGTCAAATTTTCATTGTGCATCAACAACATACTGCAACTTGATGCTCCCCTTGTGGAATACTTCCACTTCTACTCCAATCCTTGTAAAATTTTGTAAGTGATTTAGGGATTGATGCAATCAACATCATCCTCAACTAATCTCATGAAGGGGTACAACCCCTAGTTGACTTCTAAGATACTCAAAATGTAGTCTTAGGTAGAGGTTTGGTAAAAATATCTGGAAGTTGCTCCTTGGTAGAAACATGGTCTAGGATAACATCTTTGCTCTAAACTTTTTCCCTCAAGAAATGATACTTCAATTCAATATGCTTGGTTTGTGCGTGCAAAACAAGATTCTTGGAAATATTTATGGCACTTGTATTATCACATAAAATCTTTATTGGTTCTGAAATCTTCATCTTAAAACCTTCCAAAATGTGTCTCATCCAAATATCCTATGTGCAATTCATATAAGCTGAAACATACTCAACTTCAGTAGTAGATTGTGAAGTACAACTCTACTTTTTACTACTCCATGAAACAAGCCTTCCTCCAAGAAAAAATGCTCCACTGGTTGTGCTTTTCTGGTCATCAACATTTCCTGCCCAATCAACATCTATGTATACCTTCAAGTAAAGTTTCCTCCATATAGATACCATAATCCATAGTCAATAGTACCTTTCAGGTATCTAAAAATTCTCTTGGTTGCTATCAGATGTCTTTCCTTAGGATTCTTCTGGAATCTAGCAACTATACCAACCACATGGGCTATGTCTGGTTTGCTGTGAACAACATCGTGCAATTTGCCAATCATTGACCTATATTCCTTCTCATCAATAGACTTAGATTCATCTTCCTTAGACAACCTAGAACCATTGGTGTCCTAACTGGTTTATAGTCACTCATGCCAAATATCTTCAAAACCTCTTTCACATACTTAGACTATGTAATGAAAATGCCATTCTTCATTTGTTGTATCTGCAAGCCTATGAAATTTTTTATTTCCCCTACTAAGGACATTTCAAACTCATTTTTTATTTCATTTGTAAAACTATTTCTCATGACATCATTACCTCCAAATATGATATCATCAACAAATACTTCATTGACCAGCATTTCATCTCCTTCGGACTTGAGATATATGTTACTATCATCACTGGTTCTCAGAAAGCCTATCTTCATAAGATGTGTATGAAGCCTTTCATACCATGCTCTGGGTGCCTGCTTTAATCCATATAAAGCCTTATGCACTTCGCATAGCATGTCTTTATCATCAGTCAAAGCATAACCATCTGGCTGCTATATGTATACCTCTTCTTCCAATATCCCATTCAAAAATGTAGACTTAGCATTCATCTGATATACCTTGAACTTATTATGGGCTGCAAATGCAAGTAAAGTTTTGACACCTTCCAGTCTTGTTAGTGGTGTAAAAGTTTCGCCATAGTCTTCTCCTTCTTCTTGCACATAACCCTTGTAAACCAATATTTTCTTGTCTTGAACTACAACACCATGTTCATTCAACTTGTTCCTGTATACCCATTTAGTACCTATAACATTCTTATTTACCGGTCGGGGTACTAGGGTCCAAGAATCCAAGTGTTGTTCTTCTCAATTTGATCCAATTCCTCCTCCATAGTGTTAATGCAATGATCATCACCAAATGCTTCCTTAGTAGTTCTTGGTTCAATGGTCGAGATAATGTAAGAATTCTCTTTGATTCTTCTTTTGGTTAGTGCTCCAGCATCCTTATCTCCAATAATCTACTCAAGATTATGATTTAGTTTCACATATCTAGGAATAACATGATCATTATCTTTAGGTTCAACTTCTTTGTTATCATCATCTTCTTCTGAATTTATTTGTTCTGGTTGAACAAGTACATCAAGATTTTGCTTTGTTGGTTTGAGATTTCACAGTTTCTGGTTCCAAAATTAAAATGCAAGGATCTTCATCCTTTTTCTCTGAACTGGTTCCTTCTGAGACTTCAATAAATTCATCCACTCAAACATCAAAACTCTCAACAATTCTTTGTGTTCAGTTGTTAAAATACTTGTAGGCCTTACTCTTGGCAGAATAGCCAAGAAATATACCTTCATCACTCTTAGCCTCAAATTTTCTAATGTAATCACCTCGCTTAATAAAAAAAATTTCTTCCAAATATCTTAAAATAACTAACATCAGGGGATCTTCCATACCAATATTCATAAGGATTATTTTCCTTGCCTCTCTTTACCAGAACCCAATTTATTGTGTATATAGTTGTGCTGACAACTTCTCTACAAAAGGTTTTCGCTACACCTCCTTGTATCAACATTGACCTAGCAGCTTCAACAACTGACCAGTTGTTCCTCTCTGCAATACCATTCTACTGTGGTATCCTTGGTGCAGAAAGTTGTCATTTGATACCATTCTCTTCATAATACCTATTGAATTCCTCAGTAGTAAATTCATCACCTTTATCTATCTTCATACATTTTATCTTCTTATCGCTCTCTTTCTTAGCTAAGGCCCTGAATGCCTTGAACTTATCAAAAGCTTCAGTCTTATCTTTCAAGAATGTGACCCACATCATCCTTGAGAAATAATCAGTGAGAATCATGAAATATATGTCACCTTGAATGCTTTTCATTCTTATTGGTCCACAAAGATCTACATGAATCAAATCTAACAAGTTCTCCACTGAAAAAGATTTGCTCTTGAAATTTGAAGAAGCCATCTTTCCTAATTGACATTCTTTGCAAAGAGCATTAACCGGTTTGTCTAACTAAGGAAAACCTCTCATTGTTTTGGACTTATGCACTTTAAAAATGTTATCAAAGTTTATATGACAAAATCTCCTATGCCAAAGCTAGCTATCATCTATTTTTGCAGTAAAACAGTTGCTAACTTTAGAATTAAGATGAAACAAGTTACCTTTAGTTTGTTTCCCAGTTGCAATCAATTAACCTTTGTTGTCAAAGATTTTGTACATACCATTTTTAAACTCCAGTGGGTATCCTTTGTTATTGAGTTGTGCCATAGTCAAAAGATTGTGCTTTATACCTTCAACCCAGTAGACATCATTCACATTTCTCTTCCCATTAAGAGAAATAATTCCTTTACCTTTAACCATGCAGGGCGAGTCATTGCCAAATCTAACAACATCGCCATAAAATTATTTCAAGGAAATAAATTTGCTTCGATCACCAATCATATGATGTGAAAAACCACTATTAATGATCCAATCATTAGAGTTATCTATCCTGGTTACTAATGTCTTTTGGTCTGATATCTCTTCCTTAATAGCTACAAACACAATATCTTCACTAGCATCACAGTCATATTCTTCATCAGTGATACCACTATCAATAGAAATAAGAGAATCTCTCTTGCCTTTACACTTATACTTCTTGAATTTATCTCTCTTGTGTTCATTATCACCATTAGGACAATTAGCAGCTATGTGGCCAATCTTGTTGCATGCAAAACATTTTAAAGGTAATTTACCTCTATATTTACCAGTGCCTCTAGGCAACCATTTTTCCAACAATGCTTCAAGCTCCACTAAACTGTCTTCATCACCAACATCTCTGCTAGATCGGGATTCATAACCATGACTAGAATCTCTACTTTTTCTTATAGATGGGTTAGAAACAAAACCTCTAAATGCAGACTCAGATTTTTGTACACTACCATCATAACTATTTAATTGAAAAGCAGTTTGCTTTCCAATGATGGAGTCAAGAGTTACCTTAGTTTTGTCAATGGACTTTAGCTCCTAAATAGCTACAACTTGAATAGCATAGACCGGTAGTAGGGTTCTCAGTACCTTACTGATAACTATGGCATCTCCAACTTTCCCTCCTGCACTCTTAATTTTACCGACTATCTCTTTTATACTTTGACTATACTGCTGGATATTCTCACCTTCAGTCATCCTCATGTCATCAAACTTTCCTCTTAGACTCTCCTCTTTAGAAATCTTAACATGTTCATCACCGCTATAAATATCTTCAAGTTTTTTCCATAACTCATATGCAGTCTCAAGACCATGAACATCTACATATTCAGCATCAGACAAGGAACTGATAATAGCCTCCAATGCTTGATAATTTTCTTGTTTCTCTTTCTTCTGATCATTAGTTAGAATCCCAATAGGTACAATATACTTAGTATCTACATGATCCCAATACTAACTTTTTTGACTCTTGATGTAAATTTTCATTCCGTCGCTCCATATCCTATAGTTTTCTTTGTTAAACTTTGGACCTTCCTTCTTCATCATGATCTAGCAGATCTTTACCTCAAGCTATTAGGCTTAGACCTTAGAGGACCTGAGATGCTCTGATACCAATTGATGGTGTGATGAAAGAATAAGTATCTGGTAGATTACTAAGAGGGGGGGGGTGAATCAGTAAATAGAAAAACTGAGACAAACTTTACCTATCTCAATATCAATCACACAAAGTAAACTTATCAAATGAAATACCACTATAAATACTCATAAGAAAACCTGGTTGACTGTTACAACAACTTAACAGTAAACAACATTAAACTTGTAAACATCAAAATGCTTTATCAGAATAGTTAAGTAGTTAATTAAATCAACCATTAGATCATAACCACAAAAACATTCACCACATGACACAAGTATTTTTGATGTGGAAACCCAAATAGGTAAAAACCACGGTGAGATGGGACTCACAAGATAATATCTGAACTCTTTTGAACTTCACCCTATTATAGGGCAAGCCTGTTAAAGCTTTTACAAAAGTTCTGTTAAAAACTGATCCTGTTAGGAATCACCCAGTTAAGGGATTGACTACAAATGCCTTGTTAGAAGCAAGTACCTTGTTAGGAGTAACCTCAATAGAGGATTTAATAAGTAACCAATCTTGTTAGAGCTTACTCAGTTAGGGGATTTTAATTTTGCTGTAATTGTTAGCAAATAACAAGATTTTGCTTGATCTGTCTGAATAGCACTACACTTGCTTGATCAAATCCATTTCATGCTCCTATACACCTTTACTAAAATTGTAGACTCATTATTTGGTTCGGCAACCACACACTCAATTGATTTCTACCAACACTAAACAAAACAACTTCATCGACCTTAAATACAAATCAATTAGGCTAGTAACACAACAAAAACCTAATTCTCTCATCGAGATTACAAACAAGTCGGTTCAAGTATGACCGTTAGATTACATAACAATCTCTATAAATCAATTAAGAAAACCTCAACCGCTCCTTGATTACCACTTCATCGAGCTCAGTAACTCATCACATGCTTTATATTAGATGCAATACACTTTTCTCATTCCCTAAACAAACAAATGCACCAAAACATTTTGAACTTGTCTTCATACAGTGATCATACGTGTCACCATCATTACTGCTCAACATCAGATCATAAACTAATATAACCAATTCAAAAACCTTAATCCATTATGGCTTAACAAAAACAACTGGTAGGGTTTACCGGTTACATTACATAGACAGGGTTTAACCTTTTACACCAGTTACGGGTTCTCCTTACAAACTTACATACTGGTTTACAATGTCCTTCACAAATCTCTTCCTACCGGTTACAAGATAATATCAACAATATCATTACCAGATAATTGACATTAATGACAAGATAACATATCATTAATGCAATCTTCATGCAAATTCCAACACTTGTTCGTGGACAGTTGTTGGAATTTTACTCCTTTTGAAGTATTTCTTTTCCATGAGCAGTAGATTAGGCTTTGTACATATTAGATTGGGTTGCTTTTCCTATTTGCGTTGCCTTGTCTGGGTAGTTTTGTTTGGGTATACTCTGTAGGTGGTCTTCTCCACCCGTGATTCTGGATCCTCATATCATCCTTGAACGATGATCTTCCCCAACCAGAGCCACTGATAGTCATGAAAAATGACTATGCAAAAATTTGATGTCCTTATAAAAATTTTAGTCATTTTGAATTAATGACGCTCTCTGTTCTTAACCTCAAGGTTTAGGGTTTTGGGTTTATGTGTTTCTAGGTAAGTCTTTTGTTAAAAAAATGAAAGCCTGTTATATTTCTTCATTACCTTTTTCACTTAAAGATGAGGGTCTTTTTCATCATCGAGGAGACTCGGTCTTTTTCCTAGGCATTATTTCTTATGATGGCCTTTTGAAATTTTCCGAAGTCTACATATTTTTCACTATGGTTGGGGCCCCCTTTAATATTTTAGAGGGTATTATTTTCCCTAAGTATGACCTAAATATTTTGGCTAATGTCTTTATGATTAAGATCAAACAACTAAAGGTCCCATAATTCTTCACGTGCATCAAGTGGAAGGCAATGTTTTAACCCAAGCAGGAAGATGCATGAAGGATAACAGTCAATGTTAATCAGTTGTTGTAAAGAGAAAATAGATCTAATGGCCTTCACAATATCATGAAGGAAGATGCAGGGAAGTTAAGTGATGCAGAGCTTAGCAGCAGTAGGGTGACAAACCCACACACTCACACTCTTAGGTCTTACAATACCTATGCTTCCTCTCAAGGACTCAAACCACTCCAATATGAAATAGGGTTCTTAACCTTGTCTAGGGATGGTGGAACACTCCCATGCCCTCCTTAAGAATCATTAAGACCTTCCACAACAATGTTTTGGGACACAAGTTTGGGTATTGGTCCTAGGGTCTTGAATAGGTCTACCGGCTAGTAGCCCTATTTTACTGTTTTTTTGGCTTTCTCTCCAAATTGTGCCAAACAACCTACCAAGTAAATTTGGGTTTCAGATACCCTTTTGGGACTACTATCAAACTTCAAACACTTAGGTTTCCAACCTATTCTTGTAATCTCCAACACCTACTAGGTTCACATGCCTACTTGATCAAGTTAGGTCTGTTTTACAAAGGAAGTATGTGAATATGGGGTCACAGGGAGATTCTAACTCTTCTGAAGGCTTCTTCTATATCCCAATGTTACCAATCTAGAAATTAACTCTTTAGTTCATCATTCTTCATTGTGTGCACCATGAATTCCATTCTAGGCTAATCTAAACCCTCAAATAGTTTAGACAAGGGCTTGGTGGTAAAATTACCAAACCAACTCCTCTGACCTCACCCCTTTGGAATCTTAGAATAAATGCCTCTAACTTTCATTCTACCAATGGCCACTGGATTTCAATGGGTAGATTGCAAGTTAGGGCTCCATTTAAATTGTAACCCTTGAAAATGGAGGGCTTCAGACCTGCAAAGAGTAAACTGCTCGTAACTTCCTCCAAATTCCACTTCAGGAGGTTAGACTAGATACATTAGAAAGGTGATTCAGGGCACTTTCAAATTAACTCAGTGTTTCATCACAATATTTCACACCTTGTACGGACAATATAGAAAACTATCACTGTTATGGCAAAACCAGATTTATTCTATTCACTTTCTCCACCAAACTTTACAAAACTCTCTAACAACCTTCCCAATGGTTTTTCAAACATATATAAATCCTACTGAATGTCCATAACCAACTTTTAGATATTTATGAATGTTGGAGAGGTAGTTGCCATCCTACCGACAACTTTTCAAAGTTGCTTGACAACAAAATGCAACATTTTGCAACTTGGACAATATTGGGAAATTAAGAACTTAGACCTTATGGGAACATCTCCAAGGTCATTATTTGACTCCAAACACCTAAGAAAACATCCTAGACCTATCAGCACTAAAATCCAAATTCCAATCCTTCATGGTCTAATAGACCTCTAGGTTTATATGCTCACCTAAGAGATTATTGACCATACAAATAGGCACTCTATTACATCAAGGGTGATCATTGATCCAACCCCTTATTACAACAAAAAAGATCATGTAAACACTACTATGGTTAGAAACTTTCTTGAAAAGAGAAGGTTCTCTGCACCAATGTTAATTAGTTGTTGTAAAGAGCTACTGGATCTGATGGCCTTCAAAGTCTCATGAAGGAGGATGCAAGGAAGTTAAGGACCACAACATCATGAGATGATTCCAAGTGTCCCAGGTAGACCAAGAAGGTTTGACAGTGGGGCCACTAACATAATTAAGCTAGAAGATGATTGGGCGATGCTTGGTCAGGCATTTTTGTGGACCCATTTGCCATAGTGGATAGTCAATATCATATTGACTAATGGTGATCGCGTGATGTGCCATGCTAGATAAAATCTACGGTGGAGGAAGAATGTATTTCAAAGTAGAGGTGATTAAGACTATTTGTTGTCACTCGTGCGGGAAAATAAGGGCAGGAGGAAATAATATTTTCAACATAAGATGAATAGAGATAAGTCAAGACATGTGGATGCTAACTGATTTTAAAGAAACCCATTCTAAAGGTTGTTTTGAGGGTTGAAGTGAATTGGCAAGTGATGCTGGTAAGTTTTCAGGGAGTTGTCTTAACAAGTTCCATCGCCATGACAATGAGAGATTGAGATTTCATAAAGCATAAGGGAATAAGGATATTTTTTGAGTTGGCAATGAAGTGATCAAGGACCTATCAACAAGATCATAGGTTGTGTACTGTCAGGGATTCTCACAAAAGGGTGAGAGTCAAGAAACTATCTCCGAGAAAAATTCAAAAGGATAAGGACTCCATATCCCAGAAAAGAGATTCTCAAATAGAAATTGTGTAGTCAAGAAAATGATGTGATCAGAATAAAATTATACATATAGGATGAGCTTTGTCAGAAGGTAGTGGATTGACAGCTTGAATTCGACAGTGTCCTGGATCTGAAGGATATGATGTTTTAAGTCCATTTGCTGGCAGGATAAGTAGAAGACAATGAAGTGATTATTTTTTCATGCATAAGTACCACCAAGAGACAGTTTTGACTATAAATACAACCAAATGTTGTTCTTAGTTGGTAGAAATAACATAAATCTTATTATGTTCTAGGAAGGTTTTGAGATGATGAGAATGATTTTTGAGCAATATCGTGCAAGCAGTTACAGTGAGCTCTATGATACTGGATGGAAATTCTTCTTGAGTGAGTATGCTTATAATTAGTGGAGCCTTGAAAGTTGGAAGGATAGTCAGTAGAGGCTTGAAATCCATTTTTCATCAAAACAAGCCCTGCATGATAAATCTTCTGCCTCTCCTCTACCATTGGTTGCTAGAGGGTTCTAGGAAGGGCCTCACGATGGAACAAGAGCACAACAATGTTGGGGAGGAGGCAACAGCTAGTCATCTTTGTGATGACATGGAAGGTGCAACACCTTCCCTTCACTTTATGTTCCTCTGTGAGTCACTTTTCCCACTTTCTCTGATCCTAGGAATGAAGGCTTGATCTCCTCTTCTATTTGAGGGGCGACTTTACTTCTTGCTGGGATCTAAACCCTCTTCTTGAAGGGAAATTCTCTATAAAACAAAATGACGTATCTCATGGTCCATCTGGAGGCATTAGGGGTGATAGTGGCACAACTCAAAAGGTTTTGTTTCTACCAAAATACAGTTAAGAATTTTGGCTCTACCTCATCATGAAGTGCTAGTATGGACAGTTTTTTGGAGATTGTGAAGAGTCACAAGAGGTCTTGTACGCTTGTGTTAGGTGTCTCCTCTACCCCAAAGTTTCTTTTCTCCCTTGAGTCTATAAAAGGGAATTCAAGGCCATGAGATGGGGTCAAGAAATCTGGTCACAAATCTTGGGTCCAAATGTACAGTGAGTCTAGGTGAAATGAGTAGGCTATACAAATCATTTAAAGAGAAAATAAAATGGGTCTTGTGTCATATTTTATGCAATTTCTTGAAGGAGTTATACGTAAGATGATTTGTAACAGAAAATAGCTTGTTAAATTAATGAAAACATATTTCAAATCCATTTCTCCAGTGTGTAACTCTGTTATGTTTTGAATGGGTAGAATCAAGGGTTTTCTCATTCATTGCATTATTATGGTGTATGTATTTTTTGTTTTTGCTTTGACCTAAGGGGTTAATTAAATTCTTAAATAGAATTGTAGACTAATGGGGCTTATGCATGGATTCAGATAAGTATTTTGGGTTGGAATATGTAGATGAGAGATATTGTAAGGTAGTATTATCTTAGATCCTAAGTTATTAGATTAAAGGTTCTCTTATGTTTTCATGCTACATTTTGCAATTTTAGTCGTGCAATGGATAAGACACTAGTCATGGCTTGCAGTTGTCTCCAATAATAGTTTTGTACTCATGACTCATTGACAACTCTCTATGAACTACAAATATCATAACATCTTTTCATTTTTGTGTATGTTGTTGCTTGTCAAAAATATCTAATGCTCGAAATTTGGTAGAGGATCATTGAGAGAGAGAAAATTTGTAGCATTCTCCCTGTTTGTTGAGCCCTCCTAAGAATGAGATCTTCTTCTTTGTTCTAATGTCACTTGATAGTACGGTGCATAGATTATGAGTGCATTAAGGGATCACCCTCCTGGGTTTTGCAGAGCCCAAAGTGTAGAAGGATGAGTAGAATCCTTGTCATATGTTAGTCCAAGTCCCTAAGTATGTTGAACATTTGGAGTTGGCTTATCCATGCATGACTTGAGGGTACGACTTAGTTTTTGCCTTTGTTGCAATTTAAACCCCATTCTGGGGAACTAACACCATCCATAATAAATTTACCCATTCTCATCATGGCTTGTTATTGATCTACCTAAGATTGGTTAGCCAGTCATAATAAACCTCTATTTTCACCCTTTCCTTCCCTAATAAATCAGGTCCAATCTATAACTAAGGCAAAATCCTAAATCTAGTGATGGAAGTGGTACCCCAAGCATCACATGTTTTGAGGAGCATCGTCTTTTTCTTCCTCCTTTTCATACACAATCCATAATAAGAATTTATTTGCATCACCAATCCATAGTAAAGTTTTGATCTTATTTGCAATAAAGTATTAGTTTCATGGATTCGGTCAGTTTCAGATGAGACACAAGCAACAATGGGCTTTCAAAAAATCAAATCTTTCAGCAGACTTTGGCAGCAACATGGTTTTCAACATGATCTATCCTTTATTAGGATGACAACATTGTGACCAAATCAAAAATGTTAACATATGTGGAAAGAAACACAAATAACTTGAAGATTTCATTGTGTGTTAGTGTCAATTCTTGGTTTTCTTTTGATTTTATCTTTTGGTGACATGTCTTTTAGCTTTTTCCATGGATGTCTCTGACTAGAGATTATATCTCCAGAATATCTTTGACTAGAAAGGAAAGGATGGGATATGTTCACCTATTGTTTTGTTGTCTATGGATTGTCTCTTAGTAGTGCTATGACTTGTCCAAGGATATGAGGAAACTATGAGTCTAGTGTGAGCTGGGGCATTCCTTTTTTGTGACTATCTAATCTCCATACAAATGGGTACAATGACTTTATCGGTCGAACTTATACCTAGATGGTCATAGCCTATTTGCTATAATAAAGATCAAAGATGATAAAGGACAAGGAACTCTTTCACTTCCATATCTTCTACCTTCCATCCCCCTTTCCTGATTGACCTCCATCATAGTTCCTTGTCTATGTAGCTCGCTATCACGTGACTAAGTATAATGAGACACCAAAAATATTTGCATTTCATGTAGTTTGCAGCTGCATCATCACATGTTAGCATATCTCATTTCATACATACATATAGATATCAGAATAGCATCACATCCTACATATAACACTGATTAGCATTTGTATTCTCATATAAAACATGTAAAACATAAAGGAAAAAAAATTGTATTCCATCATGTACATATTCATTACATTAAGCATCATAAACGTCATAACATCATAATATAACATATAACATGCATATAGCTACCACAAGGAATGGATCATCTCATATATATATATATATATATATCAAAAAATAAGTGTCATGATACAATGATGTCAAAATATCATAGGGCTACAAAACCACCCATAGGTGCCTATATCATCATATGAAAAATCATACAAAATGGGATCCAATAGAGATATGATGAAGACCCTCCCTTGGAGCTAGTTGGCCTTGAAGGAATCTAAGCTCTCGAAGGAACAATCCCTAGATCATCTCATCTGTCCCCTCTTGCAGACCCTGCGGGTCCATCTTTTCACCAAAGTGGTTAACAGTCTTGTGTTTGCCCAAATCTTAGGCATATACATAATGTGTCTCAATCCCATCACCTTGATCGTGGTGTGGTCCTTAGTAGTCAAATCTGTTCATGACCATTGTGTCACAAAGAATCACTCTCTAGACTCAATTTGGGGTAAGTACTCCTACATCCAGTCAAATAAATTGTATCAATCCTAGTGGTACTCATGTCCATCACATACTGTTGCTTATCTTATCCTATCCTATCCTAGTGGTACCTATGTCCATCACATGGTGTTGCTCATCAGGCTCTATCCTAGTGCTTATGTCTATCACATGGCACCGCATCCTAGTGTATATGTTTGTCACATTGCACTATATCATATATTTTTAGAGTATTAGCTGGAATTTATCTATTCAATGGCTTATCCTATACTCAACTTAGAAAACCTACCTATTTTAGGGAACCTATTCGAGTGAATCCTCTGAGCTTCTTATCCAATTAGCAACCTATGTTTATAACAAAATTATCAATTCTAGCCTTCTTTCTAGTTTGTCTTTTCTAGGGAACCTATTGAGTGAATCCTCTCAGCATCTTATCCAATTCACAACATATGTTTATCACAAAATTGTCAATTCTAGCCTTGTTTTCAGTTGTCTTCCGTAGGGCACCTGTTTGAGTGAATTCTCTCAGCATCTTATCCAATTGATAGCATATGTTCATCACAAAACTATCAATTTTGGCCTTTTAAGACAGAGACATGATTCTGTTGATTCCTCTTGAGTCAATCTTTTTCTTGTGTGACCTTGTCACCCTATCTTGTTAATCATTTCTAGCCTTTCTTTCTTATTGAGAGATTGTCTGCGATCTTTCAAACATTTTCATCCTATCTCAAAAGGGGGCATATCATTCCCGTCATGGGACAACTTTGTATCAGTTCGTCTTATCTTCTTTGAGCCAACGTGACAAGTTTCATTGTCTCAAAGTGGGGCAAAATGTAGCCACCTAAAATTATCCTATCTAATTAAATAAATATTTGTATTTATTTAATTATTTTATCCTAAGTCTTCTATTAATTAAATAAATCTTTATTTATTTAATTAATTCATTTATCTTTTTCTAAGCCTTTTCTAATTTAAATAAATACTTTTATTTATTTAAATAATATTTCTCCTAAATTAAATAAATGTTTTATTTATTTAATAATCCCCTTTTCTTCTATTAATTGAATGAATGTTTATTTATTTAATTAATTCATTATCCATTTCTACCCATGACATGTGTCATTCATCTCTTAATTCTTCTCTTACCTACCCCCTTTATCATTTAATTATTTCCTCTACCTACCCTTTAATCCTAGTCGGCCATTTATCTTTACACCTCTTAATCTTATCCCTCAATTTCTTATAGTGTTCTCTATATAAGAGGATACTCTCCTTCATTATCAACCCTAATCACCTAATCAATAAGTTTGATCAATCTAGCTAGCTAATTGATGCACCTAAACACTCATATGCAATTAAGCCTTCTTGTAATCAAGCTGTCAACCATGATCCATTCTTTGTTGAGCTCTTGTGCACAAATAAAATCTCAGAGTAAATATATCAAACAAGATAAATGGAGATAAGAGACAGTAGATATTGAAACCCTACTTGGCATGTGAATAGTAATATTGCTTTATTTTGTTGATTTGCATGATCTTAGGTATCTCTATTGGTATGGGTGAATGTTTCATTATAGGACCTACACTGTTTGTGGTTGGATATTTATGATTTTACAATAGTTTAGCATCATCACTTTTCACCATATACACCAGTGATTGCATTTGAGGTTTTTGTCTTCTTGTTTAGTGGTAGGCAGAGTCTGGTTTTTGATCCGGTGAGCTCTGGTATGATTATATCTTGTGTTGCGGATTTGGAAAAATATTTTTTTTGTTCGTGTGTATCTTCATTTCAAGTGGTTTGTGATTTGGTACTCTGAAAGCTATCTTTCTTGTTCGAGTTGCTATTGTTGGGTGTTCTTGGACATTAACATGTTGATCGATGAAGATTTGCATAAGTGGTATTGGTGAAACTATTGTGGATGGTTCTAATGTGATTTTTGGTGTTTCCTAATAATGTTATATTTGTCTTGGTGGTTTGCATCAATTATTGTGCTTTTTTTTTTATGATTTTCATGGTCCAGTGATATTCTTTATGTTATATGGTATTTTGGTGGTGTAACGTGTTGCGGTTGGTCTTGGCATGATTTCTGATGGTGACGAGTGTTTGGAGATTCGATTTAGGTCCATGTTATGCTATCTATGTCATTGTATTGGGTTGGTGGTTGATTTATGTATTGTGTGATGTAATTTTGTAATTAGGTGTTATGGGTTTGCTAGACCTTGTATTCAAGGTTGATGATCTGTATATATGGGTGTAATATTCATGTAATTAGGAATCATAGTGTTGAGTCTACATTATCAAAGAGTGGTGTATGTGCAATCAAGCAAAATCATCCTTTGGTGTGGCATGTTGAGTAGAGATTGGTGAAGGGCAAATATTTTAGCTTAACCAGAACTGTTATTAGGCATTGGCAGATGCTATTTTTGTAGTTCATTCTTTCTGGATTGAAGTCCAAATCATTTTGTAAGATAGTGAACCTTTTCGGAGGGTTGAATGCTTTTGGGTCATTGTAATTTGAGCAGTGAGCTCTTGGTAGTGTGCCTAAATACATGTGCATTCCCCATTATAATATTTTCAGATACTACTGCAGAGTATTATCTTATTGTGGGTAGGTTCCCACCATTGTTTTTCCCTTAACTGGGTTTTCCACATCAAAAATATTGGTGTTATGTTTGTTGATGTTATTGTTGTTATCTTTCTTTTTCTTGCAGTTGATTAGATCTGAGATTGTGCTTAAATGTCTTAATCCGGTAAAAATTGATTCATCCCCCCCCTCTCAGTTTTCCTTCTTGTTGTTGCCAACATTTAATATATTTTTCTTGAGTTCTCTTCTCCATTCTCTTCAAGATAAATCTCTTCTACATATGATTTTATTCATCCTCTCTTAGGATAATGTGGAAAACCTTATTACCATCCACAAATAATATTTATTCTTTTTGAAATATGTTATTATATTTGCATTGGCAAACCATTTGAGGCCTAGTAATGATCAAAATGTATTTAAAGATATTTCATCTCAACTACCTCAAATTCAAGTTTTAACTTGAGCATCTTTGATGCAGGAGCATCCCTAGTTCTTAGCAATCTTGCATCAACCAAAATATTTCTTTTCTGTTTGTTTTTTGTTTTGCAGTTTCAACATTTCATTCTGCATTTCCTTGCATTGGATCAATAGATCTTATGGAGTTGGATTTTTCTTGAGGACATGATCATATTCCTTATTCCTAAACCTTAGAGCATTTGGATCATTTTTTGACAAGTTATCAATTCTAGATTTTGAGACCGTTTTCTGGTACCAGAACCGTTTGGACCTATTTGCATCGATGAATCTACCGAATCCCATTTGTAGCTTGCGGAGCCCTGTACATTGATTCCAATGTTCCTTGGCATGTAGCCGACATTCCCTTTGATCTGCACTTCATCCTTTGGATTTTCCAGAGGGATCTCTTTGGCAGAGGCCGACCTATTGGTTTTACACGTTTAATATTGTTCTTTGATATTTGATTCTTTTTGGGTCAACCAGATTCCCTTGGATTGTGTAAATCATTGTAATTGAAAATTAGAATTCAGTCAAAAGAAAATAAGATAGAATATAGTAGATAGATCTTAGTCTTGGGGGTCCTTTTTTGTAATTAGGCATGTTTGTAGCAGGTCGACGAGCTGGATCTTGTAACCCAGATGTTACCGGTTATTTGTAATCAATTTTCATGAACTAATACATTTAGTTCTGCATTGCCTCCATCATAACCTCTTGTTTCCGTTGTGTTTACTCTTGTTGTCCAATCCGGATTTACCTCTTTGAGGTCTCTCCTAATCGGTGAATGCACCAACTTGTATCAAAGCAAGATTTCATCTAGAGATTGCATTGTCTTGAGAGATTTGTTGTTTGGTGGTGGATTATGGATCCGACCTACAACTGCAGAGGACTGGCATGAAAATGGCGCAAAGAGGAAATAGAAATGGTGGAGTGCATGGGAATGAAGACCCTATTGTGATGGAAATGTTGTGAGAAATTGCATCCTAGTTGGAAGCCATTGAGATAGCTCAGAGAAGAGGCTGACAAATTTAAGATGTGAGTGAAGATGAGAAAGAAGAGGCCCCGACAGAATAAGTAGCAAATCCACCGGTGATCGATCCAGATGAAGAAAGGTTCTTGAGGCTTTTGAGTAGGATGAACACTAAACCATAATTTACCCCACCAGAGTATGATGGAAAGTTGGATTCAAATGAATTGATGGATTGGATCTTGGAGATGGAGAAGTATTTTGATTTTGAGAACACCACAGAGGAAAGAAAGGTGAAGTATGCCTATACCCAGTTGAAATGTCATGCATCTCTTTGGTGGGAGCATTTGCAGGTTGATAGACAAAGAAGAGGTAAAGAGAAAATAAAAACATGGGAGCGGATGGTTGCTAAGTTAAAATGAAAATTTGTGCCAGCTAATTATCAAGTGAACCTATTCTAGAAGTTGCAGAACTTGAAGCAAAATGAATCTAGTGTGAAGGAGTACACCGAAGAATTCTACAATTTGAATATCAGATCTGAACATGTCGATGATGAGGCTAAACAAGTTTTGAGGTATTTGAATGGACTATGGATGTCTATAAAAGATTAACTTAGTTTGATCAAGTTGTAGAGTGTTGAAGAAGCTTATCAATATGCCTTGAAAGCATAAGAGAAGTTGAACAAAAGACATGAGCAGAGACAATGAGGTAGAGGTTGAAGGTTTTTCGGAGGAAGATTTCAAGGAGGAAGAGGATATTCTAGAGGAAGAGGAATCTGTACAGATCAGAACAAGGACAAGGAAGTAAGAAAAGAAAATAATTCATACCAGAAGGATGATAAAAAATTCTACGGGAGTAGAGAACCCGATGGCTACTAGAATGAAAATTTGGAAAGGATGACAGAAGACAAGATAAGATAGTGTTTCTAGGAACTTTATTTAAGTGTGTAAGAGAAGGACATCATGTTTTTGAATGTAAGAAGATAGATAACATTTGGAGAACAACATTGGTAGAAGAAATCCCCACCGGATCAGCTAACAAAATGGAAGATGGAGAACTGTTGATGATGAGGAGAGATTTGTGTCATACCAGAGGAGATGAAGAGCCCTTGCAGAGGCAAAATTTATTCAAGACCAGATGTAAGGTATCTAGTAAGTGTTGTAAAGTTGTTATTGATAGTGGTAGTTTAGATAATCTTGTTTCAGAAGAAATGGTGAATAAGTTGAAGTTCGAAAGATTGAAACATCGTAATCCTTATCAGATAGCATGGATTTAGGACAATCATGAGTTATTAGTAAGTGAGAAATATTTGGTGAAATTGAAAATTGGAAATTATCATGATGAAGTCTTGTGTGATATTATGCCTATGGATATTTGTCACCTTTTGTTGGGTAGACCTTGGCAATTTGATAGATAGGCAATACATGGTGGGAGAAAGAACATATACACTATTATAGAAAATGGGATGAAACAAACCTTGTTACCCTTGGGGGAACCTTTGAAGAGTGAAGTATGTACGAATGCTAGAATCTATTTGATGGATGGAAGGAAATTCCTGAATGGAATGAGACATGTGAATGTGTGTTTTTCTTAGTTCCTAAGAAGACTGAGCATCCAAAGCATGAAGAAGAAGAACTGGAGGAGATAAGGGAATTGCTGACAGAGTATGAAGACACCATTTCAGATAATGTGCCTCATGGATTACCACCTATGAGAAGTATCAGTCATTGCATGGACTTGATTCCTAGAGCTAGTTTTCCTAATAAAGCTGCACACCAGTTGACACCGACAGAGAATGAAGATTTAAATAGACAAGTGTAGGAATTGCTAAAGAATGGTTTGACCAGAGAAAGTTTGAGTCCCTATGTAGTACTAGTAGTATTAGCACCTAAGAAGAATGGAGAATGGAGGATGTGTACTGATTCCAGAGCAATAAACAAGATCATAGTGAAATACCAGTTTCCTTTACCTAGGATGGATGACATAATGGACTGTTTGAGTGGAGCCAAATACTACACAAAGATATATTTGAAGAGTGGATATCATCATATCAGAATCAGAGAAGGAGATGAGTGAAAGACAACATTCAAGACAAATGAAAGATTGTATGAATGGTTGGTGATGCCTTTTGGGTTGATTAATGCACCTAGTACTTTCATGAGGTTGATGAATGAGGTATTAAAGAAATTCTTGGGTAAGTTTGTTATTGAATATTTGGATGACATTCTGATTTTCAATAAGATAAAAGAAGAGAATTTGTTGCATTTAAGATAAGTTTTGCAAAGGTTGAGAGAAGAAATAATGTTGATAAATCTTAAGAAGTGCACTTTCATGAAGGATGAGTTAGTCTATTTGGGATTTGTGATATCTATGGATGGTTTGAACATGGACCCTGAGAAAGTAAAAGTAATTGTTGAATGGCCAACATCAGAGAGAATTGGAGAGGTAAGATCATTTCATAGATTGGCTAGTTTCTATCAAAAGTTCATCAAAAATTTTAGTTCAGTTTGTAAACTTATGATTGAGACAATGAGGGGAGATAGGAAAGAATTCAAATGGACAATTGGAGAAAATAAAGGTTTTGAACAGTTGAAGAAGAAAATGACTGAGCAACTTGTGTTAGCTTTATCGGATTTCAACAAAGTGTTTCAAGTAGTTTGTGATGCAATTGGAACCGCAATTGGAGCAGTCTTAAGTCAAGAAGGGAGAGAAGTAGCTTATTTTAGTGAGAAGTTGAATGATGCCAGGATGAGATATTTAATGTATAATCAGGAATTGTATGCCATAGTTCAAGCATTGAATAAATGGATACCTTACTTACTGCCTAGGGAGTTTGTGTTATATACTGATCATCAAGCCTTACATTATTTGAACAGTTGGAGTAAGTTGAATCAGAGACATATGAGATGGGTAGAGTTTTTTCAAAGTTACACCTTTGTATTGAAGCATAGAAGTGGGAAATCTAACAAAGTTGTTGATGAATTAAGTAGAAGGAGAAATTTGCTGACAAAGATGAGAGTGACAGTATTAGGATTTAAGGAGTTGAAGACCTTGTATGATGATGACTCAGATTTTGCAGAACCTTGGAAAGCATGTAGAGAACCGATTATGGTAGATAGAAGTAAGTGTTTGGATTAATTCATTTAGGATGGGATGTTATTCAGATGAGTTTAGTTGTGTATAGCTAGGGGTTTTATGAGGGAGAATTTGATAAAGGAGAAGCATAGTGAAGGATTAGCTAGACACTTTGGTGTTGATAAGATAGTAGCATTGGTGAGTGAGAATTACTTTTTGCCTCAGATTCATAAGGATGTTAGAAAATTTGTGTAGAGTTGTAAATTTTTCCAATTTGCAAAAGGTAGTAGTCAGAATGTGAGATTGTATAATCCTTTGACAGTACCAGAGAGACCTTGGGAGGATATAAGCATGGATTTCATACTTGGATCTCCTAAGAAACACAGAGGGAATGATTCTATATTTGTGGTAGTGGATAGATTCTTGAAGATGGCTCATTTCATACCTTGTAAGAAAACATCAGATGCAATGCATATAGCTGACCTATTTTTCAAGGAAGTGGTAAGGTTGCATGGATTACCTAAGAGTGTAGTATTAGACAGAGATACTAGGTTTGTTGGTTATTTTTGGAGAACACTTTAGAAGAAAATGAAGGCAGATTTGAAGTTTAGTTCTACTTTTCACCCATAGATTGATGGATAAGCAAAGGTAGTAAAGAGGAGCTTGGGAAATTTGTTGAGATGCTTGGTTGGAGAGAAAACTAGAAGTTGGGATTTGATTCTTGTACAATCAAAGTTTGCCTACAATAATTCAGTGAACAGGAGTACCTAAAGAACACCTTTTGAGATTGTTACCGGAGTGCACCCTAGAGGTATATCAAAATTAAGAGATGTCAGTAATGAAGACAAGCAGAGTGTAGAGGTAAAAGAATTTTTAGATCACATGAAGGCCTTGCATATTCAAGTTAAGCAGCATTTGGAGGACATGAACAACACGTATAAGGAGAAAACAGATGAGAAAAGAAGACACAAGGAATTTGAAGTTGGTGATGAAGTGATGGTGTATCTAAGAAAAGAGAGATGTCAAGTTGGAACCTATAACAAGTTGTAGATGAGGAAGTTTGGACCTTGTAAGACATTGAGGAAATTCAATTCCGAAAATGCATATGAGGTGGAGTTACTGGATAGTTTGAGTATTTCACCTATATTCAACATCGCAGATCTACATCAGTATCATGAATGAGAATTTAGTGAGGATAGTGTTAGGATAACCGATGAACAACTGAGAGGGGGGGGTGAATCAGTTGTTGAAAAATTAGATCAACAAATCCACTTAATAACCCTAAACCAGAGCATATAAACATTATGTACCAGAATAGAAAAAATAGATATCGGTAAGAAATGAAACTTAACAATAAAGTAGATAATCAACACAATGCAACCATACCATATAACACCATGATTTGTACGTGGAAAACCTGGAAAGGGAAAAACCACGGTGGGAAGCCTACCCACAATCAAATGATACTTTTGTAGAAAGTATGTGATATAATGAGGAGCCTGCACATGCAGGAAGGCACACTCCCTAGAGCGTACTGCTCATTACAAAAGAGTCTTATTGACTACAGAGAGGTTATAACCACCTCAAGATAAATGCACAACAATCCAGAGTAATGAACTGCTAGAGATAACATCTACCATTCCTGATTACAGTCCCGATTAAGCTCAATACCGGAGGCCTTTAACCTCTTCCTTAATCCCAATTCAATCACATATGATCGACCAAATCTTCTTTGCATATGATATTACATTTCAAGACCATGACACTTGTCCCCCATGATCTACAATGAGATCTTACATAATTTTATACCAACCCTAAGGACTAAACCAATTAGGCCAGCAACCTAAAAGATATTACAATAAGATTATTACATAAATCCATATTACAATGATATGCCATGTCGCCTTAAGACCAAAATAATAATAACCAATCCATAGAACATTCTGAAACATCCTAGTAACATATAGAGTACACGTTAACATGATACCAGTCCATAACCTAGATAGGCACTAGATATATTCTGGGTCCATCACACCAAAGCGATGTCTCCACCTAGTTGAAGCATGATCAGAGAGCATCTTTTGTATCCTGAAAGCTACACCAACACTACTTATGCATCCTATCAAGATTCCTTAGTGAAAGCTCTATCAGTTAAACCTTAAACTAATGCTGGTATGGGTTTACAAGAGTGTATGATAGCATCCAATTACTAACTCAATACCAATTGACCAAAACATGCTCTAGGAAAACATATGTCGGAAGTGTCCAACAACTAGTCTCGTCTACCAATAACCAAAACCTGTCTTCCGGTAACCAACCATAACAGCTAGTGTTGACATCAATGACAAAACATCAATGCAACACATAATCAATTCAATGATAATTCCAACACTCTCCCCCTTTGGCATCGATGGCAACAGTAGATGTGAAAAACATCTAAGTACCAAAAAAATGCCAAACAAGTTTCACCATGTGGAAGACAACCAATAATCTCTCAAATATAAATAACTCCCCCCCTGTGAATGATATCTCTGTAAAGTTCTGAATTTATTTTTCACATCACTATCTCTCCCCCTTTGACATAAATGCCAAAAATTTGACACAAATATCAAAGCAAGAATATAAACCTCTGAATCTCAAAGCTGACTACTCCCCCTGAGTAGTAGCACCAATCATTAGTGTCATAATGAATAGTATCTTTGATAATGTATGTTAGACTGATGACAAACTGCATCAATCAAGTCTCTCCCAAAGGGGCAGAAACCCCTAACCCATTTCTCAAATACTCAAATGATTCCTTAGATAGTGGTTTAGTGAATATGTGTGCAATCTATTCTTTAGTGTTCACATAAACCAATTTGACTTCCTTTCCTTCTACCTTGTCCTTCAGAAAGTTATACTTTATTGATATATGCTTAGTCTTAGAGTGAAATACTGGATTCTTAGACATGTCAATAGGTGCAAAGTTATCACAGTAGATAACTACTAGTTCACTACAATTTACCTTGATATCCTTCAACATTTGCTTCATCCACAAGACTTGAGTGTAATTAGTTGTTGCTGCAACATACTTAGCTTTTGCAGTAGATAAAGAAATGCATGACTTTTTTTTGTTGATCCATGAAACCAGTTTCTTTCCAAGAAAGAAAGCTCCACCACAATTGCTCTTCATGTCATCAATATCTCCTTCCCAATCCGAGTCAGTATATGCACATAAAGTGAAACCATCATTTCTAGAATACCATAAGCCATATTCTGTTGTTCCTTGCAAATACCAAAATATCCTCTTTACTGCACATTCATTATTTTCTTTAGGATTACTTTGATATCTTGAAAAAATAATCACTGCATTCATAATATCCAATATAGTCTAAGTTAAATATATCAAGCCACTAATCATAGACTTATACCTTGTCAGATTTGTCAGTGTAGAAGTATCCTTGATAGATAATTTATCACTTATCACCATAGGAGTACTTACCGGTTTGGAATTATCCATAACAAACTTCTTCAACAATTCCCTTAGATACTTAGTTTGACAAATAAAAATGCCTTTGTCAGTTTGAGTAATCTGCAAACCTAAGAAAAATTTCATCTCACCAATTATGGACATTTCAAATTCATTTTTCATATTATTAGAAAATTCCATGCACAATTTATCTTCTCCTCCAAAAATGATCAACAAATACTTCAATAATCAGAATATCATCATCAATGATCTTATAATATAAATGACTATCAACAAAACCTTTAGTAAAATTAGGCTTCAAAAGATATTTATCCAACCTTGCATACCAAGCTCTAGGAGCTTGTTTCAATCCATCTAAAGCTTTCTTAGATCTACAAACTATATCTTTATCATCTATTAGTGAAAATCCATCAGGTTGCTCAATGTATACTTCTTCCTCAAGCTCACCATTCAAAAATGCACATTTAACATCCATTTGATAAACCTTATAGTTCTTATAAGCTACATAGGCAAGAAATAGTCTAAAAACTTCAATTCTAGCTACAGGTACAAATGTCTCACCATAATCAATTCCTTCCATTTGAGAATATCCTTTACAAACCAATCTAGCCTTGTTTCTTACAACTTGACTAGCCTCATTCAGTTTATTCCTAAAAACCCATTTAGTTCCAATAACATCTTATATTTAGGCCGGGGAACTAAAGTCCAAGTTTCATTCTTCTCTATCTGATCTAATTCATCTTCCATAACCTTTAACCAGTGTTTATCTTTAAAAGCTTCAATAACAAATGCTAGTTCAATTAGAGAAATAAGACACACCTCTTCATTTTCTAGTTTGCTTCTTATCATAACTCCCATGTTCCTATCTCCAATTATTTGATCTTTAGAATGATTTAACCTTACATACCTTGGTGTTTTTTGAACTTTGGGTTCACTGCTCTAATCATCTGTTACAGTTGAATTTTTTGATTGTATCGGTGTAACTATTTCAATGTCCTATACCAGTTGAGGCACTGTTGGTTCAGTTATGATCATTTCCACTGCCGGTTTCCTATCATATGATATAGATTGATTTTTGTATTGCTCATCCACTTTCACATTAGCACTCTCCACAATTTTTCACAATCTTTTGTTATAACATCTATATGCTTTTCTTTGAATTGAATAACCAAGAAATATCCCTTCATCACATCTAGGATCAAACTTCTCAATTGAATCATCTCTTTTGATATAGCATTTACTTCCAAAAATTCTAAAATATTTAAAAGTAGGTGTATGTCCAAACCATAATTCATAAGGGGTCTTACCGATTTCACCTTTGATGTGAACTCTGTTGAATGTCTAGATTGATGTACTAACTACTTCTCTCTAGTAGATGTGAGGCAATTTGTCTTCCATCATCATAGATCTTGCTACATCCAAAATGGTTATGTTCTTTCTTTCCACTACTCCATTTTGCTAAGGAGTCTGAGATGCAGATAACTTTATGCTAATTCCATTTGTCTCACAATAACTGTTAGATTCATGAGAAATGAACTCACCTCCTTGATTTGATCTTAGACATTTGATTTTCAATCCAGTTTTTGTTTCAACCTTTTCTTTAAAGATCTTGAATTTCTCAAAGGCTTCAGACTTCTCCCTAAGAAAAGTCACCCACATCATTCTAGAATAGTCATCAATAATCAACATGAAATACATATCACCTTGAAAGCTTCTAGTCCTTGCAAGACCACATAAGTCAGTGTGAATCAAATCAAGTACATCATTAGATTTATCATGTATGCTCTTAAAATAATTTCTAACTTGCTTTCCCAATTGACATTCCTTACATACCAAATTATGAGGCTTCATAATTTTAGGTATATCTCTAACTGCCTTAGTTGAAGTGATCTTAATAATACAATCAAAATTAACATGACACAACCTTTTATGCCATAACCAACTCTCATCAATATGAGAAATCAAACATGTCTTATTACCAGTGTTCAAGTGAAAGATGTTACCTCCAGTCTGAATACCGGTTGCAATCTCCAAACCAATCTTGTTAATTATTTTGCATTTTCTATCTTTAAACTGAAGGAAACCCTTGTCCACCAATTGACCAACACTCAAAAGATTATGCTTTAAAACTTCTACATAATAGACATTGTCATTATTATGCTTGCCATCCAAAGAAATAATACGTCTACCTTTGATCATACATGATTTGTCATCTCCAAATTTGACTTGACCGCCATTGTATTCTTGCAGGGACAAAAAATTTCTTTTATCTCTAGTCATATGATGTGAGCATCCACTATCAATTACCCATTCATCCTTATCTCCAACTTTTTCTGCCAGGGCCTTTTCTTCATTCATGATAGCCAGTTTTGGTTCATCTTCCTTTAAAGCATAGAACACCCATTCCTTTCCATTGTCAGATCCACTAGCAGAGTCTTGTCGGTTCATCCCTAGAGTAATCACTTACTCCTTATTCATCCGCTATGTATAATTGTTTACTTTTCTTGAATCTATATCTATTTAGATTAGGCTTAAATGATTTCTTAACTCTTTCCTCAAATCTTGCATTCCTTTCAAGACATCTAGCTGCAAAATGACCAGTCTTATTACATGCAAAGCATTTAAAATGTACTTTTCCTTGATACTTACTTCTTGTCAGTCCTTTAGGTACTCTTCTATCAAATAAGGCTTCAAGTTACTCAAATTCTTCATCTTCTTTCCTCATATCTTCCAATTATTTTGCATATAAGGCTTTCCAATCACTTTTTTTGGTAGATGATGATGCATGAAAAGAAGGTTCAAACTTTACAGCTCCAGAAGATCCAAATTCTTCAAGCTCAAAAGCAGATAATTTCCCAATCAGAATGTCTCTCTTAATTGAAGTGATTGCCATTGTTGTCAACTCATTAATTATAGTTGCCTTCATCTTGTAAGCTAGTGGAAGGGCTCTCAATACTTTGGAAACTATTTCATCTTCACTCAAAGATCCTCCACAACATTTAATTCCCATAACAATCTCATTTACTTTTTCCATAAACATAACAATTCTTTCATTGTCATCCATCTTCAAGTTTTCATATCTTACGCAGTAACCATCAAGTTTAACAATTTTGACAATAGGATCACCTTCACTCCAAGTTTTTAATTTATCCCACATAACCTTTGCCAATTATTTAATCAATCAATCCCATGATTTGTTGATCAGTGAGTGCACACAAGAGGGTTTCTCTAGCTTTGCCATCATTTTAAATATTCTTGTCCAAGTCTACAGGAGCAGGATTTCCGGATGCTGGATCATAAGGTGTGTATCCTTTCTTAGTGATCTCCCAAATATCCTTGCCAAGACATCTAAGATGAGTCTCCATTCGAATTTTCTATATCCTATAATTTGTTCCATCAAGATTAGGGATTTCTCTTCTGAAAATAGTTGTCGGTGGGTTTGAAGTGTTAGCTTCCATAGGATCTACCTCAAGCAGTTAAGCTTCTACAAGAGAGGACCAAAGCTATGATACCAATTGTTAGGATAACCAGTGAACAACTGAGAGGGGGGGGGGGGTGAATCAGTTGTTGACAGATTATATCAATAAATCCACTTAATAACCTTAGCTGGAGCATATAAACATTAAGTACCATAATAGAAGAAACAGATACTGGTAAGCAATGAAACTTAGCAATAAAGTAGATAATAAACACAATGTAACCATACCACATAACACCATTATTTGTATGTGGAAAACCCAGAAAGGGAAAAACCATGGTGGGAAGCCTACCTACAGTCAGATGATACTTCTATAGAAAGTATGTGATACAACGAGGGGCCTGCACATGCAAGAAGGCACATTGCCTACAACATACTACTCATTACAAAAGAGTCTCACTTACTTCAGAGAGGTTATAACCACCTCAAGATAAATTGACAACAATCTAGAGTAATGACCTGCTAGAGATAACATCTACCATGCCTGATTATAGTCTCAGTTAAGCTCAATACCAGAGGCCATTAACCTCTTCCTTAATCTCAATTCGATCACCTATGGTCAACCAAATCTCCTTTGCATATAATATTGCATTTCAAGACCACGATGCTTTTTCCCCATGATCTACAATGAGATCATACATCATTTTATACCAACCCTAAGGCCTAAACCAATTAGGTTGGCCACCTTAAAGATATTACAATAAGATAACTATATAAATCCATATTACAATGATATGCCATGTTGGCTTCAGACCAAAACAATAATAACCAATCCATAGAACATCCTGAAACATCCCAGTAACGTATAGAGTACATGTTAACATGATACCGGTCCATAACGTAGATAGGCACTAGACCTATTTTGGGTCCACCATGCCAAAGTGATGTCTCCACCTGGTTGAAGCATGATCAAAGAGCTTCTTCAGCATCTAGAAAGCCACACCAACACTACTTATGCATCTTGTCAAGATTCCTCAGTGAAAGCTCTATCGGTTAAACCTTAAACCAATGCCGATATGGGTTTACAAGAGTGTATGATAGTATCCATTTACAAAGTCAATACCAACTGACCAAAAATGCTCTAGGAAAATATATGTTGGAAGTGTCCAACATATAGTCTCATCTGTCGGTAACACTAGATCTTCTACTAGTAACCAAAACCTGTCTATCGGTAACCAAAACCTATCTTCCGACAACCAACCATAATAGCTAGTGTTGACATCAATGAAAAAACATCAATGCAACACATAATCAATTCATCCATAATGCCAACAGATAGTATTGTATACTTTGAGAAACAGTTGCCCCCGGAAGGAGCCAAAACATATTGAAGACATTTTGGATAGTAGGATTGGGCACAAGATCCCAAGTACTATTCTTTTCAATCTAATCGAACTCTTCTTCCATGGCTCTAATCTAGTTATCATCATTATATGCTTCAACAACATCTTTAGGTTCAATTTTAGAAATCAAACATATTTCTTTGTAGCTAATCTTCTTCTAGTCATCACTCCTTTACTCTTATCACCAATAATTTGATTCTCATAATAATTCAATCTTACATACCTTGGAGCCTTCTAATTGTTCTGATTTCCAAGTTTGTGCACATCATCACCAACATCAACAACATCCCAATTTACAATCTCTACCAGATCATTCTTCTTAGGCTCTTCAGGATGAATAGGAGCTAAAACAACATGTTGACATTGATGATGAGCTCTAATCTCCTTCCCAAGGTTTTCATGCACCTTCACACTTGCACTCTCAACTATATTTCTTAGTCTCTTATTATAGCATTGGTAGGATTTTCTATTTGTAGAATATCCCAAAAAGATACCTTCATCACTTCTAGCATCAAACTTTCCAATATGCTCATCTTTCTTGATATAACATTTTCTACCAAAAAAAATTGAAATATTTCATAGTAGGAACATGACCAAACCAAATCTCATAAGGGATCTTACCATATCACCTTTTATATGAACTCTATTGAATGTATATACTATAGTGCTAATAGTTTCTCTCTAGTAGGCCTTCAGAACATTTCCTTCAATCAACATGGTTCTTGCATTATCTAAAACAATGTAGTTCTTCCTTTCAACAATCCCATTCTGTTGTGTGGTCCTAGGAGTAGATAGTTGTCTTCTGATTTCATGCATCTCATAGAAAGAATTAAACTCACTAGAACAAAATTCTCCACCTCTATCAGATCTCAGACACTTCAACTTCAATCCAGACATAGTTTCAACTTTAGCTTTGAATATCTTGAATTTCTCAAATGCTTATGATTTTTCTTTCAAAAAGACAACCCACATCATTCTGGAATAATCATCAATTAGTAACATAAAGTATCTATCACCCTACACACTTCTAACATTTGTAGGTTCACATAGGTCAGTATGCACAAGATCTAACAATCCATCTGATGTGTATCTTTTTCTCTTGAAAAAAATTCTTGTTTGTTTACCCAACTGACTTTCCTTACATACTAGATTAACGGGTTTAACAATCTTAGGCAAATCCCTAACATCTTGTGTAGAATAGATCTTGATTAATGAATCAAAGTTTACATGACACATTCAACTATGCCACAACTAACTCTCATCTATCTTAGCAATCAAACAAGTTTTCCCACTAGCATTCAAATGAAAAATGTTACCTTCAATCTTAGTTCCAGATGCAATCTCTATACCGGATGCATTCACAATCTTGCATTAATCATATTTCAATTGTAGATCATAACCCATATCAACCATCTATCCAACACTCAAAAGATTATGCTTCAAACCTTGAACATACAAGACATTATCAGTGTTATGCTTACCATAAAAATAAATAGAAACTCTCCCACAGATTACATAGGCTTTTTCATCTGCAAATCTAACTATTCCACCATCATACCTTTCCATGCTTACAAATTTCCTTTTATCATTGGTCATATGATGTGAACAACTATTGTCAATCACCCATTCACCTTTTTCTTCTACCTTAGCATCCAAATCTTTCTCCTCACCAAAGCAACTAGTGGAATCAATAGACACAAGTCTATCTTCTTTAATGGCAATAAACACAACTTCATCTCCTTCTGATTCTTCATCTGTAACACCTTCATCTGCAACATAGTAACAGTTATTTTGTTTCCTAGACTTACGGTTAGACTTATAAGGATTATCATACTTTTCATGCTTCTCATATATGTCATTTCTATCAAACTGATCAAACTTATCATGTATGTCATATTTAGCCATCCTCTCTGGACATCTAGAAGCAAAATTTCCTATCTTATTATAGGAAAAATATTTCAAGGGAAAATTTCCATCATACTAAGTGACACCTTTATGCAATCTTCAGACAATAAATGCTTCAAGCTCATCAAGTTCTCTTTCTTGCTCTAATATCTCTCTCCTTTCTCTTCATATCTAGATATCCTGTACTCATCAAGATCATATTTCTACTTACTGAACACAGATTTTGATGCTTTGAATGTTGTCTTAGACTTTCCATGTGATTCTCCAAATTCACTCAGCTCAAATGCAGTAAGTTTTCCCACCAATGCATCTCTTTTTACTTTAGTTACACTCTGAATCTCATCAATAGTGGTAACCTTATGTTTATAAGAAGTAGGCGAAGATCTTAGCACCTTAGCAACAATCTCATCTTATTCAATCTTTCCACCGACAGATATGATACTAAGAATAAGGTCATTCACCTTAGCCATGTATGAATGTATGTTCTCATCATCTCCCATCTTCAATATGTCATACTTTCCTTTTAAACTCTACAACTTAGCAACTTTCACTTGACTATCACCTTCATATAAGATCTCAAGCTTAGCCTAGATCTCATGTGTGGTCTGAAGTTCCATAACATTTGTCATTTCAGAATCAATCAGGGTACTGAGTAATGCTTCCTTTTCTTTGATGTTATATTGATCTTCCTTAACCTCATCAGGAGTGGATGGTCCACTATGAGGAACAACATAGGCATTCTTAGTAATCTTCCAATATTCTTCTCCAAGACATTTCAAATGCACCTCCATCTGTTTCTTCCATACAATGTAGTCACTTCCATCAAACCTCAGACTGTCCTTCTTGAAAAGCATACCTTGAGTGGCCATCCTGGATCTCCTTAAGAAATTAATATTCTACCAGAGGATCTAGCTCTGATACTAATTGTTAGTAGCAATCAAGAAGGAAGACTGAGAGGGGGGCATGAATCAGTCTTTAGAAAATCTCAACAAATTAAACTACAAGACATTAACTGATAAACCACAACAATAACAAATAAGCCAATTAATAGCACAATACACAACACCAATATTTTGATGTATAAAACCCGGTTAAGGGAAAAAACATTGCAAGAACCTACCCACAATAAGATGATACTTTGTAGTAGTATGTGAAAATATTACAATGGAGAATGCACATGCATCTAGGCACACTTCTTGGAGCTCACTACTCAAAATATATATGCCTGGAAGGCTAGAACCCTCAGGGAAGTCTCACTGACTTACAATATGATTCAGACTACAATTCGGAAGGAATGGACTGCAATATTAGCATCTACAAATGCTGGATGACAATTTCGGTTAAGCGCAGTTGTCTTCTCTACAACACCAATCTCACCACAATACTTCGCTGAATGATATACCCTTGTTCACACATTTAGCTCTCTTTTACAATGCAAACATAATATCCACACCTAAATTACATAAGTATACCATCTATATATACAAATCATCAACTTTGATAACAAGGTCAGCTAAAACCTCAACCCTCAACTCATATTACAAAAAATACATTACACAATACAAAGATCACCCACTAAACCATTATTATGATTTACATTATATAGCATGGATCTAATTCAAATTCTCAAATGATTACATCCACTAGAAATCCCGCCAAGATCAACCGCAACATGCTACACCACCAAAAATACTGCATAACACACAAATTATCACTGGTTCATAGAAATCACTAAAAAATTGTACAATGATCAATGCAAATCACTAAATAAAATAAGACACAACTAGGAGACACCATCAAGCACATTAGAATCATCCAGAATAGTTGCACCAATGCTTATTTTCAAATCTTCATCGGTCAATGTCTCAAAGCTCAAGAACACAACCAATCAACAACTGTCATGAGGAAAGATAAGTTGTGGAGCACCAAATCATGAACCATCTGAAATAAAGATACACAAGATCATCCCAAACAATAATCCAAAATCTCAGCACAAGATCTGATCACATTGGAATATACTGGAGGGAATACTGGATTCTACAAAATAGTAATCAACAAAACCAAACTACAAAACCGGACCAAAAACCTTTTTTAAACTCACTGGAATAACTCACAGGAATATGTTGACATCAATGACAACAACATATCCTCGTAGCAGCAATGAACAACCAAATCCAATAATCGCCTCAATAATCCAAAAATATCCCCCTCTATCATTGATGGCTACATATGAATGTGAAAAATAGTCTATTTATGGTAAAAATGGAAACAACAATATTGAAAGACTGAATAGATTCAACCACAAAACCCTAGCCTAACAACAATAAACATCCACCATAACATATGATGATTACCTAAGACAATGTAAATCAACAAAATCACAAAGATTATACCATCACATGTCCACTAGGGTTTGAATCTCCATTCTTCTTATCTCCATTGATCTTGCTTGATATATTTGCTCTCAGATTTTATGTGTGCACAAGAGCTCAACAAAGAACAAAAATGTGGTCAATATCTAGATCACGTATGAAAGTTCGAATGCTAGAATGCTTGGGAGTGCGAGTAGGATTGATAATGAAGGAAGCATCTCTTTATATAGAAGACACTATAAGAAATGGAGGGATAAGATTGAGAGGTGTAAAAGATAAATGGTCAGCTAAGATTAGAGGGTAGGTAGAAGAAATAAGAAAATAATAAGAGGGTAGGTAGTGTAGGAATTAAGAGATGAATGACATGTGTCATGGGTAGAAAAGGCTAATGAATTAATTAAATAAATAAAGATTTATTTAATTAATAGAAGAAGTGAGATCAATTAAATAAATAAAAGTATTTATTTAAATGAGAAATAAGGCTAGAAGAGGATAAATGAATTAATTAAATAAATAAAGATTTATTTAATTAATAGAATAATTAGGCTTAAAATAATTAAATAAAGAAAAATATTTATTTAATTAGACAGGACAATTTTATGTGTCTACATAGTCAATGCAAAGAAAGAAGATATCACCAACAAGCTCCCCCTAAGATCAAGATAGGTAAAAAAAAAATTCACATGATCTCAATCCCCCTTTGACAACAATGCCAAAGGTCACTAAAATAGAAAATCAAACTCTCTCCCAAGATATAATCATGAATCGCTTGGGACACACAATCAAATCACCAAACTACTACAACAGAGGAGCAACACCAACTCATCAATACGAGTAAAATAATAAGGCTCTAAATTCCACCAGATTGATTCAACTCAATGCATCTAGTTCTCATCGGGAGGGGTGGAGACCCCTAACTTGTCTCTCAGATAGACAAATGTATCTGTAGACAGTCTTAGTGAAAATATTAGTAATTTGTTCATTTGTAGATACATATTCCAACTTCACCTTCTGTTCACCAACTTTCTCTCTTAAGTAATTATATTTGATTGATATATGCTTAGTCTTTGAATGTTGCATCAGATTCTTAGACATGTTTATAGCACTGGAATTATCACATTATATAACAGTAGGCTCATTAGAAAAAATTCTGATATATTTCAACATTTTCTTCATCCATACTATCTGAGTGCAATTACTAGCAACAACAATGTACTCAGCTTCAATAGTAGATAAAGATACCGAATATTGTTTCTTGCTAGAACATGAAACCAACTTCTTACCTAAAAAGAATGCTCCACCGGTAATATTCTTCTGGTCATCAACATCACCTGCCTAATCTGCATCAGTGTAAGCACAGAACATGAATTCATCATTCTTTGGATACCATAAATCATAATCTTCAGTTCCCTTTAGATATCTGAATATTCTTTTAATAGCTATGACATGACTCTCCTTCAGATCAACTTAATATCTATCTGTCATACACACAACTTGCATAATGTCAGGCCTTTAAGATATAATAGTCCACCAACCATAGATCTATACAAACTCTGATTAGCTTTAGGAGATTGATCATTTTAGACAATTTACAACCAGTCACCATAGGAGTTCCAACCGGTTTAGAATCATTTATTCCAAACTTCTTTAGCAGTTCCTTCACATACTTAGTTTGAGATATAAAGATTCCTTTTCCTATCTGTGCAATCTGCAAACCTAAGAAAAATTTCATCTCACCAATCATAGACATCTCAAATTGTTTTTTCATATCACTGGAAAATTTCATACTCATATCATCATCACCACCAAAGATAATGTCATCAACAAAGACTTCAACAATCAAAATGTTATGATTTTCAATCTTAAAATAAAGATTACTATCAACAACATCTTTGACAAATCCCAGTTTTAGTAAGTATTTGTCTAATCTAGCATACCAGGCTCTAGGAGCTTGTTTCAATCCATAAAGTGATTTCTTAAACTTACATACCATGTTTCTATCATCTAATAGTGAGAATCCATCAAGTTGTTCAATGTAAACTTCTTCTTCTAGATCACAATTCAAAAATGTAGATTTGACATCCATTTGATATACCTTGAAATATTCATAAGCAACATAAGAAAGAAACAATCTAACAACTTCAGTTCTGGAAACCGGAGCTAAATTTTCTTCATAATCAATCCCTTCTTGCTGTCAATATCCTTTGCAGACCAATTTGGCTTTATTTATGACCACCTCACTAGCTTCATTCAAATTTTTCCTAAAAACCCATTTAGTACCAATAACATTTTTGTCCTTAGGTCTAGGAACAAGTTCCCAAGTATTGTTATTTTCAATCTGATCTAACTCTTCTTCCATGGCTCTAATCTAGTTATCATCTCTATAGGCTTCAACAACATCTTTAAGTTCAACTTTATAAATCAAACATATTTCTTTTGCAACAAACCATCTTCTAGTCATCACTCCTTTATTCTTATCACCAATAATCTTATTCTTAGAATGATTCAATCTTCATACCTCAGAGTCTTCTGATTGTTCTTAATTTCAATTTCCTACACATCAACACCAGCAGCAGCAACATCTGGATTTACAATCTCTAGCAGATCATTCTTCTTAGGCTCTTTAGGCTGAATCGGAGCTAAAACAACATGTTGACTTTCATCATAAGCTCTTATCTCCTTCCCAAGGTTTTCATCCACCTTCACACTTGCACTCACAACTATCTTTCTCAGTCTCTTATTATAGCATCGGTAGGCTTTTCTATTTGTAGAATATCCTAAAAAGATACCTTCATCACTTCTAGCATCAAACTTTCCAATATCCTCATTTCCCTTGATATAACATTTTCTACCAAAAACTTTGAAATATTTCACAGTAGGAACATGACTAAACCAAATCTCATAAGGGGTCTTACCGGTATCACCTTTGATATGAACTCTATTGAATATATAGACTGCAATGATTATAGCTTCTCTCTAGTAGACTTTTGAAAAATTTCCTTCAATCAACATGGTTCTTGCAACATCTAAAATAGTGTAGTTCTTCCTTTCAACAATCCCATTTTCTTGTGGGGTCCTAGGAGCAAATAGGTGTCTTATGATTCCATTCATCTCACAGAAAGAATTGAACTCACTAGAACAAAATTCTCCAACTCTATCAGATCTCAGACACTTCAACTTCAATCTGGATTCAGTTTCAACTTTAGCTTTGAATTCTCAAATGCTTATGATTTTTCTTTCAAAGAAACAACCATCATTTGGAATAATCATCAATTAGAAACATAAAGTATCTATTACCCTGCACACTTCTAACATTTGTAGGTCTACACAGGTCAATGTGCACAAGATCTAACAATCCATCTGATGTGTATCATTTTATGTTGAAAGAAATTCTTGTTTGCTTACCCAAATGACATTCCTTACATACCGGATTAACGTGTGTAACAATGTTAGGCAAATCCCTAACAACTTATGTAGAACTAATCTTGATTAATGAATCAAATTTTACATGACACATTCAAATATGCCACAACCAACTCTCATCTATCTTAGCAATCAAACAACTTTTCTCACTAGCATTCAAATGAAAAATGCTACCTTCAGTCTTAGTTCCAGATGCAGTCTCTATACCAGAGGCATTGAAGATCTTGCATTTACCATCTTTGAATTGTAGATCATAACCTTTCTCAACCATCTATCCAACATTCAAAAAATTATGCTTCAAACCTTCAAGACATTATCATTTTTATGCTTACCATCAAAAGAAATAGAACCTCTCCCATGGATTACACAAGCTTTTCCATCTCCAAATAAAACTATTCCACCATTATACCTTTGTATTTTTACAAATTTTACTTTGTCACCAGTCATATGATGTGAACAACTACTCTCAATCACCCATTCACCTTTTTCTTCTACCTTAGCAGCCAAAGCTTTCTCCTCAATAGAGCAACTAGTGGAATCAATAGGCATAGGTCAATCTTCTTTAATGACAATAAACACAACTTCATCTCCTTCTGATTTTTCATCTGCAACATAGTAATAGTTCTTCCGGTTCCTAAACTTCCGGTTAGACTTATAAGGCTTATCATACTTTTCATGCTTCTCATATCTATCATTTCTATCAAACTTATCAAACTTATCATGTTTGTCATGCTTAGTTATTCTCTCCGGACATCTAGAAGAAAAATGTCCTATCTTATTAGAGGAAAAATGTTTCAAGGGAAACTTTTCATCATACTTACCAATACCTTTAGGTAATCTCCAAGCAATCAATGATTCAAGCTCATCAATTTCTCTTTCTTGCTTTACTATCTCTCTCCTTTCTCTTTCATATATGGATATCCTGCAATCATCAAGATCATATTTCTTCTTACCGAACATAGATGTTGATGCTTTGAATGTTATCTCAGACTTTCCATGTGATTCTCCAAATTTTCTCACTTCAAATGCAATGGGTTTTCCTACCAATACGTCTCTTGTTACTATAGTTACACTGCGGATCGCATCAATAGCAGAAACCTTATGTTTATAAGTAGGAGGCAAAGACCTTAGCACCTTAGCAACAATCTCATCTTCTTCAATATTTCTACTGGCATATCTGATACCAAGAACAAGCTCATTCACCTTAGCCATGTATGAATATATGTTCTCATCATCTCCCATATTCAATGTGTCATACTTTCCTTTTAAATTCTGCAACTTAGCAACTTTCACTTGACTATCACCTTCATATAGGATCTCAAGCTTCACCCAGATCTCATGTGCGGTCTAAAGTTCCATAACATTTGTCATTTCAGAATCAGTCAAGGCATTGAGTAATGCTTCCTTCACTCTAATGTTATATTCAACTTCCTTAACCTCATCAGGAGAGGATGGTCCATTATGAGGAACAACATAGGCATTCTTAGTAATCTTCCAATAATCTTCTCCAAGACATTTCATATGCACCTCCTTCTATATCTTCTATAAAGTGTAGTTTCTTCCATCAAACCTCAGACTGTCCTTCTTGAAAAGAATACCTTGAGCTGCCATCCTAGATCTCCTTAAGCGATTAAGCTTCTACTAGAGGATCTAGCTCTAATACCAATTGTTATCAGCAATCAAGAAGGAAGTATGAGAGGGGGGCGGGGGTTAATCACTCTTCTTCAGATCTCAACAAATTAAACTACAAGACATTAACTAATTAACCCCAAAAATAATTGCTGGTAATTTGGAGAAATTGATTATGTGTTGCATTGATGTCAACACTAGCTTTTTTAGTTGTCTACCAAGTTCCGATAGAGTGGTTGGATTGTGATGTTGATCTGGAGATCATCTCTGGTATTCTTCAGAATATTTAGTTTGGTGGAATTGGTTTGGTTCGTTCATTCATGTGCATGTCACATTTAGTTGGTTTGGGATTTGTTGATATGGAAGCTACCATATGTTCTAGTAAGCCTTTTGGTTACAGGTAAGGGTTTTACCAGCAAAGCTTTGTTGAAGATCTTTTGATGGATTCGATAAGTGGTGTTGGTGTGGATTTTAGAAGGTTCTTAGGATGCTGATGGTTATCATGTTCATGTTCGAGTTGATCGGTGGTGTTTCATTTGTCTTATGGTGACCTATTTTAGTTCCAGTGTTATTCTGTAGGTTATGGATTGGTTTATGTAACTTGTTGGTGGATGCTCCCAATGCATTACCAGTTGGATTTATTGTTTGGTTAATAATGTTTCGGCTCTGGCCGACTTGGATTATCATTGGTTTGTGGGTTTATGTAATGGATTTATTGTATTATGTTTTAGGTGGCCGACCTAATTGTTTAGGTCCCGAGTTTGTATAAATATGATGTAAGATATCTTTGTAGATCATGGGTTATGGGATCATCTATGTGCGAACAAGGTTGGAATCATATACAGAGGATTTGAGTCGATCATAGGTGATCAAATTGGGTTTGTGTAAGAGGTTTAATAACTCTAGTATTGAGCTTAACCGAAACTATACCCAGGCATAAGAGATGTTATTCTTGTAGTTCACTCTTCTTTCCAGATTGTAGTTTGAAGATTTCTATAATTAGTGAGGCTCTTTTGTGATGAGCGGTCTGCTCTAGGTAGTGTTCCTTCTTGCATGTGGAGCCCCCTTTATTATAATCATATACATATTGCAGAAGTATTATTTGTTTGTGGGTAGGGTTTCCCTCTATGGTTTTTTCCTTTACTGAGTTTTCCACGTACAAATGTTAGTGTTATGTGTTGTGGATGCATGGTAAATGTTTTATGATTTATGGTTGTGCTTAACTGATATATCTTCTATTTCGGTAAAAGATTTTGTGTGCTTAAAGTTTCATAATATGTTGACAACTGATTCACCCCCCTCTCAGTTGTCCTCTAGTTATCTTAACAGTTGGTATCAGAGAAAGGTCCTCTTTGTAGAAGCTTAACTAGTTGAGGAAGATCCTATGATGAGTAATCATTCAACTTTAATTTCTTATCGGAAGGATAGCCCTAGGCTTGAAGGTACAAATTACAGACTATGGAAGCTTTGGATGGAGACTCATCTGAGATGTCTTAGCAAAGAGATTTGGGATATCACTGAAAAAGGTTATACGCCTTATGATCTGACATCTGGCAATCCTCCTCTGACAAACTTGGATAAGAACATTGAGAATGACTGTAGAGCTAGAGAAGCCCTTTTAAGCGCCCTTTTAGAACAACAAGTAATGGGATTAATGAACAAATCATCTACAAAATCTATATGGGATAAGTTAGAGACTCTGAATGAAGGTGACCCTACTATTAAAATTTCTAAACTTGATGGTTACCAAGTGAGATATGAGAACCTGAGAATGGAGGAAGATGAAAGAATTGTTTCTTTTATGGAAAGAGTTAATGAAATTGTCTTAGGAATTTAATGATGTGGTGGATCTCTAAGCCACGATGATATCATTTCTAAAGTATTGAGAGCTTTGCCACCATCTTACAAAATGAAGGCTATTGCAATCAATGGGTTGAGAACAATGTCTAACTCTTCTATCAATAGGGATATTTTGGTTGGAAAGTTATCTGCTTTTGAGCTTGAAGAATTTAGTCCTCAAGGAGCTGCAAAGACTGCATCTACATCATCAACCAGCAAGAAGGATTGGAAAGCATTATATGCAAAGGAACTAGAGGATGTGAAGAAATAATATGAATATCTTGAGAAAATTGAAGCCCTATTTGCTAGAAGGGTACCTAAAAGTCTGACTGGAACCGAGTATGAAAAAAAATCTCCTTTCAAATGTTTTGCATGTAATAAGATAGGTCATTTTGCATCTAGATGTCCTAAAAGGAATTCAATATTTGAAGAAAAAGCTAGAAGATATTTTAAGCCTAACCATGAATATCAGAACAAGCATAAGTACATGAGGAACAAAGACAAATCATGCTACTATGCTAATGAGGAAGGTGTAACTAATGATTCTGATGATGAATTGGCAAAAGATTCAGCTAGTGGATCCAACAATGGAAAGGAATGGGTATTCTTAGCTATCAAGGAAGATGCTCTGAAACCTATCATTCAAAATAAAGAGAAGGCCCTAGCTGATAAAGTTGAAGACAGGATGAATGGGTGATAGATAGTGGATGTTCACATCATATGATTGGAGATAAAAGGAAGTTTCTATCCTTACAAGAATTTGATGGAGGTCTGGTCAGATTTGGAGATGACAAAGCTTGCATGATCAGAGGGAAAGGAACTATATCATTGGATGGTAAGCACAACATTGATAATGTTTATTATGTATAAGTATTAAGGCATAATGTTTTGAGTGTAGGATAGTTGGTGGATAAGGGATTTCAATTACAGTTCAAGGATGGAAAATGCAAAATCATCAACAGATCTAGATTGGAGATTGCATCTAGTACTCACACTAGAGGTAGCATCTTTCATTTGAACTCCAATGAGAAGACATGATTGATTGCATATATTTATGAGAGTTGGATATGGGATAAGAGGTTGTGTCATGTGAATTTTGATTGCATTATAAAGATCAGTTCAACTAAGGCATTTAGAGATAGACCTAAGATTGTGAAGCCTCATAATCTGGTATGTAAGGAATGTCAAATGGGTAAGAAAGTCAGAAATTCTTTTAAGAGTATATAAGACAATTCTAATGATATTCTTGATCTTATTCATACTGATTTGTATGGTCCTACTAAAATAAGAAGCTTTCAGGGTGATAGATATTTCATGCTAATCATTGATGACTATTCTAGAATGATGTGGGTTACTTTTCTAAAGGAGAAATCTAAAGCCTTTGAAAAGTTCAAGATCTTTAAAGCTATGGTTGAGACAAAGACAGGGTTAAAGATCAAATGCTTAAGATCGGATCAGGGTGGTGAATTCACATCTAGTAAATTTAATAGTTATTGTGAGAAACATGGCATAAGGAGACAGTTGTTTGCACCCCAAACACCTTAGCAGAATGGTGTTGTGGAAAGAAAGAACAAAACAACCCTAGATGTTGCTAGATCTATGATGATGGAAGCTAATTTTCCTCATATCTATTGGAGAGAAGTCATGATCATGGTGGTATACACATTCAACAGAGTTCATATCAAAGGAGACACTGATAAGACACCTTATGAGTTATGGTTTGGTCATGCACCTACAATTAAGTACTTCAGAATCTTTGGTAGTAAATGCTATATCAAAAGAGATGATTCCATTGGAAATTTTGATCCCAGATGTGATGAAGGGATATTTCTTGGTTATTCAACTCAAAGAAAAACATATAGATGTTATAACAAAAGATTGCAAAGAATTGTGGAGAGTTCTAATGTCAATGTAGATGAGTAGTACAAAGGTCAAATAAAAAATTATGAAAGAGAACAGATGGACTTTAGTTCCCCAACCTAAAAATAAGAATGTTATTAGAACTAAATGGGTTTTTAGGAATAAATTGAATGAAGATGGACAAGTTATGAGGAACAAGCCTAGATTGGTCTGCAAAGGATATTCTCAGAAGGAAGGAATTGATTATGATGAAACTTTTTCTCTAGTAGAAAGGATTGAAGCTATGAGATTATTTCTTTCTTATGTTTCCCATAAGAAATACAAGGTTTATCAGATGGATGTTAAGTGTGCATTTATAAATGGGGATCTTGAAGAGGAAGTCTACATTGAGTAAGCTGTTGGATTTTCTCTTTCAGATGACAATAACATGGTTTGCAGATTGAGGAAAGCTTTATATGGATTGAAGCAAGCCCCTAGAGCTTAGTATACCATATTGGACAAAGATCTTTTGAATCTTGGTTTCACTAAAATGCTGACAGTAACTTGTATTATAACATCACTAATGATAACATATTAATTGTTGAGGTCTTTATTGATGATATCATTTTTGTAGGTGAAGAAAAGTTATGTATGGGATTCTCTGATAATATGAAGAATGAATTTGAGATGTCTATGATTGAAGAAATGAGATTTTTCTTAGGTTTGCAGATTACTTAGACTGATAAAGGTATTTTCATCTATCAGACTAAGTATGCTAGAGAGTTATTGAAGAAATTTGGTATGGAAAATTCTAAACCGGTTGGTACTCCTATGGTTACAAGTGAGAAATTGACAAAGAAATATGTATTAACTTTGGTAAATCATACAAGGTATACATCTATGATTGGAGGTCTATTATATTTGACTCAGACTAGACCAGATATAATGAATGCAGTTTGTATTGTATCAAGATATCATAGTGATCCAAGAGAGAATCATGAGAGTGCAATGAAAATGATTTTCAGATATTTACAATGAACAACTGAATATGGTTTGTGGTATCCTAAAGATGATGACTTTACACTATGTGCATATACAGATGTAGATTGGGCCGAAGATATAGATGACCAGAAAAGCACATCCGATGGAGCTTTCTTTCTTGGAAAGAAACTTGTTTCATGGATCAACAAGAAATAGTCATGTACTTCTTTATCTACTGTTGAAGTTGAGTATGTTGCTGCTACTACTAGTTGTACACAAGTTCTATGGATGAAGCAAATACTAAAAGATATAAGGGTAGATTTTCATGAACCAATAGTTATTCACTGTGATAACTCTGCTGCTATTGACATATCAAAGAATCTGGTATTTCATTCTAAAAAAACATATATCAATCAAGTATAACATTTTGAAGGAAAAGGTAGAAGAAAATGAAGTTAGATTAGCAAATTGCAGATATCTTCACTAAACCTTTGCCCAAGGAATCATTTGAGTGCTTTAGAGACAGATTGGGGGGTCTTTGCCCCTCTGGTAGAAACTTAAGTGATGTTGATTAGCATCAGTCTAGTATGCATTATCAGAACTACCATTCATTTCAGATTAATGAGTTGGTGCTACTACTCAGGGGGAGTATTCAGCTGTGTAGTTTACAGGATCTATGGTTTTTCTTTGATGTTTATGTTAGATTTATGGCATTGATGTCAAAGAGGGAGAGATATACATGTGAAAAATAGAGCTTAACAGAGATATCAATCACAGGGGGAGTTTGGTCTATATATGGTTAATTGGTTTTGAACTTCATTGATATATCACTTATTGGGTGTCTTCCATTGGGAGAGACTTGTTTGGCATTTCTTGGCATTTGGATGTTTTTCACATCTAGTGTTGCCATCAATGCCAAAGGGGGAGATTGTTGGAAATTTTGAGGAATTGATTATGTGTTGCATTGGTGTTTGTCATTGATGTCAACACTAGCTTGTTTGGTTGTCTATCGAGTTTCGGTAGAGTGGTTGGATTGTCATGTTGATCTGGAGATCATCTCCGGTATTCTCTAAAACATTTAGTTTGGTGGAATTGGTTTGGTTTGGTAATTCATGTGCATGTCACATTCAGTAAGTTTGGGATTTGGTGATCTAGAAGCTATCATATGTACTAGTAAGCCTTTTGGTTACGAGTAAGGGTTTTATTGGCAAAGCTTTGTTGAAGATCTTTTGATGGATTTGATAAGTGGTGTTGGTGTGGCTTCTAGAAGGTTCTTAGCATGTTGATGGTTATCATGTTCATGTTCTAGTTGATCGGTGGTGTTTCATTTGTCTTATGGTGACCTATTTTAGGTTTGATGCTATTATGTAAGTTATTGACCGGTTTATGTAACATGTTGGTGGATGCTCCCGATGCGTTACCAGTTAGATTTATTGTTTGGTTAATGTTGTTTTTGTCTCTGGCCGACTTGGATTTTCATTGGTTTGCAGGTTTATGTAATGGATTTATTGTATTATATTTTAGGTGGCCAATGTAATTGTTTAGGTCCCGGGTTTGTATAAATATGATGTGAGATATTTTTATAGACCATGGGTTATGGGATTATCTATGTGCGAACAAGGTTGGAATCATATGCAAAGGATTTGGTCGATCATAGGTGATCAAACTGGGTTTGTGTAAGAGGTTGAAGACCTTCGGTATTGAGCTTAACCAGAACTGTACTCAGGCATAGGAGATGCTCTTCTTTCCGGATTGTAGTTCAAAGATTTATGTAGTCAGTGAAGCTCTTTTATGATGAGTAGTTCACTCTAGGCAGTGTTCCTTCCTTCATGTGCAGGCTCGTTTATTGTAATCACATACTTACTACAGAAGTATTATCTAACTATGGGGAGGGTTTCCCACCATGATTTTTCCCTTTCCTGGGTTTTTTGACATATAAATCTTGGTGTTATGTGTTGTGGATGCATGGTAAATTTTTTATGATTTATAGTTGTGCTTAACTGATCTATCTACTATTTCGGTAAAAGGTTTTGTGTGCTTAAAGTTTCATAATATGTTGACAACTGGTTCAACCCCCCACCTCTCAGTTGTCCACCAGTTATCCTAACAATAGTAGAGAAGTAAATTAATAGCACAACATACAACACCAATATTTTGACGTGGAAAACCCGGTTAAGGGAAAAACCGTGGTGGGAACCTACCCACAATAAGATGATACTCTCTAGTAGTATGTGAAAATATTATAATGGGGAAGGCACATGCATTCAAGCATACTACTTGGAGCTCACTGCTCAAAAGATACATGCCTCGAAGGATACAACCCTCAAGGAAGTCTCACTAAATTACAATATGATTGGGACTACAATCTAGAAAGAATGAACTGCAATAATAGCATCTGCAAATGATGGATGATAGTTCCGGTTAAGCATAGTTGTCTACTCTGCAACAACAATCTCACCATAGTACTTCATTGAATAATGTACCATTGTTCACACATTTATATCTCTCTGATAATGCAGACACAATACCCACACCTAAATTACATAAGTATATCATTTATATAACCTTGATAGCAAGGTCGGCTAAACCCTCAACCCTCAACCCTCAACTCATAATTACAAAAATTTCATTACATGATACAAAGATCAACCACCAGACCAATATTATGATTTACATTACATAGCATGGACCTAATTCAAATTCATGAATGATTACATCCACCAGAAATCTCGCCAAGATCAACTGCAAGATGCTACACCACTAGAAAAACTGCATAACACACAAATTATCACCAGTTCATAGAAATCACCAAATAATCACACAATGATCAATGTAGATCAGAAAAACAAATAGGACAAGACTAGGAGACATCATCAAGCATGTTAGAATCATCCAGAATAGTTGCACCAACACCTATTTTCAAATCTTCATTAGTCAACGTCTCAAAGCTCAAGAACACAACCAATTAGCAACTATCACGAGGAGAGATAAATTGTAGAGCACCAAATCATGAACCATATTAAATGAAGATACACAAGATCATCCCAAACAATAATCCAAAATATCAGCACAAGATCTAATCACATCAGAATATACCAGAGGGAATACCAGATTCTACAAAACTATGATCAACAAAACCAAATCAAAAACCTTTTCTGAACTCATCGGAATAACTCACAAGAATATGTTGACATCAATGACAACAACACATCCTAGAAGCAGCAATGAACAACCAAATGCAACAACCTCCCCAATAATCCAACAATGACATTGCCAATGCAACTAGGTCAAAGTTTGATCAACGAGTAATTACTATTGATGACATCTTGAAGGATGACATTTAGTTTACATCCATGGTGATAGGCTATAAGATTTATTACTCAAATCATATGAAATATATATCTAGTACTACAGTATACATTTCTTATGAGATGTTAAGGGAGAATAAGAAATATGATCTTTGTGAGTTGCTGCAGAGTGAGCTCATCGAGAATCTGAAGAAGATCAAAGAAAACAAGAAGCACCCCTTCAAATATGGTACTCTGCTTCTGTGCATATTCTTCTATTTCAAGAATGAGATTCTGGGAGTTGGTCTAGTATAATGGGCATTTGATAGGCCTATGGGAATGCAAATCCGAGAGTATCTCTATAGCTCTGGTGACTCCAAAGCTTGAAACAAGAATCTATGGGGATATTTCAAGAACTTTAAGGAGTAAATACATGAGAGGGAGAGGATCCCAAAATCTAATGTGGAGAAATATGCTAACACCATCTATTTAATGGTTGAAACTGATCAGTTCTTAATGGAATCGATGGAACCTCAAACTTCATGGATTCTACCAATGGGATATGAGGTTGATGAACAAATTTTGGAGCTATATGCATAACATTTACTGAGCCAACCGATGGACTCTAATGAAGAAAGGTTCATAACCTACAAGGAGAAGAGCCTAAAATCTCATCAACAGTTTAAAAGACCAATCATTCCAAAGAAGGTCTGGAAAGAGGTTGAAGCTTTTGCAGAAAGCATGGGGATATCAAAAGAGGCCATCCAGAAAGCTAGAGAGGAAAATATTACCTCTGAAGGGCAATCATTAAAAGTGAAGAAGGAACTTGTAGCAGTCCCTAAGCCTAAAGCTATAACTAGAAGTACTGCTCCTATTTATCAGCCTCCCAAGACCAAATCGTTAGTTAAGCCATCTAGTGGAGTGCAAAAGAAGAAATCAGTCAGATTTGTGGTTGTTGATGAAGTAGAAACTGAATTGGATGAGGCAGTGAGAGAAGTAAAGGCGAAATCTCCTAAGGCCACCAAGGTCACTAAGGAGAAATCATCTGGCAAAACCAAATCTTACAAGAAACAAAAATTTGAGCTTGATGAGGCACTGAGTCATGAAAACTTCAAGATAATTTCACTATTGTGCCCCCTACTACATTAGAATAGATTGTTAATTTAGTTGTCAAGGATGGTAATTTGAAACCACTATTTGTGTGGTATGAAAATTTTGATGAAAGTGGTAAGAGGAGATTAGAAGAAGTTGTAATTGAATATATGAATGTGTATAGTAAATCCTTGATAGATTTATCATTTGTAATTCCAAAGAGTTTGTATGACATTTTGGACACTCAAAGACTAACCACAAATAAAGAAGATAAAAAACTGAAGGAATAAATATTAATCAATTTATGTTCAGTTATTTCTAAGGAGGAGATATTTATATTACTCCAGTTAGCCAAGGATAAGTTTTAAAGTAAGCACAAAGTAAATAAGATCATGTTTGGTAAAATAGATGAAGTTGCTAAGGAAACGGAGAAAATTTGGAGAAAACTTTTGGAAGAAAATTGATATGAAGTCAATCCGACAAAGGAATATGATGACACTCATCTAGAAACTGAGTAGCCCAAGATGGATATACCTTCAATTCTAGAAGTTGAATTAGTAGAACATGTAGGATCCAATATTCCAGGAGAAAGTAGAATGGAGAGTGATGCAAGTGTGGGTGAAGATGATATAATAGATAAATTTGAGATCCCTCCAACACCTAAAAAGTAAGTAGTTGGTGAAGAAGATGTGGAGAAGAAAGAGGTAAAGGTTGAAGTTGGAACTGAGACTATGAAAGGTAAGTAGGTCATTGATGACCCTGAGTTTATACAAGGGCCAATCAATCTTTCTTCTCTATCTCCCATTCAGAAACTTCAGTTGTCATCTTTTTCTCAAGACAAAGCTAGTGAAGATCTTCTAAAATCTCACACTGAAGATAGTTTATTAATTAACATGGCATTCAATACTTGGGAGAATTTAATGCCCTCATTCCAAAAGGATACATTTGATACTTCATCCAGCCAATTGAAAAGTCTAATTGATTCTATTAATTCTCACTTTGAATCTTTTGAGAAATCTACAAAGGTTAAGGTCGGAAATGAATTTTATGCTAAAAGGCTGTACACCCTGAAGAAAATGATATCAAATGATAGACGCACATTAATTAATTGTGTGAAAAGCATGCAGGATGTAATAATTAAAGGTGGAAACTTGCATAAATCATGCTTATCTCTGAATAAGTTCACTGCAGATATTGAGAAGAAGTCTCAAGAGTATAAGGATCAATTGGAAATCTTATCTTAGTTAGTTCATCCTTTGTCAAATTCATTAAGCTAGCATGAAAATTGGGTAATTTCTTTGTTTGAGAAGATTTGGAGTTTGAGCTATGATCATGAAAGGTTAATTGGTAGAGTTGGAGAACTTAGGAGTCATATTGTCCCTAAGTTGGATGTAATCCTAAATGCTCTTCAAGATTCTCAAAGTTCTCTCAATATAGATAATTTGGTTGATCTCAACACTGTAGAAGCACAATCTTATCTTCTCAGTGGTTTTGTAATAGTTTTTGAGAATCTGCAAAAGGGTTGGGATAGTCACTTGGACTCTTTGAAGAATCTGTATGCAGCTATTTTGAAGCTTTTGTGAAGACTGTATAGCATTTTTTGCCCCAATTATTAATTTCTAGTATTTTACCTTTGTCATTGATGTCAAAGGGGGAGTGTATAAGAGTAAAAAATGTTTATCTAAGGGGGATTTTATTAATTATTTGATTCTTTAGAATCCGATGATTAGATTTTTGGTTGCAGTGTAGATATTTTGGTTTTGATCCGACACCTAGTCATTTTTGACTAAGTGTTTCCATCAATGCCAAATGGGGAGATTGTTGGCATGAGACACTGCATGTATATTGATATATTATCAATGATGGCAACTCATATTGGAATTGGCATCCACACTTTATGATTTCATCATTTCGAAAGATTGATTGAATATTGATCAAGTATTGGTGAGGTATGGTAAGAACAATGTATCCGACAGAGTGTACATTATTTTAGTTGGTGGATTATTTTTGTTGAGTATTTTTATTTGCAGATCTAGGAGATGTGTTTTGGATATGCAATTTACCTTATTCCAATTTTTTGGCCTCCAGTGATAATTTTTGTGCAAGTTAGAAGATCCGGTAATCATGTTTTGGCTAGAACAGTGGTTACCAATGGTAACGTGTGATAATTCATTTTGTGGATCTTACAGATCGATTTTGGTGATTGATTATATGTTCAAGGTTGGTAGGACAACCTATGGAAAACATGTGGACATTTCAGTTTAGTCCTCTTGGTTATTTTTTTATCAGATTGAGTCGACTTGTGTACACATTTCATCTTTTGTGACATGTTCTTGAAGCTAACATGGTGGCGACCTAAATTGGTGATGCAGATATATAAGATAGGTTTATTTGATCATTTTGTAGATAGATGAGTGTGAAAGATGTGTGTATGAGAGATTGTGCATAGTTTTACATGCACAAGGTGATGATTGGTGCTCTGGTATGTTGCAGAATATCAGAACATAGCAGTATTGCAGAGCAAAGTAAGATTATGTTTTGTGCTTAACCATAACTATATCTAGGCATTTGTTGATGCTATTTCATAGTTCAAAATACATTGTAATAACTTAAAAACATTTTGTAAGACATTGAGCCTTCAAGGTTGTATCCCTTATTTGTAAATTGAGCAGTGAGCTCTAGGCAGTGTGCCTGAATGCATGTGCATTCCCCTTATGTCATATTTCTATACTTTTAGGAGAGTATATTAATATTGTGGGTAGAATCCCATTGTGGTTTTTCCCTTAACCAAGTTTCCACATAAAAATCTTGGTGTTATGGTGTTGCTGATCTTTTCCTTGTGTTTCTGCACTTTAATTTCTTTCATATGCATTAAGTGGTTTAAAGCATAGATTGTCAAAGTTAAAAATTGCAGAACATTGATTCAGCCCCCCCCTCTTAGTGTTCATTGACTCCAACAATACAAATTACAGGTTGATAAAAAATGACAATACTGTCAACACTCTCTCTATTAAAATCAACAACAATGCATCAACATCAATGACCATATAACAACTGACAAAAATAATCAAGGACAATACATATTGTGAGACATCAATTTGACATCAATGACAACATGAATTACCAATAATCTCCCTCATTGTTATCGATGGAAATACCATATATAATATTACATATATCTACATAAACTCCCCCTATCGGTAGTATCTCTTCTCCTTAGTTGGTATCTCTCCCTTAGTAATTCTCTCTCCCCCTTTGACATGAAGGAAAAAGGGTGCATAGATACACCTCATAATTATTCTAGTGGCTAGTTAACAACAAAAAATATCTATGCTTAATTGATATCTCTCTCCCTTTAATTTTGTATATAAATCATTCTTCCTTTATATCAATAAAAAACTAACCACCTACTCCCCTTGAGAGCAACACTAATCATCAATCCAAGACTAAGGATATATCTATAAATTCTCCCCCTAGAAAAATACACCATTACCTGCATGTTAGTTTGAAGGAGGGGCAATAACCCCTAGCTTCTGTCAGAGATACTCAAAGGTAGGGAGTGTCATAGTGAATATGTCTACAATTTTATCCTTAGTGGGCACATACTCTAATTTGATTTCCTTCTCTACAACATTTTCCCTTAAGAAGTGGTGCTAGATAGAAATATGCTTGGTTCTTGAATGCATCACATGATTATTTGAAATATTTGTTGCACTAGTATTATTAGACATGATAGGAATGGGCTCATCATAAGCCACTTTGAAATATTTCAAAGTCTACTTCATCCATAGCATCAAAGAGCAACAAGATGCTGCAATAATATATTCTTCTTCTATAGTGGATCGGGAAACTGGATCTTTCTTCTTTTTAAACCAGGGGACCAATTTGCCTCCCATGAAAAATTCACTACAACTGGTACTTCTTTTATCATCAATACAACCAACCCAATCAACATTTGTGTAAGCCATGAGAGAGAAATCACTACCCTTTTTGTACCATAGACTATAATCCAGAGTCCCTTTCAAATACCTCAATATCCTTTTGATCACACCATCATAAGATTTATTAGGATTATGTTGATATCTAGCAACCACACATACTACATGCATAATATCCCCTCTAGAAGAAGTCAAGTACAACAAACCACCAATCATAGATCTCTATTAAGCTTGATCAACCTCTAGAGATTTATCATCCTTACTCAAGTGACAACTAGTTGTCATGTGAGTACTCACTGGTTTAGCATTCTCAATTCCAAAATTCTTTAACATATCCTTAACATACATTGCTTGAGAGATAAAGATTTCATCATCTAATTGAGAAACTTACAAACCAAAAAAGAAGGATAACTCACCAATCATTGACATCTCAAATTCCTTCTACAAACCTTTTACATGGCTTATCTTTTCCTCCAAAGATGATATCATCAACATATACAACTACTATCAACAAAATTCCATCCTCAATTTTGAAACAAAGATTTCTATCAGTTGTACCTTTCTTGAAGCATTTCTATTGTAGATACTTTTCTATCCTAGCATACCAAGCCCTATGGGCTTCTTGAAGCCATATAGTGCCTTTTTCAATCTACATACCATGTCTAGATCTTTTGCAAACTAAAATCCATCAAGTTGTTCTATGTAGATTTCTTCTTCTATTTATCCATTCAAAAAATCTTACTTGACATCCATCTGATATACCTTGAAGTTTTTATGATCAGCAGAAGCTAAGAATATTTTGATTGCCTCCATTCTAGCCATCGAAACAAAAGTCTCCTCAAAATCAATGCCTTCTACTTGAGAATATCCTATTTACCACAATTTGGCATTTTCCTTTCCACTTTTCCTTCATTCAATTCCTTTTAGATTACCCACTTGGTTCCAAGGAAATTCTTATCAATAGGTATGGGAGCAAGTTCCCATGTCTGATTCTTCTCAAGCTGAGCAATTTCTTCTTCCATAGAATGCATCTATCCTTCCTCGCATGAATCGAAAAAAGTTTAGGTTCAAATTTTGCTAGAAGACAAATATTTACTTGTTCACTTGCCTTGGCAAGTCTCCTCCTAGTTTGTACTCTTTCATTATTTTTGCAAGTGATCTAATCTTCATAGTGATCATTTTGTGCATATCTTGCTAGAGTCTTGGGGTTCTTTGTTGATACCTTTTCCTCTATTTTATTTTCTTCTTTTTCTTTTTCTTCTTATTCCTCTTTAGTGAAGGGAACAACATTAGGTTTAAAATCCTTAGATACAAGTGTAATTTGATCCCAATCTTCATCTACTCTAACATTTGCACTTTCAACTATCTTATGGAGTATTTTGTTGAAACATCTATAAGCCTTTCTTCTTGTTGAGTAACCAAGAAATATTTCTTCATTAACTCCTGAATCAAACTTTCCAAGATTCTAAAATAGTTGAAAATTGTAGTTCTTTTATGCCAAAGCTCATAAGGGGTCTTTGAATCATTAATTATCACCTTCACTCTGTTAAGAACATATACTACAAGATGCACATGTTCCTTATAATACACATCTAGTAGATGTTGCTATTTTGATGATATTTAGTTGTGGTTGTCATTGATGGACACACACTTATTTTATGTATGAGTTAATCTCCACCAGTAATATGTGTTGTATTGTTCACACCGGTATTATATGTTATTGAATGAATAGTCTTTGTTTGTAGAAGACTATTGGTGTTTTGCAGAAAATGCTTTCTGGTCAGTATGAAGACCTCAAGCGAAACAAGGACTCCTAGCGGCAGTTAATCTTTTTGATCAAAACATTATGTTCCAATTTACTAATCTTTGCTTATCTGTATATTGTGCTTAACCGGTAAAATTGTAGAGTGTGATGAGTTATCATCCACCGACACTTTGGTGGTGATTCTATGTCATGTTACCAAATGAGTCTAGATGCTTCGAACCTAGGAAATTGTAATCCAATCTCATTAGACCGACATGAAATCAACTTCCTATTTAAGGACATCATGTCTAGGGTTTTAAAGATTGAATATATGTGTGTATGTATGTTGAAGAAGTGGAGTTATTTTAGAAGCATCTTGCGATAGAGATTGAACATGAAAAGGATATAAGACTGAAGTAATGCTGCAATGCATTAACAGAGAGCTGTCAAGGATCTAATCAATCATTTTGTGCTATTGTCTAGATCATTCACTTGTTGATTACTAATCTCTTCGACAAGTTTGAAACCCTTGACCGGGTAGGCCCAGTCAATCCTTTTGTAAATCCTCTAACAAGGTGGTTCACAGTTGTGAATATGAAAGCCCTTAATAGGGTAGTCTTTAAGAGGACTTATCTCCTAATAGAGATCTAGATTCCTAACAGAATCTGTTCTGGTGAAGAACATTGTAAGACCTTAACCGGTCTGGTTACTATTCTATAGGTAGTTGACTTGTGAGTTTTACTCACTGTGGTTTTTCCCATTTGGGTTTTCATGTCAAAATATCTTGTGTTATGGTGATTGTGCTTTTGTGGGTGAATGCTCTATTTTCTATTTGGTTTTTTTGTGTTTTAACTAGTTTGTTATTTAAACTACTATACCAGTCTACAGCAAAATTGCTTAAGATTTTGGTTAAGTGTTTAGGCATACTAATTCACCCCCCCTCTTAGTATTCATCAATTGGTATCAGAGCCAACCTTTCTCTAAGTCTAACCATTTGAAAGGAAATATGGGGGAATACAACATGAGGGAACTCACTCACCATTTGGCTAAATCTAAAAGAGCCTATGATGAACTGAAGATCAAATATAAAGCCTCTTTAGCCAAAATAAGAGAGCTTGCTGAGCAATTGATAGAAATCACTGAAAACAACTCTTCTGATGAAGCAGACATGGATGCCCTAGTCCAAGAAGTGGAGAAATTAAATGAGCCCAAAACTAACCTAAGGAGGGAGCTGGAAGGACTGACCATCAGGATGAGTCTGGAGCTAGAAAACAAAAGAAAAGCTGAAGTTCTGTGAAGGACAAGGAGCGTGAGATTTTTAAGTTGAAACAAGAGGGTAAGGAAGAGAAAGAAGAAATGCAAGAAGACCTCAATGTAGCCATTTCTCATAATGAAACCTTGATGAAGAACAATGATGCTCTTTCCAAGGAACTTGCTGAGACAAAGGAGATACTTGCAAAGATCAACCAGAGTGTTTTGAAGTTGGACCAAAAGCTAGAAACAATGAAGCCATAAAAGGATACCTCTGGACTTGTTTTTTTCTACATATGAGGAAGGTGAAACCTCTAAAACCAAGACTAGTGCACCAAAGGAGCAATCGACACCTAAGATCAACCGAAGCAAAGGTAAGCAAAATTTCAATGTATGCTTTAACTGTCCTAAGGAAATGCATACTGTCAATGTATGTAGGAGCAAGGCTTATAACAATTTCCCTTACATAGAAAATAATGTGCATAACCACAAGGCTAGAACTAGTAGATTTAATGGTCATTGTTATGCATGCAACAAATTTGGGCATAGATCTTTTTAGTATAGGACAATTGTCAATAACCTTGGAGTCTATGCACCAAGACAAGAGGGATTATCCTGAAACCTCCTATGAACTGGAACCCAAACCGATATAGAACCTATGACCACCGGTCAAATGGTTATGAAGCGTCAATCAGTTGGAAAGAAACCTATTTGATCTACTATGGTAGCGGTCATATTGCTGCAACATGCAGGAGGAAGAATGGAAATGTGAACACCAGACCATGGAGAGCACTTAGTATGGTATGCTATCATTGTCACAAACTAGGACATATTGCCAGAATGTGCAGACTAAAAAAAAATCCATTGGGAGACATACCGGTTGACCTAGAAGGAAAGGTCAATGTTGAAACCATTTAGGCCAATATGGATAAAATTTGGAAGAAGAAATCTAAAGAGGAGCCACAAGATGTACCATTTTCTGCACCCAGTGTAGAGACCCCTGAACTGGTAAACTGAGCTTTGAAAAGATTAAGGGGGAACATATCGGTAACAATGTTTTAGACCCCCTGTGTGTATCGATAAAGTGTTTCATCAGTATTGGTTACCTATCAAACGACATAAGAAATGAAGTGGTAAAGTTAGGGTTTGTACCTTATCGATGATGCGTTTATTATGGTAGGTAGGAGCATGCTTAAAAGTGACTTTTGTCATCATTTTAATTACCTATTTTTAAAAGAAGAATTTTTCTTGCTTCAGCAGCACAACAAGAGTGATTCATGTTGCGTTTGAAAGAATCAATGAAAGAAATCTTGTACAAGATCCAACATACATTTCAAGCTATCTAGAGTGGAGGGTAGAGTGGTAAAATAGGCTTTTGAAAAAGTGTATTGTGTTTGACATCGACGAACCCTAGTTTGAATTCAACATCGGCAAACCCTAGTTCAGATTGAAAAGGTATTCTTCGTAGAAACATTCTTATCATTTGAAATTATTTAGTCATGGCCTCTACATCCAAATCCCTTCTAGTTCTACCGAACCTGAGGAATCATCCAAGTTTCTTAGAAAGAAGGCGAAATACAATGCCATATCTCAAATTCCCGCTAGGGTCATTGTTGCAGGGGATGTTTCAGGATATATTGATTGAAAACTGGAAGACCTAGGGTCTCTAGTGATTCACTCCTAGTTGAGTTTGTTCTGTGGAGATGATAAGAAGATCAAACCAGAGTACAATGTGATCAAGAAGAAGAAATTCCACAATGCAATATATTTTCTCAAGGAATTCACTCAAGATCACATAAGGATCATTCTAAGTAGGGTTCATGGTGACAAGATGTATCGTAAGCAAACCCATGATATTACACCAGAGGCAATCCATGTCATGACAAGTTTTTGCAATGTTGGAGAAGTCCCTGTTCTTCGCAAGATCACCAAAACCAAAGTGATAGAGCTCATCAGTTCTGTGAGCGACCAGCAGGAAATGATTGTAAACACCATAAAAGATGATTTGGTGAAGAATGCATGCATGGTGATCAGGTATAGAGTATTCTATGCTAGTAGAATGAATTTTGCTCCTACTACTACAGCGCATGCCACTTATCAGATGATCAAGGATGATGTTGAATATGACTTATGTACCTGTATGCAAAAATAGCTCATGGAGAATGTAAAGTCCATCAAAGAGGACAAGACACTGATGTTTAATTTTAGTCAACTGCTCGTCGGTTTGTTTTTCTTTTTTCAAGGGTATTTTCCTGGAGTCAGTGATGTTCAATGGTCAACTAACCTACCGGTTTCAAGACAAATAAAGGAGAGTCTGGAAGCAATGGGATCTACTTATCCGAAGACTCTGAACAAGTATTTTGATGATTTCAGACTGAAGATGCAGAACCAGAGAATGAGAATATCAGGTGATCTGATTAAAAAGTATGAAGAGGATATCTATTTCACAATCAAAGTGGATCATTGCATAATGGAAGCAGTTGAGCCCAGAGAAGATGAAGTTGGGCCTATGGGCTATGAAGTGGTAAATGATATACTCATAGGGTATGCCTCTACCCTACTTGCCTCACCATTGGATCCGAAGAAGAAGAGGACCGGTACTTACTCTAAGAAGATCAAATCTATTGTAGTACTGAAGTAGAAGAAGAGGAAAGTTGTGCTATTGACATCAACACCGGTTACATCTATTGCTAGTCCTAAAGTGACAAAGAGGTCACCAGCCAAAAAGAAACTAGAGGCCATTCCACCAAAGGTATTTGAAAGGAAGAGAAAAACCAAGAATAACACACCGGATTCACAAGACACTAAACCAAAGGTAGAAATGAAGAAGACAAGACAATCAAATTAGAAGATGAAGACAATCGGTAATGTACCTGCAACCTCTACATCGGTAAATATACATGTTGCTTCTTACCAACCTATGACATGTTTTCAAAGAATTATGAAGAATGTTAAAAGGAAATTTCTTAACGATCTAAAAGATTATTTTGATGATCTTAGTGATAGTGAAAATGAAGAAGTAGAGCTAGAGGTCATTAAATATTTGTGTAATAATGATCAGTCTCTGATTGACATTAAATCTATTGTTCCTAATTCTTTATATAATTATTTGGATAATAAATGGTGTATTGTCATTGAAAAGGAGCAAGAAATTAGGGAAGATATTTTTGCCCAATATTTTCCTGATGCCTCTAATTCAGAATTGTTTGAGATTCTTAATCGGTACAAAGGCATCTTTTTCATGCAAAAAAGAAGACTTCAGCTACTCGGAGGCAAAACCTCTGAAGTGGAAAAAGACACCCATTTGCAGGTTTAAGCAGCTATCAAAATGCAGAAGGTATCCAAAGCTAATTGACAAGTTGAGCAAGAGCTTGGCCTATCTACAGCCAAACCAGATGAAATCTTCATCAATTAGGGTGAAAGAATAGCAGAACAAAATGACCCCATTGATGTTGATACACTAGATGTTGAGGACACCACTCAAGAGAAGGAGAAATCTAAAGAGGAAAGAGTGGAGAAAGAAAAAGATGAGAAAGAAGAAAAAGAAAAAGCAAAGAGAGAGAGAGAGGTAAAAGAGAAAGTGGAGAAGGAAAAATTGGAAAAGGAGCAAGCGGAGAAATCAAGACAAGAGAAAGAGAGAGTAGATAAGGAAGAAGAGAAGAAGAAGGAAGAAGAAAGGAAGAAGGAAGAGGAGAAGAAGAAGGAAGAAGAGAAGAAGAAGGAAGAAGAAAGGAAGAAGGAAGAGGAGAAGAAGAAGGAAGAAGAGAGGAAGAAGGAAGAAGAAAGGAAGAAAAAAGAAGACAAGAAGAGGAAAGAAGAGAAAAAGTGAGTGGAAGAGGAGAAAGATAAGGCCACCAAGGAAGCCCAAGAAAAAGAAGAACAAGAGAGGAAAAGACAAGAGGAGATCAAGGCAAAGAAAGGAGGAAAGACTCCTAAGGCAACTAGAGATCAAGCCAAATAGGTTGATCCCACCGGTCACATCGATTTGACTCTTGCCTATCTTACTCACTTGGTAGATGAAAATGAGCTACTGAGGAGCATTCAACTGGCTCAGGATAGATTAGAACAACTAAGGAAAAATAAAGAACAGGATGTCATTCAATTTGTTGTTGACACTCATTCCAATCTAATCCCCGGTACTAACCTCCCTCGTACCGATTCCTCGTTGGCCAAGTTAAAACTTCTTTGCATAGTAGTGGATGATCAAGTACAATGTTTGGAAGATGTTTCCTAGGCCACTACAAAGAAAAACCATGAAAAGGCACTCAAAGTTGCACTGGTGAAACAATTTAATGAAGACAAAGACAAGCTAATCCATCAAAGGGATGATATCAGTCTGGCAATAGTTGAAGGCCATAAACTGCTGAGCAAAATTTGCCATCCAAATATATTCTGTGATGATGCTTTGAAGAAAAAGAGTCAACTCCAATCGGAGTTGAAGCAATATATCGACAACTTCAAATTGCCATATGATTCCTTCACAGTATATGGAAAGATTGTTCACACTCACTAGCAGTAGATTGCAAAGATTGAATCAGAGATCTGCAAGCAGACACAAGATCTGCAGGAGCTCCAGTTGCTTCTATTACCCAAATTGCATGTTCTTCAAAAGTGCTTTCTGAACTTGGAGGTTATTACTATTACATGGGAATTGAGCACCATCGATGCCATGGAGGAGTTAGCTTTCTAGATGAAGACTCAGAGTTAAATTGCTGCCTCACTCCTAGATACTTGGTCCACAAACATGAAGGATTTCATGAAAAAATTTAAATCTATTTTTGAAAAGTTTTACTCTTTATTGTCATGAACATGTACTCTATTTTTATGTTATGCAATATAAATTTGGTAAATTTCCGTGAAAGAGGGGGTGTTTGCATTACTTTGTCATTGTTGGCAAAGGGGGAGTAGCATTCATGAAAATTTTAGGGGGAGTAGCATTGAATTTGCACATGCTTATAATTTTGGCAAAGGAGTAGTGTATATGCTTAGGGGGAGCAATTTTGATTATGACATCATTTTTGTTTTGTAAGCAATTAGATGCTAAATTTTCCTAAGTATTGCCATCAATGCCAAATGGGGGGATTGTTGGTATTTTGATGATGTTTAGTTGTGGTTGTCATTGATGGGCACACACTTATTTGATGTATGAGTTAATCTCCACCGGTAATATGTGTTGTATTTTTCACACTGGTATTATATGCCATTGAATGAATAGTCTTTGTTTGTAGAAGACTATCAATGTTTTGCAAAAAATGCTTTCCGATTAGTATGAAGACCTCAAGTGGAACAAGGACTCCTGGGAGCAGTCAATCTTTTTTATCGGAACACTATGTTCCACTTTACCAATCCTTGTTTATTGGTATATTGTGTTTAACTGGTAAAATTGTAGAGTGTGATGAGTTATCATCCACCGACACTTTGGTGGTGATTCTGTGTCATGTTACCAAATGTATCTATATGCTTCAAACCTAGGAAATTATAATCCAATCTCATTCGACTGACATGAAATCAGCTTCCTATTTAAGGACATCATGTCTAGGTTTTTAAAGAATGAATTTATGTGTGTATGTATGTCGAAGAAGTAGAGTTGTTTTAGAAGCATCGTGCGATAGAGATTGAACATGAAAAGGATAGAAGACTGAAGTAATGCTGCAATGCATTAACAGAGAGTTGTGAAGTATCTAATCAAGCATTCTGTGCTATTTTCTAGATCATTCACTTGTTGATTACTAATCTCTTCGACAAGTCTGAAACCCTTAACTAGGTAGGCCCAGTGAAGCCTTTTGTAAATCCTCTAACAAGATGGTTCACAGTTGTGAATCTGAAATCCTTTAACAGGGTAGTCTTTAACAGGAGTTATCTCCTAACAGAGATCTGGATTCCTAATAGAATCTATTCTGGTGAAGAACATTGTAAGGCCTTAACCGGTCTAGTTACTATTCTATAGATAGTTGACTTGTGAATTTTACTCACCATGGTTTTTCCCATTTGGGTTTCCACATCAAAATATCTTGTGTTATGGTGATTGTGCTTTTGTGGGTAAATGCTCTATTTTCTGTTTGGCTTGTTTGTGTTTTAACTGGTTTGTTGTTTAAACTACTATATCGGTCTACAACAAAATTTCTTAAGAGTTTGGTGAAGCATTTGGGCATACTAATTCACCCCCCCCTCTTAGTATTCATCAGTAGATTAGAAACTTTTAACATTGTTCTAGCCATCTCTTGAATAGTCTTATTTTTCCTTTCGACAATCCCATTTCGTCGTGGTGTCCTAGGAGAAGATAGATGTATCCTAATACCATTCTCTTCACAAAATATTTAAAATTGATTTGATGTAAATTCACGTCTGTCAAACCTTAAGTATTTGATCTTACCATCCATTTCATTTTCAACCATGTATTTGAAAACTTTAAATCCATCTAAAGCTTTTGATTTCTCCTTTAAAAAAGTAACTTATGCCATTCTAGAATAATCATCAACAAGTATCATAAAGTACCTTTCACCATTAAGTTTTGTTGTCCCCATTGGTTCGCATAGATCAGTATGTATCATCTTTAAAGTTTTTGAAGTAGAAAACTCCTTTATCTTGAAACTTATCTTTGTCTATTTTCCCATCTGAGATTCCTTGCATACAGTGTTTGTAGGCTTGGTAATCTTTGAAAAATATCTAATAGCATGTGTGGATCTAATCTTCACCAAGTTATCAAAGTTTATGTGTCCCATACTCCTTTGTCAAAGCCAAAATTCACTACTCTGAGCAATTAAATAACTGCCATAAATAACTTCCTTCAAGTAATACATGTTTCCATCATTTTGTGTTCCTTCTATACTAGAAAATGTGAATGATATGATCGTTCTAGGATAACCACCAAATCCTTGAATCAATGCCTAATATCTAGCTTATACTATGAAGAATGTAATATGAGAGAAAAGAACATTAAATTCAAATCCTCAAGCATACCATAATCAAAACAACAGAGTATCACTTATAGCATCATAAATTATAACTAGTACAATTCACACCTCATATTTGAGGTCCTACCTTAGTGTGTCCTATCTCCATTCCCCCTAGGCCCATTTTGGCCCCATTTTACTCTAGATCTCATGTCACTTGTTTACATGGCTAACTAGACTCCATCCCATGATAGTGTCCCCCTTATTTATTGGTTGGTTGTCCTATTTCTAGAGAAAAAGGGCATTGTGGCACCCATGTTGGGACCAAGGTACCATGGTGCCTTGGTCCCCCTTAATCAAGACCCATTTTGAATATGGGTTGACACTCCCCCTCCCCAATGGATTTTGGTCCTTGTGGCTACATGTGACCATTAGAGATTGACCCAATTGGTAATTCACCTAGGGAACCCTATATAAGGACATCTTATCCATCCATTTGAGATGTAAGACTCTATTGGCAATTGACACTCATCCAGTAAATTCTAATGCATGGATAATGGATTAGGGTTTTTATTGATGGAAAATCTCCTTTGAAATCCTATCTGATAGTCATGGTTCTTGGTAATTGGTGGAGGAAGTGGTCTTGTAATCTATCTCCGGTATTTTAGGATAAGCATAACACTTTTGGTCAAGAATCTTTCTGATGATTGTGGTGGTTAGATTCATGCATAGGATGATAGGGCCGACATATAAAAATCATTTAGACATAATTTTGTTGATCCACATATGTTTTGGAGATCTAGTCTAAGCTGACACCCAATTACATGTTACATTGAATATTGTGCTTGACTGACTTAATGAATGTCTTATTTTGTGATTGTGGATAGATATGACCGTTATGGAAGATCTCTTTCATGTATAGTATTGTGTGGTATGAGTGAGTTGTGATTGAGAAACCTTTTTGGCATAGTTTCACATGCGCATTCTTGATCTGGTAGGTGATTGAGAAGAAAAACAGAGCAGAGTTGTAGAGGCATTACAGTCAAACTTCTTGCACTTAACCAGAACTCATACAGGCATTGTTTAATGCTATTTTGGAGTTCAACAATTGAATTTATCATTGTAATTGAACTTTAGGTTAGTGAGACTTCCATATTGTAATTAAACCTTTGGTTCTAGGCAGAGTTCCTGAATGCAAGTGCATTCCCTTTATGTAATATTTATGTACCCCTGGTCACAGTATATGAATATTGTGGGTTCCAATCCTACCATGGTTTTTCCCTTTCAGGGTTTCTACGTAAAAATCCTGGTGTTATGGTTTTGTGGTTGATTATCTTGTGTTTTTGCATTTTACTTTCCTACATTTTCTTCTGGTGGTCTGAGAATAAGTTTGGAAATTGATTTACCAATAGAACACTAATTCACCCTCCCTCTTAGTATTCCTTGATTTCAATAATTGGTATGAGAGCCTAGTTCCTTTGAGGAAGCCTAACCACTTGAGGAAGGTCCGAGAGATTGAATCAATGGATTTTGGTTTGCAGAGACAATTTTGTGTGGCACTTGAGGATCTTGATGCAACAACAAATTAAATAAGTTCCTTAAAGAGAAACTTGAATGTAGCTGAAGACTTCATTAATTATTTGAAAGATCAAGTAAACACTTCAAGGGACAAGAGGATAGAGATTATGGACAAGCTGAAGGAGAAAGAATAACAAACCATGGAAAATCAGGACAAAGCTGATGAATGTGATAAGCATGCTAGAGAGAATGTTGTATTGAAGAATGCAATACAATCTATTATGGTGAAGATGCCTAAGGAGATTGAAGACAAGAAGAAGAATGAATAAAGTTTGACTCAATCTTTGAAGGATAGGTCAGATGACTGCTTCAGGCTCACTTATGAGAATGATTAGTTGAAGCTTGAGTTGACACAATCAAGGAATAATGGTCAAGAACTTGAAAGGACGATTATTGCTCTAAGAGATGAACTTGCTACTACAAATGAATACAAAGACAAATTCAATGCTATCTCAGCAAGGCTGGATGAGATGTTGGAAATTCATAGACATGGAAAATACATGCAAAGACTCGAATTTGAGAAAGGAGAATCATCTAGATTTGGACAAAGCAATGCAAAGCCTAATCATAAGAAGAGTAAGAATCCTCCGATAAGATAACCTAATGCTTATAAATTCAATGGTAGATGTTTTACTTACAATAAATTTGGTCATATGAAAAATCAATGCATGAAGTAGGATGAATAATGAAATGAATAATATGAACAATGGTCCTACCTTTACTAGTCAGTGTTTCATATGCAATAATTTTGGTCACAATTTAAACATGTGCAAAGCAGTAATGAACAATTTTCAGAACAAGAGATGTTATGCTTGTGGGATTTTTGGACATATCTCTAACCAATGCAAGATGAGACCAAATTAGATGAATTTCAGACCTATGCAGAAAAATATTATTTGCCATGCATGTAACAAAACCGATCACATTGCAAAGTATTGCAGAAGCAAGAGTAATCCTCTGGTAAACAAAGGCAAATCAGATGAGAAAGGCAAAGCAAAGGTGGAAGAGATCTAAATAAGCATGAGAAGATGTGGGTTAGAAAAGATGAATCCAAGGTAGAAAATGAATCTGCACCTAAATCCGGTGTAGGATCTTCATCTGGTAACTAAGGAATTTGGCCTTAGGGGGTGGAATCTTCATGTACAATCTTGTAGAATCCTCCTGGTGAGATCTGTGATTGATAAAGGTTGATTGCAGATGCTTGGAGATGATTATCCGAAATTCTTCATGCTGATCTTGGAATTTGGTTGAATGGATTATACTCAACATAACATTGGTTTGAACTTTATAGTTGCACTTATTTGAACTTAAATTTAGGGTTTGCAAAGTTAAAAGGGACAAAATGTGAATCATTTCTCACATTGTGAATGAAGAGTTGAAGCTGTAGAGCAAGGTGAACTGGTTTTCAAGGAAATTGAAAGGCTTCAGGTGATCTGACAAGGAGTTCTTGTGCATCTGACAGAAGAAAAAGGTATTTACGGAAGCGTTTAAACCCTAAATTTCTTGAAATGGCATCTTCTTCCATTGATAAACCTTTGGTAGGAGAAGTTTCTGAGCGAGCAAGGCTTTAATTCAAAAGACATCCTTTAATTCTATTGATGATGATCCCAATGGTGCTTTTTTGTCTGTGCCATACAAATTTTTACACGTTGATGATGTTAGGGCATACATTCACTATTAAATTGAGGAAACTAGAAATAAGGACATCTTAACCCTATATATCGACTACATAATGGATGAAGTTGGAAATCCCAAGCCACAATATGCATAGTTATAGAGGAAGGGTTTCACGCAGTTTGTTCACTTTCTAAAATTCAATGAAGATGAATGGGTAAGATACATTTTGATCCATGTCCATGATGAATTCATATGGTTGGATAGACCCTACAAGATAATAAAGCAGGCAATCCATGCATTCACATGTCTATATCAAATTGGTGGAAAACCAAATTTGAGGAAGGTAACAAATTCAACCATCACAAAGCTAACCGGTGCTCAATTTGATAATTGATGATATCTTGGAGCATGATGTTAAATTTACATCAATGATTATGGGTACAAAGTTTATCAATCTAGCAGATTGAATTTTGTCTCTGGTACTGTGATATATATAGCCTATTAGATGGTAAAAGAGGACATGCAGTATGATTTATGCACAGTTCTTCTTGCAGAGATCCTGAGCAATCTAAAGAAAATCAAAACTGACAAGAAGAATGTCTTCAAATTTGGTTCACTGATTGTTTGGCTAGCTCTGTACTTCATGAATGAAATCCTTGGCATAGGTAGAGTCAAATGGGCATATGACTTACTGGTATCTACTTAGATCAAAAAAATTTGTAGAGATTTGGAAATAGAGAGAATTGGATAGCTACCGTGTGGAGCTTCTTCAAAACATTCCAAGGAAAAATGAAGAATAGAGTAATAATCCCTAAGGAAGTGGTAAACAAATATGTAGACACTATCTGCTTCATGGTCAAAAATGATCAATTCCATATGGAGGTTCTAGAGCATAGGATAGTATGGATAATGCCAATAGGTTATGAGGTTGATGCTCAAACTCTTGAAGGCTATGCTCAACATCTTCTGAGAAAACCAGTTGACCCTCAAGAACCAAAATTGGGCACATTCAAGGAAAAAGATATGAAACTACATAAGAAATTCACTCAACCTGAAAGGAAGAGAAAAGTAACAAAGATGGTCGAGGCTATGGTTGAGAAGATGGGATTTACCAAAGAAACTATTAAGAAAGCTGAGGAGAAGAAGGCTTAGATGGAAGCAAAGATGGAATCAAAGAAGCCTAAGACTAATCCGGTTCCCTCCAAAGAAAAGCCTAAGGAGACTAAGTCTTCCCCCACTCCAGTGAAGTCACCAACAACTCAAAGCTCATCTAGAAAAGGAGTGTTGAAGCAGAAGTAGAAGCCAAAATGGACCTATGTCATTGTATCTCCCATTGTTTTTGAGATAGAGTCAGATGAGGAAGTAAAAAAATTAAATAAGAAAGGAGAATTTGTCAGAGTAATTAGGAAGGAGAATTTGTCAGAGTAATTAGAAAACCATAGTCCAATGGTGAGTCGAGTAAGAAGACAAAATATGAACCCTCTCTAACCGGTAGGCCTACAAGAGGAAGAAGGCTAAGGAAAGAGTTTGATAAGGATCTTGAATCTGGCAAGGTGGAAGGTAAATATACCTTTATTCCCCCATTGATTGCTAGAGAATTTACTAATGAAATAGTTAAGGGTGGTAACCTCAAGAATATTAATGCATACTATGATGATTTTGTTGAGAATGAGAAAAGGGAAATTGAGGAAGCTATTGTGTTACATTTGCATAACTTCAGCAAGTCATTAATTGAGTTAGAACATAGCATTCAAAAATATTTGTATAACATTCTTGATGCTAGAAGGCTAACTGCAAGAAAATTAGATAAAGAAATGAAAGAGCGTGAATTGATAAATATTAGTGCTTGAATTTCATAAGAAGAAGTTAATAGAATCATGGAGATGGCCAATAAGAAAGAATTCAGAAGCAAAAATAGAGTAAACAGGCTCATGGTTGGTAGGGTTGAAGAAGTAAGAAAAGAAATTGAAGAGATACGGAAAAAGTTTCTAAAGATCAATCGATTTCCAATCAATGATGATACTTCTCATCTAGAAGTCCAAGCCAATGTAACCCTTGATGTAGTAGATGGTCAAAATCCTTTGGTTGATAACCCGAAGATAGTGGAACTGAAAGATGAAGAGACCCAAGAGACACCTAAAGATGATACTACACCAAGTGGTGACATCAATGCACAAGAAAAGGATAAAGATGTAGTTCATATTGGGCAGGAACCAGAAAAGGATGCAAAAAGAGAAGAGGCAGAAAAGGAAAAGGCATAGGATAAGGAAGAAGAAGGTGATAAGGGAAAGCAGAAAACTGACAATGTCCCAGTAGTTGTTAGACACAATGCACCACTAAGAGGGGGGTGAATCAGTGGTTCTCAAACTGTTTCCCTTTAACTGACTTATATGAGTATACCGGTTATTAGATCTAACTTAGAACAAACTTACTAGTTAGTGGGGAGCCCAACACAAAATGCAATCACATAAGGGGACATCACATAAAACCAGCATATATGAGGAAAACTCAAGATGGGAAAAACCTCGGCAAGCAATGTTGCTGGAGTCTACTGCTCCAACCCAGCCTCACAATCAAATCTCTATTACAATGTATAGGGCACCAACCCAAGGACCTAAAACCCCTATCTTGTTTATGGGCTACAACCCAAAGAAACTACAATTCCTAATTTAGGGCCCCAACCCAAGGAGATACAACCCCTACACTGAGCTACAACTTAGTGATCACTATGAAAACATCAATTAAAAAAGTAGTTATCTTGTTACAACTGAATCTTGTAACCATTTCATAAACCTTACTCTGTTGGTGAGAAACCTTCTCTTCTACATCGGTACACTTCTCCTGCTGCTGTCATCTACTTCTTCACTACTGGTAAACTCTATCGGTTCATCTCTACTCTCCTTCTTCTTTGTTGGATCTCCACCTCACTGTTTTTCTCTTTACCGGTACTACACTTTGTCGGTCCACTGTCTGCCTTCTCTGCAGCTCTCTTCACTTCTGTTCTGCCTGTATAACCACTACTGGTTTTGCATTGCTACTGGTTGAACACTTCAAACTAGTTCTCTCTCACACCTAGTCTCTTCTTAGATATTTGTTGAGTACTTGACTAATTTTTTCTCACATGAAGAAGTAGCACTCTCTTCTTCTATGCAGCAACTCTACTCACTTATCCATCAACAACCATCTTGATTTTTGGCTTGAATATTTATAGAGTGGTTAGGGTTTCCTCACTTACCTTGAGGCAAACAAAATCTAATAAGATCTTGCCTTATCTGATCTCTTTGACAGCCAACTATACACCTCTGCCATTATCACACCTTCTTGACCACACCTTCTATCTTTGGCAATCTGCGTTTTAGCTTGTCAGTTGATCTCTTGGTCAAGCACCGAGATTGGTCTTGTTGTTTCCTTCAACTGCCTCGATCTTATCAATCACTCTTATTTGTCTCTCAGTTTTCCTATTGACATCGAGATGCAAACCTCTGCAATAGTTCCACAACATTTCCTATGATTTGTGGGATCTACCATTCATGTCAACCAACCCTGCAATTGCCTCGTCGGTGTTCATACCATCTATCACTGCATGCAAGTCCACCACCTTTCCTCCATGTGGCATCCATGTCAAACATCTACCAACTTGGATCTTCATGTTGGTTCAGATAGGATCACTGAACAGACACTCTACTGGTTCCTCTTTTCTATCGGTTTACTAACCTTGTCTGTATCTCACATTCTACTAGTTGACTGCTCATGTTTGAATTTTGTTGAACTATCGGTGGAACATCTAAACCGGTCTTTAGACATGTCTATCCCAAGCATGCACATTCCCACAAGGTTGGAGGATGTTTGTATCTACACCTTGCTCATATTACCAGTGGGCATACATACTGGTAAATACTCTTGATCAGTATTGACATCTCAAGATGCCTTCTCAATCGGTTCAGTGCATATCCCTAATTTCATGCACTTGGTGCACACCTCTTCTTCCTTATCTCACAAAACTATGATATACACAATGCATAATAGGAGATAAGTTCCACTTATTGGTGGAGTGAAACCTTATTTTTGCATCTTGCAATGTACTCATGTGACTTCCCTGTTTGTGCAACATATCTTCAAACATGCACATGTGATCCGGTGATGGCACTTTCACTGTCAGTCATTGCTTCTCATGATGACTGCATCTTCATCTAGAGGGAGTCTTGTTCTGCAAATTCAGAGCATACCTGTGATCTATTCATTCTTCTCCTACTTTGTTGATGTGATTTAGGTAACATTTTTCCTCTTCATCACAAACAACAACTCTAGCACCTTGGCCCTCTAGCTTGTACACTAGTCATGAGCTCTGTAGGTTGACAACCGCTCACTTGGTTGATCTTACTTCTCCATGTCAACACATCACTTACTAGTTGACATCCTTTCCTTACCAGTACTGATCACCTTCCCAACTCATCCACTCAAGTCAGGCACTAACTTGTGTACTAGTGACTCCCGGGGTCATCTTCCTTACCTTACCGGTGATCTTTAACACAAGGTGATATCAAAGATATCTCAACCTATACTCCTCCTTGATAGTGTTTCACATACATCTCTCATACCACTAGTCATCCCATACCATTTGACATCAATGACAACACAATGCCAACAATATCCCCCTTTGGCATTGATGTCAACTCATGTAGTATCTGCCATCCTACATAATCTTTCTCCCCCTTTGTATGATCCAATGGATTCTCACACATGTAGTATGTAGTATACTACAAAATCTATATCCCCCTTTGACAACAATGGCAAAGGGCATTGCCAGGGTATCATTCATCCTTGTGTTTACCAGTCACTGACAGAATGTCTCTCCTTCTTTTTTATACCAATTGTTGCATTTTGTTACATTTTCTCAAGTCACAACACTTGAGATGGAGGACTCAACCATCAAAAGACACCAACTGAGAATGCAAGTTTTATACCATTTGTTAAACTAATCAATTTCAGAGGGATGTGCCAATAAACACTACTCACCTATCGGACGACCTGCATCTCTTCTCGTTTGATCCCAAATTTCTTTAGGAATCAAATGTGATTGTAATACTAGTACAACTAGCCAACTAACAAGTAGGAATCAAATGTGATTGTACTATGAATACAACCAACCAAATGACAGGTAGATACCCCTTACAATTCTCTAGGGTATTCCTACTATAACATCCATCATCTGCAGTTTTGGGCAATCAATGCACTTACTCTACCAAGTTCAATAATCTCGACTTTGCATCATAGACACTTGAACTCCCCCTGAGGCATACATCTCAGGTCCTCATCTCCATTGGGTTCTAACACCGAGGCTCCAAATACCTCCATATACCTATTTAGCTATGCATAGGGGATCATCTGATGATTCTTCAACACCATTGTTTTCACCACAACTTATGACATGATCCTGAGAGATGAAATCCACATTCCATTCTACTGGGCTTATTGCAATGACCTCCAACTTTACTGTCTTACATAACCTGCAAGTACTTATTAGTATTTATGTCGGTAATATCTTGCACATACAAGTTTTCTGTACCGATCCACTATCACAACTGGAGCACCTTCCTATGACTCCTTCCATATTGTGTCACTTTGTATCTTATTCCAATTGTTATCTTGTCATACATTGATACAATAGTAGTGATTCAATTTTGATCTATGGGTGTGTAGTCAAGTCAGCCTCGACACACACTTATCTTCTCATTTTCTTTTTTCATACCATCAACAACATGCTCTTACATGTTGCCTTCATCACTAAGGGGGTGAATGATAGGTTCAGAGTATTACTCCCCCTAATATCTTGCATCTCCTTTAGGCCTTAGGACATATCACCAGTGCATTAGATGCACAATACCAGTCCATTGTCTTCTTCCTCCATACCTACCTAGTCTCATTTATCTTCCCATTTTCAGGCTTGGGAGCAGGTCTTTCCTTCTTCTGCTGATGAGTCCTTCCACTTCTTGATTCTCGATCACAACTAGAAGTGTTACTATAGTAGCACACAACATCCATCCCAAATTCATGATTGGGAAATATCTTAACATTCTGGTTTAAGCATCTTCTCCTGGTCATGTTGTTGTGTTTAGTAACTAGAATCGGTGGACCTTTTGCTCCTGCAGGGACAATTCTTCTTTGGTTCCATGCAGGTCTCTAACTTCCATAAGCTCTGAATTTACCTTCTTGCAGAGCATAGTTATACCGGCCTCCATGTGACTGTAGGTTCCTCTTCTTGCATTCAAACTTTCTATGGCTAAATCCATTGCAGTTGAAACATACAATAGCAGATGGATTCTTTGTAGCATAATTGGGAGAGGGTACATGCATGTATCTACTACTAGATACATTTTGCCCATATGCATGATTTCCATGAGATCCTATATTATTCTTTCTAGACCTCTTTCTACATTCCTCTGCCCTATGGTCATAAGCATTACATGCAAAGTGGTAACCGGTAAAGGATGGCATATGACTTACAAATTTATTTTGTCATGCATGAGGAGATCTTATCGGTTTAGCATCCCCTTTTCTTCTTCTTTGAAAATGGATCCTTGGTTGTCCATTCTATGCAGCTCTTCCATTTGGTCTCTTCTTCTCCCACACTTGCTTTTCCCTGGGGGTGGTATCATTTCTTTGTCCTCTGCTGGTAGGAGGTCTTCTTCGCTTCTTCCTCATTTTCTTGCTTCCGATGAAGCTTTATTCTCCCATCTTCCCTTCACCTTTGGGATCTGCATTGTTCCTTCTTCTTGTAGCACTGGTCTCCCTTTTTGTCTACAAGTCCTCACCAGTTTTGTTTAGATCAACCTTCTTCCAAGGAGCATTTCTCACTATGAAGGTTTTGCCTTTGTTTTCACCATTTGAGGAGACAAACAAAATTTCATTGTGAGGGTCATCTTGTTGGTGGAGCATTCACTGACACCACTACATAAACCTTTAGTATCCTTGGCATGCTTCTTCTTCTTTGACATCTTGTCCAAGGCAGCACTGCTGCCATCAAACTGAGTTCTTACCTTGAGCTCATCCTGATATTTCTCAAGGTCATTCCAGAGAACCTCCATTTCTCCATGTAGTTATTGATATTCTTCATTTTTAACTTCTAGCCTAGACGCTAGATCATCACACCGACACTCCTTGGTGTTATTTTCCTGAGACTTCAACTCTAAGATGCATTTCTCAGATTCCTCAAGGCATTTTGTCAGCCAGTTCTGCTCTACTATAGAAGCATTCTTGAATAACTTGTATTCATTTCTCATATTTTCACTTTCACTTTCCTTGGAGTCCCAGACTGATTTCAAATCATCAGTCAATATTTTTGTCTCTTCTAGTTGAGTGTTCAATAAACCAACCTTTTGGTTGGATATTTCAAGGTAGGTTCTCAACTGGCTGCAATCCTTGTGAACTAATCTTTTGTAGTTTTTAAAATCATTTCTAACATTTTGAAGCTCTTCTAGAGCACTTACCAGTTCACACTCAAGATCTACTTTTGCATCTTCTTCTTCATCATCATTTCCAAATAGATCTTGTTAGCTAGATCTATTTACCTTTTTTCCTTCTTCATCTTCTTTTTCAGTGTCGTTGTCAAACACATCATGTTAGGATTCCCAAAGATACTAAGAGGGCGGGGGGGTGAATCAGTATCTAACTAGTTAATGGATTTTATAAACTTATTAAATGAATTGCATGCCAAAACAGTGTACCGGTAAACCAGAAATAATGCAATAAATAAGATCAATAACCACAACATAGAAAGCACACCATAACACAATATTTTTAATGAGGAAACCCGGTGCGGGAAAAAACTCAGTGGGATTTGTGACCCACAATATTCACTCACTGGCCAATAAATGAATATTACTTACAAATGTGGTGCCTACACATGTAGGAATGCTCACTGCCTAGAGCTCACTACTCAAAAGCAAAAAGGGAAGTCTCACTGACTTACAAAAATGGATTATGTAAATCCAATATCATGTACTACTTCGGTTTAGCATCTGCTATGCTAGGTTCAATACCGGTTTAAGTTCATACAACTTCCATAAACCTTATTCCAAAATCTGCTTTAATATTCACATCTGCCTATTACATTCCATACATGCTTATATAAATGATTTACAATATCTCATACTTATATGAGTCCTATTACAATTCACCTTGTGGGCTTTACAAAAAGATTTTACAGTTAAATACAAAATATAATAAGCAAAATCCTGTCAGCTGGGTGCCAGTAAACATCTTTGCCAATGTCGGTGTCGGTGCCTATGCCTATGTCGGTGCCATAGGATTGTAAGGTTGCCATCAATGACAATACCTTCAATCACCTACAATTTCTCATTGGAGTGTGCATTTACCAACAATCTCCCCCTTTGGCATTGATGGCAACACTAATGAGAAAAAGCCAAAATTGTATCGAAAAAGTGTTGTCCAAAAGTCTTACCAAACCTGTGTGCTCCCCGTGAGCGTGTGCTCCTTACTCCTTTTTCTCATCATCTACTACTCCCACTTTGGTATCAATGACAAAGGTTGTCATTCAATGTCAATTGAGTGTAGTTCCTGTCTGGATCCCTGTAACATGTGGGTTACAATCTGATACAGATCCACTAATGCAAAATTTAGGTTGTTATAGAACCTCTCACTATCCTTTAGTGTTGCTTCCGTTCTTTGGATTTTACCAGTGAGTATGTGCATTTTCTCTTCCGGTGTCTTAAGTCCTAGAACAAGAGTCTCAGAAATCTCTTTTCTCAAAGAGATGAGGATATCTAGTTTAGGATCTAGTCTGCATTTGAGTTCCTTTGCCATAAACTTTAATCTCTCCTTATCTTTTTCAAGTTTTTCAATTTTCTCTTCATAGCCGGTAATTTATTGTTCTACTACTGTTATGGTGTCTGATGAACCTATTAAATTATCAGCAATATTATTGATTTCCTTTTGTGCTTTACTAATCTCTATATCTATATCCTCTGTCAAAATGTTTCTCTTACATGTATCTCTGTACAATTTCTTGAAGTCCAAAATCGTCTTTCTTAGTGCCAGTAATAATGTATCAATATGTTCCTTACTCTTCTTTACTATCTCCTCAAAGAATTTTTCCTTCTCTTTATTTATTTTCTCTCTGAAAGTCTCCTCATTGATCTGATCAATTGTTAGTAGATTGTCGGTTATATACTTAGACAATGTGTCTAATTGGTTTAAAGAATCTTTGTTTTCTATGTTACACTTGGGTGCAATCATCTTCAAAATTGGTATGGTGTCATCAATTGCCTTATATGCAAGTGCATTGCAATCAGTTATTTCTTAATTGAATCAAGCAACACCTCTATTATATTGGTTGGCCGGAATTCTGTTAGTGAAGAATCAGATGATTGACCAACTATCTTAATGATTTGTAATCCACTGGTGTGAGGAACCTCTTTGCTTATGGTGACCTCTGGTAGGTTAGTTTGAGTCTGCATTTCTACTAGCAAGGGTTTAGGTTTCTCAGCTGATGTTGATGGCACAGTCTCTGTCTAAACCTTTAGCTCATTCTTCTTCTCTTTTGATTTCTCAGTGTGTACCTCATTCTGTTTCTCAGAGCTTTCCACTGCCGGTTTTTCTAATTGTGACTTTGTGTTTTCTACTGGTTTCTCTGTGTTTACCTCTGAAATGTCTACAGCTGGTATCTCAACAGATTTTTCAGTGCTATCAATTGTCGGTTGCTCAGTAGATACATCAGTATGTACACTAGTGGTATCTTCCTTTCTTGTGTCCAGGGGGTTAGTTGACTATTCAGTTTGTTGCTCAGCCCCAATTTCAATATTTCCAAGTGAGTCCTCAACATTTGTCTCAACTGTATTGTTCTCTACCAGTGGCTTAGTTGCCACATCTCTCTTCTCACTTGTCTCCTTATCAACCACAATGTTGACTTCCTATGTATCAATATTCATTGTATACAACACCTCTGAATCAGGATTTGTGTCCTCATGAGTTGTCTCCATACTCTCAACATTATCTTTCATCGATGGTGTATCAATGGTTTGTCTTGGTGGAGTATCAGAAGGTGGAGGCAAGTTATCTGTTATCTTTATGCTCGGAGGTCCTGTTGGTCACCAAAAGTGATTAACCCAAGTACACCTATTGATATATGAAGTAGCCAATTCAATCTATGAAGAACCTCAGGGCTTGGACAACATGACAAGGATATGAATCCTTCTACTCTTCAGGCTCTGCAAAACCTAGGTGGGTATACCTTTGATACTTAAAATTAAACCTACTACACACCTATGACAACATAAATAAAGTAGATAGATCTCACAAAGGCTTAACAACTAGGAGGTTATTGTAGACGGGCTAGATCCACATTGACATCTCAACTAAGTTGAAGCATGAGATGGATGAAACATTCCCACAGAACATAAAACAAAGGTAGATATTCTAATTTTTTTATTTTAAATCTCTGAGAAAACCCCAAAATCTATAAGATCAGTGCCTTATCCAAGGGAAATAGAGTCATACATCAAACTGAAAAATGAAAACATTTATTGCAGATCCAATTTATTAAGAAAGATATCCCTATATTAATGCCTGACATTAATACATTCTAAACTCATACAAAGGATTATACATATCCAGACATTATCCTGAATCCAAAATGATTGCTCATAGAATTTAAACTCTTACTTGAAGAGTACTTGAAAACAACCCTTACACTCCCACTTTGAGAGGACAAACCCAAACTCCCTTGAAGACTAGATTTATTGAAAATAGAGAATGCTTAGAGACAATCCAATAAACTATGTATGTGCCTTACACATACATGACTTGCAACAAAAACATTTACAACAAGAAGATACTCTACTACTGAAAGAAACACTGCCCTGTACAATCTTGAAGAATACTCAAAATTGGAAACCATGAAAATATGGAGCCCTCCTCCAAATTTCTGGAACCCTTACAATGAGAAAAAAATGAGAATAAGGAGAGGGAAAAAGTTTAGGTCTGCAACCAAAATTGCCAAGTGTCTTTTCTTCTAACTAAATTTCACTTCCTTCATCTTTTCCGTGGAAACTGCTCCCACAATATCCATTTTTTTTAAAAAATTAACTGCATTATTGGTTTCCTTATCTCGAGAGATTTCCGACAATATATAATACTTGCCATTTTGAGTAAAAATAGACCTTTCGCGAATTAAAATTTGAATGTGGAGGCCATCATTTAAATTTTCATTTTTCCTCAATAGTTTCAACTATATATTTAACTTTAATTTTTCTCAATTTTTGGCCTGATTTTTCATCTAACGCCTTGCCACGTGGTAGCCTATGATTCGCTCGTAGGGTCTACTAGTCGCCACCTGTCTGTCGGGTCTACCACATGTCTGCCACCTCAGCAGTCTGGTCTCAGTCTTTCAGTGGAATTTCTTCTTCGATGAGCGGTCTATAGGTCTCATCGAACAAACACTTTCATCGAAACCTTTGGGCCCACTGCGGACCACCACCTGAGCGCCATGTCACTTCTCCGTCATCACCACCTAGACCTACCACTGGACTGCCACCTAACCAGGACCCGCTTGCTCGACCGCCATCGGACCTGCCACCTGTCTTTTGCCATTTCACGATGGCTAACGAGCTTGCATCTTCGGGTCATGAAGTCACACCGGCCGTTGGATCTCCTGAACCTTCTCACTCGTTAACTCTTTACGATCCACCTGAGTTTTTTGCCATTTCGCAGAGCTTAACATGCAAGCATCTCCCCTTCGTGAAGTCATGACAACCGTTGGATCTCCTGGAACTTGCTCACTGGTTAATTTGCTCCTTCTCTACAAAATTCATCTACCTCGAGATCTGTGCCTACATGGGGTCCCACCTTGTCACCTCCTCGGTCACCTCAGGAAGTGCACCCATGCGCATGGGGTCTGCCTTGGGCGCCCATCAGCACCATCCGTCAAAAGTCTCCAAGGCTTTGACATTATAGATGGGTGTGTTATTTCTAATAAATACCATAAAATCCCATTTCCCAGCAAATATGGGATAATGTGTGCCTGAAACTGTGCATCTTGTGAAACTTTTAATGGCGCCTTGCCTAGGGCTTTCATTTGCCAATGGGATTTGCTGAAAGTTTAATAGCCACGTGAAGGAGAGTGTTGGCTTCACCTAGTAATTGTATTGGAAGTTTTATGTGTCATTTTCATTGCTGCCAATACATTTGGTTAAAAGTTTAAATGCCTCCAAAACACCACGTTGCCTGCAGGAGGACTTGGCTTTGGGCCATGGAATTTACTTATACCTACACATTGCATTTTCTTGAAAGTCTCCTTTAACTCTCCCACTCTCCACGCAGAGGACTGGCAATTGCACTAACTGGTTTCTTTTGACTTTGCCCTTCTACATGTTACGCAGGGAAAATGATGCTGGCAATCGTTGGATTTGGGAGAAACACCCACCAGTTGCATTGGCTATGTTTTAGATGCCCTTCAACAGCCTTTTAAAAGCCACTCCATGCACAGGGCAGAGAGAATTTACTATGGTTGAAAGTTTTTGCATTTTTTAAACTCCACTCCACACTGCCAATTGCATTGGCCTGAAGGGAGGATGCTGCTTATGGCATTTGCTTTAGAAGATTTTAAATGCTACCCTTTGGCCATTCACGTAGAGGGAGGAACTTGCTAAATTTCAACATACCAAAAGCATTTGTTGTTGTTTGAAACTTCTTGGCATTTCCACCTGCTATGTGGGAGGAGGATACTAGTTCTAAACTAGCCAATTGCATTTACTTCAAAGTTTCTATAGCTTCAAACATGCCACGCAGGAGGAGTTTAGATTGGCTTTCATAACTATTAACTTGTATTTGTCTGCAGCTTCAATGTTGCCTCTCCTCCACCATATCACCTAGGGAAAAGGATGCTGACAATCATTGGATTTTGGGGAAACATCCACCAGTTTGCATTTGTATAAAATTTTCTGCATTTCCTGGACCATGCGTGGGAGGATGGAACATTTGCAGATTGTATGTGTTTCAAGCTCCTTCGTGCCTTCCTCACATTACACTTGCTAACTGGAGTTATGAAAAGCTTCTTCTAGCTATCATGCAAAGGGTGAAGGCTGCTCCATCTGCTAATCACATTTGTCTAGGGGTTCTAATGCCATTCATATTATGATAAACACTCTCGTGATGTTGTCCACTTCCAGATATTGCCTTGAATTTGTCAAACTTAAAATCTACCTTCTTTAATTTGTTAAGAATGAAGTCAAGAGCTTCTACACACATCACAGGTGACAATACAACTCATCCACTACCCAAAGGATCTCTGTATACTCCATCCTTAGTTCTGTCTTGTCTTGTACCAGGAAATTCAAAACTTCAACTTATGACAAGACCATTTTCGCCATAAAATTAAGGCATAGGCATTCATCTAGGTTGGGCCCCAAAGTGGGTTTGACTAAAAAAAAATTTATTTTCATGCAACTGACCTTTGTAATACCTCAGGAACCTTAAATTTACCTCTGGAATCGATCGATACCATTTTCGGATCACCAAACTGAATTTTGCAACTTTCAGGCACTTGCGCTTCATTTTCACATTTAATAGCGAAGACGTAATTTTCAAACCAGTCAAAACACCTTTCTGGACCTCACCATCTGACAGGTGTGTACTCTGATATACAAGCATGAACTCTACCAAACAATTTTCCAAGACAAATCCCGAGCGAAGAGATATTAATTGTCAAAAATGACCAACTGGCTTTGTCGACACTGCGGACCTAATGAAGTCAATTTTCAGGCAACACATGATGCCTTTCTTAAAAATATCAAACGATCTCCGTAGACCCTCAAATCTGAGACATAGGTACCTTGAAGTATATATAAAATCTTAGAACACTCATTTCAACCAAAAGACTGACTGGATGCGAATGACGCGTTCATGAAAATAGCAACTTTAACTAATACGACAATGAAAGTACAGATCACTGAAAGAGATGGCTCAAGAAACCCTCTTGAAAACCGATCAAATGGATTGGTAGGAGCTTGAAACTAGAAACATAGCTTGTCATTTATACCAACAATAGCCCAAAACAAACATTGTGACATGACATTCACTAAGGCAACACTTATGCAAAACAGGGCTTCGACTAGCAGCTGAAACAAGGACTTGTCAAAAAACACAAACTGCGAACAGATTGAGCTTTGAAAACTGAGCAAATGGATTTCTAGAGACTTGAAATTTTGCATGATCACTCACATTTATGTATAGAATTGAACCCAATTTGAAACTCTTTACGATGATTAACAGGGCAAAATATGTAAACACCCAAAGTAGGCTGCTCAATAAAATCTGCATTTGTGCCTAAAATGCACTTTCAGCTCACCCCTTGAAATGGATACCTGATAAACTGATCCAAACTAAATTCTGAAAGTTTCACATCACTTCATTAACCAAATGAAAGGTGTAGGACACATTTCCCAAGCCTTACCCTTTGAAAATCAACTAGCTCCATTTTGCCCTCTCTCTAACTAGGCCATTCAAACTGACTCATTTGGAATTGCAGAGCAAAATTTTGAAATGGGCCTCTAAACTTGACTCAATTTTAATGAGTCCCAATAGGTCCACCTACCTTACCTTTACCTTTATCTTTTTCTTTTTGATAGACTTTAAAATTCTTTGATTGTTTAAGCTCTTCTTGTTTTTCCTTTTCTACAAATAATATATCCCACTTATCTGTTGTCTCTTCTATGATCTCATTTACTCTACCAGCCATTAATGCTACGTGTCAGTGACTAGTTGAAAATATTGTCTGGTTTGCCTCACTTATTAGTTCATCAATCTCTTCTGTTGAATTTACTAGGTGAACTACAAATAGTTTTTCTATCTTAATCTTCTTGTCTAGTTCCACAATTGCTAACCTTTTAGCTTCTAACCTTCTGTACAAGTCATTGGGTAAATCATCTACAACCTCAATAAATTTTTTCTTGTAGATATCTAGTGTAGGATAACATTGTTTTCTATGCTTTCTTTTTCTTCATTTGAAAATGTGTTATACAACTTGGTAATGTTTGATAAGTTACCATCTTCAGTTATTTCATGTAGAAGATTGTCAAATGGAGGGATAACTTGTTTTTCTTTCTTCTTTATTGGAGTCATCTTCTTTGCCAGAGGCCTAACTACCTATTGTTTTTGTCTTGTTCTCTTGGGTGCAGGAGAGGATACTGGTGAGGGTTTTCTTTTTCTTTCTACCCTTTTAAACTATGTCGGCATTTCACTGTCAGAGGAGGTAGCAACCGGTGAAAGATGCGTTTTTTGGTTGTAATCCTTCCAAGTCGCTCTCCTTAATACCAGTTTTATTCAATATGTCTTCCTTGATTGCTTTTGCCTGCCTTGTTCCTTTTCTAACTATTTGTTCAATTTTCTTTATTCTTTTATGTGACTGAATTTTGCTTTCAATTGTTTCAGCACTTCCAAATACTTTTTTTGTTGGTTCTATAGGGGCTTCTAGAAGGGATTTTGCATAGGTTTCTATTATATTCTCATCAGCCTCATATCCCATCTCTGTAACCCAAACTATCTTCAGAACCACTACCTCCATCCAGATTTCATCTTTCTTTATCACAAAGAATATCTCCTTTTGATACTTATCAACTATAGCTTGAGATAGCCTTATTTTGGTTTTCATCCTAGCTTTTAGTGCCTGAAAATGTTAATTTATGTTCTTCACCCTATCATCTCCCATGTTGTTTAGAATATCCAAAAGTTGTTTTCCTACTGGTATGTCAAATCCAGAATCCTTTTTACCGATACCGGGAACTTCTTTGGTGATATATAGCAATAAGCATACAAGTAAGTTGCCAAATCTGAATGTTCCCTTCTTGTCCCCTTTGATTTTCTTCAGATTGTCTATTAGCTCATCTTTTAACCATTCACATATGTCAATCTTTGTAGTGTTGTTTACCATGTCATAAGCACTTTTGATACAAAAGCTAGAAATAGAGTTTAATCTATTGGCATGTGTAACTTTGTATCCAAGAATCATGCTAATGAATCTTTACATTGATATCCTTTACATCATTTACTCTTAGGGATCTCTAGTCAAAGGTTGTGTCGGTTAGGGTCATAATTGTGTCATTTGGAACCTTCTTAGTTTTGTTAGGAAGGTAAGCCTGTCACTACCCTAACTACCTCTTTTGTTATCTTGTGAATGAAATCCAACCAAAAGAACTCCCCATGTACTCTAGTTAATACAATCCTTATAATATCCTTTGGAAAATCAGGGATACTAAGAATCTCCACAAAACCTAGGGTTTCAACTATCTTATGTTTTGGTTTCACATTTCCATTAACATCACAAATTATTTTTCTATACATGTTCATCATCTCTTCAGCTCCTAGTTCTTCAATATGACAATGTATGTAAATTCTAGGATCCTCAGCATAAGAAACTCCTTTGGGTATTTTAGAAAATGCTCTTAGGGTATCATCTTTCTTTGCAATTTTAGGAATAATTTTAAATATGGGTCTAGGGTGCTTAACAACTTCAATTAGAGTAGGGTTTCCAATGCATTTAGGTGTAGAGGAGGGAGCCATTGTATAAATACCTTAATTTGCCTTTAGGTTTGAATGCTTGAATGATTTTCTTCACTTCTCGCTATGGATGCCTTCGCTTGGGATTTTCATGCTCTAAGGAAACTTGAATGCTCGGTGAATGAAAAAGAGCCAAAACACTTGATTTATATAGTCATTTCCTTCAACTACCACATTAAATGCTTGTCAATTAAGTGAAACTTAACACATCTGTCCGTAAAGAAGTATTTCAACTTCTCACCATCAATCGAGGGTAAATTAGCATGTTCTCCAATTAGTTTCCATACCCCCAAAAGGTTTCTTTTCAGTTTGATGAAGAATCTCCTGCCGGTGGAGTGATACTATGTTCTATCGGTGAAGGAATAGAATCATTAACATTCTGATCTGACTTCCTAATCCATTGTTTTGAGAATTCTTGTTTTACCTCTTCAACCTTCTCTTTACCTTTCAAACTGGGTCCTTTGTTATTTGCCAGTGATGCCTTACTTCTACAAAATTTTGCAATATGTCCAATCTTGTTACAAGCATAACAAGTCACATTGTTTTTCTGAATAGCTTTTCCATTTCCTATGCCAGTATGTGTTCTGCATTGACTAGATAAGTGTCCAAATCTTCCACAAACATAACATCTTACATTCATTCTGCAATTTTCTGAATTATGACCAACTTTGTTGCATTTAGAACATTGATCGGTGGGTGCATTGGTGTTCTGATAGTTTCTAGATCTACAGTGATTTTCTCTATGACCATACTTGTTACAATTAAAGGATTTTCCATTGAATTTGTAGTCATTAGGTTGTCTTATTGGTTTATTGTGATCATAAATGTTTGCAGTACCGGAGCTTTCACCAATTTCAAAGCCAAGGCCATTTGTATCTCCATTAGGTTTCTGATTTTTCAACATGTCATCAAGTTCCTCTCAACTTTTCTTGAATTTTTCTTTGTGTTGATTTGTAGTAGCCAACTCATTTTCTAAGAAATCTTTTTGTCTCATGAGTTCAGTCTTATCATGCTCCAAGTGAATTATATCTATCTTCAACATATCATTTTCATGACTAAGTCTTAGATATTCATTTCCAGCATCATTGATTCTCCTAGCCAAATCATCTTCATTCTTCTTTCGGTCTTCAATGTCTTTACAAAACCTCATAGTTATATCTTGCATCTCATTCCTCAAGGTCATGTTTTCTTGCTTCATCTTGCTTACAAGATCATTAAGAGTTTCTTTTTCATCATCATCACTTTGTATCTTCTCATGAAGTTCTCTTCTTTTGTTCTTAGCAATAGTGAGATTTTCTTGAAGTCCTTGAATGATTTCCTGTGCAGCCTTCAGATCATCTTCAAGTTTCATACTTTTCAACTTTTATGCATCATAATCTGCAAGAGTTGTTTCCAATTGCTTTCTCAGGTTTTCCATCTGTACCGGTGTCAGAATCTTCCTCAAGTTGTTAGGCTTTTGAAAATAGAGGACCAGGCTCTGATACCAATTGTTAGGATTCCCAAAGATGCTGAGAGGGGGGGGGGGTGAATTAGTATCTAACCAGTTAATGGAATTTTTAAACTTATTAAATGAATTGCATGCCAAAATAGTGTACCAGTAAACCAGAAATAATGTAGTAAATAAGATCAATAAGCACACCATAACACAATATTTTTAACAAGGAAATCCAGTGTGGGAAAAACCTCGGTGGGATTTGTGACCCACAATATTCACTTACTAGCCAATAAATGAATATTACTTACAAATGTGGTGCCTGCACATGCAGGAAGGCTCACTGCTCAAATACAGAAAGGGAAGTCTCACTGACTTACAAAAATGGATTATGTAAATCCAATATCATGTATTGCTTCGGTTCAGCATCTGCTATGCCAGGTTCAGTACCGGTTTAAGCTCATACAACTTCCATAAACCTTATTCCAAAATCTTCCTTAATATTTGCATCTACCTATTACATTCCATACATGCTTATATAAATGATTTACAAGATCTCATACTTATATGAGTCCTATTACAATTCACCTTGTCGGCTTTACAAAAAGATTTTACAATTAAATACAAAATATAATAAACAAAATCCTGTCAGCTGGGTGCCGGTAAACATCTTTGTCGTTGCTGCTGACTGTGCCTATGCCTGTGCCGGTGCCTGTACTGGTGCCATAGGATTGTAAGGTTTCCATCAATGACAATACCTTCAATCACCTACAATTTCTCATTGGAGTGTGCATTTTCCAACACATCATAGCGGCGGGATCTATCTACATTATCCTCTTTTATCTGTGACTCAATGTCTGTCTCATGGGCCATGAAGAGATGAGTCTCCACATCACCAATGTTATAGAAACAATTTGAAATGCCTCTATCATCTTCATATGTATCTTTAGCATTTTTCTTCTCACTCTTGCAAGTTGATTCAATGGTACAGGGTTCATTTCCATAGAGTTTCTTTAGTCTATCCCATAGACTTTTTTCTGATTTACACTTATCCACCTGTTAGAAGACATCACTGGTGAGCCCACTAAATATGGCCTTCATGGATTCTTCATTGCACAAGCATCTTCTTTCTTCTTCAGATCGAGAGGGAGGATTGTCATTCCTAGGGAGACCACTAATAACCTACATCCATACATCAAACCCTAGAGAGGATAGGAAGACTTCCATTCTACAACTGTAAATGGCATAGATTGATCCATTAAGCACTAGAGCAGGGATTAACACTAAACAAACCATTGTGTCCTTAAGCCAGAATCTACCCAAGCTAGAGAAAGCTCGTCTAACTGGGAGCCTATGCTCCAATACCAATTGTTTGACAAAATGCACCACTAAGAGGGGGCCGAATCAGTGATTCTCAAACTATTTCCCTTTAACTGACTTATGTAAGTATACCGGTTATTAGATATAACTCAGACCAAACTTACCAGTTAGTGGGGATACCAACACAAATACAATCACATTAGGGGACATCACAGAACACCAACATGTACGAGGAAAACCCAAGATGGGAAAAACCTCAGTGAGCAATGTTGCTGGAGTCTACTGCTCCAACTCAGCCTCAATCAAATATTTGTTACATTTTTTAGCACACAAACCCAAGGAGCTACAACCCCTATCTTTTTTACGGGCTACAACCCAAAGGAACTCCAATTCTTGAATTAGGGCACCAACCCAAGGAGATACAACCCCTGCACTAAGCTACAAATCAGTGATCACTATGAAAACATCAATTACAAAAGTAGTTATCTTGTTACAAGTGAATATTGTAACCATTTCATATACCTTACTCTTCCGATGAGATACCTTCTCTGCTACACCAGTACACTTCTCTTGCTGCTTCACTATCGGTAAACTTTATTGATTCACCTCTACTCTCCTTCTACTTTGCTAGATCTCCTCCTCATTGTTCTGATCGTCACTGATACTACACTTTGCCGATACACTGTCTACCTTCTCTGCATCTCTCTCCACTTCTGCTTTGCCGGTATAACCACTACCGGTTCTCCACTACTATCGGTTGAACACTTCCACCTGATTCTCTCTCACACTTAGTCTCTTCTCAGATATTCATCGAGTACTTGACTGATTTTTTCTCACATGAAGAAGTAGCACTTTCTTCTTCTATGCAATAGCTCTACTCTCTTATCCAGCGGCAACCATCTATATTTTTGGCTTGCATATTTATAGACTAGTTTTCCTGCCAAAAACTAATTCAAACTTTGATCGGTTAGGGTTTTATCACTTAACTTGAGGCAAACCAAATCCAATCAGATCTTGCCCAATCTGATCTCTCTGATAGCCAACTATACACCTCCGCCATTATCACACCTTCTTGAGCACACCTTCTATCTTTGGTAATTCTTTTTACCTTGTCGGCTGATCTCTTGGTCAAGCACCAAGATTGGTCTTGTTGTTTCCTTAAACTGCCTCGATCTTCTCAATCACTCTTAGGTATCTCTTAGTTTTCCTCCAGACCTCAAGCAACAAACCTCTGCAATAGTTCTGCAACACATCCCATGGTTTGTGGGATCTACCATTAATGTCGACCAACCCTGCATCTACCTCGCTGATGTTCATACCATCTATCACTGCATGCAAGTCTACCACCTTGACTCCATGTGGCATCCATGTCGACCATTTTCCAGCTTGGATCTTCATGCTGGTTTAGATAGGATCACCGAATAGACACTCTACCAGTTCCTCTTTTCTGTCGGTTTACTAACCCTGCCGGTATCTCACATTCTACTAGTTGACTCCTCATGTTTGCACTTTGTTGAACTATTGATGGAACACCTAAACCTATCTTTAGACATGCCTATCCCAAGCATGTACATTCCCACAAGGTGGGAGGACATCTATATCTACACCTTGCTCATATTACTGGTGGACATACATACTGGTAAATCTTCCTGATCTATACCAATATCTCAACATGCCTTCTTAGGCGGTTCAGTGCATATCCTTGATTTCATGCACTTGATGCACACCTCTTCTTCCTTATCTCACAAAACTATGATGCACACAATGCATAATAGGATATAAGTTCCACTTATTGGTGGAGTGATACCTTGTCTTCTGTATCCTGCAATGTACTCATGTGACTTCCTTGTTTGTGCAACATATCTTCAAACAAGCACATGTGATCTGGTGATGGCACTTTCACTATTAGTCATTGCTTCTCATGATGACTGCATCTTCATCTGAAGGGACTCCTGTTGTTCTACAACTTCACAACATACCTATGATCTATTCATTCTTCTCCTACTGTGTTGATGTGATTTAGATAACATTCTTCCTCTTCATCACAACCAACATCTCTAGCACCTTGGCTCTCCAGCTTGTACACTGGTCATGAGCTCTATAGGCTGACAACCACTCACTTGATTGATGTGAATACTCCATGTCAACACATCACTTACTAGTTGGCATCCTTTCCTTACCGATACCAATCACCTTACCAACTCATCCACACAAGTTAGGCACTAGCTTGTGTATCAGTCACTCCCAGGGTCATCTTCCTTACCTTACCAATGTTCTACAACATAAGGTGATATCAAAGATATCTCAACCTATACTCCTCCTTGACAATGTTGCACATACATCTCTCATATCGATAGTCATCCCATATCATTTGACATCAATGTCAACACAATGCCAATAGTAGTCATGGCAATTAACACTCCTAAGGACAAAGGGAAAATAATTCTCTCACAAATCTACATTAATCTTGATAAACTACTTGATATTGGGCAGATGTCTCCAGCTTAAAGGCTAATGGTTACCGCAGTAGTCCAGGCTCAAGCTATTCAAGATGGTGAAATCTGAGAATGAGAACAAGAAGTTGATTGAGAAGTATGTATGTGTTTTACAAAAGTTGGTACCAGAATTGAAATTAGATCCAAACTCCAACCCCTCTGGTAAGTTGCTAAAATTAATTAATAATATCAATACTAATTTTCAAGCAATGGAAAAAGCAACCACCAAGAAAGTATTGGACAAATTCCAGGAGGTGCATTTGTGGACATTCCGGAAGATGATTGAATATGATAGAGTTAGAGTGAACAAAGGACTATAGACTATCTATGAGGCATTGAGTGAAGGAGGAAAGATATACAAGTCAAGCCTTATATTGTCTAGATTCACGTCTAATATAGATAAGAAGATCAGTGTTTGCTAGGGGAAACTTGATAATATATCTCAGTCATTTGATTCCAATGTAGCCCTTGCCAACAGTGTAGAAGGTCAAGTGATGGCTCTAACTGATCAAATATCAATCCTAAACTCAGAAAAGGACAAGATACTGAGGTGGTTTGGTGAACTCCAGAACCTTATTTCTCCCCAGATGGACACCATGCTGAGCAATAAAGTTGATTTCTTGAAGACAATGACTCAACCAGTTCCATCAAAATTGAAAGATGTGAAGATATATGCTTATGTTTTTAGTGCTTTCATCATAGTTTTGGACAACTTGAATAATGGGTGGGACACCCACTTAGGATTTTTGAAGACCACTTTTGTAGATATCTTCAATTATGTATAGAATATCTGGTATGTACCCTTGTAAATAAGTTTTTGAGCAGCTCCCCAACTTTGGTATTGTTGTCGAAGGGGAGAGGAGTGAAAAATGTACATAGGATGAAAAAGTAATTGGGATTAGGAACATTTTTATTGGTGCTCTTAAAATAAATATTAAGGGGGTTAATGACATTTACAATATCTATGTTTGTACTCATGTTAGATAGAGTAACTTTTAGAATGCATTAGATTATGGTAGTAAACATGATATGTTCTTGTTGATGTTATAAGTAATGGAATTGAGATACCCTAGGGAAGTTAAAAGTTGAGTGGTGTATATTTTAGCTTGTGTAATGAGTTCATATGGTTATGTTGGCAACAACAATGTAGGAAAACTTTGGGGGGGGGCTGACTCAGTTTTCACCAAACTTAAACAAATTAACCTCAACTTAAGATCTGATTAAGAACAACAATAACAAATATAAACACAACATCAACAACACACATAACACACAAGTTTTTGACATGGAAAACCTAGTTAAGGAAAAAAAATGGTGGGAACCTACCCACAATATGATGATACTTTGCAGTAGTATGTGTAAATATTATAATGGGGAATATACATACATTCAGACACATTTCTCAAAACCATAAAGGCTACAACTCTGGGAAGGCACACTGCCTTACAAAGATTGGACACCATTCTAAATTAAATGAACTGAAATAATAGCATCTCCAAATGCCTGATCATAATTCCGGTTAAGCACATTGTCTGCTTTGCAACACTTCTTTTCTATTCTCCACACTTTTGAAAGATCAATTCGCTTGTTTGCACATACAACTCTCTCAAATAATGCAAACATAATGCAGACACCCATCTTACATGATTATTACTTATTTATACAAATCCTCAACCTTAATTCCAAGGTCAGATCAACTCATAAAACCTAATTACAAAACTACATCACACGATACATAAATCAATATGCAGACCAATACAATGTTGGCATGAACATAGTATGGACCCAAATCAAAACCTCAAACACACAACACCACTGAATAACTCACCAAGATCATCTACAACACACAAGAACCATCAGGTCGACCAGAAGGTCGTATAAGATGAAGAATACCACTAGACCAATAAAATCTTCAATAACATGGATAACGAACAATGCAGACCAGAAATATGCATAGAACATGATTGAAGAACATAAAAAATCAATGTGCATTCCTCTGCAACAACCACAACAACTTAGATTACAAGAATCATCATCATCTTCCTTCTGGAGCTCAAGAACACCAACAATAAACTGAAAGATACGCTTGTGAAGTTTCAAATCATGAACCACTTGAATTGAGGACACACATGAACGTCCCAAACATTCTCCAAAATCCGCACAACATATTTAATCAATTCTAGAGCAATATGTTATCACTATTTTAAACCTTGGGCGATTTTGTTCCATATCAGCTAAAATCTACAAAATTGTTATTAGCACTTCATATTGCCTCTGAGTTTTTTTTGGTAAAAAAGGTTTAGGGTTTTTGAAATTTACCCTTGCTATGTCTTGGAGTCCTTGTGTTCTTTTTCGATGTTACTTTTTCCACTTAAGTGGAAGGGTCGGTTCGTCATGAAGGGGTTCCCCTTTATGTTTTGCCTTAGGCAGGTCTTTGTTAATTTTTTATTTTTTGTGCCCTTTTCCTAAGTTTTGAGTCCCTTGTCAGGCCCCATAAAGAACACGCAAGTTCAAAGTTGATCTGATGGTGCGCGTGGATTTGCATCTGAAAGTAGCCCGAAGTTTACCTTTTGTGAAGTAGCGAAAAGGTGGCGAGGCCAGGTAAGGTGGTCACGAAAGGGCTAATAGATGATCATCTCTTAAAGGATCTAATGGTTCGTGTTGATTCGCAAAGAAAAGTTGTTGGGGCTTTATGCTTCGTGAAATGGCGAAAAGCTGGTAGGCCCTAGAAGTAAGCAGATCCTGTGGCTAAAGACTGATCAAATCAAAGTTGATCGGGCGGTCTGCGTTGGTTTGTGAAGGAAAGATGTGCAAAGTTCACCTTTCGTGAAGTGGCGAAAAGGTAGTGGGCCTAGCTTAAGGGTGAGAAGAAAAGTAAAGAAGGTGCATCTCAAAACAAATCTGACAGTTCGTGTTGTTTTGCTCAGCAAAGTAGCATGAAGTTTACTCTTCGTGAAGTAGCAAAATGAGCTAGGGGTTACATGGCCAGTGATGTGGCAATACAGTTGGACGTTCAGCTAGGGAAAAAGGTGACTTGTTAGTAGAACATGTGGCTCCTAAGGATAGTGTAGGGCCCTCTTCGATTAAGCAACAATGGTGTTGAAATTTTTGGTGAAGTGGAACATGTGGCAGTCTAGATGTGGAGCCCGATGGAGTTCTTGAACAAATAAATGACTGACACGTAATAATTATCTACCTGCGCTCAATAAGGTAGGTGGATTCCATGCGGAGGGCCCATTTCAAAGGATTAAGGGTGTTAAAGGTTGCACATCTTAAGAGGGATCCAACGATGGGCGTTGTTTCACAGCCCAAAGATGCAAGGTCTTTAAACTTCACAAAGCAATGAAGACCGTTAGCGGTAAGGACTCCATACGGTTAGTGAAAAGACAAGCGGTCACCGTGTGGAGTAAAGATCGAGCGGATGGTAAAAGATCTGGATGGCGCTATTTCACATGAAAGAAATACGTGAGGTTTAGCCTTCGTAAAACAGTGAAAAGAAAGTGGCCCGATTTTAAGCAGCTTGATCCAGGTAAGGTAAAAGGTGCGCAGGTTTCTCAAGATCCAAAGGACTTCATTGTTTCATGAAGAAAAGGTGCGAGGATTTTAACCTCTGCAAAACAACGAAAGGTGAAACACTTTGAAAATTTTATGATCCGTTGGAGCCATTTTTTGAATTCAATTGTGAATTCAATTTTGAGTTGATTGCTAAAGCATGCAGTTTTAATGTTCCAATTCAATGCTCAGTTGTCATATTAAGCTTCACATCAAATGAACATCAACATCATTTTGAAGAGTTTTGCAGAAGAGCCGGTGCACAGAGCAAATTTCTTCAGGTAAGTAGTGAGTCTCTGCATATTGCTTGTTAGTTACAGACTGAATTAGTTTGTAACTAATTTTAATTGATATAACTGCAATTCCAGGATGGAACCAAGAAGGGATTTCATAGGGAAAGTGAATTACCAGGACAGAGTGATATGTGATGATTTTTTGGAACAATTAACAATGTCTACAAATGTCGCAGCCAAAATTAAAGAATTAGTGCCCAAGGCCCCCTGTTTGAGAATTGGAGATGGTTTGTATGACAAAGGGAATTGGTTGAGGGATCCACAAAAAGGGATATCTAGGTTGGGACTTTTCAAGGTGGGTTTTGGTCAAAGACATGCCTCTACTCCGATGAACAGTATATGCGAATTAGACGCGGGAAAGCTCATAGTCCCTGGGGTTTTTATGGATGTAGATCTATTGACCCAAATTGCAATTAATTATGACCCTGTTGCTAAATGTGTGAGAAATGTGAATGGCGGAGCCTTAATTGAGATCAATGATGATGAGTTTAGGAAATTTTTTAAGCTTAGTGAGGTGTCTAGTTATTTAGAGCCCATAAATTTTGATACACTGGCCCAGGTTTACAATGTACAGAGAGATCACCTCAAGAGTGGCCCTTTGAAGGATTTTTTTGTCAAAATAGGATGGCTAACTATTGTGGGCCCTAGTACCATGGAACCCTTCTCTCTAAATTTGTTTACTCTGAGGGCTAAAGGGATGTATTGGTCACTTCGTCAGATTTTTGGGGAAGATGTTGAAACCAGCATGCCAACTCACTACATGCTAATGATAGCATAGATTTTAAACCCCTCTTTGGCAGTAACATTTTATTATGCACCTTATCTCACTGATGCAATCCATGCAAGACTAATAGGGATTAAAAATGGTAAGGTAGATAGACCTTTTGGGTGGTATTCTCTTCTCATGCATATGTTTTTGTTTAAAGGTGTTGATTATTTTTCCATTGAAATGGATTTAGTTAAGGAAAACGATGGTGAGGAGATGCCTGTACAATTGTGGAGCACCATTTTGTCCTGGGATAGAGAGGATGCCAACTACTTGAAGTTTGATAGATGCTTTGCATCTACACTTAGGATTCTCTTATGCCAACAAAACCCTAGGATCCCAAAGGCTCTCTTAGAATTCCTCAGGCCTAAGGAATTTGTTGAAGGTATCAAGATTGTGCACAACTGGGGTGACATATGCTTATACCCTATCTCTACAGTTTTTAGAGTTTATGGTTTCAGAGGCACTCCATATTTATTGCCCTATCAAGTCCCATTGAAGATAGGAATTGCAGAGATCCTAAGGCAAATTGGAGGTGTTCAAGAGGCAGAGTTATCAAATAGGGGAAAAGGGACAATTTTTCCAACTGTCACCATGGCTCATCAATTTGTAATCACCAAGGGTGGTTGGAAATACTTTGATGATTTCTTTCAACCATATAGGTTGTCTACTGCAGTATCAAGGTTTGTTGACCCTGAAGATTTCTTCAATGGCATGTTTAGAAAAAGAGCACTATGTAAAGGTAGGCCACACCAATTTCATTTCCCTAAGGATCTGATTAGAAATGAATTCAATTTGGATGAGCAGGAATTGAGGAAAGAAAAGTGGGTGGCATACAAGAAGGCCCTTGATTTTATTCACCAATTTGATAGTGGTTATGACCCTTTGTCTAGTTTTAATCCTTTTGAGGAAAATGTTAAATTCTTAATTCTTTACTTTGAAGACTTGATGCAAACCCTGAAGGAAAAAAGGGAAGCTATAATAAGGAATAATCTTGAAAAGGCTAAATTAGTTTTAGCCAAGCCTGCCTTGCTAGAGCCATCCCTCCGGGTGATTATGTGATGCATAAGAAGGCAAGATACAATGTGTTGATGCGAGTAACAGGTGAGCCCTCTACTTCAAAAGGGAAGAGAGCAATAGATGATGTCATTGACATCCAAGACTCCCCTAAGAGGCAAAGGGTGGGAAAAGAAGTGCAAATAGGTGAAATTTTGTATTCTCCATCCCAATCCCCTATCCATGTGGGAGATGAGCAGGAAGCGGCAGACCAATTGTTGCAGTTAGGAAGTCTCAAGGAGATTGCCTATACATATGAGGAAACACAAGAGGGAATGCCAGAAGAGCCACCTAGTGTCGAGATGAACTTAACTTCTAATGAGTTCAAAGGCAAAGAGATAGACCATGCTATCAAGTAAGCCAGTGAGGAGTTCCTACCTGATAGTAATTTTGTCACAACACGAGCATCCATGCAATTTGTTTGGAAGAAAAACATTGAGCAATTCAAGGCAAGGTGTGAAAAGAGAAAGAATGAGAAACCCCACAAAGATGCAACTACAGTAGAAGAGGAGGTGAAACAAGAAATGATGGCAAAATTCAAAGCCATTACTCCTGAAAAGGGGAGAGAAATGGTGTCAAAGGCTGGTGTTCTAATCCTCCCTGAATGGGATATAGCAGATGCCTTAGTACTTGAAGTAGTTAGAAAAGAGACCAAGCCTCTGGAAGGAGTGACATTCAACAAGGATAATGCTACTTTGGTCATGTGGTCCTTAAAGAGGGATGAGAATAGAAGAAGGAAGGATGCCTCAAAATCCAATTACCTTGGAGGGATGATTGTTAAAAGAGTGTAGGACATAGGGGTGGTGGAAGCTGTCAGTAAAGTTTTAGAAACTAAAATTCAGTGTGGCAGTGGCTGAGAAAGAATCTAAGGAGAGAGTTGAACTTCAAATAAAATTAGAAACAATTATAAAGGCTTATAATGAATTCAAAGGGGAGGTAGCCAATAGGGATAGCATCATTGCTAGATTACAGAGTCAACTGGCAGGACAATACAAGAAAGGTGAGTCCTCTACTCTAATGATTGCATCTTCTCCAGCAAGACCTTCACCTTTCCAGTCCCATCATTGAATTTCCCCCTTCTCCTATATCTTCTGGTTTTCAACCAGCTGAGACCATTCAACATGAATTTGAAAAGTTAAAATAGGCTCAACCCCTGTTTGCAAATAAATATGAAGAAAAGGTAAAGGCCATAGTTTTGAGTTTTGCTAATACAGTTGGAGATCCCATTGTGCACACTAACATGAAAATAATTTTGGATATTTTGAGTGAGTTGAATGAAGATAAGGCTACTCTAGAGCCAATTTTGAATAAGTGGATGCCTAGAGAAGTGGATCTAGAACTTATGTGTGCATCCTATGATGAGGCTGGATCTGATGCCATTATTAAATCCACGTCTGAGTTAGCAAAAGGCATGACCAGGCTAGTAGAAGGAAGGGCTGGTGTAGAGAGAAAAGCCAACTTGTATAGGAACGAATATACTGAGCATAAGTTTGAATTATTTCCTGGGGGTTTTGTTAGTCCAGATCAGTTGAAGGACAAACAAGTATGGCTTGATGAGCTGGGAGATAACTTATCTCTAAGGGTAATGAAATTATTAATATAGATAACACATCCTTGTTTGTTAAGACAATTGAATAAATGGAGAAGATAAAGTCACACTACGGTTTTTTGGAATCAGAGGTTAAGAAAGTGAGAAACTCTTGGAAAAGGTTAGTTAAGTTGAAAGAAAAAATTGTTAGTTTCTCATGGCCTGTTGATGACGTGTTCCAAGAGTGGACCAAAAAATATGTGGTACAAGAAGAGGAAGTCCCAGAATAGTTAGAAGATGCTATAGTGGAGCAACAAACTGAAAAGGCCACTGGGATTAAAAGTGACATGTAGCTTTTTGAAAGAAATTGCGGTTGTAACAAACTATTCTTGGGAATGTCCAAAGCTTGTATGCATCCATATTGTTATAAATGGATACCAGGACTTAAGAAAAAGGGATCACAACAATTTGTAAAAGAACTCTGTTGAAATATATCTAGGTTTTTTCTAGTTCTCTCAGAGATTACTTTGAATTGTGTAACATTTTCAAGAATGAATATGAATATACAGATCAAAGTTTCAGGCCTAAATCTTCTTTGTCTTCTGGTGTGCATTCATTTGTTTGTTGGTTTCATTTCGATAATTTAGGGTTGTTCAAATGAGCATGGATTGTAAGGCAATCTTATAGACATATTTCTGGCTTTTATCTTCAGGAGAGGGATTAAATGTGGATGAAATATTTATGTCGGTAGATTGATTGTATGTTGCTTTGAATCTGATGAACTATTTTAGTTGAAAGGGAATAACCTATGTATATGCTAGGCATGTATGGGGTTCATGAAAGCCGAAATGATGAAATGTATGAGAATGTTCAATTTTTTGAAAACTCTTGCTTGATTTAGGTGACTCTGTACCTTGGATAAGGCACTAATATCAATTATGGAATTCTTTCTATCTTTCTTGAGGATCAAACTAAAAATGAACATAAGTTTTTCTTTTAATGTTTCAGTTCCATTGAGGTGATGAAATCCATAGGTTTTTAGCATTGGTTTACTATGGATCTCAATTTAAATGTGTGAAAATATTCACAAAAGGTATACCCACTTGAGATTTGGATAAGTTCGAAGTGTAGAAGGTTTCATTGAAACCTTGTTATATGTTATTATGGAATTCTATTTTCTTGGTGCCCTCTTCATATGCAAACAACGTTATCAAATCTTCTTACAGGGAGGAAAGGAGAGAGAAATAGAATTTGAGAACAACAAAAGTGGTGACTCTGATGGGGAGAGTCATAGTGTGTATCTATATTACAGATTTATGCTTGTATTAGCTTGAAAGTTTGTTAGAATCTTTGTGTGTTTGTGGCAGATTGCGGTAGCTTTCATTTTGTGCCATCTCTCTCTCTCTCTCAAAATCTTCCTGTTATCTAGATCTTTGCAAGTGATTTGTCAAAACTTGTTTTCTTATTTTCCCACATTTTTTCTGGGTGGCAACTCTGACAAGTATAACCAGTGCTATTGAATAAGTATAACTCTTTTAAGAGAAACAAGTATAATGCAGAGAGGAAGAAACACCAGGTCATTTATGAGGAAACATCCTTAAGAGACATTGCAAGAGGGATTACCTAAATAGACACAGAGAGACTAGAAAAGATCAGTTGCACATGAGCCATCTAGTGTTGCATGGGTACAAAAGAGCATTCATATGAGTAAGTTATCTGATAGGCCCATATATGCAAATTCAAATTCTTCTTCCTGTGAATCTGAGTAGGACATTTTGGGTTTCCATTCTGGTTTGTTTGGTAATTATGAGGATGTCCCAGTTTTGAATCAAAAGATTTCTCATACTAGTATCTCTGGGAAGGATAGGAATAGCTCTAATATGAAGATGGGCTCTATACCAAGAACTATAGATGGGAATATTAGTTTAATTGATATCTACCAAGTCAATGCGTTAGATTCTAAGGAAATGTTCCATGATGAAGATAAGGTGTCCCAAGAAATTGAGGCTCTCAATAGAAGAGTCCATCACTTAATTTCCCTAAGAGCACAAAAGAAAGAAAATAAGGAAAAGGAAGTGAAAGCCAAATTGATTGAGAGGGATAGGCTTTTAAGACAGATTTCTGATCTTGAATTATTCACCTGAGAAGAAGCTAAGAGTGAGGATGAAGGACCAGTCATCAGAGAATATTTAGTTGCCAAAATTAACCCTGCATATAAATCTATTGTGCAACCAAGTAGGGAGGTCCTTAGTGACCCACAACCTATTAAGAGTGTTGTTGAAAAAGTAAAACATAAATGTATGGAAGATGGGTCTGGGTCTAAAACTATAGTAGAAGTTTCTCACATGCTGTCTGCACATGAGAAAGAAATAGAAAGAATGAGAAAGGAAAAAGAAGACCTGCAAAGGGAATTAGAGAAAGCTGAATTAGAAGTAGCCAATCAAGAGGTTAAACAAAAAATTAATTATGTAAAGGCTCCTCCTATAATTTTTCCTTCAACAGACTTAAGTAAACCTTCACCTCAGCCTGCTTCACTCCCTCTAGTAAAGATTCAGTCAACCTTACCTGTGAGCACTCCTCCAGCTAATCAAGTTCCTATTACTAATCAAGGTAGCCAAATCCCTCTGACTCATTGTTCCAATATGAGAATGAATATGGGTAATAACTCTAATGCTAATTAGTTCCAAAGAAGACTCATTAACTTGGAATTATATAGACAGCTATTTTTTTATGGAATCCTAGGGTATCCTAACCATGTTCCTACTGAATTAAAAGATAGGCTTCATAAATTTGCTTGTAATAATGCAATCAGCACATAAGAGCATCTAAAATCATTTGGTGACCTAATAAATGATTATGAAATTATAGATGAAGATGTCATCATGAAACAATTTGTACAATCTTTGGTAGATGATGTAAGGGATTGGTATAGAGGTCTGCCTGTGAATAGCATTCGTTCTTGGGAGGATTTTAAGAATTGCTTCCAGGAACAATATGGTGATAAAACAAATGTGAGCTTCATGCTCAATGAGTTCAATAATATTAGAAAGTCTGATAATGAGATTGTCATAGATTTCAATGCTAGATTTTAGAAAGCAATGCATAGGCTTTATCAAGTGATGAGATTAGATGATAATATGTGTCTGAACACTTATTATAAAGCTTTTGATTCTAAAATGGCCTATATTTCGAGGGATAACAACCCACATAATCTAAGGGATGCTTATAGGATTTCCTTTAATTTAGAAAGTAATAGGAAAGCTTTTGGTAAAGTAGGAAGGAGAACTGATGGAAGGTTATGGCATGAATAAAAATAGCAGCCAAATAAAGCTACCAAGGAGGATGACAAAATAGAAAAGTTGATGACTACCATGAAAGATCTTACTGCTAAGGTAAGTAAAAATGATAAGACTCATTACAATTGGCAAGATAGGCCTCCTAGATTACATGACATGGCTTATAACACTACTTGGAAGAATGGCAAACCTCAAAATGATAAGACAAAAAGCACTCAGAGCCAAGATACCCCAGATCCCTTGAAAGGAGGAAATGTTTAGAATATGGAAAATACTCCCTGGTGCATGGCTTGTGATGTACCACATTCTCCTCATCAATGTGTTGTAGCTCAAGCCCTTGAAGAATCTATGAGAAAAGAGGGTGAGCCTGATATTAATATGTTTGAAACTGTTATTGAAAGTGATGAGGAGTCTTCACAAAGTGAATCTAGTGAGTATGATGTGCTAAATAGTAATAAATGTTACCAAGGGCAGTTGACACTTGACTGGCATCCTACTTTGAATGTGGTAACCATTGAAGATGAAGAAGTTCATCTTTGAAGACCCAGTGATGAAGAGGTAAGAAATCTTACTAAGACTGCCATAGCCAAAGCCAAGCATAATTACAACTTGAGAAGTAGTAAAAAGGATGGAGATCAAGGTGAACCAGGCTCAATGTTCATAAAGGAAGTATCTCAGAAGAGGAAGGCAAGTAGTAATGCCTTCCCTCGGGATGGTCAGGCAAAGAGTGACCAATTTAAAGATATAGCCAAGGGTGTGGATAATAATGCTACTGGTGATATACAAGGGACTGCTACAGTGAAGAAGGCAAGTCAGCCGAAGGCAGAGAAAGTTAAAATTAATACTGAGTTAATTAGCAGTCCCCCTTTGGATATGACTTATGCTCTGACCCAAATGAAGGTTACAGTTCCATTGTTAGAATTATTGAAAATAAAGGAACATAGAGAAGCTGCTTTGTCTTTATTTTCTAAGATATTTGATAATAGTGCAACTTTTCCTACAATTACAATGAAAGATGAAAAGGATCATGAGTTGCAAACTCTAGAAGTATATGTGGGAACAACTATTACTCAAGAACCTTCATAGGTGGATCCTTTTTATGTAACTTTATTGGTGAATAATAGACTGATTAAGAATTGCATGATAGATTCTGGTGCTGCTGCAAATGTGATGTCGTATGGTGTCATGAAAGAATTAGGACTATCAGTAAGTACTATGTATGGAAAGTGTTATGCTATGGATAACAAAGAAGTACCTGTAATAGGTACAATGAAAGATGTGGAGGTAAAAATAGCAGCGTTTCCTGAAGCAACATATAAGATGGATGTCATAGTAACTGGCACAAAACCCCATTATGACAATGGGCTGCAGTAGTAGGTGGAAATGTTCAGTTGGATCTATCATATGCTACAATCCCAATCAATGGAAGCCAGGTTAAATTGTATAGAGAACCACGTACCCCTAGGGTAATTGAGAAAATAGACCCCAGTATGTTAAACTGCATGATTGATGTAGATCTTGATAATTTTAGAATGCAACCAATTTTACCTCAGTTAAAAAACATTGATTCTATTGTGACTGAATTAGAATCTCAACAACAAGGTTTGTGGCACATGTACTTTGATGGGGCTTGTTCTAAAGAAGGATCTAGAGCAGGAGTTATTTTTGTGTCTCCATTAGGTATAACTTTCAAATACTCTTTTCCGCTAGCCTTCTAGTGTACAAATAACACTACTGAATATGAATCCTTGTTATTGGGGCTTGAAATTGCTAAAAGGAATGGAATTTAGTTGTTAAGAGTGTTTGCGGATTCAGAGTTGGTTGTTTCTCAAGTTAGATCTAAGTATGTATCTAAGAATGATCATCTGAAAAGGTATAAACATGCTATTTGGGTTGTGATTGAAGATTTTTGTGCTTTCTCTATTAACTAGATAGAAAGATCAAAAAACATCATGGCTGATTTCTTAGCAAATGTTGCATTAAAGAATGATGATGTAACACTAACCGGTGTATCCACAGTTGAGATAAAAGGTAGGCCTGTTATTCCTGATAATGTATATAATTGGCAAGTGTTTGCAGATGATGAAGACATTCTCAGATTCATACAATGCATTGATGACTATGATGGACAAAAAAATGATTGCAATGCATTGGTAGAGGTGGTGGAAGATAGAGAGACAGTGTTTGGAAATTGCTTTAGTAGCCCTAGATTTTATCTTATAGTTCTTTGTGTCTTGGTTAGACAAGATGCATGCTAGAGGTAGAGGTCATGAACATGGTGGTCATATGGGTACTCGACAGAATCCTCCTCACAAGGTTTCTGAAGAGTCACGCCATGAGCAACACTAGCAGGATCAACAGGGTGGCGATATGATTCTGTAGTTGGTTAATGTACTTCATGAGCATCTTGGCCACTTAGGGATGAGGAGAATCAGTGGGAGGAGTCCCATCATTCTATCCATCAGGAGAGAGAGGAGTATTGGGAGGAAGTGAGGGAGCGTTTGTGTTCACCTCAAAGGAGAGTTAATGTAGTTCTAGATCAGGATGTGATTGTTGAAGGTCACATGAGAGATTTTCTTAGGTCTTGCCCTCCCACTTTTGATGGTTCTAGTAGTCGTATGGAGGCAGATAATTGGCTTATAGATTTAGGTAGGTGCTTTTCTATGCACCCATATAGAAGTAACACCAAGGATAGGTGTGCGAATTATGCATCTTTGCAATTTTAAATCTACTTGATGGCGTATGGAGGAGAAAAAGTTGCATTTGGATATTGTGATAGTTTCTTGGGAGTTATTTCTTGAGCAATTTCATGCTACATTATTGTCAGATATTTGGAGGAAAAGGATGGTTGATGAGTCTCATAATTTGAGGTAGTAGGATATGATAGTTGAGCAGTATAAGAATAAGTTCTTTGATCTTAAGTAGTACACAGGGATTGTGGATGATGAGTCTATGTTGGTGCAATATTTTGTTAGAGGTCTTAACGACCATATCAATGGTGGATTTTGACTTCTTGAGCACAAGAATATGGAGGTAGTTGTGGAGAAGGCATCCTTGGTTGTGGAGAACATAACTTTAGCTTTAGGAGGTACACCATGTTAGACACAATGTACCATTGAGAGGGGCGGATGAATCAATGGTTCTTAATATTTTTCCCTTTAAATAACTTATGTGTGTATCCCGGTTATGGGATCTAACACAATGGAGACATACCAATTAGTGAGAAGACCAACTCAAAATAATCACACACAAAGAGGCATCTCATAACACTATCATGTACGAGGAAAACCCAAGATGGGAAAAACCTCGGTGAGCAATGTTGTTGGAGTCTACTGCTCCAATCCAGCCTCACAATGAAAACATTGTTACAAAGTTTAGGGCACCAACCTAAGGAGCACCAACCCCTGACTTTAGGGAAATAACCCAAGGAGCTATAACCCCTACCTGATTTATGGGCTACAACCCAAAGGAGCTACAACCCTTGCACCGAGCTACAACTCAGTGTTCACAATATAAACATCAAATACATAAGTTGTTATCTTGTTACAAGTGAATCTTACAACCATTTCATACAATCTTCCCTATTGGTAAGGTATCTCCTCAGCCTTACCAGTTCTCTTCTCACTCTGACTGAATCTCTACCAACCAAGTCACTATCCTGCTGGATCTTCTCTTCTAACTCACTTCTCTCTCTCTTCTCACTAATGTTGCTTACTGGTTCACCTTTCTCTCTGCCAATTCTCACCTCCTTCGACTCTCTACTTCTCTCCACAAGTACCATACTTAGTTGGTTCTATGCTTGCCTACTCTACAAACTTCCTTCACCTTTGCTCTACTAGTATGGACACTACCACTTCTGCTCTTCTACCGGTTGAACACTTCAACCTTGTTCTCCCTCCCTCTTAATCTCTTCTCATATATTCATGGAGAACTTCGTTGTTTTTCTCTTACATGCAGAAGTAACACTTAGTCACTTTGCAATAGCACAATCTTTTACAATCCAGTAGCTCAAACTATCTCTTAGGCTCACGTATTTATGACCCAGACTTCCCACCAAAAACCAATTTAAACTTGGCACCTTAGGTTTTTCTTCACTGATCATGAGACATGCCGAATCCAATCAAATTTGATCACATCACAACTCAGAGATGTCTATCAGCACATATCTGCCATTTACGTGCCTTCCAGAACACACCTTCCTTCTTTAGCAGTCTGCAATCAATCTTTTGGCTTTGCTCAGTCAATTCACCATAAATGGCCTAGTTGTCTCCTTCGCCTACGTTGATCCGCACAATCAATCTATCCTGGATCTCAAGCCACCCAACTCTACCTTAAGCTTTGCAGTCACCATTAATTTTGGACCAATCACAACTACCTCACCGACCTTACTTCACCGACCTATGCAGGTTTCATCGGTCACTTCATCTTCATGTGGCATCATAGTTGGTATCCACCTCATCATACTACTTTGTCTATTTAGCTTAGTCACCGACCACACACTCTACCGGTTCCTCTTCACTTTTAGTTAACTAATCCTACCAGTATATCAAATTCTACTGGTTCACTCATCATGTCAGCACTCAGCTAGACTGTCAGTGCAACACCTAAACCAGTCTTCAGATATGACACACCTAAGCATGCACATTCCCAACTAGTGGGAAGTCTTCTGCATCTGCACCTTGTCCATATTATTGGTGGACTTACATACCAATTACCACTCTTGATGACACCATGTCATCAACATTCACAAGACTCCATCTTCAATCAGGTCATATTCCTCTGTTTGCATCTACTCAGCCTTGCCTTCTCCCCGATCAGCTTTATCTATATCACAACCGATTTATCAAGATGACAAGCACTTCACACTACCTCTTGTACAAGCATCTCAACATGTCTTCTCTTTTGGTTTGGTGCATAACCCTGATCTCATGCACCTAAAGGCATTCCCTCAACCATCTCCCTATCTTATCACACAAGTCAGGCACTGACTTGTGTATTGGTGAATCCTAAGGTCATCTTCCTTACCTTACTAGTATTCTACAACACAAGGTGATATCTAAGATAACACATCAGGTACTCCTTCATAGCAGTGTTACACATACATCTTTACTATCGGTGTTCATCCCATACCGGTTGACATCAAACTCTAATGCGAACAACCTCTTGTTCACTAGAAGACATCAGTATCAGTGATACCGGTAACATCCTATACTAGTTGACATCAATGACAATACAATGCCAACACACCAAGTGTGTAGACTGTTAGTGCTCTAGTTTCAAGATTAGATGTGAGAGGTGTGCAGTCACAAGCATCAAGATTTTCTAGAAGTCACCCTCCATCATTCAAAGGTGAATGTTTCTAGTAGAAGGAGATCTCTACGAATAATTTTTTTCTCATAGGTATAGATCATAGAGTGATAGAGAGCATATCAAGTAGCGTGCTATCCATTTTCATGCTTCGCAGACAGTATAGGGTTATCAATAGAACTCTAGTGGAGGTAGTTTTCAATAGCCCATAACACCCCCAGTTAGCCATGGTTTTAGTAGAGGAAGTTGTTTCACCTTGTAGTGTCAAAAATTGCATACCCCTTTGTAATTTGACCTACATATTTTGTAACCACTTCGGTGTCCATTCCCCTAGTGCCTGAGTAGGCTCACTTCAGCCCTTGCATTAGCCTTTTCCCTCTCAAGATGCTCAAGACCTCCCCTTTCTAGCAACTCCTGTAATACCCTAAAAATGGTCACCTAATCCATGGACCTCTAATCTCGGCTACATCACCAAGATCCTAACCAAAGATAATTAAATCAATCTTGAGCACCTAATTAAATAATTCTTAAATCATCAATGTCACATGGCAAATAAATTATTCTATATTAATTAAATATTTATTTAATTAATTAATCATTCTAAGTAAATCATTTTGATCAATTATTCTATTTATTTAATTAAATATCCTAGCATATTTAATTAATAAATCAATTTGCCATTAAATCATTAAAAATGAATTAATTTGCAAAAATAAATTAATTTGGAAAAAGTAGTCAAATTGAGATATTTTAAAAATATAATAAATTGAAAAATATCAGAAAAGCAATTAAATCAATTAAATATCAAAATTGAATAAAAATATGGAATAAATCAGTTTTTCTGATTTTATCTTACCTTTAGCTCAATTTCCTTTAAAGCTAAGAAAAGTAGCCAATCACATCAATTCACCTAGATTGTGCTTCCTCTTGGAGAATCTTGACCACTCATCATTAGTTGATCTTGAAAGTTTGTCTCTCTTTGGATTTTCTATAAATTTAGCCTTTCATCTCTCATTCAGATTACCCTAGAGATTTATTGTTATTATGTTGTTTTTGCTCTAGGTTCATTAAGAATATTACATCTTAGTTTATTGCATATTAGTTTAATCATGTTAGCTTAATATTCAGTCATCTAGCTTTATCTTGCATATCTAGCTTATTCTTGCATCCATTCAGCTCAGTTTTGTGCTCATATATAGATTAAATCCTTTGTCTTGGTTTAGTTTAGTCATTGGTATTGCTTAGACAAATCTGAGAGCAATTCTATACTCACATCTTTTAGAAGGCAATAGGTCGATTTGTTATGGTTTTTATATTCATGATTATATCAGTCTAACAATGCGTAGTGTCTTAAAATTGTGACCCTAGCAATTTTTGACTGCATTAGGGTCCTCATGCACGTGAGATCAAATCCTCTAGCCTGATTGGAGACCGAATATTGCTCAACCCTTAGAACAACTTCTTTCTTGGCCTCTACATCACACCGTCCACACTCTTTCCTAGAGAAAGGGGTAGGACAGGGGCATGGTGCCACTATTCCCCCTTGGATAGGAGTGTGGTGCCCTTATCCTCCCAAGACATGGGCATGGCGCCCCTGTCCCTGGCCTATTTTGGGGTAGGACCCTTCCTACGGTTGCATTATTGGTTGTGCATTGGGTCGGAAACTCCCCCAATGTTAGCTTGTGACAAAAGTAAAATCCACTAACATGTATTTAAGGGGCATTCATCCTCTCATTTTCATAAAGAGGGATAGGTTGAAGTTGGATAAATTCAAGTTGCAAGAATTTAAGAGTATTCAAGAATTCAAGCATTATTTTCCAACATTGAGCATTCTCAAGTTTCCCTTCAATACTAGGTGTTGCATTCAAGTCAAGGATTCAACAATTGAAGAGGATATTGACTCCAACATTCAATTCCACACAAGCACTTCTATCAACATTGCTATAACAACCTCCCTTGAGGTGATTTACAATTCAGTCTTTCATTTACAACTACTTTTAAGTACTTTCTTTCACTACTTGGTTAATTCCAAAACTGGGGTTTGACCTAAAGGCAAACCCCCAATCCCAACCCATTTTCCTCTATTTTCTATGTGGGGGTGAATAAGTCAAAACTGTTTATACACAATTCAGACTTTCAAACTAACTGGTCTGTAACTATCCTCCCAAATTAACTTAAACATTGCATTAATCATGAAAGCAGAGAACTTAAAAGAAGAGAAATTTGCATGCACAAATAAGCATCACATAACACTAGTAATTATACGTGGAAACCCTCAGTTAGAGAGAGAAAACCACAGTGGGGATAAGCCACAATCTCTTCTAGTGCAATGAAAAAGAGTACCTTGTTAAGATCTTACAACCTATTCTTTTTGAGAACATCACCCTTTTAGGAGTGACTGGTATCCAGTTAAGAATACCTTACAACCTGTTAAAGTTCACCTTATTAGAGGATTTTACAACTTCATATTAGAAGTCACTCTATTAAGAGATTTTACATGAATAATTGATTAAGGTTCACCCTGTTAAAGGATTTACAATGCTGCAATTGTTAGAAGGCAACAAAGATGATTGATCTGTCTGATGACACTACCTTTGTCTCATAGATCCGCTTTGCAATCTCTATTCTTCTAATCAGTGTCAGCTTCACCGATTCATACCACTATCCACTTCAGTCTATTTTTCTCCCCATGTTAACATTCACACAAATATTTTTCTCATTGACAACAACACAATAAGAATGAATGATGTGAATATATCAGCCTTTATTTTTGGTGTCAAATTTCCCTCCAAAAATTAAATTCAAAAATCTTTTATCGCGCCTTAAATTGCTCTCCAAATATCATTCTAGGAATATCGGTCAAGACAATAGTTCATGTTGAAAAGCTCACTGGTTGAAAAGAGATCACTGTCAGTTCAGATGTTTCTAAGTCTGTCGGTTGAGACTCTTATATTTCCAGTTGTCGCCTATGTACCGGTCTAATTTTGCCTAGCTGGTTACCTCTTGTATATCGGTCTAATCCTTAGCCAATTAACCCCTGTATACCAGTCTACTCACAACTTAGCTGGTTAACCCCTGTATACCAGTCTACTCACTACCGATAGGAATAAGGACTATTATTCTTCACCGGTTACTCTTTACTCCTTTACTGATGGACTGTAGAGACTTAGAAGTTGATGTTGTCAACAATTACAACCATTTCACCGATCATACAAAATGCATCATAATGCCAACAAACTCCCCCTTTGGCATTGGTGGCAAACACTATAGAAAAGGTTCAATGACTTTGCTGCAAAATAGTCATGTATGTGCCGGTTCTGACCCATGTTTCATCTACCTCAGTATATATACAAACTCCCCCTTTTGACATTAATGGTAAAGAATATACAAAATAATTCATGAGAATAAAGCAAAAATGTCTTTGAAATTTTCCTTAGCAGCTTGCAAAGTAGATTCCCATGAAGGCTTCACCTATTTCATGGTGTTGAATTGTCCATGCAGAATTGTAATAAAATCCTCCATATCATCTATTGTCTTGCAGTCAGGTGCACTTGTGAGGCTTTTTGCTTCTTTGACATTCCTTTGCATGAAATCAATGATCAGTGCAAGGTAGCACTGTAGCTCTAACAAATTAAGAGCTCATTTATCCTCTTCCTCTTTTAAATTTTTGATTTCATGAGTTAATTGTTTGACCTTTCCACTAAAGGTTGTTGTAGAGCTTGTAAGAGGATCAAAAGAACCTATCAAATCTTGGATTTCCCTTTGAGTCTGAGCTCTTTTATCTTCAAGATATTTGATTAAATCAGTGAATCTTGATGATTTAACCAATAATTTGCCAACTTCCTATAGTATATATTTGACCTCTTCAGTGCTTGTGGAGAGAGAAACTTTGTCAACTGATATTTGTTCCATTAGTTTTTCACCTCTCCTTATTTCATATTGTCTAACTACAACCTTCTTTAAATCGGTTGCCTCTGAACCGATTGCTTTGACAAGAGTACCCAAATGATCAATGATGGGTGTAGTGTCATCAATAGCAATTTTAGGAATGATATTAGATAGAATGGTCTTTATAGTATTAAGAATTTCGGTCTTCTTTTTCTTTGCTCTAAGTTTTGCTTTTTCATCTTGAAGTTTCTATTTTTCTGAAACATTCATTAATTGTTTGGGGGTCATCTTCTTAATATCTATTACTGAGTCTTCCTCTTCTTCCTCCTCTTTTTCTTCTTCCTTTTCTTTAGCCTTAACCTCAGAGCTGGCTATGGTGGTCAGTTTAGGTTTCTTCTTTTCACTCTCCTTTTCTAAATATAACTTCCTCTTTACCGGAGGTGTGCCCACCACTATTTTCTTGCCATCTTTAGGTTGACTGGATGAAAAATCCTCTTTCTTCTTTCGTATTTTGATTCCTTGGTCTCCTCTATTTCCTTCATCTCTTCCTCTTTCTTTTCTACTTCCATTTCTTTTTGTTCCTTCTCCTTGGTTTCCTTCTTCTCCGATTCTTCAATAGGTGGTATTGATGAATTTTTCACCTTTGGATTTCCTTCCTCTGCACCTTTTTCTGACAAAAGAGGTTCATTGTCAGTAGGGTTTATTGTTACCAAAGTTCTATGAGGTTTATCTTCATAAGGTATATCTTCAACTATAACTTTATCTTCACCAGGATGCTTAGTTTTATCGGCTCCCTTTACCAGTGTAACATCAATATCAAAACTTTCAACAGTTGATTTGTGTTTGTTCGGTTGCTCAACATCCCTTTTCAGATTAGAAATATCTGACACAACATTACCTATGATATCCTCAATTGTTAAAACATCAAAACCTTCAATAGAGTCTTTGTCTTTACCTTTCCCTTTGTCAAGGGCATCTACACCTTGGTCTTGTATAGTTCCCTTTTCTATTTCTTCTTCGACTTCCTTTTGCTGGCTAAAGATTGTTTTCCATAAGGAAACACCCTCATCATGCACTCCTTGGACATCTCCTATGGTCACTCTCCTTGTCGTATTCCTTATTTTGAAGCATTGAACACATGCTTCTGCCACTATTGAAGCTTGATTGAAATATAAATCATGTTGCACTTCCATGTGTGCTTTTATCCTATGCTCTTTCTCAATTGCTAGGGTTGTTTTCCATCTCCCTTCAATTTGATTTTGCAAGTCTGATGGAATTATTTCATATAGTTCACTGGGAGTTTTGCAGAACTTATGCAAGTTCCAGATAAGTGCTTCTTCAATTTTTATTTTTTCCTCCTCATTACAGAGGGGATATAGTCTCCCGACACCACATAGACCTCCATACACTTTGATCCCATGGACCAATTCATCAACAACTGGAACTACATTTCTACCACTTCTTCTGACTTCTTTTATTTCCACATCAGATTGGGTGTCAGTGTTATCACCCTCTTTTTCATCCTTCTTTGGTTTTCTTTTAGCCTTTGTGTCAACTGTCCCTTCACTCTTTTTATTTCTTGAATAGGTCACTCCTACCAGTCCACCTTTACCTGGGGAATATGCGGGAGTATTTGAGTCCTTTTCTTTTGTGTATGTTGTCGGCTTGCTGGATGCAGTACCCTTGGGTTTTGCCTTCGACATTTTCTTATTTTCACCTATTTGTTTACTTGTACTAGTGGAAGTAGTGGCACTGGATGCTTCTCCTCCATAATTTTTGTCTAGGGTATCAATCATTTTCCTTACTCTCTTTTGTATGATATGCTCCTTAAGTTCCTTTTTATTTTGGAGCTCGCCTCCTCACAAGTTCCAAATCTCTTTGCTTTTTTGTCTACCGGTTTAGACAGTAACATGTTTGCGTATACTTTAGTAATGTCTTCCCTGACCTCATAACCCATATCAGGTACCCAAAAGGTTCTAGGTTGAACTGCTTGAATAATGCAACAATCAGTGTCAACAAGAAAACAAATGTTGTCCTTGTACTTTTGAACTATACTGGTTGAGATTCTCTCTCTTTTGTGCATTCTGGTTTGGAATTATTTAAAATAACCCCACATTGTTTCTCCAAACTTATCACCTAAATCTCCAATCATTTCACCTATCTGAACCATGATAGGTTTATCTTCAGACCACACTACATTTCCCTTACCGAGAGAGAAATTTTACATATAGAAGAATATACATACCATTAATGAACCATACTTGAATGATTGCTTCTTGTCCTTCTTAATTTGATCCATGTTCACCAAGAATTAACCTTTGATCATCTCACAAATATCGTATGTAGCATCCTCCTTGATGATTCAATAGGTTGCATGGATAGCACCGCTCGACACACTGTTCATCTGGCTTGATTGATAGACCCTATAACCCAGCACTACAGAAACAAACCCCACTTCAGCGTCCTCAATGTGAGTGATTGTCATTTCTCTCCTATCACATTGGGATTGAGTCAACCGAGTGACTTTAGTGAATGATATTTCTCTTAGGGTTAGTGCTTCACCGGTTGCGCTAAACCCTATAACTCTTTGAATCACATCCTTTGTGATCTTGATCGATGCTTCACCTTCCAACCATAGAAATTGATCATGCACTCTGCTTAACACATACCTGACTCAATTGGCATGAAATTGATTGGGAAAATCAATAACATTTGACAAACCCTTGTTCTTCAGATGCAAATGTTTTTCCTTCAATAGATCATGATCACAAAACCTTGAATTCACTTTGAATGAATTTATCTCCAAGTTCTTCAAGACTGCAATGGATGAAGGAACGAATACCTTCAACCAGTAACACACCATAGGGCATAGATGATAGGTCACCGGTCATGTCAATCTCTCCAACCTTCATAGGATCCAGCTTGAACTCGGGTTGTGGTTCTTTAATTGCTTCAACTAACATTGGAGTTGACACAGAAGCTTCCATGATGAACTTTAAACAAATTTTTCAAAAAATAGGGTTTGAATACCTTCTCCTCTAGGGTTGCCAATCACCACTATCACACTGCTTGATCACTTCAGACAAATAGAGCTAGCAAGATTTCAATCGCCTTAGGTTGCACGAGAGCTTAAGAATGTTCAGAAGAAATCAAGGTAAATGAAATGTATTGTCATTTCTTTATTTATTCATTAAGGTTTATCAGTGCTTCAATACAATGGCTAGTTTGAACAATTTTGACCATTTACAACTTTAGGTACACCAATTTACTTCTTATTGGTTTCTTGTTACCAATACCAATACACAAACAACATTTACCAAATAAGAGCTTTAAACAAAATTTTATGCATCTAAACTATGCAAATAGACATAACCTCATATCGGTTGAGGGGATTCAATAATGATCTTACCATATGTGCTCCCCCCGAGCATCAGTATGCCTAGTTTGAAGAGGAACTATCATCACCAATGGATGATGATTTAGTTTTAGAATGATTCTCTCCTTTTCTTTCTTCCTTCTTAATCCATGTCTTTTTTATTTCATTCCTCACCTCTTCAATTGTCTTCTTTCCTTTCAAGTCATTTTGCCCTTTCTTTTTGCCAAACCGGTTCCTATCTTCAGACTGGTTATAGGATCAGTTCCTACATTCTCTGGCTAAGTGATCGATCTTATGGAAATTGAAACATTCCATACGAGTTGTCCTCCATGGTCCTACATTATTTCTCTGACCCATTCTCATTTGGCGATTTGTTGCACCATGACCAAAATTACCGCAAGTGGAATAGGTGGCATTGAACTGATTACTCCTTTTATTAGGTCTAACTGGTTTGAATGGTGATCTTGATGCATTTGACTTGAACATGCATTCTTCAGCTTTGTGTCCATATTTATTGCATGTAAAGAAATATCTATTAAATCTTCTTCTATTAGACATGTTTCTAGATTGAGATCTACACTTATAAGCAATGTGACCATACTTGTGACAATTATAGCAATAACCATCAAAGGTGAAATAATTCTTTCGATTGACCAGTTGATTTTTATATACATCAAACTTATGACCCAATTTACCACAATGATTGCAAGAAGATTTAGAAAACTTCATATCTTTCATTCCTAAATTGTTCCTTTTATCATTCTTCATCCTTTTAGATTTAGATGATTCTCCAGTTTCCATAGGACCTGTATCGGAGTAACCAAGACTAATTATATCCTTTGTTCTCCTCTGAGCTTTTAATTCTTCATCTATCTTCTCAGAGCTTTCATTAAATTTCCTTAGCTTTTCATTTCTCTCATTTGTAGCTTTCAACTCATTTTTGAGTTGTTTAATCTCTTTCATCATCTTCTCCTTTTCCTTTGCTTTGTCATGCAAATGCTCATGCATGGCTTCATTCTCCTAAGTGAGAATTTGGATTTCTTCATCTTTTTCAATGACAATTACATCATTTTCTCTTAGGGCTTCTTCAGCAAGCCTTTTGTCTTTTTCATCTTTTGACAAAACTTCTTTTGCATCTCTTTTTATTTCATCTGCTATCATGTTGGCTTCTAGTATTTCAGTCATTCTCAGGGCTTGACTTTCATGCTCTCTTTTTATATATGTGATTTCTTCAGTTAGCTTCTTGTTGTTTTCCATCAGCTCTGGGACTTCTTCTTCTGCTTCTACAGATCCACTCTGTTCAGAGACTTGATCTATGATATCCTGACTCTGAATTAGTTGTAGATCTAGTTCCTTTCTTTTAGCAAGTGATTTTCTAAGTCTCTCTTTCAGCTGAGCAATCATTTCATTAGCTTCATCAATCTGCTTTGGATACTAGTATTCCTCCATGATCTTTTTCCTCAAGCTGTCAAAATATTCTTCAGAGGACCTAAGCTCTGATAACAATTGTTAGTATTAATTGGTGACTGAGAGGGTGGGTGAATCAATCAAAACTATTTATACACAATTCAAACTTTCAAACTAACCAGTCTACAGCTATCCTTCCAAATTAACTTAAACATTGTATTAATCATGAAAGCAGAGAGCATCAAAGAAAAGAAATTTGCATGCACAAATAAGCATCACATAACACTAGCAATTATATGTAGAAACCCTCGGTTAGAGGGAGAAAACTAGGGTGGGGATAATCCACAATCTCTTTTACTGCAATGAAAAAGAGTTCCCTATTAACAACTTACAACCTGTTCTTTTTGAGAACATCACCATGTTAGGAGTGACTGGTATCCAGTTAAGAATACCTTAGAACCTATTAAAGTTCACCTTGCTAGAGGATTTTACAACTTCATATTAGAAGTAACTCTGTTAAGAGATTTTACATGAAGAATCGGTTAAGGTTTGCCTTGTTAAAGGATTTACAGTGTTGCAATTATTAGAAGGCAACAAAGATGATTGATCTGTCTGATGACACTATCTCTATCTCATAGATCCACTTTGCAAGCTTTGTTCTTTTGATCGGTGCCGGCTTCACTGATTCATACCTCTATCTGCTGCACTCTATTTTGCTCCCCCTATTAACATTCACATAGATCTTTTTCTCATTGATAACAACACAATCAAAATGAATGATGTGAATATAATATCCTTTAGTTCTGGCACCAAATTTCCCTCCAAAAATCAAATTCAAATATTTGTTATTGCACCTCAAATTGCTCTCCAAAAATCATTCTGGGAATATTGGTCAAGACAAGAGTTCATACCGAAAAGCTCGTTGATTGAAAAGAGAATATTGTAGGTTCAACTGGATGTTATCTGGATGTTTCTAAGTCTGTCAGTTGAGACTCCTGTATTGTCGATTGTCGCCTATGTACCGGTCCAATTCTGCCTAGCTAGTTACCTCCTGTATATTGGTCTACTCATTGCTTAGCCGATTAACCCCTATATACCAGTCTACTCACTTCTTACCCGATTAACCCCTATGTATCAGTCTACTCACTGCTTAGTCGGTTAACCCTTGTATAGTAGTCTACTCACTGCCGATAGGAATAAGGACTATTGCTCTTCACTGATTACTCTTTACTCCTTTACCAATGGATAGTAGAGACTTAGAAGTTGATGTTGCCAACAATGACAACCATTTCACCGGTCTGACAAAATGCATGATAATGCCAACAAAACTCACATCTCTCTTTGAGGGAAAGGGTATTTTTTCTCTTGATCTCATCAATCACCATTTTTCCACATTACACCATGCATGCAATGATTTATTGAAGTGTTTGTGCCTTACATCTTGCAAATTACCACTTTTCACACACATGTTTTTGGCACCCACTATGGGGCCTAAGAATTCAATTTTTCAGCCTTGTAATCATTTCTTTTTATTTTCCATATTTTATCCATACAATCTCTGCAAACTGTCATACAAGTTTATTTAGCACATAGTACGAGTTCTTATTTTTATCGTCTGGGTCGTTGGGAATTCTCGTATGATATTATGATTCTACCATTTCATTTCGGTGTTCACTTGTCTAGTTATATGAGAATAATCATATGGCCTTGTGAGAAAACTCATACAAATTAATGTTTTATCGTATAGCTCTATAAGGAGTATCATACAGTCTGTGGTTAATTGTTATACTGCTTGGTGAGAATACTTGTACGATTTTCTATTTTCTCATATTAAAAATAGAGTGATTTTTAGGGTTTTTTCTTGAATTGAATTTGATTTTACTGATGCTAACCCTAGCTTGTTTTTTGTTTTTTATTTGCTTGTCAAAGAATCTATGAATGAAACTTACACCTGTCAAAGAATCCATTGCTCAAAAAAAACAATATGACTATTGATTTGTTGTTTTTACAGGTTACTTAAGGAGAATCAACTAAACATTGTGTATTCTTTAATTCATTTTTAGGCACTTAAATTATGATATGGGTAATGAACAAATCTATTTTTCATGTCTAAGAAAAGTCTAAAAGGTAGGAGAGTATGCTCTTGTTTGCAAAGATAATCAGAAATCTAGACCCTTGAAGCTTTTGTAGTTTGAGATTTGTGTACCTTTTAGCAGGCCTACCACAATGGGACAAAGTAATCACCATGTGAGAATGACCCAAGTGAGTACATCTAGACCCAAGCATTCTGACTCACTATAATAAATAGGCCTTTTAGAATTAAAGTCTTGGATGATGGGATTATTCAAGTTTTCTCTTTGAGATCTCTCATATTGGGCATTTTGTAGGGTCTCGCGGTCTCAATTACGCTTGCATGACTACATCTTATATCGGTACCTTGTCGAGCTATATGCCTCAATCAAACTTGTGCAAATTCAAGGGGTAATTTCAAATAGAAATCCTTACTAAGAACTTTAAAATAGCAGTTACCCAGTTCACCTCTAAAAGGGGGATACTCTTTGTGCAAGAGAGATAGTGATTCTCCCAAGATACTTTCCATATCATGCCCCCATTAGCATTTGGATTTGGGTAATATGACATTGAGAATATATTGCATGAGACTCAGTGACCATATTCAAATTAGCTATTAGGTGTGTACCTGAGTCTACAAGCAAAAGTTTTCTCTCTTAGCTAACTTCCTTAGAATTAGTGTGTTGTTCTTGAAGTCACTTTATATCTTGTGTGTTTGCTATGTTTTTGTCTTGGAAATTGAAACTAAAACCTTGAAACTAGAAAGCAATCGAAACCATCAAAAAATCAGTGGTCAAAACTCTATCCTTGTCAGAAATTCATCCCTGTCCGGTCCGGTGTTGTACGAGTCTTCTACTTTTTCATCCAGGTTTGTGAGAATTACCGTCTAGTTAAAATTAAACTATCCTACAAATCTTAACACCTGAGGTTTATCTTTGCTAGTTTGTTGTACCACCCAATGGGAATTATCGTCTGGTTAATAGTAAACTATCGTACGAGTTATCATCATCTTTAACAGTTTGTCATCTAATAAGTCTTAAACTGTCTTATGAGTATAAGAAACAAATCATACTAGGATCCCAGTGTGTCTTCTAGAAGTATTTAAACTATTGTCTGAGTTATTGTATTATGTCATATGAGGCTCTGATTTTGTCAGTCCAGAAACTTGTTGTTTTGCGTGCTTTTCCTGATCTATCATACTTGCCTAATTAGTCCTGATACACCACAGTGAGCATATATCTAGTCATTTTTCATCTTGAGCATAAACAATCTTGATAGTGTACCCTTGATGTTGTGTTACACGATTTTGTCAATTATATCTCAGTTAGTTCAATCAATCCTACATCAATCTGATCAACCTAATATGCTTAGATCATCTCTTATATAGGATAGATCCTTCCTAAAACTAGACTTGGTCTCAACCACTTTAGTCAATCATTACCTCAATTGAACAACTAGCTTTGATTTGATCTTGACTTCCGTATCACTCCTAGCTCTTGGTCACATCAATTGTCAATACCTATTCAAACCAGAAGTTCTCGTAAGGTAGCTGCCAAAGGTAAGGGATAGTCCTTTTCATTACAGGCTAATCCATTCTTTATAGAAGATCTCGTCTTTGACAAACCTTCATCATCAAGTATACCAATTTTTGATCAACCCTTATCTCCCACCATGTCTGGAGAAAGGCAAGAAAGAGAAGCTACTAAACACAATACTCATGATAATGTTATCACCCATGCTACTAACAATGACTCCTCATCTAGTGAGTCTGAAACTTCTAAACCTACAAAAGTTGTTATAAGTAACTATCAAAAGAATAAAGATTTCCGAAAAATGATGAAAATTATCATGGCTAGAGAAAAAGAAGAGCATTTTCTAGAGTTGGCAAAATGAGGTGCTAAACTTCCCATTGATTATAACATTGAAAGCCTTATCACTAAAGAAGAAGATACTCCATTAATATTGGTAACCAAACAATTTCAAGCATTACAAACTGAAATTTACAAAATGAAAAACAAGGATAAGTCATCTACACAGTATTCTTTAGACACGATCTACCCTTTCCCATTTGACAAGAACCTTTACATGCCTCCATTTCCTTCAAGATTGTAAATTCCTAATTTTGACAAATATGATGGTAACTCAGATCCTCAAGACCATGTCTGAGAATTATGTGCTTTATGTATGGAGTTCATGCACAAACAAACATATCTCATGCATCTCTTTCCAAGAAGTCTAGGAGGACAAGCTATGGAGTGGTTTTCAATCCTGCCTATGGGAATTAAATCTTTTAAGGAGTTGGTTGAATTGTTTCTCCAATAATAATCCTATAGCATTCGTCATCTAGTTATCATGATCGAGCTCTGTAATACCAAATAGAAGACATGAGAACCTTTTCTCACTTTCCTTCAATATTGGAGAAAAATGTTCTCTAGATATTCACGACCCATTCTTGATTCTGAGAAGATGGACATATTTGTTAATAATCTGATTTTAAGTTGAAATATAATATCCAAATGCAAGTATACTCTTCATTCAACAAGATGGCGGATAATGCTCTCAAAATGGAAGATGTGCTTGTAAGGAAAGGAGACATATCACTTTATAAAGAAACACATCAAGGCTCTAGTTCCAAAGAGAAGAACAAATATTGGAAATATGACAAAGATAATAACCTAAATATTGTTAATAATGAAGTGGTTGATAATCTTAAACCAAAATTAAAACCAACAATATTTAATCTGACTAGTGGTACATAAGCCCTCAAAGCAGTTGAAAGTGCTACAAAAAACCCTCCTAAGAAATCAAAAGAGTGGTCACTTGTGATTTTACTCCTCTGGAAGAATCCTATGAGTCAGCTCTTAAGACTCTATTGGCAAATGAACTAATCACATTGCCTGACAACTCCAAGCCATATGATCCTGAAGTCAAACCCAAATAGTGGAGGGAAAATGAGTCCTGTGAATATCATCGAAACAAGGGTCATACAACAAATAACTGCATGAAACTAAAACACGAGATTCAAGACCTTATTAATGCTGGCAAAATTATTGTTGGAAATCATGCAACCAAAGCTGATCGCAAAGCTTTCAAATATCCCTTACCTACTTATGAGCAGGGTGATTCCTCAAAATCCAAGGGAGGTGCCAAAATCAATTACACCTATGCCAACAATGATAATGTGATCAACATTCTTGAACCTTCCTAATCTAAATATTGCAATGTGATCATAGTCAAAGATGACAAAAACAAACCACAAACTGTGAATGTCGTGACCCGTGCTCAAAAAAAAGTTACTCTGAAAGGAGCTAGTTCCTCCTCTCCCGATCAGACACCATCAAATCCATTGACAGCTTAATATCTCCTTTGAAAGATATCATCATGCTTAATTCTGGATTTTGAAAGACATCATCATGCTTGTAAGGTTCAAATTCTTAAGGAGTAATTTGCAAGACATAGAAACTACCCCCCATCTAAACATGCTTCTAAATCAAATAATCCACCTCCTTATTTACCAATTCCTTTACCTCTAGAAAATAAACCTTCTCCTTCCACTAGCACACCTTTCCCTCCATCTCAAGAAAGAAGACCTAGCCATGTTGACAATACAAAAAAAAAGCTACAAGAATATTTTGAAGAGTGAAGAATGATAAGCATGTTGTATTTCATTTCATAAAATATAATAACAAGAACAAAAAAAGTGGTGAGTATTGCCTTTTTAATTGTTGTTATTCTCATTCTCTTGGAAGTTGTAAATATTTTAAGGAATTTGTTCGACCAATATGATTGATCTCGTATACCTCTTACAATTGATCTTTCCATTTTTCTTGATGAAGAGGTGGTGCCTTAACACTCCCTCCACCTAATTATGTTTCTCCTCACCATATGAAATTAGTAATTTAACTTTATTGGGAACTCTTTGTTATGTGTGGTGATGCATATTCAATTACAATCATACATGGATGAAAACATAATTATTCCTTGTCTTTTTTCTTGGGGAACAATGAAATTATATCCATCTCTCTCCTTTTCAAATATTGCCTCTTCTTTTGAGTTGTATTTTTCATAACTTGATGTCTTTTCTCACATAGAATTGTTCTTCACACGAGTACACATGTGTTCCTTGGTTAAGACTTATTATTTGCTTGAAGTGGTGCATCTTTAATGTATAATTTCTCTTTGGAAGAAGTGTAATCCTTCTCTTTGTCCCTACATTTGGGGGATATTGATTCTATCTTCTATCTCTTATACTTTGTAAGTATCTACTTTTTCTAGAATGTGTGGTATTGGCTTATGATACAATGTTTTTCCTTGGGTGAAGTTCTTTTTTTTCTCAAGGGTTCTCTATTATGCAAGAGGTGTGTATCCTTGACTGCAACCTCTTCTTCACTTGGCAATGTATATCCATTTTAAACAAACCCCTCAGTTAGGGTCAAAAGTGTGTTATCCTTCACCAAGAATCCCTTTACCTAGCAATAGGGGGAAAGGTATGAATTCTTTTTCTCCTTCCTTTCTTTAGGTTAATGATGTTATTTTTGTTCAAAATCTTCTCTTGGAGATAGATGTCTTTGAGAAAAGATCTCTTCCTCCTTCTCCTCCAAAGGATTCCCTTTACACTTGTTGCAAGATATCTCTTTTACAACTATCATTTCCTTTCTTATAAAAGTCATGCCTATTTGGCTTGGATTTATGTAAATTTTTGCCTAAAGGATATCTCCTTGGTGATGAAGGTGTGTATCCTTGTTTATAGCTTCTTTAAGACATCAACATACTGCTATATTGGCATCTTAAGGAGGTGCATGCATCATGTTGTCTTTGTACTATAGTATTTGATTTTTCATGTCTTACACAGGTTGTTGCATGCTCAAAACTAGACCTAACTCTTAGATGAAGTTCTTAATTCTTGAAACCAAACACAATCCTTTTATATGTCTTATACGAGGTATAAATGCTTGAAACTAGACCTAACTCTTATACATGATTTTTCCAAAACCAAACATATTTAGTTTTTCAATTGCAAGTCTTAGACAGGTTGTTGCAAGCTCAAAACCAAACCTAACTCTTAGATCAGATGCTTAACTCCTAAATCTAGTTAGTGACATATGCAGAAAGGTGAGTTCACTAGCATAACACAACTTTCTAGACCTTTTAGCTCTTCCTTTTTCAGCTTCTTTAAGGTAGGTTGACTAGCATAAGACAACTTGCTAGACTATCCAACCCTCCTTGTGTGGCATTTTTCAGGATACATGGAACTAGCATAACATAGATTGCTATACTATTTTGACTCTCCTGTACATGAATAACACAACGTAACACAACTTATTGTCTCATTCCCATGGATCAACTTGTGAGTCTATGGATTTCATGCTCTCTCTTGATTTTCTTCCGATGGATCACTTAGCATAATGCAACTTGCTAGCTTGTGGCATCTATGTTCTTTCCTTTCTCCTCCCCATGAGCTCATAGCATTGAGATTTGTTGGATCATGGATCATCACTTTATTCATTCTCTTTCTCTTTTCATTTGACCATTTGTGTTCTTTTAATAGGCTTCCAAGAATGATATTGTGGCTAAGACATTTGACTATCGAGGTCTCTTCAACTAGTAGACTTGGAGCTTTTTATTTTTAGTACTAAACCCTTGTGTTGTGTGTTTTTTGTCTTTGTTTGGATTTTTTTCTTTGAATTGTTTTGCATTTTCTTGCTCATTACATGAGATAAGATCTTAAGATTGGAGGCTTGGTTCCTCAAAATTAGTGATGTCTTATCTTTGTGTGATCTCTCTCTTACTTTCTCCTCTCTCTCTCTCTCTCTCTCTCTCTCTCTCTCTCTCTCTCTCTCTCTCTCTCTCTCTCTCTCTCTCTCTCTCTCTCTTCTTCATCTTTCCACTTTACCATGATTATTGGCATAGGCTCATACTCTTGTTAAAGTGAGAATAAATGTAGCATCGTAAATTATGATTGGTACAATTCATGCCTCATATTTGTGCTCCTAACTTAGTGTGTCATATCTCCATTCCCCCTAGGCCCATTTTGGCCCCATTTTACTATGGATCTGATGTCACTTGTTCACATGGCTGAGTGGACTCCATCCCATGGTATTGTCCCCCTTATTTATTGGCTTCTTGTCCTATTTTTGGAGGAAAAGGGTGTTGTGATGTATATATATGTTGGGATGTATATGGGGGGGGGATGGAGGTATACATATTGGATTAGAGGAGTATGTGGATGAGGAATAATATGGAGATATGGATGGAGAATAAGATGGAGATATGGATGGGGAATAAGATGGAGATATGGATGGGGAATAAGATGGATTTCCCTTGTCGAAGGTAGAGGATGAATAAGAGATATGGTATAGATTGGGATTGGGTGTAATGCATTGAGATGGGATGGATGAAGGTATGATAGGCAAGTGGGAGATTATGGGATTAACTTGGTAGGAAGGATCTTGAATTTCCATGAGCATCTTCTCATACCAAGCTTTAAAATTTTGGGTAGTCATGTTGAGAGTGAGGGATTAGATTGGAATTGGATGAATGTGTTTTGGAGGGGAAAGATTATGAAGATGATGTTAAATGAAGATGAGGATTAGGACTTGGCTTGGAATGATGATGGATTATATTTGATTAGGTTTGGATTGGATTTGATTTGCATTGGAATTGGTTCGATTGGATTGGTCCTTGGATTAGGACTTGATTGGATTGGAATGGTCCTTGGATTAGGAATTGATTTGATTGGATTGGTTGATTGATTGGATTGGATTGGATTGAATTAGATTAGATTTGATTTGATTTAATTTGATTTGATTGGATTGGATGAGTTCTTGGATTAGGACTTCGTTTGATTGGATTGGATGAGTTCTTGGATTAGGACTTCGTTTGATTGGATTGGATTTAATTTGGATTTTATTGGTCCTTGGATTAGATTAGATTGGTTGATTGGTTGGATTGGATAACCAGATTAGGAAGATGGATGGATTTTATTGATTGGAATTTTCAAGATTTGATTGGATTAGAGGGAGAATTATTATGGAAGAATGGGTAGATAGAAGGAAGAATAAAGGGTGAGGCTACCCAAAGTCGGATGAAGGATTTGGACAAAAATATTGGTTGAGGAATGATGATTGTTTGAATGGATGGAAGTGGATTGGGGGGTGGAAAATTTCTTGGATAGATAGAAATGGATTAAAGATTTGATGATGACAAGATGGAATTTGGAAAGAGGGAGGATTGATTGGTTGTGGGGGATGTACTTGGCAAGAGATGTCAAGTAAAGAAAACACAATGGTCAAAAGAAGTTAGACTTAAAAGAAACTCATGCTCCTTCACAACATATCCTATGGAAAGTAAGGACAATAGTCAATGGATCCCAATTGGTTTCCCAGCTATGCTTACCCAAAGCAGACACTTAGATGCTTGACCCCACTAGCTCCCCTCCACGACACTCACTTCTCTGGGGAAGCCAAGCATAAATTCCTATGAATGTTGGAATTTTGATGATGTTTTGATTGTCATTGATGGACACACACTTTCTTGATGTATGAGTTATGCTTAACCGATAATTGTTCCAACCGGTATTATGTATTATAGTCTTTAGACTATCGATTTTTCAGAAGATGTTTACCAGTCACAAATTGACTGAAGACCCAAGTGGTATGGTGAACTCAAGCAGTATGGAGATCTCAAGTGGTTCGAGGATCACAAGCAGTACAAAGGATCCAAGCGGTAGTTAACACTATGATCTACCAGTCTTCATTTTTGACAAACCGATAATCAGTATATTGTATTAACCGATATTACTCTATGATGAGTTACCAACCGGTATTTCTGTGATGAGTTATCATCCATCGACACTTTGGCGGTGATTTTGTGTTGTGTTACCAAATGTGTCTAGATGCATTGAACCTAGGAACTTGTAGTTTAATCCTATTGGACCGACATGAAATCAGTTTCTTTTATAAGGACATCATGTCTAGGGTTTGCATATGTGAGAGATGTATGATGTATGAGAAGGTTATGTGTGATCTTTGCAGAGAAGATTAGGTCTATGTGAAGAGTTCGAGTGTGGAGATATTGAAGACTGAAGTAATGTTGAAATGCATTAACAATGAGCTATCAAGGATCTAACCAAGCATACTGTGCTAGTATCTAGATCACTCACTTGTTGATTACTCACATCTTCGACAAGTCTGAAACCCTTAACCGGGTAGGCCTAGCAAAGCCTTTGTAAATCCTCTAACAAGGTGGTTCAAAACTATGGATCTAAAATCCTCTCACAAGGTAGTCTTTAATAGGACTTATCTCCTAACAAAGATCTAGATTCCTAACAAGATCTATTCTGGTGAAGAACATTGTATGACCTTAACCGGTCTGGTTTCTATTATGCAGATAGTTACTTGTGAGTTTCTGCTCACCATGGTTTTTCCCATTTGGGTTTCCACGTCAAATATCTTGTGTTATGGTGATTGTGCTTTTGTGGGTGAATGCTTTATTTGCTATTTAGTTTGCATTTATCTTAACTAGTTTATTAGTGAATTTGTTGCACCAGTTATCTGCTAAACTGTTTAGAAGTTTGAGTATAGTATTTTTGGTATACTAATTCACCCCCCCTTTTAGTATTCATCAATGAAAAATCCTCATGGCAAACTTTGTGTCTCTACTAAGGGCCATAAAAATATGGGCGGCTTTGGAGGTCTGACCTCCTACACCAATGACTAGAAAGAAGGTTTTTGGCCACTATGCACAAGGTGTTTAGTATGGCTTCCTGTTAGGAGCTACCCTTCGTAGTTGTACAAGCGTAATTGAGGCCTATAGCTCAACGAAGCACCAAGAACTTAGTAGTCACACAAGCATGATTGAGATCTCTAGGATCCTACTAAACACCCAATGTGAGAGTGAACTCTCATATAGCCCCAACCATTGACCCTTTCGTCATCAATGGCCTATTTATTATAGTGAGTTGGGAACCCCAGGTCCGGATGTACTCACTTGGGTCATTCCCTTCTTACCTTCTCATAGAGAAAGATGGGAGGGTAGGCCCACTAAGGGTAAGCATGCAACAAACATGAAAAACTTGGAGAGTCTGGATTTCTAATCGTCTAGCTAGACGAGAGCATACTCTCCTACCTTTACACTTTTCACAAAACACAAAAGACAATGGTTCATTTATCCTATAATTAGATCTAGGTGCCTAGTTAGAAAACAAATACACAATGTTTGCTTGAACCTCCTAGGCCACCTACAAAACCACTTGATTAGTAGTTTGAAAATGAAGTCTTCAACAAGCATCCTGCAAAATACAAAAGAATGACAAAAAAATTATTTTTTTATTTTTTTTATTTTTGGGAATGACTAGAAAAATAAGAATAAAAACTTTTCTACTAAAGAAAAATGTTGATTTGGAGGAAATTTTGATGGGTAAATGGGGTTTGACTAGGTTTTTGACACTTTCTAAGAGATAGGCAAGCATAAAATGGGGATTTTAGACACGAAGTGAAGGAATTGAAAAAAATTGTCCAAGAGGGACAAAGAAGCAAAAATTGGAGATAGACAATATGAAAAAAATTTGGAGGTGATTGGATTAAACTGGAATAAGTAATGGCAAACCCTAAAAATAGAGAAATGTGGGATTTCAAGCTTCAAAAAGTGGAATTTGGGATAAGGCCCTCAAGGAAGAAAATGTACAAAATGAAATTGTGGGGGATCTAGTGAAGTTTGGAGGAAAACAGAGTGAAGATAAAGAAGATATGGCCATGCCGATTGTCATTTCCTTGTTTTTTGGTGAGCGTTTTGTTAAAAATTTAAATTTGAATTTTTTGGGCGCTTACTCTAGTTGTTTTGACGTGAGCACCATCGCATTAGCACGAATGCCTGCTAATCAGCGCGATTGTAATTTTTTATGTTTTTGTTATCTACTTTGTTTAATACTAATATTTTGTCTGTTAGCACGATGGCTTGTGCATTAGCGCGACTGTCTGCTAATCAGTGCAGCCGCAGGGATAAATCAAAAAACATACTGACCCCAAAAACATTCCCAAATCAATCCCAAATAATACCAATTGTCATTTCCTTGCACTAATAACATAGTAGAATATGAGGTATTAACAATTGGATTATGGATTACATATAAGTGGAAGATCTAGGAACTTCATGTTTTTGGGGACTCTCAACTTGTAATTCGTCAAGCAACCGATGACTACCAAACAAAGGATGAAAAGTTAATGCCTTACAAGAAAATGGTAGATGACTTCAAGCAATATTTTATAAAGATGACCTTTGAGCAGATACCAAGAGAGCAGAATTGAGTTGTAGATGCCATGGCTACTATTGCCTTGCTGATTGATCTACTGCAAAATGAAACCCGCAATGAGTTATTGGTGGATAGCCTTTTTGTTCCCTCATATGAGATTACTCCTACTGAGATGATATGTGTCCTTGGTCCTGATTCCTAGTTATACGGTTCCATTTTCACATACCTTCTTAACAACACTCTTCCTCCTAACTTATCCAACAACCAATGTCGTACTTTCATTCACCAATCTTCCTGATACATCATTTTAGCTGATATCCTATACCGTCGAGGTCTAGATGGCACTCTTCTTAGATGTTTAGAAAGGGACGAAGCTTAGATTGTGTTACATGAAGTTCATGAATGCATATGTGGTCCACATTCTAGTGGTCCTACCTTAGCCAAGAAACTCATCAGGACTCGATATTACTGGCCCAATATAGAAAAAGATTCATATGAGTTTGTCAAGAAATGTAAGAAATGTCAAATTCATGGAGACCTTATTCATGTGCCAACACAAGAACTTGAACCGATTGTGACTCATTTCTCCTTTTGTCAATGGGGACTTGATCTCATAGGCAAGATTCACCCTCCTTCTTCCAATGGCCACAAGTTCATTATCACTGCCACAGAGTATTTCACAAAATGGATTGAAGTTGTGCCTCTTACACAAGTCACTGGAAAACAGATTGCTACATTCATTCTTAACTATATCATTTGTCGGTACACTATTCCTCTTTCCATCATCACTGATAACGGATGTCCCTTCAAAAACCAGGATGTTCATGAACTTTGTGATTGCTTCCATATTACCCATTATTTCTCCACTCCCTATTACCCCTAAGGTAATGGTCAAGCTAAGACATCTAATAAAACTACTTAAAATCCTAAAAAAGATAGTTAATGACGTTGGCCAAAATTGGCATATCCAACTTAATCCCGCACTTTGGGCTTATCACACAAGTGTTCGCACACCTATAGGAGCCACACCTTATTCACTTGTCTATGGTGTCGAAGCTATCCTGCCTATTGAGGTAGAGTTACCATCTTTACGAATCTCTTTGCAAAACATTATTGATGATGAAGACTACAGGGTGTCTTGCTTACAAGAACTAGAACTACTGGATGAATGAAGATAAAATGCCTTTAATCATCTCAAGGCTAATCAACAATGGATGAATTACAGTTACAATCACAAAGTGAAGCCTCATACATTTGAGGTGGGTGACTTAGTTCTCAAGGAAAATCCCAAAAATCAGCAAGAGAGATAGAAGAAGAGCAAGTTTGAACCGAATTGGCTTGGTCCTTACATCATCACAGTAGCCTATGGATCCGAAACATATCAACTCTCAACCCTAGAGGGGGAACCTTTCAAGGATCCTATCAATAACATGCACCTTTGCCAGTTTTACACATAGCTCTTCAAAATGTCCTAATTCAAAAATACAAAAAAAATAAAAAAATCAAAAAATTCTTAAAAAAATAAAAAAATACAAAAAAGATAAATTAAAAAAAATGTGAAAAAAGTAAAGAGAAACAAATTTGTCCAATGGTGAAAACCACTTCAGTGGAACCCTGGGAAAGTATCATGGTAAAAATTGGGACACTGGCACCATGTGTAGAGACATTGCTCTTCCCTCCTTCAAGATTCAATCTCATCCCTTCACTTTGCACACACTCACAACCTATCCATCCATAATAAACTTACCCATTCCCATCATGGCTTGTTATTGATCTACCTAAGATTGGTTAGCCATTCATAATAATCCCCCCTTTCACCATTTCCATCCATAATAAATCAGCTCCTATCGGTGGCTCTGACAAATCCTACGTCTAGTGATGGGTGTGGAACTAAGAGCATCACATGTTCTGAAGAGTATAGTTTCTTCCAGCTTTCTTCAGTCTATCCATGCCCAATCCCTAATAAAGCAACACTTGCATCACAGATCCATAATAAAGTTATGTTTTCTCTGCAATAAAGTATCAGTTTCATGGATTTTGTCAGTTTCAGATGAGACACAATAGCAGCAATGGGCTTCAACAAATCAACTCTTTCAAACAGACTCAGATAACATTATGGTTCAGTGCTATCTATCCTTTTGTGAAAGTAAACATTGTGACCATAATCAAATAGACTTATGCAAGTGATAAGAGACACTAAACTTGAGGACTACAGTGGATGTCGGTGTCGAGTCTTGGTTTTCTTTTGATTTTATCTTTCTGGTGACATGTCTTTTAGCTTTTCTAGGATGTCTCTGGCTAGAGATTTTATCTCCAGGATGGCTTTGACTAGAAAGGCAAAGATGGGGTATCGTCATCTATTTTTCTTTATTGTATGTGGATTGTCTCTTAGTAATGCTATGAATTGTCCAAACATATAAGGATAATGTGAGTCTAGTGTGAACTGGGGCATTCCTTGTTTGTGACTATCTGATCTCCATGCAAACACATACAATGACCTTCTGGGTCGAAAATATACCTGGATTGTCATAACCTATTTGTCATAATAAAATTCAATGATGATAATAGCATAAGAAGCTCTTTCATTTCCATATCTTCTACCTTTCATCCCCCTTTCTTGATTAACCTCCATCGTCTTTCTTGAGTTCATGTAGCCTGCTATCACATTACTGAGTATAATGACATGCCAAAAATATTTGCATTTCATATAGTTTGCACTTGCATTACCACATATTAGCATTTCATACATACATATAAATATCACAATTGCACCATATCCTGCACACAACACATGTTAGCACATTTTACATTCTCATCATGCAAATAGTTATTTGCATTATCATATTCATCTGCATTTCATACATTTACATTTACATATGCATAACATATGAAAAACATAAAAAAAACAAAAATATATTGCATTTCATCATGTACATATTTGCATCCATATCATAAGCATCACATAGAAGCAACACCACATAGGTACACATGCATATAGTTTCCGCAAGGATGAATCATCTCATATCTATATATCAAAATCATAAGTGTCATGATACAATGATGTCAAAATACATATGGCTACAATCACCTGAAGTTGTCTACATTGTCATACAAAAATGGTACAAAATTGATATATAGGGAGCCCTCTAAGGCTATGATGAACTCCCTCCCTTGGAGCCAGCTAGCCTCAATGGAGTATGAGCCCTAGAAGGACCTGCCACAAGATCTTCTCTCATGCCCCCTCTATCTGGTGGTGGTGGAGGACCCATGATCCCACCACTAGACACCTGTCTCCTATCTCTCCCTTCAGTGGTCTTTGTAGTCTGTGATAGTCTCCGGAAGCTCCTAGCCCACTGATATGGCAGCACCACTCTATAGTAAAGGTCTCTCCAGTAGTCTATCTCCTCCCTTGCCCATAGAACATAGGCATATCTAGCCTCTCTATTCTATACTACCTGCCTGCCTACCCTCACTATTGTCTTAGCCTCCATATAATGTTGAATATCCTGATCCCTCTCTCACTTAGTGTCCCTCAGCTATCTCCTAAGCCTAGTTGTATCCCTCTCTAGATCTTGGATCTCATCTGCCTATCCCTGGTAGATCTCCTTCAAGGATAGTAGCTCATCCTCCTCTCCTCCCCCCTCACCTTGTCCCTATGGCTACTCTTGTCCCTGTCCCCATCCTTGTACTTGTGATGCTGGCACCTATATTGGCAATCTACCTCTACCCCTCACTACATGCATCTATCTCTCCTCTTGGCCCTCTCTCCTATGAGCCACTCTCCTCTCGACCACTGCCCCTCACCTCTGTCATCGGCCTCTACCTCTGCCATCGCAACTATCATCTCCATCACCTCCACCATCACCCTCTATCAGTTCCCCTGGATCCGTCAGCCATGGAAATGGATGCTCTACCCAATATGCACTATACTCTGCATCCATCCTTGCATCCTCCACACACTCCCATATGTCCCAAGGCATGGGAACCATCTCTAGCATCTATATCACCACCTGATTATAAGAAAGTAATGGCCCTAAATGCACCCGATCCCTCACTATTTGTGCATACATCCCTAAACCCCATGGCATCCGCTAAATCTTGTCAATCTACTTGCATACCCTGTCAATAAACTGCCTCTCAATGATATATGGTATCCAACCAATCAGATACCTACTCCTAAATAGGTATGGCAGCTCCACTACGTCATCCTTCCACTCCTCACAATCTCGGTAAGGCCTCCATACTACACTGTCTACCTCATCAATCACCTAGTGCCAATACTCTAGCCTCCGAATCTGTGGCTGAGAAGTAATCATATCATATAGATGCACATAACTATGCCCATGTCCCCTACCTCTAAAGTGTATCGGTCATGTAACTAGCAGATGCTCATATGCCCATACCTATAATAATGTCACTCTGCATCCTAATCCCACTGGTCCGTGATATACAAACTGATGCAGCTCATAATACAAGTGTGCCAACAGACACGGTCCCCATGCAAACCTAGTATGCTCAGTCACCAATGTCTCTAGAGTCCTCCCCCATCCCATAGCCAACCCTCATGTCACCCAATCTGGACATAGGAACCCACTGATAACTCTTGCCAGCATTGCCAGTAGAACTAATTTTGTAGCTGTCATGGTGTCCCAGGCCACATGTCCTGCCCTCATCTCCAGTCCTGGATCCTTGAACACTCATCTCAGTGCATCTCATTCTCCCTCTCGATCATATAGAACCAACTCCCCATCGATCGGTATCCACACTATCCTGTATACATCCTATAAGGTGGCTATCATCTCACCCATCGGCAAATGAAACGTGCATGTCTCTGAGTGCCATCTCTTAGCTAATGTAGTCAACAATCCCATGTTAACCTAAAACTCAAGAACATACATAATGTATTTCAAGCCCATGGCTTCAACTGCTACTCTATCCTCAAATATTAGCTCTACTCACAAAATCGGCATCAAAGGGAATCTCCCTTGTGACTCCAACATAGGTAGGTCCTCTTGCAGTCAAGCAAATCACCTGTGTTAGTCCTAGTGGTACTCCCTATTCATCACAAAGTGTTGCTTTGTATCCTAGTGCTTATATATATCATATGGCACTCTATCCTAGTAGTACTCCATGTTCATCACAAAGTGTTGCTTTTATCTTATCTTTTAGGGCACCTACTTGAGTGTATCCTCTTGAGTAGTTTCCTAATTGGCATTGTATGTTCTATCATAGAATTATCAATTTTTGTCTAATCCAATTGACAATGTATGTTCTATCATAGAATTGTCAATTTCTATGGTACTCCCTATTCATCATAAAGTGCCTCGCTCTATCCTATCCTAGGGCCTCTTCTTGAGTGTATCCTCTTGAGTATTTTCCTAATTGGCAACGTATGTTCTATCACAAATTATCAGTCCTATCCCTATCTGCTATCCTAGTCTTCCCTAGAGTACATGTTTGAGTGTATCCTCTCAATAGCTTATCTAATTGATAGCATATGTTTATCACAGAACTGTCGATTCGACCTTGAAGACATAGATGCGCCTTCCTTGCACTCCGCAAATGTGCTCACATTGGACATAGACACTTTTGAAATCATAGATGCACTTAGACCCGACATAGACATGCCTAACCTATGCAAATGCACCTGGCACCAATACAGACGCGCCTTAGCATTTTTAACCTCACTTGGCATTTTTTTTGCAACCTACCTAATGCACATTTATTTCTCTACCTGACTTGCATTTATGACAACAATTAATGCAACAAGGTACAAGGAGGTTTTTTAGTACTCACTGACTCTCCTGCATCTGTTGGCCTCTGATATTGGTGAACACGATCGAACCTATGCACCAATGCCATCGTTGTTGACTACTCTTTGCTCTCTTTGCACTCTAATCTCTTAAGTGTGTCGATGAAAATGAGGATGTTTTCCCTCGTAGTCTATCTTATAGACTACCCTAGCCCTAGTCTCCCATGTCAGTCTTCTTTATGTTGTGACTCTGTCACTCTATCCTACCTTGTCGGTCCTTTCTATCCTTTCTTTCTTATCAAGAGATTGTTTGAAATCATTTTAGACATTTTCATCCAATCTCTCAAGGGGGCATATCATTCCCATCTTAGGGCAACTTTGTATCAGTTTATCTTATCTTCTTTGAAAGAACACGACAAGTTGCATTGTCTCAAACAAGGGCAAAATGTAGAAACCTAAAATTGTCATGTCTAATTAAATAAATATTTTTATTTATATTATTTTATCCTCATTCTTCTATTAATTAAACAAATCTTTATTTATTTAACTAATTCATTTATCCTCTTCTAAGCCTTTTCTCATTTAAATAAATACTTTTATTTATTTAAATTATCCTTTTCCTAAATAGAATAAATACTTTATTTATTTAATTGATCCCACTTCTTCTATTAATTAAATAAATCTTTATTTATTTAATTAATTCATTAGCCTTTTCTACCCATGACACATGTCATTCATCTCTTAATTCCTATACTACCTACCCTCTCATTATTTTATTATTTCCTCTGCCTACCCTTTAATCCTAGCTGACCATTTATCTTTTACACCTCTCAATCTTACCCCTCCATTTCTTATAGTGTCTTCTATATAAGGAGATTCTTCTCTCATTATCAATCCTCCCAAACATTTCTAGTATTCGAATTTTCATATGCGATCAAGCCTACTTGCAACCACATTTCCGTTCTTTGTTGAGCTCTTGTGCACAAATAAAATTTGAGAGAAAATATATCAAGCAAGATCAATGGAGATTCAAACCCTATTGGATATGTGATGGTATAATCTTTATAATATTGTTGATTTACATTAATAATTTTACATATTTCTCAAACTAAAACAAGGCAAGATAGACGAATTCTATTCATGCGAGGGCAAAGCAGATTTTTACAAGTATAGAGAAACATAAGTTTTGTGCAAAAGAAAAGAAAGAAATTGTACAAATGTTATAGATTTTCTTTTATAGTTTAGGTATAATCAGATGGTTATAGTTAATAAACCCTAACCCACATAGTGCTAGGTTACAAAATATCAAAGAGGAGAAAGAATCAAATTGACGAGTTGATCTGATTGTGTATTGAATCTGGCTTTGAGAGCGTCCTTTGCCTCTAGAAAAGAAAAATCCCTATAGAAAAGAGGAAATCTTTGCGAATGAATTCACTGGGATGACATCTGCAGGCACAAAAGTCCTTAATCTCCATTGAATGGGCATGGGTAGCATCTAAAATGGCCTGCAAAAGTCATATCTGGATTAATGGTGAAGAAATATGGCAGCTGCAATAAATTTTGATTGGATCAGGCACCAACTGAGCAAAGAAGATCATCTCGGTCATCAGGTTGACAACCACTGCCTGCAAAATAGTTTAAATGCCGATGGTACCCAAAATTTTGAAAATTGGTTGTTGATCTGAGAGATTCATTTAAAGATGGACATGTGAGATCTCTCCATGCAAGCATCCATTAGGCCCAATGAAAGATTAAAACATGGCCATTAGATTGGGTCTTTTTGAAGATCTAATAGTCGCAGATGACTGATGTGCCACCTGAGGCTCACATTCTTGATCACTATAAAACAATGATAACACTCTCCTCCTCCCATCTATATCATGTATAGTGCAATTGTGCGAAAGTGGAATAGTCGCGAAAAGGAACAAAAGCCAAAAAGTCCAGACTGCATGATAAGCGATAAAAAAGAACTCTCGCCACATGATCTCATCCCCTCTCACCATCACCTATTTCATTGTCATGCAAAAATGGAACTTCATAACACAGAAAAAAGGTGATAACAAGGGACTTTGCCAGCTGGTAGCGAGTGAAAAGGGGTTGGTCCCACCATGAAAAAGGGACCCTTCAACCATTTAACCTTAAATGATTTGACTGTTGCAACCAGTCAACTAAAAAATAGAATATGGAGCCCAAATAGATGAAAAGACCCCAACTACTCGCCACCATCATAGTGTGCATAACACGCAGGTTATGAAAAACAAAATATTTCTTAGATCAGTTATCTTCAGGGAAAGGTTTGACACAAAAGGGTCAACATTTTGGTGACTCAGAGGGGGACCTAAGCCTTCTTAGTGCAAGACCAAAAGTCTTATATATTCATTGGGCATAGAGTAAAGGCCTGAACAAAATTAGATACTCTTTGCCTCATATCTGCAAAATGTCAAAAATCTCTCATTTTGGAAAGAATGGTTTGTGCATGTGCACTTATTGAAAAGCTAGAAAAAAATAAAAAAGAACCTAAACTAGCTATATACACTATGTCTCAAAGAGTGGGATAAACAAAGCCATTGACTGGCCTATCAAAGTAGCTCCCTTTCCTGACCAACATTTGATTCTCTTCATGCCTGTTGAAAACCAGCCAGTGAAAGAGAATTGACAAGAATCCAACAAACTATTGGAACCTCTGAGATATGCCCCTGTTCTTCAAAATTTATTGTCTCTGCTAGCAATGTAAGCTCTTCTTCTTGCTCCTCTTGATTCAACTGACTGGAAGATGTCAACTCAATGACAAAACTTGAGAAAAATCCCTTAGGATCATCCCAAAAGGAATCATTTCTCTGACTCCTCCGCCTCTAGCTCGATCACATACTGCTGCTCAATTATAGGCACATTCTCCTCCTTAAAGAAGGAAGGGATCTCATCCCATAATGAGAAAACAACCTCCTCCTTGTTGTTATATTTTTTGCTAGCCATAGGGGAGTTGTCTGATTGGTTGACATCACAAAAATATTCCTCCTTCCAATTTGTAAACACAAAATCTCTCTGCACCACTAAGGCCTGAGAGGCATCCTCATTTCTACAAGCCGCTTGATTTTAATAGTTATGCCAATCTCCATTGATTTTTTCCTTGAAAGTTGGCCCCTTGTAGCTAATAATTTGATTTTGTATTTGGCATGTTGGAGCTATTGGTATTGGTGCCAAAGTAGGCTATTGTGTAGGAGCTTCTGGGAACAAAGGAATTGGAGGTCTTGGAGCTAACTTTACAGCTTGAATTAAACACCTTTCTGCCTTGATGGCAACGTCCTAATCTCCTAGAAGGTTATCCCCGCCCATTGATTATATCACCATAGCTATGTCACAGTACAAAGCCCTTATGAAATATAAGAAGGCACAATCGGTAGATTGTTTGACCAAAGTAGGGATTCTATCCAAAGTATTTTGGAACCTATAGTTAAAATCTGCCATGAATTCATAAGAGATTCTCCTTATGGTTGTTATCTATTCAACTAGTGACAAGGGGTCACACTTGTCTTCAAAACACATGCATTATATTTCTCCCAAATCATCCTATCTATGAATGGAGTTAGAGAGAAGACCCCTATAACACTATAGGGATTTTACTTTGAATGAACAGGAAAGAAGCCTCACTACAAAATTATCTTCAGTGACATAAAAAATAGAGCATATTCCTGCAACATCTTTGATGTGCTCGTTAGGAGTAACAAAGGTTTCCTCAGTAAAGAAGGGTATATCCTTGAGGGATGACACTGGGATGTCACTCTTTTGGGTTAGAGCTAAGGGGTTTCCACCTTTAAAGGTGACAAAAGAATGTATTCTAGGGACTACCATAAGAAAAAGAAAATCCCTCTTCTTCTAGAATATGAAAGTTCATACTATAAAAAAAAATGCCTCTAGAAGGTGCTCCTTGTTGAAAACCTAATGTGAAATGACAATTGGTATTGAACAAGATCCTATATTTTATCCTTAGAGTTTCCAAGTGCTAAATGTGATTGCCTCCAAAGGCAAGGTTGATAAGAACAACACTAGATTTTTAGAAATATGTTGAAATGTGTGTCCCATCAAGCATGCAAAAAACTAATGTCACAAAAGTTTGCATCATTGTTACACACTCATTCTTAACAACCTTGTGAAACATGGAAACAACCTCCAAGTGTGGGACCTTGTCCATGTGAGGTTGAGTCTCTGGAGAAGGATGACTTCCTTTTCAATCCAAATGCAGAGTGTTGGACCAACCCAACACTGGTAAAACTAATCTATGATCTGAAAGGAAAATGTGAGAGAGAGAATGGTTGCTTGAAAGAAAAGAAAGAGGTTTGCACCTAGATTGAAATGATCTCCCCTACCTATGACTACACAAAACACAAATAAAACCACCTATAATATGCACATGTTTCTACCTAGATCACCTCCTTAAGTACGAGTGAAGACTGGAATTCTAAAGAATGGAAAGAGGAATAGAAATAGTTCTCAGATGCCACTCGAAGAGGGGATTAACACAATCACTTGTGTAAAGAAAATAAGATGAATATGCATTCGAACAAAGAGGTAAGCATTAAAAAAATTGCACAAATTGAAACAAGGCAAGATAGGTGAATTATGTTCATGCAAAGGCAAAGGAGATTTTAACAAGTGCAGAGAAACATAAGTTTTCTGTAGAAGAAAAGAAAGAAGATGCTATACAAATATTACAAAATTCCTTTATAGTTCAAGCATAACTCAAATGGTTATAGTTAAGAAACCCTAACCCACATAGGGTTAGGTTATGAAAATCAGAGAGGAGGAAGAATCAAATCGATGAGATTATCTGGTTGCATGTTGAATCCGACACTAAGAGTGTCCTCTACCTCTGGAAAAGCAAAATCCCTACAAAAAAGGGGAAATCTTTGCAAATGAATGCACTAGGATGGTGTCAGCAAGCACAAAAGTGATCAATCCATATTGAATGGGCATGAGTAGCATCTAAAATGGCCTCCAGAAGTCATGTCTAGAGTAATGGTGAAGAAATCTGATAGCAGCATTGAATTTTGATTGGATCAGGGTGCTAACTAAGCAAATAAGATCTTCTCGACCATCAGGTCGACAATCACCACCTGTAAAAGAGTATAAATGTAAACAACCCCCACAAGTTTGAAAATTGATCGATAAGCTGAGATATTTGCGTGAATATGGATGCGCAAGATCTCTCAGTGTAAGCATCCATTAGGTCCAATGCAAGATTAAAACATAGCCATTGGATCGGGCCTTTATGAAGATCTGATAGCCATAGATGATTGATGTGGTGCCCCAGGCTTATGTTCCTTATCACTATGAAATAATGTTAATACTCTCCTCCTCCCAACCACATCAAGTATCGCACAGTCGTGCAAAAGTGGAATGGTCACCAAATGAAACAAAAGTTGAAAGCTCTCAACCACGCAATAAGCGATAAAAAAGAGCTCCTACCACATGACCTCATCCTCTCTCACCATCGCCTATCATGTTTTCATGCAAAAATGGAACATTGGAATAGGGAACAAAAGTGGAAGTGCTCCTGTTTGATGTGACAATGAGATAACAAGGGACTTCTCCAACTAGTAGTGAGTGAAAGGGTCCAGTCCCACCATGAAAAAGGGACCCTTTAGCTGGTGAACTTTAAATTTATTTGACCGTCGTGACTGGTCAACTTAAAAATAGAACTTGGAGCTCAAATAGATGAAAATACCCCAACTTCTCGCTACCAACATAGTGTGCATAACACGCAAATTATGCAAAATAAAATATTTTTTAGACCAGTTATCTTCAGGGGAAGGTTTGACACAAAAGGGTCAACAACTACCTTACAGTTTAGCTATTGTTTCTCTCACATAGAGCGAACAAGTAGACTAGGGACCCAGTATTAATGTAGATTTATCTTTATTTGACTTTGAGATAGTGCAAGACTAACTAGTATTTTCGGATATGCAGAGAGATGTGGTAGATCTAGGATTTACTGCAAGGTATAGTGTGTGGTTCTTATCACATAGACCACCATGATTGGTAGGGCTAGGATATGCAGCACAACCAACAAAGGTACTAATGGAGGTATGATGAGGAAAAGGTGGTACAATCAAATAGGGCTAGAGGCGAGGGTGCAATATGGTAGATGAGGACTATATTATGGAGGGTACTAAAGATAAAAATTTATATTTCCATGAGGAATGCATTGTGGGCCACTTAGTAGAGAGGAGGGTCAAGGATTAGAAATAGGCAAGACAAGAGCCTAGATACCAACCAAGAGATAGAGGGGATGAGGGGTACAAGGTAGAAGATAGGTAAGAGGCATGACATGTTTAGTTAGCTACCACACTCTCAAAGAGAGATGCAATGAAGAGGGAGATAGATCACATGTGGGAGGAGAGGGATGTAGCATTAGCAAAGGTAGTAGGTTTGTTGGTTGAGAGGAATGTGATAGTGAGTAGAGAACAAAGATTTGATTAGGCGATATTGATGGTGACAAAGAAGATATAGGGACTGTCATCTAATATTGCCATGGAGATGATAAGGTATGCTCAAGAGATGCAGTACTACAAGGATCCATATATGGTTGAAGTATTGAAAAACTACAATGCAACCACTTTTTGCATGGGTGGGTTAGGCAAGAGCAAGACACATATGACAATCAATGAGGGGATTGTGGGACCAATGGGGCCCCCATGACGATCATCATCTTAGGTTTAGGGATATGGAGGGTAAGGTTCCTCTAGAGCTTAAGAGCATAGACACACACAATTAGAGGGTGGCTCATCTTCATATCTCTATTAGGACCCAGAGGCAACTAAGAGGGGGGGCTGAATCAGTTGTCTATTAATTTCAACCCAACTATAACTTAATCAAACTTAATGCATAATACCAGTAAACCAAACTTGATGTTGGTTGACAATTTATCAGTTCATAATAGTGCCGATAAAGTTTAATGCATGAAACAGAAAGACAAATAACATCCACAACACATAACATAGATATTTGTGTGTGGAAACCCTATAAGGGGAAAAACCACAGTGGGAAACCTTACCCACAATCAGATGATACTACTATAGATAGTATGTGTGTAAAAATGGGGTTTGCACATGCAGAAAGGCCAAGTGCCTAGAGCTCACTGCTCAATCACAAGATGGGAGTCACACTGACTATAATTGGATGGTTAAATCCAATGATAATGTACTGCTCAAAATAGCATCTTCATATGTTGGAATCAGTACCGATTAAGCTCTGATTGTCTTCTTCATACCTTCCTTGAATCTTCAAATGATGTCTGCATGTATATCTCTGCATATATTCGCATATACCGAATATGACAACCTTGTAATCCCTTATTACCTTCCTTATGTCAATCTCACAAATGAGATCTTACATATATACCAAAACCTAAGACCAAATGTTTAGGTCGCCTTACTAAGAATATTACAATTAAATCAATTATAAATGAATCAATATGCGATGCATCATATTGGATCAATTCATTTACAATAATAACCAATAAAAAAACTATCTTCATAATGTGTCGTGCTGATCTGGAATAGATAACGCTTGTCGGTCCATAACCTAGACCGATTTGCCGGTAACAACAAATATGCAAACTTGATTAGACCAATAACCAAATCACCAAAACAAGTGTCCATACCATGTCTTCGACATAACCAAGTAATCTCCAGATGATAACAGATCATCCTTAGTGCCGGTGAACAATATAACCTGCTGGTGAACCAAATATCAATGACTATGCATAAGTCATTGAACATGCCAGTGAACATAACCAAAGATCTCTAGTGTTGATAAGTGTTGACAAGTGTTGACATCAATGAAAAAACCAATGCAACACATCCATAATAACAATAATCTCCCCCTTTGGCATTGATGGCAACACAAGATGGAAAAATCATCTAAGTACCAAAGTAGAAATACCAAAAACCAATAATCTCTCCAAGAGATCAATCACCAGAAATCAAAATACAGAATATCTCTCCCCCAATGAATAATCTCTCCCCAAAAACAATGTGTTTATCTATAGATATCTCCCCCCCTTTGACATAAAATTCCAAAGCAATAAAAAAGATACAACCAGTTCATAGAACTAATTACAAATACCAATTGTTATAACCAACTACTCCCCCTGAGAAGTATCTCTCCTTCATCAAAGTCAAAAAAAATATTTCTCTATTAATTCATGTCGGTCTGATGCCATGCTCCAACTGTCTAAGTCTCTACCAATGAGGGTATAACCCCAAGCTGCTCTCTGAGATATTCAAAAGTTTCCTTAGGCAAAGGCTTAGTAAAGATATCTGCAATCTATTCTTTAGTATTCACATAGACCAATTTCACTTCTTTTGCTTCAACATTCTCTTTCAAAAAATTGAATTTGATAGAAGCATGTTTAGTTTTAGAGTGAAATACCGGATTCTTGGATATATCTATTGCTGTCATATTATCACAGTAAATGATTATAGGTTCTTTGAATTTTAACTTTATGTCCTTCAACATTTTCTTAATCCATAATACTGTTAGGGTTCCCACAGATACTGAGAGGGGGGGGTGAATCAGTATTTGACTGGTAATGTAATTTTCTTGAAACTGAATATGCAAAACGTAAAGTAACAGTATACCAGTATACAAGAATTAATGTAAATAACATAATCAAAAACATCCACATGAAAAGAACACCATAACACAATATGTTTAACAAGGAAACCCGGTGTGGGAAAAACCTCGGTGGGATTTGTGACCCACAATATTCACTTACTAGCCAATAAGAGAATATTACTTACAATAGGGGCCTGCACATGCAGGAAGGCCAACTGCCTAGAGCTCACTCCTCAATAAGAAGTCACACTGACTTACAATGAGGATTTACACAAATCCAATATTCTGTACTGCTTTACAATAGCATCTTCAATGCCAGATTCAGTACTGGTTCTTGCTCTGTTCTTTACATATACCCTTGATCTATAATTCGCACATGAGATCTGCCTTATAATTTATTATGCTTCCTATCCATATCCTACAAATGCCTACAATGATCTCTTTTATACACAAGAGTCATTTTACAATTTGCCAAGTCGGCTTACAATAATAAACAAAATATTACATATCAAAAATCCTATCGGCCTCTGTGCCGGTATACATATTTCCTTCTGTGCCGGTGTCGGTGTAGATTGATCTTGCTGATGCTGGTGTACTGTCTTGTTTGAGTAATGCTTTGCCAGTATAATGTCTTGCCAGTGCCATAGGATTGCAAGGTTGCTTGAGTAATGCTTTGCCGGTATAATGTCTTGCCGGTGCCATAGGATTGCAAGGTTGCCTGAGTAATGCTTTGCCGGTATAATATCTTGCCAGTGCCATAGGATTGCAAGGTTGCCATCAATGACAAAACCTTTAATCACACACAATGTCTCATTGGAATGTCCATATGCCAACAATCTCCCCCTTTGGCATTGATGGCAACACTCATGAGAAATTTCAAAAGGATATCCAAAAATGTGTAGACCAAAAATGTTACCAAAAATGTGAGAGCTCCCCCTGAGCATGTGATCTTTGAATTTTCTCATCTACTACTCCCCCTTTGGCATCAATGACAAAGGTTCATAGATTTTGTAGTTGTACCAATTCATAACCTCAACCTTGTAGTTGGGTGGTTATTATCTGAAGAATATCTCCCAAAATTAAGTTTATGCCATCCATAAACTTCTTGCTCTCCTTTATTGCTATCTCAGTTCTGTATATTGTACCAGTGAGATGCTGCAAGTGCTTTGCCGGTGTTTTGCTACCCTGAGTTAGTGCCTCTGAGATTTCCTTCCGTAGAGATGCTAAATAGTCCAATCTTGGACTTAGTTTAGATCTCAAGAATTTTGCCTTGTTTATTATTTTCTCTTTCTCTCTTTCTAATTTGAGCAATTCTTCCTCAAAATATGTTATCTTTTCCTCAAAAACTGATAATGTATCGGGTGAGTTAACAAAATTATCAACAAGTTTATTGATCTCTTCCTTTTACCTTGCTCATCTTTTTGTCTACATCTATGGTCAAAAAGTTTATCTTACAGGTGTCTTTGTACAGAGTTTTGTACTCTTTCAATAAATTGCATAGTTCTGGTAGAAGTGTGTCAAATTCCTTGATACGCTTCTTTATTCCTTCCTCAAAGAATTTCTATTTCTCTTTTTCTACACTTTCCTTTACAGTTTCTACCTTTGTTTGCTCAAAATTTCTAGAAATATATTTACAAAGTGTATCCAACTAGCCTAAAGAATCTTTGTTGGCTATATTACAATTTGGAGCTATTGATTTCAAAACTAGAATTGAATCATCTATCGCTTTATAGGCTTGTGAGCTATAATCAGTTATTTTCTTGATAGATTCAAGCAATACCTTTGTTACATTTGATGGTGACCCAACAAACTGAGTGTCGGTGGAAGTGACCATGCTAGTATTGACCTCTGGTAGGTTTGTTTGTGTCTCCATCTCTTTAAGCACTGGTTTTCCTGCATCATTTCTTACCGGTGGCATCTGTTCTGGAGCCTTTAGCTCTCTTGGTTTCTTTGTTTGTGTTCCAAATTCCATCTTTTTCTCTGAATCTATTGCCAGTTGCTCTTTGTTTCCTGTTGTCGGATGCTCTTTGTTTCCTGTTGCCGGTTGCTCTTTGTTTTTTGATTTATCTGTTGTATCCTTATCTACCACTATGTTGATTTTCTGAGTATCAACATTCACAGTATATAGGACTTCAGGATTAGGATTATTATCCTCTGTGTCCATGCTCTCAGCTACCGGTTGATCTTCTACAGTTGTGGTTTTTACCGGTGGAGTATTTAAAGGAGGTGGGGGTAAGCTATCTCTAATCTTGATACTTGGTGGTCCACCAACTTTACCTTTCCCTTTATCCTTTTGATATACCAGAATGGGCTTGGGATTCCTATATTCTTCTTGTTTTTCTTTTTCAACCAAGAATGTATCCCAACCATTTTTTGTTTCCTCTGAAACTTCAGTAACTCTACCTGCCATTAGTGATATTTGCCGGTGTGCAGTGGAAAAAACTGTCCAGTTGGCCTAAGCTATCAAATCATCAATTTCCTTAGGTGAGTTGATCGGGTATACTGCAAGTAATCTCTCTATTTTTATTTTCTTATCCAACTCAATTATTCCTTGCCTTTTGGCCTCAAGTCTTTTATATAGTTCATCATGAATTTCATTTAGGACTTGCATCAAAAACTTTTTATACATGTCCATGTGTAATATAACACTCTCCTCGACTTGTCCTTTCTCATCATCTGATAGGGTGTCATAGATTTTCCCTATGTTTTTCAATTTACCTTCCTCTATGATCTCATTCAGTAATATGTCAAGAGGGACAAAGTCAGTGTTTGTTTTCTTCTTCCTTTTGGGGTCAGCTTCTTCTTAGGTGTGGCTTTCTTGACCAGAGACCTCACAGCTTGTTGCTTCTGTCTTGTCCTTCTAGGTGAAGGAGTGGATACCGGTGAGGGGTCTCTTTTCCTAACAACTCTTTTGAAATTTGCTGGCATATCTCCTTCTAAGGAAGTATCTACTGGTGATAGATGAGTTTCAGGTTGTTGGGCTGCCAACTCATCTTTTGTTATGCCAGTTTTCTTTAATACATCTTCCTTTATGGCTTTTGCTTGTCTGGTTCCTTTCCTCACAAATGCCTCAACTTTCTTTACTCTATTTTTAGATTGAATTTGACTTTTGATGGTCTTAGCACTACCAAATACTTCTTCCTTTGGTTCATTGGGGGCTTCCAGAAGTGCTTTGGCATAAGTTTCTACTATGTGGTCATCTGTTTCATACCCCATCTCTATTACCCAGATTGTCTTTGGGATGAATGCTTCCATCTAGATCTCATCCTTTTTTATCACAAAGCATATATCATCCTTGTATTTGTTGACAATTTCTTGTGATAGTCTGATTCTTTTATTCATTCTGACCTTTAGTGCTTGAAAATACTCATTGATATTCTTTTCTCTATTTTCACCCATGTTGTTGAATAAGTCAGACAATTGTTTTCCTACTGGTAGGTCAAATCCAAAGTCCTCATTGCCTATACTGGGAGCCTGTTTGGTTATGTGTAGCATTAAGCATACAAGTAAATTTCCAAATCTAAAGGTTCCTTTCTTATCCTTCTTGATTTTTGCTAAGTTGTCAATTAACTCATCTTTTAACCATTCACAGATATCAATTTTTACATTGTCCTTAACCATGTCATAAGCACTCTTTATGCATAAACTGGAAACAGAGTTAAGCCTATTAGCATGAGTTGCTTTGTAACCTAGAATCATGCTAACAAATCTAACATTTGTATCGGTCACATCATTAACCCTCAATGATCTCTTGTCAGATGTTGCACCAGTTAAGTTTGTTACCAAGTCATTAGAGACCTTCTTGGTTTTGTCGGGTTTGTTACCAGTGGAAGGTAACCCTATTACTACTTTCATAGCTTCCTTTGTAATTTTATGCACTGAGTCAAACCAAAAGAATGAACCATGTACCCTACTCAGAACTATCCTAACCACTTCCTTGGGAAATTCAGGAATGCAGAGGATTTCAGTGAATCCTAGGGTTTCAACAATTTTATGTTTAGGTTTCACATTCCCAGAGTTGTCACATATAACAGACTTATACATGTTTTTGATTTCTTCATCACCTAATTCCTCTATGTTGCAATGAATATACATTCTAGGGTCTTCTGCATAAACAACACCTTTTGGAATTTTTGAAAAAGCACCCGTGTTGTCATCTTTCGTAGCTACCTCGGGAACTAGCTGAAACACGGGCCTAGGTCATTTTATAACCTCGACTACTGTAGGGTTTTCTATGAATTCAGGTGTAGAGGAGGATGCCATGATGATAAATACCTTTTTTTGCCTTTGGATGGATTGATTGCTGAAGTGCTTTGCCTCTTTGCTCGGAATGCCTTAGCTCAGAAATCTTCACGCTCTCTGAAAGTTTGAATTCACGGTGAAATGAAATGGAGCCAAAAACCTTATTTTATAAAGTCTTTTCTACTACCTACCACATTAATTGCTTGCCGGTAATGTATTAGCTCAACTTTATTTGCTGGTAATGAAAGATTTTCAACTTCTTTTCTCTAACCAAGGGAATAATAGCACGTGTAATTTGATTGCCAAACCCTCAAGATAATTTTCTTCAATTTGATGAAGAACATCTTGCCGATGGAGCATTGCTCTGTCCTACTGGTGGAGCATCATATTGTCCTGTCGGTGAAGCATTTGTTGGTTCTACCAATGGAGGAGTAACCCCAATATTTAGATCACCTTTTCTAATCCATTGCTTTGAAAATTCTTGCTTAACCTCTTCAACCTTTTCTTTACCTTTCAAGCTAGTACTTCTGTTATCTACCGGTGTACCTTTACTTCTACAAAATTTAGCAATATGACCAATCTTGTTACATGCATAACAGGTTACATTATTTTTCTGAATAGCTTTCCCATAACCTATGTCGGTTATGACCAATTTTGTTGCATTTGGTGCATTGACCGGTGGGAGGATTGATGTTTTGATAATTCCTAGATCTACATTCATTCACCCTATGACCATATTTATTACAGTTAAAGCATTTTCCATTGAATTTGTAAGTATTAGAAGGTCTTACCGGTTTGCTGTGATCTTGGGTATTTGCAGTACCAGAGCTTTCTCCAACTTCAAATCCAATTCCAGAAGTGTCACCTTTGGGTTTTTGATTCTTCAATAAGGTACCAAGTTCTTTTGAGCTTTTCTTGAATTTTTCTTTGTGTTGATTTGTAGTTTCTAATTCCCTTTCCAAGATTTCTTTTTGTCTCATTAGTTCATTTGAGTCATTCTAAGTATGCATCAGATCTGTCTTCAACATGTCATTTTCATAGCTAAGTCTTGTGTTCTCATTTGCTGCATCACTTAGTCTTCTGGTCAATTCTTCTTCATTCTTCTTTCTATCCTCAATTTCTTTGCAAAATCTCCTAGTCATATCCTGCATTTCATTTTTTGTTGTCATGATCTCTTGTTTCAATTTGCTTATCATATCATTTAGTGATTCCTTTTCATCATTCTCATTTTGCAATTTTTCACAAAGTTCTCTTCTTTTGTTTCTTGTAACAGTAAGATTTTCTTGAAGTGCCTGAATAATGTCCTGAGTTGCTTTTAAATCATCTTCTAATTTGATATTTTCCAACTTCTTTGCATCATAGTCAGTAAGAGCTCCTTCAAGTTGCTTCATCAGATTTTCCATCTTTACCGATGTCAAGATCTTCCTCAAGCTATTAGGCTTCTGAAAATAGAGGACCAGGCTCTGATACCAATTGTTAGGGTTCCCATAGATACTGAGAGGGGGGGGTGAATCAGTATCTGATCGGTAATGTAATTTTCTTGAAACTGAATATGCAAAACATAAAGTAACAGTATACCGGTATACAAGAATTAATGTAAATAACATAATAAAAAACATCCACATGAAAAGAACACCATAACACAAGATGTTTAACGAGGAAACCCGGTGTGGGAAAAACCTCGGTGGGATTTGTGACCCACAATATTCACTTACTGGCCAATAAGAGAATATTACTTCCAATAGGGGCCTGCACATGCAGGAAGGCCAACTGCCTAGAGCTCACTCCTTAATAAGAAGTCACACTGACTTACAATGAGGATTTACACAAATCCAATATTCTGTACTACTTTACAATAGCATCTTCAATGCCAGATTCAGTACCGGTTCTTTCTCTATTCTTTACATATACCCTTGATCTATAATTCGCACATTAGATCTACCTTATAATTTATTATGCTTCTTATCCATATCCTACAAATGCCTACAATGATCTCTTTTATACATAAGAGTCATTTTACAATTTGCCAAGTCGGCTTACAATAATAAACAAAATATTACATATCAAAAATCCTGTCGGCCTTTGTGCCGGTATACATATTTCCTTCCATGCCAGTGTCGGTGTAGATTGATCTTGCTGATGCTGGTGCATTGTCTTGTTTGAGTAATGCTTTGCCGGTATAATGTCTTGTCAGTGCCATAGGATTGCAAGGTTGCCTGAGTAATGCTTTGCCGGTATAATGTCTTGCCGGTGCCATAGGATTGCAAGGTTGCTTGAGTAATGCTTTGCCGATATAATGTGTTGCCGGTGCCATAGGATTGCAAGGTTGCCATCAATGACAAAACCTTCAATCACACACAATGTCTCATTGGAGTGTCCATATGCCAACAAATACCTAAGTATAATTAGTTGTTGCTACAACATATTCTGATTTTGTTGTTGATAATGATGTACAACTTTGTTTCTTTCTCAACCATGAAATCAATCTGCTACCAAGAAAGAATGCTCTGCCGGTGGTGCTCTTTCTTTCATATACATCTCCTACCCAATTTACATCTATGTATGCACATAAATCAAAATTTTCATCTTTAGGATACCATAAACCAAGATTTGTTGTGCCTTGTAGATACCGGAAAATTCTTTTCACTGTTGATTCATGATTTTCCTTACGATTACTCTGAAATCTTGAAACAATACATACTGCATTCATAATATCAGGTCTTGTTTGTGTCAAATACGGTAAACCTCCAATCATAGACATATATCTTGTTGGATTAATAGGTGTTGATTCATCCTTCAATGATGGTTTGTCAGTTGTAGTCATAGGAGTACTTACCAGTTTAGAGTTTTAGATACCAAATTTCTTTAGTAGTTCTTTCAAGTACTTTGATTGACATATGACTATACCTTTATCAGTTTGTGAAATCTGCAATCCTAAAAAGAATTTCATCTCCCCAATCATAGACATTTCAAATTCTTCCTACATCTTATTAGAAAAGTCTTTACACAATCCATCTTCTCCTCCAAAAATGATATCATCAACAAAAACTTGAATAACCAAGATGTCATCATTAGTCACTTTGAAATATAAGTTATTGTCAGCATTACCTTTAGTGTAACCAATCTTCAAAAGAAAATCCATATAAAGCTTTCCTTAACCTGCAAACCATATCTTTGTCATTTGTCAAAGAAAATCCATCAGGTTGTTCAATGTAAACTTCCTCTTCAAGATCACCATTTAGAAATGCAAATTTAACATCCATTTGATATACTTTATAGTTCTTGTGTGCTACCTCAATTTTAGCTACCGGTGCAAAGGTTTCATTGTAATCAATTCCCTCTTTCTGTGAATATCCCTTACACACTAATATTTCTTTTTTTCTAATTACCTTACCATCTTCATTAAGTATATTTCTGAATACCCATTTAGTTCCAATTACATTTTTGTTTTTAGGTTAGGGAACGAATGTCCATGTGTTATTCTTTTCAATTTGTTCCAATTCATATTCCATAGCTTTAATCCAATGTTTATCTTCACATGCCTCATTAATTGATGCTGGTTCAATTTGATAAATTAGACATACCTCTTCATTTTCTAGTCTTCCTCTTGTCATAACTCCTTGATACTTATTCCCAGTTATCTGACTTTCAAAGTGATTCAATCTTACATACCTAGGTGTATTCACTTGCTGTTGTTCTTGAGTCACTATGGAATTCTCAGATGATGCCAGTGTGACTGGATCAACATTCTGTACCAGTGCATTTTGTATAGGTTCATTTGTGATTATCTCAACTACTAGTTACGAGTCCATAGACTTTGAATTACCTCTAAATTGTTCATCAATCTTCACATTTGCACTCTCAATGATTTTATACAATTTATTATTAAAACATCTATATGCCTTTCTCTTAGATGAATAACCAAGAAATATTCCTTCATCACTTCTAGGATCAAATTTACCAATATAATCATCTCTCCTAATATAACATTTTTTTCCAAATATTCTGAAATATTTAAGAGTAGGAGTATTACCAAACCATAGTTCATGGGGGGTCTTACTGGTTTCACCTTTGATGTGAACTTTGTTGAATGTGTAAATTGTTGTATTCACTGCTTCTATCCAATACACATGAGGTAGGTTTGCTTATGATATCATGCCTCTAGCTGCATCCAAAATAGTTTTGTTCTTCCTTTCCACAACTCCATTTTGCTGGGGTGTTCGAGGTGCTGATAACTATGTTCTGATTCCATTCACTTCACAGAATGTATTAAATTCCTTAGATGTGAATTCACCTCCTTGATCTGATCTTAAACATTTGATTTTCTTACTGGTTTCATTTCTACCATTTCCTTGAATAGTTTGAATTTCCCAAAAGCTTTTGAGTTCTCCCTAAGAAAAGTAACCCAACACATTCTAGAATAATCATCAATGATTAGCATATAATATCTATCTCCTTGTAAACTTCTGGTTCTTGCCAGACCACATAAATCAGTATGAGCTAAGTCAAGAACATTATTGGATTTCTCTAGAATACTCTTAAAAGTTGCTCTTACTTGCTTTCCAAATTGATATTCCTTACATACCGGATTGTGAGGTTTTATAATGTTAGGTAAATCCCTTACTACCTTAGTTGTACTGATCTTTACAATGCAATTAAAATTTACATGACAAAGTCTCTTATACCATAACCAACTTTCATCAATATGTGTAATCAAGCATGTCTTCTCATTGTTATTCAAATGAAAGACGCTACCTCTAGTCTGATTACCGATTGCAATTTCCAAACAAGTTATATTCATGATTTTGCATTTACCATTCTTGAATTGTAACCGAAATCCCTTTTCAACTAATTGACCAACACTCAAAAAATTATTCTTAAAACCTTCAACATAATAAACATTGTCAGTATTGTGCTTACCATCAAAAGATATAATGCCTTTTCCTCTTATCAAACAAGCTTTATCATCCCCACATATTACTAGCCCTCCATTGTATTTCTGAAAGGTTAATAATTTACTTTTATCACTAGTCATATGATGTGAACATCCAGAATCAATGATCCATTCATCCTTTTCTTCAATTTTAGCTTACAGGGCCTGCTCTACTGGTTGTATAGTAGGTGCCGGTAGATCTTTCATTATTGCAACAAAATTCCATCCATTCTCTATCGGTTCCTCATCAGAATCATCAGTAACTCCTTCATCATCATAGTAACATGATTTGTCTCTATTCTTCTTAAATCTGTATCTCTGATATTCAGGGTTAGGCTTATATGTTCTTTTAGCTTCTTCTTTCAATCTTGCATGTCTATCAGGACACCTAGATGCCATAGGACCAATTTTATTGCAGTTAAAACATTTAAATGGTGTTTTATCTTCATACTTACTTCCAACTAGACCTTTAGGCATTTTCCTTGTAAATAGTGCTTCAAGCTCTTCAAGTTCTTCATTTTCCCTTCTGATTTCTTCAAGTTCTCTTGCATAAAGTGCTTTCCAATCAGATTTCTTAGATGATGATGCTTTGAAAGCTAAATCTATCTTAATTGTAGCAACATGACCAAATTCATCGAGTTCAAAAGCTGAAAGTTTTCCAACCAAGGTATCTCTAGATACTGATGTATTAGGCATTGTTCTCAATTCATTAATAGCAGTTACTTTCATTTTGTATGCCGGTGGAAATGCTCTTAAAACTTTAGAAACAATTTCATCTTCACTTAAGGATCCTCCACAACATTGTATACCCAAAATAATTTCATTGACTCTTTCCATAAAAGCAGAAATCCTTTCATCTTCTTCCATTTTTTAGATTTTCATACCTGACCTGGAAGCATTCCATTTCTAATCTCAACATGATGTAATCATGCAGACATTTTTATTAGTTATATGCTATGACACATTATGTGGGATATGTATGCGATTTTCTTTTTAGGTTTTCTAGATGACTATGTATGACTCTCTAATGGTGAAAAATTAGGGTTTCACCATTAGAATTAGTAAAATTGCTATTTTTTTCTTAGGGAACATCACATTGGGGAAAGATAGAATTTGATAGATCTAGCCTTGATGGATTTTGATTTTGATTAGATTCATGGTTTCCTAGATGGATTTCTTATTTCACTTTAAATTTAATTGAATTAATTTAAAATGCTAAAAATAGTTTAAATATGTAGATATTGAAGCAATTATGCATAAACAGTGAACTAAATTCATCAAACGGAGCCACAAAACTGGATCTAAGCTATAGATGAAGGTTTGGATATGTTCCCAGAAGTTTGGCCTAAATTGTTTTGATCATGGTGGTGGTCACCTTGGTCCTCCAAAATTTGTGTTGTCCTAAGGGGAACTTGTTCATCTCTGTGAAACCTCCTCCAAAACGTAACTCTGTACCTATTCTTGCACACAATGAAAAGGAGAAAATAGTTGGAAATGGGGGTTTGCCTTAGGTCAAACCTCATTTTTAGAATTAACCATGAAATATAATTGAAATGTAAATAAAGTACTATAATGGAATTCTTTCCTTTTGAGGGAAAGGCTGAAAATATCTGAAACATAATGTTATACCTTTTAATGAAGTTTTGTTTTTCTTCACAAGGAATTAGGGTTTCATGTAGATAGTCTTCATACAACATCGAACATGAATTTCATCTCTAATGCTTGAATCTTGACTTTACTTTTGATCCAATTCTTGATAGAATATTGATTACTTGCTCACTTGAATTTGCTAGAGTGTAATTGAGATCTTGAATTTTTGAATTAGGTTTAAAATGAGAGGGGTGGACCTCCTTTTATACATGCTAGTTAAAAAAAAAAAAATTCTTACATAGGATGACATGGGATCTAGGTCCCCACTCAAATTGAGTTACCATTATGAGGCCCCAAAATAGTCCTTTTTTGAGAGGACAATGGCATTGGGAACCTTGGTCCTTGAGGACCATGGTGTCTAGTGCTCTGGTCCTATACATCAGGGTCCTATAATTAAGGGGATAAAAATGAATATAATGAAAATCTGAGTTTGATACATGGTGTGATCATAATCAGAGCTTTAATCGGTCCTTAGATGATGATAAAATAGTAGGCAAGTACAATTTAGGATGCTACATTTAGCCTTCACTTTAGTGAGAGTGTGATACTAAGCATACTCATAGTAAAGTACAAAGGTTGGCATTGAAAAATTTCATCAAGAAATCAAAGAGATAAAACACACTAAGCCCCCAAGGGACTTTAAGAGCTTACTTATTCAATATCAAGATAAAAGGGACATCATAAGAAAGGGGAAAGAGAGAGAGAATCATGATTGCTAGCCTCGTAAGGTTCACTTACTATGAGTCATGAAAAATAAAAATACCAAATTACAACTAAAAAGGCTCAGTTTGTAAAGTAACTTGAGTATCAAAACATGTTATATTGTGTGCATAAATTTAAATATTGAGAAAAGTATATGCCCCCACATTAAAGTGATTGCATATGCCTTATTGGGAGCAATTTATTTAAGGTAGCATGCATCCAAGGAAAAGAACGTTACCATAATAATATGCCCCCAAGAAAGGACAAATCAAAGGATAATAGTCACCAAACATAAAACTCATAAGGGACCACTAACTCTAGGGTCAATATGCTCTTATGATAAATATTGTATATCATGAATATTTGTATTGAATTGACCTCATCCCCCAAAGGTAGTCGAACCACAAGCACAATGGAAGAAGGGAACATGTGTCTTTTGAGTCAACATGGAAGAGACCAAAAGAGATCTCAATTCTTTGCATCATCCCCAAGTAGACAACACAAGGGACAACAAACAGAAGAACATCACAACATATTCAATCTTCTTTATTATCTTGCACCAATAGAGTGGCAAGGGTCATCCAAAGATAACCCAACATAACACATCATGGGGGAAACACATTATGAGCAAGAAAGAGATGAGAGAGAATCTATGACATGAATGAAGCTAATCAAGAAAATCATTTGCCTCCTAATCATGTTGGAAAATATTTTGGGAAGGTGGAAAATATTCAAGAGGAGAAACTTTTAGCATGGTAGATGGAGCTACTGCAAATTCCAAACAAGGACCATGCTCTAATATTGAGTCACTTTGTCTATCACTAGGAGCTAGGATTAATGCTTTTGAAAATTATTTGGATAAATCATTGTCAACATCAACAAGCTCATATTCATCATTAGAATCAACATTGCTATCATGAACAACATTATCAACCATTTCTTCATCAAGATTAATAAAAATGATATCTCTAATATGAATAGAACATGAACCATCATCTTTCTTAAGCATTTTTAATCTTGGCAATTTAGGTTGAACTTCCTCCCTATGGTTAGGTGAAGGTTGGAGAAATGGGATCAAGTCAACATTTGGAGTCTTCACGGAGGAAATAAGTTGAGAAGAAAGTTCAAAAGCCTTAGCATGACATCTCCATCAACATTCTCTCACACAATGGTTTCTTTTAGTTTTAGTCGAGGGTTGTGAAGGTTTAGGATCAATGGACATAGATTTATTTTCTTCCTTTAAAGGAGAAGGGATGAGAGAAGGTCTACTAGGATAAAAATTAGGTGCCATGCACTTCTCTTTGTAATATGTAGGAGGAAAGACTACGACATACATGGGAGGAATAGAAAGTGTAGGAATGATACCAAGTCCATCATGAGGAGGAGGAATAGGTATAGGATCTGTAGGCTTACTCAAAGATAAGATCATCTCATTATTCCACTTTTGATAAGATAGAAAAAGAGAATCACTTTTAGGCTTAAGAGGTTCAAATTGTCTAGGCCAAAAGTAATCAAGGGTAAAATTTCCACGCCTCATCATGGGTTGTTACATTCTATGATTAATTGTTATGATAGTGCCATTATGGAGAAATTTTAGACATTTATGAACTATAGAAGGGATCGCTGTCATGGAAGAGAGCCAAGGATGTCCTAACTTCACACATAATTTATTCAATGTAGAAATGATAGAAAAAATGACATCTAAGTACTCAATACCAACCTCAGCTAGAGGAGTAATAGAACCAATAGTAGGGCAAGAGAAACTATCATACACCTTGACCACTACATCAGATTTATCATATGTTACTTGATGCAATTGTAAAGTATAGAGATATTATTTAGTGATCATATTCACCATACATGCTAGATCAATGAGAACCCCTTGTGAGAGTTTGTCTTTGATCTTCAGAGTGATATATAGTCGGCCATTAGGTGCAAGTCTCACTAGGATCAAAGTTAATGCATAGGTTCTTAAGAGGTGTAGGTTTGTCAACAAGATTTACAATATTATTGGACTCAACACTAAGGTCATTGGGAGAAAATTCAAAAGGCTCTAACTCAACCACGTGACTAGAATGGGAAGGCAAAGGATTAGTAAAGATTTGGAGGTTTTGATTTGGACGAGCTACGAATTTGTTTCCTTTGTCATTCACACCAACTGTGGATATGGTATTGTTATCAATAAGGTCGTGAATACTACTCCTTAAGGTATAACACTTCTCAGTATCATGATGGGGTTGATGATGAAATTATAAAAAGGCATTGGGATCATGATAAGGTGGAAAAGGTTTGGAGGTATCAATTGGCTTGATGGGAGGAAGTTTCAACACATTTTTTATTTATCAATTGTGTCATTATTCTATGCAAAGACTCAGAAAGAGGATTAAATTCCTTTCTAAATTATTTGGATAAAGGGGCCACACCTGATGTTGTGGTTGTTGTTAGAATCAGGGATCACTTAGAGGGGGGGTGAATCAGAGATCTAACAAAAGTCAAATCCAAAAACTTATTCTTTATCCACCGGTTAGCGATGCATAACTAAAATGAACATAAACATGCAACAAAGAATCCACAAATCAATAACACCAAAATTTTTACATGGAAACCAGCAAAGGGAAAAACCACGGTGGATCTGGAACCCACAATATTTATATACTATGGTTATGGGGAATGCACATGCATTCAGGCTCACTGCCTAGAGCTCACTACTCAATGACAATTGCCTGGAAGGATACAACCTTCAGGGAAGTCTCATTGACTTATAATTTGATTATAATGATAAAATACAATGAAATGAACTCTCATGTAGCATTTGAGTATGCAAGAATGAGTTTTGGTTAAGCACTGAATCTCTGAGTGTCTTCACTCTGATGAATACTTGTTAGACAATTCAAATAATGGGAAGACAACTGAGTGAGGGGGGGTGAATCAGTTATCATAGATTACAAAAGTATTTAGCATTTAAAACTTTAATACCAAAACCCAAAACATTAATTTTGGAATGCTTAAACCAAATACCGGAACATACCAGATCATGTCAGATCCAAACCAACCAGAAACCACACAACCTATTAGGACCAGAAGAGTGTCGGTAAAGCATTAAAAAAAGGTAGTGTTGACATCAAGGACAAAACATCAATGCAACACATAATCAATTCCTCCAAATGGCCAACAATCTCCCCCTTTGAGATTGATGGCAACACTAGATGTGAAAAACATCTAAGTACCAAGAAATGTCAAACAAGTGTCCCCCAACTGAAGACAACCAACAATATCCCACTAAAAGATATAGCAATGAAGTTTTACAAAAACAAAGACCAAACTCCCCCTTTGAATAATATCTCTATAAATCTCTAAATTACACATATATCTCTCCCCCTAATGTATACAATTCCTTAAGTTTTTCACATCAATATCTCTCCCCCTTTGACATCAATGCCAGTAATCTGACATAAATATCAAAGCAAAAACATAAACCACTGAAACACAAAGCTAACTACTCCCTCTGAGAAGTAGCATCCCTACATCAATGCTAGAATAAATAATATCTTTGATAATACATACCGGATTGATGCCAAAAAGCACTAACAATTCTCTATCGAAGGGGCAAAAACCCCTAACTTGTCTCTCAAGTACTCAAATGGTTCTTTAGGAAAAGGTTTAGTGAAACTATCTACAATATGCTCTTTAGTGTTCACATAAACTAGTCTAACTTCATTTTCTTCCACCTTCTCCTTCAAAAAGTTATACTTGATAGATATGTGCTTTGTCTTAGAGTGAAATACAAGATTCTTTGATATGTCAGTAGCAGCAGAGTTATCACAGTGAATAACTACCAGTCCAATACAATGCAATTTGATATCCTTCAACATTTTCTCCATCCATAGAACTTGTGTACAATTAGCAGCAGCAACACCATACTCAGCTTCAATAGTAGATAAAGAAGTACATGATTGCTTCTTGTTGATCCATGAAACCAACTTCTTTCCAATAAAGAAAGCTTTGTTAGAGTATTTGGGTATTTAATTGATTAATTAAACAATATCTATTTAATTATTTAAGTTCCCTTTATCTCTTTTACACTTAAGCTAACTTTAGGTGCATAATAATTAATTCTTTTATTAATTATTATGTGCAAGCCTAGGTTTTCCTTTTTAGGTTTTTTTGACCTATTAGAGGTTGGATTCTTTTCCTTTGTATTAATTTCATTATCACAATAAACATTTTGTGAATATTGAGCTCTCATCTTTTTGAGCATATTTTTTGTGTATTATTTTTTTGTTATTTGCTTCATTGCTTCTCCTTGTAACAGGTTATTGACCTTGCAAAGATCTTTAGGCTCCTATGGTGTTGTATCTCTCAACTCTCACATGGTATCAGAGCTTCAGATCTACAGCTATATGTTCTTGTTTTGACAAATTTTGCATTGGAAGCAGATCTAGGGTTTCAAGAAGTTTTTTTATGCACTTAGGGATAGGCCTTTTTCTGAGAACTTTGGGCCTAAACGGACCTCACCATCATACTCAGAAGGCCCAAAAACCCCTATAGTCATATAAAACTTGACCATTTTTGGCTCCCGAGATTTTGGGAGTATTTTTTTCTGCAATACCATGTCGTAAGGCCCTAGCACGCAGTTCGAGAAAAAAAATTTTAAAAGGGTCTTTTTCCGGCATGCAGGCCAAATGATTTTTTTATCAAAAATCATTACAAGGCAAAGTGTTTTTCAAAAAAAAAAAAATCTTTTTTAGGGGGTTTCCTCACGGTATGCAAGGTACCATGGGGCCCCTTGGCTTCATAGGCCTACAATTGTCCATGCAGGCACCACTGCCGGCCCCACCTTCCCGACCGCTGCTGGCCCCGACTTGCTTTGGTCACCGTCAGCGCCCTTTGGCCCCGCCGATCCCCAGTGCCCCAGCCACCGGCCCTTGTCGGCTTGCCTGCGGCCCTCTCCAGCACTGCGGCCTCCCTGTGCCCCCTGCTCATGTCGCCGCCGTCAACTCCCTTCACTGTCACCATTTTTCTTCCCACCGTCGATGCCCTTCCCACCATCACCGGTGCTCTTCCTGTCGGCGCTCTCTTTGTCGGCTACCACCGTAGCGCCACCCGCCACCACTGCACCGCTCGTCGGCCACCTCTGCACCACATGCCCGCCATCGGAGCACCACCCATGAGCCACCTCCACCCAACCTTGCCCCTGTTGCACCTCCCTCTTGCCTCTTTTATGGGGGGTTGGTTTTTTTTGCCATAACTTGGACAAACAAAGTCATTTTTTTGAAAAACAAATAGGTGTCAGAAAGCTGATTCCGAGCTGGACCTCATGGTATTGGAATTTTTTCCCAAATTTTTTGTTTGACTATGTTTTTTTTTTCCAGTAAAAGTGGGGTCTCATTTTTGCACTCGGGGAGCCATAGAATGAGCATCCAAACTCCATTTTTTGAAAACTTGTCCTGTGTACTTTCCAGCCATATGAGTTTTCTTTCCAGGTTCTGCTCCAGGAATATTTTCTTCAATTTTTTTCTTTTCAGCACTCTGTGGATATCTTGGTTGTTTTAGGTCTTGGGATCTCTTGTCTAAGTAGGATGTCTCAGTTTTGGCTCTTTCTTTTTGTTTCTAGTCTTATTATCATTGTAGCTTCTTTTATGAAAATGCACTGAGATAAAGTGCCATCATGCATTGTTTACTTGGGATCTTGCACATCTTATGCCTTATTGTACATGCACTACTTATAAAGTGTCATGAGGGGGTTGATGTTTGCCTTGTTTGCCATCTATTTTTGTCCAGTGAGTGTTCCCTCCACAACATTCGCCACATGTTGTGTGTCAAGTGAGTGTTCCTTCCATGACACTATGTACTTTCTTTGTGCCTTCGATGTTCCTGGTTCTTCGTCATGCAGTTCTTGTTGATCATTCTTTTCAATGTACCTGCCCCTCTCCCTTTTCAACATTATTTGGAGGTTTGTCATATTGGTTCTAATGCTTCCATGGTTTGATTGATCATCTCTTTAGGCTTTGGTTTCTCATGAGATCTGTATCTTTGATTTCATTTGTTTTCCTTTGTTTGCCTTTGTTTGCCTTCTGATTCAAGTAGTGTCATTTGAGGGCACTCATACAAATTACAATCTTCTCTACCTAGTCATGTTCTCTTTCAGTGGAGGTTCTTTAGATCAGCAGTTATTCTTTCGCAGTGTTTGCAGGTTCTTCATGCTTTAGTGATTCTTTCGATCTTCTCTTGTTCCTATCTTTTTGGAACATTCTTGTTTGGAGGTTTTTTTAGTCCTTCTTCTTGCCTTTTCCATCTCTGTTTGGAGTAGAGTTTTTTTCCCGCGTGGTTTTCTCTATTTCTCCGGTTCATAGAGATTTGGTTGCACTTGGGTACCTAATCAGGCCTTGTTGTCGGGACCCATCTTTCCTACTTTTAGTAGTTGTTCTAGGTTTTAGCTTCTCCCTAAGTCTAGCTTAAGGGGGGGTGTTAGAGTATTCGGGTATTTACTTGATTAATTAAACAATATTTGTTTAATTATTTAAGTTCCCTTTATCTCTTTTACACTTAAGCTAACTTTAGGTGCATAATAATTAATTTTTTTTATTAAGTATTATGTGTAAGCCTAGGTTTTCCTTTTTAGGGTTTCTTGACCTATTAGAGGTTGGATTCTTTTCCTTTGTATTAATTCCATTATCACATTATACATTTTGTGAATATTGAGCTCTCATATTTTTTAGCATATTTTCTGTGTATTGCTTTTTTGTTATTTGCTTCCTTGCTTCTCTTCATAACAGGTCATTCAGCTTGTAGAGATCTTTAGGCTCCTATGGTGTTGTATCTCTCCACTCTCACAAGCTTCACCGGAAGTACTTTTCTAGTCATCAACATCTCCAGACCAATCACCATCTTTATATGCACGTAAAGTAAAGTCATCATCCTTAGGGTACCACAAACCATATTCAGATGTACCTTGCAAGTATCTAAAAATTCTTTTCACTGCACTCTCATGATTTCCTCTAGGATCACTCTGAAATCTAGATGCAATACAAACAACATTCATTATGTCAAGCCTAGTCTGAGTCAAATAAATAAGACCTCCAATCATAGATTTGTATCTTGTAGGATTTATAGATGCAGAAACATATTTCCTTGTCAATTTCTCACTTGTAACCATAGGAGTACTTACCGGTTTAGAATCCCCCATACTAAATTTCTTCAACAATTCCCTAGCATACTTAGTTTGACAGATGAAAATACCTTTGTCAATCTGAGTAATCTGCAAACTTAAGAAAATTTAATTTCCCCAATCATAGACATTTCAAATTCTTTTTCCATATTTTTAGAAAATTTCATGCACAACTTATCTTCACCTCCAAAAATGATGTCATCAAAAAATACTTTAATAATCAATATATCATCATCAGTGACCTTATAATATAAATTATTGTTAATATTACCCTTAGCAAAACCAAGCTTCAAAAGTTATTTATCCAACCTTGCATACCAACCTCTAGGTATCTTCTTCAATCCATATAAAGATTTCCTTAACCTACAAACCCTGTTTGTATCATCTAAAATTGAAAAACCATCAGGTTTCTCAATATAAACTTCCTCATCAAGATCTCCATTCAAAAATGCACACTTAACATCCATCTAATAAACCTTGTCATTTTTATGGGCAACATAGGCAAGAAATAATCTTATAGCTTCAATCCTAGCTACAAGTTCAAAAGTATCACCATAATCAATTCCTTCCTTTTGAGAATATCCTTTACAAACCAATCTAGTCTTGTTCCTTACAACTTGACTATCATCATTCAATTTATCCTAATAAACCCATTTAGTTCCAATAACATTCTTAACTTTAGGCTGGGGAACTAAAGTCCATGTGTTATTCTTCTCAATCTAATCTAATTCTTCTTCCATAGCTTTTAGCCAACATTCATCTTTAAATGCTTCAATTACTGATACTGGTTCAACTTGAGAAATTAAACATACCTCATTAGATGCCAATCTTATTCTTGTCATCACTCCATTGTTCTTATCCCTAATGATCTGATCTTCTGAATGATTCAGTCTCACATACCTAGGAGTCTTTTGACTCTCTTTTCCTCTTCCCAGTTCTTCAATAATTATTGAATTTTCTGATACTACTAGAGTAACTGGTTCAACACTCTATTTCGGTAAAGGTGCTACTAGTTTAGATATAATCATTTCCATCGCCGGTTCTTGCTCATAAACTCTTATTTGACTTCTATTCATCTCATTCACCTTGGCATTAGCACTCTCCTCAATTCTCTGCAATCTCTTGTTATAACTTCTATATGCCTTGTTTTCATTAGAATAACCAATAAATATGCCTTCATCACATCTGGGATTAAATTTTCCAATGATATCATCTCTCTTGATATAACATTTACTACCAAATATTCTGAAATACTTAATTGTAGGTGTATTGCCAAACCATAATTTATAAGGTGTCTTACCATTTCTCTTTTGATATGTACTCTATTGAATGTATAAACCATTGTGCTCACTACTTCTCTCTAGTGGATATGGGTAGACTAGCTTCCATCATCATTTTTCTAGCAGCATCCAAGATAGTTTTATTCTTCCTTTCCACAACTCCATTCTACTGACATGTCCAGGGAGCAAAAAATTATCGCCTTATACCATGCTTCTCACAAAAGTTATTAAACTCACCGGATGTTAATTCTCCACCATGATCTGACCTCAAACATTTAATCTTCAATCCTATCTCTATCTGAAATTTAGCCTTAAATATTTTAAACTTTTGGGTAAGTGCACAAAGTTGTGTCCACTCAGTGTGGAAGTTTTACACTTAGAAAAAAATGGCAAATCTCACAGAGCGCATGAGAGACGAAATGGGATCCTGTTTCACTTCGGGATCCCGAGCCAAAATTTGAAATGGGATCCCGTTTAGCTTCGAGATCCTGAGCCTAGATCTAAGAAACGGGATCCCATTCTAAAACGGGATCCCATTTCCTTTTTTTTTTTTTAAATTTAAAATTTTTTTAAAATTTTTATTTTTATTTTTATTTTGTTTATAAAAAATACAAGCTATATATACATGAAATATAAAATTTATATATAAGTCACATTTCTCTTTGTCTTTTTTTCCCTTTCTATCTCACTTTCTCCCCTCTCTCCCAAAATCTAAAACTATGTCTCTACCTCTCTTTCATGTCCTTAACTATTTACTCTTTATCTCCACTATCTCTATACACCTCCCCTTACCCCCTACCTACCTATATTTCTCTAAATATACATCTCTACCTCTCTCTTAATGTACCATCTCTCTCTCACAACTAGCTTATCTTTCTCTACATATGTCATAATAGGTCCTACTAAGGGGTCTTATGTCATAATCGGTCCTAGTAAGAGGTATAATGTCTTAATAGATCCTCTCAAGGGGTCTTATGACATAATAGGACCTATTATGTCACAATAGGACCTATTATGACATAATAGGTCACATTATGGCATTATAGGTCCTATTATGTCACAATAGGTCCTATTATGACATAATACCCCTTAACAAGTCCTAGTAAGGGGTATAAAGTCATAATAGGTCTTCTTAAGGGGTTTTATGACATAATATGACCTATGATGTCATAATAGGACCTATGATGACATAATAGGACCTATTACATCATCATAAATTTTATTATGTCATTATTAGTCCTATTATGACATAATACCCTTTAACAAGTCCTACTAAGGGGTATAATGTCATAATAGGTCCTCTTAAGGGGTCTTATGACATTATAGGACCTATTATGTCATAATATGTCCTATTATGTGATAATAGATCTTATTATGTCATAATAGATCTTACTAAGGGGTCTTATGTCATAATAGGTCATATTATATCACAATAGGACCTATTATGACATAATAGGACCTATTATGATGTAATAGGACCTATTATGTCACAATAGGTCCTATTATGTCATAATGTGACCTATTATGACATAATAGATCGTATTATGACATCATAGGTCCTATTATGTCACAATAGGTCCTATTATGACATAATACCCCTTAACTCTCTCTAAAAGTACCATCTCTCTCTCTCAACCAACTTATCTTTCTCTACATGTCATAATAGGTCCTACTAAGGGGTCTTATGTCATAATTGTTAGGATTCCCACAGATACTAAGAGGGGGGGTGAATCAGTATCTAACTGGTGAGTTGATTTTCTTAATTTAAAACATGTAGAACATATTAATACTGAATACCAGTAAACAAGAAATAATGCAATAAATAAAGATAACAACCACATGAAAAACACACCATAACATAGTAGTTTAACAAGGAAACCCAGTGTGGGAAAAACCTCGATGAGATTTGTGACCCACAATATTCACTTACTGGCCAATAAGAGAATATTATTGCTACAAGAGGGGCCTGCACATGCAGGAAGGCCAAGTGCCTAGAGCTTACTGCTCAATTACAAAATGGGAAGTCTCACTGACTTACAAAATGGATTATATAAATCCAATGTCTTGTACTACTTCAAAATAGCATCTACTATGCCAGATCCAGTACCAGTTTATAGCTCTGTTTCATACATAAACCCTTAGCCTATAATTCGCATAATAGGTCTGCCTTATTTTGCCTATATATTTCCTTCTATCTATCACAAAATGTTCTACAATGATCTCTTATATATATGAGTCATTTTACAACTTGCCAAGTCAGCTTACAATGATTTTACAATAATAAACAAAATATATTACAAACAAAATTCCTGTCGGCTTCTGTGTCGTTATGCTTCCTTTTGTTGTCGGTGGTCTCTGTGGCGGTGTAGAGTCTATCTTTGCCGGTGCTGGTGAATTGTCTTGCTGGTGTCATAGGATTGCAAGGTTACCATCAATGAAAAAACCTTCAATCACCTACAATGTCTCATTGGAGTGTGCATTTGCCAACAATAATAGGTCCTAGTAAGAGGCATAATGTCATAATAGGTCCTCTTAAGAGGTCTTATGAGATAATAGGTCGTATTATGTCATAATAGGACCTATAATGTCACAATGGGACCTATTATGACATAAGACCCCTTAAGAGGACCTATTATGACATTATGCCTCTTACTAGGACCTATTATGACATAAGATCCCTTAGTAGGACCTATTATGACATATGTAGAGAAAGATAAGTTGGTTGAGAGAGAGAGATGGTACATTTAGAGAGAGTTAATGGGTATTATGTCATAATAGGACCTATTGTGACATAATAGGACCTATAATGTCATAATATGACCTATTATGTCATAATACATCACATTGTGACATAATAGGACCTATAATGTCATAATAGGTCACATTGTGACATTATAAGTCCTATTATGTCACAATAGGTCCTATTATGACATATTACCCTTAACAAGTCCTAGTAAGGGGTATAAAGTCATAACAGGTCCTCTTAAGGGGTTTTATGACATAATATGACCTATGATGATATAATAGGATTCGTTACATCATTGTAGATCCTATCATGTCATTATTAGTCCTATTATGACATAATACCCTTTAACAGGTCCTAGTAAGGGGTATAATATCATAATAGGTCCTCTTAAGGGGTATTATGACATAATAGGACCTATTATGATATCACAGGTCCTCTTAAGGGGTCTTATGACATTATAAGACCTATTATGACATAATAGGTCCTAGTATGTCATAATCAACCCTATTATGTCATAATAGGTCCTACTAAGGTTCATCTTATTTCATAATAGGTCCTAGTACGAGGTATAATTCCATAATAGGTCCTCTTAAGGGATCTTATGACATAATAGGTCCTATTATGTGATAATCAATCATATTGTGTCATAATAGGTCCTACTAAGGGGTCTTATGTCATAATAGGTCCTAGTAAGAGGTATAATGTCATAATAGGTCCTCCTAAGGGGTCTTATGACATAATATGACCTATTATGACATAATAGGTCGTATTATGTCACAATAGGACCTATTATGACATAACAAGGCCTATTAAATGTAATAGATCACATTATGACATTATAGGTCCTATTATGTCACAATAGGTCCTGTTATGACATAATACCCCTCAACTCTCTCTAAACATGTCATCTCTCTCTTCCAACCAACTTATCTTTCTCTACATATGTCCTAATAGGTCCTACTAAGGGGTCTTATGTCATAATAGGTCCTCTTAAGGGGTCTTATGACATAATAGGTCGCATTATGACATTATAGGTCTTATTATGTCGCAATAGGTCCTATTATGACATAATACCCCTTAACATGTCCTAGTAAGGGGTATAAAGTCATAACAGGTCCTCTTAAGGGGTTTTATGACATAATATGACCTATGATGTCATAATAGGACCTACAATGACATAATAGGACCTATTACATCATCATAGATCCTATTATGTCATAATTGGTCCTTTTATGACATAATACCCTTTAATAGGTCCTACTAAGGGACATAATATTATAATAGGTCCTCTTAAGGGGTCTTATAACATAATAGGACCAATTATGACATGACAGGTTATCTTAAGGGGTCTTATGACATTATAGGACCTATATGACATACTAGGTCCTATTATATGATAATCGATCCTATTATGTCATAAAAGGTCCTACTAAGGGGTCTTATGTCATAATAGGTCCTAGTAAGAGGTATAATGTCATAATAGGTCCTCTTAAGGGGTATTATGACATAATAGGACCTATTATGACACAAAAAAGACCTATTATGTCAAAATGAGATCCATTATGACATAATAGGTCATATTATGACATTATAGGTCCTATTATGTCACAATAGGTCTTGTTATGATATAATACCCCTTAACAAGTCCTACTAAGGGGTATAAAGTCATAATAGGTCCTCTTAAGGGTTTTCATGACATAATATGACCTATGATGTCATAATAGGACCTATGATGACATAACATGACCTATCATCATAGGTCCTATTATGTCATAATCAGTCCTATTATGACATAATACCCTTTAATAAGTCCTACTAAGGGGTATAATGCCATAATACGTCCTCTTAAGGGGTCTTATGACATAATAGGACCTATTATGACATGACATGTCCTCTTAAGAGGTCTTATGATATTATAGGACCTATTATGACATAATAGGTCCTAGTAAGGGGTCTTAAGTCATAATAGTTTCTATTAAGGACCCCTCAATAGGACCTATTATGACTTAATAGGTCGTATTATGTCATAATAGGATCTATTATGACTTAATAGGTCATATTATGTCATAATAGGACCTATTATGTCACAATAGGACTTATTATGACATAATAGGTTGTATTATGACATTATAAGTCCTATTACGTCACAATTAATAAGATCTTCTAAAATCTAGAATCTGTATTATAACTCCTAGAGATCTGAAACCACTCTCAAACATCCTACCAATATAGACATGAAATATAACTTAAAGTATAAAAAAGGAAAAAGATAAAGGGAAATGTGACTTAAACTTAAATGTTATATTTCATGTATATATAGTTTGTTTTTAAAAAAAAAAAAATTAAATTTTTTTTTTAAAAATGTATATATAGTTTATTTAAAAAAAAAAAAAAGGGGAAATGGGATCAAACGGGATCCCGTTTGCTAAATATTTTTTTAATTATTTTAAAAACCGAAATGGGATCCCATTTTTAAAATTTTCAAACTTTGGTTCGATTGTAGCTTCGGTTTTGGCTTGGGAAATGGCTTGGATAGCCGACCCTTTGGCTTGGACCTGGTTTGACCTACAACTTGAAGGCCAAATCAATCTTCATATAAAATAATGACTTCAAAAATATATCTGAACACCAAATTTTTAGATTTTTTTTAAACAATGAAAACCCATTATAGTAGAGACTGTCTAGATTCGAAATATGTAATTTTTAAAACAAATTGATCAATATTTTTATTTTTAAAATAATTACTAATGAAAGAGGTCTATAAACTCGAAATAACATGGTTTTTTAGTTTTTTAATAACTTTTTTGTCTCTAAGTTTTTTGAAATAAAAATTATATGGCATCAAACTAGAGACAATTCTATACAGTTTTTTTTTTAAAAACCAAAAAATGTTTCAGGCTTTCATCAAAATGAAGCTTGCATTTGCTCTGACCCGATTGACTCACTTCTCGTGCATGCAGGTATGGAATCTTCATTTCTTGTGTCAGGCCCCATGGGCACCAGATCCACTTCCGGAGATGGCATGAAAAGAAAGGTTGACAAACAACCTTTAGGTATTCAGTTCCCCCTATATGGTTCACCGGAACTATAGTTGCCATAGAGCCCTCCAACTTATCTATAGGGGCGTATGAGGGGCCTTTGAACCGGCAATATAATAGTATCCCTCTTCACCGGCAATAGCCATAGAGTAGGGCGGGCCTCCGATGAACCCTACTATTTGCCAGGGGCATGTTACGTCTAGAATCGTCAACCCCCCTACCCCTGCATGTTCACAAGTTTAGGTCAAATTATGCTTGTCGTACACAAGAATTTTTCAAAACAATGATTATGTCCAATAAAAAATAAACAAAAAAAAAATATGCAGAAAAAAATTATAAAAAAATATTCTCATCAAAGGTGAGTGAGTTATAGATTTTTTCCTAAAAGGATTTATAAAAAAAAATTCATTTAGGTCAAATTATGCTTGTCGTACACGGGCATGGTATGGTCCTGAAAAGTGACTTTTAAACTATAGGTTTTAGTAATGTCAATTCAAACTTTATTTTTAAGATCTGGGTATTAAAATAAATTACATATTTGGAAAGAAGACTTCAAGCTCTACATTTTTTATTATTAAATTTTTTCAAGATTCATTCTTTAAGTGCCTCAAATATTTAGGTCAAACGAGATGGAATCGAAAAAAAAGGGAAAAACCACAACTTCTTGCACTTACCCTTTTCAAAAGCCTCATATTTATCCCTTAGAAAAGTAACCCACATCATTCTAGAATAATCATCAATGATTAGCATAAAATATCTATCACCTTGAAAATTTTTAACTTTAGCAGGGCCACACAAATCAGTATGAATAAGATCAAGAACATCATTAGATTTATCTTGTATACTCCTAAAAGAGGTTCTGACCTGGTTACCCATCTAACATTCTTTACATACCAGATTATAGGGCTTCACAATCTTAGGTATATCTCTAATTGCAATAGTTGAACTGATATTTACAATGCAATCAAAATTCACATGACATAGCCTCTTATGCCATAGCCAACTCTCATCAATTTGTGCAATCAAACATGTCTTCTCACCGGAATTCAAATGAAATATATTAGCTTTTGTCTATGTACCGGTTGCAATCTCCAAACCAGATCTATTAATGATTTTGCATTTTCCATCCTTGAACTGTAATTGAAATCCCTTATCCACCAAATGTCCTACACTCAAAATATTATTTCTTAAACATTCAACATAATAAACATTATCAGTATTGTTCTTACCATCCAATGATATAGTTCATTTTCCTTTGATCATACATGCTTTGTCATCTCCAAATCTAACTAGACCACCATCAAATTCTTGCAAAGATAGAAACTTCCTTTTATCTCCATTCATATGAGGTGAACAACCAATGTAAATTACCCATTCATCCTTGTCTTCAATTTTAGCAGCAGGTGCCTTCTCTTCAGGTACATTCTCTTCTAGTGCCTGAACATCTTCCTTGATAGTCGGGAACACCCATTCCTTCCCATTGTCGGAATGACTAGCAGAGTCTTCTGTCGGTTCATCATTAACACCTTCCTCATCCGCTATGTAGCATGATTTGTCTCTGTTTTCCCTATACTTACACTTGTTCTAATATCCAAGGTTAGGCTTAAATGATCTTCTCACCCTTTCTTCAAATCTTAAATTCCTTTCAGGACATCTAGATGCAAAATGACCAATCTTATTACAAGCAAAACATTTAAAAGGTTCTTTTCCTTCATACTTGCTTCCTACCAGTCCTTTAGGTACTCTTATGGAAAATAGTGCTTCAAGTTGCTCAAACTCATCATCTTCTCTCTTCATATCATCCAATTCCTTTTCATATAAGATTTCCAATCTTTCTTACCAGTTGATGATGCAGATGCATGAAAAGTAGGTTTAGACTTCACAGTTCCAGAAGGTCCAAATTCTTCAAACTCAAAAGAAGATAATTTCCTAACCAAGGTATCTCTATTGATAGAAGTATTAGCCATTTTTCCCAATTCATTAATTGTAGTAGCCTTCATCTTGTAAGCTAGTGGTAGAGCTCTCAAAACTTTAGAAACCATTTCATCTTCACTCAGAGTTCCACCAGAACATTGAATTCCCATAACAATCTCATTTACCATTTCCATGAATGCAGTAATCCTTTCATCTTCTTCCATCTTCAGGTTTTCATATCTCACCCAGTAACCATCAAGTTTAACAATCTTCACAATAGGGTCACCTTTATTAAGAGTCTCCAACTTATCCCATATAGCCTTTCCAGATGATTTGTCGGTTAATCCCATTATTTGTTGATCAGAAAGTGCACACAAGAGGGCTTCTCTTTCTCTACAATCATTCTCAAGCTCCTTATCCAAGTTTCTCAGAGGAGGGTTTCCAAATGCCAAATTACAAGGTGTAACACCATTTCGTGTGATCTCCCAAATCTCCTTACCGAGACATCTCAGATGAGTCTCCATTTGAATCTTTTGTATTGTGTAATTTATTCCATCAAGCCTAGGAATATCTCTCTAAAAGATAGCTCTAGATGAACTTGAATTGTTGGTCGCTATAGGATCTTCCTCAAGAGTTTAAGATTTCTATAGAGAGGACCAAAGCTCTGATACTAATTGTTAGACAGTTCAAATAATCGAAAGGAAATTGAGAGGGGGGTGAATCAGTTGTCACAAATTACCAGAACATTTAACATTTAAAAATTTAATACTGGAACCCAAAACATTAATACCGGAATACTTAAACCAAATACTAGAACATACTGGATCATGTTGGATCCAAGCCAACCAAAAACCACACAACCTACCAGGACTAGAAGAGTGTCGGTAAAGGATCCAAAATAGCTAGTGTTGAAATCAATGACAAAACATCAATGCAACACATTGTCAATTCCTCCAAGTGGCCAATAATACTTTATTTCTATCTCTCATTTACCGATTTGTCTGAAAGAAAAGTGCGCACGTGAAACTGTGCTCAATTGCACCAAAATTGATCGTCACACCACTAATACCACCATAAACAATTGCTAATTCCATCTTATATATTAGGTCTTAACATAAAAGCAATCTCCTTCAAGTCAGCTTCAAGAAGTGTAATGTGTAGCTTCAAATCAGCTTCAATCTTGAACATAAACATAGAACTAGACCAAAAAAGTGTTTTCATATGCTTCCTAAGGATCTTCCCATTCACCGAGATCACAAAAAACAATCACGAAAAACACTGCAATCATAGGAAATAATTCTGGATCAAAATATTACCGAAATACCCTGTTTTACCAATTAAATGCCTACCAGTTAACTCTAGCTTCCAAATAAGATGAATCATGATCGCTAGATCAAATCTCCAAGAAGAGTTACCATCAATGACAACCCTAAACCATAAATCAAGCATCAAATATCACCGGATGAGTGTCAATTGCCAACAATCTTCCCCTTTGGCATGATGGCAACACCTGTGAAAAATGACTAAGTGTAGAAACCTGTGAAACCTGTACACTAGATGAAAGAATGAAAGAATTCTAAGGCTCCCCCTTAGATCCATAATCCAAAAATATGCATCACCAAACTGTACACTCTATACACAATTTATCTGTACATTTTTCACCTTATCTCTCCCCCTTTGACAACAATGCCAAAGATGGGGTGCTGCCCAAAATTGATATACAAATGAAAAACATTTTACAAATACTTGAAGAGGTTAGTATAAATAGTCTTCAAAAATACCAGGTGAGTATCCCACCTACTCTTCAGGTTATCCAAAATTATGATAAATGCATTAAGTACAGTAGCATGAATTTCTAATTCTCTCAAATATGATGATATAGATCGATCCATTTCCTTCATACAATCCACCTTATTACTTAGCATAGTATCTAACCAGATGGCAATTAGGTTCCGAAGTTCACCCACTTTCCTCAAAACTTTCTCCTTATCCACTTAAAGGCTTGAGATCTGATTATTTAAGGCTATAATTTGTCCTTCAATATTTCTGGTTAATGTTACAATAGGGTCACAAGATTGAGAAATAGTAGCAAGCTTACCCTTGCAGACACCTATCTTTTTATCAATATCAATAGTGAACTTAGGAAAAATGAGGCAAGATTTATACAATTTACTAGCTTTTGACAATGTGTCTGAAGTAGTCTGCAATCTCTTATTCAGCGTTACCCTATCATATTCAATCATTTTTAGAAATTTTTGTTTTCTAACTTCCTTAAACTTGTCCAAAACTTTCTGAGTAGTTGTCTTCTCCAAATAATTAAAATTGGTATTTACACTTTAATCAACTATAATAATTTACCGGAGGGGCTATTATTTGAATCTAACTATACATTGGAAGCCACCTTCTGCAAAACATCTATAGATATCAAAATTATCTTTTTATCTTTATTCTCTAATTTCACCAAATCTTGACTAGCTTGGGCTTGCACTGCAGCATCAAGCATAAGTTTCTTGATAGGAGAAATTTTCCCAAGATCAATTGAGCCATCAAGATTGATCAGAATCTTAGGTGGGATCCTTGTAACAGGAGGAGTGGCAATTGTTGGATCAGCTATGCATTTACCTTTGTCAACCTTAGATACCTCAACCTCTTCTGGTACAATATCCTTCTTCTCTCCCTTGTCCCCAATATCAGTCTGTTGAATCACAGGGGATCTAGAGCTATCTATCACTAGAGGATTGTCACTAGTTTCAACATCAATTGTGGTATTACCTTGGTCTTCCGGTTGATCTTCAAAATGAGTCTCAGCCTTCTGACTTTCATAGACACCTTGCTTATCTTTTGGTGGAAATGATCTAAATGAATCTTTGTACAGAGGGTCATTTTGAATAATCTTTCTCCATATCTCCTCTATCCCTTTCCTCACCTCCTCTACATTCCCAATCATTAGTCTGTTGGTTTTGTTCTTGCTTTTGTAGTACTTTGTAATGTGACCGGTTTTGTTGCATGCTCGACAAACAACATTATTTTGCATAGGTCTGATGTTCATCTTATTTGGTCTTTCCCTACAATGATTAGAGATGTGTCCAAACATTCCACAAGAATAGCATCTTTTTATTTGAAATTTATTCACTACCGCTCTACACACATTTGACTTGTGTCCAAAATTATTACATATGAAACACTGACCAGTAAAAGTAGGAACATTGTTCATGTTGTTCATCATATTGTTATTATTCATCATTCCATTATTCATCCTACTTCTACACTGACTTGCCATGTAACCAAACTTGTTGCAAGTATAATACCATTGAATTTATGAGCATTAGGTTGTCTTACCAGAGGATTCTTTCTCTTCTTCTGATCAAGTTTTGCATTGCCTTGTCCAGATCTAGAGGATTCGCCTTTCTCAAATCCTAGGCTTCACATATCCTTTCCATGTCTCTGAATTTCTAGCATCTCATCAAGCCTCACTGAACTAGCTTTGAATTTGTCTTTGTATTCATTGGTAGTAGCAAATTCATCCCTCAAGATAGCAATTTATCTTTCAATTTCTTGACCATTATTCCTTGATTGTGTTAACTCAAGCTTCAACTGATCATTCTCATAGGTAATCCTGAAGCATTCATCAGCTCTTTCCTTTAGTGATTGTACCAGATTCTCTTCATTCTGCTTTTGGTCCTTAATTTACTTAGTCTGTCTCATCACAATGGATTCCATCTCATTCTTCAAATCAACATTCTCTCTCTCAAGCTTGTCAGCCTCGTCATCTTTGTCCTAGTATTCCATGATTTGATCTTCTTTCTCCTTCAACTTGTCCATTAATTCCTTCCTCATTTCTCTATAGATACTTGCTTGATCCTTCATCTCACTAATGAATTCATCAACAACATTCAAGTTCTTCTTTAAGGTATATATCTTGTTTATAGCTACATCAAGATCATCAAGTGCCACATTGAGTTGTCTCTGAAAACTGGAATCTATAGAATCAATCTCCCAGATCTTCCTCAAGCAGTTAAGCTTTCTCAGAGGAACTAGGCTCTGATACCAATTGTTAGAATCAGGGATCACTGAGAGGGGGGGTGAATCAGTGATCTACCAGAAGTCAAATCCACAAACTTATTCTTTATCCACTGTATAGCAATGCATAGCAGAAAAGAACATAAACATGCAACAAAGAATCTACAAATCTACAACACCAAAAATTTTACGTGAAAACATGGAAAGGGAAAAACCAGAGTGGGGCTAGAACCCACAATATTTATATACTATGGCTAGGAGTACATAAGTATTACATAGATGGGGAATGCACTTGCATTCAGGCTCACTACCTAGAGCTCACTACTCAATTAAAATTGCTCAGAAGGCTACAACCTTCAAGAAAGTCTCACTGACTTAAAATTTAATTACAATGAGAAAATACAATGAAATGAACTCTCAAGTAGCATCTGACTATGCAAGTATAGGTTTTGGTTAAGCACTAAATCTCTGACTATCTTCACTTTGTTGAATACTCTATTTTTGTCTCAGTCAACTATCTATTTGTCTAAAAGAAAAGTGTGCACATGAAACTGCACTCAATCACACCAAAACTGATCATCACACCACTAATACCACTAAAAATAATCTCCAATTCGATCTTATATATCTGGTCTTAACATAAAAGCAATCTCCTTCAAGTTGGCTTCAAGAAGTGTAACGTGTAGCTTCAAGTCGGCTTCGATATCGAACATAAACATAGCACTAGATCAAAAAAGTGTATTCACAAGCTTCCTAAGGATCTTCCCATTCACTGAGATCATAAAACAAAATCACCAAAAACACCACAATCATCGGAAATCATTCTGAATCAAAACATTACTGAAATACCCTATTTTACCGGTTAACTCTAGCTTCCAGATAAGATGAATCACGACAACCAAATTGAATCTCCAAGAAGATTTTCCATCAATGACAACCCTAAACCATAAATCAAGCATCAAAGATCACCAGATGAGTGTCAATTTCCAACAACTGCCACTTGAGTATTGATGTAGTCATTTATCTTGATGTATCCCTTGTTCAATTTAAACTTCACAAAATATTGTTGAGCACTCTCATTCTTATCAACTAGAGCCATTGAAATAGATGATTCAAATTGACTCACTTGAAGCTGATAATTATGAAGCATTGCGCACAACTACATAGATGAAGTAAACTCAAAAAAGAGAAGCTTACCCCTAATGTCTTTTTGTAAATTAGCAAAAAAAATTATTTGAACATTTTGATCAGGCATAAGATAAGCAATTTGAGAATACAAATGTTTATATCTTCTAATAAATTTAGTCACTTTTTCTTTAACACCTTTCTTACAATGAATCAAATCAGTCAAAGTAATCTTAGGACCAATGTTATTGTGAAATTGTTGAATGAAAGCATTAGCTAATTGTTAAAATGATGTGATAGAATAAGGAGGCAAATAACAATACCATTGCAAAGCTTTATTACTAATAGTTTGATTAAATAATTTAGCTATAAGACTTTGATCATGAGAAAAGTCACTACACAAAATTTGAAATGTTTTCACATGAGTCAAGGGATCACTTTTTCCATTGTAAAGCTCCAATTGAGGGACTTCCATATGTTTAGGAGAGACAACATAGACAATAATGCGGGAACATTAAACTTGGATTGTTTAATGGAAGACAACTATTGTTGTAGGGATGAAATAGGTTGAGCTAAGTTATTAATGGTTTTTTTGGTGGATAGATTGAAATTGGACATATTAGATTGTGATGAAGGAGTAACATTTTGGTATGTAAGTTGAGGTTGAGAATAAGGAGGTGGAACACTATGATATGTGGGTATGGGAGATAATTGGATTACAAATGGAAGACTCATGGAAGGAGGTATAAAATAGTTTTGATTAACAAGGTTTCCTCCTTGACTAAAATGAGTAGGATTAACATTTTGTGTGGAAGTAGTCATGATAGAAGATGTAAATGTAGCCACACTAGGCAAGGATGTAGGTATAAGAATAGAATGATTGACTTGACTAGTGGTTTGAGTGTATCTAAGGACTTTGGCACAACTTTTGATAGGAATATATTAGTGTCAATAATATGAGCAATGCCACACAACAAATCAACACCAATTTTATCACTTTGTACCATCCTTTTTAATCCTTCAATCAATGGGATTGCCTCACTTTCTAGGTATTGTTGACTCATCCATTGTTGAAGATTTTTAAAGTAATTGTCAATTTTCTACAATTGGTCAATGGTAACCCTAGTTAATGATTCATCCACATCATGAGAATTATGAAAAGAATGGGGATACATGCCATCATCTATTGGGTTGGAGGAACCACCAACATTCGCATGAAATAAGTTATCCTTGAATTAGGCTCCATATCCTTAGTAAGTAAACCTTGGGAAGCCTTAATTCTACAACTTCTCATGGGAATATTGTAGGTATGACTAATGTTAACAAAAATCATGTACAAAAGAGGAAAATTTGAATACACAAATTGAAAATTATGATAAACAATGAATTTTTTTGTAAAAGTGATTGATTAACCAATTAATTAAGCAATGTGATTTGTGAATTTAAAGTATAACTACCTCTAAATCATATCATAATATATCATAATGATCAGATTTGAAAATCAATTTGAAAAAATCATCCAACCCACAAGTAAATTTTAGAGATGTAAATTAGGGTTTTTGAAAACCAACCTCTAAATTTATGTAATTCAATTGAAAATGACATCTATGGGTGAAAATTTAAATTTTAAAATGCATAAACAATCAAATCTAAGAACATAAATAATAAATTAAGGTGCAATATGTTGGGTTTGTGAGGCCCTACCCCGACCTGTCCTAGCATTTCAGTTATTTTCATGTTGGAACTATTATTGATGCTTCATTTCTTTGCATTATGGATATACAATTTTATATGATCCCAGGATTGGATAACATTGATATGGTGTATGTCATTTATTTTGATTTGCAGAACTTTATTATGATGTTATAAATATGATGCATGTCTTATGAATGGTTGAAATTTATGAGGATTATGATATTGTCATTAAGTGAATTGCTTTATGTGGATTGCATTGGATATATGGTAAATTGATTTGTATGATGGCAATTGTATGCAAAGTCATTAAATTATATTCATGTTTATATGTTAAGTTTATATGAGGTTATTTGGGAATTACTAATGTGTAATTGAGATGCACAGGAAAATTATCCATGTGACCATGGAAACAATATGGAGAATCAAGCCTAGACCTTTGTGAGTTCGTGAAGCCAGGGGTTGTCTATTTGGAAAGATAACACCCTACATGTATCGTGTTTTATTATTAAACGGAAATGTTTGATTATGTGTTAAATTATATTTATTAATTCATTTAATCCAAAAAGAGACTATTTCCATGTGTAATCAAGTAATGTATGTTTATTGTGTCACTTGACACATGTGTTGTATAGTGTATCGAAAATGACATGTCTCTTGGAGGGAAATTGTTTCAAACAATGCCTTTTTCAAATATTTGAGTGTGGTCCTAGATTTTCCTTGGGTAGAGAGTCTTTGGAGTGGTCAACTCAAGTTTGACTCCTAGGTTAACTTCAGGTGGGCTTATAAGGGGTGAAATGGACTCCTAGGGTTAGTTTAGGGGCTTTTCCAAGGGTCCATATGGTATACCTATGGGTTAGGAGAATTTTTAAGAATGTAACCACTCCCATGTGACTGATTTGACACCTCAAAAATTGGTTTTCCCAAGATGAGCGAAAATCCAACATGGAGGACTCCTCCTAGGTTAGCTAACCTTCCCTTCTTGTGTCAGTTCGCTTTTCCCTATTCTCTCTTCCCCTCTTTCAAGATTGCCCATTTTAGTAACTTGTAAGAGGTTGGGAAGACCAACCAATGTGAGCTCACACTCTATCCAAGAGGTTGGAAAGAGTGAGAGAAGCCTTCTTAGGGGAGGGTTTGAGACTTAGGATGGTAATCACACACTCTCTATCTTTGGAGACTTAGAATCTTGAAGTTTTGAAAGTTTAGTATACAAATTTTTGGTTAAGTCTTGAGAAGGAAGAAGTTGTGGGTTTGGGCAGCTCTACTACAAACTATCCTTTGCATCCCTTTGGCAGATTCAAGGTTGGTTGAATCACTATCTATGTATGTTGTAAGTTTATTTTGAAATATTGTATGTTTGCATTGTTTTCTCCCATTGTTGTTTTGTTTGTGAAGGAAGATGTTGTGTTCTTCCCTTGTTTTTTGGTTGAGTATTATATTTATGTTTTGGGAGTTTTCAAGGCCAAACTCACCCTTGGGAGGGTAGAGTGGCCTTGGGGTGAAGGGTTGTATGACAGCCTTAGAGTGAGAGGCTCTCTTTGGAAGAGAGTGATTCTCAAGGGATTTTTGTGACCCTTGCTGCATAGTGATTGTTTATGCATTGGGGGTCATAAGGGGAGATTTCTTGGCTTGTATGCCTTGGGGGTCATAAGGAACAGTTGGGACAAGTTTGGAACTTGTGGATGTGTTATTGGTTGTCTTGCAATGGCAATGTGTTTGTCCTATTTGTAATTTTCTCCTCAAGGTACTTAGTCCACCTTCACCCATTTAAAAAAATCAAATATGTGATGATGTTAAGCCTTGGGATGGGAATGTGATTGTTGAGTAGTTAGTCTTGTTTTTGTGTATTGCTTTTGTGTATCCCGTTTAGATCTTGGTTCTCCAAGCTCGGGGGTGGCTTCTAGTAAACTTAGGTTGGGAGGTGAGCCTCCATGGTCACAACCTTAAAGCTTTTTATTGCAGGTTTGCTTGGGAAAGGAAGGAAAGAAAAGCTAGGAGTTGATCCTATTATTATTTGCTTTAGTTACAAAAAAAAAATGTGTTTATTTTGGAAGCCCTCATTTAGTAGAAATGAGAGGCTAAGTTGGGTATCTACCCATTTGTAAAGTTTACCATGTTGGATTAAATGTATTTTTTTAAACTATGTCATATTATGATTAAGATGTAATCTTTTGTTAGATTTTGATCTTGCAAGAAATAAATAAAATAAAATTTGAAGTATGCTTCTATAGTTAATGAAATATTATTTATTTGTATTTCCTTCATGAAATGAAAGCTATTCTTCCTTTATAGAATATTGTAAAATGGAGGAAATAAATGAAATATTAAAGCATAGATGTTAGTAAAAGAAAATAAAACATTTACTTCTATCTATTATTTCAAAATGCAAAATAATGTAAATTGTTTTTAGTGTGTATATTAATATTCCATCATCATGTAGTCTTTGGATTAAATGAATTTAGACTATTTTAGTTGCTACTGTAATAAATTAATTTATGTTATTTTTCCCTTCTAAAAATGCAGAAAATAAATCTAGATAAATTAATCTAACTCTAAAGTTAACTATATGTCATTTTAAAGAAAAAGAAATACATTTATTTAAATTTGTTAGATTAAATATTCTGCTTTAATGCTTTTAAAAAATATGGATCTAGACATGAAAGAGAAATCTAGATATTCAAATAGGTTTTAAAAAAAGAGAGTTAGATTCTAAATACCTTTATGTTAAAAAAATCAAATATATGCTTACATAGATTTATATACTTTAAATCTATTAAAAATGAAATATATATCTATTGTTAATGCTGGTTTATTTTATTACTTTTTTTTACAGTCTTTATTAAAATTCTTCCATTCTCAAAATAAGAACATGTATATATGTATATATATATATATATATATATATATATATATATTGTTTGCACAAAAAAATATATAATAAAAAAAAGTTGGAGGGAAACCCTCCCTCAAGACCCGCGGAGCCGAAGCTCCATGTGGGGAAGCCCTCGGGCGGCTCAGGGCCCTCTGTGGGCCGACGCCCACAGAGGCGCTCATGGCGCCACTGCGGGCTGCAACCCACAAGGGCGGCCTTGGCCGCCAATTAGGGCTGTGTCCCGCAGAGATGTCGTGGCGTCGCTGCAGGCCGTGTCCCGCAGTGGTGGCCCTCGGCGCCACTGTGGGTGGCACCCACCACCACCGCCTTTAACCCCCCCGCAACTGCTATTAATTTCACCGCCATTAAACAAAAAAACTCTCCTCTGCCATGATTAAAAAAGAGACCTGCATAACACGAAACACACACACACAGAGTTTCTTGTTGGATAGAAACAAAGCTACCCTAATCCAATTTCGAGTTAGGGCTAGCTTTGCTAGAATAGAAGGTAGAATAATAGTTTAGATTTTATAAAATTTTATTAGGTTACATGAAGTCTCTTTTTAATATTAAAGTTTAAAAAAAAGGGAAAAACCCCTTTCAAAAGATTGAAAAGGGTAATCCTACATATATTTAGTTATGTGGATAAATGTTTTTTTTTAATGACGTTTATAGTTTTATTGAACCTTTTATTTTTAATCAATTAGTTCTATTCGATATATATATATATATATATATATATATATATATATATATATATATATATATATATATATATATATATATATATATATATATATAAGTTAAATTATTTTTGGAAGATTTTATTAATGAGCTTTAGTAAAAGACTATTGTAAATATTTAGGTCCATAAGGGATTATTTTAGTCAACATTAAATTTGGTATTTTGGGGAAATGAATTATTTTCAAGCAATTGTCATTATTGATTTAGTAAACCCTATAGTCGAATCTAGTCACATTATTTACATTTGCTCAAATGATTATTTAAATTTTATAATCTTAGTGTTAGCATTATTTTAATTATTCCTAGAGCATTTCAATATTATTTGAGATAATTAATATCTCTTGGCCAATTAGTTAAGGATTATTTGTTTGAATTAATTTATTAATAAATGAAATAGTAATGACACAGTTTGGAGAATTATTACCGCATTTATTTATTATCGCATGCATGTTAAAGTTAATTAAATTAACTTTAGTAAACGAGTCTTTTATTTCCTAAGTTAACCTATAGTTAAGACAAAACTTAATTGTTGCATCTTTAATTTAGCATAATTAGTTTTATTAGGATGTTTCAAACAAAATTTGTTGTTCCGTTTTTGCCCAAAATTTTGGGCATTACATTTTGGTATTAGAGCAAGGTTTCCAACACTAGGAACCTTTCTCCATTACATTTTGCTTTAATTATTTAATTATTTAAATTTTCTTCAAAATTATTTATTTATTTCATTTTATTTTATTTTCTCATAAGGATGCCTCCGACTATGCAACAAGCTCGCAAGCGTGGTAGGGGTCCTAGGCATGCACACATGGCACACAAAGATGTTGATAGGGAGGAATTGGTTCCAGAAAGGAACCCAGAGGCTCCTCTAAAACAACCGATTGACCCGAACCGAGATATCTTAGTTGCACTTCAGAACCTAATAGGGATAGTTCAGGATAGGCTCCCGGCAGTAGATCTTCAGGCAGACAACCAAAATTCAGAGAGTCATAGATCAACAATTAGGGAGCAGAGTAGGAGTCCACCTCCTAATCCCTTAGAGAGTCAGGCTGAGCATGAGCTTGAGTCCATTCATCTACCTGAACCACCTCTAGTAGAAGCACAAATATATTTTGAGAGAGCACGTCATGATCTTAGGGATCTGGTCAGGAAGGTTTTGAGCCTTCAGCCACCATCTTTTGGAGGATTTACTGATGGGGTAGAAGTTGAGGCTTGACTTTTGAGTCTAGATAGGTGCTTTGCATTGCGACCCTATGAGAGCAATCTGAAGGCATGAGTAGCAGTTCACCTTTTGAGAGGAACGACCTCCACATGGTGGAAGTAGGAGGAATACAAGTGTGGTCTAGTTGCAGACACCCTCACATGGGAGATCTTTACAGAGAGGTTCAGGGAGAGATACTTGTCAGAGCACTTCAGGCAGTGTAGGATTGATGAGTTCTATGACCTTCAGCAGAAGGGTCTCTAAGTGACCCAATATGAGAGAAATTTTTTTGAGCACTTGCCTTATGTAGACTACCTGAAGGACGAGAAGCTTCTTGTCAACCATTTTATCAAGGGATTGAATGCCGAAATAGTAGGACCAGTGAGGATGGAAGCTCCAAGAAGCCTTCAGGTTGCCATGGAGAAGGCCTTGATAGCAGAGGAGATTCATGTTAGGCCTTAGGACACGAGGGATCAGTTTCAGAACTGAAACCCTATACCTCATACATATGGGTTTCAAAAACCCCACTGGAAGGGTAATGGCAGACTTCATCAGGGTCCTTCAAACCCCCTCCTTCGCAACAGTCATAGCAGAATTAGAGGCAGAGGCCTCCGTAGAGTCAGTAGGGCTTTAAGCCCAAATAGTGGTAGTCACAGGGTCCTAGACAAGATCAACGACCACAGGTTCCTTTCACACCTCCGGAATAGACTTAGCAGTCCTCCAGGGGTGGGTACAGTGGTTTGAGCAGAACATATGGGCAGTCATACTCTTGGCCTCAGGGTGTTTAGTTTTAGGCATGTGGTGCGTGTTTCACTTGTAGAGCCATGGGGCACATGGTGAGAGAGTGTCCTTAGGGTCAGATGGCAGGTAGTCAGTGGATGGTAGCATCAGAGCCTACAGTTGGGGATATGGGCAAGTCCCATAGAGTCTTCGTAGTAGTTGACAACTGACAAGCAGAGCATCAAGCCACAGTTATTAAGGCTGCAGGTATGATCAGTGGTAGCAGTGTTTCTATCTTGTTTGATTTAGGAGCTACAAATTCTTTTATATCACCATTGGTTGTGGAGCATTGCGGGCTAGTGGTAACTAGGCAAGGTGTTAGTTGGGAAGTGGAGTTAGCTTCAAGGGCTAGAGTGTCAATGGAATCAGAGCTTAGGGAAGTGGAGTTAGCTTCAAGGGCTTTAGATTGGTAGTACCACCACCTTAGTAGACCTTCGAGTTACACCACTCAGATCTTACGGCATCGTACTTGGCATGGATTGGCTATATTCCCATAGATCTAAGATGGATTGTCGCCAAAAAAAGATCGAGTGTGAGGATGATCATGGTTTTCCCATAGTAATCACTAGGATTCAGAGACTCGTATCACTTCGTATGATTTTTGCAATGTAGCTTAAGCGGAGCATGCAAAAGGGATGCCAGTTATTTGCCATCACCATCAGTGATAGAGAGGAAGAGGATGATAAGGAACCATCCATTGACGACCATCCTATCCTTAAAGGATATTCAGACATGTTTCCTTCAGAGCTACCTGGTATGTCGCCCCATAGAGAGATTGACTTTCACATAGACCTTGTACTAGGAGTTGAGCCAGTATCGAGAGCACCTTATAGGATGACCACAAATGAGCTTAATGAGCTCAAGATGCAGCTTGAGGAACTTCTAGAGAAGGGTCACATTCTTTCTAGCATATCCCCTTGGGGTGCACCAGTCATCTTCGTAAAGAAGAAGGATGGATCCCTTCGATTATGTATGGATTACCGTCAGTTGAAAAAAGTGACCATCAAGAACTGATACCCTTTGCCTAGGATCGATGATTTGTTTGACCAACTTCAGGGTGCTAAAGTATTTTCCCAGATAGATCTAAAGTCGGGGTATCATCAATTGAGAATAGTGGAGAGTGATATCCACAATACCGCTTTTTACACTAGGTATGGCCACTATGAGTTCACCGTGGTTCCATTTGGTCTTACAAATGCTCTAGTTGTATTCATGAGCCTCATGAATGGGGTATTCTGCACCTTCCTTGACCATTTTGTGATTGTGTTCCTCGATGACATATTGATATATTCTCAAAATGAGAAGGAGCATGAGGAGCACTTGAGGTGGGTATTGCAGTGTTTGAGAGACAATCAGTTGTACGACAGTTTGTCAAAGTGTTCTTTCTTTAGATCAGAGGTCAAATACCTAGGTCATGTTATATCTGGTGATGGGATCTTAGTTGACCCATCAAAGATCAAAGCTATTATGGATTGGCCCACACCAACTAGTGTGACATAAGTCAGGAGCTTCGTGGGCCTAGAAGGTTATAACCGATGCTTTGTTGAGGGGTTCTCTAGAGTCGCACATCCTATTACTTCTCTTCAACATAAAGGGAAGAAATTCAAGTGGATAGAGAAGTGTGAGAGGGCCTTTTAGGAAATCAAAAGGGCACTTACTAGTGCACCTATCCTTATAGTGCCAGATCCCTCAGCTGATTTCATGGTTTGTGCAGACACTTCTCTAGAGGGTTTAGGAGCAGTCCTCATGTAGGATGGTAGAGCTATAGCATTTGAGTCTAGGAAACTTAAGACTCGCGAGCTTAATTACCCTACTCATGACCTTGAGCTTGTAGCAGTAGTGCATGCACTTGTGAGGTGGAGACACTTCCTTTTGGGTCATCATTTTGAGCTTCATTCAGACCATTAGAGCTTATAGTACATATTCACTCCGCCGAATCTTAATGCTCATCAGAGGAGATGGATGGATTTTTTATGCGAGTATGATTTTGACGTTCACTACATCAAGGGGAAAGAAAACATAGTTGCAGATGCCTTGAGTAGGAGACGTCATGAGGTATACTCCATGTCTATGGGCATAGATTTGAGAGTTCGTATATTACAGCAGTTGATAGAGGACAGATGGTATTTAGAGGTTTGTCAGGTGATGCGATCTCAGGAGACCCTGGAGGGGAAGTATATTGATTATTTCTTAGAGTCTAATGGATAATTATGCCATAGAGGGTGCATCTATGTACCTTCTTCTGGGGGATTGTCAGAGTTCATTATGATGGAGGCTCATAGAGCTCCTTATGCAGCACATCATGGAGTTAAGAAGATGCATGCAGAATTGAGGCAGTTATATCATTGGCCAAGTATGTGTTAGGTCCTGGGGACAACTGAGAGGGGAGGGTGAATCAATTGTCAAATAAATTCAAACCAAAAACAACTTAACCAACTTAATGCTTAATACCGGTAAACCAGTTAAGTATGTCAGTAGAGAGTTTTAATAGTTAATTGCTATACCAGTAAAGATTAGTGCATGAAACATAAACACAAAGTCATTCACAACACATAACACCAATATTTGTACGTGGAAACCCTATAAGGGAAAAAACCATGGTGGGAAACCTTACCCACAATCAGATGATACTACTGCAGATAGTAAGTGTACATAAATGGGGTCTACACATGCAGAAAGGCCAAGTGCCTAGAGCTCACTACTCAATCACAAAATGGGAGTCACAGTGACTACAATTGGATGGTTAAATCCAATAAGAATGTACTGCTCAAAATAGCATCTTCATATGCTGGATTCAGTGCCGATGTAATGCTGACATACTTTCATAAAAACCTAGCTTCACCTTCAAATGATATCTGTGTGTATTGCTCTGCTTAATCTCGCATATACCTTCACACAATTCTCTTTCACATTCCACACTTGATCTTACAAATAAGTTCTTACATTTATACCATAACCTAAGACCAATTTAAGTAGGTCAGCTCTACAAGATATTACAATAAAAATATTTTACAAACAATATAATATCTGATGCAATAACTGATTGAACATGTCAGCTTAATGCATTTACAACAATAATTAATCATCTTCATAGCGTGCCATGCTGATCTAGAAAAGATAAACCTACTGGTGTAACCTTGGATAACCCTAGACCTATTTGCCGGTAAAAGCAAATATGCAAATATGAATATACCAATGATTAATTCATTAAGACAAGATGTCCACACGATGTCTTCGATATTACCAAGTGTCGGTGATCATTATATCCTGTCGGTGAATGCTGCTGGATCTCCAAAGTGCTAGTGTTTTAGTAGGTGTTGACATCAATGACAAAACCATACCAAAATACCAACAATCTCCCCCTTTCACATTGATGGCAACACAAGATGGAAAAACTTGTTGGCATTATAGTAAGAGAGATTGTTGATATTCAATAAGGATATTGAGAAGGTTGTTGAAGATTATTGATATAACTGAAGAAGGATGATAACTATCTTTATAACATTATTTTTTCATTGATGTCAAGAAATTGATTATCTGATTCAGTATGATGTTGCCATATCTTGAGAAGATTGATTAGAAGAGAATTAAGATGTCAGTAAAAGACACAGAAAGAATGTGATGAATAAAGGGAGGAATAAATTATTCAATGGGCAACTATTACCGAGTTAGACAATGATGAGATCATGATGTTTAGATTGTTTTGATATCCTACATATGTTGTTGATTGTAAGGTTAATACTATACTATGCAACCGAGCAAATAACCTAGTCGGTAAACCCTAAGGAACCCAGTCGATAAACCCTAAGGTTATCAATATTGGTTAATGAAGGCAAAATGTCTACCGAGTAAAGTTTAGTATTTACCGAGTTATGACAGTGCGCATTTGATGGATAAAAGCATTATTTAATAAAGGACAATGATTAGCTAGAAATGTATAAATGATTGGTATGTTGTGCATGAAGTTTGTTAAGGATCTATGGCAAAGGAAAATCAGTAGGAAGATCTACAACGTAGATTGAACCGCAATAACCTTATGCAAGTTCCAAGATAGGAATGCAAGTCCCGAGGTAAGGTAAAACATTTTCAGATCGAAAGGATACATTGAACCTAGTCAAGTTTGAAGATTTGATGGCTAAGATTGATCATGGGAAATGTGATCAAGGAGATTTAGCGGTTAGCAATTGTTTATAAATAAGGAATTGTTGATAAACAATGTATGCCAGAAAGTGTATACACAGGGATGCTACATAGTGATTACCGAGCATAGAAGCTTGAAGACCTATTTGAATAACAGAGTAGAGAGCCCAGCAGAGGGACAAGATAAGTCCTATTACTACATTGTTTTGAGCAAATAAGAATCTGCTTTAGCATTTTAGATGTGAAGTTGCAGATAGATTTTTATTACTATTATTTTGTAAGTGACAGAAAATCTCTTAACCGAGTGGACTTAACAGTCTTATATGTAAACCCTCTAGCAAGGTAACATTCTAAATGAGTGTTTGAAATCCTTTGATAAGGTCACTTCTAACAAAGTGAAAATCCTAACAGATCTGAGGGAAATCCCTTAACCGGGTCACATCTAGCAATGTGTTTGTAATCTTTAACAGGATTTGCTTTTAACCGAGCATACTCTAGAAGAGTATATTCTTAGTGGGTCCAAAATCCCATAGTGGGTTTTCCCTATTTGGGTTTTCATGTTAAATCTAGTGTTATGAGTGTTATTATGATTATGTGTTCATAAGTTTGCATGTTTAGCAGTTTTTTGGTTAAGTTGCTGAAGTATAAGTTACCGAGGTTGAATTTGTTGATTTTATAGAAGTTTAAGTTTGTATGATTCAGCCCCCCCCCCTCTCATCTTGTTAGCTATTGGCATCTGTACTTTACATTAAGTATCAGAACTAACAATTGGTATCAGAGCTTTGGACTCCGGAAGAAAAAGTTTAAAGGTACTTGAGGCAAATATCTGAAGATGTATAAAAGGGATAAACAGAAGCTGAACAAGTCAAGTTTCTCCACATGGCAGAAAAGGATGAAGCTACATTTATCAGGAATTGGAGAATATGCAACATATTATCTAGAGAATGATTACATTGCACCGAGCACCAACCCTATGACCATGGAAGAGATTAAGGCAAAGCAATAACATATTCAAGCTATGATTGAAATAACATTAGCATTGACCGACTCAGAGTTTAATGATCTAGAAGGCTGTAATGATGCAAAAGCAATGTGGACTAAGCTCATATCTGTGTATGGAGGTGATGAACATGTTCAAAGAGAAAAAGTAGATAGTCTAAGAGGACAAATTGAATCCATGAGGATGATTGAAGGTGAGAACATAACCCAATACAATACAAGACTAAAGGAGATTGTCAATCAAATTAAAGGAGCAGGTGGAACTATTGAAGAAATGGATATAACAAGTAAGTTGTTGAGAACCCTTCTACCAGCTTATGCTATTCGAGTCTCTATAATCAATGAATTGAGGTTTGTACCTAACATGCCAGTTTCTTTGGATGCTACTATTGGTAAACTACATGCATTTGAGTTAAGTAATTTTGATAACAGTGGGTCTTCAGTAAATAAAGTAGAATCTACATTCAATTCTTTTCATATTGGTGAATCTGATGATTACAATGATAGAATGAGTAAGTACTCTGAAGGGGATCATAGTGGAGCAAGTGAAATATTTTGCAAGAACATGGAAAAAGTGCACAAACTGTATGAGGAAATCAAGAAGCAAGAATAATTTGAAGCATTATTAGCCAAAAGGTTACTGAGAGGAAAAGGTAAGTATAAAGGAAAGCTACCTTTAAAATGTTTCAATTGTGATAAAATAGGACATATGGCTTCTAACTGCCTTGATAAAGAATCTAGTGAAAAGAGAGAATACCAAGATAGCAGGTAGAAAGATAACCAATACAGAGGACATCGAGACTTCAGAAAGAGAGATAGAAAGACATGTCTAGTAGCAGATGAGGAATCCAAAGATGACAAATCTAATGAAACTAAACTGAGGAAGTTGTTTATGTGGCTATTAAAGATGGATCTGATGAAGAAAGGTATGAAGAAAAAGCCCTAATATCTCACATAAATAATAATGATTCTTGGATCATAGATAGTGGATGCTCACATCATATGACAGGTGATAAACACAAGTTTGTTAAATTAGAAGACTATGATGGAGGCTATGTAAGATTTGGTAATGATGCACCATGTCTGGTAAAAGGTAAAGGATCTATAACACTTCTTGACAATGCTAAATGTGATGATGTATACTAGGTTGAAGGTTTGAAATACAATTTGTTGAGTGTAGCATAGCTAAACAATACAGGATACCAAATAGAATTTCAGAAAGGAATTGTCAAAGTTTATGACAAGCATGGAAAGAGAGCTTCTACCAGGACACAAACAAAAGGTAATACATTTCATCTTGACTCAACTCGGAACAAGTGTCTTTATGCAAAGATAGATGATACTTGGTTATGGCATAAAAGGTTTTGTCATGTAAATTCTGATAATCTGATCAAAATAAGTAAGAAGCACCCAGTAAGAGGTCTACCGAGTCTTGAAAAACCTGAGAATGCTATGTGTCAAGGATGCCAGATGGGTAAGATGACAAGATCAAGCTTTACAAGTAAGTCCTACACTTCTAAAGGAATTTTAGATCTAGTACACACTGATCTTTGTGGTACTATGAAAGTTCAAAGTTATTATGGTGATAAATATTTCATATTATTTGTGGATGATTACTCAAGGATGGTGTTAGTCATGTTTTTAAAACAAAAATTAGAAGCTTTTCAAATGTTCAAATGGTACAAGGCAAGAGTTGAAAATGAAATAGGAAGACAACTGAAATGTCTTAGATCTAATAGAGGAGGAGAATTCACTTCTGATGAATTTAACTTATACTGCAATGATCATGGTATAAAGAGGCAAGTATCTGCACCAAGAACACCTCGGCAAAATGGGATAGCCGAGAGAAGAAATAGATCAATTGTGGATTGTGCAAAAACGCTAATGATAGAAAAGAGGGTACCTCAAACATTTTGGAGAGAAGCAATCAACACTACAGTTTACACCATGAACCGAGTTCAACTGAAGAAAGGAACTATGAAGACACCATATGAGATCTGGTATGACAAGAAACCTAATGTAAGTTACTTTAAAATATTTGGAAGTAGATGCTATGTTCACAAAGATGACAGAAATGGAAAGTTTGATCAGAAAAGTGAAGAAGGAACATTTCTTGGTTATTCTTCTAGAAGTAAAGTATTTAAATGTCTAATCAAATCATCTAACAAAATAGTGGAAAGTGCAAATGTGAAAATTAATGAATTTGCAAAAACAAATGATGAAGGAAATTCCAAAGAACCAAAAGATTATGAAGAATTTGTTTATGTTCAACCGAGAAGTCCTACCGAGAAAGTTACTGAAGAAAATGAAGATAATGTCTAGTTACCGAGTGATGAAGAAGATCATACAGAACCTACTGAGCCTATATTAGCCAAAAATGTCAGAAAACATCATGCATCAAGTCAGATTATAGGAGATAAAGATGATCCAGTGATGACAAGAAACAAACTGAGACAGAACACTTGTCTGATTTCTGAATTTGAACCAAGAATAGTGAAAGAGGCATTTAACAGTGAAGATTGGGTAAATGCTATGACAGAAGAAATTGATCAAATCAAGAAGAATGACACATGGACACTAATCCCAAGACCAAAGGACAAAAATGTAATTGATACTAAGTGTATTTTCAGAAACAAGCTAAATGAAAAAGGTGAGGTCATTCGCAACAAAGCAAGACTAGTTTGCAAAGGTTATGCTCAAGAAGAAGGAATAGATTATAGTGAGACTTTTGCACCTGTGTCTAGATTTGAGGGAGTAAGAACATTGTTGGCATATGCTGCTTTCAAAAATTTCAAGGTATATCAAATGGATGTTAAATCTGCATTTTTGAATGGTATACTAGAAGAAGAAGTTTTCATTGAACAACTTGAAGGATTTGTTGAAGACAGGAGTAAAGATCAGGTATGCAAACTAAACAAAGCCTTATATGGTCTAAAACAAGCACCTAAAGCATGGTATGAAAGATTGCACTCTTATTTAATCAAGATTGGTTTTATAAGGACAAGTGAAAACAACAATATGTACATGAAGAAAGATGAGGACAATGGAATACTGATCTTAGCCATATTTGTTGATGATACTATATTTTGTGGTAATGACTCCTTATGCAAGAACTTTGGAAATGAAATGTGCAAAGAATTTGAGATGTCACTAATCGGTGAGATAAAGTATCTTATAGGTTTACAGATATTGCAAATGAAAGATGAGATTTTCATTACTCAATCCAAGTACATAAAGGAAATCTTGAAGAAATATGGAATGGAGGATTCTAAACCAGTAAGTACTCCTATGACTACTAACTGTAAATTATCAAAGAATGATGAATCTACATCTGTTGATGAGACACTTTACCAATCTATGATTGGAAAATTGCAATATGTTGTGCATAGTAGACTGGATATAGCACATGCAGTAGGTATTGTAGCAAGATTCTCTGCAGATCCCAAGGAAACCCATATGACAGCAATCAAGAGAATTTTCAGATACTTAAGAGGCACTGAAGATTATGGCTTAGTTTATGAAAAGAGGAATAATTTTGATTTAAAAGTTTGTACTGATGTTGATTGGGCATGCAACATAGATGATAGGAAAAGCATAAGTGATGGAGCTTTCTTTTAGGGAGAAAGACTAGTAAGTTGGCTTAGCAAGAAACAAGGATGTATTTCTCAATCTATAGTAGAAGCTGAATATGTTGCTACAGCATTGAATTGTACCAATATAGCATGGATCAAACAACTGTTGGAAGGTATAAATGAGAAAGTTACTGAGCTAGTAACTATATTCTGTGATAATACTAGTGCCATTAACATTTCAAAGAATACAGTGATGCACTCTAAGATAAAGCATATATCTATAAAGTATCAATGTCTCAGAGAAGAAGTTCAAGAGAAGAAAGTTGTGCTAGAATATACTAGTTCAAAGGAGCAATTAGCAGACATCTTCACAAAGCCACTACCAAAGGACACTTTTGAGTATCTTAGAAGCAAGTTAGGGGTCCTACCCCTATCTTCTACTCACTGACCGAGTTCGGTGAAAGAATCAATTCGATGAACCTATAGAATATTATGTGTGGATTGATGTTGATTTACTCACTTTAGAAGGTTTTCTAAAGGTGTGTAGAAAAAGTGTATAGAGACAAGTTGATCTGACCGAGACTGAGATGTTACACAACAAGGCAAATCACTTCATAGAGGAAGAAATCATGATTTAGTTCTTTTACTTTTTGGCATTGTTGTCAAAGGGGGAGAAGACTAAATGGTTGAAAGAATAAATGGTTTACTGCATGGTAAAGCCCTAAATGATGGAAATAATAGAAGACTAATGACAGGGGGAGTAGATTGCAAAATGGAGAAGACTAAATGCAAGTCAACATCTCAGAAGCCTAATAAAAAATGGAGAAGACTTCAGAAGACAACAAATCAAGGATAACAGGAGAGGTCTAATAGCAATCTGAATCCGAATCAATTTGAATATTTTGTTGGTATTACCATTTAATTGTTGGTTTTTCCATCAATGCCAAAGGGGGAGATTGTTGGCATTATAGTAAGAAAGATTGTAGATATTCAATAAGGATATTGAGAAGGTTGTTGAAGATTATTGATATAACTGAAGAAGGATGATAACTATCTTTATAACATTATTTTGTCATTGATGTCAAGAAATTGATTATCTGATTCAGTATGATGTTGCCATATCTTGAGAAGATTGATTAGAAGAGAATTAAGATGTCGGTAAAAGACACAGAAAGAATGTGATGAATAAGGGAGGAATAAGTTATTCAATGGGCAACTTTTACCAAGTTAGACAATGATGAGATCATGATGTTTAGATTGTTTTGATATCCTACATATGTTGTTGATTGTAAGGTTAATACTATACTATGCAACCAAGCAAAGAACCTAGTCGGTAAACCCTAAGGTTATCGATATCGGTTAATGAAGGTGAAATGTCTACCGAGTAAAGTTTAGTATTTACCGAGTTGCAACTGAGTTATGATAGTGCACATTGGATGGATAAAAGCATTATTTAATAAAGGACAATGATTAGCTGGAAATGTATAAATGATTGGTATGTCATGCACAAAGTTTGTTAAGGATCTATGGCAAAGGAAAATCAGCAGGAAGATCTACAGTGCAGATTGAACCGCAATAACCTTATGCAAGTTCCAAGATAGGAATGCAAGTCTCAAGGTAAGGTAAAACATTTTTAGATCGAAAGGATACATTGAACCTAGTTAAGTTTCAAGATCTGATGGCTAAGGTTGATCATGGGAATTGTGATCAAGGAGATTTAGTAGTTAGAAATTGTTTATAAATAAGGAATTGTTGATAAACAATGTATGCGGGCAAGTGTATGCACAGGGATGCTACATAGTCATTACCGAGCACAGAAGCTTGAAGACCTATTTGAATAACAGAGTAGAGAGCCTAGTAGAGGTACAAGATAAGTCCTATGACTAGATTGTTTTGAGCAAATAAGAATCTGTTTTAGCATTTTAGATGTGAAGTTGCAGATAGATTTTTATTACTGTTATTTTGTAAGTGATAGAAAATCTCTTAACCGAGTGGACTTAACAGTCTTATATGTAAACCCTCAAGAAAGGTAACATTCTAAGTGAGTGTTTGAAATCCTTTGACAAGGTCACTTCTAACAAAGTGAAGATCCTAATAGATCTGAGGGAAATCCCTTAACCGAGTCAAATCTAGCAATGTGTTTGTAATCTTTAATAGGATTTACTTTTAATTGAGCATACTCTAGAAGAGTATATTTCTTAGTGGGTCTGAAATCCCACAATGGTTTTTCCCTATTTGGGTTTCCATGTTAAATCTGGTGTTATGAGTGTCATTATGATTATGTGTTCATAAGTTTGCATGTTTAGCAGTTTTTTGGTTAAGTTGTTGAAGTATAAGTTATCGAGATTGAATCTATTGATTTTATGGAAGTTTAAGTTTGTATGATTCACGCCCCCTCTCATCTTGTTAGCTATTGGCATATGTACTTTACATTAAGTATCATAACTAACAAAACCATCAAAGTGCCAAAATAGAAATGCCAAATACCAAAAAACAACAATCTCCAAAAAGATCATAACCAGATATCAAAATACATACAGAGAGTAATAATCTCTCCCAAACAACAATATCTCCCCCTGGGAGCAACATGTGTTTTCCTTGTGTTTTTTGAAGTTTTTGTGTTTTTCTACGTTTTTTCCATACCAATCTTCCCCCCTTTGACAGCCAATGCCAAATTTACAACAAAACCAAGTTCATAAACAAAATACCAATCAATTCAATATACCAACTACTCCCCCTGAGAAGTAGCTTCCTCATCAAAGACTAGAATAAAAGATTTCTCTATTAATTCTGTCGGTTGATGACAATCATCAACTTCCTAAGTCTCTACCGGTGGTGGTATGACTCCAAGCTGATCTGTAAGATATTCAAAAGTCTCCTTAGGCGAAGGTTTTGTAAAAATATCTGCAAGTTGTTCTTTAGTATTCACATAACCCAGTTTTATCTCCTTTTCTTCAACTTTTTCCCTTAGAAAATTCAGTTTGATAGAAACATGTTTTGTTTTAGAATGTAGTATTGGATTCTTAGATATATCAATTGTTGCAGTGTTATCACAATAGATATTAATAGGTTCCTTGCATTTTACCTTTATGTCTTTCAACATTTGCTTAAGCCATAGTACCTGTGTATAGTTAGTTGTTGCTGCAACACATTCTGATTCTGCTGTTGATAAAGATGTACAACTTTGTTTCTTACTCAACCAAGAAACTAATCTTTTTCCAAGAAAGAATGCTCTGTCGGTGGTTCTTTTCCTATCATCCAGATCTCCTGCCCAATTTGCATCTGTGTATGCACATAGATCAAAATTTTCATCTCTAGGATGCCATAATCCAAAATTTATAGTGCCTTGTAAGTACCGGAAAATCCTTTTTACTGTTGATTCATGATTTTCTCTAGGATTACTTTGAAATCTTGAAACAATACATACTACATTCATAATATCAAGTCTGGTTTGTGTTAAATACAATAAGCCTCCTATCATAGATTTGTATCTAGTTGGATTAACAGGTGTAGATTCATCCCTTTGAGATAATTTTTCATTTGTAGTCATAGGTGTGCTTATTGGTTTAGAGTTCTCCATCCCAAATTTCTTTAGTAACTCTTTTAGGTACTTGGATTGACTCAAGAATATACCTTTATCAGTATGTGAAATCTGCAATACTAAAACGAATTTTATTTCTCCAATCATAGATATTTCAAATTCTTGCTGCATTTTAATAGAAAATTCCTTACATAATCCATCTTCTCCTCCAAAGATTATATCATCAACGAATACTTCTATAATCAAGATGTCATCATTAGTTATTTTGTAATATAAATTGATGTCTACATTTCCTTTAGTAAAACCAATCTTTAAAAGATACTTATCCAATCTTGCATACCAAGCTCTTGGAGCTTGTTTTAATCTATACAGAGCTTTTCTTAACCTGCAAACCATATCATTGTCATCTGTCAAAGAAAATCCATCAGGTTGTTCAATATAGACTTCCTCTTCAAGATCTCCATTCCAAAATGCACATTTAATATCCATTTGATAAACTTTGTAGTTCTTGTGTGCTGCAAAAGCCAAGAATAATCTGACTGCCTCAATTCTAGCTACCGGTGCAAAGGTTTCATTGTAATCAACTCCTTCCTTCTAAGAACATCCCTTACACACTAGTCCTACTTTATTTCTAACAATCTTACCATCTTCATTAAGTTTGTTTCTGAATACCCATTTGGTTCCAATTACATTTTTATCTTTAGGTCGGGGAACTAATGTCCAAGTGTTATTTTTCTCAATTTGTTCTAATTCTTCTTCCATAGCTTTAATCCAAAATTTATCTTCACATGCCTCATTAATAGATGATGGTTCAATTTGAGAAATAAGACATACCTCTTCATTTGCCAATCTTCCTCTTGTCATAACTCCTTTAAACTTGTTTCCAATTATCTGATCTTCAAAATGATTCAATCCTACATACCGAGGTGTCTTTGTTTGTTGTTGTTCTTCAATTACTGTGGAATCCTCAGATCGTATTGGGGTAGCTGGATCTTCATCCTGTACCAGTGGATTTAGTGTAGGTTCACTTTTCAAAATTTCTATTGCCGGTTCAAGGTCTATATACCTTGAAGTTCCTCTGAATTGTTCATCAATCTTTACATTTGTACTCTCAACAATTTTTTGCAATCTTTTGTTAAAACATCTATATGCCTTGCTCTTAGATGAATAACCAAGAAATATTCCTTCATCACTTCTAGGATCAAATTTTCCAATATACTCATCTCTTCTGATATAACATTTACTTCCAAAGATTTTGAAATACTTAAGAGTAGGAGTATTACCAAACCATAGTTCATGAGGGGTCTTACTAGTTTCACCTTTGATGTGAACTTTGTTGAATGTATAGACTATTGTACTGACTGCTTCTCTCCAATACACATGTGGTAGGTTTGCTTCTGATAACATACTTGTTGCTACATCCAAGATAGTTCTATTTTTCCTTTCAACAACTCCATTTTGTTGTGGTGTCTGAGGTGTTGATAGTTGTTTTCTGATTCCATTCACTTCACAGAATGTATTCAATTCCATAGATGTGAATTCTCCTCCTTGATCTGATCTTAAACATTTGATTTTCTTATCAGTTTCATTTTCAACCATTTCTTTGAACAGTTTTAACTTTCCAAGTGCTTCTGATTTTTCTCTGAGAAAAGTAACCCAACACATTCTAGAATAGTCCTCAATGATTAGCATGAAATATCTATCACCTTGTAAGCTTTTAGTTCTAGCTGAACCACATAAATCAATGTGAATCAAATCAAGAGCATTATTGGATTTTTTTGGAATACTTTTGAAACTAGCTCTAACTTATTTTCCAAATTGACATTCCTTACATATTGTATTCTAAGGTTTGACAATTTTCGGTAAATCTCTAACTACCTTAGTAGTACTGATCTTTACCATGCAATCAAAGTTTACATGATAGAGTCTCTTATGCCATAACCAACTTTCATCTATATGTGCAATAAAGCATGTCTTTTCTCTGTTATTCAAATGAAAGATATTACCTCTAATCTGATTACCAGTTGCAATTTATAAACCAGTTCTATTCATGATTTTGCATTTTCCATTCTTAAATTGTAACTAAAATCCTTTCTCAACTAATTGACCAACATTTAAAAGATTATGCTTTAATCCTTCAACATAGTAGACATTGTCAGTGTTATGCTTACCATCAAGAGATATTGTACCCTTACCTTTGATTGAACAAGCTTTGTCATCTCCAAATCTTACTAAACTGCCATTATATTCTTGAAAGTTCAAGAATTTACCTTTGTCTCCTACCATATGATGTGAGCATCCTGAGTCAATGATCAATTCATCCTTTACTTCAACTTTAGCTGCTAGGGCTTGTTCTACCAGTTGAGCAGTAGGTGCCAATTGATCTTCTATTATAGCAACAAAAACCCATCCATTGTTTGTTGGATGCTCATCAAAATCATCAGTCACACCTTCATCAACAATGTAACAAGATTTGTCTTTATTCTTCTTAAATTTGTATCTCTGATATTCAGGGTTAGGCTTGTATGTTCTTCTAGCTTCTTCTCTTAGTCTAGCATGTCTATCAGGGCATCTTGAAGCCATATGACCAATCTTATTGTAGTTAAAACATTTAAAGGGTGCTTTACCTTCATACTTACTTCCAACTGGACCTTTAGGCATTTTCCTTGCAAATAGTGCTTCAAGTTCTTCAAGTTCTTCATTTTCTTTCCCGCTTTATTCAAGTTCTCTTGCATAAAAGGCTTTCCAATCAGATTTGTCAAATGATGGAGTAGATGATGTTGATGCTTTAAAGGCAAAATCTGTCTTAATAGTAGCAACATGACCAAATTCTTCAATTTCAAAAGCTGAAAGTTTCCCAATCAATGTATTCTAGTTACTGATGTATTAGGCATTATTCTCAACTCATTTATAGTAGTAACCTTCATTTTGTATGCCGGTGGCAATCCTCTTAAAACTTTTGAAACAATTTCATCCTCACTTAAGGTTCCTCCACACCATTTAATACCCAAAACAATTTCATTTACTCTTTCCATAAAAGCAAAAATCCTTTCATCTTCTTCCATTTTCAGATGTTCATACCTGACCTGGAAGCTTTCAAGTTTTGTAATTTTGACTGTGGAATCTCCTTCATTCAGTGTTTCCAAATGATCCCAAATAGCTTTATCAGTAGACCTATCTGATAGTCACATGATTTGTTGATCTGATAATGCACTCAAAAGTGTTTCTCTTGCTTTGCAATCATTTTCTTCATCTTTAGTCAAGTTAGCTAGACTGGGCTGACTTGTACAATAGCAGTATAACCATTCTTTGTAACATAGCAGATGTCCTTTCCAATGCAATTTAGATGTGTCTCCATTCTAATCTTCCTTATGCCATAGTTGGTTCCATCAAGTTTAGGACTGTCCTTCCTGAAATACTTAGTAGAGATTTGATCTCCTCAAGTTGTTAAACTTCTGCAAAAGATGACTATGCTCTGATACCAATTGTTAGGTCCCGGGGGCAACTAAGAGTGGGGGGGGGGGGGGGGCGGGGTGAATCAATTGTCAAATAAATTCAAACCAAAACAACTTAACCAACTTAATGCTTAATACTGGTAAACCAGTTAAGTATGCTGGTAGACAGTTTTAACAGTTAATTGCTATACTGGTAAAGATTAGTGCATGAAACATAAACACAAAGTCATCCACAACACATAACACAAATATTTGTACGTGGAAACCCTGTAAGGGGAAAAACCATTGTGGGAAACCTTACCCACAATCAGATGATACTACTGTAGATAGTAAGTGTACATAAATGGGGTCTATACATGCAGAAAGGCCAAGCGCCTAGAGCTCACTACTCAATCACAAAATGGGAGTCACACTGACTACAATTGGATGGTTAAATCCAATAAGAATGTACTACTCAAAATAGCATCTTCATATGCTGGATTTAGTACCTGTTGGAACCCTAAAATTTGCAATCTTTAGAATTCCAAATTCCAAGACAAGGAGCAAGAAAAATTCTAAATATATATATACATATATATATATATTGAATAGGTACAAGTAATATATTTTATATTTGTTGCACAATATGAAACCATAACATAAACATAATAATGGGCATAAAAAATGGAGTGTGAAGCACCAAAGGGGGTATTTACATCATTTAAAGACCATTTATCCATTATATACCCATAAAATAGCCTTAAAATACCTCTAATATGCCTAAACAACTTGTAAAGTGATAATTAATTACATAAACTAAGGCAATTTCGGGATTTGGAATTATTTTTATTTAAAAGGGGGGTGTCTTTTCACCCAAAGGGGTATGAAAACCATTCAAACACATATATATGTGTGATGTAAAATGTAAAAAAAAAAAGAGAGAATAGAGATAAGAGGAAGATAGCAATGTGTGACAGCCTGTAAGTCTTCTGTTATACAAACCATAATGGAATACATGTTATGATCAATTGTTTTCTTCTTTGCGTATGTGTTGTGGATTATTTCACTTTGTTTTGGCAATCGTCTGTGATATTATCTAAGAGATAAGGTTGTTCATATTCTTGAAATTAAAGTTATGCTTTATGTTATAATGTTGAAATGAAAGTTTTGCTCACGAATTGTAATTGTTCCTCGCAAAACTTAATTGATTGGTCCCTTAAAGTTAGGGTTAAATTCATTCAATCAACATACAATATAAGCATTTGACTAGTTTCAAAAGAAATAATAACTGACAGGTCCATAAAGGGATGGATTAAAAAACTGTCTCACAGGCTCGCACCATAAGTCTTAAAGAAAGTATAATGACTCTGTAGCCCAAATAGCAAAGAAGGCACTGGTTAATTACAGATTACACTCATCATTATATTCATCATTTGTTATTTTAAAGCAACAGAAGTAATTAGGAAACATAGATCGAATAGCTTCTACAACAACAATCTTGAACTCATCTGCTATATCTCCATTCTAGGAACTTATGCCATTCTGAGACTAGGAGATATCAGATTAAGACACTAAATCTACTATAAAAAGCATTAGTTGAAGGAACAACTAGTGAGTAGGTATACCCGCCTAGGTCCTGCAGAGCCTAAAGTGAGAGAGTTAGAAACCAAATAGGTTCACTCTATAAGTTGGCCAAGTCAATTGGAGGGTTTGATCATAGGAGTTGGCATTTCCTTAGAACCTATCCAATCTATTGATTTGAGACCCAACAGTACCGATGTAATGTTGACATGCATTCACAAAAACTTAGCTTCACCTTCAAATGATGTCTATTGCTCTGCCTAATCTCGCATATACCTTCACACAATTCTCTTTCGCATTCCACACTTGATCTTACAAATAAGATCTTACATTTATACCATAACCTAAGACCAATTTTAGTAGGTCATCTCTACAAGATATCACAATAAAAACATTTTACAAACAATATAATATCCGATGCAATAATCAATTGAACATGTCGGCTTAATGCATTTACAACAATAATTAATCATCTCCATAGCGTGCCATGCTGATCTGGAAAAGATAAACCTGTCGGTGTAACCCTCGATAACCCTGGACCTATTTGCCGGTAAAAGCAAATATGCAAATATAAATATACCAATGATTAATTCATTAAGACAAGATGTCCACATGATGTCTTTAATATTACCAAGTGTTTTCCATATCTTTCCAAGTGTCAGTGATCATGATATCCTGCCGGTGAATGTTGTTGGATCTCCAAAGTGCTAGTGTTTTAGTAGGTGTTGACATCAATGACAAAACCATACCAAAATACCAATAGTATGTGGCAGCTTATTGCTGAGCTAGTAGCCCAATGTCTTGAGTGTCAGAGAGTCAAGGCAGAGCACTACCATCTAGGTGGGTTGCTTCAGTCTCATGCTATACTAGAGTGGAAGTGGGATACTATATCCATGGATTTCATCATTGATCTTCCCATGTCATCCTATCACCATGATGCCATCTTGGTGATAGTTGACAAGTTGATCAAAGTGTCCCACTTCTCACCAGTTCGGACTACCTTCACAACACCATCAGTGGCATGGGTATTCTTGTGAGACATTGTCAGACTTCATGGCATTCCACGCAAGGTTATTTTTGACAGGGATTCCTTCTTCATTTCTTCCTTTCAGAAGGCGTTACAAGCAGCTATGGGCACCAAACTCAATTTCAGCACCACCTATCATCCGGAAATATATGGACAGAAAGATAGGGTTAACCAGGTGTTAGAGGATATGCTTCATATTGTTAGGTCCCAGAGACAACTAAGAGGGGGGGTGAATTAGTTGTGTAATAAATTCAAACCAAAACTAACTTAACCAAACTTAATGCTTAATATCGGTAAACCAAACTTTATGTATGTCGATAGATAGTTTTATCAGTTAATTGTAGTACCGGTAAAGATTAATGCATGAAATATAAAGACAATAACATCCACAACACATAACATAGATATTTATACGTGAAAACCCTGTGAGGGGAAAACCATAGTGGGAAGCCTTACCCACAATCAGATGATACTACTGCAGATAGTATGTGTGTACAATATGGAGTCTGTACATGCAGAAAGGCCAACTTCTTAGAGCTCACTGCTCAATCACAAAATGGGAGTCACACTGACTACAATTGGATGGTTAAATTGAATGATAATGTACTACTTAGAATAACGTCTTCATATGCTAGATGCAGTATCAGTTTAGCTCTGATATGCCTTCTTCAAACCTTCCTTCAATTTTGAATGACGTTTATGTGTATAGCTCTGCTAATATTCACATATACCTTATTACTACCCTTTTCCCAATCCTATATCAATCTCACAAATGAGATCTTACATTTATACCATAACCTAAGACCAAATGAGTAGGTCGGCTCACTAAGAGATATTACAATAAAATCAATTACAAATGAATCAATATCCGATGCATCATTTTGGCTCAATGCATTTACAATAATAAAAAATCATCTTCATGACATGCCATGCTGATCTGGAATAGATATGCTTGTCGGTGCATAACCTGGACCTATTTGTTGGTAACAACAAATATGTAAACCCAATTAGACCAACGAGCAAATCACTAAAACCAAGTGCTCAAACAATTTCTTTGACATAACCAAGTAATCTCCAAGTCATTCCAAGTGTCGATGAACAATATATCCTTCTGGTGAACTAGATACTGGTGACTGTGCATAAGTCAATGAACATGCCAGTGAACGTAAACAAGAATATCCATGTGCTGATAAGTGTTGACAAGTGTTAACATCAATGACAAAACCATACCAACATATCCAAAATACCAAAAATCTCCCCCTTTGGCATTGATGGCAACACAAGATGGAAAAACCATCAAAGTGCCAAAACAAAAATGCCAAAAACCAAAAACCAACAATCTCCAAAAGAGATCATTAACCAGAAATTAAAATATAGAGAGTAACAATCTCTCCATCAATCTTTCCCCAAAATAACAATATCTCCCTCAAAGGATAATGTGTTTTTCCATAACAATCTCTCCCCCTTTGACATCAAATGTCAAACCAATACAAAAACCAGATTCATAGAGCTCATACAAAATACCAAGTGATAACAAAATACCAACTACTCCCCCTGAGAAGTAGCTCTCCTCATCAAAGCTAGAATAAAAGATTTCTCTGTTAATTATATTGGTTGATGAAAATAATCAACTGTCTAAGTCTCTACCGGTGGGGGTATAACCCCAAGCTACTCTCTAAGATATTCAAAAGTCTCCTTAGGCAAAGGCTTAGTAAAAATATCTGCAATCTGTTCTTTAGTATTCACATAAACCAACTTCACTTCTTTTGCTTCAACATTCTCTTTAAGAAAATTGAATTTGATAGAAACATGTTTAGTCTTTGAGTGAAATACTGGATTCTTAGATATATCAATTGCCACCAAATTATCATAGTAGATAGTTATAGGCTCCTTGCATTTTACCTTTATATCCTTCAACATCTTCTTTATCCATAATACCTATGTGCAATTAGTGGTTGCTGCAACATATTCTGATTCTATTGTTGATAAAGATGTGCAACTTTGTTTCTTGCTCAACCAAGAAATTAATCTGTTGCCAAGAAAAAATGCTCCACCAGTGGTATTTTTTCTATCATCTACATCTCCTACCCAATTCGCATCTGTGTATGCACATAAATCAAAGTTTTCATCTCTAGGATACCATAATCCAAGATTTGTAGTGCCTTGTAGGTACCGAAAAATCCTTTTCACTGTTGATTCATGATTTTCTTTAGGATTACTCTAAAATCTTGAAACAATACATATCAGATTCATAATATTAGGCCTTGTTTGTGTCAAATACAGTAAACCTCCTATCATAGACTTGTACCTAGTTGGATTTACAAGTGTTGATTCATCCTTTAATGACAGTTTATCAGTTGTAGTCATAGGTGTGCTTACCGGTTTAGATTTTTCCATGTCAAATTTCTTAAGTAATTCCTTCAAGTACTTAGATTGATTTAAGAATATACCTTTATCAGTCTGTGAAATTTGCAATCCTAAAAATAATTTTATCTCTCCAATCATAGACATTTCAAATTCTTCCTACATCTTTTTAGAAAAGTCTTTACACAATCCATCTTCTCCTCCAAAGATTTTATCATCAACAAAAACTTCTATAACCAAGATATCATCATTAGTCACTTTGTAATATAGATTGATGTCAGCATTACCTTTAGTGTAACCTATCTTCAAAAGATATTTGTCCAATCTAGCATACCAAGCTCTAGGAGCTTGCTTTAGTCCATACAAAGCTTTCCTTAACCTAGAAACCATATCTTTGTCATTTGTCAATGAAAATACATTAGGTTGTTCAATGTAAACTTATTCTTCAAGATCACCATTCAGAAAAGCACATTTAACATCCATTTGATATACTTTGTAGTTCTTGTGTGCTGCAAAAGCTAAGAATAATCTGACTGCCTCAATTCTAGCTACCGGTGCAAAGGTTTCATTATAATCAACTCCTTCTTTCTGAGAATATCCCTTACAAACTAATCTTGCTTTATTTTTTATTACCTTTCCATCTTCATTAAGTTTATTTCTGAATACCCATTTAGTTCCAATTACATTTTTGTCTTTAGGTCGGGGAACTAATGTCCATGTGTTATTCTTTTTAATGTGTTCCAATTCATCTTCCATAGCTTTAATCCAGTGTTTATCTTCACATGCCTCATTAACTGATGCTAGTTCAATTTGAGAAATAAGACATACCTCTTCATTTTCCAGTCTTCCTCTAGTCATAACACCTTGATACTTGTTCACAATTATCTGATCTTTAGAGTGGTTCAATCTTACATAACGAGGTGTTTTTACTTGTAGTTGTTCCTCAGTCACTGTTGAATCCTCAGATGATGCTGGTGTGACTGGATCAACATTATGTACCGGTGTACTCATTTTAGGTTCATTTGATATTATCTCTATTGCCGGTTCAGAGTCCACGTACCTTGAATTTCTAAACTGTTCATCAATCTTCACATTTGCACTTTCAACAATTTTTTGCAATCTCTTATTAAAACATCTATATGCCTTGCTCTTAGATGAATAACCAAGAAATATTCATTCATCACTTCTAGGATCAAATTTACCAATGTACTCGTCTCTTCTAATGTAGCATTTACTTCCAAATATTCTGAAATATTTAAGAGTAGGAGTATTACCAAACCATAGTTCATGAGGGGTCTTACAAGTTTCACCTTTGATGTGAACTCTATTGAATGTGTAAACTGTTGCATTTATTGCTTCTCTCCAATATACATGAGGTAGGTTGGATTTTGATATCATACTTCTAGCTGCATCCAAAATAGTTTTGTTCTTTCTTTCCACAACTCCATTCCGCTGGGGTGTCTGAGGTGCTGATAACTATCTTCTGATCCCATTCACTTCACAGAATTTACTAAATTTATTAGATGTGAATTCACCTCCTTGATTTGATCTCAAACATTTGTTTTTCTTACCGGTCTCATTCTCTACCATCACCTTTAATAGTTTGAATTTCTCAAAAGCTTTTGATTTCTCCCTGAGAAAAGTAACCCAGCACATTCTAGAATAGTCATCAATGATCAGCATAAAATATCTATCTCCTTGTAAGCTTCTAGTTCTTGTTGGACCACATAAATCGGTGTGAATTAGGTCAAGAATATTCTTGGATTTCTTTGGAATACTCTTAAAAGATGTTATAACTTGCTTTCCAATTTGACATTCCTTACATATCGAATTGTGAGCTTTAACAATCCTAGGTAAATCCCTTGCTGCCTTAGTTATACTGATTTTTACAATGCAATCAAAATTTGCATGCCAAAGTCTCTTATGCCATAACCAACTTTCATCAATATGTGCAATCAAGCATAATTTCTCATAGTTATTCAAATGAAAGATATTACCTCTAGTCTGGTTACCGGTTGCAATTTCAAAACCAGATCTATTCATGATTTTGCATTTACCATTCTTGAATTGTAACTGAAAACCTTTTTCAAGTAATTGACCAACACTCAAAAGATTATGCTTTAAACCTCCAACATAGTAAACATTATTAGTATTGTGCTTACCATCAAAAGATATAGTCCCTTTTCCTTTTATCAAGCAAGCTTTATCATCTCCAAATCTTACTAGACCTCCATTGTATTCCTGAAAGGTTAAGAATTGGCTTTTATCACTAGTCATATGATGTGAACATCCTGAATCAATGATATATTCATCCTTATCTTCAATTTTAGCTATCAGGGCCTGCTCTACCAGTTGAACAATAGGTGTCGGTTGATCTTCTATTATAGAAACAAAAGCCCATCCATTGTTTGTCACTTCCTCATCAGAATCATCAATAACTCCTTCATCAACATAGTAACAAGATTTGTCTCTATTCTTCTTAAATCTGTATCTTTGATATTTAGGGTTAGGCTTATATGTTCTTCTAGCTTCTTCTTTCAATCTTGCATGTCTATCAAGACACCTAGATGCCATGTGACCAATTTTATTGCAGTTAAAACATTTAAAGGGTGCTTTACCTTCATACTTACTTCCAATTGGACCTTTAGGCATTTTCCTTGCAAATAGTGCTTCAAGTTCTTCTAGTTCTTCATTCTCCTTCTTGCTTTCTTCAAGTTCTATTGCATAAAAGGCTTTCCAATCACATTTATCAAATGATGATGATGATGATGATGTTGCAGATGATGTTGATGCCTTGAAAGCTAAATATGTCTTTGTAGTAGCAACATGACCAAATTCCTCAAGTTCAAAAGATGATAGTTTTCCAACCAAGGTGTCTCTAGATACTGATGTATTAGGCATTGTTCTCAATTCATTTATAGCAGTAACTTTCATTTTTTATGCTGGTGGAAATGCTCTTAAAACTTTAGAAACAATTTCATCTTCACTTCAGGTTCCTCCACAACATTGTATACCCAAAACAATTTCATTTACTCTTTCCATAAAAGCAGAAATCCTTTCATCTTCTTCCATTTTCAGATTTTCATACCTACCCCAGAAGCATTTAAGTTTTGTAATTTTGACCATGGAATCTCCTTCATTCAATGTTTCCAATTTGTCCCAAATAGCTTTAGCAGTAGATCTATCTGATAATCCCATGATTTGTTGATCTGATAATGCACTCAAAAGTGCTTCTCTAGCTTTGCAATCATTTTCCTCATCTTTAGCCAAGGTTGGTGGATTAGGTTGACCTTGAGTAGGAGCAACATAACCATTCTTTGTAACATCCCATATGTTCTTTTCCAATGCAATTCAAATGTGTCTCCATCCTGATCTTCCATATGCCATAGTTAGTTCCATCAAGTTTAGGACTGTCCTTCTTGAAATAGTTAGAAGACATTGGATCTCCTCAAGCTGTTAAACTTCTACAAAAAGAGAACTAGGCTCTCATACCAATTGTTAGGTCCCAAAGACAACTAAGAGGGGGGGGGGTGAATCAGTTGTCTAATAAATTCAAACCAAAACTAACTTAACCAAACTTTATGCTGGTAGATAGTTTTATCAGTTAATTGTAGTACCGGTAAAGATTAATGCATGAAACAAAAAGACAATAACATCCACAACACATAACATAGATATTTGTACGTGGAAACCCTATAAGGGGAAAAACCATAGTGGGAAGCCTTACCCACAATCAGATGATACTACTACAAATAGTATGTGTGTACAATATGGAGTCTACACATGCAGAAAGGCCAACTAACTAGAGCTCACTGCTCAATCACAAAATGGGAGTCACACTGACTACAATTGGATGGTTAAATCCAATGATAATGTACTGCTTAGAATAGCATCTTAATATGCTGGATTCAGTACTGGTTTAGCTCTGATATGCCTTCTTCAAACCTTCCTTCAATCTTGAATGATGTCTGTGTGTATAGCTCTGCTAATATTCACATATACCTTATTACTACCCTTTTCCCAATCCTGTATCAATCTGACAAATGAGATCTTACATTTATACCATAATCTAAGACCAAATGTGTAGGTTAGCTCACTAAGAGATATTACAATAAAATCAGTTACAAATGAATCAATATCTGATGCATCATGTCAGCTTAATGCATTTACAATAATAACAAATCATCTTCATGACGTGTTGTGTTGATCTGGAATATATATGCTTGTCGGTGCTTAACCTGGACCTATTTGCTGGTAACAGCAAATATGCAAACCCAATTAGACCAATGAACAAATCACTAAAACCAAGTGTTCAAACAATGTCTTTGACATAACCAAGTAATCTCCAAGTCATTCTAAGTGCCGATGAACAATATATCCTGCTGGTAAACCAGATATTGGTGACTGTGCATAAGTCACTGAACATGCCAGTAAACATAAACAAGAATCTCCAAGTGCTGATAAGTGTTGACAAGTGTTGACATCAATGACAAAACCATACCAACATATCCAAAATACCAACACCTATGTACGTCATGGATCACCAGACCAGATGGGAAGAGTACCTTCCCTTGGTAGAGTTTGCCTATAACAATGGGCATCACACTTCTTTGGGGATGCCTCCCTTTCAGGCATTGTACGGAAGGCCTTGTAGAACACCATTGAGTTGGGACCACATTGAGGACAAAGTAGCTATCGGTCCTGAGATAGTCCAAGATATGGAGCAGCAGGTGGATTTGATTAGACAACATCTTAGAGAGGCCCAGAATAGACAGAAGAAGTATGCAGATGTGAAGATGATAGATCGTGGCTTCTTGGTTGGGGACAAAGTCTTCTTAAGAGTGCAGCCGCATAAGAGTCCAATCCATTAAGGAAAGGGTTCTAAGCTCACACCTCACTTTGTAGGGCCATTTGAGATCCTTGAGAGGATAGGACCAGTTGCCTATCATTTAGCATTGCCACCTAGCCTGTCACACATCCACGATGTGTTTCATGTATTAGTTCTGAGGAAGTATATCTATGATGAGTCTCATATTTTAGATTGGGATGCCTTGCAGGTGGAGTCAGATGGGCAGCTAGCTTTGGAGCCCATTCGCATTTTGGCTCGCCGAACGCTGGCCCTTCGAGGTTGAGAGCTGGACCAGGTTAGGGTCCAGTGGGATTGCTATGATGAGCTTACAACTTCATGGGAGGACGCAGCATGTATGAGGTCTTAGTACCCCCATCTTTTTGATGAACTCCAGGAGGAAGTTCATGCCTAGAGGGGGAGGGTGTGAGGCCCTACCCCGACCCGTCCTAACATTTCAGTTATTTTCATGTTGGAAATATTATTGATGTTTCATTTCTATGCATTATGGATATATAATTTTATATGATCCCAGGATTGGATAACATTGATATGGTGTATGTCATTTATTTTGATTTGTAGAACTTTATTATGATGTTATAAATATGATGCATGTCTTATGAATGGTTGAAATTTATGAGGATTATGATAATGTTGTTAAGTGAATTGATTTATGTGTATTGCATTGGATATATGGTAAATTAATTTGTATGATGGCAATTGTATGCAGAGTGATTGAATTGTATTCTTGTTTATATATTAAATTTATATGAGGTTATTTGGGAATTACCAATGTGTAATTAAGATGCACGGGAAAATTATCCATGTGACCATGGAAACAATATGAAGAATCAAGCCTAGACCTTTGTGAGTTCATGAACCCAAGGGTTGTCTATTTGGAAAGACAACACCCCATATGTATCGTGTTTTATTCGTAAACATATATATTTGATTATGTGTTAAATTGTATTTATTAATTTGTTTAATCCAAAAAGAGATAATTTCCATGTGTAATTAAGTAATGTATTTTTATTATGTCACTTGACACGTGTTGTATAGTGTATTGAAAATGGCATGTCTCTTGGAGGGAAATTGTTTCAACCAATGCCTTTTTTAAATATTTGAGCGTGGTCCCAGATTTTCCTTGGGTAGAGAGTCTTTGGAGTGGTCAACTCAAGTTTGACTCGTAGGTTAACTTTAGGTGGGTTTCTAAGGGGTCAAATGGACACTAGGGTTAGTTTAGGGGCTTTTCCAAGGGTCCATATGGTATACCTATGGGTTAGGGGCATTTTTAAGAATGTAACCACTCCCATGTGATTGATTTGACACCTCAAAAATTGGTTTTCCCAAGATGAGCGAAAATCCAATTTGGATGACTCCTCCTAGGTTAGCTAACCTTCCCTTGTGTTAGTTCCCTTTTCCCCATTCTCTCTTCCCCTCTTTCAAGATTGTCAGTTTTAGTAACCTATAAGAGGTTGGGAAGACCAACCAATGTGAGCTCACACTCTATCCAAGAGGTTGGAAAGAGTGAGAGAAGTCTTCTTAGGGGAGGGTTTGAGACTTAGGATGGTAATCACCCACTCTCCATCTTTGGAAACTTTGAATCTTGAAGTTTTGAAAGTTTAGTATAGGAAATTTTGGCTAAGTGTCTAGATGGAAGAAGTTGTGGATTTGGACAGCTCTAATACAAACTATCCTTTGCATCCCTTTGGCAGATTCAAGGTTGGTTGAATCACTATCTATGTATGTTGTAAGTTTATATTGAAAGATTGTATGTTTGCATTTTTTTTCTCCCATTGTCATTTTATTTGTGAAGGAAGATGTTGTGTTTTTCTCTTGTTTTTTGGTTGAGTATTATATTTATGTTTTGGGAGTTTTCAAGGCCAAACTCACTCTTGGGAGGGTAGAGTGGCCTTGGGGTGAAGGGTTGTATGACAGCCTTAGAGTGAGAGGCTCTCTTTGGAAGAGAGTGATTCTCAAGGGATTTTTGTGACTCTTGCTACATAGTGATTGTTTATGCATTGGGGGTCATAAGGGGAGATTTCTTGGCTTGTATGCCTTGGGAGTCATAAGGAATGGTTGGGACAAGTTTGGAAATTGTGGATGTGTTCTTGGTTGCCTTGCAATGGCAATGTGTTTCTCCTATTTGCAGTTTTCTCCTCAAGGTACTTAGTCCACCTTCACCCATTTAAAAAAATTCACATATGTGATGATGTTAAGCCTTGGGATGGGAATGTTATTGTTGTGTAGTTAGTCTTGTTTTTGTGTATTGCTTGTGTGTATCTCATTTGGGTCTTGGTTCTCCAAGCTCAGGGGTAGCTTCTAGTAAGCCTAGGTTGGGAGGTGAGCCTCCATGGTCACAACATTAAAGCTTTTTATTGTAGGTTTTCTTGGGAAAGGAAGGAAAGAAAGTATGTTTCTATAGTTAATGAAATATTATTTATTTGTATTTCCTTCATGAAATGAAAGTTATTCTTCCTTTATAGCATATTGTAAAATGGAGGAAATAACTGAAATATTAAAGCATAGATGTTAGTAAAACAAAATAAAACATTTACTTATATCTATTATTTCAAAATTCAAAATAATGTAAATAGGTTTTTAGTGTGTATATTAATATTGCTTCATCATGTAGTCTTTGGATTAAATGAATTTAGATTATTTTAGTTGTTGTTGTAATAAATTAATTTATGTTATTTTTCCCTTCTAAAAATGCATAAAATAAATTTAGATAAATTAATCTAACTCTAAAGTTAACTATATGTCATTTTAAAGAAAAATAAATACATTTATTTAAATCTGTTAGATTAAATATTTTGCCTTAATGCTTTTAAAAAATATAGATCTAGACATGAAAGAGAAATCTAGATACTCAAATAGGTTTAAAAAAAAAAAAGAGTTAGATTCTAAATACCTTTATATTAAAAAAATCAAATATATGCTTACATAGATTTATATACTTTAAATCTATTAAAAATGAAATATATATCTATTGTTAATGCTGGTTTATTTTATTTTATTTTTTGACAGTCTTTATTAAAATTCTTGCATTGTCAAAAGAAGAAGATATATATATATACATATATATTTTGTTTGCAAAAAAAAATATAATAAAAAAATGTTGGAGGGAAACCCTCCCCCAAGACCCACGGAGCCGAAGCTCCACGCAGGGAAGCCTTCGAGCGGCTTGGGGCCCTCTGTGGTCCGCGACCCACAGAAGCACCCCGACGCCACTGCAGGCCGCGACCCGCAGGGGCAGCCTTGGCCGCCACTGCGGGCCGCGTCCCATGGGGACGCTGTGGCGCCGTTGCAGGCTGTGCTCCGTAGTGGTGGCCCTCGGCGCCACTGCGGGTGGCACCCACCACCACCGCCTTTAACCCCCTCGCGGCCACTGTTAATTTTGCCGCCATTAAACAAAAGAACTCTCCTCTGCCATGATTAAAAAAGAGACCTGCATAACATGAAACACACACACAAAGTTTCTTGTTGGATAGAAAGAAAGGTACCCTAACCCAATTTCGGGTTAGGGTTAGCTTTGTTAGAATAGAAGGTAGAATAATAGTTTAGGTTTTATAAAATTTTATTAGGTTACATGAAGTCTCTTTTTAAAATTAAAGTTTAAGAAAAAAGGGGGAAACCCCTTTCAAAAAATTGAAAAGGGTAATCCCACATATATTTAGTTATGTGGATAAATGTTTTTTTTTTTATGGGGTTTATAGTTTTATTGAACCTTTTATTTTTAATCAATTAGTTCTATTCTATCTATCTATCTATATATATATATGTTTAAGTTTAATTCTTTTTGGAAGATTTTATTAATGAGATTTAGTAAAAGACTATTGTAAATATTTAGGTCTATAGGGGATTATTTTAGTCAACATTAAATTTGGTATTTTGGGGAAATGAATTATTTTTAGCCAATTGTCATTATTGATTTAGTAAACCCTATAGTCGGATCTAGTCTCATTATTTACATTTGCTCAAATGATTATTTAAATTTAATAATCTTAGTGTTAGCATTATTTTAATTATTCCTAGAGCATTTTAATATTATTTGAGATAATTAATATCTCTTGGCCAATTAGTTAAGGAATATTTGTTTGAATTAATTTATTAATAAATGAAATAGTAATGACACTGTTTGGAGAATTATTACCGCATTTATTTATTATCACATGCATGTTTAAGTTAATTAAATTAACTTTAGTAAACCAGTCTTTTATTTCCTGAGTTAACCTGTAGTTAAGACAAAACTTAATTATTGCATCTTTAATTTAGCATAATTAGTTTTATTAGGATGTTTAAAAAAAAATTGTTGCTTCATTTTTGCCCAAAAGTTTGGGCATGACAGGGTTCACCAAAAAGAATTGCTAAAAAATTAGGGTTTCACCATTACATGTAGTGAAGCTACTAATTTTTGCTTAGGGACCATCACATTGGGGATATATGGAATTTGATAGATCTAGCCTTGCTATATCTAGATTTTGATCAGATTCCTCTTTTCCTAGATGGATTTCTTCTTTCCCTTTAAATTGAATTGAATTAATTGAAGATGTTGAAATTAGGGTAAATGTGTGGATATTGAAGCAATTATGCATAAATAGTGAGCTACAGTCATCAAACAGAAGTACAAACCTAGATGTAAGAAGTAGATGAAGGTTTGGATCTATTCCCAAAAGTTCATTTTAAATTGTTGGGATCGTAGTGGTAGTCACCCTGGTCCTCCAAAAATTTTACTGTCTAAAGGGGAACCTATTCATCTCTGTGAATCTTGTCATTCATCTGAAATGCAACTCTATACTTGTTCTTGCACATAGTGAAAATGGGAAAATTGTTGGGAATAGGGGTTTGCCTTATGTCAAACTTAGGTTTTAGAATTAACCATGAAATATAATTGAAATGTAGATAAATTACTATAATGCAAATGCTTTTCTTTTAAGGAAAAGGTTGAAAATATTTGAAATACTAATGTTATATCTTTTAATGAAGTTTTGTTTGTCTTTACAAGGAATTAGGGTTTCATGTAGATAGTCTTCATAAAACATAGAACATGAATGCCATCTCCAATGCTTTAATCTTGATTTCACCTCTGCTCCAATGCTTGATAGAAGACCGATTGCTTGCTAACTCAAATTTTCAAATTAGGTTTAAAATGAGAGGGGTAGACCTCCTTTTATACATGTCAGTTGAAAAATAAATTAAATTTCTGACACAGGCCGACATGGGATATATGTTCCCACTCAAATTGAGTTACCATTATGAGACCCCAAAATAGGACCTTTTTTAGAAGAACCATAGTGCTAGGCACCTTGGTCCTTGAGGACCATGGCACCTAGTGCCCTGGTCTTGGACATCAGGGTCCCAAGATTAAGGGAAGAAAAATGCAAACAATGAAAATTTGAGTTTGATACATGGTGTGAGTAGAATCAAAGCTTCAATAAGGCCTTAGAGGACAAATGCCAAAGTGAGGGCCCAAGTGAGGACATAATTGTTGGTGAGTATAATTTAGGACACTAGAAACTCTTTATTATATAATCTATGGATGCACATTATATGATGTTATGATGATGTTCTATGTGATGGATATCTATATGTGTATGCAATGTATTAAGCTTCTATTTATAAATGCAATATATGGATATGGCAATGTGTTTGTGGGTGCAGGATACGATTATATGAAATAAGTACATGCTTATGATTATAATACAATGTAATGATTGTCTAACCTAATTCTTGTATGATGAAAATGTGTAGTATGAGATGTTATGTATGCAAATGGAATATACTATGTTTATGTGTATGTGACTAATGGCTTATACATGATGCAATTGTGTAACTCATGAAACACAATATGATGCATATGTCTATAATGTCCTAACATGATTATATATGTATGTATGAAAATTGGAATATGGAATGGACAATTATTTTTGGTGTGTCATAGCATAAGAAGAAAATAGAAGAATAAATAAGTAAAAGTGAAGAAAGTTAGAATGGTTAGGGAAAAAGGGGGTAAATCGGGGGGAAGCAAAAATAATGGACTAGAAGAAAGCGAGAATGAAATGGGTACATAGGAGAGATGAGAGAGATTAGGATAGTGATCTTTCTTGAAAATTGCTCATTTTCATCATTGGGCATTCGATATTTTTAGATTTTCACAAATAGATAGATATACACCAAGTCATGGAAAGACCTAGGTGAAGATGGTATCACTTTGCATAGATAGACACATTACAAGTAAGGAATGATTCCATCCATCTTGAGGCATTAGTGTTTATGATTGAGGTATGTAGGATAGTCATAAAACATGATGATCCATGCATAGAAAAGTGTTAGGTGACATTTGATCTGTAAAGGATATAAGACCATGGTAAATGAAAAGTGCCAGCATAGACACCAAGAACACTTTCCCCAAAACTTCACAAAAACATCCCACAAACACAACATATGAAAACCCATGTCAAGTTCCATCCTCGATCCTCTAATCACAAGAATATCCTTGAGTAGCATAAGAACCTGACATAAAAAAGATCAAACAAAGAAAAGAGTCATTGACCAAAGAAGTCAACAACCATTTAGATAATCTTACTAAAAGATACATTCTTTAGATAAGATAGGGAAGAATAGATTGATGTTTGGATAAGATTCTAATTGTTTTATTAATAGGATGATGAATGATAGGATGCTTGTTCTAGGACTTATATGTTTTTAAAGGTTGATAGTGTGATCAAGATGTGTGATAGAGAATGAGACAATCAATTGGTTTAGGCTATAAGATAACCTGTCAGTGTGTCTCAAATGAAGATGTTACAATGTGATTCTTGTTTTAGCGTGAAATTACATTTTCATAGCAAAGAAACAATGTATTGTGAACTGTGATAATGATGAAGAGGATGGTGCAAGTGTAGATTTATTATGAGGATAGCACAACATCTCACATTTTGTAATTCTCAAGAATCTCGTCCACAACACTGGGTCAACTAGGTGTCCCCTGTTAGGAATGTAGCTTCTTGGTACCAAGATAAAGGGGGAAAGACTAACATTTCTCTAGGAGGATATGACAAAAATTCACTAATCAAAACAATAGCAATTAATATATCCCAATGATCTACTCTATTCATCATTATGAAATAAATTGAAAAAGTGAAGGGAAACAAGAGATAAACAAATGAACTTGTAATTAAATCTACTGTACAATGTTAACCATTCAATTATTTAATTCATATAAAAATTATATTAGATCATAAGAAACCACACAAATATAAATCAGATGACACAATTCATGCAAATATGATGTCATCACCAAGGAATAAATTAATCAAAAGAATTTTGGAATTCATCTAACTATATGGTCATACCTAATGCACACATATAGGATTATATTATTTATTATCTCTTCAAATATTATCTAACCAAGTTACCTTTAATTATTAAATCATTAAATAATCAACAATACCAGCTAATAAAGATGTTTGAATTATTCACACAAACTAGAAATGTTGAAATCTGAAATTTATTCATCCAAATCGCACAAGTCTAGTAGAAGTTTTCACACCAAAATTGTATACCCTTTGCAATAAATTATGCATAAAAAATCCAACCCTTTCTAAGACAAAATGAAGGGTTTATATAGTCATTACAACACCTAGTTTGAAAACCCAAATTTAGGGTTTCTGGGAAAACTTATGGGTTGAATTTATTGAAAATTGAAAAATACCACCCTTAAACTACTCTAAAACTTAAGTAATCTGCATCTAAAACTCATGCAATTGGTTAATGATCAATTTGGACCACTAAAAAAGAAGAAAAAAGAGCACATTTTGGTGCATTTGATGTGTCGGTTAACTTCTATTTCAAAAGTAATGGGTTTTCTTCTTCAAAACATGGGTAAATCTTGCCCAATCTTTTCTCCAGTTAATTGGAAGTTTTTGACATTGTTTTGAATATAGGAACATATATTTAAATGCCCCCTTTATCCACCCATTTAATCATCATTCCTATTGAAGTAAACTGAAGCTCACAAAAAAATAGTCAAAAAAACATCATCTAAAATGTTTGTTTGTTATTCCAACAATTTGTTGTATAAAAATCCATCCAAATTTGATGTATATCATTTTTAAAAATGAGAAACAACTTCTCAAAATTTTTAATCAAGTAGGTTTACCATTCTATGCATCTCTTCAATATATGGTGCCTTTTACAATCAAATTCATAACAAATACTTTCATTTTTCACTTCTCTTCAAACCATGGTAATTTAACATTCATGAATTGAATATGCTGCTTCATAGACACCATTTGTTATATAATATTTAGAGTGCAATCTATATGCATTTTATCTTTGAATTCTTATACTATGAGTTGTACATCATTAACTTCTATTTTATCATCAAACGATGTACATGGAAGACCTACAACAATTTCCTCAATTATAGCCAACAAAGTCTTTGCACTATTAATTTGTTCTATTACCCTTTCTTTCAATTTTTTGTATTCTTGGATCACCATTTTTATGGCTCTACTCCTTTCAACAATAGTTCCCTTATTAGCATCATCATGAAGAGTTCCTTTTTCAATTCATATCTTCTCATTAGTATTCTTAATGATGCATAGGATTGAAAGGTAATCATCCCACATGAAAATTGTGTATTTAATGCTTATGCCTTCCTTTCCCTCACCTTTCAGCATGTCATGGAGAACCATTAGTTTATATTGGATGACATGGTATAAGGCCATCACTTTAAATATAACTTCTTGTCCTTGATTTTTAATATTTTGCCTCCAATTCAATGTAGCTACAACAAAAGAATCACCACTTGAAGATGCGATGCTATTTGAAAAAGTAGCCTGGAATCTTGTTGAGGGAGAACTTGAAGATCTATCGGGACCATTAGTTGGTTGATGTATTTCTTCAATTAAATATTTTGTGCCTTCAAATATTCTTTGGTCTCATCTTCCTTATCCATCCTCTAGAAGATTGTATTTATTGTTGGTTGAAGAGAATGCATTTCCCCTTCTTTATTCTACTCTTCAAGATCAATTTCTTATATTTGATAATCTTGGGGGCCCATATCACTCTTGGGCTTATCTACAAGTGGTACGCCAATTTGGGCCTTTTGATGGCCTAATGCATTAGTAGTAGCAACTGACAACTTATGAGCTTTCTTCTTCAACTCTAGAGTTTTGAAAATCTATTTCAAATTTGTAAAATCATTATCATCCACTTCCTTGTATCTCCTTTTCTTTTGTTCAAAAGTTCTTTCCATCCAAATTGAAGTACTACTAGACACAACTTTAGACTATTTTTTTATTTCTAATGTTTTTTGCTCTTCATTTGTTGTAGGCTGACCTTGAGTGATATTGTCAGTTCTATTATCAATCACTTACTCTCTTTATATTTCTTCTCATCATGAGGTTCTTCTTTTGTGTTTTTCTCCTAATCTTGGGGTGAGGGAGCTTCTTTTTCAGCTTCATTCTCTATTTATTTCTCATGTTGCTCATCATTATGTTGATGCTCTTTATTCTTGGAGGTTCATCTATACTATGTTCTTGAGGATGTTCTTCTTCCTGGTCATCTCTTGGGGGTTCTTGTTCTCTAAAATTCTTTGATAGATCCTATTCTCGATGTTATCTAGTGACATGAGGAGTCTTATCCCTTTGTTGATTATTTTTTTAATCCATATCTTCCTTCCCAATCATTGAGTACAAGGCCTCTATGCTCTCTTGATTCAAAGTATATATATCAACTATGGTACCCTTCTCCACTTCAAATCCTTCTACTTATTTATTTCCCACATTCATTTGTGGAATATCTTCATCTTGTGTGCTTTATTGAGGATGATTTCCTCCACTAGCAGTTCCTCTCAGTATTTAGGTCCTTCCCTAGGATGTTCTTCCAAAACATTTCCTTTATCAGCTCCCCCTTTTATATCAGTTTTTATATGAATAGGGGTTTCCATTGTTCTACCATTTTCTTTTTAGGAATATTAACTAAGGGGGATGGTAACAAACCTTCTCCTTAATTAGTTGAAGTTGGTCATAGAGGAGGGGTTGCCTCTTTCTCTCAAGTAGAGGGAACAATTTGTTCTTTCCTACTTGAATCCTCTACTCTTACTCTTCTCTTTCTTTGTAATTGTGGGCCTTCTTCTTCTACTTCTTCCTTAGACCAATACTTAATTATTCTTATTGGAGGAGGTCTTCTTTTCCACCTGTTGTAAATTATTGGATCATCATTGGAATCTTCCTTAGTATTTTATTTGTCTCTATAAGATCTATTCCTCTGGTGGACTAAAGATGGGGTAGTAGTGGCAATGGTAGCAACACAGGGAACTTCCTTTCTCTTTTTAGTTGATTCAACACTTGTTGAAGGAACTCCCTAAGTTCCTTTCTTACTTTTCATTTTCTTATGCACTTTCAATGGAGTTTTTTCTATGAAATCCCTTCTGTAAGGCCTTCCCCAAACCAAGCTTTGATTAACTTAGTTGACCATGTTTGACCCTATTAATAAATGCTTTATAATTCAAAATAATGGACTGTGTTAGATAGATAGATCGGTGAGAAAAGTAATTGAACCAAGTCATAGAGTTATTGCACCTTGTGGTGTACATTTTGATGTGTTATGAATTTGAAATCCTAAAAGATCCATTGATTGGATAATCTGGATTTAACGTATGTCAGCTATGTTTGGATTTAGAACTTATATGATTCCATGATTTGGATAACATTGATGAATGTTGATGCTTCATGATATAGAACTCTATATGATTCTAGAATAGGATAAATTGGAGATGATGTATGTCATTATTGGATTTGCAGGACTTTATTATGAGGATAGAATTAAGATGTATGTTTTATGTGTGGACCAAAATTAGGAGAATTATGATAAATGCTTATGTGGAATTATTTGGATATGAGATATATTGAATTGTTCAAATGTAAATTGTATGTGAAGTGTTTGATGTGTATTATAATTCATGTGTTTAATATTATACGAGGTTATCGGAAATTACTAATGTGTATTTGAGTGGCGCAGGAAAAGATATTCACGTGACCATGGAAATATTATGGAGAACCAAACCTAAACCTATGTATGTTCGTAAAGCCAGGGTTTGTCTATTTGGAGAGACAACACCCCGTTTGTGTTGTATTTTACTCGTAACAGTAAATGATGCATGTGTGTTAAGTGTTATTTAATTGATTTATGTAAAATCCGCAAGAGACATGATTTCATGTATAAATTTGTAAAAGTATTTTCTTTGTGTCACTTGACACATGTGTGGGTTTATGTTTTAATTTTTAAATTTGTCTCTTGGTGGGAATTGTTTAAATATAGCTTTTTCAATTAATGTAATGTGATGTCATAAATGCCTTGGGTAAAGAATCTTTGGGATGGTCAACATAGGTTTCACCCGAAAATAAACTTCAGAAGGGTTAAAAAAGGGTTAAATGAACACCTAGGGGTAGTTTAATAGGGTTTCCTAAAGCCCATAAGGTATACCTAAGGGTTAGGGGTAATTTTAGGAAAGTTTCTACTCCCATGTGACCTTTTAGACACCCTAAAAAGTGACCTTTCTAAGTTGTGCGAAAATTGAACTAGAAGACTTGAACTAAGTTGAAAACCTTCCTTTTCGAATGAGAGTTCCCTTTCCATTTTACCTTACCTTCCTTTTTAGTTTTTAGAAACTTGTGAGAACTATCACAATGGGCTTCTTAAGAAAGAATTAGAAAATTTGTGGGTAATCACCCACTCTCCATCTTTGGAGACGAGAATTTTGAAAAGGATAAGCTAGATTTTTGGATTGAGAATTTTGCTAAGGGTAGCAAAGGGAAGAACCATGGAATTGGGCTGCTCAACCCCAACAAAACTAGCATACTTTTGGGTAGATTAAGGCTGGTTGTATCTTTCTTATAATGGATTTCTTATTGCATGTGTTTTTGGAAGTAATGTTTGTGTAAAAGACTAGTTTCCGTGCATGTTCTCTTGGAAATTTAATTGGTATTTTGTGTTACACTTTGTATGTGTTTTTGGGAGTCATCAAGACCTCTTACTCTTGGGAGAGAGGAGGATCTTGTGGGTGGTAGAAGTGACAGCCCTCGAGTGAGAGACTCTCGTTATGAGAGCGATCACAAGGGATTTTATGTGACCCTTGCTGCATGGCTTGTTTATGCATTGGGGGTCATAAGCAGGGAAACAAGGCATAAATGCCTTGGGGGGCATAAGGAATATGGGGTTGTGATACTTGATGTATTTGGTTTGTCATGAGGTGGCTATATATTTTTCCATACTTGTAGTCTCCTCAGGGTACTTGGTCCACTACCACCCTTGAAAAGGACATCACCAATGTGTGGTGCAGTGTAGCCCGGGTTGGGTTTGTGTTGAGTTTGTGTGTATTCTGTCTTTTGTGTTTGCATGTTTGTTACCCATCTAGGGCTTGGTTCTCCGAGTTTGGGGGTGGCTACCAGTTAACCTAGGCTAGGAGGTGAGCTCTCCATTGTCATAGCTTTCAATTTAATTGCAGGTTGATAGAAGAAAATAGCAGGACAAGTAGATGTGGCTGGATTTAGCTTATTGTAGAAAAATGTTGTAAATGTAACTATTGTACTTTGAAAGTTCTCACTAAATTGGAAGGAGGGACCCATTTGTAAAGTGACTATAAAGACTTGGGAATGTGTTTGATGTTATGTAATATTTAATTCAAGCAATATTGTAGAAAAGAAAGAAGTAACTTTGTTTTAGCTTTCTAAATTCCTGAAAGATAACATTGTTGTGTTGTAGGATATTTTGATAAGAAAGAGATTTATTTAATTCCTTTTATGCATTTAAATACTATATTGGGAAAGAAAGGCATTTGATTTGCATGCATTAGTTCATGGAAATAAAACAAAAAGTCATTTTATTAAATTCTGTGAATTTATTTTATCTGTGATTTTATCTTTTATTTAATTGCAGAAAATAAGGGCAAGGATTGTATATCCATCTCTAAGGTTTCTAGATTAATAAATTATAGCCATATTTATTTGCTATTAAATTTATTAGAGTATGTCATTTAATTAGTTGCTGTAGAATTTGCAAAATCTGTCAATTTAATTATTGCAGAAAATGAAACTCTTAACCTATTATAGTTTTATTTAAATAGAATCTAGATTTATTAGGTTGCTAGTAAATTTATTAAATTTAGTCCTTGATATAGTTGAAGTAAGGTATTTTTAAATACTGGCATTATTTATTTACAGAAAATAACATCTACAGTAAACAGTTTAATTACTTTACTTTTGCTGTAATTGAAATCAGAATCTTTCATAATCCATCTAACTTATATTTTGCATCTAGGAAATTTATACTTACCTAACATCAAAATACTTTGGACTATTCAATATATAAATTTCGTTTTATAAAAAAATAAAAAAAATATAGTTATATATAAATATATATAATCATATACATGCAGGTTTCATGTATATATATATATATATATATATATATATATATATATATATATATATATATATATAATATATAATATATCATATAATTACCTGCAAAATAAATGTATATATAAATATAAATATACATATATAAATATATATATATATATACATATAAATGAATATATACATATAAATATATATATATATGTAAATATATGTATATATATATATGTATATATGTGTATATATATATATATATGTATATATATATATATATATATACACATATATACATATATATATATACATATATTTACATATTTACATATATATATATGTATATATATATACATATATGTATATATGTATATATATATATATATATACATATACATATATATATATATATATATATATATATATATATATATATATATATATGTATGTATATATTGTAAAAAAAAAAAACAATATTAAAAAAAAAAACAAAGGAAAATGGGGGGGAAAGTCGGGGCCACTGTGTGGGCTGCGACCCACTAGTGGAGCCTCCTCCACCCAACTACCATGGCCGCCGCACGCAACCCCCATTCGACCCTGCAACAACATAAACCCAAACCAAAAAAAATAAATATAAAAAAATAAAATATTAAACCCTAGCCCGGGTAGGGCTAGGGTATTAATATAAAAATGGTAAAATTCAAATGTAAAGAGTATTTTATAATGCAATATCCCTAGCTAGAGTTTGCATGATTTTGTCTTTTATAAATTTGGAAAGAAATCATTATATTAATTAAATATGTGTGTGTGTGTGTGTGTGTGTGTGTGTGTGTGTGTGTTTATATATATAAATATAATTATTTATATACACATATATGAAAATAAAATTAGAAAGTTATGGAAATTAAAGCAAATCTTTAGATTTAAATATTTTTATTATTAATTGGAGATGAACCTAAATATAGGTATTTACTTTGTAGATCATATTTTCTTTATGGATTTAATCACCAATGAAGTATTATTTATGTTAGATTTAATTAGATTGAGACGTTTACAAATTACATATTAATGAAGTTAATATTTTAAATTCAAATAGATTGTGTTATTTTTGAGTTAAAAATCAGGGAAGTGATATTTAATTTTAATTAAATAAATTTAGCGGTTTTAGCTCGGCCTAATATTTAATTTTTTTTTTTTTTTTTTTTCAAATATACACTTAAAAATCTAAGTGCCGAGACTAATTTAATTTCCTTCTTAAAAGCTATTAAGAACTATTGGAAATTCCTAGCATCCTTGTCTATCAAATTTAGACTTTCGAATTCAGATTAACCTAATGGGCTAAATTGAAGAGTTAAAATAGTAATTGTTTATTTTAGATTTCCGTATTTAAATTTGTAAAAATATTGTGGACTTGAAGCTAGTAGAAAAGATTAACTTTAAACATAGTTAAGACAAAACATGTTGTAGCATTTTTTTTATTTGTCAAATTAATGCTTTTAAAAGTTATGTTTTAAAAAAAAATTTTATCCCGATCTTGCCCTAAATTTTGGGCATGACACCTTCATGACTCATTATGTGAGTTGGAGGAGGCAACCTTTTTTATGTAGAAGGACCCTTTCCATCTTTAAATGTTCTTGATTGTTCTTGTTGGAGCCTACTTTCAACTAGTGGGATAGGGAAAATATAATATAGGTAGCTAATACATTCATTCATCCAATGTACTACATCTGGATCCTGTAATCACATTTGTTCATGTTCAAGTAGATTATCATCAATGTTGTGGATAGGGTTGCCAAAAACCCTTCACTCTTTGTAAAGGGAGTGCAATATGTTTTCACTATCTTTATCCCTTACTTCCTTTAAGGTCCACATATTCTCTACTTCAGCTACCAAATATAAATCTATCCTATTCTTACTTCAATGTGGTCATCTATGCAATTGGCCCAATGGTCTTCAATATATGAAACGTGCCTGAAATGTGACCCCATTACTTTGTTGAATGTACTGATGGGATCAAACTTACTCATCTCTATGCACAAGGGCTTCAAAGAGGATTCAACATTATTTGTTTCTTTCATTTCCAAGAAGGAATGAGCACCAACCTTTATAGGCCACTAAAAGCATGGCTTATGTTTGTTGACAACTAGTTTATGTACATCAACCACTTGTCTTTAAATCTTCCAGACAATCAACCTATCACATTCATAGCATGGTAGCTTGTTTGGGGCTACTATACAACCTAATACTTTTATGTAAATGAAAGCCCCAAATTGGATGAAGTATCTTCCAAACCTCCTGATCAACAATGACATTAGGTGATAATCTCTTGGCAAAATCTCTTTCGAGGGTTCTTATGATAGAAAAAATAAAAAAGGTCATTAATTGTATAATGATTCTTTTGGTTCATTTCAAGAGTCAACTGAGGATAACAGTTGTATATTCTTATGTTTCCATTAGCGAGTGATGTTATCTTCTTTAGTCCTAAGTAGGTGGCTTGAGCAACTAGAAAGTAAACCAAGTAAGATGTCATGTAAAACTTAGGGTTCATTTTCACCTTAATTAGTTGTTCATCAAAATTATCACTAATCATTCACCCTCGACCAATAAAATATTTTCGGTTTGTAATGGTCTTTATGAATAAGAGCATCCATGGATTGATCTCTTTAGCATCTAGTAGAACAACCACCCTACTTAAAAGAGTGACACAATCCCTTGCATCTAAATGCAACTAGGCCCTATTAATTATCTTCATTTGTTCCAACTTATTAGGCTTCTGAGACTTCTCAAGAAGTTTCTCATTGATATATGCCATTGGATTCTCTTCAACAACATAATATTGTTCTCTAGTGATTACTATTACTACTATATATAGGTCATGTGCCGAGGAATGTGAAGGATTGATTAAATTTCATCATAAGAGATATCTAAGATAATTTCTCCTAGTGGGCCATAAACTCTTCTTTCATTAGACTTGTAATTCATAGCACATGGCATGACCAAATCTAAAGGTTGCAGGGAAATGGGGAAGCCTACAACTAGTACCAACCTCAAGCGGACCAAAGATGTAGCCCATACTATCCTACCATCTGGTTTTGACATTCTTCTTAAGAAGACCTATATGTATACATGTCTTAAATCAGTGTATGTTATATCTCTATCTATCAAGACTAGCTTGGTCGACAAGAGATGACTGTTGAATTTGTACTTCATAGGTACCACCTTCTATTGAGCCATCACCAATTCTACATGAAACAAGTTAAGTCACAATCCATTATTATAAGTTAGAAGGAAACTACACCAGAACTACTTGAGCATTTATCAAAAAAAAAGCTCGAAGACAAAATTCAGAATTAGATCCATTTAACAAGAAATTAAAAAAATAAATTTCTATCCAAACTTTAAAAAACTTATTCTTACTATGAACACAAACTCTCATCTTTGGGACATCCTTGATCCCTAATCCTTTCTTAAGCATTAGAGTAGGGATTGTGAGGTTTGGAGATATTAACATCCCCAATTCTATCTTACGAATTGGAAATCAATTTGCTGGGGGTCAAAGATGTTACCATACCTAATCCCCGCTTGAGCATTTAGGCTAGGATCTCGAGGGTCAACAATGTTAACATTCTTGATCCTTGCTTAAGTATGTTAGCAAAGATTATCCTCGACCCTCTTTGTAATATCGAGGGTGAAGCATCCTTGATCCCCATCTTGCAATGGGTGGTGCAACTTTTGAGAATTGGAGATGTTTCCATCTTCGATCCCTGAAAGGGCCTTCATGGCTTTAAGGTAGTGGTTGTGGATTTGAGAATCCTTGACCCAAATCAGGATAGTCACCTTGTACAAAATACTTCATCATTTTAAATGCTCTATTATCACAAAACCCTATCCTAACAAATGCACTTAGTTTCAACATTTAAATCCTTGGGTTCATACACATCCTCACTAGGTAGGGCACAAATAATGTGAAATCTATCTTGAACACCAAACACTAGTTGATCCAAACTCAGTGTTCAAAAACCACATTGACCTATGACACACATAGAGACAGAGGAAAAAGACAAACAAAGAAAGGAAACCTAAAAAATACATTTCCAAGTGATTGTGGAATGACAAGGGATAGATCCATGGGGTTGCACTGAAGAACACAACAAAACACAAAGAGGAGGGGGTGTAAAGGCCTACAAGGCATTCCCAAACATAGGGCACAAAAGGAAAAACACACAACACAAAAAGGGAAATAAAAACAAAGAAAATGATGAAATCCTACATTGGAATGTGTTGGAGATGCCTTTGATGCCTGACAATGCCCCTCACACACTATGTGAATCTCTCTAATCAGACCACCACTATGAAGAAAGGCTTGAATCACTCAAACACCATGAAGAGCACACAAGTCACTCTAGGAAATTGAAAAGGCAAGGTGAACAAATGAGGGGCATGCTTGACTTTTATAGGGGGCATGTGCATTAAATGCACTAGTCAAGGTAGGTAGGGCATGCATCCCCATTGGGGTTTGGGGGCCAGGGATGTTGGTGTGTATAGGGATATGCACACCATGCATTCCTAATCCCCAAAAGGGAACTTTGGGGGTCGAGGATCCTTAGATCCTTGACACTCGAGACAATACCAAGGTAGGGGTAGGGGTCAGGGATCGAAGATCCTTGGTTCCCAAAGAGAAACCGGGACATCTGAATCTCGATCCCTGGAAACCTAAAAAGGGTAAAAGGAACAAAGAAAAGAAAGGAAAAAAAAAGGGGAAGAAGAAAGAAAGGAAAGAAGAAAATAAGGAATGGAAAACAAAAGTAAGGGAGAAAAAACACAAGGGACAAAAGCAAAAAATGATAAAAAGGAGGTCCCTTGAGAAAATAGGGTGTGAGTTGTGGAGACACAACATGGACCAAATGAATAAACAATAATAATATCCTAGGATTTAGAGACGAGACAAATAATATAATTTAGATTTCTACAAGTAGTACATAAATTAAATAAATGTACTTAAATAAAAATCTCATGTAGATTTTGACTATGCTAGGCATCATAAATTAATTCACTAATGCATGAAAAGACCTATTAAATTATTGATGTGGAAATAATAAAAATGAATGCAAACCTATCTATTTGAATCACAAAAATGTAAATGTAACCTTCGTGGCAGCAAAATAGAAACTATGCATGGAATTGTACTTAAGGTTGCGAATCTGAATTTCCTCGATTTGGACTTCCAAAACCTACTTACCTATGTGCTAGTGACTTGTAATAGTTAGGAGGTAGTGTTTAGATACACTATTGAAGAATTTTCTAAGGGGATTCTCTCTTGATTAATACTTTAAGTGGACCAATTCATTGTCAATGAATAAATATCAAAGATAACACACAAACATATAACAAATTATCGAATGCTAATGACCTAGCTATGATTTCTATGAACTTAAAATTTTAAGTGATATACAAATGAATTAAGGCACGCCCTTATATATGATTCCTAACACACAATTTAAACAATTTGTATCTTAGCTAGCTCATATTGATAAGAGAGGAAAACACAAACCCAATTTTTTAAAAAATAAATTAATTTTTTTTAAATTTAAATTCATATACATAAAACTAATCTAAGTCAATTCTACACCCATATATTTAAGTCAAAATAATGAATATTAAATTTAGCAAAAAGAAATGAATTTTAAAATTTACAAAATAAAATACAATTAATTGTCAACTTCCGTATAAAAAATATAGTAACTTGTACACTACTCAATACATTAAAAAAAAAAAACAATGATATAAAAGCGAACCCCAGAAATAAGGAAAAAGGAATGGGAATGCGGTTTTCAGCATTAGAAATATATCTATCTAAAATGTTTTCCTTATGCCATCACTTAATTTTTTTTAATCCTAATCTCATTTCCATCTTCCAATAAAATAAAATAATACAAAACAATCATTTCGAAAAGGTCGCTATGCCTAAATATTAGGCAAGCACAAGTTATATAATAAAAAATGAAATGATTATTATTGTATTGAAGTATTTATCTTCCACCTTACAAAAGGTTATTATAGTTTAATAATTGATGATACGATTCTTTGCCATTACCTAGTGAGGCATTTCATGAGTGCTTTCATGTTTCTGGTGTTGTATTAAACTCCTTTATTCTATCTAATATGATATTTGTTATGATGGTAAAGGTAAAGCATATAAAAAGAGTCCTTATCTTTTCCAACCGATTTGTAACCTAAGAGCATCTTGTCTCATGGGACAACAAAAAGCATAATACAAATCCATTTTTTATATTTCTAGGAACCTTCCAATTTAAAGCATATGATAATGGATTAAATAAAGTATTTCACCCATTTTCAATCTTTATGTAAGAAACAAACACAAGTAGCATATGTATTTTATGGATTTTTGGTTTAAAATGTTTGGGCAATATGAATATATTCTAATAATTATAGATTAATTATTAATTTGTGTCTATATTAAATTTATACAATTATAATGATGTGATTTTTTAAATTTTTGTATTTTTTATTTTTTATTTACTTGATTTGTTTTGAGGGAATATTTTAATATATGTATATATTCATAAATGTCACAATCTTGAATAAAGTTGGGTTCATTCATCTAGTCTTTATTTTTCTCTTTATACACACATCTGTATATATTTGTGTGTCCTTATCCAAAATTTATCACATTTACATGTATCATTGATTTATTACACCTATCCATGTACTTATTTGTAGACATTTCATTCACACCTTTATTCTTATCACTTTTCTGTCATGATGACTAAAGCTAGATATCAACTGTTTTTAACATAACTTAGGATTGCAACTTCTTATATGCATGAGAAGAAGAATGACAACATCTAAACTAGGTTTTTTTCTCATAATTGGTTGGGTTAAGTCCATGCTTGTGAAATAGACCCCACACACATGGATTTGACCTTTTGACGTTTTAAAATTCAAATTCAAAATTTGATCAACCCTTTCATATTCCTTTCTTTCCTATTCATTTGCACGATTTATTGTTATATACTTATATTTAAAGGTGATCAATTGTAATAATTTTTTATGATCCAAGTATTTATTTAAATACCATTTATATTTCGTAAAAGAAATATTTCAATAAGTGCAATAAAAGGAATCTAAATCTACAAAATCATCCTAGGAACATGTGCATTACTAAGAAGTGTTGTCTTTGATCACTTATGTATCTTTTATGGGGTTGATCAAGAAGAATGTGTCCCTTTGTGACGTTAATGACAATCCTCCATTGGGTTCTATAAATTACTAGATCATTTCTACATGTGAAGGACATTTATGGGAGCATGTACTTAATGCTAACCCTTTGACATACCTTTCATAGATAAGACAATAATTTTGATTTTAAAGGTAAAATAAAAATTAGATATTCTATTTCAAATTTTGATACATTAAAAATTCTAGAATCTTTACACAAATAATTCTCTCTGGTCATATAGACAAGTAATTTTGTCTATTGAATGTAGTATCCATATAATTAAGGATTATTTAATTTAATTTACTAATATATAAGCCCATAAATCTCAATTCATTAATCTAGATTAGTTTATGCTTATGAATGCATTTTATTGGATTAGCCTAGATTAATCTAGAGTCCTTATTTTTCTCTACATACACACATCTCCACACATTTATCTCTCTTCTTATCCAAAATTTCTCACATTTACATGTACTATTCATTTATTACACCTAACCATGTACTTATTTGTAGACATTTCATTCCCACCTTTATTCTTATCACTTTTTTGTCATTATTGGTTGGGTTAATTCCATGCTCATGGAATAGACCCCACACATGGACTTCATCTTTAACATTTTAAAATTCAAATTCAAATTTTGGGTCAATTCTTTCACATTCCTTTCTTTCCTAAGGTTGACCAAACACATATTTACATGGTGTATTGCTATATAATTATATTTGAAGGTAAATAAATTGTAATAATTTGATGATCCAAGTTTTTATTTAAATATTGTTTAAATTTGGTAAAATAAATACTTCAACTGATGCAATAAAATGAATCTAGATCTACAAAATCATCCTAGGAACATATGCATGACTAAAAATGTGTTGATTTTTTTTTATCATTTGTCCATCTTTATGGGAGTTGATCAAGAAGAATGCGCCCTTTGTGAAATTATTGACAATCCGCCAAATGTATTTGTAAGTCATTCAATATTATAAAAGGTAGAAGAAATATGGTGAATTAGGCACAACATAAAATTGACTTGTATAAATTACTAGATCATTTCTACATGTGAAGAACATTTATGGGAGCATGTACTAAATCCTAACCCTTTGACTTACTTTTCACAGATAAGACATTAATTTTGATTCAGAGGTAAAATAAAAACTAAGATGTTCCATTTAAAATTTTGATACATAAAAAATTCTAGAATCTTTACACAAACAATTGTCTTTGGTCATATAGATAAGTAATTTTGTTTTTTTGAATTTAGTATCCATATGATTAGCATTATTTACTAAGGCATATGCCCACAAATATCAATTCATTAATCTAGGTTCATTTATGCTTATGAATGCATTTTATTGGATTAGCCTAGATTAAGCTTATAGAAAGTTCACTTTCTTTGACATTTTGGTTAATTCTTTTGATTTTACACCACCCTATGATTACGATTTAAATTTTTTTCCCTTCAACTTTTTGGTATTTTAGATACAATATTATTTTATTTTTATTGTTTGTTTCCAGACTTCCAAGGACTTGCATTTATTCATACTTACTATACCTTGATTAAGGTTTGAAACTAAATTGTTGCATATCTTTTCTAGCATCCTCCAACAGTAGGATATTATACCTCATGGATCCTCTTAATTCTTGTTCAAATATTCATACATGCATTATATATTTTTGATAGGTTCTTATAATTTATTAAATAATTTTTTTCCATCCTTGATATTCTGATAACATGTTTTTATAAGGATAATGACATATTTAAGTGGAGGATTTATTTTTTCACGTCTTATCTTTTAATTTTTGCTGGATTTAATTAGTGCTCTAACATGTCAATTATATGTGATTTAACTTTTAATTTTTTAAAATTTTCAACTAGAGAATCCTTCTAAGTCCCCATATTGAACTTGTTGAAGTCTCAAAGTCATAAAACCTTAAGTCTTGAAAGAATTTATTTTTAAGATTAAACCCTAAACCCTGCTTGTTCTATTTTCATGTTTACATGTTCCTGCTAGCTACAAAGTCTTTAAGTTACAACTTGAAGGGTTTAATGCCATTTCATACTGGCTCCCTTTTCCTAGCAACCTGGCTTTCCAATGCGGTTCAATTTTTCCTAAGTCTCCTAGTTAATTTTTTCCTAAGTCTTTCCTTTTGTCTTTATCAAATAGATTAATGGTGAATGTGTGCTACCAACGATAAGAGTGTTGGCATGATTGGCATAACTGATGATGATATATTGAAGGACTATTGGTGCTGATATAGTTGATATGATAAGGAGAATGATGGCATGGTGATGTATGACCAGTATAGATTGAGATATTGGTTGGTGACTTGGTGATTAGTTATTTGTATTGTCATTGATGGAAACTATGGAAATTGTTTATTCTTTATTACTTTGTCATCTAGATTTATTGGTGTAACCTAGCCAGTAATGGATTAAGTTGGTGAGATGAATTGTGCAGCTGACATAAAACCTAACAAATAGGACTTTAACTAGTAAACATGAAACTATTGGTATTATGGATGACTTCGTCATGTGTTGCATTGGTTTTGCCATTGATGTCAACACTTATCTTCTTGGAAATCTAAATTGTTGATTTGGCAGTCTAGTTATATTGGTTTATTGTTTAACCGACATATTATGGTCCCAACATGGATATTGGTTTATGCACAGTCATCGGTATATGCTTCACCAATAGGTTATATGGTTCACCGGTAGTGATGATGACTTGTTATCATGTGGAGATCATTTGGTTATCTCGAAGATATGGATTCGATGTTTGGATTTGGTGTTTCACTTTTTGGTCTAATCGAGTTCACATATTTGCCTTTACCAACAGATAGGTCTATGTTATGGATCGGTACAAGATATCATGTTCGAGATCAACATGACACGTTTTGGAAATGGTTTGTTGATTGGATAATGTGTAAATGTATTGAGCCAACATATTGTATCGCATCAAGACTTATTTGTAATTGATTTAACTGTAATATCTTTAGTGAGCTAACCTTATGATTTGGTCTTAGTGTTTTGTATAAATAATTGTAAGATCTTATTGAAGATCATATTATGAGTGTGTACGAATATTGAAGATCATTGTAGCATGAAAATAAGAAGATCCTTGTGCAAATCATGCATATATTATCTGAAGGTTGAAGGAAAGGTTATGAAGGTGTTTGACACTCATGGTCAAAGCTTAAACCAGTACTGAATCCAACATTGTAGATGCTATATTGAAGCAGTACATTGTTATTGGATTTAACCATCCAATTGTAGTCAATGTGACTCCTATTTTGTGATTGAGCAGTGAGCTCTAGACGGTTCGCCTTTCTGCATGTGCAAACCCCATTATTGTATTCACTTACTATCTACAGTAGTATCATCTAATTGTGGGTAAGGTTTCCTATTGTAGTTTTTCCCCTTATAGGGTTTCCACGTCAAAATATTTGTATCATGTGTTGTAGATGTTGTTTCTCTTTTTGTTTCATGCATTAAGTTATACTGGTACTGCTATAACTGTTAATTTGTTTTACCAACATTAAGTTTGTTTTACCAGCACTAAGTTTTAAGTTGGAATAAATCTATTTTGGGTTATAATTTATTGTCAACTGATTCACCCCCCCTCTCAGTTGTCCTTCTTGATTCCTAACAATTGGTATCAGAGTCTAGTCCTCTTTTTGTAGAAGCCTAACAGCTTGAGGAGATCCTATGGCAGCAAATATTTTCAGGAAGGACAATCCTGAACTTGATGGAACTAACTATGGTATATGGAAGACTAGAATGGAAACGCATCTGAACTACATTGGAAGAGATATATGGGATGTTACAAAGAATGGCTATGTTGGTCCTACTCAGAATATCCCTCATCCACTGACATTGGCTAAAGACTTGGAGAATGATTGCAAAACAAGAGAAGCACTTTTGAGCACATTATTAGATCAGCAAATCATGGGATTATCAGACAAATCTACTGCAAAAGCTATTTGGGATAAACTGGAAACATTGAATGAAGGAGATACCACTATCAAGATTGCAAAATTGGAATGTTACCGGGTCAGGTATGAAAATTTAAAAATGGAAGAAGATGAAAGAATTTTTGCATTTATGGAAAGAGTTAATGAAATTGTTTTAGGAGTATAATGTTGTAGAGGATCTTTAAGTGGAGATGAAATTGTTTCTAAAGTTTTAAGAGCTTTGCCACCAGCTTACAAAATGAAAGTGACTGCTATTAATGAGTTGAGAACAATGCCTAATAGATCAGTTTCAAGAGATACTTTGGTTGGAAAACTTTTAGCATTTGAGCTTGAAGAGTTTGGTCTTATTGATACAGTCAAAACTGATATAACTTTCAAAGCATCATCATCATCATCATCTGACAAATCTGATTGGAAAGCACTTTATGCAAAAGAACTTGAAGATATGAGAAGAGAAAATGAAACACTTGAAGCACTATTTGCAAGGAAGATTCCTAAAGGTCTGACAAGAAGTAAGTATGAAGGTAAAGAACCTTTTAAATGTTTTAATTGCAATAAAGTTGATCATATGGCGTCTAGGTGTCCTGATAGACATGCAAGACTAAGAGAGGAAGCAAAAAGAACATATAAACCTAACCCTAAATATCAAAGATACAGATTTAAGAAAAATAGAGATATGTCATGTTACTATGCAAATGAAGGTGTTACAGATGATTTAGATATGTAATCAGACTAAAGGTAATATCTTTCATTTGAATACCAGTGATAAGACATTATTGATTGCTCACATTGATGAAAGTTGGTTATGGCATAAAATACTCTATCATGTGAATTTTGATTGCATTGTAAAGATCAGTTCAACTAAGGCAATAAGGGATTTACCTAAGATTGTGAAACCTCATAATCCAAGTATGTAAGGAATGTCGAATGGGAAAGCAAGTTAGAACAACATTTAAGAGCATTTATGAGAAATCCAATAATATTCTTGATTTAATTCATACTAATTTATGTAGTCTAGCAAGAACAAGAAGTCTTCAGGGTGATAGATACTTTATGCTAATAATTGATGATTATTCTGGAATGTGATGGGTTAGTTTTCTCAGGGAGAAATCATAAGGTTTTAGAAGATTCAAGATATACAAGGCAATGGTAGAGAATGATACCGACAAGAAAATCAAATGTTTTAGATTTGATCAAGGAGGATAATTTACATCTAATAAATTCAATGCATTCTGTGAGGAGAATGGAATCAAAGGACAACTATCAACACCCCAGGAACCCCAGCAAAATGGAGTTGTGGAAAGGAAGAACAAAACTATACTAGATGCAGAAAGAACCATGATGATGGAAGCAAATATACCTCATGTGTACTAGAGAGAAGCAGTGAATACAACAGTTTATACTTTTAACAGAGTTCGCATCAAAGGTGAAACTGATAAGACCCCTTATGAACTATGATTTGGTCATACTACTACTCTTAAATACTTCAAAATATTTGGAAGCAAATGCTATATTAGGAGAGATGAGTCTATTGGAATTTGATCCTAGAAATGATGAAGGAATATTCCTTGGTTATTCAACTAGAAGCAAGGCATATAGATGTTATAATAAAAGACTACATAAAATCATTGAGAGTACTAATGTGAAGATAGATGAACATTTTAGAGGAGAATCAAGATTTGTCGAACTGACAGTAGAAATGATTATAAATGAACCGACACAGATTGCACCGATACAGAATGAAGAACTAGTCACACCGACATCATCATCAAAAAACTCAACTGTGACTGAAGAACAATAGCTTGTAAGTGGAAATTATAATAAACCTAGGTATGTAAGATTGAATCATTTAGAAAATCAGATAATTGGAAATAAAAATCAAGGTGTTATGACTAGAGGAAGATTGGCAAATGAAGAGGTATGTTTAATTTCTCAAGTTGAACTAGCATCAGTTGTTGAAGCATGTCAAGATAAACATTAGATAAAAGTAATGGAAGAAGAATTAGAACAGATTGAAAAGAATAATACTTGGACATTAGTTCCCCGACCTAAAGACAAAAATGTAATTGGAACTAATTGGGTATATAGAAATAAACTCAATGAGGATGGTGAAGTAATCAGAAACAAAGCAAGAATAGTTTGTAAAGGTTATTCACAAAAAGAAGGAATTGATTATAATGAAACCTTTGCACTAGTAGCCAAAATTGAAGCAGGTAGACTATTTCTTGCATTTGCAGCTCACAAGAACTATAAAGTTTATCAGATGGATGTAAAATGTGCATTTTTGAATGGAGATCTTGAAGAGCAAGTTTACATTGAACAACCTGATGGGTTTTCATTAACAGATGTTAAGGATATAGTTTGCAGGTTAAGAAAAGCTTTATATGGATTGAAGCAAGTTCCCAGAGCTTGGTATGCTAGACTGGATAAATATCTTTTAAAGCTTGGTTACACAAAAGGTAATGATGACAACAATTTGTATTACAAAGTTACCAATAATGACATTTTGGTTTTTGAAGTATTTGTGGATGATATCATATTTGGAGGTGAAGAAGAGTTATGTAAAGACTTTGCTAACAAGATACAGGAAGAATTTGAAATGTCTATGATTAGAGAGATAAAAAAAAATTTAGGTTTGGAGATTTCTCAAATAGATAAAGGTATATTCATATGTCAAACAAAATACTTGAAGGAACCCCTGAATAAATTTGGTATGGAAAACTCCAAACCAGTAAGCACTTCTATGACTACAACAGATAAATTGATGTTAAAGGATGATTCAGCTCCTATAAATCCAACAAGGTACAAATATATGATTGGAGGATTACTATACTTGACACAATCCAGACCTAATATAATGAATGTAGTGTGTATTGTATCAAGATTTCAAAGCAATCCTAAAGAAAATCATGAATCAGTAGTTAAAAGGATTTTCTGGTACCTACAAGGCACAACAAATCTTGGTTTATGGCATCCTAAGAATGACAATTTTGAGTTATGTGCATATATAGATGCGAATTGGGAAAGAGATGTAGAGGACAGAAAGAGGACCATTGGGGGTGCATTCTTTCTTGGTAGAAGATTAATTTCATGGATAAGCAAGAAGCAAACTTGTACATCATTATCTACAACAAAAGTAAAATATGTTGCAGCAGCAACTAATTGCACTCAGGTATTATGGATCAAGCAAATGTTGAAGGATATCAAGGTAAAATACAAAGAACCGATAATTATTCATGGTGATAATTCAACAACAATTGATATATCAAAGAATCTGGTATTTCACTCTAAAACAAAGCATGTTTCTATTAAGTACAATTTTATGAAAGAGAATGTTGAAGAAATTGAAGTAAGATTGGTTTATGTGAATACTAAAGAGAAATTACAAAGCCTTTGCCTAAGGAAACATTTGAATATCTCAGAGAGCAACTTTGGGTAATTTCCCCACCGACAGAGACTTGAATGATGAAGATTGACATCAAACCAGTGGGGACTAACAAAAAAATCTTTTGTCGGCTTTGATGAAGGAGAGCTACTTCTCAGGGGGAGTAGTTAGTTGTATGTTATGTTTTGATTCTTAACTGCTTTGGCAATTGATGTCAAAGGGGAAGAGATATCTATGGGAAAACATTGTACTTTGGGGAGAGATGTATTTTTTTTGTTTTGGTTTCTATTTTTGGCACAAAAATTTGATTGATCTATTTTAGGAGATTGTTGGCTTTTGGCATTCTATTTTTGGCACTTAGATGTTTTTCCATCTAGTTTTGCCATCAATGCCAAAGGGGGAGATTGTTGGTATTATGGATGACTTCATCATGTGTTGCATTGGTTTTGTCATTGATGTCAACACTTATCTTCTTGGAAGCCTATATTATTGATTTGACACTCTAGTTTTATTGGTTTATTGTTGAATTGACACATTGTGGTCCCAGCATGGATATTGGCTTATGCACAATCACTAGTATATGCTTCACCAGCAGGTTATATGGTTCACCGATAGTGATGGTGACTTGTTATCATCTAGAGATCATTTGGTTATGTCGAAGACATGGATTGCATGTTTGGATTTGGTGTTTCACTTATTGGTCTAATCGAGTTCACATATTTACCTTTACCAGTAGATAGGTCTAGGTTATGGACCAGTACAAGATATCATGTTCCAGATCAGCATGACATGTTTTAGAAATGGTTTATTGATTGGATAATGTGTAAATTTATTTAGCCGACATATTGTATCACATCAAGACTTATTTGTAATTGATTTAACTGTAATATATTTAGTGAGCCAACCTTATGATTTGGTCTTAGGGTTTTGTATAAATAATTGTAAGATCTTATTGAAGATCATATTATGGGTGTGTGCGAATATTGAAGATCATTGTAGAGCGAAAATAAGTAGATCCTTGTGTGAATCATGTAGATATTATCTGAAGGTTGAAGGAAAGGTTATGAAGGTGTTTGGAACTCATGGTCAGAGCTTAAACCGATACTGAACCCAACATTGTAGATGCTATATTGAAGTAGTACATTGTTATTGAATTTAACCATCCAATTGTAGTCAGTGTGACTCCTATTTTGTGATTGAGCAGTGAGCTCTAGGTGGTTGGCCTTTCTGCATGTGTAGACCCCATTATTGTATTCACTTACTATCTGTAGTAGTATCATCTAATTGTGGGTAAGGTTTCCCATCGTGGTTTTTCCCCTTATAGGGTTTCCAGGTCAAAATCTTTGTGTCATGTGTTGTGGATGTTGTTTCTCTTTTTGTTTCATGCATTAAGCTATACCAGTACTGCTATAACGGTTAATCTGTTTTACCAGCATTAAGTTTTTTTTACCAACACGAAGTTTTAAGTTGGAATAAATCTATTTTAGGTTATAATTTATTGTCACCTGATTCATCCCCCCCTCAGTTGTCCTTCCCGATTCCTAATAGAAACAGTGTTATACTTAAGCAATTGGTTCTGAAGATTGATGAGGAATTAGGTGTTGTGGTTTGAAACATGTATTGATATCATTGCAATGAGTCTATGACAAGAACTGCATCATGTTTTGATAATCGGAAGTCATGTTTGTGATTTATTGTTGTATTTTCAGTAGGGTTCTAGCAAGGTTTTAGAACTGGTAACAAGATCTCTTAACCGGTGATGCTTTATGGTTTGGCAGTGAATTTCATTATGTTCATAACTTGATGGTGACATGTCACAACCCGTTTGAAAAATTGAAATACTATTTTGGTGTGATTAAGGATGTAATTTATTGGGAAATAGGGAAGAGCATAGAAAAATGTTTCAAGGGTTTGACTGCTTATTAGATCGATGTGCGGTGTCATTTTATGATTATTCAACAGTTGAAACCATCTTGATATTTGTTGTAATAATCTATATGATGATTTGTAATGATCTGTGATGATCTATGATGTAAATTCATTTGAATCTTGATGTATCTAGGGTTTTGTAGCCGACAAAGATGTAAAGTGTATTTAGGTCAACTTTGATGAAGTTTAATGTGTCACTAATTTGAGAAAAGAGTGCGTAGCCGAACCAGAGGTGTGTGTCTACAAGAGTGAAACAGATTGGAGCTGAAGTGGATCTGAACAAGCAAGCAAGAAGTGTTATTTCCAAATTGTTCATCTGTTGTTCCCTAACAGTTGCAGTAGGTTCAAAATCCCTTAATCGGGTAAGTCCTAATAGGCCTTGTTCATGTAAATCCCTTAACCGGGTAGCTCAACAACTTGAGTTTAAATCCTCTTCTGAGGTCGCTTCTAATAGGGCAAAGCTTCTAGCATAGCTCATATTGTAAATCCCTTGACTAGGTGACTCCTACTAGGTTTTGCCCCTATCCGGGCATCATTGTAAGCTCCTAACCGGGCTAGGCTCCTAATAGGGTGCATTCCAAAAGAGTGCATTATCTTGTGGGTACTGATTCCCACCGTGGTTTTTCCCATTTGGGTTTCAACGTGAAAATCCTAGTACTCATATGGTGATTTATTTGTGTTTGTGTTAAGTTGATATCTTTCTATTGCATGCATGATATGAAACACTTAAATGAGGAGTTTGGTAAATCTGATTAGTAGATTGATTTCAGTGGCTACCGGTACTGGTTATGATCTATTTTGGTGAAGTATTGATCAGTTTGGCTTAAGATTTCATTTTGTTGTTAATACTAATTCACTCCCCCTCTCAGTATTAACCGGATCCTCTAAATAACAATTGGTATCAGAGCATTAGGTCCTCTGTGTGCAGGAAGCTTAACAACTTGAGGAAAAGATCTGAAAGAAAATGATGAAGAAGGAGGGTCTAAAATTTACTAAGGACAACTACACAATATGGAAAGACATAATGAAGATTTATATTAAAGGTATGGGTTCTCAGTTTTGGCAACATGTTACTACTAAGTATGTACCCCCTACCAATTCTCTAACTCCAGATTAGCTTAAGGAGCAGTAGGAAAATAATTAAGTACTGGAAGCCATTACAACTGCATTGTCTGATACTGAATACATTGATGTGCATGGATTAGAAATTGCATTTGAAGTTTGGGTGAAATTAGAACTAATCTATGGTGGTGATAAACATGTTCAAAAAGCTAAGGAAGGGAGTTCTAGAGGTAAATTTGATGATATGAGAATGGTAGAAGGTGAAAATATAGCTCAGTATGGACAAAGGATCAAAGAGGTTGTCAGTGGTATTAAAAGTGTTGGAGGAAATATTGAAGATGACACTATTGCAAGTAAGATGTTTAGAACTCTTTTACCTGCCTATGCAACCAGAGTTTCTAATATTCAAGAGTTAAGGTCAGTGAGTAGTGATAAGGTCACCGTTGATTCACTTATTGGTAAACTAATTACATTTGAATTGAATAGTTTTGATAATAGTGTTTCTAAGTCATCTGGATCATCTTTAAAGGCATCTATAATTGGTACACCTATGAGAAAAGAAAAATATGTATGTCATAGTTATGATTGCAGATCAAGTTATGGTGGTAGCAGGGCAGATGTGGATGATGAAGGCAACTTGATGGAGTTTGAAGCTCTTCTAGCTAAGAGACTTCCGAGAGGCACTGGTAAATATAAAGCTAAACTACCTCTTAAGTGTTTATCTTGCAATAAAATTGGACATATAGCTGCAAACTGTCCTAACAGTGATAGATATGAGAAGTTTAAGAAATATAAAGGAAAATTGAAGAAACAATGCTATCTTGCAGTTGATGAAGGAGTGACTGATGAGGAATATGAAGATGATGATAATGAGGAGATTGTATTTGTTGTTGTAAGAGAATATTTGTCTAATGAAAAGGCTTTGGTATCTTAGTTTGACTCTAGTGATGAATGAATAATTAATAGTGGTTGTTCACACCACATGATTGGTGATAAAAGAAAATTTATATCTCTTGAAGAATTTGATGGCAATGTGGTAAGATTAACAACTCACCCTGTATGGTTAAAGGTAAAGGATTTATCTCTTTGAACGGTAAAAGTAATGAAGATGATGTTTATTGGGTAGAAGGCTTAAAACATAACTTATTGAGCATTGGAAAATTGAATGAAAAAGGATATCACCTTGAATTTAAGAGTGGAGTGTGTAGGATCATGGGATGCAAGGGAGATTTGATTTCTATTGGAAAACAAACCAAAGGTAATCTATTTCATTTGAATGCTAATGTGAATAGTTGTTTGGTGGCTAGAATTGAGGATAGCTGGTTATGCCACAAAAGGTTTGGTCATGTGAACTTTGATAACTTGATAAGGGTCAACAAATCTATTATGGTGAGAGGTATGCCACAACTTGTGAAACCAAACAATGTGTTATGTAAATAATATCAGATGGGTAAGATGGCTTCTACATCTTTTAAGAGTAAATCCTTTTCTTTTGAGAATATTCTTGATTTAGTGCATATTGACTTATGTGGTCCTATGAGGACTAGGATCTTTTATGGTGATAAGTATTTTATTATTTTTACTGATGATTTTTCAAGGATGATGTGGGTCACTTTTCTAAAAGAAAAGTCTGAATCTTTCATTAAATTTAAGGCCTTTAAAGCCTTAGCAGAAAAGGAAACCGAGAAGAGTCTGAAATGTATGAGATCTGATTGGGGTGATGAATTTACTTCTAATGAGTTTGTGAAGTATTGTGATGAGCAGGGAATAAAGAGGCAAATATCTATGTGACAAAAAAATGGAATTGCTGAGAGAAGAAACATGACAATTGTGGAAGCAGCCAAGACTATGCTGATACAAGGAGATGTACTGAAGATGTTTTGGAGAGAAGCGGTTAGCACTGTTGTTTACACTTTGAACTAGGTTCTTGTGAAGAAAGGTAATGATAAAACACCTTATGAGATTTGGTATGGAAAAACTCCTAATGTCAATTACTTTAAAGTTTTTGGGAGCAGATGTTTTATTAAAAGAGATGATTTTACTGGTAAATTTGATGCAAAGAGTGATGAAGGAACATTTCTTGGCTATTCCATCGAGAGTAAAGCTTTTAAGTGTTACAATAAAAGGACACATAAGATAGTTGAGAGTGTGAATGTTAAGGTTGATGAATTCTATGACAAAATTGATGAGATCAACAGATCTGAGCCTACAGATGATGAAGAAAAACTAGTGTTTATTGAACTAGAAATGCAGAAAAATGATGAACAAAACAATACATAAATAGGTTCTCAACTGGCAGATGACGAGGAATATGATGCACATGAAGAAGAAGTCACTACACCAGAATCAGTATTCCCAAGATATGTAGGGATAAATCATTCAGAAGACCAAATTATAGGTGACAAGAATACTGGCATGCTAACTAGAACAAAAATTAGAGAAAATTCATGTTTGATTTCAACTATTGAACCAAAGATAGTTAGAGAAGCATTGAAAGATGATGACTAGATTAATTCAATGAATGAAAAATTGGATCAGATTGAGAAAAACAATACATGGTCTCTTTTTCCTAGACCGGAAGACAAAAATGTGATTGGTACAAAGTGGGTCTTTAGAAACAAGTTAAATGAAGATGGCGAGGTTGTGAGAAATAAGGAAAGACTTGTATGCAAAGGGTATGCACAAGAAGTAGGTGAAGACTATGGTGAAACCTTTGCATCTATGGTAAGACTTGAAGGTGTTAGAATTTTACTTGCCTTTGCAACTTTTAAAGGTTTTAAGGTCTATCAAATGGATGTTAATTCAGCTTTCCTGAACGGTATTCTTGAAGAAAAAGTGTATCTAGAACAAGTGGATGGGTTTTCTTTGATAGAGGATAAATATATGGTATGCAGGTTACACAAGGTATTATATGAATTGAAACGAGCACCGAGAGCATGGTATGAGAGACTGCATGCACATTTGATTAAGATAGAATTCCAATGAACCAGTGAGGACAGTAATATCTATTTAAAGACTGAAGGAGATAAAATGTTAATTGCATAAGTTTTTGTTGATGACATAATATTTGGTGGAAATGATGATTTGTGTATGAATTTTGCTCATGAAATGAAGAAAGAGTTTGAGATGTCTCTGATCGGTGAGATAAATGTTTTCATTGGGTTACAGGTCTAGCAACTAGAAGGCAGAATTTTTATCTGTCAGACTAAGTATGTGAAAGAAGTTTTGAAGACTTTTGGGATGGAAGAATGCAAACCTGTTGGTACTCAAATGGTGACAATTTGCCAATCATCAAAAGAAGATGATTCACCCTTTGTAGATGAGAAATAATAAAGGTCTATGATTGGAAAATTGCATTATGTTGTTCAAAGTAGACTGGATATTTCACATGTTGTTGGTTTAGTTGCTATATTTTAAAAGAGTCCCAAGGAGACACACATGGTAGCACTAAAAAAGATATTCAAGTATCTGGAAGGAATAGTTGATTATGGTTTATGGTATCCTTACAGAGGTAAATTTTCTTTGAAAGTTTTCACAGATGCAGACTGGGCTAGAAATGTTGATGACCGGAAAAGCACAACCGGTGGAGCTTTTCTTCTTTGAGGTAGACTGGTATTTTGGACCAGTAAAAAGAAAACTTGTGTATCACAGTCAACTACAGAAGTAGAATATGTGGTTTTTGGTAATTAATACTCTATTTGTTGGTTTCACTATGTTGTCATTGATGGCAACATGATTTTGTGTTCTGGCTTCATATGGTGTACCAACAGGCACTTCACGGATTCTACACCAGCATTGGCACTAACAGGGCAAAAAGATTTCTTTGGTCACTGACAATGTAGGCCGACATGATATAGTAAAGGTTATCGGTATTGGAGGCCGACATATCTTGGATCTGGCATTGACAATTTGTTTTAATGCTTATACATTTATGTTATTTGGCCGACATATAATTAGATATTATATATATATTTGTAAGCCGACATAAGGCATAAAATTTGTATAGGGTATATAGGTTAGTTTGATTAAAATCATTATGAATGGATATAATGTATATGAGAATGTAATAATATGAAACTATTCATAGAGATTATGTATGTGAGGAATTTTTTGTAAGGTTTATTCCGATAAAGGGGTTTAGGGTTTCAGACTGGAACAGACAGAGCTTAAACCGGAATTGTATTCTGACATATAAGGTGCTATCTTAGCAGTTCACACTTCTTTGGATTGTTGTTTGGAATTTTATGTAGTCATTGAGGCTCCTATTATAATTGAGAAGTGTGCTCTAGGCTGTAAGCCTTCCTGCAAGTGCAGGCCCTTCATATTTTGTAATATCACTTCATATGGCCAGTGGATTGATATTGTGGATCACAAATCCCATCGTGGTTTTTCCTCTTTGAGGTTTTCCATGTATAAATTTGTGTGTTATGATTCTCATTTATGTGTTTGGCTTATTGGTTGCTTTACTTCTTTCAATTTTGTATGTACTAGTATACTAGTTGGTGTATGAATGTTTTAATAAGGCTAAAATCTACAGTTTTGATATAACACCGATTCACCCCCCTCTCTTAGTGTTATTGGTTTCAAACAATTAGTATCAAAGCCTTGTGACTTGGAGGAAGTTTAACACCTTGAGAAAGATCCTAAAATCGAAATCCATGAATATGGCTTTGGAGAAGCAACTTGAGATGGAAATTGAAGATCATGATGTTGAAAGGTTGAAGAACTTAAAGCTACAAGATGAAATTAATTATACTAAGGAATTCATTCTTGTCCTACAAGAGAGGCTATCATCTGTTCAAGCTAGGAGGAAGGAAATTTTGCAAAATCAGGATGATGAAGAGAAAAACGTACTTAAGGAGCAATGTCAAAAATTGAGTCAGGAGAACATGGTTATGAAAACATGAAATGCAAGTTATAACTATGAGGATAGAAAGAAAAAGGAAGAAAATCTTGTTGTATCTGATAACTCAATGATGAATGGATAGTACTAACCTGGTACTGAGAGGGGGGGTGAATCAGTACAGGCAAAAATCAGTTCTAAACCGGTTTGACAGCAGACACTTCAAATGACTGGCAAACAGTGACACTGATTTGAAACAGAGTGCAACTAGTAAAGCTAAGAATGACTGAGACAAGCATTAACCAGTTACTCAGTTAGCTTTTCACTCAACTCAAGAGTACACTACCATTTCACCCTTATGCATAAACAGGTAATCTATCATCAGACCATAATAACAACTAGTTCAACATGTTTTATTGACAGGCATAAAACACAGAACCATCACATACTTGACAAACAATAGAAAAGCATCACAAGATAAAAGCATCACACATGACACACATATTTTTCACGTGGAAACCCAACTGGGAAAAACCACGGTGGGGATGAATACCCACAAGCTATTTTTGAACTCTTTAGAAGTTCGCTCTGTTAGAAGCCTTGTCCAGTTACAGACATTACAATAGGTTCTGCTAGGAACCGATCCTGTTAGGGATCACCCAGTTAAGGGATGGCTAGAATACCCTGTTAAAGGTTACCTTGTTAGAGGATTTCAAGAACTCAATAGCTAAAGGATTTCAATCTCAATAGCTTTGAATTACCTTGTTAAAGGATTTACAGCAAGCCGATTAAGGCTACTCTGTTAAGGGATTTTCCAACTATTGAGGTGGTTAGAGATCAATAGGTATTACATTGATCTGGTAGCAACACTCAATGCCAATGCAGATCTGCTCAAGCTCCTCTTCACCTTCTACACTAACACTCTATAGGTATCACTTCTCTCCTTTTGGTCTAGCAAGAATCACATATCCCTTCTCTTGGATACACACACACAACTTTTTCCAACAACCTCAGAAAGAGACACAATATCGACCTTATAGAAAAATAGATAGGTTGGTAGCATAAACCATAAACCCTAAACCTGTTAGGTTAAGGAATTCAAATGGTTCAATCCTGACCGTTGAGCACATTGCATTAATTGCAGCAGTTCTTGATCCAATCTCAAGACATTCTCCATCGTCCATTTCCACCGATTTTATGGTGGCTAATCCCATCACACGTTATCACCATTTTCTAGACTTCTCACATTCCTAAGGTAGATAGGAACAATCTCCTTCATGCAAAATCCTTCACGCGCACAAGGTTTACGTTGCAACACAATCTGTTCTTTGTTACCATGCTAACTCATCACACAAAGTCACTGGTTGAGCCACACAAGCTTGAAGCACTTAAACGGGAAACCCTAAAGTTGAGACTACCAACCAGTAGTCATACAATACTTCCATGTGTCGTTTCCCATAACTATATGCCAGTTCATCATGAACAAACACACTGCTTCATTTTGGCACAAATGTTGGTTCACATTGTTCTACCGGTTCTCTCATATATCTGTTCTCACTTCTTCAGCATATTGACATTAATGACAATATACAATGTCATTATGTCCTCATACTGGTTCACATAATGCCAACAATCTTCAAGTGGATATTACTATCTTCACTTATTCTCTCAAATCCAATCTTCACAAGATGGGAATGCAGACATTCATACCATGCTCTAGGTGCTTGCTTTAGTCCATATAAGGCTTTATGTAGCCTACATACCATGTCATTGTCTTCAGATAGGGAAAACCCATCTGGTTGCTCAATATACACCTCCTCGTCAAGTACACCATTTAGGAATGCAGATTTTACATCCATTTGATATACTTTGAAACCTTTAAAGGCTGCATATGCAAGAAGCATAAAGACTCCTTCCAATCTGGCTACGGAAGCAAAGGTTTCTCCATAGTCTTCTCCTTCTTCTTGAGCATATCCTTTGCACACTAATCTGGCTTTGTTCCTAATCACTATTCCATCCTCATTCAACTTATTTCTGAAAACCCATTTAGTACCAATGATATTTTCATGCTCTGGTCTGGGTACCAAAGACCATGTACCATTTTTGTCTATCTAGTCAAGTTCCTCTTCCATTTCCTTGATCCAGTCTTCATCCTTATGTGCCTCTTTGAATGATTTAGGCTCAAATTCAGAGATCATACATGAGTTTTCTCTGACCTTTCTTCTTGTAAGGATTCTTGCATCCTTATCTCCTATGATCTGCTTAGGATCATGATTCAGCCTGATATACCGAGGAATGGTCTTGATAGATTCCTCTTGCTTTTCTTCTTCATCCTCATCTCCATCAGTATCAACATCAACATTTTCTGGTGTAGGAACATTGTTATTGGTACTTGGTTGGTTGTCAACCAATTCCCAGAAGGTTACAACCGGTTCGTTTACTGCTTGCTCACTGTCGGTTTCCTCAGTTTTCTCAGAGGTTTCATCAACTCTTACATTGATGCTTTCCAAAATTCTCTGAGTCCTATTGTTGAAACACTTGAGAGCTTTGCTCATGGTGGAATATCCTAGGAATATTTCCTCATCACATTTCGCATGAAATTTTCTCTGGTCTTCACTCCTCTTGATGTAACATTTTCTACCAAACACTCTAAAGTAGCTAACCATAGGTGTCTTACTGGTCCAATAATCATAAGGATTTTTATCCTTACCTTTCTTGATGAGTACCCAGTTCATTGTGTAGACTGCAATGCTCACCGCTTCTCTCCAAAAGGTGTGAGCTACCTTTCCTTAAATCAACATGGTTCTAGCTGCTTCAACCATAGTTTGGTTATTAATCTCTGTTAGGCCATTCTACTGTGGAGTCTGGGGGGCAGACAATTGCCTCTTGATGCCATGTTCTTCATAGTACATGTTCAATTCACCGGAAGTGAATTCCCCTCCTTGATCAGTTCTTAGGCACTTGATCCTTTTACCGCTTTCCTTCTCCACTAATGCTCTGAAAGATTTGAACTTTACAAAGGCTTCAGACTTATCTTTCAAGAATGTGACCCACATCATTCTTGAGCAGTCATCAGTGAGAATCATGAAGTACCTATCACCCTGCACACTTCTAGTTTTCATAGGACCATACAAATCAGTATGCACAAGATCAAGCAAGTTGTCAGTAGTGAAAGATTTACCTTTAAAGGTTGAGGAAGACATTTTCCCCAATTGAAACTCTCTGCACAAGGTATTATCCAGTTTTCTTAGCACCAACAACCCTCTAACTACCTTGATCTTACTAGCCTTCACAATGTTATCAAAGTTTACATGGCAGAGTCTCCTATGCCATATACAGCTATCATCAAATTTAGCCATAAGACATGTACTTATATTTGCATTCAGCTGAAATAGGTTACCTTTGATCTGCATGTTGGTGGCCACCAATTCACCATTCTTTCCTTTGATTCTACAAACTCCATTCTTGAATTCTAGTGTGAGGCCACTGTCATTTAGCTGGGCAACACTTAGAAGGTTGTGTCTAAGACCATCAACCCAATACACATTGTCAGCACTACTCTTTCCATTCAGAGAGATGGACCCTCTATCTTTGACCATGCATGGTGCATCATTTCCAAAGTGAACCACACAACCATCATACTCCTCCAAGGATAGAAACTTGCTCTGATCACCAGTCATATGGTGAGAACAACCACTATCAATGATCCACTCATTGGAATTATCAAACTGGGAGACAAGGGCCTTCTTGTCTGACACATCTTCCTTGACAACAACAAACACAATATCTTCATTTTCTTCATCCTTTGATTCTTCATTTGTGACACCTTCATCAACTGCCACAAAATAGTTTCTCCAGTTTCCTCCTTTGAATTTCTTGAACCTTTTTGGTTTGTCCTTGTTGTCACCATTAGGACAGTTTACAGCAATATGTCCTATCCAGTTACAAGAAAAGCATTTCAAAGGTAGCTTACCTCTGTATTTGCCGGTTCCTTTAGGAAGTTTCCTAGAAAGGAGAGCTTCAAATTCCATCAAAATCTCCTCATCATCCATTTCTCTACCCTGTCTTGGTTCACCACTAGTGCTAGCTTCTTTTCCTTTTTTGGATGGTATTGTAGAAGCTTTAAAAGCTGATTCAGTCTTTTGAACACTGCCATCAAAACTATTTAGCTCATAGGCTGTCAACTTTGTAATGATGGAGTCTAGGGATACCTTAGTCTTTTCTATTGATCTTAGCTCCTGAATAGAAGCAACCCTTATTGCAAAGACCGGCAATAGGGATCTCAGGACTTTTCTTACCACAGTGGAATCTTCTATTTTACCACCTGCACTCTTGATATCTCCAACAACAGTTTTGATTCGTATTCCATACTGTTGAATGGTCTCACCTTCAACCATCCGTATATCTTCAAACTTCCCTCTAAGGCTTTCTTCCTTAGCTTGTTTTACATGCTCATCACCGCTATAGATATTTTCAAGAGTATCCCATACCTCTTTGGGATTTACCTTATCCTGAACATCAATAAACTCAATGTTAGATAAGCTACTAATTAGGGCTTCCATGACTTGCCCATTCTCTTGCATCTCTCTCTTTTGGTCATCGGTGAGAGTACCAGTAGGAGCAACATAGATATTCTCAACATAGCTCCAGTGTTGAGCACCCATGCTTCTAATGTATATCTTCATTCTATCTTTCCATATACTAAAATTTTCTCTGTTAACCTTTGGACCTTCCCTCTTCATCATTAGACTGAGATCTTTACCTCAAGCGGTTAAGCTTATAGCACAGAGGACCTGGAGGACGCTTTGATACCAATTGATAACTTAATGATGAATGGATAGTACTAACTCGGTACTGAGAGGGGGAGAATTAGTATAGGCAAAAATCAGTTCTAAACTAGTTTGACAGCAGACACTTCAAATGACTAGCAAACAATGACACCAGTTTGAAACAAAGTGCAACTAGTAAAGCTAAGAATGACTGAGACAAGCATTAACCAGTTACTCACTTAGCTTTTCACTAAACTCAAGACTACACTACCATTTCACCCTTATGCATAAACAAGTAATATATCATTAGACCATAATAACAGCTAGTTCAACATGTTTTATTGACAGGCATAAAACACAGAACCATCATATGCTTGACAAACAATAGCAAAGCATCACACATGACACATATTTTTCACATGGAAACCCAATTGGGAAAAACCATAGTGGGGATGAATATCCACAAGTTGTTTTTGAACTCTTTAGAAGTCCACTCTATTAGGAGCCTTGTTCGGTTAGAGACATTACAATAGGTTCTGCTAGGAACCGATCCGGTTAGGGATCACCCGATTAAGGGATGGCTAGAATACCCGGTTAAGGGTTAAACCCTATTAAAGGTTACCTTGTTAGAGGATTTCAAGAACTCAATAGCTAAAGGATTTCAAACTCAATAGCTTTGAATTACCCTATTAAAGGATTTACAGCAAGCTGATTAAGGCTACCCTGTTAAGGGATTTTCCAACTGTTGAGGTGGTTAGAGATCAACAAGTATTACAATGATCTAGTAACAACACTCAATGCCAATACAGATCCACTCAAGCTCCTCTTCACCTTCTGCACTTACACTTTGCAAGTATCACTTCTCTCCTTTTTGTTTAGCAAGAATCATGTATCCCTTCTCTTGGATACACACACACAACTTTTGCCAACAACCTCAGAAAGAGACACAATATCGACCTTAGAGGAAAATAGATAGGTCGGTAGCATAAACCCTAAACCCTAAACCTGTTAGGTTAAGGAATTCAAATGGTTCAATCCTAACCATTGAGTACAATGCATTAAATGCAGCAGTTCTTGATCCAATCTCAAGATATTCTCCATCGTCCATTTCCACCAATTTTATGGCGGTTGATAACCCATCACACGTTATCACCATTTTACAGACTTCTCACATTCCCGAGGTAGATAGGAACAATCTCCTTCATGCAAAATCCTTCACGTACACAAGGCTTACGTGGCAACATGATCTGTTCTTTGTTACCATGCTAACTCATCATACAAAGTCACCAATTGAGCCAAACAGGCTTGAAGCACTTAAATCGGAAACCCTAAAGTTGAGACTCCCAATCGGTAGTCATACAACACTTCCATGTGCCAGTTCCCATAACTATATGCCGATTCATCATGAACAAACACACCACTTCACTTTGGCACAAATGTTGGTTCACATTGTTCTACAAGTTCTCTCATATGCTGGTTCTCACTTCTTCAGCATATTGACATCAATGACAACATACAATGTCATTATATCCTCATACCAGTTCACATAATGCCAACAATATGCCTAAAGAACAAATTTAAAGAATGTGGTAGGTTAGTTCATGAAAATGATATGTTAAGAAATAATTTTGTACAATCCCAGAGTAATTAGCAAGAGTTTGAGAGACAAAGGATAATACTAAGAGAAGATTTAACTACTACAAGTGAGTACAAAGAAAAATTCAATATCAGCTCAGCACAGCTTGATGAATTATTGAAGAGATAGAGGTAGATTGGAGATTCCAATGGACTTGGATTTGAGCAAGGAAAGAGTTCTACTACTGATAATGAAGATCAAAACCATAAGGCACCGGTAAGACAATTCAATGCTTATAAAATTCAATGGTAGATGTTTTGTTTGCAATAGATTTGGTGACATGGCTAGGCAATGTAGAAATGGAGCAAATCAGGACCCTGATTCTGCTCCTGATAAATGTTCTAAATGCAATAAGTTTGGTCATAAGATAGAAGATTGTAGAATGAATGTAAAATGCTATGATTGTGGAAAATTTGGACATATGGCTAATCAGTGTAGGTCAAGCAATTTCACTGGCTTTAGCAAAACAATTCAAAAGAACAATGTTACATGTTATGCATGTAATGAAGTTGGACATATTACTAAGTTCTGTAGAAGCAGAAATCCATCAGCTAGTAATGGAGGATCAAATGAGAAAGGAAAAGAGAAGGTTAGTGAAATCTGGCAAGATCATACTTAGATATGGGTTAGGAAGGCTGAAGAACAATCATCAGATGGGAATGTCCTGGTTACTTATCCGATAGAAGAGGCTGCTTCTGCATCGATAGGAAGCTCATATGGTAACTAAGGGAGATGCCTTAGGGTTAGGCAAAATTAATGAAGATGTTGCATATGCCCCAGGAAGAGGTTCTAGAAGATGTTCTAGACATTGAAGAGGATTGTCCGACAAGGATATGTTTTGAGAGAGATCTAGTATCTTTCACCGGCAGTCATTTATGTCAATGGAAGATTAGGTTTTTTTCTCAATGATTAAAAATCTGAATACACTTCATTGTTAATCACCCTGCATTTAGAGCGACTAAGTATGATCAGAGACTATTCAGAGGCAATCAGATTTCTTCTTAAGCGATTTCACCGGCGTTTGGAAGAATTTGTTGAAGGTTTTTACTGAGAGTGATCAAAAGGTATTTATCTTGAAACATGGAAGCAGGATCATCTTCTATTCTTGTTTTTGTTGCAAACCCAATTGTCATGGAGGCCAAGGACCTCCCTAGGCCAATTTTCAAGCGGTATCCAAATGTGGCTACACTGGAAAACTTAGTTGGAGCGTTTTCTCACGTTCTGGAGGGAGTTATGTATGTAGAGGATATTAGGGATTATATTCACTGTCATATCTATTAGATATTTGGTTAACCCCAAAGACATTAAGAGGGGGGGCAATGAATTAGTGTTTGATTGATAGATGAAAGATTTAAACTTATTTGCAACTTTATAACTGAAATTAATATATCAGTAAGCAAATAACAATGCATTAAAGAGAAACAAAAGAATCAGCATCAATGCACACCATAATACAGATATTTTTGGCAAGGAAACCTGATAGGAAAAAAAGCTCGGTGGGATTTGTGACCCATAATATTTACTCACTGGCCAATATGAATAAATATTACTTAGTACAATAGGGGCCTACACATTGAAGAAGGCCAACTACCTAGAGCTCACTGCTTAACAACAAAAATGGAGTCCCACTGACTACACAATTGGATGGTCAAATCTAATAATAATGTACAACTTCAAAATAGCATCTGCAATGCTGGATTCAGCATTGGTGTAAGCTCTATCTGATACCTCTACCAAACAACTTGCTGGTAAATGATTTTGTTTTCATAGAATAGTCTTCACTCTTCTCTTCTTCTTATTCACTCTCAAAATAAATACATCAAAGTGCATAAACAACTATCTAGTATCATATCCCTATCTCATCTCAAATATCAAATGACCTAAAAGATCTCATACATATATGAGTCTTTACAATACATCATGTCAGCCATACAAATATAATTTACATTACAAACAATATTATTGCCAAGTCGGCTTAGACTACCGGTATAATCTTTTGCTGGTGTAAACTGCAACTGGTGTAAACTAGATGTTAGTGCTAGTAGGTGAAGTTTGTTACCAGTGTAGTCTATGAACCATGTTGCCAGTTAGTTTCCACTATGTTTCCATCAATGACAACATCTACCATTCTCATCTGAGTGTATAATGCCAACAATCTCCCCCTTTGGCATTGATGGTAACACTCATGAGAAAAATAAAAAACTGAAATCCAAAACTGAAAGTGCTCCCCCTGAGCAAATGATCTCCTTCTGTTCACTTGTTACCATGCCTTACTCTATACATTTTTCTTATTATACCACTTCCCCTTTGACATCAATGACAAAGGATGTCAAAAGAATTAAAAATTCAAAAATTTACTTAAAACCCTGAAGCCAGTTATGTACAATCTGAAAAATATCTACCAAAACCAAGTTAAGACCCTATAGGAATTTTGTATTGTGGGATATTATTGTCTCTGTCTGCCTGATGATCCCAGTGAGATAATGCATCTTTTTCTCTTGTGATCTTTCTCCTTGAATTATGTCCTTGGATAGTGCATTCCGGTGTGTTAATAGATTATCCAATCTTGGACCAAGTTTATTCTTTAACTCCCATGTTTTCATCTTCAACCTTGCTTTCTCTTTTTCCTGATTTTCAATTTTCTCTTCATATGTAGCCATTTCCTGATCCAAAACTAATGTTAGTTCTGAAGAACCAATCATGTTATCTGCAATGTCATCAATCTCTTTCTGAGTTTTCCTTATCTGTTCATTAATGTCTTTTGTTAAATGATGAGGTTTGTAGGCTTCCCGGTACAATTCTTTGTTTTCTAAAATGGTGGAATTCAATGCTGGTAGTAATGAATCAATCTGTTATGTACAATCCTTTATTGTTTTGTCAAAGAATTCTTCCTTTTCCTTATTAACTCTTTCCTACATAGTTTCCTCATTTATTTTATCTTCTGTTTGAATGTTAGAAGAAATGAATTTGGAGAATGTGTCCAATTTACCTATTGAACCAACAATGTGATCTACCTTGCATGTTGGTACAATCATTTGCAAAATCGGTAGAGATTCATCAATAGACTTAAATTCTAAGGCATTGCACTTAGTTATCTTCTTGATAGAATCCAAAAGTACTTATGTTATAGTTGTCAGTCTGAAGTCTACAGTAGAAGTACTGGGAGAAGTGTTGGGTTCTGAAATAATTTTCTTCTCTTCTCTAGATACTTGTTCATCCACCTTAACCACTTCCTTATCCACTTTCTCCTCCTTATTTTCATCCTTATTCTCTATGGGTTCAGATTCGATCTATCCTTGTTCTTTCTCTGCCTGTATCTCAACATTATGTTGAGTGTCAATGGTCTTGACTAGTGAGTCGACATTTTCAACATTTAGAGATTTAGATTTCTTTTCCTCAGCAATTTCTTTATCCATTATAATATTGATGTCCTGAGTGTCAACATTCATTGTGAATAGAATATTTTAATCGAGATCAACATCATCCATTTTCACTTCCTCTGACTTCTCTTCAGGCTGATTTTGCATTTTTGTCGATGCCTCTGCTACTATCGATGGGGTGTCCTGTGCTAGTGGAGGTAAGTTGTCTTTTATTGTGAAATCAAGAATACTGCCAACCTTACTCTTACCCTTATCTTCTTTTTGATATACCTTAGTGAAGGATTTGTCAATTTTCTATCTATCGTTTTCTTCCCTTTTCTCTTTCTCAACAAAGAATATATCCCACTTATCCGTTGTTTCATCTGCTATCTCTTTTATTCTGTCAGTCATGAGGCTAACTTGCCGATGACCACTTGCAAAAATAGTCATGTTAGCTTCAACTATTAAATCATCTATTTCTTGTTTAGATTCAATAGGATGAACCACTAACAGTGCTTCAACCTTCAATTTCTTATCTAGTTCCATAGTAGACATTCTCTTGGCTTCAAGTCTCATATATAAATCATTTGGGAGAACATCTATAACTTCAATAAGAACTTTCTTATATATATCTAGATACAAAACTATACTTTCCTCAATGGCATCCTTATCAGAAGCTTTAAAAGAATGATAGAACTTACTAACATTTCCAAGATTGCCATCTTGAGTTATTTCATTGATAAGCTCTTTCAGTGAAAGTGTACTAGGTACCTTTTGTTCTGGTTTCTTCTATGTGACCTTCTTCTTGGGACCATTGGGCTCTCTCATAGCCTGTTGTTTCTTTCTTTTAGTCCTAGATTTCTTCAGTGATGGAGCAGGTGCCAGTGAGGGTTTTCTTTTCTTCCTATCCACCCTTTTGAATTCAATAGTATTGTCATTATCAGATTTGGATGACATAGCCACATAATAAATATGTGTTACCAGTTGTTGTCTTGATTTTCTTTCTTGTGCAACAACACCACTCATTGGATCAAGTTTCAAAAATCCCTTTGTAACAACTTCAACAAACTTCAAAGCATCTTTTATTACTTTGTCTCTTTTCTTCCTTTGCTTCTAAATTTCAACATCTTTTTCAATAGTTTTAGCATTGCCAAAGACCTTTTCAGTTGGTTCCAATGGAGCATCTAGGAGTATCTTGGCATAAGATTCCAAGATGTGTGAATCCACTTCATAATCCATCTCAGTTATCCAAATAGTTCTAGGTCTAACTGCCTCCATCCAAACTTCATCTATCTTAATTACAAAGCATATTAGTTTGTCATATTTGTCAACAATGCTTTAAGGGATTCTTTCCCTTTGTCTCATTTTATTTTGAAAGTCCTTAAAGTATTCTTTTACTTGCTTGTCACAATCTGAGCCCATGCCGGTAATTTCCTCCTTTATCTATTTTCCAACAAAAATATCATAGGCAAAGTCTTTGTGACCTATATCGGGAATCTACTTTGAGAAATATAGCATTAAACATACAAGTAAATTGCCAAACTTGAAAGTTCTCTTCTTATCACCTTTAATCTTATCCAAATTTTTTATCAGTTCATCTTTCAACAACTCACAAATATCAATTTTATAATTGTTGATTATCATCTCATAAGCACTATGAATGCATAGACTGGAAACCGAATTCAGCCTATTAGAATGAGCAACTTTGTATCCAATAACCATATTTGCATATTTGACATTGTTATCAGTTATATTGCTAACCCTAAGTGATCTGTTATATGATGTTGCATCGGTTAAGTTCATAACCTCTTTGTTTGGAATCTTATTTTTCTTCTTAGGCCTAGTACTGGTAGAAGGTAAACCAGTAACAACCTTAATCACTTCCTTAGTGATTTTGAAAACTGAGTCTAGCAATAAAAATTCATCGTGAACTCTGCTAAGAACATAATGGACAATCTCATTTGAAAATTCAGGAATTTGAAGGATGTCTATGAACCCTAAATCTTCCACAATCTTGTGTTTCAGTTTGACTACACCTTTTTTATTAGTGATAACATTCATGAACATGTTCTTTAAATCCTCGGACCCTAAATCTTCAATGTTATAGTGAATGTATGCCCTAGGGTCTTCAGCAAATGTAACTCCCTTCGGGATTTTTGAAAATGCACCAATGGAGTCATCCAACTTATCAAAAATCAAAAACTTATCTATCTTAGGGATTATCTTAAAGAATGGTCTAGGACACTTGATATTTTCTATAATAGTAGGGTTTGCAATGAATTCAAGAATGGAAGATGAGGAAGCCATTTCGTAAGGTAAATACCTTTTAACTGGAAACCTTGGATGCCCTGAAAAAATCTTGCTTCTTTTCTTTTTGAATGCCAGTGCTCAACTTCTGTGCTCTTCAAATACTTGAATTCTTGGTAAGTCAAAATGAGAAATTACCATGCCTTATAACCAAAAATTTAACTTACAACTACAATAAATGGTTTGTCGGCTAAGTGAATACTCAACATATCTGTCGATAAAGAAGAATTATGACTTCTTACCACCATCTGAGGGTAAAATGAATGATCTTCAATTAGTTGCCTTAACCCTAAGGATTATTCCTTAGTTAGATAAAGAATCTCCTACCGATGCAGGATTGCTCTATTATGTCGGTGCAGAGATAGATTCATCATTTCTCTAATCTCTCTTCTTGACCCAATGTTTTTTGAATTCTTGCTTGATTTCATTCACCTTTTCCTTGCCTTTATCATTAGATCCTCTATTGTTTGTCGGTACATTCTTTCTTCTGCAAAATCTTGCAATATGCCCAATCTTGTTACATGCATAACAAGTTACATTGTTTCTTTGAATAGCTTTTCCATAACCTTTCCCAGTTTGAGTTTTGAATTGATTAGATAGATGTCCAAATCTACCACAAGCATAGCATTTTACATTCATTTTGCAATTGTTTGAGTTATGACCATATTTATTGCATTTGGAACATTGACTGGTGGATGAGTTTGTATTCTAATTATTCCTAAATCTACATTGATTTTCTCTATGACCAAATTTGTTGCAATTAAAACATTTTCCATTGAATTTATAAGCATTAGGTTGCCTTATCGATTTGTTGTGATCATGATTGTTTGTAGTTTTGGAACTTTCTCCATGTTCAAATCGAAGTCCAATTGTTTCTCCATCAGGTTTTTGACTTTTCAGCATATCATCAAGCTTGTCTGAACTCTTTTTTAATTTGTCCTTGTATTCATTTGTAGTGACCAACTCACTTCCTAAAGTGCCAACTTGTCTCATAAGTTCCTCTTTGGTATGTTGTATGTGAGTCAATTCTGTTTTAAGCATATCATTATCATAACTAAGCCATAGAGATTCATCTGATCTTTCATTAAGTCTTTTGACCAAATCTTCTCATTCTTCTTTCTATTTTCAATATCCTTACATAGTCTTATGGTTAAATCTTGCATCTCATTCTTCATGTTACCGTTCTCTTGTCTAAGTTTCTCTGCAATATCTCTGAGAGTTTCTTTTTCTTCATCATCTTGTTTTTGCAGTTGCACATGTAATTATTTTTTCTTATGCTTTGCTATGACCATGTTTTCTTGAAGTGCTTTGACGAATTCCTAAGAAGATCAGAGTTCATCTTCCAATTTGATATTCTTCAATTTTTCTGTATCAAAATCTTCAAGAGCCACTTTCAACTATTGTCTCAAACTTTCCATCAGTACCAGTTTCAGAATCTTCCTCAGGCTAGTAGGCTTTTGCAAATAGAGGACCAGGCTCTGATACCAATTGTTAGATATTTGGTTAACCCCAAAGACACTGAGAGGGGGGGGTGAATCAGTGTCTAGCTAGTAGATTAAATATTTAAACTTATTTATAATTTTATAACTAAAATTCATATACCAGTAAGCAAATAACAATGCAATAAAGAGAAACAAATGAATCATCATCAATGCACACCATAAAACAGATATTTTTGGTGAGGAAACCTGGTAGGGAAAAAACCTCAATGGGATTTATGACCCACAATATTTACTCACTAGCTAATATGAATAAATATTACTTAGTACAATAGGGGCTTGCACATGTAGGAAGGTCAACTGCTTAGAGCTCACTGCTCAACAACAAAAATGGAGTCCCACTGACTACACAATTGGATGGTTAAATCCAATAACAATGCACTACTTCAAAATAGCATCTGCAATGCTAGATTCAGTACTGGTTTAAGCTCTATCTGATACCTCTTCCAAAAACCTTGCTGGTAAATTATTCTTCTTTCACAGAATATTCTTTGCTCTACTCTAATCCTTATTCGCTCTCAAAATAAATACATGAAAGTGCATAAACAACTATCTAGTATCATATCCCTGTCTCATCTCAAGTATCACTTACATACACACATACCTACACACATTACTTACTTCTATATATATCAAATGACCTACAAGATCTCATACATATATGAGTCTTTACAATACATCATGTTAGCCATACAAAAATAATTCACATTAAAAACAATATTATTTCCAAGTTGGCTTAGACTGCCGGTATAATCTTTTGCCAATGTAAATTGTAGCTGGTGTAAACTGGATACAAGTTCCAGTAGGTGAAGTCTATTGCTGGTATAACCTATGAACCATGTTACCAGTTAGTTGCCACTATGTTGCCATCAATGATAACATCTACCATTCTCATATGAGTATATAATGCCAACAATAACAAGGACTTGGGAACTTCAGAAATCAAGGGAATGTATATGAGTGAGCTAATGGGAGAATTTGGAAAGATCAAACCAACATATAAACATATTGAAGAACTAGGGTTTACAGACATTCTGGATATTCCAGAGTTTGAGGATGAGATAATTAGATATGTACTAAGAAGAGTACATGGGGAATACATATGGCTAAACAGACCTTACAAAATCACCAAGGAAGCCATCTAGGAAATCACTGGTTTGCCATTGGTAGGGCAACATCCAGACAAGAAAGTTTCAAATAACTTCGTGAGGAAGATCATCGACGCTACATCTAACAACAGATCCATGAAAGTGAGAACTATCACCGACACTGACATCAAATTTGGTAGCATTATTATTGGATATAAGGTAACTCAATCAAACTGACTGAATTCTGTTTCCAGTTCATGCATTTTGGCTGCATAAAAAATGATGAGAGATAATGTTAAGCTAGATCTATGCGGTTGGATGCTTGATGAGTTGTTAATCAACTTAGGAAAGATTAATGGTGAGAAGAAGGGCACTTTCTGGTATGGAAACTAATTAGTTTGATTGATGCTATATTTTATGAATGATTCACCTGGTTCTAGCAAGAGACAATGGGCTTTTTACATTCTGATAGGAAGACAATTGAAGCAGTCAATTGCTGCATTAGGAAGCCAGAGAGATGATAAGGTATGGGGTTATTTTATGGATTTCAAAAATCTATGATGTCTAGGGTAAGGGTACGTAAGCATATTGTAGAGAAATATTCTACTAATATTTTCTTCATGGTGAAGAAGGATGAGACTCTCATGGAAGCAGTTAAGCCATGAAAGATTGGGATCAAAGAAATGGGCTATGAGTTAGATGCACAGATTCTTGATGCCTATGCAAAAATGCTAATTGATGCACCAATAGATGAGGCAGAGAATCCCCATGGAATTGCAAAAGAAAAAACTCAAGAGGTTGAAACAAAGTTCAACCAGAAGAAAAGAGAGAAATAAGAAGGAAAAGAAAGTAAGTTTGTGCAGAAGGTCTCAAAGGACATCAAGGCACTAATTGATGATGTCCCAGAGAAAGGAAGAAAGAGGAAGGATCTAGAAGTTCATATTGAGCCTGTTACTGTAGAATCTGAGTCAGAGGATGACACACTGTTAGCATTTAAGAGGGTTGTTAGGAAGAAACTAGAGGAAACAAAGGTGGAAGAAAAGAAGCAACCAATTAGGAAGGTCACAATCAAGCTATTGGCACAGAAGCAAGCACCTAAAGCTACACCTGTAGCTGCATTCGGTACTGCCAAGAGGAAGAAGAAGGATGACACTGATTTTGGTAAGGTTTCACCTAAAACTTGTGAAAAATTGGTAGAGGAAATCACAAAAGATGGCATACTAAAGAATGTTAAATTGTATTATGAAAACTTAGAGGAGGATGAACAAAGAGAGGTAGAAGAAGCAACCCTATTATACTTGGATATCTATATGAAATCCTTAATAGAGATAGAAAATCAAATACCGACTAAGTTATATAACATGTTAGATGCTAGAAGATTATCTGCTATGCAAGCAGATAAACACATTAAATTTCAAGAACTACTAGCTATCTATGTTATTATAGCTCCAGATGAAATGGAAAAGACACTTGAGGTAGTTGACAAATTTTTTCAATAGAAAACATAGGATAACTAGTTTGATGCTAGGGAGAGTGAATGAAATAATAAAGGAAACTCAAAAAGAATGGATTAATTTTTGGGAGAAAACAGAGGATTATTTACTTCACCAGAAACCAAGATAGACATTGTAGATACCCCAGTTGAAGGAAAAGAAAAGGGGATTATGGGCACTTCACCATCAGTTTTGAAAAATATTAAGATAGTGGAAATTGAGCCACCGGTAAATACAAATGTACAGAGAAATATTGAGAATGAACAAGCTAACATTGTATAGGATATGGATATTGAGGATAATTGTCCTCCGGATACAAATGTACTAATTGAGGATACTGTTCCTATAGAGGAACCAACAATTACACAGACTGCACCAGGTGGTGAAGCCACCAATGCAAGTGAAGAGGTTATAAAGGATAAAAAATCAGAGGAGAAAACATGAGAATCCGACAGGGAGCCAATTTTTGGCCCATCATTATTGTCAATTGACACTTCTTGAGTAGAAAAGAAAACTATCACAAAAATGAGTCCCACTAAACTAATGATGGTGGCTACTCAAAAATTGATGAAGGAGGGATCCACAGACAAGGGGATTATAGATCAATCAATCACTATTCTACACAGATTGGTCCTGTAATGTAAGATTGAAAATGAAGCGAGCCTTTCTGACAAGCTTAAGGTAATCACTAAGCAGATATCAAAATACTTTTAATCCTTACAACAAATCTCTAATCGGTAAGCACTAGAAAAGTTTACTTAGGCTAAGAGAGTTGCTTTTGATCAGGTAATTGAAATAGAGAAGAAAAAGATTGAGGAGAAGCTAATCCTAATAGAAAATTCTTTGAAACAATGTACAAATATATATAGGGTATGTTGTAACACTGAGATACTTACGACAAATGTAGATAAAAAGATAAAAGAGATTCAGGAGAAAATTGCAAGTATTGCTAACTCTTTTGATGGATTAATTTCATTGACTACATCAATTGATGGTCAAATTTTGATCTTGGAGAACCAAATTTATTCTCTTGAGAAGGAAAGAGAAAAAATAATTTGAAGAGCCAGAAGTCTGAGAGGCTTGGTGAGTCCACGATTGGATTCACTTTGCATACACAACAAAGAATGCATGGATATGGTGGGAAAGCCCACGCCGGAAGGGGTAAATGAGAAAGAATCTTTTGCACATTTATTGAGTGGACTTGTATTTATTTCAAGCACATTCAAAACTAGTTGGGATACTTATGTGGAGTTATTGGAGAAGGCTTATCCAGAAATTTTGAAATTGGTCAAGCTCCAATAAGACATTTTTGGAGGTATTCATTCTACAGATCTTATTCTTTGACTTTTTTTTCAGGAATTGATGTCAAAGGGGGAGTAGTATAAATGTGAAAAAGAATAAAAGAGTTGCATACATTAGGGGGAGTTATGGAGTTTTCAAGTTTTTGGAGATATGGAGTATTTTGCATATTCAGCTCAGGGGGAGCAGGGTAGGGTAGGATGAAACCGACAAATGAAACCTTGACTATTTTTCACATGAGTGTTGCCATCAATGCCAAAGGGGGAGATTGTTGGAAATTGACACTCTATTGGTTGGTTTCACTATGTTTTCATTGATGGCAACATGATTTTGTGTTTTGGTTTCATATGGTGTACCGACAGGCACTTCACAGATTCTACACCGGCACTGGTAGGTCAGAAAGATTTCTTTGGTCATCGGCAATGCAGGCCGACATGATATAGTAAAGGTTATCGGTATTGGAGGCTGATATATCTTGGATCTAGCATCGGAATTTTTTTTTAATGCTTATACATTTATGTTATCGGGCAGATATATAATCAGATATTGTATATATCTTTGTAAGCTAACATAAGGCATAAAATTTGTATAGGGTATATAGTTCAATTTGATTAAGATCATTATGAATGGATATAATGTATATGCAAATGTAATATGATGCAAAATTATTCAGAGAGATTATGTATGTGAGGAATTTATTGTAAGGATTATTCCTGAAAAGGGGTTTAGGGTTTCAGACTGGAACATACATAGCTTAATCTAGAACTATATTCTGCCATAGAAGATGTTATCTTAGTAGTTCACACTTCTCTGTATTGTTGTCTAGAATTTTATGTAGTTGCTAAGGCTCCTATTGTGATTGAGTAGTGTTCTCTAGGCTGTAAGCCTTCCTGCAAGTGCAAGCCCTTCATATTTTGTAATATCACTCCATATGGCTAGTGGATTGATATTGTGGGTCACAAATCCCATTGTGGTTTTTCCTCTTTGAGGTTTTCCATGTATAAATCTGTGTGTTGTGATTCTCATTTATGTGTTTGGCTTATTTGTTACTTTACTTATTTCAATTTTGTATGTACTGGTATACCAGTTGGTATATGAATGTTTTAATAAGGCTAAAATCTACAGTTCTGGTATAACATAGATTCACCCCCCCTCTCAATTTTATTGGTTTCCAATAGTGTTTGCATCTATGAATTGTACACAAGCTTTTTGGATGAGACATGTTTTGGAAGGTTTTAAGCAAAATATGACTGAACTGGTGATTATTTATTATGACAACATCAGTGCTATAAATATTTTCTAAAAATATGGTGTTACATTAAAGGAATAAACATATTGAGTTGAAATATCACTTTCTAAGGGAGAGAGTACAAGAGAAGCAAGTGAGAATGGAACATGTGTCTAGCAAAGAGCAGTTAGCAGACATATTCACTAAACCTTTGCCTAAGGCAACCTTTGAATATCTCAGAGGTAAATTAGAGGTTAGGCCCCTACACAAGACCAACTAAGATGTAGGTGATGCATCAATCCAGTGGACTTATTGAATATTTTTCACTATGGATTGATGAGATGTGGGCTACTCCTCAGGGGAAGAAGCTAAGATGAGGTCAGCAGAGATGATGGAGACAACAACAACATCGATGATGTTATAAGATGCATTTGCACCTTTGGAATTGCTGTCAAAGGGGGAGAAGTAATATGACCGGGAGTAGACATGGAAGAGGTAATATAACCGATAGAAGATCATACAAAGGAGGAGAAGAGAAAGTAAAGCATGATGAGTTTGATGGTGATTCTTTTAGTGCTGTCATCAATGGTAAAGGGGGAGAATGTTGGCATGATTGGAATAACTCATGATGATATATTGAAGGAATATTGGTGATGATATAGTTGATATGATAAGGAGAATGATGGCATGGTGATGTATGACCGATATAGATTGAGATATTGGTTGGTGACTTGGTGATCAATTATTTGTGTTGTCATTGATGACAACTATGAAAATTGTTTATTCTTGATTACTTTTTCATATAGGTTTACTAGTGTAACCTAACCAATAATGGAAAAATTTGGTGAGATGAACTTATGCAGCTAACAGAAAACTTGGCAAATAGGACTTTAACTGGTAAACATGAAACAATGTAATACTTAAGCAATTGGTTTTGAAGATTGATGAGGAATTAGGTGTTGCGGTTTGAAACATGTGTTTATATCATTGTAATGACTCTATGACTAGAACCGCATCATGTTTTGATGATCAGAAGTCATGTTTGTGATTTACTATTCTATTTTCAGTAGGGTTTTAGCAAGGTTTTAGAACCGGTAACAAGATCTCTTAACCGGTGATGCTTTATGGTCTGGCAGTGAATTTCATTATGTTCATAACTTGATGGTGATGTGTCACAACCTATGTGAGAAATTAAAATACTTTTTTGGCATGATTAAGGATGGAGTTTCTTGGGAAAGAGAAAAGAGCATAGAAGAATGTTTTAAGGGTTTAACTACTTATCAGATCGATGTGCGGTGTCATGTTATGATTGTTCAATAGTTGAAATTGTCTTGATATTTGTTTTAGTAATCTATATGATGATTTGTAATGATCTGTGATGATCTATGATGTGAATTCATTTGAATATCGATGTATCTAGGGCTTTGTAACTAACAAAGATGTAAACTGTATTTAGGGCAGTTTTGATGAAGTTTATTGTTTCGGTAATTTGAGAAAAGAGTGTGTAGCCCAACCAGAGGTGTGTGTCTACAAGAGTGAAGCAGATTGGAGTTGAAGTGGATCTAAATAAGCAAGTAGGAAGTTCTATTTCCATATCATTCATCTATTGTCCCCTAAAAGTTGCAGCAGGTTCAAAATCCCTTAACCAGGTAGGTCCTAACAAGCCTTGTTCATGTAAATCCCTTAATCGGGTAGCTCAACAAATTGAGTTTAAATCCTCTTGAAAGGTTGCTTATAACAAGGAAAAGATTCTAGTAGAGCTCATATTGTAAATCCCTTGATCAGGTGACTCCTAACAAGGTTTGCTCCTAACCGGACATCATTGTAAGCTCCTAACAAGGCACATTTCAAAATAGTAATATTATCTTGTGGGTACCAATTCCCACTGTGTTTTTTCCCATTTGGATTTCCAAATGAAAATATTGGTGTTCATATGGTGATTGATTTGTGCTTGTATTAAGTTGATATCTTTCTATTGTATGCATGATATGGAACACTTAAATGAGAAGTTTGGTAAATCTGATTAGTAGATTGATTTCAGTGGCTATCAGTACTGGTTATGATCTATTTTGGTGAAGTATTGATCAGTTTGGTTTAAGATTTCAGTTTGTTGTTAATACTAATTCACCCCCCTCTTAGTATTAATCAGTTCCTCTAAATAACAGAGAGGTGTCAAAGCTATCAGCCCCACAATGCAACATGAACTATTAGATCAAGGATGGGACCTAACAATGTTTTTAAAAGGGAAGCACTTTGCTCGCATCTCATTGTATTGTTCCCATGTGATGTTAGAAGTTTCAAGAGTGGTATTATCCTTGTGACATCGCACGATGGTGACATGTAGCATGCCCCCCATCCATTATCAAGGAAAAATCTTTGGTTGCAACCTTGTGGTGTTAGTGTTGCCAAGACCTTGTTAGCACTACAATACTATAATATGATGACACATGGTCATCTTTATAAAAGTAAATGTTGATTTACAAGGAGCTCATTGGATGAAATATTACATACATGCTAAAATATTTTTTAAATAAAATATTCTAATCTTAGTCATCTAATTTTATACAATCCTCATAAATTGATGGCTCCCATTCAAACCTAAAGAATGGTTAGTTCACTGGTGTAGTTTGAACACAAATTGTAGTAATGGTGAAATGACTAGAGTTGGTTAGATTCTGAGCTATTGTGGGTGAATAAATATGCAATCTAGATTGTTATGCTTTCCACAATTTATTGCACTAGGCTATATTACTAATTTGAGCTCTAGAGAAATTTTTTAGAGAGAACTAGGATTTGCAAGAAAATTGAAGAAAATTTCGGTTTGAACAGTAAGTGAATCCAATTCTCAAATCTCTTATAGATTTATGATTAGATTTTTTAGTTGAATAAATTCTATGAGAAATTAAGGATCTAAGTTGAACTCATAGATAGTTAAAAAGAAACCCTAGGTTGTAGAGTTCAAAACCCTTGTTTTCACAGAAACAAAGAATTAAAAAAGAGAAAAAAGGCATTAGCTTCTAGTTTCTCTTAGAAGATGGATGCAAATTTTCTAAACAATTGGAAGGAAAAAAAGGACCATTTCCATCACATTACCTTGAGGGTATAGAGGACATATTTCTAGATGATCTAGTTGTGTAAGGGATGCTAACTTGCTAGACACAAGAAGGAACTTATTTGAGCACTGGTATTATAAAAGACATGCAAAATTCCAATTGAGAAATGCCTAGATATTGGAAATTGGAAAATTAGCAGTACCTAATGTGTTTGTGGATGCCAATTTTCATGAGAGTAGTTGTGTGAAGATATGACATTGGGAAGATAATTGTGTTGACAACCACTGGCTAGGAAATGATCAATTTATCTAAGCTAGAAATTACACGAGTTTTTAATTTGAAGAGGATTTTAATATGCACATTCATCCATACAAGGGTGTGGTGATCCCTAGGTTTACACTTAAGGGTCCTAGAAGTTCAATTATCCCAATTTCAAATCTAGAAAAGGAACCTTTTTCTTTAGATACTTTTGAAGATTATTTTTTGAAAACATATTATACTCTTTGTCAAATTCTAGGCCATTGTACTATGTATTGGATGCATATTCCTCTATTGTACATAACTGTTGATATACAAGATCCAATGGTAAATATAGAGTTTGACTACGCAATATTCTTAGCAATAGGAATGTGTGAAAGCTTAGTTCTAGCAATGACACATCTTGAAATATTTGAGTTGAAATGGTACTCCTTGTTGGTATTTTATTGAAGATTGCATTGATGAACTATTGCATTGTCCTTGATGTCAATTGTAATCGGTAATGATGTTGTTATGATTTTGTTTTGCAACTGGTAGTTGAGCAAGTGAAGGAAGCTGATATTACTTTAGAAGTTGTTAGATCAACTAGTAACCCTACCTATTGATGTTCCAAACCCTAACCGATAGATCTTGGTGAGTCAGTTGTATTGGTTTATGATCAAATGATGATCAGTAATGATTATACCACATACTCATGTTGTATGTGATTAGTTTCAAGTGGTTTTTGGTGCATAGAGATAACAATTTTACCTCAGGAATGAGTGAGTACATTGCATGATGAGGAAGCCGTGTGATGAGTTACAGGAATCGATGAAGCAGTGATCAAGGAGCGATTGAGGTTGTCTTGAACAATGTGTTGATGATTTCTATGTAATCAAAAGTCATACTTGAACCGATTTATTTGTAATCTTTATGAGATCTTAGGTTTGTTATGTGTTACCGACCTATTGTTTTGCTTATAAGGTCGATGAGGTGTTTTGTTGTAGTGTTGGAAATTTTGGTTAAGTGTTAGTGTGAATGATTATCAAACTAGGAGGAGCATCTGTAGTATGTGTGAAGGCAGATAGGAGTATGAAAAGGATCTGATCAAGCAGAGTAGTGCCATTTACCAAATCAACAAACCCCTATTGTTCTCTAACAATTACAATAGTTAAATCCCTTAACCAAGTAAGCTTTAATAGGCTTAGTGCTATCTAAATCCTCTAACAGGTGATCCATTAGTGTGGATTTCAAATCCTCTATCGAGGTTACTCCTAACTGGGTATTGCTTCTAATAGGGCATTATAGTCAATCCCTTAACCAGGTGGTCCATAACAAGATTTTTTTCTAAGAGGACATTTTGTAAAGCTTTAACAGGATTGGCTCCTAATAGGGCAAACTTCAAAAGAGTTCAGAATACTTGTGGGTATTCATCCCCACCATGGTTTTTCCCATTTGGGTCTTCCATATCAAAAATCATTATGTCAAGTGATGAATGGTTTTTGAGGTTATGTTTGATATGGTTAATTTTCTTAACTATTAAATCAACTTAGTTATGATAAGATGACCTATAGTTATCTGAAATATGCTTTTACTATTGTCAGTAAAGTATTTTGATGTTTTGGTTAAATGGTTTGGGAGTTTCATAGCTATTATACTATTATTTTGATATGCCAGTCAAACCGGTAAACTATTAGAGCTATTGCAGTTTGTAGTTCAGTGTTGGAACCAGTTTGTTTAGAGATTGACTTGCGAGATTGTTTTTGTGTTTGGTGAAAGTTTAGTCAGTTTTCTATCTATTGATTCACCACCCCAATCAGAAGTTGTTTGGATCCTTATTGACTCAATATATCATCAATTGGTATTAGAGCATTTCAAGTCCTCTAGTGTCTAAGCCTAATAGATTGAGGTAAATATATAAAAGAACATGATGAAGAAAGAAGGTTTGAAGTTTAATAGGGAAAACTACATAATATGGAGTGATAGGATGAAAATATATATCAAGAGTCTAGGAAGTCAATACTGGGAACATGTTGTTACACAATATACTACACCTAGTGGGACTTTGTCTAATGATCAAAAGAAAGAGCAACAAGATAATAATCAAGCATTGGAGGCCATAATCAGTACTTTGTCTGATTCAAAGTATGTTGATGTCCATGGTCTGGAGATTGCTTATGATGTGTGGATGAAACTTGAGGAAATCTATAGTGCTGATGAGCATGTGAAGATTGCCAAAGAAGAGAGTCTGAGAGGTAAATTTGATGACATGCAGATGGCTGAAGGTGAGAATATTCAACAGTATGGTCAAAGGATCAAGGAGATAGTTGGTGAGATCAAGAGTCCTGGTGGTAAAGTTGAGGATGCCACAGTGGTTAGTAAGGTGTTGAGAACCCTTCTACCAGCCTATGCTATCCGAGTTGCAACCATTCAAGAGCTAAAGTCTATTGATAAAACAAAGGTAACTCTTAACTCCATCATTGGTAAACTTACTACATTTGAGTTAAATGGTTATGATGGTAGTGCTTAGAAATCTGAATCTGCATTTAGAGCTTTGGTTTCTAACCCACCTGTGAGGAAAAGTAGAGATGTCAGTCACAATTATGAGTCTAGATCTAGTAGAGAAGTTGATGATGAAGACAGTTTGATTGAGCTTGAAGCATTGTTGGCCAAGCGGTTACCCAGAGGTACTAGTAAGTATAGAGGTAAATTACCTTTGAAGTGTTTTGCATGTAACAAGATTGGACATATTGTAGCTAACTGTCCTAATGGTGACAATAAGCATAAGCATGAGAAGTACAAGAAGTACAAAGGAAAAGGCAAAAGAGATTGCCTCATTGTAGTTGATGGTGGAATCATTGATGAGGAATCTAAGGGAGATGCTAATGAAGACATTGTCTTTGTTTCCATTAAAGAGGAGACATCTGATCAAAAGGCATTAGTTTCTTGAATGGATAGATCTGATGATTGGATCATAGATAGTGGTTGTTCACACCACATGACTGGTGATCAGAGTAAATTTCTTACTTTGAAGGAATTTGATGGAGGAGTTGTGAAATTTGGAAATGACTCACCCTGCATGGTAAAAGGAAAGGGAACCATTTCTTTTAATGGAAAGAGCAGTGCAAATGATGTCTTCTGGGTTGGGTTGAAAGATTAGAGCATAATCTGTTGAGTGTAGCTCAACTAAATGACAAAGGTTATCCATTGGAATTTAAAAATATAATGTGCAAAATATATGGGAGCAAAGGTGAACTGATTGCAACTGGAAAGTAGACAAAAGGTAACCTGTTTCACCTGAATCCTAAAGTCAACAACTATTTAATTGATAAAGTAGATGATAATTGGCTTTGGCATCAGAGATTTTGTCATATAAATTTTGATAGCATTGTCAAAGCCAGTAAGTCCAGGTTAGTAAGAGGTTTGCCTCAGTTAGACAAGCCAGTGAATGCTCTATGTAAGGAATGTCAGTTACAGAAGATGGCATCCTTAACTTTAAGAGAAAATCTTTCTCAGTAGAACATTTATTAGATTTGGTTCATACAGACCTTTGTGGACCAATAAGGACTAAAAGTATTCAAGGTGATAGATATTTTATGATCTTCACTGATGATTGTTCAAGAATGATGTAGGTCACATTCTTGAATGACAAAACAAAAGCCTTTAGTAAGTTTAAGGCATTCAAGGCCTTAGTTGAAAAGGAAAGTGGTAAGAAGATAAAGTGTCTGAGGACTGATCAAGGAGGTGAATTTACTTTTGAGGAATTCACTAGATATTGTGAAGACAATGGAATTAAGAGGCAACTCTATGCACCTAGAACACCACAACAAAATGGTATTGCAGAGAGAAACAAACGGTCAGTTATTATGCTAATACAAGGAGATGTAGCAAAAATTTTTTGGAGAGAAGCTGTCAGCATAGTTGTATACACTATGAACCAGATATTGGTAAAGAGAGGTAAGGATAAAACTCCTTATGAATACCGGCATGGTAGGTCACCTAATGTCAGTTATTTTAAGATTTTTTGCAGTAAATGTTTTATCAAGAGAGGTGACTATGTTGGTAAGTTTGATGCTAAGAGTGATGAAGGCATATTTCTTGGTTACTCCACCAAGAGTAAAACCTATAAATGTTACAACAACCGGACAAAGAGAATCATTGAAAGTGTTGATGTCCATCTAAATGAGTGTCCTGAAGTTTTAAGAAAAACTAGTGAGGAGAAGAAGGAAGATGAACCTTACATTTTGATTTTGGAACCAGAACTGGTGAAGCCAGAAGTTGATGAAGTGAATGTTGTAGTACCAGTTCAACTGGAATAGGTAGATTTTGCAGAAGGAGATGATGATAGTGAGGAAGAAGAACCTAAAAATAATGAACATGTCATTCCAAGGTACGTGAGACTCAATCATAATCTTGACCAGATTATTGGAGATAAAGATGTTGGAATATTAACCAGAAGAAGAATTAGAGAGAATTATTGTATGATCTCCACTATTGAGCCTAGAAATGCTAAGGAAGCCTTTGGAGATGATCAATGGATCAAAGTTATGGAAGAGGAGCTTGATCAGATTGAGAAGAACAATACATGGACCCTACTACCTAGACGGGTGAATAAAAATGTGATAGGTACTAAATGGGTTTTCATGAATAAATTGAATGAAGATGGAGTAGTAGTCATAAATAAAGCAAAATTGGTATGCAAAGGTTATGCACAGGAAGAAGGAGAATACTATGACGAGAAATTTGCACTAGTTGCTAGATTGGAAGGTGTTAGGACTCTACTTGCATTTTTCAGCATATAGGGGATTCAAAGTATATCAAATGGATGTGAAGTCAACATTTCTAAATGGAATACTGGAAGAGGAAATATATATTGAACAACCAAATGGTTATGCTTTGACTGATGCAAAGGATATGGTATGTAAACTAAAAAAGGCTCTATATGATTTGAAGCAAGCACCAAGAGTATGGTATGAAAGACTACATTCACACCTGATGATGATAGGTTTCCAGAGAACCAGTGAAGACAATAATATATATCTCAAGACTCAAGGAGATAAGATATTAGCTAGTGAAGTGTTTGTGGATGATATCATTTTTGAAGGCAATGATGACATGAGTGATGACTTTGCAAATGAGATGAAAAGTGAATTTGAAATGTCTCTGGTAGGAGAGATAAAATTCTTCATAGGTTTACAAATTCAACTGATGAAGAGTGGTATCTTTATTACATAGTCCAAATATATGAAAGAGGTATTGAAGACATTTGGAATGAGTGACTCTAAACCAGTTGGGACACCAATGGTTATAGGTTATAAACTGTCTAAGGAGGATGATGCCAAATCTATTGATGAAAAGGAGTACAATTCAATGATAGGGAAACTATATTATGTTGTTCATAGTAGATCGGATATTGCTCATGCAGTTGGATTAGCTGCCAGAGTTCAGAAGAACCCTAAGGAGACACACATGATTGCAACTAAAAGGATATTCAAATATTTGAAAGGTACTATTGATTATGGATTATGGTATCCATATGTAGGTAACTTTGATTTGAAGGTTTATACAGATGCAGACTACATAGGAAATGTTGATGACAAGAAGAGCATAACAGGTGGTGCATTCTTTCTTGGAGGAAGACTTGTATCGTGGAGCAGCAAGAAGTAGAGTTGTATATCATAGTCCACTACTGAAGTTGAATAATTTGCAACATATATGAGTTGTACCCAGGAAATATGGATGAAACACATTCTAAAAGGATTCAAGTTGAAGATCATAGAACTAGTAAAGATTTTATGTGATAACACCAGTGCAATAAATATCTCAAAGAACCCGGTGTTGCATGCTAGAACCAACCATATTGAGCTGAAATATCATTTCTTGAGGGAGAAAGTGCAAATAAAAGATGTGTTACTGGAGCATGTATCTACTAAGGAGAAGCTAGCAGATATCTTTACTAAACCTCTGCCTAAGACTAATTTTGAGTATCTTAGAGGTTAGCTAGGGGTTGTGCTCCTACATGAGGTCAATTGAGCAGATGTAGAAGACATCAGTCCCATAGATAATTGAAGAATCTTCAAGCAGGATTGGTGTAGAGTGGAGTTCTTCCACAAAGGGAGCATCAAGTTGCAGATTGTTGATGTAGAATAGTTAAGTATGACACTGCATATTTTACTTTCACTTTGGCATTGTTGTCAAAGGGGGAGAAGAACTGTATGATTTATAGAGAGAGGAACTATAGCTAGTTACCAATTGAAAACATGGAGACTCAGTTGAAGGAGAGTACATGGTAAAATGTAAACCAAAATTCCTATACCTATGTATGTGTATTACTCTCAATTATTACAATCAAGGGTATTGATATGTGTATTACCATCAATGACAAAGGGAGAGATTGTTAGTATTTGATTGAAGATTGCATTGATGAACTATTGTGTTGTCATTGATGTCAATTGTAACCAGTAATGATGTTGTTATGATGTTTCTTTGCAACCAGTTGTTGAGCAAGTGAAGGAAACCGATATTACTTTAGAAGTAGTGAGATCAACCGGTAACCCTACCTGTTGATGTGCCAAACCCTAACTAATGGAGCTTGGTGAATTGGTTGTATTGGTTTATGATTAGATGATGATCGGTAATGGTTATGCCACATATTCATGTTGTATGTGATTAGTTTCAAGTACTTTTTGGTGCATAGAAATAATGGTTGTATCTTGGGAATGAGCGAGTACATTGCATGAAGAGGAAGCCGCGTGATGAGTTATAGGAATCGATGAAGCGACAATCAAAGAGCGGTTGAGGTTTTCTTGAACAATGTGTTGATGATTGCTATGTAATCTAATCGTCATGCTTGAACTTATTTGTTTGTAATATCTATGAGATCTTAGGTTTGTGATGTGTTACCGACCTATTTTTTTTATTATAAGGTTGATGAGTTGTTTTGTTGTAGTGTTGGAAATTTTGGTTAAGTGTTAGTGTGATTGATTGCCAAACTAGAAGGAGTATCTATAGTATGTGTGAAGGCAGATAGGAGCATGAAAAGGATCTGATCAAGCATAGTAGTGCTATTTACCAGATCAACAAACCCCTGTTGTTCTCTAACAATTAAAATAGTTCAATCCCTTAACCGAGTAAGCTTTAGTAGGCTTAGTTCTATCTAAATCCTCTAATCAGGTGATCCATTAGCTTGGATTTCAAATCCTTTATTGAGGTTACTCCTAATAGGGTATTGCTTCTAACATGGTATTATAGTTAATCCCTTAATTGGGTGGTCCCTAACAAGATTTGTTCCTAATAGGACATTTTGTAAAGCTTTAATAGGCTTCGCTCCTAATAGGGAAAACTTCAGAAGAGTTTAGAATACTTATGGGTATTTATCCCCACTGTGGTTTTTCCCATTTGGATTTCCACGTCAAAAAACATTGTGTCAAGTGGTGAATGGTTTTTGTGGTTATGTTTGATATGGTTAATTTGCTTAAATGTTAAATCCACTTAGTTATGATGAGATGACCGACAGTTATCTCAAATATGATTTTACTATTGTCAATAAAGTATTTTGATGTTTTGGTTAAATGGTTTGGGAGTTTCAGAGTTGTTATACTATTATTTTGATATGCCAGTTAAACTGGTAAACTACCAGAGCTATTGGAGTTTGTAGTTTAGTGTTTGAACTAGTTTGTTCACAAATTGACTTGAGAGATTGTTTTTGTGTTTGGTGAAAGTTTAGTCAGTTTTCTATCTACTGATTCACACCTCCCCATCTTAGTAGTTGTCTGGATCCTTATTGATTCATCATATCATCACTCCTTACTCTATCATATGTTTTGTGGAGAGGTAAAGGATTATGGGATGAGAGGTTGTAGGTTAGAATGAAATATGACAATGAAAACATTCTCGCAATCCAATGTTGGACATACATTTGGGATAAGAAATATGAAATGCATTTTTTTTAATCTTTGAACAATATTTTGTGCAAAAGGTCTTAAGTTACTTTGGTGGGCCAAAATTCAAAATTCTAAGAGAAGTAATGGATTCCCTCATGCTGGATGAGAGAAGATTGGTATCTCCTTATAAATGCAACAATGATCAGGATATATGGTACATTTGTTCAACCCCATGTGCTTCCAAAGTACATGCTAAGAAGACTAGCTTACTTGGATATTATATGGAAGCTAAACAAAGTTGATAAATTCAATTTCAGAAAGAGTAGAGAAGGTTAATTCTTCCCAACTTCAGTTAAATTTAGAGACTCCACTATTGCAAACAAAGATAGCCTAGATTGAACCTATTATATATTACAATCACATATAATGGGGTATGAAAGGGAAAATTATTTTGACCTAGAGAGATTCATGGCCCATGTAAAGAAAATGGGGCTTTATCATGTGATGTTTTTTATTTAGGCAAAAACATGTTTTGAATGGACTATGAAACCCTTTACAAAAGCAAAGATTTGTCTAGCCTTAACAAGAAGTTAAGCCAAAAATATCATTAAAACTAAATATCCCTTTAAAAGATATTAACCACATTACAACAAAACTAGATACATAAAAACCAACAGAACCAACATAGACACAACAACAAGACAACCCTAAACTAGCAGGTTCATAGCCTGCTCCATCTCTTTTTCAATCTCTATCATAGTGTTGGTGATCTTCTTGAGCTTTTGAAAATCAAGAGGAGGCCCAACTGCCTTTGTCTTCAACATACCCCTGGTCCATTTGCTAGGTCCCAAAGATATGTCTTCCTTAATATTAGCATCCATCTCCACCACATCCTTCAAATGGAACTACTCTTCAAAGATTCTTACCATTATTTTGAAGCTCTCCACAGTGGCACCAACCACCCCACAACTAGTTTTAACAACCACTTTGATGGATTCCTTGATTTTAGCATTTTGGTCTTCTAGAGTAGCCATTCTGACTTCATAGCCTTTCTTGAAGTTATTGAGTGCCTCCATAGTAGTTTTAAGGCATTCAATGATAGACGCCTTCTCCTTCTCAAACCTGGGGGTAATCTCATTTGACACCTGCCCTTTCTCTAACTACTTAATATTATCTTTGATAATCTCCAATTTGCTACTATCATCTCTTTATTTGAGTTGGATGTCCTTAATCTCATGAAAAATCCACTTAAAAATATTATAAGTGTCCGTAGCTCCATCTCTAGCTAAAGCTAGAGCATCATTAATAGTTTCCTTCTCAAAACAAAGCATGTGTGAAGAAGGGTCAAGAGAGCTTGAAAAGGGCTGGCAATTTTCAAAGTTATGCATAGGTGGAGGCTCGCTAGAAGCAGAAGGAGAAGGACTCTTACCTTAGTTGTGAGGGTTATCAGTCAAAGCATAGAACCAATATGAAGGTTACCAATAGGGGGGGAGAACTGGATCTCTAAGGGTTTTTTAGATTTAGGGCTCTTCACAACACTAGCTTTCTCCTTATTTTTAGGGGTGGCCGAAGTGGGGGAAAATTATTCATCATCAGTCTTAGTGTGTTACTCATCCTCCAAGGACAGAGAATCCTCCAAGTCACAATTAACCACATGGAGAGAGGACGCAATAGGAAGAAAGGATTTGGAAAGTTTAAATATAAGAAGGATAAGACCTTTATGAAGAATAAAGTTTTTGATAGGGTCCTTCTTGTGAGCAACAATGCTAACATTTAAAGAGCTCACAAGAAAGAAAGGAAAGGAAATTTTCACCTTATGCCAAAAATGGTTAAGGAGAGAAAAATGGTAGGCAAAATCTCTAGTATACCTCCCATCCAGAGTAACATACTCCATTATCACCTTCAGGAAATCACCCCAAATGGGCTTAATTTTTGTAGTATTGTATCTAGTATTCCCATCTCTCACCAAATCCCTCTTCTCCTTCTCCTGCTTAGGGAAAAGCTTCACCGCCGACTCAGAATTTTTTTAGTCTTTGTAGAACTTAGCTCCATCGGTAGAAAGGCCTATGATCTCTGCAATTAGTTCCTCATTTATTGTGATATCTCTATCAAAAAGGTTTACAAAGCCCTTATTATAGTTTTTAACAAACCCTTTCATAACCTTAGCTTTTGCCCCATGTAGTTTCTCAATATAGGTGGTGAAACCACCTTTCTTCAAAATTTCCAAATGGTTTTCTTATTTTACAACCCTATGCAATCCATGGGCTCCACTCGCTTCAAATATCCCCCAATCTTATCAGAACCAATGTGCCCACAAACCATTCTAAAAATGACCTTCAAACAAGAAATGGCCCCAATCTATATGTGAATGCACTTTAATCTAAAACACACCCAAAAAGCATGCGGGAAGAAAACTCTAGAATAGCACTAAGTTTTGGCCACCCAAGAAGTATCCTTGACATTTCAAATCATCTGATGTTATATGAAGAGGATACAATAATAAATTGTGCTACTATAGATGAATTTTATGAAAGAAGAAAGAGATGGAATATGACAATAAAGGCTATAAAAATTAGAAAATAGCTTGACCCATTTTTTTATAGTTTCTTTAGTGATGAGAAAGATCATTGTGTTAGGAATGAGAAATTGATAGAGAGTGCAAAGGCCTTTCTCAAAAGGAAAATTGTAAAGAAAGGGAAGTAACCTAAAGTTTCTAGTGAAGAGGTGAAAAAGGAAGAGTCACCAACAAAGAAGGTGAAGATAGTAGTTGAACAATAGGAGAAAGGAAAATGATTTCAAATTATTGATTTGAAAGAAGAGGCTCAAAATGTTGAGCCGAAAATAGAGGAGAATCCATTATCTCCCTTGGTTCTTTATCCTCCATCACCTCCATCTTCTCTACCATGTTCAACCTCAAGGATGATAGTACCTAGAATGCCACAAAGAACTATAGAAAATTTAAAGATTGTAGAGGATCACACTAGTGACATTAAAGCATTGGATTGCAATAAGTTTTTATATGGTGATAGTTTTGTTAAATCAAAGGATTTTAAAGTTTTTTCTTTGTCTAGAAGAAGGGAGGAATATCAAAAGAGGGTGGATGAAAATAAGGCATTTCCCATTGAGTGAGATAAAATTGAAAGACAACTCTTCAATGAATTTGATTTTAGAGTGAACAATATAACACTAGATCCTTTTGCTCCCAAATTGGGATATTTGCACTAACTTAGGCTTCCATACAACTAGGAAACAAAGGAAACAAATATATAATTCAAAAGAAGAGCTGGAGAAATATTTCTTTGGATTAGTGTTATTTCTTGAACATGAACTCTTTTCCATGTGGGTTTTAGCCCCAAACACTAATAAACTAGATATAGTTCAAATTCTTGATGCTTTGAAGGGGAGTGAATTAATAAAAATATTATTAGATTCTCTAGCACTAGAGGCTATAGAGAGTTGTAAAAATTACAAGTTTTATCAAGGCAACAACTGATAAATTGTATGCATATATTGAATCCTCGAAACAAAAGTACATACAATAAGTAATAAGGAATACTCACTTGGAGAATAAAATTTAAAGTTTGAAAAGTGCCCAACTACCAATTGTATCGAATGCTTCAACATCAATTCAAGAGTTTGCATTAGATAGAGAATCATTATTAAATGAAATTAAATATTTAAAGGAGGGTGAACTCACAATAATGGTTCCCACTTTTTTGCCAACTTTGACACTAAGTTGAACATTTTTAAAATAATCTTCACATTCTGAGAACTATAACTTATAAAATATTAAGAATTTGAAGATGATGTAAATTAGATATTTGTAGAATTTTGTCTTTAGATTCTACATATATTTTTTAAATTATTTTTGGAAGAATTTTATTTTTATTTTTTCCATCTCCCTTGAAAAGTAGTTTTTTTACAACAAACAACCTTTTTTAAGAGTGATGTGCCTCCTGAAACACACAATTTTTTTTTGTATAAATGATAAACACTCAATTCTTTCTAATTTTGATTTGCAGCATCAATATACAATGCTTGAAGTTGGTTTGATAGTGATATGTTGAATATTTTTTATTTTATTAAGTTTTGAAGTCCGACTAGTTATAATTTAGACATAGGTGTACGTTTGAACACATAACTTGTTCTATATATATCAAAAAAAAAAAAAAAATTGGTTAGAAAGAAGACATAAATATGGAGGTCCTAGATATTTTTTATAATTTTTTTGAATTAGTTTACTATTTTTCCCAATGCGTTGAATAGAGAAGTTCATGTTCATTGAAAAACCTATATTTGGTAAAATTTAAAAAACAAGATCATAATAAACTAACAATGTAATAAAATTATAGTCGTTGGAAAGATTGCTTCAAGGAATACCTTCCTACATTTTGGGTTATGAATATCATTCCATTTGAGGCTTCAAACAAAGGTTTGAAGGCCAAAATTCTGCATAAATTTTTAGAGAGTTTCAAAGAAGTGCAAAAAAGGGGGTTTGAATGAAGGGGGGTTTGAACAAACCCCCCTAAATACCTTCAAATGAAGCAGGGTTTGAATGAACCCCCCCAAAATAACTAAAAAATTGACAAAAAAATGGTTAAAGGGGTTCACTCGAAAGGTGGGGTTTGAGCGAAGTGGGGGGTTTGCTCGAACCTGAAAGGGTAGTTCGTTCGAACACCCCCAGTTAGAATGAACACCCCTCAAAATGTTTTTCCCACCCCCACATTTTTCCTTCATGGGTGAAAGTGGGAACCATTATTGTGAACTCACCCAAGAAAAGATGCCAAAGGAAAAGAAATCAAAGGTGAAAGCTACAAACAAGATGATTTATAGCTTAATTGACCAAAAGTTAACTAAAATAAATATAAGTATCGATAAAGAATATAAAGGCTATTGTGACTTGTAGATGCAAAGTTATGTTGAACACACTTTAGGAAAGAGAGGGGGTGAATAATTCTAGACCAAATGCTTAAACTTTATTCCATAATCCATGGTCAATTTAACCTTACTGTTATCAACAACAATAAAATAAAAACCAATGAAACACTATACACAAGAGAACACCATATTTTTGTGGAAAATCCAAATAGGGAGAAACCACGGTGAGAGTCAACTCACAATATAAGAAATAATTGCAATTTTAGTTTAGGCTCATTTCCAGTGAAGCACACTACTCCTTGTAGGACTTGCAAGTTGAGACACATTACCCTAGGAAAGATATAGATTTTGCAGTGAAGTCACAGTATCTTCAAGCAATGTACATGAATATATGAATTAAGAAAGAATAGGCCTTTGGCAACATAGCCTCTAGCAATCTCTAGATATGAAGTCATCCTAAATCTCTGTCTCAAACAACCAACTTTACAACAAGCACCACACACTTTCTTTTTCACAACTTCACAACACTAAATCCTACAAATAATATAATCATGTAAGCACAACACACATATTGATCTACATACACATCTAAACCATTAGCATTAATTTAATATTCTATATATATATCATCTTCATTATAAATATCAATTAGGTCAACTAGAACATGAGACAAACATAAGTCTTATCAAGTTGACACCAAAATATAATTGTGGTTAGTACAGTTCAATCTAGGAGATACAAAGGAGCTAAAAATATCATATTAGTTCTTTCTAAGTATTTCAAAATAATTCACATGCTATCACACATCCTCCAAGGTTGACAAAAAGGTAACATGTAGATACACTAAGCAACACACCACAAGTCCACCCAAAACATATCTTTCAAGTGAAAGGGCTCAATTTAGATCTCCACACACCAAGGCAGGTCCAAAAATAAATGCAACATAGTCTTCAAAGCAAGTGGAGACACCCAAAGTTTCACTACAAGTAGAAGAACAACATCTATTGGCTAGAACAAAGCAGTTACCTTGAAATACCCATTCCAACCACAATGCAACATCAAATAGGCCATCTAACATGATGGAAAACACACCAAGACATTCCTTACACATTAAACAACATTCTCAAACCCTTCTTTCATCTTTCCATAACAATATCATACAAGCACAACACAACTGATACATAGCATTTCATTCTGGAGAGTCAATCAAACACATAACACATTACCACAACTTGTAAAACACAAAAACATCTAAAAAATGAACTAAGACACAAAACAGACGTTATAAAGATGTCCTCCAAGCCATAACACCTGAAATACTAATGCAAAAAAATGCGGAGCATTTCCTGGACCAATTTTGGTTAATCCTTTTTATCTTACACCACCTTATGACTATGATTTCATATTTTTCCCCTTTAAATTTTTGGTATCTAATATATGATATTATTTTAATTTTATCATTCATTTCTAGACTTCGTAAGGCTTGCATTTATTCATACTTACTATACCTTCATTAGGATTTGAATATAAATTATGACATATCTTTTCTAGCATCCTCCAATAGTAGGATATTATACCTCATGGATCCTCTTAGTTCTTTTTTATTGGCTAATATTCATACATGTATTATATAATTTTGATAGTTTTTAATATTTCATTACATAATATCCTTCAATACTTGATATTTTGATGATATTTTTTTATAAGGATAATGACATATTTTAAGTGGAGGGTTTATTATATCATGTATTGTCATTTAATTTCTTCATGGTGTTAATTATTTCCCTCTCATGTCAATTATATCCACATTTGACTTATCCATGAGTTTCATGATGATCCTATGGCTTGTGATAGTGATGACTAACTACCTAACATGGGTTTTATATGTATTAGTGATGCATCTAGCATTAAGGCAATTGATGATATCACACCCCTCACTTATAAATGGAATTGAACTACACTTATTGATGGCCTCTCTTATATGTAATGTTTCCATACATCCTTATAATCATGTGCTTTGAATGCTTTAGCTTATTATATACATTATGAAGAGTTTAGTGATGATTATTATCTCTATCTCATGTTTCATCTATGGAAACTTATTATTCACAAGTCTTTCCTTCCTATAGGTGATGATGGTTGCACTTCTTCAATCACTAGTAATATACTTATACTTTCATGTTAGTTATCACCCCTCATGTATTTTGTGATTTCCTCTTCTCTATCTTATAGCTCATGGTCTAATCACAAAATATTTAATGATGAGCATAGTGATACTTCTTTATCTTCTTATAAGTTTGGTGTGTCTTTTTTAATGATAATTTGATCTATGATATACATTATTTTTAACAAACTTAAGATAAAATCATATAGTTGTCATGAAGAGAAAAAAACACATTATAGATCACTTATATATTTACATTATGCCTCTATACATTCTAATATTACTTTAGTACATTCCTTTGGTGATATTTTTATTGGTAGATATAAATGAAAATTTAATTCATGTCATGATTATCATGTATGTTTTCATGCATTATCATGTTATTTGATAGATTAGTTTGATAATGGCCCTAAATTGTGTTTTGCTCATGATTTTCCTTCTTCTAGTGGTTCTTCATAGATTCCATTATTATTTATGTATCAATATGATATACTAATTTTTAATCAAGACTCTCCTTTGTATCCATTCATACATTCACACGACATATATTTGAGTAATTTCTTATTATATCATCCTAAATCTCATCTTGCACATGATTTAGTTGTACATCAAGAAGAAAAATGACATGAGGATAGTGTGCCCCTTTTTGATGATATTTTCTTCATCATTTCTCATTAGTGCACATGATAAGCATATACAAATAGATATGATTTATGTTGAGAATTATAGTTCCCCTTATTTATAACAACTCATTAATAAAATGCATTATTTGTAAAGAGTATTAATGATCAAGAGAAAGAATACAAATAGAAAGATACTCTCAAAGAGATTATAAATTTATTTGGCACATGGAATTTTAGTTATCCTTAAAAAAGTAGATCGTGTCACCTTGTTTAACAAATATTGATGGTAAAGGTGGCCCATTACAACATTTACTAATTTCTCCATTACTTTAAAAATCAATTTTGTGTTAAAGTCTTCCCATAAATTTTGAGTGGCTATGCACTTGCATGGCTTTATATATTACCATATGTTGTATCACTTCCTCTAAGGATTTGGTTGATGTTTTCATAAAATATTTTCATTATAATACTGATCCTTAAACATAATCTCTTTATTAAATTAAATTTAAGAAAGAAAAAATAATCTAGAACTAATGTAATTAATCTAATGGAATGATAAATATGGAAAGGAAAATGGTGCATAGTTTGCAAGGAATGAGTATAAAGGAATACAAAGCTATAAATTTGGAATCTTTGGGTTTAAATATAGTGAAGGATTATTCTATGGAAGGATTACAATAGGGAGTGCACTAGATGGTGGGCCTCCTTTCCTTTGAGGTTGACTAGGAAGGAACCAAGAAAATGAGAGGTAACTAGGATTCTATGGTAACGAGTGACTCTTTCATTTAATTTTTGTATGGTTGTAACCTTCCTATTGATTCAAAGGAGTGCCCCCATTTAACCTTGAGGACCCAATATTTCAAGAAACTAACATCAATATTCCTCTTAGAGCCCTAATCAAAACCAAAATTTCTTGGGTTTTTAAGGTATCCCTAGTGATGCAGTCATAACTAGTAAACCCTCGAAAGAGAACTGACTGACTTATGCAACAAGAGTAACACAACAAAAGTAACAAGAAAACATAGAAATATTATAAAAATGTATCATATTATTGTCTTAGAACCTATGCCAACCAACAAATTATCATCATACAACCATCATAAAATATCTGGTAGTCAATTAGTTACATGCAGGCTACAAACCAGATACAATCCATCTGGAACTCTCAGAGTGAACTTGATCACTAATCATGAATCTAAATATTTCTTCTGATTTCTACTTCTTCTATACTACAAATGATTACATAATACCCAATATATACCCTCCAGAACATATTTGAGTCGACCACAAAAGATTACATTCACTAATGCAGGAAAATGAAATGTGTAACTAGGTCAACCCTAAGAATGGAAGAGATTGTCACAACCCTCCTTTATCATCCTTTTTTGTTTTAAATTACAAAACTCTACTTATATTCTTTGGATGAATTATTGAATGAATATTGTAAGGGAATAAAAAAAAATAATAATAATAATAAACCCCACACACATGGAAAATGCATATATATTTTAAATTAGTTACTTAATTTCCCTCACATTAAGGCACATGTTGTAGGAGGAATAAGAAGCTTCTAGAGGCTTCTCCACCTCCTTGCATGTAACTCCTCCCACTAAGCCCAATTAATTTGCATGGAGGCCAAATTGGGAGAGAATCTCATTTTTTTTAATTTAAAATTAGGTAGTGGGAATTTGAAATTTGCTTTATAAAATAGGTACAAGTTTCAAAAGAAAAGCTAGCTATTCCATAAGAAAATTCTGCAATTTCTCCTTTGTAGTCCATTTTTCATTTGCAGCCAAGGTTTTGTTGGGAGGATTTCTCTTCAATTTGGAGGATCAAGGAAGACTCTACACCATTTTTGCAAGCATCCAGGTTCCTTCAAGCTTAGTTTGTGCATCTTGTTCTTGTTGTAGATTAGATTAGATTATTTTATGGAAAAGAAATTCATTCGTGAAATTAGTTTCAGACTTTGATAAGAATTAGATTAAAATGTTTTAAATTGTTTATTCATTGTTTGGATTCTTGATTTTGGAAAATAAATTGTTGATTCATTATTCAGATTTTGATAAAATTTAGTTCAGATTTGGAGTAGATTAAAATGTTTGATAGAAAGAAAAATAAATTTGTTGATTCATTGTTTCAAACTTTGATAAAATTTAGTTTTAAATTTTGGAGTAGAATAGAACAAATTGTTGATTATTAGTTTCAGATTCTTGATAAGGAAGTAGATTAAATTTTCTTGACAAAGAATTAGATTCACTGTTTTTTTTAAAAAAAAATAATAATGTAATATTAAATCTAGATCCAGATTTAAATTGTTCCTCTTATTCTTTTTGATTCTTGCTAAGAAGAACCATCTTTCATCTCTCTGGTTATTGTTATCCAAATCTCATTTAAGGAGTATTCTTATTATTATTTTCTTTTTGAAACTCTCTGTGGATTGAACAAAGAGCTCACTGAAATTACCAGTCGAATAAATCCTCCTGGACTCTGAGAATAACCCTGGAAACAAACCAATTTCCTGAGAAGTCTGAGAACAACTCCCTTCCTGTAATGGCTGGATAAATCTTTCTCTCTCTCTCTGTGATTCAGATAAAAATATATATATATACATTAGAAGTCTGGTTTCTGTAAGGAGACAAACCAAGAAATGCTCAGTTATTTTACCTGTTCTTACCTTCTTAAATAAAAATTATCCTTTGTAAAGAATTTGAAACCATATATATATATATATAAATATATATATATATATATATATATATATATATTTATATATATATATATATATATATATTTATAATCCTAATGTCAATTTACAAATATTAATGTTGCATTATCAATCACTGCATTCGGCACAGACCCCAAAAATATCCGCACGTACGCACAGACCCGAAAATAACCGCGTGTACGCGGAGCGGCGTTACCGAAAACCGGCAGGGTTAGTGGTACCCCCCACTACCCTGCGGTCACTACAAGTGGCCGCAGGGGAGTGGAGGGGACCACGTGGCCCCGCCAACCCCTACGGGCCTGCATATGCAGGACCGCAGGGAGTGACGGGACCCGTGGTCCCCACCCCCTGGTTTTATATATATATTAACAAAACGAGATTGCCGTAGGAATTTTCGATGGAAGTTTTAACATTCGATTTAACATTTAAGTATTTTTGTGTATCGTTTTAAATTAAAATTAAATTAATTTCTTTTTCATGTACATTTGTTTAGTTAAATTTAATTTCCTTAAAATTAACAAGAGTTGAATTCAATGTATTATTTCAATTCCTTAGAGAAATGAATGGATTATTTGACCCATAATTTTTGGAGATAAGTAAAGTCTCATTATTATTCAATTTGGTCACTCATGAGAAATTTGTAACCTTATAACTAATTAAGTCTTGCGATAGAGAAAACATTTCTGCATTTTGAATATAAATGACGTTACTTTTGCATTGCATTATGATTAATTCGTATTTTTCATGCAATTACTCGTAAGTTCGCAATTATCATTACCATGCCAATACATGTATTAATCCAATTAATTGTAGAATAATGATATTCTTTGTTCAAATAGTATTTAAGGTTTAAATTATGTACATCCATTTCATAATTATATTCAAGTATGATGTTAGTTTAGAAAACTAAACAAATGGAGTTGGAAAACTAAAACTAGCAGCGTTCGGTATATACGGTGCCTCTGGGTCACGCTTACGGGTAATGCCGTCGTGTTGAACTACTGCACTTAACGCCTAATAAAGCTGCATTAACGACGTCTGTGGCATCGTCCCTATAAATCGTCGGGGAGTAATAAGGGACATTTGGAAGTTAAAAATCCAAGGGGCGGGTAATCCCTCTTGGATCGATAATTTAATAAGATAACTTTCAATTGAATTCCACATCCGTTGAGATAAACCATAGTAAACCCTCTTAGGGATGGTCAAGTTAAGAGCTCTCGTGAAATTTACTTTATTTATTTATTTATTTATTCACCTCGAAGGGATATTGGTGATTGAAATTGGGTGACGCTCATGATAAGAATTAGGTTCTAGTTATTTTGTTTAGGCCACAAGCAATAGGCCATCTTGAGCCTTCGCTTAAGTGCTACCTTCGTGGGTAGCAACCGCAGAGAAACTGTCTGGGACACTGACCCTAGAAAGGGTTGCGTACCCACAAAAATCAGTTTACATCAAACCATAGATTAGAAGATAGAACTACATACTTTACGCCTTGATCCCACGCCGAAGTGGGTATGTAGGCAGTCTTGGGACGGAGTTGTCCCTTGTACTCAGGCGTTCGTGGGTGGGGTCTAGGCTTGGTTGAGTAAGAATCCTAATTGAAAGATAAGATAATCAAACTTAATTCAATGCATACTCGGAAGGAATCCCGTATGGATTCGCTTGACTTCCCGAGGCTTTAAGCCAAATTCCGAGGCGGAATTCAAGCTTGTGTTATTTTTCTTATTACTCCTAAGGACGACGACCTCGGTGCATTCTTGTTAGAAGAATGTAGTACTTAGTGAGTGGCTCAGGACCCGAATGGTCCCGATGAGTCTAAGTCTCTGGCCAGAGCATCTCCTATCCCGTTTGGATAGATGCCTACCCCGTATGGGTAGATGCCTATCCCGTATTGGATAGATGGAATTTACGTCCCGTATGGACAATTGCCTAACCCGTATGGTTAGAAGCTCATCCCGAATGGATGATTGCCCAATCCTATTTGGATGGATGCCCAGAGTATGCAATTGAATAAAACATAATAAAAGAAAAGAAAAAAAAAATATATACTCAATTTTGTTGGGTTAATTTTGGTGGGTTATTACATGTGGTATCAGAGCAAAGGTTCAAATCTAGGCCTTGTGCTCACTTCAATTTATTCAGCTAAGGGAATGTTTTACAATAATAGGAAATTAAATTTTATTCTACAAAAAAGGAGGAACTAACTACATAATTTAACTTTCAGGTAAAACCTAGAATGGCTAGAGGAAGAGGAAGAGGAAGAGGAAGAGGAAGAGGAAGGGGTAATGGAAGACGTACTAGGAGCCAAAGGGAGGAAAACCATGAGGAAAACCATGAGGAAAACCATGAGGAAAACCATAAAGGAAACCATGAGGAAGATCATGAAGAGGATCGATACAACCTAGGTAATAATGGAGATGGGGTCCAAGCTATAATCGACCTTCTAACCGAATAAAGAGATAAAATCAACTTCCTGGAACAATCACTGCAGGACCTTAGGGAAAGGCAGAATGACTATGAGAATAGAAGTGGTACCGAGAATGGAAACCCTGGTAGCAATCAAGGAAATGTGATGGGTAATGGAAAGGAAAATAACATATTAGAACTCTCCAAGGATTTGAAGAAAATCACCCCTCCTAAGTTCGATGGGAGGCAGATTGGTGAAGGGGCTGAGAATTGGCTAAATGAAATGGAGAAATATTTTGAGCTAAGAGATTTCAGCGAAACAACTAAGGCTTTATGGGGCTCCTATCAACTCACAGGGGAGGCGGCTAGTTGGTGGACCAACACCAAGGAACAAAATGGGTATAACAGGGATACAATCACATGGGATCAATTTGTTCACCATTTTCGGGATAGGTGGCTTCCTCAATTGTTCTTTGATGAGAAAGTGACAGAATTCCATAACCTACGTCAAGGGTCCCTATCCGTTCAACAATATTGGGATAAATTCGCCAAGTTGCTTAAGTATGTGCCTATGTACCAAAGGGATGAAGAAGGCCAAGCAAGGAAGTTCATTTTGGGGTTGAATACCAACATAGGGGCAGAGGTTGATATGCATGGACCCAGAAACATGAATGAAGTTCTTGAAAAGTCTCTAAGGCAAGAGAGGAAGATTCAAACACTAGCAGGACGAAACTATAATGGGAACCACTCATTTAAAAGGAAGCAAGAATTCAATGGAAACACTAATTTCAACAAGGGTCAAAGGAATAACTCTTCCGAAAGGAGACCACCGCCTAATCAATATCAGAGGAATGGAAATGATAATAACAGGGGCAACAATAATAGGGGCAATGATAACAGGGGCAATAATAACAGGGGCAATGATAACAGAGGCAACTATAACAGGAATGACCAGCAGAACAGGATAACTTATCCACCCAGGGGAAATGAAACAAGGAATGATCCCCCTAGAAATCAAGGTAGGAGAGGTCCTCCAGGCGGATGCTTTATGTGCGGGGAAAATCATTTTGCTAGAGACTGCCCCAGGATGCAAGGACAAATTAGAGCCAATCAACCCCAACAAGGGCCCCAACAGAGGATTCATGCAGCAGTTAGGAACCAAAGAAGAAGATACCAGAATGTTCCCGTGGAAACTACAGGTACACTATTTGAACAACCAATATCAATTCTAATTGACACTGGATCATCTGAATGTTTCATCTCACCTGAATTAGTGAACAAATATGCATTTAAAGTTAATCAAATGGAGTCATCATGGACGGTTCAATATGGGGATAAGGCAACTAGAGAAGTAACTAAGTGTTTACCAAGGGCAAGGGTACAATTCCCTGAGTTCGAAACAAGGGTAGATCTCTATGTGGCACCCTTAGGATTATATGATGTAATTATGGGAATGAGTTGGTTAGCAGACCATCAAGCTAATGTAGATTGTTATAGCAAAATTGTTGAATGTTTGGATGATGGGGGGAAAAGGGTCAAAATCCAAGGAAAGTTTAAACCCATTAATGTAGAAACTATCTCAGCAATGCAATTAAAGAAGGAAAGGAGAAGAGGAGGACAAATCTTTATGGTCGAAATTGATGAAGGGAAGGAGGAAAATACACCAACATTTGAAAATACCCCTTTCTTAAAAGAGTTTAGGGATGTTTTTCCAGAAGAACTACCCGGTTTACCCCCTAAGAGAAAGTTTGACTTTTCTATCGAAGTACTCCCAGGAGCTGAACCAGTATCAAAGGCACCTTACCGGATGAACACAACCGAATTACAAGAGCTCAAAATGCAATTAGAGGAACTCTTAGCTAAGGGATTAATAAGGCCAAGTGTATCACCATGGGGAGCGCCAGTTTTATTTGTTAAGAAGAAGGATGGAACCTTAAGGCTATGCATCGACTATAGGATGTTGAACAAAGTTACCATAAAGAATAGGTATCCCTTACCTCGCATAGAGGACCTTTTTGACCAAATGAAAGGAGCGGCAGTTTTCTCCAAGATAGATCTTCGGTCAGGGTACCATCAACTCAGAATTAAGGAAGAAGACATTCCAAAGACAGCTTTCAGGACGAGATATGGACACTATGAATTCACAGTAGTTCCTTTTGGAGTAACTAATGCCCCAGCTGCATTCATGAACCTGATGAATAGTGTATTCCATGACTACTTGGATAAGTTTGTTTTGGTATTCTTGGATGACATTTTGATTTATTCTAGAAATGAAGAGGAACATTTAGCGCACCTACAGACTGTTTTGCAAAGATTGAGAGAACATAAGTTATATGGAAAATTGTCCAAATGCGCCTTCTTTGAGGAAAAGATTCACTATCTTGGGCATATAATATCAAAGGAAGGAATAGCAGTCGACCCAGATAAAATAAAGGCGATAGTAGAATGGCCAATCCCTAAGAATGTTTCAGAGGTAAGAAGCTTTATGGGGCTAGCAGGTTACTATAGGAGGTTTGTGGAAGGATTCTCTAAGATAGCAAATCCCATCACCTCGTTGCAACGGAAGGGCAAAAGGTTTGTATGGACCGAGCAAAGTGATAAGGCATTTCAAATCTTGAAGGGAAAACTAACTTCAGCACCCATTCTAAAGGTACCAGATCCAAATGGACACTTCACAGTTGTAACAGATGCTTCTACTGAAGGGTTAGGAGGGGTACTTGTCCAAGATGAAGGGGTAGTGGCTTATGAATCTAGGAAGCTAAAGACTCATGAAGTCAATTATGCACCCCACGACTTAGAGTTGGCAGCAATTGTGCATGCCCTGCAAAAGTGGAGACATTTCTTACTAGGGAAGCCCTTTGAGCTTAAGTCGGACAACCAAGGGCTAAAATACATCTTTACCCAACCTCACTTAAATTCCAGACAAAGAAGGTGGCTAGAGTTCTTAAGTGAATATGACTTTGAGATCGAATATATTAAGGGGAAAGAAAATAGGGTGGCAGATGCCTTAAGTAGGAGAAGACACTTGATGACTATAGCAACCTTCAAAACCTCTTTCAAAAAGCAAGTAATGGATGAACAAGGACATGACCCATGGTATGAGCAAGTCAAATTAACTATAAGACACAACCCGACCGACCCTAAGGTTGAAGGGTACACATTTGATGAAGATGGGCTACTCAGATACAATAACAGAATCTATGTTCCTAATTCAGGGAATTTAAGGGAAGTAGTTTTATCGGAGGCTCACAATGCCCCTTATTCAGGCCACCCAGGAGTTAACAAACTTTATGCAGATCTAAAGAAGTTATACTTTTGGCAAGGGTTGAAGAACGATATTGTCAAGTATTGAGCCAAATGTTTGGAGTGTCAAAGAGTAAAGGCAGAACATAGGCACCCAGCTGGATTGTTACAATCGCACGATGTACCCCAACATAAGTGGAAAGTTATTAGTATGGATTTTGTACAAGGGCTACCCATGTCACCTTCTAGGCATGATGCAATAATGGTGGTAATTGACAAGCTCACTAAGGTGGCACACTTTATACCAGGAAATCTGACAGATGATGCACCCACCTTGGCTAGACGTTTCATTAAGGAGATAGTTAGGTTGCACGGAGTACCAGAGAAAATCATATCAGACAGAGATGCAAGATTCACTTCCAGGTTTTGGACCACTCTTCAATCAGCTCTAGGGACTCAACTAAATTTTAGCACCGCATACCACCCTGAAACCGACGGTCAGACAGAAAGGACAAATCAGATTATGGAAGACCTGCTTCGTATGTACTGCATGGACCAACAGAGAAAATGGGAAGAGTACCTACCTTTGGTAGAGTTTGCCTACAATAATACATATCAAACATCTTTGGGAATGGCACCTTTTGAAGCTTTGTATGGTAGACCATGTCGAACACCTTTGAGTTGGGATAGTCTTGAAGATAGAGTGATTATTGGGCCAGATATGTTGAGAGAAATGGAAAGGAAAACTAAGGAAATTAGGCAAAGGTTGAAGGAAGCCTCGGATAGGCAGAAGAGTTATGCAGATAAAAACAGAACACCAAGGGAGTTTGAAGTAGGAGAGAAAGTCTTCCTAAGGGTTAGGCCACACAAGAGTTCCATAAGATTTGGGAAAAAGACTAAGCTTGCACCTCGTTATGTCGGACCCTTTGAAATATTGGGAAGAATTAATCCAGTTGCTTATCGGTTGGCCTTGCCTCCCCAATTGAGCCGAATCCATGATGTCTTCCATGTATCTCTTCTTAAGAAATATGTACCTGATGAGAAACACATTTTGAATTGGGATGCCTTGCAGGTCCAAGAAATGGGGGGAATAATGATAGAGCCATTCAGAATCTTGGAGAGGCGCCAGTGCCAGTTGCGCAACAGAGAGGTTGATCAGTGCAAAGTGCAATGGGACCAGTACGACGAGAAGAATGCTACCTGGGAGGATACTAAGGAGATGCAGTAGCTATTTCCCTTTTTATTTTGAACATGAACTATAAACTCTTTTGAATGCATTTAATAAGTGCATCGGGGCGATGCACAGATTAAGGGGGGGAGGATGTCACAACCCTCCTTTATCACCCTTTTTTGTTTTAAATTACAAAACTCTACTTATATTCTTTGGATGAATTATTGAATGAATATTGTAAGGGAATAAAAAAAAATAATAATAATAATAAACCCCACACACATGGAAAATGCATATATATTTTAAATTAGTTACTTAATTTCCCTCACATTAAGGCACATGTTGTAGGAGGAATAAGAAGCTTCTAGAGGCTTCTCCACCTCCTTGCATGTAACTCCTCCCACTAAGCCCAATTAATTTGCATGGAGGCCAAATTGGGAGAGAATCTCATTTTTTTTAATTTAAAATTAGGTAGTGGGAATTTGAAATTTGCTTTATAAAATAGGTACAAGTTTCAAAAGAAAAGCTAGCTATTCCATAAGAAAATTCTGCAATTTCTCCTTTGTAGTCCATTTTTCATTTGCAGCCAAGGTTTTGTTGGGAGGATTTCTCTTCAATTTGGAGGATCAAGGAAGACTCTACACCATTTTTGCAAGCATCCAGGTTCCTTCAAGCTTAGTTTGTGCATCTTGTTCTTGTTGTAGATTAGATTAGATTATTTTATGGAAAAGAAATTCATTCGTGAAATTAGTTTCAGACTTTGATAAGAATTAGATTAAAATGTTTTAAATTGTTTATTCATTGTTTGGATTCTTGATTTTGGAAAATAAATTGTTGATTCATTATTCAGATTTTGATAAAATTTAGTTCAGATTTGGAGTAGATTAAAATGTTTGATAGAAAGAAAAATAAATTTGTTGATTCATTGTTTCAAACTTTGATAAAATTTAGTTTTAAATTTTGGAGTAGAATAGAACAAATTGTTGATTATTAGTTTCAGATTCTTGATAAGGAAGTAGATTAAATTTGCTTGACAAAGAATTAGATTCACTGTTTTTTTTAAAAAAAAATAATAATGTAATATTAAATCTAGACCCAGATTTAAATTGTTCCTCTTATTCTTTTTGATTCTTGCTAAGAAGAACCATCTTTCATCTCTCTGGTTATTGTTATCCAAATCTCATTTAAGGAGTATTCTTATTATTATTTTCTTTTTGAAACTCTTTGTGGATTGAACAAAGAGCTCACTGAAATTACCAGTCGAATAAATCCTCCTGGACTCTGAGAATAACCCTGGAAACAAACCAATTTCCTGAGAAGTCTGAGAACAACTCCCTTCCTGTAATGGCTAGATAAATCTTTCTCTCTCTCTCTGTGATTCAGATAAAAATATATATATATACATTAGAAGTCTGGTTTCTGTAAGGAGACAAACCAAGAAATGCTCAGTTATTTTACCTGTTCTTACCTTCTTAAATAAAAATTATCCTTTGTAAAGAATTTGAAACCATATATATATATATATAAATATATATATATATATATATATTTATATATATATATATATATATATATATATATATATATATATTTATAATCCTAATGTCAATTTACAAATATTAATGTTGCATTATCAATCACTGCATTCGGCACAGACCCCAAAAATATCCGCACGTACGCACAGACCCGAAAATAACCGCGTGTACGCGGAGCGGCGTTACCGAAAACCGGCAGGGTTAGTGGTACCCCCCACTACCCTGCGGTCACTACAAGTGGCCGCAGGGGAGTGGAGGGGACCACGTGGCCCCGCCAACCCCTACGGGCCTGCATATGCAGGACCGCAGGGAGTGACGGGACCCGTGGTCCCCACCCCCTGGTTTTATATATATATTAACAAAACGAGATTGCCGTAGGAATTTTCGATGGAAGTTTTAACATTCGATTTAACATTTAAGTATTTTTGTGTATCGTTTTAAATTAAAATTAAATTAATTTCTTTTTCATGTACATTTGTTTAGTTAAATTTAATTTCCTTAAAATTAACAAGAGTTGAATTCAATGTATTATTTCAATTCCTTAGAGAAATGAATGGATTATTTGACCCATAATTTTTGGAGATAAGTAAAGTCTCATTATTATTCAATTTGGTCACTCATGAGAAATTTGTAACCTTATAACTAATTAAGTCTTGCGATAGAGAAAACATTTCTGCATTTTGAATATAAATGACGTTACTTTTGCATTGCATTATGATTAATTCGTATTTTTCATGCAATTACTCGTAAGTTCGCAATTATCATTACCATGCCAATACATGTATTAATCCAATTAATTGTAGAATAATGATATTCTTTGTTCAAATAGTATTTAAGGTTTAAATTATGTACATCCATTTCATAATTATATTCAAGTATGATGTTAGTTTAGAAAACTAAACAAATGGAGTTGGAAAACTAAAACTAGCAGCGTTCGGTATATACGGTGCCTCTGGGTCACGCTTACGGGTAATGCCGTCGTGTTGAACTACTGCACTTAACGCCTAATAAAGCTGCATTAACGACGTCTGTGGCATCGTCCCTATAAATCGTCGGGGAGTAATAAGGGACATTTGGAAGTTAAAAATCCAAGGGGCGGGTAATCCCTCTTGGATCGATAATTTAATAAGATAACTTTCAATTGAATTCCACATCCGTTGAGATAAACCATAGTAAACCCTCTTAGGGATGGTCAAGTTAAGAGCTCTCGTGAAATTTACTTTATTTATTTATTTATTTATTCACCTCGAAGGGATATTGGTGATTGAAATTGGGTGACGCTCATGATAAGAATTAGGTTCTAGTTATTTTGTTTAGGCCACAAGCAATAGGCCATCTTGAGCCTTCGCTTAAGTGCTACCTTCGTGGGTAGCAACCGCAGAGAAACTATCTGGGACACTGACCCTAGAAAGGGTTGCGTACCCACAAAAATCAGTTTACATCAAACCATAGATTAGAAGATAGAACTACATACTTTATGCCTTGATCCCACGCCGAAGTGGGTATGTAGGCAGTCTTGGGACGGAGTTGTCCCTTGTACTCAGGCATTCGTGGGTGGGGTCTAGGCTTGGTTGAGTAAGAATCCTAATTGAAAGATAAGATAATCAAACTTAATTCAATGCATACTCGGAAGGAATCCCGTATGGATTCGCTTGACTTCCCGAGGCTTTAAGCCAAATTCCGAGGCGGAATTCAAGCTTGTGTTATTTTTCTTATTACTCCTAAGGACGACGACCTCGGTGCATTCTTGTTAGAAGAATGTAGTACTTAGTGAGTGGCTCAGGACCCGAATGGTCCCGATGAGTCTAAGTCTCTGGCCAGAGCATCTCCTATCCCGTTTGGATAGATGCCTACCCCGTATGGGTAGATGCCTATCCCGTATTGGATAGATGGAATTTACGTCCCGTATGGACAATTGCCTAACCCGTATGGTTAGAAGCTCATCCCGAATGGATGATTGCCCAATCCTATTTGGATGGATGCCCAGAGTATGCAATTGAATAAAACATAATAAAAGAAAAGAAAAAAAAAATATATACTCAATTTTGTTGGGTTAATTTTGGTGGGTTATTACAGAGATTCCTTTAGAAAATAACAACCAAGAAGTGCGGATCAACAAGAAGGTTGGCCATATGCCAAATAACATCAGACAAGACCCCAAATAGATCCATACGCCATGAAACCGCTCGATAAATGAAGGAAGACCAACAGGTAAGCACAAGAATTGTCTCAAAAGCCAGAATCAGTCAAACGAGAGAAATAACTAGCCAAAAAAGAATCCAAATGGACTAAATCTATAATTAAGCACATGAACTAGACTAGAAACCAAAAATAGGATCTCCAATGAAAAGCAAGCAACTATAGGCACCTACTAGTAGGAACACTTAAAACTGAATAATGAACTAAGCAAGAACTAAATTGAAAAGAAATATTTTGGGTTGATGCAAGATTGCTCATAGACTAGGGATGTTCTTGCATCATACACCCCAGAAAGAAAGATATGTTCCATGAGAGGCAACTCATGAACATCGAAAAGGATTCGGGATAAAGATCCCATGCTCATTTATGATCCAAACATCTTCCTTATCTACAAACCTCTTCTTTAGCTCCCCCAGAACCTCAACTATATTCTCTAACCCCTAACTCCCTTTATTTCTCTTCCTTTGCTTCAAGTCTACACATTGTCTCAACTTACTACTCTGTTTCTTTTATAACTTTGATTTGTTTCTGCCACAAGACTTCATTTGGTTTGTCACCATAAGCTTTCTGTCATCCAGTTCTATATGTCCATCACGCTTATCTATCAGATCCTTCTATAGATTCATTCTATATTTTGTTATAACCTCTACAATTGGTTTCTCAGTACTGCAACTTTTCTCAAGACTCACATTCTTCACCTCCTTCTCTTTCTCCTTCAAAGAAGTCAATGTGAACTTCTACCCATCTTTCTCAATAGTGATTAGGTTTCTTCTATAGTCATAAATATCTCCTCTATCAATCTGTGAAGGTCTTTTGAATAAGACATGACAAGCACTCATAGATACAACATCACACAAGACCTCATCCCTAAAAGGCCCAATATTAAAATTTACCAAATACTATTCCTTTACTTCTAACTTTTGATCATCTTGTAACCAACTTACCTTGTAAGGACAAGGATGCTCAAGCATCTTCAACCCAAGCTTGACTACCATCTCTTTAGATACCAAATTATCAGTACTTCCAATATCCACAATAACCTTGCAACACTTACCACCTGATTTGCACACAGTCCAGAAAAAACTCTTTCTCTGAGTAGATCTGGTATCTTCACTACTCTACTCCATCATGAATCTTCTGAACATAAGGGATTCTCCTTGCTCCATTATACAGTTGGTTCCAATAACTTCTTCCAGTTCTTTATTTGCCACACACTTTCTTGCCATTCCCTGCTTACATTCATAAAATCTATGTCTGGTTTCTCCACACTTGAAACATTTGCTGGGAAATTCTCCACTAGTACTGCCACTGCTTTTCCTCTTTGTTTTATGTTCCAGTTCTTTACTCCACTTAGGTTTTGATTCTTCTTCAATATTCTACTTCTTTGCACTCATCTACCCCTTTAATCTCTCCTTCCCTCTAGGGGTATTCAACTATCTTCTTCTCACATTCTCCTCAACCTTCAAAGCATACTGGTAAGTTTCTTCAATTGTGGAAACCCTCAACATACTCATCTCATCCTGAATGTTAAATGCAAGTCCATTTATGTACCTTGCCACCTTTTCTCTATCCATCTCTCTATGTCCAGATCTAATCATCACCTTGTATAATTCCTTAGTGTACTCTTTCATAGTCATGTTTCTCTATTTTATGTTCTGCAACTTCTTGACCAATTCCAACTCATAGTCTCCTGATATGAACTTTACCTTCAATCTTGCAACCATTTGTCTCCACCAGGTGATCTTCATTTCACAATTCTCCACTCTGGCTTTCTGAAATTCTTTCCACCATAAGGCAACATGCCCTTTCAACTTAGTCTATACCAATCAAACTCTCTACAGGTCCTTGACATCCTCAAACTCAAAGTAATACTCCAACTCTCTGATCTAATCAATTAGATCCTCTGAGTTCAGCGTTCTAGAAAACTTTGAAACTTCTACTTTATGAACTTTACTTGCTTGCACCACTGCTCTCAAGAATCTTTCCTCTCTTCCATCTTCTGGTCCTTTAGCCTCTTCTGCTTCAAGCTCTTCACTGACTTCTTCATACTCATCCTCAGATCCAGGGTTCCTTCACAAACTAGCCAATGTGTTCTAAATTTTGTTCCTCACCTCATTCTTGGAGTCCTCCATCATTTTCTCTACCCTCTAGGGGTTCATCCTTCTAGGCGGTATCTCCTCTTTCGCTTTAGTGAACTGCCTCAACTCAATGATCTGACTACTAGTTTCAATTGCCTTTGACTCGATGATCTATTGGACACACATGCAATCTACCTCCAATCGGTGATCTGTCCACCCAAAGGAATGCCTCAAGATCCACAAACAACTCTTCCACCAACTAGTTCATAACTAGCTCTGATACCAATTGATGCAGCCATAACCAATAAACCCTCAAAAGTGAATTGACTGGCTTATGCAGCAAGAGTAACACAACAAAAGGAACAAGAAAACATAGCAATATTACATAAAAAAATCATGTTATTGTCTTAGAACCTCTGACAACCAACGGATTATCATCATACAATCATCAAAGAACATTTGGTAGTCAACCAGTTACATGCAAGCTAGAAACTAGATACAATCTATCCGGGACTCTCAGAATCAACCAGATCACTAATCATGAATCTCAATCCTTATTCTGATTTATGTACCTCACCACATTTTCTCTATCTCTCTATGTCCATATCTAATCATCACCTTGTATAATTCCTAGGTATACTCTCTCACAGTCATGTTTCTCTATTTTAGGTTTTGCAACTTCTTGAACAATTCCAACTCATAGGCTCCTAGTATGAACTTGGCCTTCAATCTTGTAACCATCTGTCTCCACTGGGTGATCTTCATTTTACCATTCTCCACTCTGTCTCTCTACAATTATTTCCACCATAAGGAAACATACCCTTTCAACATATTATGTGCCAACTGAACTCTCTACGAGTCCTTGACATCCTGAAACTCAAAGTAATCCTCCAACACTCTGATCCAATCAATCGAATCCTCCGGGTTCAACCTTCCATAAAAGTTTGAAACTTTCACTTTATGAACTTTACTCGATTGTGCCACTTCTCTTAGAAATATTTCCTCTCTTCCATCTTCCGATCCTTCAGCCTCTTCTGCCTCAAGCTCTTCATCGGCTTCTTCATACTCATCCTCAGACTCCAGATTCCTCCACAAACTAGCCAATCCATTCTGGATTTTTTTCCTCACCTCATTCTTGAAATCCTCCATCATCTACTCTACCCTCTAGGGTTCATCCTTCTAGGGGGCATCTCTTATTTAGCCCCTATGAATTTCCTCAATTCGATGATCTAACTACTGAGTTTAATTGCCTCTCACTCGATGATCTTTTGAACACACGCATAGCCTGCCACCAATCAATGATTTGTCCACCCAAAGGAATGCCTCAAGGTTTGCAAACAACTCTTCCACCAACCAGTTTATAACTAGTAAACCCTCAAAAGAGAACTGGCCGACTTATGCAGAAAGAGTAACACAATGAAAGCAACAAGAAAACATAGCAAGATTATAGAAACAGATCATATTATTGTCTTAGAAACTTCATCAACCAATTGGTTATCATCATACAACCATCATAGAACATTCGGTAGTCAACCGGTTACATGCATGCTACAAGATAGATACAATCCATCTGGAACTCTCAAAGTCAACCGGATCACTAATCACAAATCTAAATCTTTCTTCTAATTTCTACTTCTTTTGTACTAGAAACTATTACATAATACCCTATATATACCCTTTGGAACATATCCAGGTCGGCCATAAAAGATTACATTTACCAATGCAGGAAAATGAAACATGTAACTAGGTTGACCCTAAAAATGGAAGAGATTCCTTTGAAAAATAACAACCAAGAAGTATGGATCAGTAGGAAGGTTGGCCACACACCAAAGAACATTAGACAAGACCCCAAATAGATCCACACACCAAGAAACCGCTCTGGAAAAGTAGGAAAACCAACTGGTAAACACAAGAACTATCCCAAAACCTATAGACAGTCAAACCAGGAGTGATAACTAGTCGGAAAAGAATCCAAATGGACTAAAAATAAGAAATTAAACATATGAACCATCTTGGAGACCAAAAATAGGATCTACAAGGAAAAGAAAGCAATGACCGACACCTACCGGTAGGAACACATAAAACTGCACACTAAACTGAACAAGAACTAAACTGAAAGGAAATAATTTTGGTCGATGCAAGATTGATCATAGAATGGGGATGCTCCTGCATCACCTAGTAATGGTGATCCTAGAGTCAAATAAAGGTTAGTTCTATATTAAAATCCTTGACTTTATCATTAAAAAATGGGCTTAAAAATTAGTGATGTACTTGATTTGGAAGTTCATGAGTCCTAGATAAAAAATTCTTATACACAACCCACCTCCAATCGATGATCTTTTCACCCAAAGGAATGCCTCAAGGTTTGCAAACAACTCTTGCACCAACCGGTTCGTAAACAATTCTTATACCAATTGATGCAACCATAACCACTAAACCCTCAAAAGAGAACTGACCATTTTATGCAACAAGAGTAACACAATGAAAGTAACAAGAAAACATAGCAATATTATAGAAACAAGTCATGTTATTGTCTTAGAACCTCCAGCAACCAACCGATTATCATCATACAATGATCAAAGAACATCCGGTAGTCAACTAGTTACATGTAGGATACAAGCCAAATACAATCCATGCGGGACTCTAAGAATCAACTAGATCACTAATCAGGAATCTCAATCCTTATTCCAATTTCTACTTTTTATCTCTTTCAAATGATTACATCATACCTTATATATACCCTTCGGAACATATCTGAGTCAACCACAAAAGATTACATTTACCAATGTAGAAAAATGAAACGTGTAACTAGGTTGACCCTAAGAATGAAATAAATTATTCTAAAAAATAACAACCAAGGAGTGTGGATCAGTAGGAAGGTTGCCCACATGCCCAAGAACATTTGAAAAAATCCCAAATAGATCCATATGCCAAGAAACCGCTCCGAAAATGAAGGAAGACCAACTAGTAAGCACAAGAACTATCCAAGAACCCAGAAACAGTCAACCAGGAGCGATAACTACCCAAAAAAGAATCCAAATGGACTAAAAATTCAGAATTAAGCACATGAACCAGCCTACAAACCAAAAATAGGATGTAAAATGAAAAGCAAGCAACTACTAGCACCTACCGGTAGGAACACAAAAAACTGCACATTGAACTGAACAAGAACTAAACTGAAAGGAAATATTTTTGGTCGATGCAAGATTGCTCATAGACCGGGGATGCTCTTGCATCATTTATCTTCCTTGTCTTATACCATTGATTCCATCTATGCTGATGTTGTAGTGATGTATGGAGAATGCAGTCAAATGAAGGTTAGGCATGGGTTATTTGTGTGTAGTCATCCAAATATGTTGGATTATTTTTCTTAAAATTGTTCGATGCTCACAAGGTTAATGAAGGCCATGATTGGTTAGAGAATATTCTTCTTAATATAATCCAACAATTTCCCATTTAAGGGTTTCCTTGGTATGTTCTACTGCTATGGGTGCATTAGTGGACTGTGTGGATTAGGAACATTTGATTCCATGAAAAGAATTACTTAGCCATGTGCCAGTATATGTTGCACATTTTCTTCATTTTTCTGAATAGCAATTTTTCTTGTCGCAAGCCTCCAAATAGCTTGTATTTTTATTAGCACATAGAAGTTTATCTTCTTTTCTACCCTTTTAGGGGTTCAACTTGAGAGGATCTATTGGCAAGAGACACTATTTTGGTGTTGTTAGATGCATGGAGATTACTTAGGGGTTGTCACTGATGGCAACTCAATTCGCAGATCACATCCAGTGTACATAGACTTGGTTTACCTAAAGTCATTTTGTTCATAAGGCATAAGTCTAGAAGCTGGAACACGGTAACCGGTAGAGCATGAGATCATGGTGCACATCTTGATTTTGGTGAAGTATTTTTGGTTGCAGTGATCTAGGAAGTTGGTTCAAGGTTTGAGATAGATTACTTCATGATCCTGACATCTGATGTTTAATTATGCGTAAGTTTAGAGCTCCAGTATCCGACATTTTAGTTAGAATAGATCTATTGTTTGGACAGTTGGGTAATATGTGTTGAAAAACTATATGTTGGCAATTTGGAGGAATTGAATATATGTTGTATTGATGATTTTTTAATTGATGGCAACACTAGTTGTTTTGGTTGTTTATCGGTTTCCGGTTGGTTTTGGTAGAGTGGTTGGATTATGATATTGATTTGATATGCTCCAGTATGCTTTGGTTTGTGGAATTGATTTGGATCTGTCATTCATGCTATTCAGATGCATATTATGATTAGTTGGTTCAGGATTTGATGACTCAGATACTATCATTTGTTCTAGTAAGCCTTTTGGCCATCGGTAAGGGTTTTACCGACAGAGCTTGGTTGATGATCTTTTGATGCACATGATAAGTGGTGTTGGTGAGACTTCTAGATGGCTCTTAGGGTGTTGTTGGTTATCTTGTTCATGTTCTTGTTTATTGGTGGTGTTGGATTTGGGTCCGGACCTAATGCTATCTTATTCGGCTAGGTTATGGACCGGTTTGTGTAACGTGTTGGTGGATGCTCCTGATGGGTTATCAGTTGGATTCATTGATTGGATTACGTTGTTTTGGTCTTAGGATGACTTGGTTGATCATTGGATTGTGGATTTATGTTATGAATTTATTGTATTATCTTTTAGGTGGCTGACCTAATTGTTTAGGTCCCGGGTTGGTATATATATGATATAAGATCTCATTGTAGATTATGGGATTATGGTTATGGGATGGTTATGTGATTATCTGTGTGTGAATAATGTTGTAATCATATGCAAGAGTTTTGGTCAATCATAGGTGATCAAATTGGGTTGGTAAGAGAGGTTTAAGACCTCTGGTACTGAGCTTAACCATAACTATACTTAGGCATAGGAGATGTTATCTTTGCAGTTCACTCTTCTTTTCGGATTGTATTTTGGATTTATTTTGTATTCAGTGAGGCTCCTTTTGTAATGAGCAATGAACTCTAGGTTGTTTTCCTTCCTGCATGTGCAAGCCCCTCATTTTGTAATCACATACTACAAAATTATTATTTGACTATGGGTAGGCTCCCCACCGTGGTTTTTCCCTTTACCAGGTTTTCCACGTACAAATCTTGGTGTCATGTGTTTTGCGATTTATGTTTTATTTATATATCATTTATTCTGGTATTTGTTTTATGCATTTTGGTATTGGGTTTATGTGTTCCGGTAATAAGGATTTGAATGCTTAAAGTTTTATAATCTGGTGACAACCAATTCACCCCCCCTCTTAGTTGTCCTCTAGTTATTTGAGTTGTCTAACACTAAAGGGATGATTTTGGTCATTGGTGTTGTGTTCGAGGAGTTTGTGTCATTGTGTATGAAGTCTGTGATTACATGTTTTAGGTCCAAATTATGAATTTGTGATGGATTGAGCTGACATGAGACTACATGTTTCATATTTTGCGGTCTTGTGAAGCCGACTTGATGGAGATCTATTTTATTGGTATGGATATATAAGATAGGCTTGGGTGATCATTTTGGTGCAAATATATGTGTGAGGAATTGTTTTGAGAGAGATTGAGAGTAGTTTCACGTGTACATACAAATATATGTGTGAGGAATTGTTTGTGTCATTGAGTGTAGTTTCACATGTACACACACATACACACATATATTTTACTTAGCCCCTTTTTTGCTAACCCTAACCTTATTTTATACTATAGCTTAAACACCCCTTTTTAAGGTTTCCCATTTTTTATTTCATGAGATATTTCATCTCATTTCTTTCTTTTCTTTCCCACACCCCTAATTCAAAATTAGGGTTTTTTTTTTAATTGTAGGTTCAGATTTTCCCCAGGCAACCATGTCCAACCATGGCAGTGGAGCAGGGGAGGTCGAGCCCCCTGTAGTGACTACATGCGTGTTTACAGTGAAAGAGGGGAAGTGGAGGTCGAGACCCAAACTATGGGCTACACACAATAGCGGTCGAGCCACCCACTGTGGTTTACCCATAGTGGTGGTCGAGCCCCCACTACAAGCTACCCATAGTGGTGGCTGAGACACCCTTGTGGGGTGCCCCTCACAATGGAAGAAGGGGGCCTTAAGTTAGTTTTTATTTTTTTTAGTTTATTTTTAAATAGTTCTTAATCCAGTAAAAAAAAAATATGATGTGATATATGTTTATAATAAAATATATATATTTATATATATACATTGTTAGGACCCGGGAGGCAACTGAGAGGGGGGAGGGTGAATCCGTTGTCTATTAAATTCAACCAAAATATAACTTAATCAAACTTGATGCATACTACCGGTAAACCAAACTTAATGTCGATTGATAAATTAGTAGTTAATATTAATACCGGTGAAACTCAATGCATAAAACAGAAAGAGAAACAACACATAACATAAAGATTTGTATGTGGAAACCATGGTGGGAAACCTTACCCACAATTAGATGATACTACTACAGATAGTATGTGTATACAAATGGGGTCTGTACATGCATAAAGGCCAACTGCCTAGAGCTCACTGTTCAATCACAAAATAGGAGTCACACTGACTACAATTGTATGGTTAAATCTAATGATAATGTACTGCTCATAGTAGCATCTCCAATGCTGGATTCAGTACTAGTTAAGCTCTGATAATCACCTTCAAACCTTCCTTGAACCTTCTCTATGATCTGTTCATATGATCTTCAATATTCATACATACCATGTTACAAAGCCATATACCATATATGGTTACATTCCCATTCATTTATCTCATAAATGAGATCTCACATATATACCTAGGACCAAATGTGTAGGTCGGCTCACTAAGAATGTTACAATTAAATAAATTACAAATAAGTCAAGATGCAATGCATCATGTTAGCTCAATAAATTTACAACAATGTCCAATCAATTAATCATCTCCATAACGTGTCATGGTGATCTGGAATAGATGATGCATGCTGGTCCATAACCTAGACCAATTTTCTGGTAACAACAAATATGTCAACCCGATTAGATCAATAACCAAAATACCAAAACCAAGTATCCAAACCATGTCTTAAATATAACCAAGTGATCTCTAGATGATAACAAGTCATCCTTAGTGTTGGTGAGCAATATAACCTATCGGTGAACAATATAATCTGTTGGTGAACAACAATGTGTCGGTTCAAAATAACCATAGATCTCGAGAAGGATAAGTGTTGACATCAATGACAAAACTAATGCAACACACCCATGATACCAACATACATATATATATATATATACATATATATATATATATATATGTATATATATATATGTATATATATATACATATATATATATATACATATATATACATGTATATATGTATATGTATATATATATGTGTATATATATGTATGTATATGTGTGTGTATATACATATATATATATATGTATATACACACACATATACATACATATATATATATATAAATATATATATATATATATATATATACATATATGTATATATATAGTAACGAGTTTTTTTAAAATTTAACAACATTTATTTTATCAAATGTATGATATGTGTATATATATATACAAGATGAATGAACACTATTTTTTCTAGAATAGGTCTATTTAATTTCATCAACAGCAATAGTATATTTTCTTTTCTCTTACATGCATTTGTATATATATATATTTGTGTTTCACCGGTATTAATTCACATGGCAGTTAATAACCAAGTGATCTCTAGATGATAACAAGTCATCCTTAGTGTTGGTGAGCAATATAACCTTTCGGTGAACAATATAATCTGTTGGTGAGGAACAATGTGTCAGTTCAAAATAACCATAGATCTCGAGAAGGATAAGTGTTGACATCAATGACAAAACTAATGCAACACACCCATAATACCAACATACATATATGTAGATATATATATATATATATATATATATATATATATATATATATATATATATATATATATATATATATATATATATATATATATATATATATATATTTGTGTGTGTGCGCACGTGTGTATTTATAAATATCTAAAAAAGACATTATTTTTCTACTATGTTTACATTGTGCATTTCCAAATTTACATGTTACAGCAAGCAGTGAAATAAACTACATGTGTTGCATTTATATATATAAGCCAAAATATTTATATTCTTAGAAATACATCCACTGTAATATTCTAGGACTAGTTTAATTACAACATATATTTTTTTTGTTTAAAATCTACCCAGCAATATAACTAAATGCAAATAAATGAATAAACACAAGTTTAAAAATATGAAATATATTTTCTGTGATTTCTTTCTTTCTTTTAACTAGAGTGCAACAAGCTAAATAACAATGAATGTATTATAATGAACGTATTTTTCCATTTTATTTTTGAACTAAAACTAATTTCCATCATCATAATTATTTAACCTTTTACAACCTTTGAACAAAATAAACAACCAACAACTATAATACTCTTTTCAACAACAAATAGAAATGGTATAGAATGCTTCTTTTTCTCTTGCTAAAATAAATCCTTGAATAATTTATTTCTTTCCTTCATCATAGAATTACAAATGAAGACATATATACATCTTTTACTATCTTTACATGTTATGGAATAAACTCACTAAGGGAAGAAATACACTTTTCTTTATTTTCTTTGAACACAATGATACAAGGGAATATATGGATCTTTCTTTCTTTACATCTTTCTTGAAAATGACTAATTACAATAGGAAGATTTAAATATGCAAATAAACAAAGTAGTGCACTTTCAACACCCTTAAAACACCACTTTAGGAAAACTAGTTTTTCTCCATCCTTTAACCAAGTTGCGAACCTGCAAATTAAAGTTTGGATGTGACCATGGAGGCTCATCTCCCAACCTATGCCTACAAGAGGCCACCCTCGAGCTAGGAGAACCAAAAACCAAACGAGTAACACCCATACTCAAATACACACATACAAAATATAGATTTTCCAAGGAAAACATTTCAACAATATCTCCTAGCCCAAGGCTTGCACATAGTCACCAAGTGACTCTAAACAAAGGGGTGAAGGTGCCAAATATAAGGGGAGATCTGCAAATAAACCTTTGTTAACCACATGCCTTCATAAGGCTAAAATCAAATCCATCTACTTGGTATGTCACATGACCAAAACAATCCTTATGGTCCCCAAAGGCTTCAAGCCAAAACTCCCTTATGACCCCCAGATTTTAAACAAAACAAATATAGCAACAAGGATCTTGGATCCTTGTTTATCCCCCCCTCTCTTCCAAGAAGAGAGACTCTACACCCAAAGATTGTCCTAAAACCCTTCACCCCAAGACTACTCTTCCCTCCCAAGGGTGAGTTTAGTCTTGACTCTCATGAACAAACAACAAGAATAAATCTAAAGACAAACAACTAAAAACAACTCAAAAACCATAGCTCATAGATATAGAAAAACATACAATAGATAAACAAAATTCATATTTACAAATGACATTATGAATGCATCTAATCTATAGCATGAAGAACACCAACCTTTACTCCTGCCAATGGTATGTGTGTTGTAGAAGAGCTACCCAATTCCCCTTCCTAGTCTCCTTAGCCAAATTTCTATCTTTCAAACTAAATTTTTCTACTCAAAACTTAGTCTCCAAGATTGGAGAGTGAGTGATCAAAGTCCCAAGTTTGAATCTCTTCCCTAAGTATGATCTTCTCACACTTTCCCACTTCCTTGGAAAGGATGTGAGATCCCATAGGTTGGTCTTCCCAACCTCTTACATGGTTTCTAAAAATGGAAACTGAAAAAGGTAAGAGAAAGTGGGGAAGAGCAACTATCACTGGAATGGAAGGTTATCTACCCAAGAGTCAATCTTCAAAAAGTTCAATTTTCATCCATATTGGAAAACCCAATTTTGAAGTGACTCCATAATCACATGTGAGTGGTCACATGTCTAAAAATGACCCTTACCCATAGGTATATCATATGGGCCTTCAAAAGTGACCTAAACTCAACTCTGGGAGTTAGTTTGACCCCCTAAAAACCCACCTAACGTTTGTCTATGGGTCAAACTTGATTTGACAAAACTAATGGCTTTCTAACCAAGTTATCTGTTGGGACTACAACAAGATATTTTAAAAATGCATTGGGTTTAACAAATTCCCTCCAAAGGACATGTCATTGCCAACTCACACACATCACAATTGTCAAGTGACACCATAAAATAAACATTACTAAAATACACTTGGCATGTCCTTTTTGGGAATAATAACATAACAATTACAAATATGAACTTACACACAAGCATCACTATTACGAAATTAAATACATCACATATGAGGTATTGTCTCTCCAAATAGACAAACCTTGGCTTCACTATTTCACATAGGTTTGTGTCATATGCTAAAATTCATCATGTAATCAACTAGAAATCAAAGCGAAATCACTAATCCCTATCCTAATAGAATTCAAACAAAAACTCAATGAAATAATGCAAAAATAAATAAATAGGAATGTATAATGTATCAATCAATTCTCCCTATTCCATGATCACATGTAGCTTCCATTGCTCTTCTCTTCTTTGTGGTATGGTGGCTCTCAGATTTTGTGCTGACAACCTGCAAATGACACAAAGATTCAAAGTTTGTGATTCAGAGTCATTGTGAGGAATTGTTTGCTCAATTTATAGATTATTGGGTGAGATAGAATGAGAGGTGGAACATATTGATTAAGAGGTGGAACTTAGGTGAGCTCACATGTTGATTGATAGTTGAATTGCTAATTTGGAGGTGGAACTCAATTGATTGAATAGATAAATGAGTTAACTAATTGAGAAAAAAACTGATTGAAATATGAAAAAGAATGATTGGAGAAAAATTGATTAATGACAAAGAAAGCTCTATTTAGAAAAAGCTAACTAGAAGATAGAAATAGAGATTGAAAAGATAATTGAATTAATTTATTAATTGATTGAATTAATTAATTTAACATATGCTTGCACTTTGACTTTGATTTTCAATTTAATCTTTGCATGATATTTAATTTAAACATTGAAAATTCAATTTGTTATTTGAATATATTTAGAACTTGACTTTGATTTTTAATTTGACTTTTGAAATCATGCACATGCATTAGAAACTAGAATAAGTTGGAAGAATTTGAATTTGATTTTGAATTTGAAGAATTAATAAAATTAGAAGAAATGTGAAATTAGATGAAATTGGAAGAAGTGTGAAATTAGAATTTGGGGATTTGGCATTGGAATTAGAAGAATTAATTAACTTAATTAAATAATTTAAAGAAACTATTTAATTATTTAGAAATTGAATTTAATTAAATAATAAAGATTATTTAAATTAAAGGAATTAAATCACAATTAATTAAATAATTAATATTTAGTAGAGGGCTAATGATTAAAGATAGAGATAGAAATTGAAAATGAATTTATTTAAATAATAAAAATTATTTAAATTGAGGGATTAATCATAACTAATTAAATAATAAATATTTAGTTAATATTAGAAAATGGTTTAAATGATTAAGTGATGGTAGAATTAAAATAGAATAATTAGTAAGATGATGAGGGAATATGAAATTAGAGGAGTAAGATTAATTAACAATTAAATAATTAAAGAATTATTTAATCAATTAGAGGAATAATTAGTACATGATCAATGAGGCATTTTTAGGTGTCTACATTTTCCCCTCTTTGAGACAAAGTCGAAATGATGTTGTTTCAATGAAAACAAAAAAATTCCTACCCTAGTATGCCTTGGTAACACTATATAGTATAGATATGCCCCCTCGGAAAAGGTGGTTGAAAAATTCAGAAAATTGAGACAATATTTTTGATATCAGTATAGTGAGCAATCGTGTGAAGTTTCGTACAATTTTGAGATCATTTGAGTAGCCTACAAGGTGTTTGAAGTTCATGGGGACCATGGGCGTCGGAGTTGGAAAAACCCTAATTTTGAGCTATAAATAGAGAGTTTGGCCTTTCATTTGTTCAATTGCATTGTTTTGAGTTCTTAGAGATCCTTGTGAGTCTTTTGCTTTCCTATGAGTATTTGGCCATCATGGCTAGCTATAGGGCATGAGTGCACTTATCTAACTGAGTACATTCTTATCAAAGACCTCTGGGGACGAGCGGCATGGTATGTTTCCAAATTTTTTGCCTGTTTTTGTAATTTTTTCAGAAATTTTCCAGAGAACTAATTTTATTCATCACGCATATGCTTGTCAATTTTCATGCATTCATGTTAAATGTCACGCAAATGCCTTAAGTGTACCGCAATAGTGTAAGTGTCATGCATAAGTGTCAAACATTACGCATTCTTCTATATGTTTATGCATTAGTGTTAAATGCTACACATTCATTGCAATTGTTATGCATAAGCTTTAATTGTACCAGAATAGTGTTAAATGCTACACATAAGTATTAAACTTTATGCATTCGTTGTTAATTGAAGATTTTTTTTGTCATGCGTTTGATCAAATTTTTATCGCAACATCCAATATCTGATATTTTCAATGTTTTCTCTGTGCAGGAGAATATTGGAGTGTTATACTACCATCAAAGTAGACCCAGTGGACTTGATCTTTGAGCCGAGTAACATGATGAGGAGATTGCATATATCTAGCATCTGGGATTATATCATGTTTTACACTTGCTAGAGATTATGACCAATAGGGCCTTGATTACAGCGTTAGTAGAGAGGTGGGATTTCAAGGCATGTACCTTCCATCTTCCTGTTAGGCCCAATATGGAAAGCTAATGTACTGAGAGGGGAGGGGTGAATCAGTACTTCAAAACTTTTCTTCAACAATAACTTTACTATTATGCATAAACCAAATAGTGCAGTAACATAATATAAAGCTAAACCAAATAGATAACAATCATACATGATTTACTCCATAACACATATATTTTGGTTATGTAGAAACTCTTGGTTAGAGAGAAAAAATACGGTGGGGATGGCACCCACAACTTCACTACTGCAATAATAAAGGTTGCTCGGTTAGAGCTACATGTTTAGCTATTTCTGATAGCTTACCTTGTTAGGAGTATCAAGATCTATTAGATCTACCTTGCTAAAAGATTTTACAACACTTAAACAAAATGTTGCATCTGGTTAGAGGCTTAACAATTTATAGACTTGTTTAGAGTCTTTTACCCTATTAAAGGTTTCTCTTACAACTTCAAAATATTACAATAAATCATTACAAATATCTGCAACTTTACATCTGAAATGTTATAGCAGATTCTATGTGCTCAGAATAAGATTACCTTGCTTATAGCATACCTCGGTAACCTATATAGTAACTTGGTAAACCCTTCTGTTTACTCTGTTCTTTGACTGTTCTCTAAAATCCTTCTCGGTGACCTCTATGTCTCTATAACAGTCATAACACTTAGTGCTTTCACATGTCTTGCTTCATATATTTCTATATCTTCCTTTCTATCATGCTACATGTATATTTCAGATCTTAATCCATGTTGTATAAATAGATCTCTTATGTCGATGATCCATTCATTGCTTCGATCTTACAAACATGATTTATCGAATGAATAACCATGCAAAATATTTCATTGGTTAGATGAACTCAAAATCATACACAATCTTTAAGTGCAATTTCCAATGTGATAATGGTTAGATGTTCCTTGATCTTGTAACACGTTTCCATCTGTATGTCCAAGTTCAATGACTCGGGTAACACATTTCACTCGGTGTATATCAACTCGGTGTGTCATCTTTGTTGTTTGGTAGACATGGAATGATATTCAATAGATAGCTCGGTTCATACTGGGCTCTTGACTACATTCTTCTATAACCGACTGGACTATGCATACCGACTGAATATTCCAGTAGAGATAACCGACTAGAGTATATAGAATAACTTTGAACATAAAACTAATGGCAACTTGATAAGTTGTAACAATCTCCCCTTTTGACATTAGTTGAGATGTTTGACAAAAACTACTTTCAAAATTATAACTCGATAATCTATATACTTGCAAAATTTGACTATACTGACAGTATATACAATAGTCAATAAAATAATATATCCAGATATACTCCCCTTATCGATATACTGGACAAGACTCTGATTTTGCATGCTCGGTGATCAATGTTCTGTGTGCACTTGTTCTTTGCTTACTATTCTGTTCATTGCTCTTGAATACTCTGCTTACTTGGCTCGGTATACTCCCCCTGTATACTACACTCCTTTTGTTTGATATTATACTTTGATGCTTTGAATACTATATCACTCCCCCTTTTTGACAAACATCAAGACTTAGCTACCATTTGGTGGAGGCAACTGGTCAAAAATGGATATGTACTTTGTCCATGCTTTAGTGAGAGCAATAGAGAGGGTATCCTTTACACTGTCCATTAAAGAATTTTGTGCTTGAATATCAGCCAATAATGATATTAAGCCATCTAGAGTGCTTCCCTCTTGTGTAGTAGATAAGTATGTGACTCGGTTGATCTGTTCTTGGATAGAGGATAGATGAGGAAGAAATAATGTCTAAGTGTCATTATGTCTATCCTGATCTTGTGTTCTTCATTTCTTAGGTCCAATTGTTGAGCCATGAGCTGTTGTAACTTTGTATAGAAATTCTGAATAGAATTGGGCTCTGTGGTCAACTTATTTGAGAGATCGGTGATCTCTTTCTCAATTGCATCTATTTTATTTTTGATGTCTTTAATGAATAAAGAAAATGTATAGAGTTTCTGAAATAAATAAAGAATGTGCTTAAGTTGAGGGGTCAACTCAGCAATAAATTTGACAAGTTTAACTTTGCCAATAGCTATAGCTTTTTGTACCTCTTCTAAATTTTTTACAGTGAGCTCCTTGTCTTTTAGCTTGCTCAAATATTTGGATGCATTGACTCTAGATGTCTCTATCATGGTTAGGGGTTCATCCAGTTGAATGTGGATGGCTGCATCTTTGGTTATTGTAGCTTCAGGTAGCGTATCTATTAAGAGTTCTTTTACCTTCTGAAGTACTTTATTTTTCTTTTGAATAGCCATTTGCTTCTCTTGTTCGGCCTTTGCTTTGCATAGTTCACTAAAATCAATGAGTGCTTGCCCCTTTAATTTGGATATATCAACATTGGGCAATACTATTGGTTTTGACAAATCCACTTTGAAACTATGCCTTTTCATCTTCTTTTCTTTACCTTTCACCGATGGAACTAAGACAATGGCTTGTGAGGCTTGATGACCCTCGGTAGGTTGCTCGGTAGAGGCAACACTTTGGTTAGTTTCTTTAGCCTCTGTAGTGTCCTTTGGTGTCTCAGTACTTAGTGTCTCAGTTGCAATATTTTCAGTGCTAGAAGGATCCCGAGACATCTGTTCATGAGTAGTTCCTTCTCCTGCTGTAGACTTGTGACCTTCGGTGCTTGTATCCGTATCCTAAGGGGTTTTGGTTGAGACAGGTTGATTGACCGGTGGATAAGGCTGAACTTGTTCCAAGACTGATTCACTGGATACAAGTTTTGCATATGCATTGCCTTCTATCATTTCCTATTCTGGTGCCTCTGTATCCATAATATCTTCATCTATTTGAATGGTGTCAACAGGATCTTACTCGGTAACATCAGGATCTTTCTCGGTGACATCAACTATTTCAACTTCAGCTTGCTCACTGACATCCTTGTTTCTAAAGATTTCCTACCACTTTTCTTTTGTCTCATTTTCCACTTCAATATACAATTCATTCATCAGTCAAGGCTTTTTGTTTGATGAGGAACTTTGTGTGGTAGGTTGTCAGATGTTCTTTTATTTCGTCTATTGACATGTCAGGAAAGAGATGTACCAGACTTCTTTCTCTGATCTGTTTCTCTGAGTCCAGGGCATATTGCCACCTGTTATCAATATGTGCATATAATTCTTTTGGGAGAGAATTAGAGACTTCTAATGGGACTAATCAAAATTTTAGAAGTGTGCAGATGACAGCTTCTTCAATTTGTCTCTTTTCATCTTCATTTCTAGATTCATACTTAACATATCTGAATCCTCCAAATCCACCATATTCTTTCAGATTAGCACATAAATTATCAACACTATGTATATTTTCCTTCTTTCTCTTGACAACCTAAAATTTGCTAGCATCTTCAGATTCGGTGTCACTAGACTCTTTTGCCAAAATGAGTCTCCGAGTAGATTTCTTGTAAGTTTTTGTTACCTTGGGAATAGTAACACTCTTTGTTTTCTTATTCAGTGAAGCTGCAGATGCTCTTGTGTTAGGTTGCTTTGTTGGAGGAGTCGATGAGGCCTTTGATGTGTGATGTTTCTTTCTTTTCAACACTTTTCCCTTATGCAATTCGGTGCTCAGTGTTATAGCTACCTCTTGGGCTTCAGATTCCTCTTCGGTTATGGCTATAGTGCCTTTGATAGGTGTGAAGGAATAATCTTCTCTGAATTTCTCTGATAATGCCTTTATCATCTTTGTTGCCTTTCTTGTAGCTTTGGGTACTACAATGCTCATTTTTACTTTTTCCTTCACTTCTTCATAGGTTCCATACCTCAGCTTGGTAGCATGCCTTGACAATGTGAGAAATGCATCAATTTGCTGTTGTGTGATGTCAAAATCAATCTCGTAACCCATAGGTGACAAAGATTGAGTTCTTGGTTCCACAACATTCACATAACAGTAATCAGTGTCTACTTCAAAACATATGTCATCTTTGTATTTCTCCACTAGCTTGGGTGGAATCCAGTACCTGTTATGCATTTTCTCTTGAAATTTACTAAAGTAATCATCCATAATATCATTAAAATTATCTCCTAGCTTCTTATTGAATTCATTGATTTGATGGGTGATTGGTCGGTGTAGTTCCCAAACAACTTTACCGACTGATGGAAAGAAATTTTCAAAATAGAAAAACATGCATACAAGTAGTGATCCAAACTTTAGTGTATTAGCCGAGTTGTTCTTCTTCGGCTCCTTGATGGTGTTCAGATTCTCAAACAAGTTTTTCAGAAACACCTCACATAGATCAATTTTCATTCCCTTTTTCACAATTTTGTAGACAAGGTCTACTGCTGCACAGGGTACACTATTTTCCCTTGTCGATTGGAAGAAACAGTAACCTAATACTCTAATGGAAAATTTTAGTTCTGCATCAATGATATTATTCAGTTTCAATCCTCTGCAATTTGATTCTACTCCGGTTAAACTAATCAATTCCTTCTGTGATATCATCTTTTGAGCTCGAGCATGATCATAAATCGGGTAACTAGTAATCAGATGAATGATTTCCTTGGTAATCTTAAATGGTTTCTCTTCTAGCCACATGAAATCATCATGAACTCTGCTTAGAACAAACTTGACCCACTAGGGTTTGAACACACAGGGATAGGTTAGGGCTTCAGTTAATCCCTTGATCTTAATGTGCTCATACTTGCTATCCAATCTACCATCGGTGCACAATTCATCATAGGTATCTTTGATTTCAACATGACCGAGTTCTTCAAAATGACATTTGGTGAAGAATCTCACATCCTCGACTAATAACACTCTATCTGGGATGAGTGAAAATGTGGTTTTGTCATCCGGTTTAGATGCAACTTTGGGAGTTAATGAGTATTTTAGTGAGGGATTTTCAACATTCTTAACAACGATGGGATCTTGGATCTTAGGTGCCATTAGTAGATTTCAGATAAAAACTAACAAAAAATCCTTAGGGTTTGAGGATTTTCAAACGAGAGATGCTTCACACTTAGTAGATAATAATAACTTGATAAGATCAGTAAACCAGCTTAACAATGCATTGAGATTGATGTAAATACCTTGAATTTTTCTTTGTAGAAGGTTTGATCACCTTAGATTCTCTTTTCTCTGCTCTCTCAAAAACTTGGTAAGTGAAAATGACCGCATAAATGCTTTAAGTACACAATATATCTTATCGGGCTTTGTGCGGGTTAGGTCAAAACATTAAATGCACTCGGTTCAACTAGACTTTCTTTTTTTTTTTGCTTAAACCGAGTAACCAAACTTCCTTCATTTACCGACTTGATAGGTTTCCTGTATAGTGCTCCAAAAGACTTTGATAGAATTTCAAACTTACTACTACATCTTAACTATGCATATTTTGAACTAAGTACATAATAAAATAGGAACTGTTAAGATTTAACCTTGAGAGAATGCAGTCCCTTCATACCTTTACTGATTAATTTTGAATAGGTGCACCTAACTCGGTAGGTAAGGTGCTTTCTTCATTTGACACGATTTCCTTCTTTTTCCAAATCATCTATAATTTGTCTTTTATTTCTTCAGTGTTTTTTCTAGGTTGATCTCTGCAATCTCCAGCCAAGTGTCCAACTTTGTGACAATGAAAACATGTCATACCAGGATTTCTCCATGATCTTCGGTTGTTCATTCCAAACCTTATAAAATAGTTGGCACTTATATGTCCATATCTTCCACAACATTCACACCATATCCTTGTATTGTAATCCCATGGTACTGCAGAATACTGTCAGTAAGGATCTATGTGAGCTCGGTAACCTCTAGCATTTTCTCAGTGTGTAGACCACATATAGTTCTTTTGCTTGTACCAACATTTCTTGGTACTATGTCCATATCTATTACAGTTTTTAAAAAACCCTTTGAATTTTGCCTTCTGATAATTGTTAACAAACTTTGTCCTACATTGATTAGATGTGTGACCATATTTATTGCAATTGTAACAATAACCATTGGACTTAGTGACATTTGGCTGCTTACCTTTTCTAATTTGACACATGTTGGCAGTGTGACCTTGATTTCCATAGTAGTTGCAAATAGGCTTCTTTCTTTTGATGTTCTTCTTGATTCCAGCTTGCTTTGATGATTCTCCTCTCTTGGTAGTATGGATTCCCTTCTTGGTAGAGTCTTTTCCTTTGTAACCGAGTCCTGCATCTTTGTTGGGTCATCTTGTGTTCAGTTGCTCATCCAACATCTTTGATGCTTCATAACTCTTCTTCAGTGTCTCTTTGGATTTCTTCTTTGTTTCAAGTTCATTGGTCAACCTTGATACCTCAAGTTTCAATGCTTGATTCTCACCATCTTTCAGATTTGCTTCATGATGTGCATAACCTAGTTGATCTAACAGGTTTTGTTGAATTCCAGTCATCCTTGTGATTTCATCATCCTTATCAGATACTAAGACTTCAAGTTGTTGTTTCTCTCTTTCTAGATCTCTTACTTTATCCTTGACTGTCCTCAATGCATCAAGATTTTCTGTCATCTATGTGCTGAAATGTTCATGTTCTCTTTTCATTGCTTTTAGTTGATCAACTTGTGCTTTGTTCTTTTCTTTCAATACTCCAAATTTTTCTTCAATCTCTTCAGACATAGTGTTCTCAGATGATGTCTCAATTTGTTCCACTAACTCTTGAGAGTCCTGCAAATCATTAGATAATATTCTTCTCACTTTCAGAGATTTTTGCATTTTCCTTTGCATGTCTGCAATCACTTGATTAGCATGATCCATCTCTTCTTGTAGATACACAATCCTTTGAGATTGTTTATAGCCTTCCATTGATAAGATCTTTCTCTTTAGGTAGTTAAACCCTTTTCCAAGATTGAAGCTCTGATACCAATTGTTAGGCCCAATATGGAAAGCTAATGTACTGAGAGGGGAGGGGTGAATCAGTACTTCAAAACTTTTCTTCAACAATAACTTTACTATTATTCATAAACCAAATAGTGCAGTAACATAATATAAAGCTAAACCAAATAGATAACAATCATACATGATTTACTCCATAGCACATATATTTTGGTTATGCAGAAACTCTTGGTTAGAGAGAAAAACTACGGTGGGGATGGCACCCACAACTTCACTACTACAATAATAAAGGTTTCTTGGTTAGAGTTACATGTTTAGCTATTTCTGATAGCTTACCCTGTTAGGAGTATCAAGATCTGTAAGATCTACCTTGCTAAAGGATTTTACAATACTTAAACAAAATGTTGCACCTAGTTAGAGGCTTTACAATTTATAGACTTGTTTAGAGTCTTTTACCCTATTAAAGGTTTCTCTTACAACTTCAAAATATTACAATAAATCATTACAAATATCTATAACTTTACATCTGAAATGTTATAGTAGATTCTATGTGCTCAAAATAAGATTACCTTGCTTATAGCATACCTCAGTAACCTATATAGTAACTCGGTAAACCCTTCTGTTTACTCTATTCTTTGACTGTTCTCTAAAATCCTTCTCGGTGACCTCTGTGTCTCTGTAACAGTCATAACACTTAGTGCTTTCACATGTCTTTCTTCATATATTTCTATATCTTCCTTTCTGTCATGCTACATGTATATTTCAGATCTTAATCCATGTTGTATAAATAGATCTCTTATGTCGGTGATCCATTCATTACTTCAATCTTACAAACATGATTTATCGAATGAATAACCATGCAAAATATTTCATTGGTTAGATGACCTCAAAATCATACACAATCTTTAAGTGCAATTTCCAATGTGATAATGGTTAGATGTTTCTTGATCTTGTAACACATTTCCATATGTATGTCCAGGTTCAATGAATCGGGTAACATGTTTCACTCGATGTATATCAACTTGATGTGTCATCTTTGCTGCTCGGTAGACATGGAATGATATTTGGTAGATAGCTCAGTTCATACTGGGCTCTTGACTACATTCTTCTATAACCGACTGGACTGTGCATACCGACTGAATATTTCGGTAGAGATAACCAACTAGAGTATATAGAATAACTTTGAACATAAAACTAATGGCAACTTGATAAGTAGTAACACTTCCTACTGGTGAGGCATCCATTATGTTGGAGGATGTTTGGTGTAGATTGCATATTCCCATCCATGGTGCGAGAGTTGTATATGATCATTACAATGGCATCGCTAGACTACGTGTCCTTTTTGAGTGTGAGGAGCAGGATTTACAGATCAATGGTTATTATGATATCCCTTGGGCTCACTTGGACCATGATGATCTTACTATAGTATTGTGTAGTATCGTACGTGGTTTGTTGATTCCTAATAGATGAGGTCATGGTTTTCTAGTTGGATGGGGCAGAGTGGTTTGTGATATGATTGTTCATCGTCGATTATGTGCTTGGGGTCCTTGTCTATTAGACACAGTTTATTATCAGATGTACAACATTGTATACCTGGGATACTGATCAATCAGCTATGGTGTGACATTGCTCCAGACTTGGGCATGGGAGCACATATCTATCTCAGGGCCAGTTATTCATGTTGACTTGTAGCCTGAGCAGCCATATGCATATAGATATACACTTGGTATTAGACATAGGGGTTCAGGTAACATCTTGTACTGGCGACATCAGCTTGATATCTTGTAGAATTTTATTTAGAGACCATATTTAGATTTCCCCAGTTGAGCAGATGATGCACAACACTTACCTTTCTACAGACAATAAAGATATCTTATTGGGAGGACTATTGAGATGCAGAAGATTATTGAGATGTCTCTTCCAGGATGGGTACTCAAACAATTTGGGGAGGTACAGGAGACACTTGTTGTTACACCGTACTTTGCTCGTGTTTCTCGTAAGGTTTCTGATTGGGGTGTGTGCGTACAACCACATGTGGTGCTTGGCGAGTTTGATGCTACCATGGGATTGGAGTACAGGTGAAACAAATCTAGGGACTACTCCTGAGTATGATGCATGGTGGGCTAGACATAGGCCTATTCCACTGATTGATATGACTGTTCCCATCACAATGCAGTAGATATGATATCCTAGACAATGAATAAGGATTGACATGGGGGAGAGGAGGGGAGATGACAGATGAAAGGAGGGTGGAGGAGGAGATGAGAGAGGAGAGGAGGACATAGACTTTGGTGGAGACACTGAGTCTATGAGTAGTGGAGATGATGATGATTCTTCAGAATCATCGAGCATTGAGGACGAGGATGATGATGATATGCTAGAGCTAGAGGACGTGCCTGGTACATAAGGGGGAGGAGGACAACAGGGTGGTAATAGAGATGATGACAACTTGCAAATTCTCAGAGCACAAATTTAGAGTCTAGGGGATGAGGTTGTCAGACTTAGGCAATGACAAGATGTTGGGCGGGAGGAATTCCATAGAGACTACAGTGCATTAGAGACCAAGAGAGATCGTCTCTAGAGGGAGAGAGATGACACAGTTAAGAGATCTCAGATCACCATGGATGCATATGATCAATTATTTGGGCCAATGCTAGGGGCATGTAGCTAGGCAAATAGATATTTTTCTACTGCATAGGAGGCTATTTATTATCAGAAATCTTATGAGAGAGCTATCCTTGAGGGTCAGAGGGAGACTAGTTTTAGTGCTTTTATGGGGAGAAGATCGAGTTGATCTACCTCTCGACAAACTAGTAGTGGAGGAGTCATGGGTCTACCTTGACATCCTGGGGCAGGATCTAGTGGGCAAGATCCACCTGTTGACAGAGGCAGTGTGGGTTGATACATTGAGATAATGTTATATGAGCCTTCGGGCCTATTTTATGATTATTGTAATCGGACACATTACCATTTTTGAGTTATATATATATGATATGCATTTTTTGGTGACAATCTATTATGCTTTGTTTTCCATGTATGTTGTATGATGCTATGAGTTATGAGATGCATGTCTATATGATTTATAAATGATTGTTTATGAATGCAATGGTTTCGACATGATTTATGATGATGATTAATGAATGGTTTAATGCTTTCTATATGATTTATAAATGATGTTTATGATTATGAATGGTTTCTATATGATTTATGATGTGATGATTAATGAATGGCTGCCATTAACACTATACAAATGCAATTTACACTATATGAATGCGACTTAAAACTATATGGATGCAACTTTAAACTATATGGATGCAACTTAGAACTATATGGATGCACTTTTGTTTTTGTATGATAATGCTAGAATATTCTTTTAACTCAAATGTACCTTGAAGAATGTTAGTAAGATGAAAGAATAATGTTAGATGACAGAAAATGATTTAGAAAAAGATGAGAAATCAGCAAACTATCAATAAATAGATGAGATGAGAATGATAATGATTGATTCACGAACCTATGTCATTATTTGTTATGCAATATATATTCATCACTGAGCCTTATTATTGAACAATGGAGCTTAGCACATTAGGGTATAAGGAACCAATATGTAAAGATTTCTCATTGAAGAAACAAACATGTAGCGGACAATGAGTGAAACCCTCCATTCTAAGAAATACACTAGGGGTCGAGGTATGTGTGGCATTCACAAGCTGAATTCTCCTGTCATAGACACCCACTAGAGAAATTCCCTAGAACTTCATTGGTTCACACCACAAACAAAATACAAAGAAAAATATAATGCCCATCATGGCTCCTCTAGTCAATTGTGGACATCCTTGAGTAGCATAGGAACATGATCTGTTGCCAAATGATAAAAGATAAAGACTAACCCAGACAAAATTCAGTAGCTATACTGACCTTGTGCCTTCCTTCTCAGTTGCTTGTTGTGATAGTTGATAACATTTGATCTTAGAAAGTTGCGGACCCCATTTAAGACTGACCTGTCTGATTTCAAGTGTATCCTCTTCTGTTTAAGACAATATAATGATCACTTGATATGGACATGATATGATTGATAAGACAGTTTGATTAGTTGATTGCAGATGTTTGATTGGATAGTTATATCCTTTGTTAACTTCGTGCGAAGCGTTTGTTGGATATCTGCTAGGGTATTTGTTTCTTGCGAGACATTTTATTGCATGTTTTTTGATTGATTGATATTTGAATGTTTTTGGTTGATTTTTTTAGGACATTATATGGACGTTTTTGGTTAATTTTTTCAAGACATTACAAGATGTTTTTGGTTGATTTTTTCAAGACATTTTCTGAATGTTTTTGGATTTTTCATGTTTTCTCAATTTTTTTTTGGATTTTACGTCTTTCACTGTTTTTGAATTTTATGTTATTTACTATTTTTGAATTTTATGTTATTTCATTGTTTTTGGATTTTTATGTTATTTCACTGTTTTTGGATTTTTGAAAGATTTTCCAATGTTTTTTGGTATTTTAATTTTTTCATTGTTTTTTGGATTTTTTCAAGACTTTATATGATTTTTAGGATTTTTTCAATTATGCCCCCAGTGTGCAAACTTGTATAACATGATGATCTATAGAATGCATGTGGAGATAATGAATTTTTTACATGACCTATGTTAATGCAATATGCATGATGAAGATGCATTTATTATTTGAACAAGGATGATTGTGTTTGTTTAGCATTTCGTAATACACCAATTGAATTGCAGGTACAAAACATTTCATAGATAAGTGGTCAAGAGCTCCTGAAGGTCCTTTGGAACATTCAAATTAACAACACTTAGTGACTAGGATTTACAAATGGAAACGTGGAAAATTTCCCCATTGGTTCTTAAAAATTTGATCTGCTTTTGCCCATGTGTGTGCAAATGAGTTAATTCTTGATCTTGTGTTCACTAAAGATCCTTAGCATCCTATATGAATAGCTACATGGATTATTCTAACTTCAAAAGCATCCTGAATAGAGTCTCATTGCCAACAAGCTTTTAGAGCTCCGACAAGGTTATAAACTATAATTTCTCAAATATTACTCCATTTCCAACAGGCGTTCATAGCCTTGATAGAGTTACTCACATGTTCCCATAATCAAGGTTTTTGTCACACTTTGTATGCATGATATTTTAGTTATATATCATTGCTCTTTTGCCTTGAGATGAGTATTTGGCATAACACTTTTTTTTTTCTTGTCTTGACTTGTAAGTAATGAAACCTACTTGGGTGTGACAAATACAACGTTGCTGAAGCAGAATTTTAGATTTTTCACTAGTCATATGATCAACTAGGTGTCTAGAATGAATTGGAGATTTTGTTTTCGATTAAGGAAAATCAGGTTTTAAGGGACCCAAAACCCACTTACAATACAAAAGATGAGCAAGAAAAAAATAAGAGAAGATAAGACCATGACAAAACAGCTGCAAAAGACCAGCACAAAAACTAGTAGGACAAAATGAAAGCAAGGAGCCAACAAGAAATTGGCATCCAAAACCCAGCATTACATTTCAAATGAAAACTTTTACAGACTCCTCAGCGTTTTGAACCAAAAGCATCATGGCCTGAGTGGCTTCTCTCAGATCATTGCTCTCTTGTTTCAGCTGGATGTCTTTCATTTTGGTCTCCATATCAGTGGTGGTCTGCTTGGTCCTTCACCTGGAGATTTGATGGGTGGAGCTAGAGGTCAGTACATCTTCAATGATAACCAAGTTCTTGTCATGATTTTTCCTCTCTAAGTGATTTACTAAGGCATTCATATTATGTGACAAAACTCTTAAGACCTCAAGACTATGGTTCATGAAGCTTTTCAAAGCCTTCTCAGTTTGAGCAACCCGAGTGATGATGTTATCTTTATCTGCCTCAGCCTTTTCTTTTATAATTCTGATAACATCCTCTAGATGTTTCAAATCCCCTTTTATTAGGTCTTTATCCGACCAGTCCTGCATATCAATTTCCTACTCACCTTCACTGGTTTCCATCTCCTCACTCTTTTTCCCCGAATTTGTTTCCTTAATCAAATTATGTATCTTATTTTCCAGGTCCCTTTGTTTACTCTGAATGCTAGTAATTTTGTCAATAACCCACTTCTAGAGATTGAAGGACTCTAGTGTGTAGTTATGAGCAGTATTCAAAATAGCATTCGTCGATTCCCTACCCTGCTCAGTGCCCATAGAATTAGGGTTGTTTTCCTCCATAGAGTTCAAGGCGACATTCTTGCTATCCGAGCCCATAGGGTTAGAATAAGGGTTTTCAGATTTCCCTTCCTCCTCTTCTCCAACATTCTCTTCCTTCTCACTTTCCATTTTTGTTTCCATATCCTTCCCCTCTTCCTCCTCCAAATCATAATGCACCTCTATTTCCACATTATCAATATCAGCTCTCTGTTTTTTATGGGTAAGGGCATTAGACATGTCATCATCAAACTCAGAATCCTTACAGCTCTTAGAAACATGTGCATTAATTACCAGGTAATCATCCTTGCTAGCCCTATTTTTTGCCTTCAGGTATTCATAAATGATCAAAATAAGCCCCTGATGGGCTATGGGGTAAGAATTGGGCTCTTTGGCATGGTCAGCCAAACTCTCATTCAAAGAAGAAGCTAAGTAAAAGGGCAAGGAAATCTTAACCCCATGGCGGAAGTGATTAAGAATTGCAAAATGATAGTTATAGATTTTAGTAAATCTACCATCAACAGTAAGGAACTCCATCAAAACCCTTAACACTTTCTGCCAAAAAGACTTTACCTGCTGGGGTAGGTAGTAGGAGATGTTGTCTTTCTTTGCAAGTTGAGCCTTCTCATCCTTAGACTTCGAGAAGTTTTTAATCGCTTCAGCAGCATACTTCTGATCTCTATAGAATTTAGTGCCCTCCTTCTAAAGACCCATGACCTCCGCTACTAGATCCTCATCAATATTCTAGGTTTCCCCAAACAAGGTGACTCTGTTGCTATTCCAGCCCCTAGTAAAGCCATGAGACACCGAATTTCTACTACCATGTAGCTTTTCCATATAGTCGGTGAAACCATATCTATGAAGCCTCCTCCACACTTTCCGCTCACTCTTCCAGTTTTCGCAACCAGAGGGCTCATTCCTATTTAAGTTACCTCCCATTTTGAATAGCAAGTAGAAGTACCCAAAGGTATATCTCACAATCTATAGATTTAACCACAAATTTTTGTGCAAAATTCTAGAATAACAGAACAGCGACCCCTCCGTGGTTTTAAGGATAATGATAATGGCTGCACAAAACCGACACTTATTATTATAATCCCCATCGCACATATGATCATAAAACCAATGCCTAAAAGCAATCATTAACTGACACTTCATTTTCCACCAAGCTCTGTCTTTGATATCTGGACCCCAAAAGATAATCATGATTTTAAATTGACACATTAATGCGATCAATTAATAATTGCTCTCTAACATCCCTTTACAATGGGTCTCTCCGATATATTTAACCTCCACCTCTAAATTGACCCCTTCATTAGCTAAGAGGTCTACAACCTTATTGCCTTCCCTTAGAGTGTGAGTTATGAGAATACTAACATAGTCATTTAATAACTTTTTAGCACTTTCAAATAAATTAGTAATATTCCAAGAAACAGAACTAGTACCTTTAAGGGCCTGGATGATGTTGAGGGAGTCCCCTTCCAGCCAATTTTTTAAAAATTTGAATCCCTAAGCAAGCTGGAGGCTTTTTAATATAGCTTGAGCTTCAGCCACATGATTATTTTGGATCCCAAAAGGAGAAGCAATAGCAGAAATATAGACACCTTGAGCATTTCTGATGACTCCTCCACCACCGGACTTCGAGGGTTGCCTTTAGCCGCCCCCATCAAAATTAACCTTTATTTATTCATGATCAGGAAATTGCCAAACAATATTATCTCTCCTATTATTATTGTCAGATTTGCAAACTTTATGGATTAAGTTCCATTCAGTAAGGATGCCTTTTTCAATTTCATTCATATCAGTAAAAGACCATTGTTTATTGTTCTTGTGAGGAATGTTTATGTTTTCTTTTATAGCCCTGGAAAAAATTTCAAAGACCACCTGAGAGGTGCACTTAGCTTCCCTAAATATTATGTTATTTCTCTCTTTCCAGAATCCCCAGCAAGTCATGGGGAGGACAAGGACCAAAGGTTCTTGGTAAGAGGAAATTTGGTGGGGAAGGTCCATTACCAAAAAATTTCCTTAAGACTCTTGTGCATGACCCAATCAACTTTCCAATTCACCCAAAACTTACTCTAGATTTCCCAAGTGAAGGAGTAGTGGAAAAATAGATGATCAACTGATTCTTCCTCTTTCTGACATAGCTCACACCTGTTAGGGAACATAAAACCTCTTCAGACCAAGTTTTCAATAGTAAGTATCCTATTGTGAGTAGCAAGCCAAAGGAACATATTGACTTTTGGGATAAGAATTCTATTCCAAACTTTGCCCCATATAGGGTTACTGGTCTGGGTGAAAGTGTTTTTGTAGGCAGAAGCAACCGTAAAGTCACCTCTAGGATTACTTTTCTAGAGGAAAATGCCATCATAATCTTTGTTAATAGAAAAAGACAGCAGCTCCTACTAGAGCAGGGAAAATACAACATATATAATATCAAGCCTAACCCATTTGTTCTCCTTCCAGTAGTCACACACCATAGACCCAAACCTCCTTTTACATTCCTCAATAAATTGACTGCTACCTCGATACAAGAGAGGTTCATTTTTCATCCAAGGATCCTCCCAGAACCTTATTTTGTCACCTTTTCCAAGGACCCATCCAGCTCCAGCTTTGGTCACTTTTATGGATTTGATAATACTATTCCAAATGAAGGACCCAACAGGAATGTCTTCAGAGTTGAGGAGATCCTGAAGAGTCTAATTTTGAATATATTTGTCAAACCAGATTTGGTTCCAATCTTTCTTAATGTCATAAGCTCTCCATATTTGTTTAGCAAGGAGAGCTTTATTAAAAATTTTTAGATCTTTAATACCAATTGAGATATAGCAATTAGAGCTTTTAGAGATTTTGTTAATGTGTTTGAGATATAGCAATTGATAGATTTTGGGTTAAGAAGTATTAAATAGTGAAATCACTACCCAACCATAAGTAAAGCATCATCACAGGGTGACCTTGAAAATGAATGACCTTAAGACCTCAAAGACTTCATGTTTGAATATCTAAGAAAGAAGAAAACCCTTGCATCTCTTCAATGCAAACAAATGATAAACTTGGACAATTGCCTTGTTTTATTGATGTTGCTATATGCTAATATAAAATTTTTGTGAATGTGATGCATTTGAAAAGGAAACTATATGTGATGCAGGGATTTGAATAAAATGAGGTGCGATGCTGAAAGAAAACCTAAACTAACCCAACCCTTAGATATAATATCATTTAAGGTGCATGTTGTTCACAGGGTCAGGGAGTGGATCTCCCTCCATGGTAGCCAAATTGTATGCTCCATTTCCTATAACCCTTGTTATGATAAAAAGACCTAGCCAGTTAGGTTCAAACTTCCTTGGCTTTTCATGTTCTACTTTGGTCCTTTGGTTCTCCTTGAGAACTAGATCTCCCACTTTAAAATTCCTTGGGCGTTCCCATTTATTGTAACTCCTTCTCAATCTGTTTTGGTAACTTTGCAAATGATTTAAAATAGTTTGTCTCTTTTCATCGAGCATTTCAAGCTAATGTAATCTTGCATCCTAATAGTCTTCCTCTGATATGATGTTTTTAAAGGAGACTCTTAAAGACAGTAGTTCTATCTCAATATGTAGTATTGCTTCTATACCATAGACCAATGAATATGGTGTTGCTCCTGTAGGGGTACGTAGTCTTGTTCTATAAGCCCAAAGAGCGTGATTTAACTGGATATTCCAATCTTGTCCTGTGTTAGTATTAACTTTCTTAAGAATCTTTAATATTGTATTGTTTGTTGCCTCTTCTTGTCCATTTCTTTGTCGATAATAGTGTGTTGCAAATCTCTATTGTATTTAAATTTGTTTGCATAATTCTCTCATTTTTTAATTTTTGAATGGACGTCCATTATCTGTCACTATGCATATTGGAATCTCGTACCTATAGATAATGTAATTAAGCATGAATTTTGCTATTTTCTTACCAGTGGTGTATGTAAGGGGGATTGGCTTGACCCATTTAGTAAAATACTCAGTAGCCATTAAGATGAATTTGTGCCCATTGAAAGAAGTAGGATGAACTTTACCAACTAGATCCAACCCCCATTGTGAAAATGGTCATGGTGATGTAATAGGTTGAAGATCCTGTGCCAGTGCATGAATGAGGTCTCCATGCATTTGACATTGTTTACATTTTTGTACATATTTATTGGCATCCTTTTCCATAGTTGGCCAATAGTATCCAGTTCTTAACAATTTCTTTGATAGTGGCAGGCCACTTTTATGTGCCCCACAAATTCCATTATGTACCTCCTTTAGGGAAAGTTGTGCTTCTTATTCATCAAGACATTGGAGAAGGGTTCCATCAAAGCCCTTTCTATATAGTGTGTCAACAATAATAGTGTGTTTGGGTGCCTGACGAATAAGAGTTTTCTTTTGATTTCTAGACAAATCAAGAGACATATACTGAGTATGTAAGTATGCGTATATCTCATTATACCATGGGGATTCATGACCCCACAACTACACATACATATTTTGATGAGGGAATCTCATATGTCAGTATCATCAATTATTCTACAATAAACTCAAACCGAGTTTTATTATTAGGCAAATTTAGTAGAGACCCTACTATAGCCATGGTGTCAGCTGCCTTGTTCTGTATCCTTGGAATCTGTTCAAAAGTGATGTTACTAAAATCTTCTTTGTAATCTTCTACCATTTGTTTTTAAGGCAAAAATTTATCATTTTTTGTGTTATAGTCATGATTGACTTGATTTACAATCAATTTTGAGTCACCATAGACTTGTAATTCTTTTATCTTCCATTGTACAGTGATACAAAGTCCTATGATGAGAGCTTCATATTCAACAATATTGTTCATACAGGGAAAATTTATTCAGAATGATTTAGGGATAGAATCACCTTGAGGGGTGATGAATATAATCCTAGCTCCGGCTCCATGATTTGTATAGGATCCATCAAATTACAATTTCTACATGGTGAATGATGTCAATGTAAACACAGATTCATCAGGAAAATCTATTAGTAGTGGGTGATTGTCTTGTAAGGGAGCCTCTGCTAGCCGATCTTCTATAATCTACCCTTTGAATTCCTTTTTGTCCACATACTCTATATCAAACTCACTTAAAATCATGACCCACTTAGCCAATCTTCCTGTCAATGTTTCTCTACTTAACAAATATTTGAGTGGATCAAAATGTGTGATGAGTTGGACTTTGTGACTCAGCATATAATGTCTAAGTTTTTGAGATGCGAAGATCACTGCTAGACATGCTCATTTAATTAAGCTCATATCCAATTAGGGTTCTACTTATATAGTAGATTGCTCTTTCCTTTCCTTGATCATCATGTTGTGCCAACAAGGCTCCTCAAGATGAGTTTGTTGCTGATATATATATAGCAATAGGGGCTTTCCTTGAGTAGGTGGAACTAATAATAGAAAAGATAATCCTTTAAAGCTTGAAAAGCTTCTTGGCACTGTTCTGTCCATTTGAAGGTGACTCCTTTTCTAAGTAAATATTGAAATGGATGAAATTTATCTACTAGTTGTGCTATGAACCTTCTTATAGATTGTATTCTTCCTTTAACCCTCTTAACTACTTAAGCATTGAGGTAGGTTTCATATCCATGATTTCTTTGACCTTTGCAGGATCTACTTCAATTCCTCTATTAGACACAATAAATCCTAAAAGTTTTCCTATTGTTACACCAAACACAAACTTTTTGGGGTTTAACCTGACATTGTACTACTCTAATAGATCACATATCTTTGCAAGGACTTCAAGGTGACCTTCTCTTGTCTATGATTTAGCTAGTAGATCATCCACATAATCATCCATGATATTGTGGATCATGTCATGAAATAGTATCATCATAGACCTTTGATATTTTGCTCGTGCATACTTAAGACCAAATGACATGATGTTCCAGCAATATGTTCCCCATGGATAGGTAAATGTCATCTTGTGTTGATCTTCTAGTGCAATTATGATCTGGTTATATCCCAGGAAACCATCCATTAATGAAAGCATTTCATTCCCAATAGTTAAGTCAACTATCATGTCTATGTTGGGTAATGGGAAATCATCCTTAGGAAATGCTTTTTTTAGATCTCGAAAGTCAGTACAGATTCTTATGCCCCCAGTGGGATTAGTTATAGGTACCAAATTGGATATCCATTCTGCATAATCAATAGGTCGAATGAATCCCACATCCAGAAGCTTTGGAGTTCTATTTTGACCAGTAATGCAATCTGTGGATGCATCTTTCTTAGCTTTTGTTTGTACGGTTTAATTCGTAGTTGCAATGGTAAATGGTGTAACACCAATTCTGGATCTAGGTCTGGCACATCCGCATAGGACCAAGAAAAATTGATAAGACATGGTTTGAAAAACTATATGAATTTGTCCTTTTCTTCCTGGTTTAATGATTGTGGTAAGTGGATATTATGTACAACTTCTCCTTTTTCTATATTGACTTCTTCAGTTCCTTCCATGAGTAATGTTGAATTCTCTTTTTCAATAGGAAGATTGTCTAACTCACTCTTTCCATTGTGATCACTTTGATCCATATCTTCTATCACAGAGGCACTTGCCTCTCCAAAGTATGTTGTTCTATCCACATCTACAACAAATCCTGCCTTGTGATCCCCTTGTGGAAACCCTTCTTTGACACCAAGGAATTTTTCAATAGCTTCATCATTCTCAAACCAATCCAGAGTTGTTTTTCCTTCTCGTCCCTAATCAATCAAATGTGAGTGTACAAGGGGTAATTCTATGTCTCCCCTCTAGAATATCATTGTAATAGAAATATGGGTTGAAATATTTCTCTCTATCTATTCCAACCCACAAGCAATAGATATGATAGAGGGTCACAAATCACCTATAGATGATGAAAATATATCAAGCCACTCAAGTATCACTTTCTATGTATGTTTCAGCTTCTAAGGTTGTATCACTTATCTCCTCTTATTCTTGCATTTGATTTTGTTGTAGATTTGTGGGCCTCCTTTGTATGGGGGTCACCCTTCTTAAACCTGGTATAAGTCATTGCAGTATTTCTTCGTCTGATTCATTGGTTGTATCTTGAGTTGTTTCTCTTGGCAAAAGTATTAACAACAACCAAGGATTAGGATCATTTACTCGTGCTAAGCCTGTATTTGTTACCATATTTTCTTGTGCAGATGTTTCAGATATTGTATTACTGGGTGACTGAGTGCTAGGCTCTTGTAGAAGTTGTCTCATATCTTCACCATCTGATTCCATAATAGGAGATGTTGGTGCTTTCTTTCTTGTCTAAGATGAAGAGGTAAATACTCTCATTGACAACTAACTTTGAGATATGTACTCTGACGATAGCCTAGGTCTATTTAATATATTTAGTGTACATTGTCTTTCTTTTGTTATATTTGGTACATGTTTATATCCTAACCCTTGATTATTTGGATTTTCATTTGGTACAATGGCTTCTAATCTTCCTTTCTTTTATAATCCCAAGCCTATGGTACCATCATACCCATATTTTTGTAGCATCTTGAATGTGCTGCCATACTAATCTAAAGGTAACCTGGGTATTGTCATGTCATCTTCTTCCCTATATATCTAGTGATTGACATCTTCATTCAGAGATTATTCTTGTAAATCTCCCCACCTAATGAAAGAGCATGAATCTGATTATCTGAATATTTATTTTCCTTTGTCTTGTTTTACTACTATGTTTTGAGGCTTCCCAAAAGACCTAGGAGAAAGAGATAATTGTTTCCATTTAAGGTACTTGAAATAGAACATTCCCCACAACCAACATCCTTAATCTTCAAAGAAGATGTTGTACCTGCACATTCTACTGTATTTCTATGATTGTTAATGATTCTATTTGTGTAGTGAGGGGTGCTACTTGATTAATGAGTACCTGGTTATCTACACTTTCCTTTAAGTGATTACAGTGTTGGAATGGATTTGGATCACCCTTTATGGTGATTTCAATGCCATTGTACATGAATTTAGCACATTGATGAAATGTTGATGGTACAACTTGCATGGTATGAATCCATGGGTGGCCCAATAACATGTTGTACCCTAGTTCTCTATCCAACACTTGGAAAGTAACCTCTATTCTTATAGGTCCTACTTGCAATGGTAGCATAACTATACTTTTTGAAGGATTCTCCTCATTATCATATGCTTCGATGTTTGTTCTTTTTGAAGGATCAATATGAAGCTCAAAATATCCCAATGCCTTAACCAACTTTAATGTATAGATGTTGAGACTAGCACCTCCATCTATAAGTACTCTTCAGATTCTTCTCTTATGTATGTAAGCTTCTAGATGTAGTGGATCATTATGGAGAATTCTATTGCTGGGAATATCCTATTCTGTGAATACAATATGGGTGCCATTAGCCGAATTCCCCACCATGGATTGGAAGGCATTTTCATCTATATCTCTATCAACTACTGAATCTTGAAGTTCTTTGTCTAAGATAGCTTTATGAGTTGGTTATATACACAATAGTTCAAAGAGTGATATCTATGCTAGGGTTTTCTTGATTTACCCCACAACATTATAGGTCCCTACTACTAGTGGTGGGTTTGATGGTACTCCTTGTAAAGTTACTTTAGATCTAAGAGTAACTACTACACAGTCTTTGTCTCTAGGAGTTATCATGAGTGTAGCCACTGTATCATCTCTTGTGAGGGAACTGTCTACACCATATGCTATGTTATCAAGGTTCATTTCATATCCCTTCCTATAATCATTATGTGCAAGTATTACATCCATGATATGTGTTATAAGTTCTGTATACACCTGAAAAATGGTCTGAAGATAATTAATTAAATAAGAAATTATTTAATTAATCCCTCTTCCCAATTTAATTGAATTCATTAGCAATTTGATTAAATTCCACCTTTCCTCTACTTATTAATAAATGTAAGTATTTATTTAATAAGTTCACTTCAATAATCCCCTTTAATTAATTAATTCAAATTAATTAATTGCCCCCATCAAATTCATCATCAAATTTATCATCAAATTCATTTCTTCTAAATCCCCTAATTAGTTAAAACAAATCAATAATGAGTTTTTGAGATTAATTAGCCTTTTCCTATTATTTGAATTTTTAAATTCAAATTCTCCTAACCTAGCCCCTTCTAAATTTAACTCATTTCATCTAACTCCAAGTTTAATTAACTCCATCCTAGCTTGCACATCCTAACCACCATGTCCCCTTTTCTTGAACACTTTGCCCTCTCATGAGAAAAGATTTTGTGACACTTGTCACTAAGTGTTCCCTTTCATCCAACCTCTTCTAGAAGCTAATTGACACTTGTCACCATCGAGATGACAATGTTCCCTTTCATCCAATCCCTTCTCCTACCAGCCTCCAATTGTCCCCTTTCATCCAATCTCTTTGCCAACCTTCCCCAATTTAACCATTGATTCCTGCCACCTCACCCCTAGCCTTGGAAATCCTATAAATAGACCCTATTTTGGAGTTCAAAGGATCTCAAATCCCATCTCATTTTCATTCAAGAATTATTACTATAGGCATATAGATCTTAGTAAATCATTCTTAGCATTGTTATCATGTTCAATTTTAGCTTAATTGCATCTTCACTCTAGCTTATTTTCTAGAATCATGTAGCTTAATCATGCTATCATTGCTAGCTTATGCATCTTTATCATTTAAATCCTCCATTTAAGTGTAGTCAGGTCACTAGAATTTGCATGACCAGATCTGAGAGAAAAATTCATATTCGCATTTACTAGGAGGTGATAGATCGCTTAGCTATAGTTTTATCTTTCTTTGCTTTAAATTCATTAACCATGCTTGTAATGATCTATTGAGTGTTTTGTGTTTGTAGGTACAGGTACACTTCACAGGCATGACATTTTGGCACCAACCGTGGGGTTGGAATCATCATTTTTGGCCTCTCAAACTTCAACAAGACTTCATCTTTCCCAGGTCTAATTCAGAATGTCGTACGAGTTCATTTTCTGGCTCGTACAAACTTCCTTTTAAGCCGGGACAACACCGCATCCTGACTCGTATCAGGTAAATTTTGTGTTGTATGGTATCATTTAGCTTGTCATGCGAGGTCTAAAGATGTGTTGTATGAGTCTCTATCTGGATCTATTCTGACTCGTATTAGCTTATTCTTGTGTCGTACGGGCCTGTTTCTGCCCCTGTACGAAATCTAAAGTTTTGTCATTTAATCTTTCAAAGCATGTTGTATGAATATCTGCCTTTGGGATTTTAAAATAAACTACATTTTAGGGTTTTTGTTTTAAATCTGAGCTATACTAATGCTAACCCTGACTTGTTTGTGAGATTTTTGGCAGCTTAACTCTTTTTCTACAAGTTGATTGATGAAGATATGCTTGTCAAGGACTTACTTCCAAACACATCAATGACTACTAGTGGATCTATTTTGCAGGTTGCCTAAAAGAATTCAACAAAACTTTGTGTATTCCTTAAAGTTTTTTTAGGCACACTTGGTTTTGCTAAAGGAATGAACAATCATGTATTTCTTGTCTTTGATGATAGGCGAGTATGCTCTCACCTTTCTTAGGTGATCAGAAAGCTAGACTCATATTTTACTTTCATTAGTGCATTTCTTTAGTAGGCCTACCCTCCCGAGGGGCTAATAACTCTTAAAGCCATTACGGTCGGTGTGAGGGAAATGACCTAAGTGGGAACAACTACTACCAAGTAATCCAACCCACTATAAAATAAATGTGATTTGATGAAAATCAAGTCAACGGTAGTGCTCGGGAATCTCTCCTCCGTACCCTCAAGGTATAGAAAACCTTGGTTTCCAAGGCTGGGAGACCTCTTAATTGAGTATTATATCCCAACATGCCAAACGGATCCCTTACTTGTGCCAGTTAAATTAGAAGCTACCTGATTCACCTCCAAAAGGGTGATAATATTTGTGTAAGAGAGATAGTAACTCTCCCAAGATACTTGCCATATCGTGCCCCCATTAGCATTTGGAGTCAGATAATATGGCATTGAGAATCCATTGCGTGAGACTCAACAGCCATATTCTAATTAGCTATTGGGTGTGTACCTAAGTTTGCAAGCAAAGGTTTTTTCTCCTTAGCCAACTTCCTTAGGGTTAGCATGCTTGGAGTTACTTATCACATCATGTTTTTTCTATGTATTCATCCCTAAATTGAAAAATTAGACATCTAAAACTAGAAAACATAAGTAAAACATCAAAATTCGGTAAAATAAACATATTTTTCATTGTCCTGTTATCTTTCGTATGAGTCAGGTGATTTTTCATATGAGGAATAGCTTTTTCTGTATGGTTCCTAACATTTTGTCATACGAGTCTCTTCTTTTTCAAAGGAAATTTCTAATTTTCCATCTGGTCTTGTATCTTTTGTCATATGGTTCATGAAGTATTGTCGTACAAGTCTTTGTTTTTATCAGTCCAGAGCTGCTACTTTGCATGACTTTTTCAGGTCTATCATTTTGCTTGATCAGTTTGCAGTAATCATAAACATCTATTATCTATTGCTTTGTGCTTGGATTTTCTCCTTGGTTGGCTTGGTCAAGTTATCATCCATCGAAATTAGACTTTAAAACATAAAAACCTTAAGATTTTCAAGTGCTCACCCTCAACAAGTTCAAGATCTAAATATCTCAAAATGCATTATCATCCTATTTGATAAATTGGTCACTCAAACATAGTTTCTCATCAGGATCTATCATCCTTTATCATGAAACTGAAACGTTTGGTCAGGATAATCTTGTCCCACATCGTAGGATATATCATTCCTACTGGACTTGGTTCTTATCAAATCATCATCATTGCACTCCAAAACTGAAGATTGAAAAACTTGCAAACCTTTAGACACTTGAACCATCTTTTCATGTCATATCACGTTATCACATTTACCTTGACAATTGATCACTTATCAAAACAAAGTTTTGGGCAATCGAATCCTAGCAAAATAACACACATGTATGCCCATTCTAACTAGATCTTAGAGACGGATCATAGAGATGGAAATCAAAAAATTGGAAACAACTGAAGAACATATAACCATGAAACATGAAGAGGAAATACAAGTTGAAGGAGAAATAATAGAATGAAATATTAGAGACATCAAGAAAGATCCTCAATTCGATAAATTTATGCAGAAATTATTGGAGGGAGAAAAAGAAAAATATTTCGTAATGTTAGCCAAATCTGGTGCTACACTCCCCCAAGATTTTGACGTGAATAAATTGACACAAAAGAAAAGTGATCTTCCCCCTAATAATGAACAATATGAAGACATCTTTGGTCTCTGCATGAATGACACATCAATCCCCAATAATACCAGAACTAATGAAGAAACTTACATTCCCAAAAGAGATGAAGTAGAAATTCTGAATAACCTCTAATCCAATGAAGATACAAGAAGGACTAGAGATGACACCAAAAGAGATCCAGATCCTCCTAGAATACCAAATCATGGTCATGTAAGAATAAATCATGTCAATACTCCTATCACAGCTCTCACACAACAACTACAAGCAATGCAAACATAAATTCAAGATATGCAAAGAGGAAATGTTAGAAGATACCCACTTCAAGAAATCTGTCCTTATCCATTCGATAAAAACCTAAACATGATACCATTTCCTATAGGTTTTGAAACTCCTAGATACAAAAAAATATGATGGAAGCATTGACCCTCAAGATCATATACAAGAATTTTGCACAATGAGTATGGAGTTTGCACATGAGGATACCTACTCGATGAGATTATTTCCGAAAAGCTTAACTGGACTAGCTATGGAATGGTTCTCTAAACTTCCACCTAGAATCAGATCATTTTCAGAGTTGGTGGATAATTTTGTTTCACAATACTCTTACAACATACAACATGAAGTAGCAATGCTAGACCTATGTAATGCCAAACAAAAGAGTGGAGAACCTTTCATGATATTTTTACAATGATGGAGATGGTTAGCTTCGCGGTATTCTCGTACAATGTTGGAATACGAAAAAATGGACATATTCATCGACAACTTAAATGATCAAATGAGTTATTACTTAAAAATGCAAGGAAATCAAAGTTTTGGAAAAATGATTGATAATGGAATCAGAATGGCAAAAGCTATGATAAAGAAAGGTGAGTTGAAAATATACAAAGAAGGAGTCCATCCACCTAACAACAACAACAACAATCACAATGATAAACCAAAGTTTTGGAATAGAAATCAAAATTTCATCAATGGAATAGTGGATAACAACAATGTGAAACCAAAACAACCAACTTTTAACTTATCCACTCACTCAACAACAACTTAGCAAAACAACCATCACCAAAAAGCAACTATCAAAACTTTATTTTGAAAATAATTTATAAACATTGGTGATCCCCTTGGATTAGCACTAAAGACACTTCTCACAAACAAATTGATCACTATACCAAAAGAAAGGAACTATGAACCTCAAATCAAACCACCTTGGTGGAATGATAACCATTATTGCAATTTCCATCAAAACAAGGGACATCACACAGATAGTTGTCAGAAGTCTAAATGCATCATACAAGATATGATTGATAATGGAGTAATAACAGTGGATGGACATACAATAAATGAATCTCACACATCTTTTAAAACTCCGCTTCGAAACTATGAGAAAGGTGAATCATCAACAACAAATAATGGAAAGGGTAAAGTGAAGGTAAACTACGCTCATACATATGACAATGTGGTAAACATGATTGTAGTTAAAGAAAAACAAAATCAAGAACATGTTCATGCTATCACAAGAAGCAAAGCCAAAGTTGTTTTTCTGGGTCCTACAACAAACACATCATCCACTACCAAAAAATACAACCTAGTGGAGCAATTACAACAAACACCCGCTCAAATATCCATCTTAGAATTGTTAAAGCTTTTGTTTGCACACAAAGAAATTCTTGAATGAGCATTAATAGATACAATAGTTTCCAAAGATCTTGATATCGAACAATTGCAAACCATGGTGGGATACCTCACAACCCCTCATTGCTTATCATTCACTGAAGAAGATGACATGTCCTTACAACATCCCCACAATGCTCCTTTGCATATTGAAGTCCTCATTCACAAAATGCACGTTAAATGTGTTCTAATAGATGGTGGAGCTGGCCTAAATATTTGTTCATTGAGTCTTGTTCGTACCTTAGGATATTCAGAAGATGTAGTTGATGTCTAGAAAAGGATCACCATAAAAGCCTATGATGAAGAAGAACATTCCTCCAAGGGACTAGTGATACTACCCATCAGAGTGGGACCTTTAAGACATAGCATACCAAGTTCTAGACTTGGAATTATCATATAATGTACTCCTAGGGAGACCATGGATACATGACTTGCAATATGTCCCATCAACATATCATCAGTGTGTAAAATTTCCCTACAATGGGCAGGAAATCACAATCTTTGCAGATTCAAATCCATTTCAATATTGCAACAATCTAAAAATGGCCCAAGAAGTCATTGTTCCTCATAACAGGGAGGCAACATCTTTGAACACACAATCCAAAGAAGAATCATTTGCTTCAATTCCATCAAGTATGGAAAAAAAAATGCATCTGAGAGATCAAAGGAATGAAGAATATTCAATATCACAATTACCACTTTCTCCTAAATCCTTTGGAAAACCATCAAACTCTAAACAACAACAAATTGTAAAACATCTTCCAATATTTGATGGAGCATTTGTTAGTGCTGGAACCTTATCAAAGGAAACATAAGACAAAAATGTGCTACAGTGGCTATACAAGGATGAAGAATGTCAACAAAAGATCAACAATGTTAGAATACCTACAAAAAAGTATGGAAAGGATTTAACATTCTCAGAAGAATGGGATACACTGGAATAGGCCCTTTAGGAAAAAGAAAATAAGGTTTCTCAGAACCTATTCAGCCTCATACTTAGCAAACTATAGACAAAATAGGCTTAGGGTATGGATAAGTTCATTTACCAGAAGACGCATCTTTTAGTCAACAATAAGAGGAACATGAAAATAGACAAGAACAACTAGCAATTGAAAGAGAAGAAATGTCAGCTAAGAAACAAACACCAGCAAACATGAAATGGGAAAAGAAGCAAGCTTCAAATCAACAAGAGAAACAAACTAAAAACATCTCTCAAGCAACATTAAATCTCAATCAAAACAAGAAAGAAGGTAATATTAATCAAGGAGAGCTCATAGAGAAGTTGACAGAACTTAATCTCAGTCCTGAAGAAGTTGAATATGAAAGAAGAAAAGATATAGACAGAAAAGTAGAAGAAATGCTATATGACCAAATCTGTAGATTGGAAGCTGCAAGTAATATAGATTCTAATGAATGGGAATGGGATTCCTATCACTCTAAAGAATCAACTAAAGAAAATTGTTTTGAAGGAGATGTAGGAGTCAATGTAGTTCACACGTATGTGGGACAAATGATAGGAACTAGTTCACTTGAATTAGAATCACATTCAGCTGACTTGGACTTAACCGAGGACCATCAATGTGAGGACGCATTCAACAAGATCAAAGCATATCTCATGCAACCACCCATCCTAATGTCACCAATTCTAGGAAAGTCATTATTACTTTATGTATCTATTTATGGTGAAAATGGATAACAATAATAACAATATTGAAAGGCTAAATGAATTCAACCACCAAACCCTAGCCTAACAATGAACAAAGATCCACCATAACATATGAAGATAACCTAAGACAATGCAAATAACTCAAAATCACAAAGATTATACCATCACATGTCCAATAGGGTTTTGATCTCCATTCTTCCTATCTCCATTGATCTTGCTTGATATATATTTGCTCTCAGATTTTTATATGCACAAGAGCTCAACAAAGAATGGAATGTGGTTGCAAGTAGGATCGTAGTGTAGCCAAGTACTCCAAAATCAGTCATTAGTCATTAGGGATTAGGCAATGAAGAAAGCATCTTCTTAAATAGAAGACACAATATGAAATGGAGGGATAAGATTGAGAGGTGTAAAAAGAGAGGTCAGCTAGGATTAGAGGGTAGGTATAAGAAATACCAAAATAATGAAAGAGGTAGGTAGTGTGTGAATTAAGAGATGAATGACATGTGTCATGGGTAGAAAAAGCTAATGAATTAATTAAATAAATAAAGATTTATTTAATTAATAGAAGAAGTAGAACAATTAAATAAATAAAATATTTATTTAATTTAGGAAAAGGATAATTTAAATAAATAAATGTATTTATTTAAATGAGAAATAAGGCTAGAAGAGGATAAATGAATTAATTAAATAAATAAAAATTTATTTAATTAATAGAAGAATTAGGCTTAGATAATTAAATAAATAAAATATTTATTTAATTAGACATGACAATTTTGGGTGTCTACAGTATCAACCACTGAAGCATCATTAGGAGTTTTGCTTGCACAACAGGATAATGAAGGAAAAGAATGAGCTATCTACTACATTAGCAGAACACTAGTAGGATACAAGATAAACTATTCACCAATAGAAAAAGCATGCTTGGCACTAGGATAGATCAAGGCACTTTGTGATGAACAGGGAGCACCAAGATAGGCAGCACTTTGTGATGAACAGGGAGTGCGAATGTGAGTGACACTTTGTGATAAACAAGGAATGTCACACACGTAGTACTTTGTGATGAAAAGGGAGCACTACTAGGGTAGATAGCAACACTTTGTGATGAACAGTGAGTGTCACTAGGATAGGTAAACGTATGCATTTAGGTAGCAAGCAGCATTTTGTGATAAACAGTGAATGCCACGATAACTGATATGATTGATTGGTTGACTGCAAGAGTATTTGCCTATGTTGGAGTCACGGGAGAGATTCCCATCGACACAGAGATTGCGACCAGAGTTTTCAATCCAGGATAGGATTTCCATTGAGGAGATGGGTCTTACACATATGCTATTTGTGCCTGAGTTTCGGGAAAACATGGGGTTGCTGACTGCGTTGGCTGAGAGATGGCACTCTGAGACGTGCACATTTCACCTGTCAATGGGTGAGATGACAGTGACGTTTGAGGACATCTACAGGATTCTGCATATTCTGATCGATGGAGAGTTGATTCCATATGATCAAGACAGAGACAGAGAGGCACTGAGACGGGTATTCCAGGATCCCGGGTTGGAGATGCGAGCAGGGGTCGACGGAGGCGGAGGGGAGTGGTGGGAGAGAGGCGAGTAGCACCTCGGAGGGAGGGAGGATAGGAGAGAGCAGCTCAGGTGGTGAGGGGTCGAGGTGGATTTCCCCTACATGTACCAGCAGCACAGGGTCCTAGAGCACAGGGACCTAGACAGGTGCAGGGACAGGAGCAGGCACAGGGACAGGTACCTATTCAGGCACCTAGACAGGTGCAGGCAGAGGCACAGGTGCAGGCACCTGCAGAGGAGGAGCCACAGGCAGAGGCTGAGGGTGATGATCCTGAGGAGGATGAGCTGCTAGGGCTGAGAGAGATCTGCCAGGGCCAGGCAAACGAGATTGTAGATTTGGAGCAGGAGAGGGATCGCCTTAGGATCAGGCTCAGGGACACAGAGGGGGAGAGAGACCAGGCCATCCAGAGATATACTGAGGCCGAGATAGCTCTGAGGGCAGGGAGGCGGGCAGCAGAGGATGCAGGGGCAGGCTACGCATATGTGCTGCGAGCCGGAGAGGAGATCGCCTACTGGAGGGATCTGTACTATGGTGCCGTGCCAGCAGATCAGCGGGCGAGGAGCTTCCATAGATCGTCGCGCGCAGCGACGGCTACGGGGGGGAGTCGTAGGAGGCAGGCATCCAACGGTGGGGTCATGGGTCCTCCACCACCACTAGAGAGACAGGGGGATCTTGGAGCGGGACCATCTAGAGCTCAGACTCCGTCGAGGCCAGGCGGCTCCGAGGGAGGGAGTTCATCATAGCCATAGAGGGCTCCCCTTTGTATCAGTATATGTATCATTTTTGTATTGTAGACACCTGCGGGTGATTTTGTAGCCATATGATTTTTGACATCATTGTATCATGACACATTTTGATTATATATATGAGAGATGATCCATTTTTGAAGCAGCTATATGCATGTGTACCTTATGTGATGAGATGTTTCTTATTTGAATGGATGCTTATATGATGTAATGCAATATATTTTTGTTCTTTTATGTTGTATATATGATGCATGATGCAAATGTGAATGTATGTAATGCAAATGAATATGATAATGCAAATGATTATTTACATAATGAAAATGTGAGATGTGCTAACATGTGTTGTATGCAGGATGTGATGCAATTGTGATATCTATATGTATGTATGAAATGCTTATATGTGGTGATGCAGGTGTAACTATATGAAATGCAAATGTTTTTGGTGTGTCATTATACTCAGTCATGTGACAGCGGGCTACGCGGAATCGAGAAGGATGATGGAAGTCAATCAAGAAAGGGGGATGGAAGACAGAAGATATGAAAGTGAAAGAGCTTCTTGTGCGTTATCATCATTGAGCTTTATTATGGAAAAATAGGTTATGACAATCGAGACATATGTTTGACCCAAAAAGTCATTGTACCTGTTTGCATGGAGATAAGACAGTCACAAACAAGGAATGCCCCAATTCATACTAGACTCACAATGTCGTCATATCCTTGGACAAGTCATAGCATTACTAAGAGACAATCCACAGACAACAAATGTAGATAGGTGACGATACCCCATCCTCGCCTTTCTAGTCAAAGACATCCTGGAGATAGAATCTCTAGTCAAAGACATCCCGGAAAAGCTAAAAGACATGTCACCAAAAGATAAAATCAAAAGAAAACCAAGACTCGACACCAACATCCACTGTAGTCCTCAATTTTAGTGTCTCTTGTCACTTGTTTAAGTCTTATTTGATTGTGGTCACAATGTTCACTTTCACAAAAAGGATAGATAGCACTGAACCATATGTTGTCTGAGTCTGTTGAAAGATTTGATTTTGTTGAAGCCCATTGTTGCTGCTGTGTCTCATCTGAAACTGACTGAATCCATGAAACTGATACTTTATTGCGGAGAAAATGAAACTTTATTGCAGATCTGTGATGCAAATGTTGCTTTATTGCGGACTGTGTGCGGATAGACTGAAGAAAGCTGGAAGAAACTATACTCCTCGAAACATGTGATGTTCTCAGTTCCACACCCATTACTAGACGTAGGATTGGCCGTAGTCACAGATAGGATCTGATTTATTATGGATGGAAAGGGATGTGAAAAGGGATGTTTATTATGAATGGCTAACCAATCTTGGGTAGATCAATAACAAGCCATGATGGGATTGGGTAAGTTTATTATGGCTAAATTGGTTGTGAGTGTGTGCAAAGTGAAAGGATGAAAGAGAATCCTGAAGGATGGAGGAGCAAAGTCTCTATGCATGGCGCTGGTGACCCAGTTTTCACCATGGTACTTGCCCAGGGCGCCACCGAAGTGGTTTTCACCGTTGGACGAAATTATTTCTCTTTACTTTTTCAATTTTTCAATTTTTTTGTTGTCACAAGGCACCTGTTTGCCAGGTTTTCACCAAGTAACGATTTTTTTGTTTTATAATTTTTTTTTGTATTTTTGAAATTTTTGATTTTTTTTTGTATTTTTGAATTAAGATATTCCAAAGAGCTTATGTGTAGAACCTGCGAAGGTGCATGCTATTGATAGGATCCTCCAAGGGTTCACCTTTTGTAGTTGAGAGCTGATATGCCCCAGATCCATATACTGCTGTGATGATGTAAGGACCAAGCCAGTTTGGTTCGAACTTGCCCTTCTTATCTCTGTCTTGCTGATTCTTGGGGTTCTCTCTGAGGACTAAATCACCTACCTCAAATGTGCGAGGCTTGACTTTGTGATTGTAACTGCGACTCATTCATTGTTGGTAAGCCTTGAGATGATTAAAAGCAGTGTGCCTTCGTTCCTCCAGCAGTTCTAGTTCTTGTAAGCGAGAGACCCTGTAGTCTTCATCGTTGATTATGCTTCTCAAGGAGACCCGTAAAGAAGGTAGCTCGACCTCAATAGGCAAGATGGCTTCAGAGCCGTAGACAAGTGAGTAGGGTGTAGCTCCTGTAGGTGTACGGACACTTGTGCGATAGGCCCAAAGTGCAGGATTGAGTTGGATATGCCAGTTACGGCCAGTGTCGTCAACTATCTTCTTAAAGATTTTGAGAATTGTTTTATTAGACGCCTCAGCTTGGCCATTACCTTGGGGGTAATATGGTGTGGAGAAACGGTGAGAGATATGGAAGCGCTCACAGAGTTCACGAACATCCTGATTTTTGAAGGAACGCCCGTTATTAGTAATAATGGAAGTAGGAATCCCATATCGGCAAATGATGTAGTTCAGGATGAAAGTAGCGATTTGTTTCCCAGTAACTTGTGTAAGAGGCACGGCTTCAATCCACTTTGTAAAATACTCTGTGGCTATGATAATGAATTTATGTCCATTAGAAGAAGGAGGGTGAATCTTGCCTATGAGATCGAGTCCCCACTGACAAAAGGGCCAAGGAGACGCAAGTGGTTGTAGTTCCTACGCTGGTGCATGTATGAGGTCTCCATGAATTTGACACTGCTTACACTTCTTGACAAACTGATATGCATCTTTTTCCATAGTAGGCCAGTAGTATCCAGTCCTGATGAGTTTCTTGGCCAAGGTAGGACCACTAGTATGCGGACCACATATCCCTTCATGCACTTCTCATAACGCAATCTGAGCTTCGTCACTCTCTAAAAATCTAAGAAGGGTGCCATCTAGACCTCGTCGGTATAGGATATCTGCTAAAATGACGTATCGAGAGGATTGGCGAATGAAAGTGTGGCGTTGATTGTTCGATAGATCGGGAGGTAAGATATTGTCGCGAAGGTATGTGAATATGGGACTATATAACTGGGATTTAGGACCAACAACACATATCATTTCCGTAGGGGTGATCTCATATGACGGAATCAGCAGGTTGTCTACCAGGAACTCATAGCAGGTCTCATTTTGTGGTAGATCAATGAGCGAAGCAATTGTAGCCATGGCATCAGCAACGCGATTCTGTTCTCTTGGTATCTGCTCAAACTCTATCTTTGCAAAGTGCTGTTTCAGATCATCTACCAGCTATTTGTAAGGCATTAGCTTTTTGTCTTTTGTTTGATAATCATCAGTTGCTTGACGGATGACAAGTTGAGAATCCCCAAAAACACGAAGTGCTTGGATCTTCCATTGAACTGCAATTCTTAGCCCAGTTGTTAATGCCTCGTATTCCGCTATATTGTTAGTGCAAGGAAATGATAAGCGGTATGACTTTGGTATAGAATCGCCTTGGGGAGTTATAAAGAGTATACCTACTCCTGCCCCGTGCTATGTGTATGAGCCGTCAAAATATAATTGCCATGGCTTTGCAGGTGATATTGTTAGAATGGACTCATCTGGAAATTCTGACTGTAGAGGAACATCATCTATCATGGGAGCATCTGCCAGTTGATCTGTGATGGCTTGTCCTTTTATAGCTTTTCTGTCCATGTATTCAATGTCGAATTCACTCAAAATCATTACCCACTTGGCCAGCCGCCCAGTAAGTGTAGCTTTGTTGAGCAGATATTTTAGTGGATCAATTTTGGCAATCAACTTAGTCTTGTGAGTGAGCATATAATGTCGTAATTTTTGTGAAGCAAAGACCACAGCGAGACATGCACGCTCAATTGGTGTGTAGTTCAGCTCATATCCCACCAATGTGCGACTGATATAGTAGACTGCTTTTTCCTTACCGTCAGGTATTTGCTGTGCTAGGAGTGCCCCCAGTGCTGTCGGAGTAGCTGATATGTAAAGTAGCAATGGTTGATTTGGAATTGGTGGCATCAAAACTGGCGGGTTCAACAGATAATCTTTGAGCGCCTGAAAAGCCTGTTGACAGTTCTCATCCCATTTGAACTTGATGTTTTTGTGTAGCAGGTGCTGGAAAGGGTTACACTTATTTGCAAGTTGTGCTATGAATCTTCGTATGGACTGGAGTCTCCCTTGTAAAGATCGAAGTTGACTGATATTCTTGGGTGGCGGCATGTCCAAGATAGCCTTGACCTTTGCTGGATCAGCTTCTATTCCTCTTTTAGACACAATGAATCCTAGGAGCTTCCCGGAGGTTACTCCAAAGACACATTTCTTTGGGTTTAATCTTACCTTGTACTTTTCCAACCGATCAAAAGCAACTGAAAGTATGTCCAAGTGTGTATTTCTGTCTATTGATTTAACCAAAAGGTCGTCAACATAATCTTCCACGGTTATGTGCATGAGATCATGGAAGATAGTAGTCATGGCTCATTGATACGTGGCACCTACATTTTTCAGCCCAAAGGGCATGACATTCCAGCAGAAGGTTCCCCATGGACAAGTGAATGATGTTTTATGTTGATCCTCGGGTGCTATCCTGATTTGATTATATCCAGAAAATCCGTCCATTAAGGATAACATCTCATGGCCTGCTGTGAGATCAACAATTAAATCAATGTTTGGTAATGGGAAATCATCCTTTGGACAAGCCTTGTTGATATCTTTGAAGTCTGTACATATTTGGATGCTGCGATCTGGTTTGCTAATAGGTACTAAGTCGAAAATCCATTCAGGATAATCAATTGGGCATATGAATCCGACATCCAGTAATTTCTCCAGCTCTGCCTCGACTAATAATGCCACTTGTGGTTGCATTTTCCTCAATTTCTGTTTTACTGGTTTTGCCCCCGGTTTGACTGTTAAATGATGCATTACTAAATCGGGGTCTAGCCCAGGCATATCAGCATAAGACCATGCAAAGTTGATTTGTCGTCCCTTAAAGAAGCTTATGAATCTTGCTTTCTCGGCCTCTGTCAATGATTGAGCCAAAAATATGTTATGTGGAACCTCTGCTGTACCAATGTTTGTCTTTATAGTCTCTTCTACCAACATGGATGATTTTTCCTCGTATGATGCTGGGAGAATGTCGAGCCTTCCATCTTCAGGCACCTCAGAGAGGTTTTCACCCTTAGATACGTCCTTTCTTTTTACTTTTTTGGGGTCAGATAGCGCCACAGTGTGGTTTTCGCCATAAGACCCTTGTTTTGTTTTTATTTTCACATTTTTGCGACTGGAAGGTCCGACACCCTCACCAAAGTATGCCACGTTGTTGAGCTCTATGGCATATCCTGCTTTGTGGTCTCCAAGGGGAAGATCATCTCGAATGCCAAGGTAGTCGATAATAGCTTCGTCATTTTGAAATGTATCAAATTGTGTTGGTCCTTCATGATCCCAGTCAATGAGTTGGGGGTGAACAAGGGGAAGGTCTTTAGTGTTTTCAGAGTTTGCTGGACTAATAGTGAAGATGTGGTTATATTCAGGTATGTCAAGGCAATCGTCGAAGTCATCGATGGCACTCTCCTCATCAGTTTCGATCGTGAGCGAATCCAAATTGTCATCACTAGTAGAGCCTTCTGGGACAGGTGTCCTCATCCTATGTGATTTTGACCTAGGACCTTGAAACGAAGCTTGTGCGGGATCCTTATGGGTTGGTTTTTGACCAACTCTGAACTTTTTGTAAAATTCCTCCTCCTCTGTGGGTTCATCTGGCTCTCTGAATGTTTCAGTGAGCTCATAGTCACTGGAGGATTTGTCTGAACCCCATTCCCACTCATTGCAGTCTGTGGAAGGATAATCCTCTTGTTGAACTTCGGCAACTTTAATTCGCCATACCTCTTTTGTTCTTTTATTATGTAGTCTGGGATTCAGAAAACCAAGCCCCTTGGAGCGTTCCCTTCTTGTAGTTAGCTCAGGTTGTAAGGGCTCCATGACACCTTCTTTGCGTAGTCTGAGAGGGCTTTTTCCATCATACCCGAATCTTTGCAAAATTTTGAAGCCTTTGCCATAGTTCTCACAGGGTATAATAATCTGATAATGTGTGTCCTCTTCAACGTCCTTATAGAGCATTTTATATAAATTTTCTTCTTCTAGTTCACCCCATTTTTGAAAGATGGTAGGATCCCATTTGAGCATCATGATGGAGATTTGCTTGTTAGGATGTGGCCTCCCATATTCCTTGGGAGAGGTCATGACTTGTCGTAAAAACATTGTCTGATTCAGAGTGTATTCTCCCATGCGTTTTTCTTGAAACTTGGCTCTAAGTTCACCTTGTTTGGATGTCGAGGGCTTTAATGACTCAGGATCAATATATGCTGAAGAAGGAGTAGCCTCACAATTGCTGGGAATGATAGTCTCAGTATGTGATCTCAAGTTATTCCAATATATGAATGGATTTGGATCACCATTGACCGTTACCTCAACTCCATTGTGAGGGAACTTTATGCACTGATGGTATGTTGATGGGACTGCCCTCATTTCATGAATCCAAGGACGTCCTAGCAATATGTTGTATGTGAGATCAAGATCTAGGACTTGACAAGCCACATCCTTTGTGACTGGCCCTATTCTTAGCGGTAAGGTGACTGTGCCCTTGGACGAGCGCTCTTCATCATCATAAGCCTTGATGGTGATTTGGTTTGTAGCATTCACAGCCTTGTCAGAATATCCCAATTGTCTTACGGTACTCAAGGTACAAATATTAAGACCTGCTCCTCCATCTATCAGGACTCACTTTATTCGATGTTTATGTATGAAGGCTTCAACATGTAGAGGTGCATTATGTGGTTGACTTATGGAGGCGTCATCGGCTTCTGTGAATGTGAGGGAGTGTGGAATGGATAGGTATCCCACCATGGCTTGAAACTGGTCCACGTTCAGATCAGTAGGGACGGCAGTATCTCTCAAGATTTTGTCAAGGATAGCTTTATGTGCAGGGGATATACGTAGAAGTTCCAGAATGGAGATGAGCGTGGGTGTTTTCCCTAATTGTTCTACAAGGTCGTACTCAGGCTTGGTTGATGAAAGATTGGTATTCTTAGTAGAGGCACCTGGCAATGTGATCTTACCTTGACGGGTTGTAACATGACATTCAGAGGTAGATTCGGACGAAGATCCCACACCTTTTAGGACAATTTTGGGTTTCTAAGAAGGATTCTCAGGATTTTTGTTTTTGATAGTAATGGTAGAGATATGATTGTCCATTGAGATGTGATTGATAATAGAATCATAATTGTAAGGTGCTCTAGTGTAATTAGCTTGATCATCTGTGACTTTGCCTTTTCCTTTGTCATGTTTTGGGAATGGTTCTTTAAACACCTCATGTTCTTGGTTAGATGAATGTCCCTCAATCTCAATATCTCCTCTATCAATGAGATCTTGTACAATGTTTTTCAATCGATGGCAATTACTTGTCTTATGACCCTTTCTCTTATGAAACTCACAAAATTCATCATCATTCCACCAATTCGGTTTGACCTTTGGTTCATAAGGAGGAAAATCTGGAACTGTAATTACTTTGTTTGCTACAAGCTTTTTGAATACTGATTCAAGTGGTTCTCCCAATGGAGTGTACTTCCTTCGTGGTCTAGAAGTTGTTTGAGTGTTCACCTAATTGTTGGTAGAACTTGATCCAGAAAAGATGAACTTGGGTCTCACAGTGTTGGCATCAACATCACCATCATTAACTGTGTTCTTGTTCTTATTCCAAAATTTTGGTTTGTCCTTTCCTTTGAAGTCCTCTTTGTTTTCTTTGAATAGTTTGATAACTCCTTGTTCAATTAAGACCTTTTCTGTTGCTAGGCCCTTTTCAATAATGTCCTTGAATGTAGACAAACAAGCTTTTCTGAGATCATAGCCAATAGCCTTATTAACATTTTGTGTGAACATCTCCACCATTTGTTTCTGCGGGATTTCACAAGAGCATCTGCTAGCTAAGTTTCTCCATCTCTGTAAAAATGTTGCAAAAGATTCTCCTTCCTTTTGTTTAGTATTGCACAAGGTAGTAACTGAGACATCTGTTTCAATGTTATAAGAGAAATGTTGAATGAATGCCTCTGCCAAGTCGCCCCATGACTTAATACCAGGAGGTAATTGAGAGAACCATTCCATAGCTTGATCTCCTAAGCTCTGTGGGAATAACCTCATCAAGTATGTTTCTTCTGCCGCTACCTCAATGCAAGTTGTGAAGAATTGTCTTATGTGTGCCTTGGGGTCTCCTCTCCCTCTATATTTGTCAAATTTTGGCGTTACAAAGTGTGGAGGAAATGGAGGCATTGGGATGCTCTTATCAAAGGGATAAGGACATATATCTCTCATAGTGTATGTAGGTTTGGATGTACTCATGTCCTCCACTTTCTTTTGTAAATCTCTTATTTGTTGCTCCAAATTATTCTTGGGAGGAGATGGATTTCTTGTAGTATACCCCATGTTTGAAACACCCATTTGAGGAGGAGCTTGTTGCATGTATGGATGATACTGATCGTAGACATGTCCATATGGAGGTCTATATTGTTGCGACATGTATGGAGCACTTGGCATAACTTCTTGTTGAGGGACCCCATATCTATTTTGTGTGTATAAACCATATTCAATAGGCCTTTCATTTTCCATTGTGTTGCCCCCAATTTTGACATGAGGTCTTCTTGTGTCAAAATTTTGAGGATGTCCTTGAGTATCCACTTGTCTTGATTGACCCATATCTTGAGCATGTATTTGAGCATAGGGCCTCCATGATGGTCTTTGAGTGTAAGTATCATATATTTGAGCTTGTGTATGTGGGATTGCTGGTTTTTGAAGCAAAACTGATGGTGACTCCAGCATCATATTATTCGGTCCTTTATTTCCTCCACTATTTGGTCTCCTTTGATCCATGTTAGGTTGAGCTTGTTGTGAAGGTCGACTTTCCATAAGTTGAGATAAGTCAAAATCATGTGGTATTTTAGCTCCACTTTGTGCCATCATGTTTAAAAAGTATTGACGATCTCTCCTCATTATCTCTTCAACCAATCTATTGAATTGAGGATCCATTATAGATTCTTGTATGTCTACTGATAGTATTGAAGAATTGTCCATGGTGTCATTGTGTGTAGCATTGTTTATAGTATTTGTGTTTTCCACATTTGGATTGTGTCTATAAACATTCATGTCTGGTAATGTAGTGTGTTCAGGATTGTAGAATAGATCATTGTCATACTCATAAGAACTCATGTTTACGGATTCTTGAGCTTCTTTAGCTATTCTCCTAGATTTTTGAAGGCGGGTTTCAACTATGAACTAGGTGTTGACCAAGATGTGAGAGACTAGATGAAAAATATGAAAAGAGTATGGAAGACCAAGAGTTGTATGAAGTGTAAGTGAATCTTGGGGTGTACTTGCAATGTCCAAAGTGTAAGACCAAGTATGTAAGTAGTAGAGTAGGTGTGACTTCCAAAGAGAGGATAGTTTCTCTTGATGAGGTAAGCTGACCTTGACTCTAAGTAAGACCAAATGAGACCCAAAGGTAAGAAACCTTGATGAGGGACCACTTAGCAAAGTGTTGTTGTATGTAGTGTGTTGACAAAGTATGATGAGGACAAGCAAGTGACCTTTTGACTCAAGTTTAGACAATTGTGAATGTAAAATGAGGTATGAAGCAATGATGGACTATGTGAGACCTTAGAACAGGCTGAATGCTAGATGAAACCTGAAGAGACAACCTAAGAAGCTCAAGTATGCCGAAACTGATTTTCTTTGTTTGCTTAACTGTTAAAGTTTTCAAATCCTGACATAGACGCCCCTGTATACTTCACAGACGTGTTTTCCAGACACAGATGCTACTCTGTTTGATGCAGACGCTGATAAAAACACAGACGCTATTATGTACTTCATAGACACGCTTATCTGACGCAGACGCGGTTTGAACAAACACAGACGCGTTTCTGTAACCTTAGTACAATTTTTCCTATCTGTGAAGTTGTTTTGTTGTGACCAAATCTGATTTTTCGACTGTTTTTCGTGACAAGAGGACACAATGTTGATGACTCAATGTTTGCAAACTGTTTAGACTCCAAAAGTGTGTTGTTTGATGTAAAAAAAAATTTCATACACTTGAAGACACAAAAGACACAATGTTTTGTTGTTTGGTCTTGAATGTTTGAGTGTTTAGCATAAGACAAGCACAAATCTTAGGGCTGGCCAAGACAATAGTTGTTGATCCCACATAGGGTTTTACCCCCGAGGCTACGCTATTCAGAGCGGATACTTAGATGCTTGACCTCACTGGCTCCACCCTCAGCACTCACTTCTCGGGTCAGCCAAGCATCAGTCCCCATGAAAACTCCCCATGGCGAACTTTGTATCTCTACTAAGAACCGTATGTGTGTGGGCCGCTACCAGAGGTCCGACCTCCTGCCTCAACAACTAGAAGGATTTTGGCATCTAAAACAAAGAGGTGCTAGTAAGGGCATCCGCTCGTGTGGCCATACATGCGGCACTTTCAGCTCTGTAAATACAGAAGGCTCCCAGCCAGTAGGGGTTACGCCCTACAAATGATCAAATAAATTTGATCAAATAGGTTTATGGGGAGACATAGTGTTGGTATGAACTAATCAGCACATGTTATTCATAGTTTTCACCATGAATACATTTGATTATAGTGGTTCGGATGAGGTGGGTTTTCCTCGCTACCACTTGGGTCGTTCTCTTCTCACTAGTAGTCCTAATGACCACACGGGAAGACAGGCCCTCTAAAGAATAAACAAAAAGAGCCTATTGCTCAAGACACAAAAGACAATGATTCAATTTTAGTGCACCAATTGAAGTGTTTGCTAAGATATGAAAACAAGGCACACAATAAAATTACAAAACCTTAGCTAAGGCCCTGCAACAAAATTGTTAGTAGTTTGGGTTGTTTCAAATGATAACCCCTTCCTGCAAGCACACAAGTTAGGTAAATTTTAGAAAACCCAAAAAGACTTTGTGAAAAGGGGCCTTCAACAAAAATGTATTTGCCTCCAAAGCAAGCTACACAAAACTAAGTTAGCTAGATCTGCAAGGGTTAGCCGAAAATAAACCAGATCCGAAACCCTAAGTACAAAATCCGAAAATCTGAATCGAAGAAACTTGAAAAATTTACAAAACAGAATGCACAGACGCCCTTATACCAGACACAGACGCGTCTGCGCGACACAGACGCTATTCTGTGATTCACAGACGCGATCAGAGGTCATAGACGCCTCTCCCGAACGCAGACGCGATAAGATCCAGCGCAGATGCGGTTAAAATTCTCAGACGCGATTCCAGAAACCTGCAAAAATAAAAATCTGGCAAAAACACAGGCGCGATTTATGATATCACAGACGCTTCTGAAACACAAAAACGCGATCCGAACACTCGCAGACGCGAAAAAAACCTAAAATGTCGTCGAAATTGTCTGATCTGCAACTTCAAAAATGCAAAATCTGCAACAAAAATGTTAAATGCAAAGGGACAAGAGTCCCACCGGGCGTGCCAAAATGTTTATGGTGAAAATGGATAACAATAATAACAATATTGAAAGGCTAAATGAATTCAACCACCAAACCCTAGCCTAACAATGAACAAAGATCCACCATAACATATGAAGATAACCTAAGACAATGCAAATAACTCAAAATCACAAAGATTATACCATCACATGTCCAATAGGGTTTTGATCTCCATTCTTCCTATCTCCATTGATCTTGCTTGATATATATTTGCTCTCAGATTTTTATATGCACAAGAGCTCAACAAAGAACGGAATGTGGTTGCAAGTAGGATCGTAGTGTAGCCAAGTACTCCAAAATTAGTCATTAGTCATTAGGGATTAGGCAATGAAGAAAGCATCTTCTTAAATAGAAGACACAATATGAAATGGAGGGATAATATTGAGAGGTGTAAAAAGAGAGGTCGGCTAGGATTAGAGGGTAGGTATAAGAAATACCAAAATAATGAAAGAGGTAGGTAGTGTGTGAATTAAGAGATGAATGACATGTGTCATGGGTAGAAAAAGCTAATGAATTAATTAAATAAATAAAGATTTATTTAATTAATAGAAGAAGTAGAACAATTAAATAAATAAAATATTTATTTAATTTAGGAAAAGGATAATTTAAATAAATAAATGTATTTATTTAAATGAGAAATAAGGCTAGAAGAGGATAAATGAATTAATTAAATAAATAAAAATTTATTTAATTAATAGAAGAATTAGGCTTAGATAATTAAATAAATAAAATATTTATTTAATTAGACATGACAATTTTGGGTGTCTATAGTATCAACCACTGAAGCATCATTAGGAGTTTTGCTTGCACAACAGGATAATGAAGGAAAAGAATGAGCTATCTACTACATTAGCAGAACACTAGTAGGATACAAGATAAACTATTCACCAATAGAAAAAGCATGCTTGGCAATAGTTTTTGCTTCTCAAAAATTATGAAACTATCTACTATCTCACTCCATCAAGTTAATTGCTAAAATTGATCCTCTGAAATATTTACTCAGCAAAGAAACATTAACATGAAGACTAGCAAAATGGATCATGATCCTAAGTGAGTTTGATATTGAGTATGTTGACAAAGAGGCTATCAAAGGACAAGTTATTGTAGATCAACTAGAAGAGGCACCACTGCAAGATGATCATCCTTTATAGATTGAATTTCCCGATGATGATATCCTAACACTCACCACAAAAACATGGCAACTATACTTTGATGGTTCATATACACAACATGGATCAGGAGCAGGTATTCTATTCATCACACCACAAGATCATACAATCCCAAAAGCATACAAATTAATCTTTCCATGTACCAATAACACCACAGAATATGAAGCTTTGGTAACACGTATCAAAATGGCTATAGAATGGAACATTACACATCTTCAAGTCTTTGGAGACTCTTAGCTTGTCATTAATCAAATCAATGAGGACTATCAAACAAAGGACAAAAAATTAATGCCTTATAAAAATATGGTTGATGATATCAAGAAATACTTTGTAGAAATAACTTTCTAGCAGATCCCAAGAAATGACAACAAAGAAGCAGACACCATGGATACACTTGCTTCTCTCCTTCAGACATAGGAAAATCAACAGTGTTATGAATTCCTGGTGGAAGAGTTGTTTTACCTTGCCTATAATTGTCCTGATTCCCAAATTATATGTCAGATTATTGGACATGATTCCTCCCGCTATGGTCAAATTTACACATACCTGAAAGATAACATCTTACCCCCTGACTTATCGAAGAACCAAAAGAGAAACTTTATTCGCCAATCCTCCCATTTTACTCTCGTCATAGATACCCTGTTTAAATGAGGCCTAGAGGGTACTCTTTTAAGATGTCTTGAACAAGAAGAATCTGAGAAGGCCTTACATGAAGTCCATAACGACATTTGTGGCACTCATTCAAGTGGTCTTACCCTTTCAAAAAAACTCATACGCTTGGGCTATTATTGGCCAACCATGGAATGAGATTCTTTTCAGATAGCTAGAACATGCAAACAATGTCAAATCCATGGGAATTTGATTCATGCACTAGCACAAGAACTTCATGCTTTAGCAACATCTTGGCTTTTCTGCCAATGGGGTCTTGATCTAGTAGGAAAAATAAATCCTTCTTTATCTAATGGTCACAAATTTATCCTTGTAGCTACAGAATATTTCACAAAATGGATTGATGCAGTACCTCTCATAAATATCATAGGAAAACAAATTGGTGCATTTATCTTAAACTATATCATTTGTCGCTATGAAATACCAATGACCATTGCCACTGATAATGGGCGATCATTCAAGAATGAAGACATACAAGAGCTATGTGAGAAATTCAAAATCCAGCACAAATTCTCCACACCCTACTATCCACAAGGGAATGGGCAAGCAGAAGCATCAAACAAAACTATTCTGAAAATCCTCAAAGAGATAGTGAATGATGCTGGAAAAGATTAGCATATTCAATTGAACCCTGCTCTATGGGCCTACCGTACTATTATCCGCACACCAACAGGGGCCACACCTTTCTCTCTTGTATATAGATTAGAAGCAATAATGCCAATAGAAGTAGAGATACCTTCTCTATGAGTATCACTAAAAGGTCTCATCCCAGATGAAGAACGAGTATCTAGACTGCAGGAGTTAGAATTGATCCATGAATGAAGACAAAATGCCTTTGATCATTTAAAGGTATATCAACAAAGAATGTGTTGGAGCTATAATCATAGGGTCAAACCACTAATATTTCAAGTGGGGGAACTAGTACTAAAGGAAAATCCACGCAACCAGGCAGATCGAGAAAAGAAAAAAAAGTTTGAACCAAACTGGTTAGGTCCATTTGTGGTCACAACAGTATTTGGGTCAGGAGCCTATCAACTATCAACATAGGATGGAGATCAGCTTGAAGAACCCATCAATAGAATGCATATGAAGAAGTTCTATGTCTGAAAAAGCAAAAAAATCCAAAAAAAGTGAAAAATCAGAAAAATCCAAAAAAGTGAAAAAAGAAAAAAAAAATAGTGAAAAATTAGAAAAATAAAAAATAGTGAAAAATCAAAAAAATCCCAAAAAAGCAAAAAAAGCAAAAAATCAAAATCAAAATCAAAAATGAGAAAAAGTGCAATAAAAATAGACAGTGAAAAACAAGCAAACAAACGCTATCTATTAGCTAGCTCTTCCATCTATTAGTTCATGCATCCTTTCGATTGCATTCATTTTCCATCAGCGTTGTTCATATCCATCATAAAGCTTTTGTACATACGCAGGCATCATAGCTTCTCTCTCACCATGGTTTGGATAATTGGATATATCATATTGAATTTGTTTCTAGGCTTGGGGCAAAATCCTGCACTTAGCTAGGGGAAAACTTCTCGATCTTTCTGAGCTTAATCAAATAGGTAGAACAAACAGTTAGACAACTCTCATCAAGAAAAAATTGAGACATATCCAACATTGAACACGAGATCAAATTATCAACCATCAAACTATCACAAAGTCAGTCTAAGTGCATGGATATCTTTTGGATAATAATTTTAACATGATAGTTCAACTTTTCTATATTGATTTTCACTATCATGATTTCTGAGTGACTCCAAGATGTGTTTGACTAGAGGAACAAGGAAGAAAACATGATATTTTCTTGTCTGTTGTATGAAAATTGATCATTAATATGTGCAAATTTGTCTCAGGACATGATCATCGGAGTATCATTGAAGACATTTCCGATTTGCATATTGAAATGATTAATACTATTTGTTTCACGCAAGCAACACTCAGGTCATCTCAATTCAATTATACCTCAATGCTTGTGCTAACTTGCCATATCAAAATCCAGGAAAATAGTGCTCAGGTCATTATGGTTTAATTATACCATCGATGTTTGCACTCACTTCCCACATTTCAAAAGCTCAATGATGACAAAATGCAATAATCTAGTGACTGGTCTGCTCGTAGTTTTGCATTTAGCTTGCATTTCATTCTTGCATGGGATCCTGCATGCTCATTTTATCCAAGGTTAAATCTATCGTAGGAATCATTAAGGTATCATAACAAGTGTATATACAATCAGACTAATGACTCACATATCTCTCCAGACATTGTCGACCTAGCAAAAATCTTATGCTACCCTCTCAACAGAACCAACATTAGCATATCCAAATCTTACTGCAACTTGATATCAACGAATTGTCAGTTCTTTATCCAATCAATCGCATCTAATCTATTTTATCATGTCTTATATAGGATGAATCTTTCCTGAAACCAGACGCTTTTGATCAAGTCTTATATAGGATATATCATTCCTGAAACCAGACGCTTCTAATCATCTTTGTCTTATACAAGATGTATCTTTCCTGAAACCAGACTAAATCTAGATCTTATCAAACTAATCAAACCTATCAAAATTTATCAAACTCTATCAATCATCGTGATCAAAGAAGTCTCATTTTCATCAACCACAATTGCAGACATCAAATCAATAATCTATCGGGATATCAATTTTGCAATCATCCAATAACTCAAAAGATAAATTATCTCAATTAATCTCCCGATGGGGCATCATCATTTTGCAATCAAAAGATGGGGCATCCTATCGAACCAATATCATCATCAAAATGAGATTATTCTTTGAATCAATGCGTCGTCACACCTCGCTTCAAAGAGGGGCAAAATGTATACACCTAAAAATGGTCTGAAGATAATTATTTAAATAAGCAATTATTTAATTAATATAATTATTTAAATAAGCAATTATTTAATTAATCCCCCTTCCCAATTTAATTGAATTCATTAGCAATTTGATTAAATTCCCCCTTTCCTCTACTTATTAATAAATCTAAGGATTTATTTAATAGGTTCATTTCAATAATCCCCTTTAATTAATTAATTCAAATTAATTAATTCCCCCCATCAAATTCATCATCAAATTCATTTCTTCTAAATTCCCTAATTAGTTAAAACAAATCAATAATGAGTTGTTGAGATTAATTAGCCTTTTCCTATTATTTGAATTTTTAAATTCAAATTCTCCTAACCTAACCCCTTCTAAACCTAACTCATTTCATCTAACCCCGGGTTTAATTAACTCCATCCTAGCTTGCACATCCTAACCATCATGTCCCCTTTTCTTGAACACTTTGCCCTCTCATGAGCAAAGCTTTTGTGACACTTGTCACTAAGTGTTCCCTTTCATCCAACCTCTTCTAGAAGCCTCTTGACACTTGTCACCATGGAGATGACAATGTTCCCTTTCATCCAACCCCTTATCCTACCAACCTCCAATTGCCCCCTTTCATCCAGCCTCTTTGCCAAACTTCTCCAATTTAACCATTGATATCTTCAGATTTAATCTTGACTGTTGATTCCTACCACCTCACCCCTAGCCTTAGAAATCTTATAAATAGACCACATTTTGGAGTTCAAAGGATCCTGAATCCCATCTCATTTGCATTCAAGCATTCTTACTATAGGCATGTAGCTCTTAGTATATCATTCTTAGCAATGTTATCATGTTCAATTTTAGCTTAATTGCATCTTCATTCTAGCTTATTTTCTAGAATCATGTAGCTTAATCATGCTATCATTGCTAGCTTATGCATCTTTATCATTTGAATCCTCCATTTAAGTGTAGTCAAGTCACTGGAATTTACATGACCGGATCTAAGAGCAAAATTCATACTCGCATTTACCAAGAGGCAATAGATCGCTTAGCTATGGTTTTATCTTTCTTTGCTTGAAATTCATTAACCATGCTTGTAATGATCTATTGAGTGTTTTGTGTTTGTAGGTACAGGTACACTTCATAGGCATGACAAGTTCATCTTCAAACCATCCTGAAATAAATAGTTCTTCATGCTCCCAGTCCATAAGACAAAGATTCTTGTCTTCATCATATTTTGGTGATTCTGATAACATACAAATTTGGTTATCATAGTTGTAAGTCTCCTGATATTTCTCATCATTATCGAGTGCTTCTCGTGAATCATCATTTACTACATCTCCTAAGCTAATCGCATGAATAGTATAGTCATATGAGACTTTTGTGTAGTTAGTTGTATTGTCTTGTGTTCCCGATGTAGATGCCTTCCCTTTATCATGTTTGACAAATGGATCCTTAAAGATGGTATGATTCATGTTTTCTGAAGTTTTGTTGATGTCAATTGTGATGTCACCTTGATCAATCATGTCTTGGATTAAGTTTTTCAATTTATAGCAGCTTGCAGTTTTGTGACCTCTAGTACGATGATATTCATAGAAATCACTATCATTCCACCATGTAGGTTTGAAAGGACTTGGTTCATATAATCTTACTTATGGAAAAGTGATCATGTTTGTTTGTATCAAATTTTTTAACGCTGATTTAATAGGTTCCCCTAGAGGTGTGTAATTCCTTTTTGGAGCATTTACCCTTGGGAATTTTATGTTCATAGTTTGCGCAAAGTTTACATTGGTTGATATAGTGTTATTGTCTATACATGGACTAAATGATTGACTTGGGCCTTGTAAAGACAAAATCAGTTGAGTTTTGTTCACTGTACGAGCATCTACAACACCATTGTTGGTCACATTTTTGTTCTTTGACAAAAATTTGGATTTATCATTGTTGTTGTTATTGCCATATTTTATGAGACCTTGTTCTACTAGTCCTTTCTCACACTTTAAAGTTTTTTTAGTGATTTGTTTAAATGTGGTCAAACATTGCATTTGGATCAAGTTTTTGATTTTAGGGATTAAGTTTTCTATGAACAAGTCAACTTGCTCTATTTCAGGAATAATAATCTTGCACCTTCTATATAGAGCTCTCCATCTTTGTATGAAGGATGTGAATGTTTCATTCTCATATTGTTTTGCAACACATAAGTCCATCAAAGTGACTGGGGTTTCAATGTTATGTGAGAAGTTAGCAATGAAATGTTTAGCTAATTCACCCCATGATGTGATAGTTGGTGGTAGATGCAAAAACCACTCCAAGGCTAAGCCTCCAACACTTTTAGGAAACAATCTCATTAGATAAGTGTCTTCAGTTGCAACCTCTATACATGCCATAAAAAAATCTTCGATGTGATCTCTAGGATCACATTTCCCTTGGTATCTATCAAATTTTGGTGGGAAAGGCAGCATGTATAATGTGTGATCAAAAGGATAAGGACGTAAATCCTACATTGTGTAGCTCTTTTTATCATTACCGGTTTGCATAGTTGCCATCTGTTGTTGCAAATTTTGTACCTGTTGGGACAAAATATCTATTTGAGTTAGGGGTACACTTTGTGGATGTATATTTCCCACAAAAGGATTCGTGGTAGTATAAATAGGAGGTTGTTGAAAGGTACTATAATTATAATTTTGTGTGTTATGGGTTCCACTAGGTACTATGAAATAAGTGACATGTGAACCCATGTTTGACTAGGTTGTACTCATTGTATTAGCGGAACTTGGATTTGTATTCTGATGACTATATGTAGATCCTATGGAATAGGAAATCGGAGGTTGAGTCACACTTGTTGTATGAGGAAATTATGTTTGAATAGGTGCTGAGACACTTGAAATTATCGATATAGCCTAGATTGGTGCACTAACGTTTATTGTTGAGGATGATGCACTTGATTGAGAAGTCGCATTTGAAATGACATTTGTTTGTATAGATGATGTTGGTGCATTATGAGGAAAACTTGAGGTCATCGCTTGCATTTGTGTCATATGTGGTATTTGACTTCTATTTGGACTTAAAGTATTTCCTCATGGTAAGATTGTTGTGATATCAAAATCTTCAGGTAATTTGGCCCCATTTTATAATAACAACGAGAGATATTTGTCCCTATCATTATGTATAAGAGCATCTACGATCATAAGGACATGTGGGTCTTGTTGAGTTTATTCAATCTCTTCGTGTGTTAAATTTTTTTGTAACTCATGTATTGTGGGCATTGTCTGAGGATTGGACTGTTGACTACTTGATATGTCCATGTTCCAAGTTGGATTTACTAACAAGTTGTTGTATGGGTCCATCTTACTTTTTGCCTTTTGTGACCTTATGACGAGCATTTAAGACTTCTATATGAGGATGGTTTAGAACCTAATATAAGATGACAATAATGTAAGACTCTAGACCTAAATATGGAATATGCAACACTAGACCAGACTCTCTATTGAGGATTTTGATGTGAAACTTGTTCAATATTTCGAGAGTTTTGCAATGCAAGTTTTTCAAGCTCTTCTCTTAGAAGTTTTGCAGAAATTTCTCTATCAATTCTACGGGCAATTTTATACTCTCTATTTATCTTGTACTTGATTCCTATATAATGAGGTGTGTTTCTCTTTAATTTTTAGACCAAGTTACCTAAACTATCAATCATTTCTCGTTGACCACCGTTTGGCACTAGATTAGGTTTCTCGAAGGGGAGAAAACCATCACCTGGGAGACCCATTAAGACACATGTTGTGACTTTCTAGGATAATTATGTAAATGATGATGGACTAAGACCGATGTATATGAATCTAATAAGGACCAAATCTAAGGACGTATATGAGGATGATAATAAGGATGTAAATGAGGACTATGCAACTTATATGAGGATGATAATAAGGATGTAAATTAGGACTTATGCAACTTCTAAGGATGATAATAAGGATGTAAATGAGGACTAAGAGGACTATGCAAGGACTGCCTATGGTCACAAGTATGTAAAATTTTGAGTTTGTAGGACTGTCTGATGTTTCAAGATGAACTTTATTTCTAGTAATTTTGTGTGTAGGACAAGTTTGTCATTTTCCAAATTTGAGAACAATTTTTTGAAGATAGGTATAGTTGACTGAACTGTGTACTGACCAACTCGAAGAATTAAAAGATACGTAAGATAGGGCCTGAAATAGCCCAAATATTGACTCAATGTTTGTCTTGTACAATGATACATGTAAAAGAACATGATACATTCTTAGGCTAGAAAGTGGACACCATTCAATGAGGCCCCCGCAAAAAAATATCGAAACAAGACGAATAGATAGAGAGTCTGGCAGCACTGGCTCCACTCCATGACACACACTTCTCGGGCATGCCAGTCTCTCTTAACCTGAAGATCTGAAGATCTTATCACCAAGGGAATTCTGTCTCATAATGTAAAGTACATGAGGAGTATCTATGGGGTATGATCCACACTCCCAGAATCACTGAATGTAGGATTTGGGCTACTAAGTTGGTTCTTATTGTAAAATTTTGAGGGGGCCTAATCCAATGATGGATTCTTAGAGAAAGCCACTTAAGAATATAGTTGAGCTTATCAGTGAAATGAAGGCCCCCACATACATCAAATTCACTCAACACTCTAGCCGCCTAACCAGTATATTTATATAGCGGATTGAAAAACCTGCTCGAGAGTACACTGGGAGAGATGATATCTCCAATGCATCCCAATTCAAAGTACCTTTGTGGGGTGATGAAATCCCCACTCAAAGATACCCCTCACTACTAAAATGAAAAATTTGGGTGTTGTTATCACCTTCTCCCTTTCTCCCAAGACCCCAAGGCGGGTGGAAAGGTAGTTGATGCAACAGTAGGTCCACCCCAAACATGATAAACAATTTTTTCCCTTAAATAAAATGAAGTGTGAGTTAATCTATTGATATTCCTGATTCACATTCATTTTAAAACCCAAATTTAGTTGTGAGATACGCATGTGCATGTCAAATTTAAAACATCAAACTAAAATGTGATAACATGCATGTCAATTTTAACCATGTTTATTTTAAGCCCAAAGCTGAAGTGTGATAACATGCATGTCCATTTTAACCAGGTTTATTATAAGCCCAAAACTGAAGTGTGATAGCATGAGTGTTTTTTATTTAGTAATAATCCAATCCTCTCTATAAATTCACCACATGTTGTAAACAGATAATCAGTAACCCAAGAAAATCCACATAAAATAGAAGATTAACAATAAAAAAATGAATGTGTAATGATACCTGAGTGATTGCATGATACTGTATAACCATTTGTGTAATTATGACAGAGTGATTGCATAATTCTGATAGAATGATTGCTTGATACTGACAGAATGATTGTGTGATACACAGACAGACCAAACAAAAATAAAAATAAAAAAGCTAATTCTGATCTGGAACCTACAAAACAGATTGTGATGCCCTAGCAAGATCTCTCATCATCCACTCTATGTTAAGCAAATCATATTTTACTCTATATGAGAGAACTAGGTTGTTGTATCTATCAATGGTTGGTTGGTCCTCTAGATCTCGTATCTTCTTTTCTGCCTTTAGGATTTGTTGATAGTGTCTAGCTTGTCTTCTTTGTTCCTTCATCCTCCTAGCACTTAAAATTCTAAATTGTACCTTACGTGCCATAAGATGTCATAATTGAAGCATGTAATAAGTATAAACCATATTCAGATTTAACAAATTTATTATAGAATCGAGACAGAATAGAGTGCAAATAATGAGAAAAATCAGAAAAATAGAACGCATAAACTAGCTAACGAATGCGTAACATGATCTGATCGATTGTGTGACAGTATCTAGACGATTGCATGATGGGTTTCACATGAATGCATGACCCTGTGTGCTTGATTGCATGATCTTGTCTATGCGATTGTGTGATTGTATAAACACAATTGAATGATTCTGAATTTGTTATGCAATCCGTACAAACCTACAAAAAAATGAAAAAAAATCCGTACAATTGGCAAAATCACACAAAAAATAGAGAAGGTTAAATTGTTGTTAGTTCACATCGGGTTCACCAAAATGTCATATGCTAAAATTCATCATGTAATCAACTAGAAATCAGAGGGAAATAAAAATTCCCTATCCTAATAGAATTCAAACAAAAACTCAATGAAATAATGCAAAAAACAAGAAATAGGAACGTATAATCTATGAATCAATTCTCCCTATTCCATGATCGCATGTAGCTTCCATTGCTCTTCTCTTTTTTGTGGTATGGTGGCACTCAGATATTGCACTGGCAAGCTACAAATGACATAAATATTCAAAGTTCATAATTCAAAGTCATTGTGAGGAATTGAATGCTCTATTTATATATTATTGGGTTGGATTGAATGAGAGGTGGAACAAATTGATTAAGAGGTGGAACTCAGGTGAGCTCACATGTTGATTGATAGTTGAACTGCTAATTTGGAGCTAGAACTCAATTGATTGAATAGATAAATGAGTTAACTGATTGAGAAAAAAGCTGATTGAGAGATGAAAAAGAATGATTGGAGGAAAATTGATTGATGACAAAAAAAGCTCTATTTAGAAAAAGCTAACTAGAAGATAGAAATAGAGATTGAAGAGATAATTGAATTAATTAATTAATTGATTGAATTAATTAATTTAGCATGTGCTTGCACTTTGACTTTGATTTTGTATTTAATCTTTGCATGATATTTAATTCAAACATTGAATTTATTTTAAAATTCAATTTGTTATTTGAATATATTTAGAACTTGACTTTGATTTTCAATTTGATTTTGAAATCATGCATGTGTATTAGAAATTAGAATAAATTGGAAGAATTTGAATTTGAAGAATTAATGAAATTAGAAGAAATGTGAAATTAGAATTTGGGGATTTGGAATTGGAATTAGAAGAATTAATTAACTCAATTAAATAATATAAAGAAACTATTTAATTATTTAGAAATTGAATTTAATTAAATAATAAAGATTGTTTAAATTAAAGGAATTAAATCACAATTAATTAAATAATAAATATTTAATTAATATTTAGTAGATGGTTAATGACTAAATGATTAAAGATAGAGATAGAATTTGAAAATAAATTTATTTAAATAATAAAAACTATTTAAATTGAGGGATTAATTAGAATTAATTAAATAATAAATATTTAATTAACATTAGACAATGGTTTAAATGATTACACGACGATAGAATTAAAATAGAATAATTAGTAAGATGATGAGGAAATATGAAATTAGAAGAGTAAGATTAATTAAATTAATTAAATAATTAAATAATTATTTAAACAATTAGAGGAATAACTAGTACATGATCAGTGAGACATTTTTAGGTGTCTACAGTTTGGTCTTGGTTCTCCATGTATTTCCTTCATCACATGGATTAATTTCCTGCACATCTCATTTCACACATCAGTAATCCAAAACCACATGCATATATAAGTATATGAAAGAAATACACAACAAACACATAACATCAATTTCACAACATCGCATAAATTTATCCAAATCAAATTACAATAGAAATAATATCCAATTAACATTTTTCCTAGCAATCCATATGAAATCAATTACTCAATTTCATCATCATAAGATTCATATAAATCAATTTTTCATAAGACATGAATAAATGTATCACATCATCATCACATTAAGTATTGAAATCAAAGTAAGATTGAATACATCATATCCCATGATATCAAATCACCTGTCAAATAGTATCTAAATCCATAATGCAACAAGATAGTATATCAGATAATAAGTCTAACATGAAAATCAAAGAAGTGCTATGATGGGCTCGAGGTAGGGCCTCACACTATCCCCCTCTAAGCATGATCTTCCTCCTAGATTTCATCAAAAAGATGGGAGTACTGAGATCTCATCCGTGATGTGTCCTCCCATGATGTTGGAACCTGGTCCAGCTCTTGGCCATAAAGAGCCAACGTCCAGTGAGCCAAAATGTGAATGGGCTCCAAAGCCAACTGCCCATCTGACTCCACCTTCAAGGCATCCCTATCTAGAATATGAGACTCATCATAAATATACTTCCTCAATATAGACACATGAAACACATCATGGATGCATGATAGGCTAGGTGGAAAAGCTAGACAATATGCAACTGGTCCTATCCTCTCAAGGATCTCAAATGGTCCAACAAAGTGAGGTGTGAGCTTAGAACCCTTTCCATAATGGATTTGACTCTTATGTGGTCGCACACTCAAGAAAACTCAATCTCCAACCATGTAGCTTCGATCTTTCATCTTCACATCTGCATACTTCTTCTATCTAACCTGAGCCTCTCTAAGGAGTTGTCTAATCAGATCCACCTACTGCTCCATATCTCAAACTAACTCAAGACCAATATATTCTTTATCCTCAATATGGTCCCAACTCAAAGGTGTCCTACAAGGTCTATCGTACAATGACTGATAAGGTGGCATCCCTAAGGAAGTGTGATGCCCATTATTATAGGCAGACTCTACCAAGTGAAGATACTCTTCCCATCTAGTCTGATGAGCCATGACATACATACAGAGCATAACTTCTAATAGCCAATTCACTCTCTATGTCTGTCCATCCATTTCTGGATGATAGGTTGTGGTAAAGTTGAGTTTGGTACCCAACGCTTCCTGCAATGCCTTCCAAAAGGAAGAAGTAAAGAGGGAATCTCTATTTGAAATAATATTGCATGGAATGCCATGAATTTTGACAATATCTCACAAGAATACCTATGCCACTATTGGTGTTGTAAAAGTAGTTCGAACTGGTGAGAAGTGAGCTACTTTGGTCAACTTGTCAACTGTCACCATGATGACATAGGAAGACCAATGATGAAGTCCATTGAAATCGTATCCCACTTCCACTCTAGTATTGCATGAGACTAGAGCAACCCACTTGGATGGTGGTGCTTTGCCTTAACCCTCTAGCACTCAAGGCATCAGGCTACTAGTTCTGCAATGAGTTGCTACATACTCGGCCATTGAACGATTGTCTCAAATCTGCATGCATCTTCTTAACTCAGGGATGTGCTGCATAGGGAGCTCTATGAGCCTCTATCATAATGAAATCACATAATTTCCCATAAGAAGGTACATAAATGCACCCTCTATGGTGTAGTAGTCCATGAGATGCCAATCAATAATCTGCATATTTCCCTTCTAAGGTCTCTTGAGATCGCACTACCTGACACACCTCTAAATACCACACATCCTTGGGCAAGTGCTACAATATGCGATCTCTCAAATCTGTATCTATAAACATGGAGTATATCTCATGATGTCTCCTACTCAAGGCATTTGCAAGTAATTTTTCTTCCTCCTTGATGTAGTGAACATTAAAATCTTACTCACACAAGAGATCCATCCATCTTCTCTAACGAGTATTAAAGTTGGGCTGAGTAAATAAATACTGCAAGCTCTAATGATCAAAATGAAGCTCAAAATGATGACCTAAAAGAAAGTGCCTCCACCTCACAAGTGTGTGCACCATAGCTACAAGCCTAAGGTCATGAGTAGGGTAGTTAAGCTCAAGAGTCTTAATTTTCCTAGACTTATATGCAATAGCTCGATCATCCTGCATAAGGAATACTCCCAAACCATCCAAGGAAGCATTTGCACATACCATAAAATCTATTGAAGGATCTGGCACAAGAAGAATAGGTGTGCTAGTAAGTGCCTTTTTGAGTTCCTGAAAGGCCCTCTCGCACTTTTTGTCCACTCAAATTTCTTTCCCTTTTGATGAAGAGATGTGATAGGGTGTGCAACCCTAGAGAACCCCTCAACAAAGCATCTGTAATAACCTACTAAACCCATGAAACTCCCAAACTCTGTCACACTAGTTAGCGTTGGCCAATCCATAATAGCTGTAATCTTTAATGGGTCAACTGAGATCCCATCACTTGATATGACATGTTCTATATATCAGACCTCTGATTTAAAGAATGCACACTTTGACAAACTACCATACAATTGATTGTCTCTCAAGCACTACAATACCTATCTCAAGTGCTCCTTCTCATTTTGAGAATATATAAATATATCATCAAGTAACACAATCACAAAATGGTTAAGGAGAGTGTGGAATACCCCATTCATGAGACTCATGAATACAACTGGAGAATTCGTAAGACCAAATGGGACCACTGTGAACTCATAGTGGCCATACCTAGTACATAAAGTAGTTTTGTGAATATCACTCTCCACTATCCTTAACTGATGGTACCCTAATTTCATATCTATCTTTGAGAATACCTTAGCACCCTAAAGCTGATCAAATAAATCATCGATCCTGGGAAGTGGATACCAGTTCTTAATAGTTACTTTGTTTAGTTGTCAGTAATTCATACATAATTAGGGATCCACCCTTCTTCTTTACAAAGATGACTGGTGCGCTCCAAGGGGAGATGCTAGGACGAATGTGCACTTTCTCTAAATATTCCTCAAGCTGCATCTTGAGCTCATTAAGCTCTTTAGTTGTCATTCTATATGGTGCTCTCTAAATTGGCTCAACTCTTGGTATAAGATCTATATAAAAATCAATCTCTCTATGAGGTGGCATACCAAGTAGCTTGGAAGGAAACACATCTGCAAATCCCTTAAGAATATGATGATTGTCAAGTGAGGGTTCCTTCTCATCCTCTTCTCCTCTATCACTAATAGTGATGGTAAATAACTAACATCCCTTTCACATGCTACACTTAAGATACATAGCAGAGATCATACGAAGTGATACGGGTCTCTGAACTCCTGAAATCACTATGGAAGTACCATGATCATCCACACACTCGATCTTTTTTTGTCAACTATCCATCTTGGTATTGTGGGTGTATAGCCAATCCATGCCAAGAGCAATGTCATAAGATCCTAGTGGTGTAGCATGAAGATCTTCTATGGTGGTCATACTCCCAATCTGAAGCTTACAATCCCTAACCATTGATTCAATGGACACTCTAGCTCCTAAAGCTAACTCAACTTCCCAACTAACATCTTTCCTAGTTGCCACTAGCCCTTAATGCTCCACAACCAATGGAGAAATACAAGAATCTATAGCTCTTGAATCAAATAGGATAGTAACACTACTATCTATGATCATACCTTTGGTCTCTATGACTGTGGCTTGATTCTCATCTTAGTAGTTGTCAACCACTACGAAGACTCTATGGGACTTACCCATATCCCCAACTGTAGGTTCTGAACCTACCATATGCTGACTACCTTCCATCTATCCCTATGGGAACTCTCTCACCATGTGTCCCATGGCTCCACAAGTAAAACAAGCACCATGTGTCTGAATCTGAACTCGTTGTGACCTAGAGTACTACTGCCCTCTTGTCCTGCTAGATCCATTGTAACCACCCCTGGTGGACTACTGAGCCCGAGTCGGAGGTGTGTATGGAACCTGTGATTGCTGATCACACCTAGGACCCTATGTGTGCCACTGCTTGGGCTTAAATCCTTGTTGTCCCTATGGAGGCTTTTGCCTTTGGTTCTGCTACGACTGTTGTTGAAGAAGAGGGGGTTTGAAGGACCCCAAAGAATGTCTATGATTGCCCTTCTAGTGTGGTTTCTGAAACTCAAAATACTGAGGTGCAGGGTTTTAGTTCTAAAACCAATCTCATGTTTCTTGTGGTCTACCTTGAATCTCCTCTCATAACAAGGCCTTCTCCATGGCAACCCAAAGGCTTCCCAAAGCTGCCATGTGAATTGGTCCCACTATTCCAAAATTTTATTCCTCTAATAAACTGGTTAACAAGCAACTTCTCATCCTTCATGTAATCTACATAGGTAGGAGCTCAAAAAATATACTCTCATACTATCACACTAAGAGCCCCTTCTACTAAAGGTCATGAAACTCATCAATTTTGCGTTGTCTAAAATGCTCTGATAGGTATCTGTCCCTGAACCTCTCCAAGAAGGTGTCCCAAGTGATAGTGTCAATAACTATGTCCTTCTTATACTCTTGCATCCACCATGTGGAAGTTGTCACTCTCAAAATGTGAATAGAAAACCATTCTTTCAAATTTCTCTCATAGAAATACAATCCAAAGCACCTCTCCAAACTCAAAATCCAAGACTCAACCTCTACCCCATCGGTAGATCTTGCAAATTATGGTGGATGTAGACATAAAAGCTCTTTGATTTGATCCCCAGGATCACGGGGTGCTCTCTCTATAATCACAGGTGCCACAACTAGAGGTAGCTCAGGTTGATGAACTCACTCAGTCTCATGCTCTTCCTGATCCTCTATAAGGCTAGGAGGTGGGATCCTACTTTTTTCCCTAGTTGTTGGTCTATGATTCTCAAAAACCCGATGTTCTGCCTGATGACCTATTGATGTTAGTCTATCCTAAACTATCCCTATCAGGTTTTGAAGTGCAATCAAAATGTCTCAGTTAGGGTCAATAGGTTGTTCGGGAGGAGCCTCCTGATTCACTTCCAGAACCGACTCTTCCCGCACAATGTCTTCGCATGCCATGCAAAAACGTCTCAGACCCCTCCCACGTCTACGAGCTTGTCACATAGTAGGAGGCATCCTACATGAGTAATAAAATAAAATAACTCAATAAATATAAATAAAATATTAATTTAAGTGAAACGTAATGGAGAAAGGTTCCTAGTGTTGGTAACCTTGCTCTGATACCAAAGTGTGATGCCAAAACTTTTGGGCAAAAACGCAACAACAAATTTTTTTAAATAACACTAAATTACTTGATGTCATGCATCCAACTAGATGTGATAACTCAATTAGTTCCACTAGAAGATCTCCTAAGTCTCAATATGAAAGGGTCTTTAAAGCAAGCGATAAATTATTTTGTTTAACTAGGATAAGTGATTTGATAATCAAATTAGATTTTATTTAAGTGTTGAAACCTATCCAATAATCTTGAATATAATTCCTAATAAATTATATTTTAATTACTTAACATTTACAATAATTCTCATTAACTAAAGCTGATTAAATTAATTCTATAAAGTCAACACAAACTTTCTAATTAATTAATTCGCTCAATAAATACTCCAATTTTAATTATATTAAGTGTTAATATTGTTTCATTATAATATTTAAATAATCCCAAAGTTCATTAATTTACCATTAATACAAATTCATTGTATTAATATTAATAAAATAGGCAATTAAATGTAAAGTTCCAAACATCATTAAATTAATTTTAATAAGTGGTCTAGAGAAATACGTCTTCCACAAATGATAACTAAAACCCCCTTAAGAATAAACATTTATATTTAACTCATCCTCTTATAAAATTAATCATATACAATTAAATTACCCCCTTAGGGGTTTAAATAATCATTTTCCAATAATACAATTCCCTCTTAAATAAAAGAACTCATTAAATCATTATAAAATTACTTTGTCTAAAATGGGGGAATTTTCCCAAATAGCTTTATTTTCAATTTCAAGAAAAACCCCTCTTTTATTATTATATTCTTTTGCTAACCCTAACCTCATTTCATACTATAGTTTAAACACCCCCTTTTAGGGTTTCCCAGTATTTATTTCATGAGATATTTCATCTCATTTCTTTCTTTTATTTCCCACACCCCCAATTTGAAATTAGGTTTTTTTTTTTTACTGCAGGTTAGGATTGGCCCAGGTGGCCATGTCCAACCACAGCAACGGAGTAGGGGAGACCGAGCCTGCGGTGGTGACTGCATACATGTTTGCGACGAGAGAGGGGAAGTGGAGGTTGGGACCCTAACAGTGGCGGTTGAGCCGCCAACTGTGGTTTACCCATAGTGGTGGTCGAGCCCACATTGGGGGCTACCCATAGTGGCGGCAACAACCCTGACAATGACAGAAGGGGGGTGGGGTGGAGCTCTCGGCTCCCCCATCCTCGAGCCCTAAGTCAATTCTTTAAAAAACATATATTTTTAAACAGTTCTTAATTCGATAAAAAAAAATACGATGTGATATATATGTATATATGTGTATATATATAAATATACATATATGTATATATATAGAGATACATATATATGTATATATGTGTATATATATACACACACACATATATATGTGTGTGTATATATACACATATATACATATATGTGTATATATACACATATATACACATATATATACATATGTATATATATGTATATATATGCACATATACATATCTTTGTGTGTGTGTGTATTTATAAATATCTAAAAAGACATTATTTGTCTACTATGTTTACACTGTTATTTTCCAGATTTACATGTTACAACAACATTGAAATAAACTAAATGTATTGCATTTATATATATAAGCCAAAATATTTATATTCTTAGAAATAGATCCATTGTAATATTCTAGAACTAGTTTATTTACAACATATTTTTTTTGTTTAAAAACTAACCAGCAATATAATTGAATGCAAATAAATGAATAAACACAAATTTAAAAATATGAAGTATATTTCCTGTGATTCCTTTCTTACTTTTAACTAGAAGGAAGCAAGATAAATAACAATGAATGTATTATAATAAACATATTTCCCATTTTGTTTTTGAACTAAAACTAATTTCCATCATCATAGTTATTTAATGTTTTACAATAAACTAAATGTATTGCATTTATATATATAAGCCAAAATATTTATATTCTTAGAAATAGATCCATTGTAATATTCTAGAACTAGTTTATTTACAACATATTATTTTTTGTTTAAAAACTAATCAGCAATATAATTGAATGCAAATAAATGAATAAACACAAATTTAAAAATATGAAGTATATTTCCTGTGATTCCTTTCTTACTTTTAACTAGAAGGAAGCAAGATAAATAACAATGAATGTATTATAATAAACATATTTCCCATTTTGTTTTTGAACTAAAACTAATTTCCATCATCATAGTTATTTAATGTTTTACAATAAACTAAATGTATTGCATTTATATATATAAGCCAAAATATTTATATTCTTAGAAATAGATCCATTGTAATATTCTAGAACTAGTTTATTTACAACATATATTTTTTTGTTTAAAAACTAACCAGCAATATAATTGAATGCAAATAAATGAATAAACACAAATTTAAAAATATGAAGTATATTTCCTGTGATTCCTTTCTTACTTTTAACTAGAAGGAAGCAAGATAAATAACAATGAATGTATTATAATAAACATATTTCCCATTTTGTTTTTGAACTAAAACTAATTTCCATCATCATAGTTATTTAATGTTTTACAATATTTGAACAAATTAAACAACCAGCAACTATAATACTCTTTTCAACAACAAATAGAAATGGTATAGGATGCTTCTTTTTCTCTTGCTAAAATAAATCCTTGAATAATTTATTTCTTTCCTTCAACATAGAATTACAACTGAAGACAAATATGCATCTTTGGTTATTGGTCTAATCGAGTTTGCATATTTGTTGTTACCAACAAATTGGCCTATGTTATGGACCAACAAGTGTTATCTATTCCAAATCAACATGACACGTTATGGAGATGATTTGTTTACTTGGTTATTATTGTAAATGCATTAAGCCGACATGATGCATCACATATTGAATCATTTGTAATTGATTTAATTGTAATATTCTTAGTGAGCCAACCTACACATTTGGTCTTAGGTTTTGGTATATATGTAAGATCTCATTTGTGAGATTAAGATAAGGAATGTAATAAGGTATTACAAGGTTGTGATATTCGGTATATGTGAATATAAGTAGAGCTATACACACAAACATCATTTGAAGATTCATGGAAGGTTTGAATAAGACAATCAGAGCTTAACCGATACTGAATCTAGCATATGAAGATGCTATTTTGTGTAGTACATTATCATTGGATTTAACCATCCAATTGTGGTAAGTGAGACTCCCATTTTGTGATTGACCAGTGAGCTCTAAGCAATTGGCCTTTCTGCATGTGCAGACCCCATTTGTACACACATATTATCTACAGTAGTATCATCTGATTGTGGGTAAGGTTTCCCAATGTGGTTTTTCCCCTTACAGGGTTTCCACGTACAAATATTTGTGTTATGTGTTGTGGATGTTATTTGTCTTTCTATTTCATACCTTAAACTTTACTAGTACTATTATTAATTGCTAAACTATCAACCGACATTAAGTTTGGTTTACCGATATTATGCATCAAGTTGATTAAGTTATATTTGGGTTGAAATTAATACACAATTGTTTCACCCCCCCCTCTCAGTTGCCTCTGAGTCCTAACAATCCCTCCCTCTCTTCTAAGAAGAAAGACACTACACCCAAAGATTGTCCTGAAACCCTTCACCCCAAGACTACTCTTCCCTACCAAGGGTGATTTTATTATTGACTCCCATGAACAAACAACAAGTATAAATCCAAAGAAAAAAACTAAAAACAACTCAAAAACCATAGTTCATAGATCTAGAAGAACATACACCACATAAACAAAATTCAGATTTACAAATGACATTATGAATGCATCTAATCTATAGTATGAATAACACCAACCTTCACTCCTACCAATGGTATGTGTGTTGTAAAAGAGCTACCCAATTCCCCTTCCTAGTCTCCTTAGCCAAATTTCTATCTTTCAAACTAAAATTTTCTACTCAAAACTTAGTCTCCAAAATTGGAGAGTGGATGATCAAAGTCCCACGTTTGAATCCCTTCCCTAAGTGGTTTATCCTCAGACTTTCTAACTTCCTTTGAAAGGATGTGAGATCCCATAGGTTGATCTTCCCAACCTTTTACATGGTTTCTAAAAATGGAAACTGAAAAAGGTAAGAGAAAGTGGGGAAGAGCAACTATCACTGGAATGTAAGGTTGTTTACCTAAGAGTCAATCTTCAAAAAGTTCAATTTTCGTCCATCTTGGAAAACCCAATTTTGAAGTGACTCCACAATCATATGTGGGTGATCACATATCTAAAAATGACCCTTACCCATAGGTATATCATATGGGCCTTCAAAAGTGACCTAAATTCAACTCTAGGAGTTAATTCGACCCCCAAAAACCCACCTAAAGTTTGTCTATAGGATCAAACTTGATTTGACCAAACTAATGGCTCTCTAACCAAGTTATCTTTTGGGACCACAACAAGATATTTGAAAAATGCATTGTATTTAACAAATTCCCTCCAAAGGACATGTCATTGCCAGCTCACACACATCACAATTGTCAAGTGACACCATAAAATACACATGGCATGTCCTTTTTGGGAATAATAACATAACAATTACAAATATGAATTTACACACAAGCATCACTATTATGAAATTCAATACATCACATACAAGGTATTGTCTCTCCAAATAGATAAACCTTGGCTTCACTATTTCACATCAGTAATCCAAAACCACATGCATATATAAGCATACGAAAGATTTACACAATAGACACATAACATCATGGTGTAGGAGCACCTCATCAAACCCTTCAAGATGACAAGTCAAACTTTAAGAAGGCAGGATAAGGCATTAAATATGTGTATAAAATGTTTTGTATAGGTTCTCAATCATGCATTATGTGTTTGTAATAATGAACCCCATCTTGTGAGCCAAACTCCTATTTTGGAATTTCTATGAGCCAATTAGGACTTTTGGACAATAGGGATCCAATGTGTTGGTTTTGAGTGTTTTAAGATGTTTTAGGAGGGGTTGAACTTGACCCAACGCATTATGAGGTGAAAGATGACAAAAGTTGTCATGAGCAACTTTTATACACTTTTTGCATTTTGTAATTTGAAACTTCTCCAATGGCTCTAACCTCTTGATTTTTAGTTGAGAGAAGTTGAGGAATGGTTTATACACCTCGAGGATCTGATTTCCAGGGGGGGTTGATTGTACAGAGAAGAGTATTGATGCAAACAAACCAATAGAATTCTAAGTTTTCCTGCAATTCTGGAGTTTTGGTCTGTGGTACAGTTTTGTACGAAATGGGATCCATTCCCAATGATGTGAATTGATTTGAGAGGAGAGTTGACTCTATTTTGATTTTTATTTGGAGACTTGATTGTGTGTGTTTCTCCTGATATTAAAGTTTTGTTGTAGGTACCCGAAAAACCAAGGTTTACCTTGGGTTTTTCCTCATTCATGGCCATATCTTTCACTTTACCAATCTAAGGCTCACGGGATTTGGTGAAAGGAAAGTATGGTCAATTTATTTTAGATTTACAAGAGTGTTTTGTAGGAGGAGCAAGGGAGATAAGTTTTGAAACAACCCTAGGTAGACATCTCTATGTGGCTACCTAGACCTTGAACAAACAAAATCACCTTGTGTGCAAATGGCAATGCTTTCAGGCATCTAACCCTAGAATCCTTGTTGATTTATGTTTCCCAAAATTCCCATGGAATTTTAATCCACTGGTTCATTCATCTGACCATAGTTGCTTCATAAAAGAGACCTAATTAGCCCTTCTAGGACAGTCAAATTCCTACCGGAAAAGACCTTTATTTTCTAGACCTTGACCCTTCCTTTTGAGGACTTGTATAACTTCCAAAAGGGTATCTGAATCCATAGTTTATTTACTAGGGTGTTTGGGAAAATATGAACCTAAAGTCCCTTTACCTACTAAATAGGGCTACAAGAGACTAGGCCTAATTGAGGAAGTTTCTTAAGGAATGGGTATGAACTCTTTTCACTAGTGCTTTGTTTGAACTTGGGGAGTTTTGTATGACCCAAAACCGGTGTGAAACTAATTTGTAACCCTTGGAGGTACCATGGAGTGTGTTGTAGCAAGATACCCCTAATTGAGTAAGAGAGGGTCTTGGAGATATTGAAAAGATTGTATTAAAGTTGTAGAGCCTTGCCTTGATAGGATCCCATCCATATGTTAAGGGATCAGTGTCATACATTTGGAGGTGTTTGGCAGTTAACAAGGAGGGCTCTACATCAAGTGGTATCAGAGGTAGTGATGGCTTTGGTAAGGAGATAGAAAATTGAGAGATGTTAGAGGGAGAAGAAGAAGAAGTCCCTAGAGGACCAACTACCAACATGGAATTGGTGAAGATTGTAAGGGAGCAGGCCACTACTTGCAAGACAATGTAGAGGGAGCTAGAGAGGTTGAGAGGTAGAGTGGATGGAAAGGAAGATGGAGGCACTGGTAGTTGTGATGAAGGGGATGAGGATGAGATCCCTATGCCAGAGGAAGAGGTGATTCCTCCTGACCAGAGGCACTTTATTAATGCCCTCAAATCCATGGAGAGGAGAACCATGGAGCAAAAGATTGATTTGCTAACTTTCACTGGTAAGATGGAATCGGATGTTGTGATGGATTGGATAGACTCCCTGTCTAGTTTCTCTAAGTGTGAAGACATTCCAGGACACCAAAAGGTGAATATTTCTAAGTCCAAGTTGAAGGGAGCAACCCTAACTTGGTGGAACTTTGTCCAAGTGGAAAGAGAGAAGGACAATAAGCCCAAGATTGTTTCTTGGAAGAGGATGGTTGCCTTAATCAAAGAGGCCTATGTACCGAAAGACTATGAAATACAACTCCATAAGAGGAGACAAAATCTCAAGAAGAAAGAGATGGATGTGAACTCATATACTAAGGAATTCCAAAGGCTATGCATGAAGTCTAAAACAAAAGAGGAAGAGAGTGAGAAAGTTGCCTGGTACCTGAATGGATTAAGGTAAAACATTCAAGAAGAATTGAACCTTCTTAGCCCGGATACCATTGGTAGATTCCATCAACTTGCTATCAAGGTAGAAGAGAATATCAAAAGGAGACAAGAGAAAAATAATAAAGGAAGAGGAAGACAACAGAGGGGTGGAAGAAATTTTTTTAGAAGCAAAGGAAATGGCTTTGGAAATCAAAGTGAAATCAATCAAGAAGGAAATAAAGGAGAGAGCAATTCCAATAACAATGGAGGATACAATCAGAGAGGTAATTTCAGAGGAAGAAGACCACCATTCAGAGGGAGATCTCAAGGTAGAGGTCCAATCAAATGTTATAACTGCAATCAAGAGGGACACATGGCTAATAGATGCCTGAAGAAGCCTACTAGATCCATAGGAGAAAGTAGAAGTAACTTGATTTTAGAGGCTGACTGCCAAAGTGTGGCAAGTGCCAACACATACCAAAGTATCAATGCCCTTGACAGTTATGGATACCCTGAAAGAGGTGAAGCCTTGATGATCAGAAGATCAGTAACCACTATGAAGATGTCTGATAGATAACCCCCATAGAGGAAATCTCTATTCAAGACTACTTGCAAAGCAGGTGGAAAAGTTTGCAAGGTCCTAATAGATTCTAGTTCAACTAAGAACTTTGTGTCTCTAGAGATGGTGGAGAAATTGAAGTTGAGGAGACTACCTCACCCTTGCCCCTACAAGGTCTCATGGCTCACACAAGGACAACAAGTTGTTGTGGAAGACCAGGCTTGGGTGCAATTCTAGATTGGAACCTATAGAGATAGGTTGATGTTTGACATTGCAAAGATGGATGCTTGTTGTAGTACCCCTACCCTAGTCAGCTTTGTAAAACTGGTTTGACCTTGGTTGACTTTTTATGTGGCATTCTTGAATGGTTGAATTACCATGAGGTAATGTTGTAGTAAGATATTATAATTATTGTGTGTACCTGTTAATGTGCTTTCACATCGATTCTTATGTAAGTTTAATTGTCCTCTTGATTCTTGTTATTAATCTTGAGCTAACACCTTCAATATATATATATATATATATATATATATATATATATATATGCTTGTGTGACTCTTGGTTGCAAGAGATTGCAGGTACAATACTGCCTAGGTGTGAGGTTTGTCTTCACCTAGATTCGCAAGGTTGAGTATACCTCTTTCATCCTTAGAATTTGGGTTAGGTGGTTGTAAAACCCTCAGTTTACCCTAGTCATGCTCAAGTGAGCGTCTTCTGTGGTCTGTCAGTTTCCCTTTTCATTTGGGTTTGCAGGTCAGGTATTTGGTTGTCTTTCTTGGGTTGCATGTTTGGCATGTGGTTAAACTAAGTATTTAATCCTAAGTAGTTATTTTGATTTAATGTGTTCATTTACGCATTAGTAATTAAGAAACTAAAGTAAATAGGTTTCTTTCATATAATTAATCATTTATTTAAAAAATTGCTCTATTCATGTTTGTAGCAAGTTTAATTTAATGGTTAATTTTAAATCATGAATGTATTTAGTTATGCATTTTGAAAGAGAAGATTTAAAATTATTCGAAATAAAAATAATTTAATCCCTTTTGCTTTTTGGAATAAAAAGGTTAATTTTAATTATTTAAGAAAATCAATTTTGATTAGAAAAGTAAGTTTTATTCATATATATTTGATATAGTGTGAAATATTGATTTTGAGAATTTAATTTAATTAAAAATATTTTACCCTCATTAATATTGTGAAATACAAATATTAGCTTTGTTAATATTGAGAAAATTAAAATTAAATGAGGGAGAGAAGCATGTTGATTTTTTTTAATTAGAAAAGCAAGTTTAGATTATTTGAATAGTTGAAAAGAATGATTTTTCTTTTTTTATTCAAAAGTTGTTTAAATTCTAAAATAAGGAATTAGGTCAGGAGATTCTTCTATTTAACCCTAGGTTTGGAAATATTTTAGGGGAGGATTTTTTTGGGAGAGCTTTTTGGAAAATATTTTGGAAGAAGGATTTTTGGGAGATTGATTTTTTTTTGTTTGGAAGAGATTTTTGGAAAATATTTTTGGATGGAAAAATTTGGGGGTTTTGCGGAGAAGAAAGAATTTCTTGAGCTAGAGGATTGGGCTCTTCTTCAATCTTGCCAAGATTGCTGAACCAGGTAGGCCTCTGGTTAATTTCATTGGCTTCTTTGTTTTAAAGAAATTGTTTTGGATTTAAAAGAAATTTGTTTGTGAAGATTAAAAAAAATCTCATCTAATTGGGAAAAATAAAACAATTGTAATTTTATTTCCAATCCAATCCCCTCTTGTTTTGTTTCCATTCCAAGTTTAGATTATGGTTGCTCTAGTTGTTTTAAAATAAAAAATGAACTTGAGATTGACTGTTTACAATGAAAATTTTACGAGTCTCAATATTTGGGGTTTTCTGATGTTTTTTTTTTAAATAATATGTTTATGCTGGTCTTTTGTTATTCTGGAAAATATCCCCATTTTGTTCTCATAAAATTTCTGAGTATTTTATATATATATATATTATTGTTGGTTTGTGTGTACCCAGCAGTTGGGGTTTTAGTTTTATTTGTTTTTTTTTAAATAATAATAAAACTCAAAAAAATAAAAAAATTAATGAAATTTATATCTCTAATTTTTAGTTTTATTTGTTTTTAAAATAATAATAAAACTAAAAATAAAAATAAAAATAAATTAATGCCCCTTCCCAAAGGAAGAGGGGACCACGTGGTTCCCACTTGGTGGGGCCGTGGGTTTTCCCATGGGAGGGGGGTTAAAAGTTTTGTTAAGTTTCCTTTTTAATGTTAAAATAAAAGTTTTTAATTTTATTTTTAGTAAAAGGTTTTTTTTAATGTAGTTTTTAATTAATTATTAATTATTATTAATATATATTTATTAATGAAGATTAATATATATATATATATATATATATATATAAATATTAATATTTAATTTTGGTATCTGTATTAATGGGGAAGTATCTTTTTGGAAAAAAGATAGAATATTATTTTAATAAAAAAAATATTGAAATAAAATATATTTGTTAATTGATAATTTTTAAATAATATTTTATTTAGGAATATATTATTTGAGTAATTGAGAAAAAGAATGAAATATTTTATTATGGATATTTTGAAAATTTAAACGATATGCCATTGGAATTATTGGAAATTTAATAATGCATCATTTAGAAAATTGGTAAGTTAATGAGATTTTCATTTAGAAAAAATTAAATGGTTTAGTTTATATTTTTCCTCTGTATTGAAACATGGACAAATGGACTATTGCAATTGTGGTGTTGTATTCACCTTGTGATGGTGATTTTTCTATTAATGTATTTTTGAAAACTTAGATCATTTAGAAAACTTGACTGACTTTTATTGTTTAAACCAATAGGAAAGAAGATTGTCCTTTTCCGGTTATGGCCTATGCAAGTTTAATTTTTGTATTCGCTTTTGTTTAATTAATGGAAAGGCCTTGGTATGTTTGTTTGGACCTTGTCGTTTGGTTGATTTGGGGTACTTGTTTATGTCTTTGGTCTCTAGTTTGGTTGTTGCCTTGTGATGGTGTTATAACTAGTCTTGTCCTTTATGCAGGTGTGGAGTGTTGATTTGTGCTTGACCATAGTGGGTCAGGTCTCTAGTTAGAGTACTGTCGAGCAATGGACCTTGTATTAGCTTTTAATATGTTTAGTTGGATCCGTTTCTTTGTAGGGATCATTTATGTAATTATTGACTGATGTGGTCAGTTGTTTATTGGTATGATTCGCCTTGATGACAAGAATGTAAATGATGTGGAACTTATGTACCCTTAACTTATTTAAATGATCAGAGGGGTCTTGTAGTTGAGCAAACCCGAAGATGTAGCCCTTTAGGGGTGAACGCTGATATCATTTTGGTGTTATGTGTTGCTTTTGTTCTTATGTTTCATGTTTTAGTGTTAGCATGTATGGATGACATTTTGATAGAATGTGTAAGTGGATTAGATGAAATGAATTGTAAATGCATGTATGCAGTCGTCTTTTAAATGCAGTAAATTGGATCATGAAAGAATGTAGATTAGAATAATGGAATATATTAAGTTATTGTTAAGGAAATTAAGTATGCATGGAAAGATCTCGTTAGTTTATGATGAAATTCAAGTGTGTTATTAAATTAGATGCATGACTCAAATTTTAATGAAAAGTATGAACGAAAGGTATGAATAAACCTTAATGGATGAACTTTATCTTGTGATCTATATTTTGTCTTGCCGAAAGAAATTATCATTTTTTAAGAATTTTCTCGTTATTACAATCGGCTTATTGGATTAATTAGCGTAAGTTAAGTTAAATGTGGAATTAAGTAATCACATTGGGAAACTCTTTAGGTGTTAGTTGATGTCTTCCACTGTGTAATCTGTACTTTGATATCTTATTGTATCTTTATGTTGTGTCTTATTTAAAAAAAAAAATATTTGCACTCCATTCATGTGTCTTAGCTTTATCCCTTCAGGGTTTCCTGGTGGGGCATTACACTTGCCATCTCCCATTTGGGAGATAATGGCAATTTGATTTGAAGGCACAACATGATGGTGCTAGGAATACATATTCCATCACCAAGGATGGTTAGGTGATTGAGTTGCTACCTTTAATGGAGGATGAGGAGGAGACCAAACAAAAGGAGGCCAAGATGTTGATATTAGGAGGGAAGCAGTTCATGAAGAACATGGCAAATGAAGGTATGGTCTGTTATGCCCTTATCCCTATTCCAATAGTAACAAAGGTGGAGAAGTCTGATGATAAGAAAGAGGATAGATTGAGGTTGATTTTCCCTACAGTGCAGGAGCTACTAGACAAATACAAGGGTGTAATCTCTGATGGCATGCCAAGGTCACTACCTCCCATGAGGGACATAAACTATTGTAGAGACCTTATACCTGGATCCACCTTGCCAAATAAAGTAGAATACAAGCTCACATCGAATTAGAATGTTGAGATGGCAAAGCAAGTTTAGGAATTGTTGGAATCTAGATTGATTAGCAAAAGTTTGAGCCCATGTGCAATCCCTGCTATCTTGGCACCCAAAAAGGAAGGCACTTGGAGGATTTGCACTGATTCAAGAGCTATCAACAAGATTACTATTACATATAGGTTTCCCATGCCTAGGATTGAGGATTTGTTAGATTGTTTGGGGGGTGCTAGATATTTTACAAAAAATGATTTAAAAAGTGGCTATCATCAGATTAGGATTAGGCCAGGAGATTAATGGAAAACTGCCTTTAAAACAAATGAGGGGTTATATGAGTGGAAATTTATGCCTTTTGGCTTATCCAATGCACCTAGTACCTTTATGAGGTTAATGAATGAAGTCTTGAGGGATTTCATAGGGAAATTTGTTATAGTCTACCTAGATGACATTCTAGTTTTCACTCAAACCAAAGGAGAACATCTAAAGCATGTAGACTTGGTCCTAAGGAGATTATATGAAGAACAATTAATGATCAACTTGGAAAAGTGTTTATTTATGCAAGAAGATATCATTTACTTGGGATTTGTGATCTCATATGGTGAATTGAAAATGGATCAAGAAAAGGTGAGTGCCATATTGTCTTGGCCTACACCTAGGACAATGAATGATGTTAGGAGTTTCCATGGCTTAGCTACCTTCTATAGGAAGTTTATTAGAGGATTTAGCCATATTTGTGCCCCTATGCTTGACACAATAAAGGGAGGACAAAAGTGTAGGCTTAGTTGGATAGAAGAAGCAGATATCTCTTTTGAAACACTGAAGAGAAAATTTGTAGAGCAGCCAGTCCTTGCCCTACCTGATTTCAATAAGATCTTCCAAGTGGAATGTGATGCTAGTCACATGGATATTGGAGCAGTGCTTAGTCAAGAAGGAAGATCTATTGCTTTCTTCAGTGAGAAGTTGAATGAGGCAAAGAGGAGATATTCATCTTATGACCTAGAGATGTATGCTCTAGTCCAATCCTTGAAAAAATGGAGACACTACTTGCTACCAAAAGAATTCATAGTTTTCATAGACAATTAGGCCCTTAGCTTCATAAACAATCAAGAAAAGTTGAATCACTGGCACATGAAGTGGGTAGAAACCCTACAAGGTTTCACTTTCATTCTTAAGCACAAGAAAGGAGTCAAGAATAAGGTGGTAGATGCTTTGAGCAAAAGAGTCCTAACTGCAAATCAAATTCAATTGGAGAGTTTTGGAATAGATTCTTTGAGAGCCATGTATGAGGATGATGAATATTTTGGAGAGGCCTATAAGGTATGTACTTCATTTGATGAACGGTTTAATGTTGAGTATTCTGAATTTTTGATTCAAAATGGATTGTTGTTTAAGGGTGCACAACTATGCATACCCAAATGCTCTATGAGACTAAATATAATTAAGGATAAACATTGTGGAGCAATGGCAGGCCATTTTGGTCTTGACAAGACTCTAGATTTGGTAAAAAGACATTATTTTTGGCCCAAACTACGTTTAGATGTCGAGAGATTTGTGGAAACATGTGTGATTTGCCAAAAGGCAAAAGGAAAGTCCACCAATGTAGGCTTATACCAGCCTTTACCCATACCTTCAAGACCATGGGAAAGCATAAGTATGGATTTTGTTTTAGGATTACCTAGGACAAGGAAAGGATATGACAGTGTTTTTGTATTGGTGGATAGGTTTAGTAAGATGGCATATTTCTTGCCATGCAAAACAACTTGTGATGCTTCTTATGTAGCAGATTTGTTCTTTAAGGAGATTGTCCGGATACATGGCTTACCTTTGACCATAGTCTCTGATAGGGATGTAAAATTTATTGGTCACTTTTGAAGGACCCATTGGAAGAAACTTGGTACAAATTTATCCTTCTCTTCAGCCTACCATCCCCAAACAGATGGTCAAACTGAAGCTGTAAACAGATCACTAGGGAATATCTTAAGGTGTTTGACTAGACAACATGGAGAAAGGTGGGATAGTATATTGTCTTAGGTAGAATTCTCCTATAATGACATAGTAAATAGGAGTACCAGTAAGTCACCTTTTCAGATTGTCTATGGCATCCACCCAAGGGGTGTGCTAGAGTTGAGAGAGATACCTCAAGGAGAAGTCATTAGTGCAAATGGAGAAACCTTTGCTATTGCCATACAAGAAATCCATGACCAAGTTAAGACTCATCTTCAACAATCTGTAGAGAAATATAAAACTCATGCTGACAAAAAGAAGAGGGATGTTCATTTTGATGTAGGAGACTTGGTGTGGGTTCACTTGAAGAAGGAAAGACTTCCAAAATGAAGATACACAAAGTTGATGCAAAGAAAGATTGGCCCTTGCCAAATCTTGAAGAAATGTGGTTTAAATGCCTATGAACTTCAACTACCATCTGATCTTGGTTTGTCACCTATTTTGAATGTTTGTGACTTAACTCTTTATAAGTGTAGTGTTGATGCAGGCGAAGACACAATGCATGATATTGCTGATGATGACATTCCTAAACATGAACCACCAAAGTTGCATAAGGTTCTAGATACTAAGGTTGCCACACAAACCAAGAATAAAGTTTACATGGAGTATTTAGTGGCTTGGAAAGGACAACTTGATACTGAAGTAGTCTAGATGATAGAGCAACAGATCAAAGATCATGGTGTAGACCTGCAAACTCTCATCTCAAGTGGAATTGAGATTTCTTCTTCTAGGGAGTATGGTGTAGGAGAACCTCATCAAACCCTTCAAGATGACAAGTCAAACTTTAAGAAGGGAGGATAAGGCATTAAATATGTCTTTAAAATGTTTTGTATAGGTTTTCAATCATGCATTATGTGCTTGTAATAATGAACCCCATCTTGTGAGCCAAACTCCTATTTTGACATTTCTATGAGCCAATTAGGAATTTTGGACAATAGGGATCCAATGTGTTAGTTTTGAGTGTTTTAAGATGTTTTAGGAGGGGTTGAACTTGGCCCAAGGCATTAGGAGGTGAAAGATGACATTTTGACAACTTTTGCAAAAGTTGTCAAAAGTTGTCATGAGCAACTTTTCCGACAGCTCTAACCTCTTGATTTTTGGTTGAGATCAGTTTAGGAATGGTTTATACACCTCAAGGATCCAATTTCTAGGGGGGTGTGACTGTACGAAGAAGAATATTGATGCAAACAAACCAATAGAATTCTGAGTTTTCCTACAATTCTGGAGTTTTGGTCCGTGGTACGGTTCTGTACGAATTGGGATCCATTCCAAATGATGTGAATTGATTTGAGAGGAGAGTTGAATCTCTTTTTTATTTTTATTTGGAGACTTTATTGTGTGTGTTGCTCCTAATATTTAATTTTTGTTGTAGGTACCTGGAAAACCAGGGTTTACCTTGGGTTTTTCCTCATTCATGGCCATATCTTGCACCTTACCAATCTAAGGCTCATGGGATTTGGTGAAAGGAAAGTATGGTAAATTTATTTTAGAGTTCCAAGAGTTTTTTTTAGGAGGAGCAAGGGAGAGAAGTGTTTGAAGTGACCCTAGGTAGACATCTCTATGTGGCTACCTAGACCTTGAACAAACAAAATCACCTTGTGTGAAAATGGTGATGCTTCTAGGTCTGTAACCCTAGAATCCTTGTTGATTTATGTTTCCCAAAATTTCCATGGAATTTTAATCTATTGGTTCATTCATCTGAACATAGTTTCTTCACAATAGAGACCTAATTAGCCCTTCTAGGACAGTCAAATTCCTACAGGAAAATACCTTTATTTTCTAGACCTTGACCCTTCCTTTTCGAGAATTGTATAACTTCCAAAAGGGTGTCTAAATCCATAATTTTTTTACCAATTTGTTTGGGAAAATATGAACTTAAGGTCCCTTTACCCGCTAAATAGGGCTACAAGTGACTAGGCCTAATTGAGGAAGTTTCTTAAGGAATGGGTATGAACTCTTATCACCGGTGCTTTGTTTGAACTTGGGGAGTTTTGTATGACCCAAAACCAGTGTGAAACTAATTAGTAACCCTTGGAGGTACCATGGAGTGTGTTGTAGCATGATACCCCTAATTGAGTAAGAGAGGGTCTTGGAGATGTTGAGAAGATTTTATTAAAGTTGTAGAGCCTTGCCTTGATAGGATCTCATTCATGTGTTAAGGGGTCAATGTCATACATTTGGAGGTGTTTGGAAGGTAACAAGGAGGGCTCTGCATCACATCAATTTCACAACATCGCATAAATTGATCCAAATCAAATAACAAGAGAGATAATATCCAATTAACATTTTTCCTAGCAATCCATATGAAATCAATTACTCAATTTCATCACCATAAGCATCATATAAATCAATTTTCCATAAGACATGAAAAAATGTATCATATCATCATCACAATAAGTACTAAAATCAAAGTAAGATGAAATACATCATATCCCATGATATCAACTCACCTGTCAAATAGTATCTAAATCCATAATACATCAAGATAGTATATCAAATAATAAGTCTAACATGAAAATCAGAGAAGTGCTATGACGAGATCGGGATAGGGCCTCACAATACCAGAGGTCTTAAAACTCTTTCATAGACCCAATTTGGTCACCTGTGATTGACCAAAACTTTTGCATATGATTACAACATTATTTGCACACAAATAATCCTATATCCCATAAAACCATGATATATAGAGAGATCTTACATCATATTTATACCAACTTGGGACCTAAAAAATTAGGTCATCCACCTAAAATATAATACAATAGATCCATTACATAATCCCACAAATCAATGATAAAACAAGTTGGCCTAAGAATGATACAACATAATCCAAACAATAAATCCAATTGGTGACGCATCAAGAGCATCAACCAACACATTACACAAACCGGTCCATAACCTAGAAGAATAAAAATGGACCTATAATAGGTTTCCATAAGCCAAATGAAACACCACAAATCAACTAGAACACAAACAAGATAACCAACAACACCCTGATAACCTTCTAGAAACTGCACCAACACCACTTATTGGATTTATCAAAAGATCTTCATCAAAGTGTTGTTAGTAAAACCCTTACCGGTGACCAAAAGGCTTACTAGAACAAATGACAACATCCAGATAATCAAATCCTGAACCAAGTGAATGTGATACACATCAAGAACACATGAATAACCATTCCAAGCCAATACCACAAGCCAGACCAAATCGAAGAATACTGGAGATGGTCTCCATATCAATATCATAGTCCAACCACTCTACCAGAAGTTGGTAGACAACAAAACAACTAGTGTTGACATCAATGACAAAACATCAATGCAACACATAATCAATTCCTTCAAATTACTAGCAATCTCCATCTTTGGCATTGATGGAAAAACTAGATGTGAAAAACATCCAAGTGGCAAGAAAATGCCAAACAAGTCTCCCCCAACGGAAGACATCCAACAAACTCTCCAAGAAGATATGACAATGAAGTTCTAAAGCAAAAACCAAACTCCCCCTAAGAATGATATCACGATACAACTCTATTTTTCACATATATCTCTCCCCCTTTGACATCAATTTTATAAATCTAACATAAACATCATAGAAAAAAATCATAAAACCTTTGAACCACACAACTGACTACTCCCCCTGAGTAGTAGCATCAACACATCAGTCTAGAATGAATGATAGCACTTGATAAATGCATACAGGACTAATGCCAATCAACATCACTCAAGTCTCTACTAGAGGGACAAAAACTCCCAATCTATCTCTGAAGTACTCAATAATTCCTTAGGAAAAGGTTTAGTGAAGATATCTACAATCTGCTATTTAGTGTTCACATAAACCAGTCTGACTTCATTTGCTTCCACCTTCTCCTTCATAAAATTATGCATGATAGAAATGTGCTTAGTCTTAGAATGAAATACCAGATTCTTTGATATATCAATAGCAACAGAGTTATCACAATGAATAACTACCGGTTCATTGCAATCAATCCTTATATCCTTCAACATTTGCTTCATCCATAAAACTTGTGTACTGTTAGTAGCTATAACAACAAACTCGGATTCAATAGCAGATAAGGAAGTACATGATTACTTCTTGCTGATCCATGAAACAAGTTTCTTTCTAAGAAAGAAAGCTCCACCAAATGTTCTCTTCTGGTCATCAACATCTCTAGCCCAATCAACATCTATATATGCACATAGTGTAAAGTCATCATCTTTAGGACAGCACAAACCATACTCAGTTGTTCCTTGCAAATACCTGAAAATCCTTTTCACTACACACTCATGATTCTCTCTAAGATCACTCTGATATCTTGATACAATACAAACAACTTTCATTATATCTAGTTTAGTCTGAGTCAAATATAACAAACCTCCAATCATATATTTGTACCTTGTAGGATTTATCAGAGTTGATCCATCATTCTTTGTCAATTTCTCACTTGTAACCATAGGGGTACCAACCGACTTAGAATTTTCCATACTAAATTTCTTCAACAACTCTCTAGCATGCTTAGTTTGACAGATGAATCAAATTGGTTTATGTGAACACTATAGAGAAGATTGCATATATCTTCACTAAACCATTGCCTAAGGAATCATTTGATTATTTTAGAGACAAATTGGGGGTCTCTACCCCTTCGGTAAAGACTTGAGTGATGTTGATTGGCATTAGTCCTGTATGCATTTATCAGAATTATTATTCATTCTGGATTGATGAGATGGTGCTACTAGATAGGGGGAGTAGTCAGTTGTATGGTTTGGAGGTTTTATGGTTTTTCTTTGATGTTTATGTCATATTTCTGGCATTGATGTCAAAGGGGGAGAGATATCCATTTGAAAAATAGAGCTTAACGAAGATATAAGTCATATGGGGAGATTGCTCTTTGGTTTGGTCTTTAGTTCAGAACTTCATTGCTATATCATTTGATTGGATGTCTTCCATTGGGGGAGACTTGTTTGGTATTTCTTGGCACTTGGATATTTTTCACATCTAGTGTTGCCATAAATGCCAAAGGGGGAGATTGTTGGCAATTTGGAGGAATTTATTATGTGTTGCATTGATGTCAACACAAGCTTCTTTGGTTGCCTACCTAATTCTAGTAGAGTGGTTGGAATTTGATGATGATCAGGAGATTTGTCTCTAGTATATTCTGATTGGTGGAATTGGTTTGGTTCAGTCATTCATGTGGTTCAGATTCTTGTCACATTCAATTGGTTTGGGATATGGTGATCCAAAAGCTATCATATGTTCTAGTAAGCCTTTTGGTTACCGTTAAGGGTTTTATTGATAGTGCTTCGTTTAAGATATTTTGATGAATTTGATAAGTGTTGTTGGTGTGGCTTCTAGATGGTTTTCAGGATGTTGATGGTTATCATGTTCGTGTTTCATTTGATTGGTGGTATTTCATTTGGCTTATGGCAACCTCTTTTAGGTCTAAACTTATTCTGCTAGGTTATGGACTGGTTTATGTAACATGTTGGTGGATGCTCCCGATGCATTACCGATTGGATTTATTATTTGGTTAATGTTGTTTCGGTCTTAGGATGACTTGGTTTATCATTGGTTTGTGGGTTTATGTAATGGATCTATTATATTATTGTTTAGGTGGCTGACCTAATTGTTTAGGTCCTAGGTAGGTATAAATATGATGTAAGATCTCTTTGTAGATCGTGGTCATGGCTATGGGATTATCTGTGTGCAAATAAAGTTGTAATCATATGTAGAGGATTTGGTCAATCATAGGTGATTTAATTGGGTTTGTGTAAGATTTTTCAGACCTTTGGTATTAAGATTAACTGGAACTATACTCAGCAATAGGAGATGATATTCTTGCAGTTCATTCTTATTTTCGGATTGTAGTCTGGATTTCTTTTGTAGTCAGTGAGGATCCTTTGTGACCAGAAGTATGCTCTAGGTTGTTGGCCTTCCTACATGTGTAGGCCCCTTATTGTAATCACATACTTATTGCAAAAGTATCATCTAACTGTGGGTAGGCTTCCCATCATGGTTTTTCCCTTTACTGGGTTTTCCACGTACAAATCTTGGTGTTATGTGTTGTGGATGCATGGTAATTGGTTTATGTTTTTTGTTTGTACTTAATTGATATATCTACTATTCTGATAAAAGGTTTTGTTTGCTTAAAGCTTCATAATTTGTTAACAACTGATTCACCACCCCCCCTCAGTTGTTCACCAGTTATCCTAACAACAATATCACCTATATATACAAATCATCAATCTTGACAACAAGGGTGGCTAAACCCTCAACTCATAATTACAAAATTACATCACATGATGCAAAGATCAACCACAAACCGATATAATGATTTACATGATATAACATGGACCTAATTCAAATTATCAAACACTCAACTCCATCAGAAATCATGCCAAGAACAACCGCAACACTACACCACTGGAAATACCACATAACATAAAAAACATCACGAGTTCATAAAAACCACCAAAAAATCACACAACAATCAATGCGGATCATAAAAAAAAATAGGACACAATTAGGAAATACCAGCAAGCACATTAGAATGATCATCAACAATAGTTGCACCAACACCACTTACCAAATCTTCATTTGTCAATGTCTGAAACTCAAGAATACAACCAATCAACAACTATCATGAAGAAAGAGAACTTGCGGAGGACCAAATCATGATCCATCTGAAATGAAGATGCATAAGACCATTCCAAACAATCTCCCAAAAACTAAGCACAAGATTTGCTCACACCAGAATATACTGTTGAAAATATTGAACTTTGCAAAACAGTGATCAGCAAAACAAAACTGCAAAATCAGATCATAAGATATTCCCAATCTGCAAACACTGGAGCAAATCACATGAATATGTTGACATCAATGATGATAAAATATCCTAGTAGTAGTGATGTCCAACAATCTTCAACACCCTTATGCTAACCAAATCACTTCACACCTAGCCAATTTCATCCATCATCACCTCAATGCATCAAAAATCCTTTATTGTTGTTGTAGTGGAGAGAATTCCACATCCCAATCTAAGAACGAATCTAAACAAGTGAAGAAGGGGTGCATTCCTTGCTTCATCAAAGGTTCAATCTGAGGGACAAGGAAGGTATAATCACTTCATTTGCACGTGTATTGAGTTATTATATGTTATTATGTTTATTTAATACATTTTAATGATCTAACACTTTTCCTCATCTCCATTTTGGCATGCCTAGTGTGACCCACATCCCTTGCTACTAATATATTTTGTGGATTTTAGCATTTTTTTCTCACAGGTATAGCAGATCGACGCCTAAGATTGCACTTCAACATCTCCACAAAACTATTTTGACGTCTCCTCCTAGCCTGAACAACATCTCCATTTAAATTCAAATTCTTCCCACTAATTATTTTATGTAGATTTCTCGATCGGCGTCTGCATTTAGCATATCAATGTCTTCATTGTCATTTATTTTGTCTTCTTTCTAAATTATTTTATCTTTTAATCAATTAAAATACAAAAAAATAGAATATCAGGCTAAATTCACAAAAAAAATAGTTAGATTAGTAACTTTTACTTTCATAGTATTAGAAATTTTATCAGTAATTATAGATGTTTTAGATTAATTAGTTAACCTTTCCAAGAATTAGCACTTTAAGGTTCGTGCAAATATCAACATCTGTGTTGTGGAATGACATCTCCACTAGACTACTTTCTGACTCTCTGTTTTAAATTTAAATTTTGAATTTTTGGCTAACATTTTCCACAGGACACCTCTTTCGGCATGTGTGCAGACATTATCAACATCTCTGCAAGTATACAATTCCCTCTTATTTTCAAATTTTCCCATATTTTATTTTTTATTGATTAAGGTCAGGCCTTAAATCAGTGTCTATGCAAAATCATTGTCTGTGCAAAAGCTAGCATCTGCATAGATGTTGGCGTATGTTCCTGTACTTCAGTATATGCATCGAGGTAAATAAGGTTTTAGGGTTAATAATCAAACTCAAGTTTCACATTTTTCTTCGCTTGTCCCAGATTGTTTTTCTCAAACTACTAACTAGTTTTTTGTGGTCCACTTGCCAAAGATTATCATTTTTTTCTACTAGTTTAGTTTGATTTCCTTGCATTTAGATTAGATAACACACACACACACACACACACACACACACACACACACACACACACACACACATATATATATGGGACTAAAAAGAACCATAATTTGTTATTCTTTGTGCATTTTCACATTTGTAGGGTGGACCTACCATTACACCTATTATCCTCTCCCCTCACCTTCATGGACCTTGGGTGACGAGAAAGGTGATTGACAAAACCTGCATCCTCTTTTTGTAGTTAAGGAGTATCTTTGATTGGGAGTTTCATCACCCCACAAGGGTACTTTGAATTGGGACACATTGGGTATATCGATTCTCCTGCCATGATCTTGAGCAGTGTCTTTTGTGCTACTATACAAAAACTTGGTCAAACGCTTGGAGTGCTAAGTGAATTCGAAGTATATGGAGGCCTTCTCTAAACCGATAAACTCAATTAGAGCCTTAAGTGGCTTGCTTTGTAACTTTGGTTTTGGACTGGATCCATCAAAAAATCACTAAGAACCTTGTTGTAGTAGCTAAAATCCCACATTAGATGCTTCAGGGAGTGTGGTTTGTACCTTATAGGTACCCCTCATGTACCCACTCAAGATGAGATAGAAATTTCTCAACTAAAAGATCTTCAGATCTTTGGGGTAAGAGAATCTAGTATCATCGAGAAGTGTGTGCCATGGAGTGGATCCATTACTACCAAATTCTCTTTTTGTCTACTTTTTTGATGTATTTCTATGTCACAAGGCGCCCTTTGAATGTTTTCCAATTTCCAACCTAAGTTGTATGTTTTCAAGTATCTTCATTAGTGAAAAACCAATGATTTTGTTATTGGGCTAATCTAGGCCCACCTCACTTTCACACTTGTTATAAAGTGTTATACTTGGCCAATGTGCTTATAATTTTTTTATTTCTCTTTCTAGGAGTAGACACATTCCATCCTTCCCAACATTTGACCAATCTCACTCATGCACCATAAAACAAAATCCCTTAAGCATCCCAAAAACTCCATCTATCACCAAGTCAAGAAGAATAAGCCTATCTATAAACAAATCTTTAAGCATCACATTTTTTTTAATATTAACTGCAAGCTCTTGTTGAAACATAGAACGTTCTTGCATTGTTTCCATGATTACCTACATGGTTACAACAATGAGTTTGATGAGGAACCTTTGAGAACCAATTCTTTCTATCAAAGATCAAGTTTATCCCAAAGCATCAATAGGAGTGGTCACATCCCTTTGTCCAACTTGTCCTATCCCAAAATCACTTATTGAGTCATTTATCCATCTAAGGTAACCCTCATCTTGCTTACATTTATTTTCCTGAACCAATCCTTTTCTTCCACAACCATTCTCATCTTTTCTTCCTAAGGACAGAAGTAGTCACTAGTGAGGAGGGACCTCAAAGAGATCAATTTGGACCGGTCAGCAAGAGTAAAGATAATGGAAACACAAAGATATGATGAAGGTAATGTAGAATAGGTTGTTTTATTTCATAACAATTGATTACATCCAACCAGTAACAACTAGGTTACAAAATCCTGACTCATAGACCTAGTAGAACATACAGAATAGGTCACAACCAAGACCTTGAATCTTGAGTTCTATCTTCTACGTATAGTATAGATACTCATTTCTTTGATTCCTTACATTATAATGTGCAATTAAAATTATATATATTGATCCAAAGGATCTAGTCGGCCCAAAAGGATCAAAACCCAAAGAGCAAGACCTAACGTGTAGAATTACAAGGTCGGCCTCCCCTAAGAGATTCCTTTGGAAAATCCAAAGGATGAAACATAGATTGTGGGAAAAGGTCAGCCACACACCAAGGAACATTAGAATCAACACCCAAGGCTCCATAGGATTCAGAAGGGGGTCTTGTAGATCACCAAAATAGGTCCAGGCAACTAGTAACAAGAACTTTCAATCGGTAATAGGAAACTGTCAAGGAAACTGATAGCGATATCTTGTTAGAAAATCATCCAAAAATGATGTGGTTTGAAAGCAAGAAAGATGATCAAGTATTCAAATAGAATCCAACTCCACAGGATCCAGTGAGCCAAAACTAGGACACACAAAAAAGAAAACTGAAACTGCAAACAAAAAGAAAAACAGAAAGGAAAATGTTTTTGGTTGATGCAAGATTTCTATGAACTAGGGATGCTCTTGCATCAGACATCTAGGGTTATTGAAAAAGTGAGACTCTCACTTTGCTAGGGTCAGAGGGAAACCAAAGTAGTCTACCTCTTCCTAAGAAATCCAAGATGAATCTTCAAGTGGTCTATCCTTCTACTTCACAAGATATTCTTTATATTGACTGCTCTGGGTATATCCCAATCCTACTGTCCAAAATCTCTTCAATCTGATCTGGTTCCTTTCAGGGCAAATGTTTCTCCAAGCCTGCAACACTGTTCACACTAAATTTTGGTTCATGATACTCATGAAGATCTGTAATGTTAAACACTGGTAAAATACTTAGACTATTCGGTAACTCCACTTCATATGCATTTCCATAACTGAACTTCCTCAAAATCCTGCAAGGTCCAAACTTCTTCATCTACAACTTATTATAAGTTCCAACCATGAATCTCTCTTTTATCAGATATACCATCACTTTATCACCAACTTCAAATTCCTTATATCTCCTCTTCTCATCTGCCTTCTCCTTATACTTGATGTTCATGTCTTCCAAATGTTTCTTAACCTAAATATGCAATGATGCTATGTGATCTTCAAAGTCTTCTACTTCTAAACTTCTCCGGTCTTCACTACTAATGTCTCTCAATTCTGATATACCTCTAGGATTCACTCTAGTAACAATCTCAAAAGGTGGTCTTCTAGTACTTCTATTCACTGAATTATTGTAGGCAAACTCTGCTTGTGCAAGGATCAAATCCCAACTTTTGGTTTTATTTCCCACTACACATCTCAACAAATTTCCCAAACTCTGGTTAACAACTTTTTTTTGTCCATCAGTTTGTGGATGAAAAGTAGAACTTAACTTCAAATTTGTCTAAAACTATGCTCTTAGGTAATCCATGCAACCTTACCACTTCCTTGAAAAATAGGTCTCCTACATGCAATGCATCTGATGTCTTTTTAAAAGGTATGAAATGAGCCATCTTTGAGAATCTATACACAACCACAAATATAGAATCATTCCCTCTCAGTGTCTTAGGCAATCCAAGTGCAAAATCTATGCTTATATCCTCCCAAGGTCTTACCGGTACTATCAAAGGTTTATACAATCCCACATTCTGACTACTACCCTTTGCAACTTGAAAAACTCTACAACTCTAGACATATCTCTTAGCATCCTTATGAATCTGAGGCCAAAAGTACTACTCAGTCACCAATGCTAATATTTTGTCAATACCAAAATTTCCTGCTAGTCCTCCACTATGTTTTTCCTTTATCATATTCTCCCTCATAGAACTCTTAGGTATGCACAACTGAACTCCTCTGAATAACATCCCATCCTAAATGAAATAATCCAACCACTTTCTTATATCTACCATAACCAGTTCTCTACATTATTTCCAAGGTTTTGTAAAATTTGGGTTATCATCATACAAGGTCTTTAAATATTCAAATCCTAATACTATCACTCTCATCTCTGTCAGCAAATTACTTCTCCTACTCAATGCATCAGCAACTTTGTTAGATTTCTCACTTCTATGCTTCAATACAAAGTTGTAACTCTACAAGAATCCTACCCATCTCATATGTCTTTGATTCAACTTACTCTGACTATTCCAATACTACAAATCTTGATGATCTATATACAACACAATCTCCTTAGGCAACAAGTAATGTCCCCACTTCTTCAAGGCTTGAACTATGACATAAAACTCCTAATCATACACTGAATATCTCCTCTAGACATCATTCAATTTCTCACTGAATCAAGCTACTTCTCTCCCTTCCTGACTCAAGACTGCTCCTATTGTTGTTCCACTTGCATCATAATAGACTTGAAATACTTTATTAAAATTTGGTAGCTAACACGTGCTTCTCAGTCACTTTCTATTTTAATAGTTCAAAACTTTTGTTTTCTCCGATGGTCCACTTGAATTCCTTTTAATCTCCTCTCATGGTCTCAGTCATAGGGTTACAAATTGAATTGACATTTCTGATAAACTTCCGATAAAAACTAGCCAAGCCATGAAATGATCTTACCTCTCCATTGCTTTCTAATGTAGGCCACTCAATAATTGATTTCAATTTCTCAAGGTCCATCTTAAAACCATCCTCAGATATCACAAATCCAAAATAGTCTAACTCATCCTTCATGAAAGTACACCTCTTGATATTGATCAACAACTTCTCCTCTCTCAACCTCTGCAAAACTTGTCTTGACTAAAACAAATTATCCTCTTTTGTCTTACTGAAAATTAGAATGTCATCCAAATAATCAATAACAAACTTACCCAATAATTTCTTCAATACCTCATGAAAGTACTCAGTGCATTAGTCAATCCAAAATGCATTACCAACCATTCATATAGTCCTTCATTTGTCTTATGTTGTCTTTCACTCATCACCTTCTTTGATCCTAATTTGATGATATCCACTCTTCAAATCTATCTTTGTAAATTATTTTGCTCCACTCAAACAGTCCATTATGTCATCCATACTAGGCAAAGGAAACCGGTATTTTACCGTGATCTTTTTTATTGCTCTAGAATCAATACACATTCTCCACTCTCCATTCTTCTTAGGTTCTAATACTGTTGCTACTGCACAAGGGATCAAACTCTCCCTGATCAAACCTTTCTTCAATAGCTCCTATACTTGTCTATTCAGTTCTTCATTCTTTGTCTGTGTCAACCGATGTACATCTTTTTTAGGCAAACTAGCTCTAAGAACCAAGTCCATGCAATGATTAATACTTCTTATAGGTGACAATCCACCAAGTACATTATCTGAAATGATATCCTCATATTCTGTTAGCAAATCTTTTATCTCTTTTGGGTGTTCTTCTGGTTCTGGTTTCTCAGTCTTCTTAGGAATTAAGGCAAAATACATATTCTCATGTCTCAGTCCATCCAATAATTTCCTTCCATCTACCAAATAGATTCTAGCATTCGTACAAACTTCATTCTTCAAAGGTTCCTCCAAGGCTAACAAGGTTTGCTTCATCCCATTGGCCACAATAATGTATGTATTCTTCCTCCCATCATGTACTGCCTGTATCAAACTGCCAAAGTCTATCCAAAAAAGGATGACAAATATCCATAAGCATAATATCACACAAAACTTCATCATGATAATTTCCAATTTTTAATTTCAACAAACATTGTTCACTTACTAACAGCTTATGTTCATCCTGAATCCATGCTATCTAATAAGGCTTAGGGTATTTCAATCTCTCCAATTTCAACTTATTCACCATTTCTTCTGAAACAATATTATCTAAACTACTACTATCAATAACAACTTTACAACAATTACTAGATACCTTACATATGGTCTTGATTCTTCCTCTGCAAGGGCTCTTCATCTCCTCTGGTATGACACAAAGCTCTCCTCATCACCAAGGGTTCTCCATCTTTCAGTTTATTGTTTGATCCAATGGGGTTTTCTTTTCGACCACTGTTGGTCTTCTGGTAGTTTCTATCTTCTTACACTCTAATGCACGATGTCCTTCTCCTCCACATTTAAAGAAGATTCCTCTAAATGTCCTCTTGTCTTGTCTTCCAAAATTATCATTTTGGTAACCATCCAGTTCTCTCCTTTGGTATAAATTTTTATCATCTTTTTGGTATGAATTACCTTCTTTGCTCACTTCCTTGTCCTTGATTTGATCTATACTAGTTCCTCTTCCTCTAGTATATCCTCTTCCTCCTTGAAATCTTCCTTTGGTAAACCTTCCACCTTTGCCTCTCTGCCTCTACTCATGTCTTTTGTTTAACTTCTCTTATGCCTTTAGGGCATACTGGTAACCCTCTTCAACACTCTCCAATTTGATCAAACTGAGTTCATCTTGTATAGACATCCACAATCCATTCAAATATCTTACAACTTGTTCAACTTCATCATCAACATGTCTAGATTTGATATTCAACTTGTAGAATGTTTCATATACTCCTTCACACTAGATTCCTTCTATCTCAAATTTTGCAACTTCTAGAATAGATCCACTTGATAATTCACTGGCACAAACTTTGATTTAAACTTAGCAATCATCTGATCCCATGTCTTAATCTTCTCTTTACCTCTTCTTTGTCTATCAACTTGCAAATGCTCCCACCAAAGAGATGCATGAACTTTCAACTGGGTACAGGCATATTTCACCTTCCTCTCTTCTGTAGTGTTTTCAAAATCAAAATACTTCTCCATCTCCGAGATCCAATCCATCAATTCATCCGAATCTAACTTCTCATCATATTCTAGTGGGGTAAAATGAGGTTTAGTATTCACCCTACTCGAAACCCTAAAAAACCTTTCCTCATCCGGATCAACTGCTGGTAGGTTTTCTTGTTTTGTCGGGGCTTCTTCTCCTTCATCTTTACTTATAGCTTCAATATGTCGGCCTCTTCTCTGGGCTATCTCCATAGCTTCCAACTAGGTTGCTATACCATGAAATATCTCCATCACAATAGGGTCCACATTCTCATGAGCTCCACCATTCCTAGCTCCTATTCGCATCATTGTTCATGCTAGTCCACTGCAGCTGCAAGTCAGATCCACAACTTGCCACCCTACAACAAAATTTTAGGATACGCAACCTCCAGAATAAAACTTTGCTCTGATACCACTTGAAGTAGTCACCGGTGAGGAGGGACCTCAAAGAGATCAATGTGGACCGGTCAAAAAGAGTAAACACAATGGAAACACAAATATATGGTGGAAGCAATGCATAACATGTTTTATTTCATAAAAATTGATTACATTCAACTGGTAACAACCAGGTTACAACATACTGACTCACAGGCCTAGTAGAACATACAAAATAGGTCACAATCGCGACCTTGAATCTTGAGATCTATCTTCTATGCATAGCCTAGCTACTTGCTTTTCTGATTCCTTACATTCTAATGTGCAAAAGGATCCAGTCAGTCCAAAAGGATCAAAACTTGAAGAGTAAGACCTAACATGTAGAATAACAAGGTTGGCCTCTGCCAAGAGATTCCTTCAAAAAATCCAAAGAATGAAACATAGATTACAGGAAAAGTTCAGCCACATGCCAAGTAACATTGGAATCAATGCCCAAGGCTCTATAAGCTTCGGAAGGGGTTTTGGTAGATCACCAAAATTCTTCCAGGACTCTGGTAACAGGAAACTATCAAGGAAACCAATAGCGATATCTTGCCAAAAAATGATCCAAAAGCAATGCGGTCCAGAAGCAAGAAATATGATCAAGTCCTCAAGAAGAATCCAACTCCATAGGATCCGGTGAACCAAAACTAGGACACACAGAAAGGAAAACTAAAACTGCATATAGAAAGAAAAATAAAAAGGAAAATGTTTTTGGTTGATGCAAGATTGATGTGAACCAGGGATGCTCCTGCATCAAGGACTTAGAACAATCAATCATCAACCTTGATCTAATCAATCAATCTCCCAAATCCAAGGATAGCACTTTGTAAGAAGTCTGACTTGGACCTTTATTATTAATCAAATTCACAATTAGCCTTGTGCTTGAGAAATAATATACCTCAAGTATATTTTCTAGTTGACCCTAATCATTTGGGTTGATCAAAACCCTAATACTTTTGCCCCATTTTTCTTAGGAATGAAGTCTATCCTAAGTAGAAGAAGGCTTGATCAAATCTTAATCCAAGGTCTAAGTTTGTCCTGGCTTGGTTGTTACCTCACTTTGTGATCCATCCTATCTATGTTCTAATCAAAGGGCTAAGATATCATCTAATCCAAGGGCTAAGATATCATCAAATCCATTTTTTCCTAATCTAAGGACCATCCAAATCAATCATCATCCAACCTTAATCAAATCAAATCAAAACTTGCTAGGTCCTTTTCATCACTCTTTTCAATCTATTCCATAAATCCTTCTCATTTTTCATCTTCGAGGTTACTCGTGAATGGTCTTGACTTTCTCACAAAAAACAAAGATGGTCGTCGAGGGAAATGAGATGCTTAAAACTAGCCACCTCTTTGATCAAGATCCCCAACAAGAAGAGGAAAAACTCATTGACCAACCTAAACTTTCCCCACATCTACAATCCTTCATAGAGGATCCATACAATCATGAAATGATGGAAATATTTTTCAAATCCAATCCTAATGGGCTTGTAGCTCAACTCGAAACTTAAGGGGCACATTTGCCTCCAAATTTTGATCAATCTATTTTTGATAAACTTCTAGAGGAGACCTTGTAAACCAATTCATTCTTGATTCTCTCCTTTATTTTCCACCCATGTCTATGCATGCAACTACTTTGTCTTTGATATCGGTTCCTCCAAACATCTCCAATCCTCATAGGTCATCTATACCTCTTCACAACTCAGCCAGCTACATTAACACTAGCTTACCTCCTGCTAGAAACATTCATGGGTCGCGTCCTCAAATCACTTCACAACCCTTGTTTTCTCATACCAATATATTGATGGTGGTGGTGGTGGTATCCCATCTATGTCCAACCAAATCCTAGGATCTAAAATTGGTCACTATGTCTCTAATGTCCATAGTCGATAACTTAACCTCATGAAGGACCTCATAAAAAATTTCAAGGATGAGACTAATAAGAGACCTTATACTTTCAAATAAATATGTCCTTGTCTATATGACCCTTCCATTTCAGTCATACCCTACCCTTCTAGGTTTTGAGATCCCCAAGTTTATGAAATACAAAGGCAAAGGTGACCCTAGAGATCATGTATGTCAGTTCTTCATCCTTTGTCAGGAGGTCTTCTATAATGATGTCTACCTTAGAATATTTTTTCCTAAAATTCTTAGTGGGGATTCCCTTGCTTGGTTCTCCACCCTACCTATTGGATCCATCAAGTCCTTCCCAGACCTAGTAGAGATGTTTGTGTCTCATTATGCTTATAACATTGAGAATGATGCTTCTATGATGGACTTATGCAACACAAAGCAAATGCTCAGAGAAACCTTTGCCACTTTCTTCAAAGGTGGTGACATCTCATCAATAAGTTTTATGGGACATACCAGAGTCATATCAAATTGACTTATTCCAATGTAACCTAGTACCAAAACTATCTAAACCTTTTGACTTGTCAATGCTTGGACACATTTGAACAAATCACCAAGAAAGGTCTAGCCTAAGAGCATGTCCTCCTAGAGGAAGGAACATTAAAACATTATCCAAAATATAATCAAAGTCCTTCCTCATATAATGACAAGCCCAAGTATTGGTCCTCAAATAAAAACATCATCAATGATGGAGTCATTGATGCCAAGCATGTCTAGACTATGATTGTCCCTTCCAAACCTACCACCACCAATAATTTCTTCAACAACCAACCCAACCCTTGCAACAATGTATCCATCCAAGGTCAACCTCCTTGTTCCAACAATCAATCCTAGCATGAGTACACTCTGATCATCAAACCCATTGAGGTCATCTTCCAAAAACTTGTTAAGGCTGGCACTGTTAGCTTTCCAATGACCCACCCTTTTGATACTGTAAAGTGGAAAATTGGATCCTAGTGACTCCCCACCTAGGAGAAAGAAAGGAAGCCACTAGGATAATTTTACTTGGGAAGAACTTTACATTCAAAAGAGGGGTTGAATCCAATAGATCTAATCCAAGCAAAACAAGGACGTGAATTATGAGTGGATTGCAAGTGGTTGAAGTGTGATTTACCCTCTTTTTTAAATGAGAAAGTTGACTTGTTGACTATGTGGAAAAGAGAGAGGAAATGAGTGAAATGAGGTGCTACCAGTTCGGGATCATGTTATAACTTTGGATTTTAACTAATTAAACTAACATGGATCTGCCCTACAAATTTGGAGAGAAGTCATCAAGACCGTGGTGGGAATGTACATGGTCCACCACAAAATCCGTGAAACAAAAAGGGTTCTTCTATCTCTACAAATGAATCCCAAACCTGTAATTAGAGTTGCACACCTACAACCTACACACAAAAAAGAGAAGAAAGGGGGGTTGTGGATAGGGGTTTGCCTCATTAAAACCCTGGTTGAGGAATCAACCTAGAAAGAAAGTAATTACAAATGCTTGAATATAAACAATGTAGATGTATACCTTGTAGATCTACTACTTGTTGATGATGATTGCTTTGCTTCTTGAATGTAATCAAAAATGTTGTATGAAATGGCATGTAACATGAAAAACCCCTAACACGCACACATGCTTGCAAATTAATGTTGTAATGTTTCTCCCATGGATGAATGAAGAAGACTTGGATGCTTGAATGCTTGATGATGACCTTTAAATCTTTTATCTTCTCCTTATGCTCTCTATCTGTATTTTTTTGTATCAAATTCCCTTTTATACATGCCTCAAGGATTAATTTTCAACCACCAAAGGCCGACAAAGAGGAATAACAAAACCCAAATACATGAGATGCATAGGAGATCGGGAAGCCCGAACATAGGACCACCCTAAGAGGTGGGGATAGGGGTTCCATGCCACTGTCCTAGGGGACAGGGGTGTCACGTCCCTATCCTGCCCTATTTTGGGGCTCGGACAGGGTCTAAGGCAAACACAAGACATGAAGGAGGAAGAGAGAAGGGTTGGAAGTGCAAAAATAGGTCTCGGTTAGGGAAGAAGGTGTTGTTGCCAAGGTGAGGACCCCAAATGTGGTTAAAATTTCATGGGTCACAATTTTATGACACTACAGATGCAAATTAACCTAAACCTTGATGGTATAATGAGAATGAATATTGTGACTATCATCATGTCAATGGTCATGATACATGCAAGTGTATGAAACTAAAGAACTACATCCAAGACCTAATTGAAAAAGGTGATATTGAGGTTGCAACCACTAAGCCTGGTAATTTGAATGACAAACTCAAGATGTACTAGGATCCTTTTCCTAAACATGGTAAGGACAAAGCCTCATCATCTCATGAAGTTTACTATGATTACACCAATTATCTTTCTGGCTTTAACTACTTTGTAGCCACATAAAGTATGTTAATACCCATGTCAACACCATTAAAATCCAAGGATTTGATCCTCCTCCTACTTCTCATAGACCCAGGGTTACCATTCAAGGTACCCCTCCCTCGCAAACATCAAGCCAACCCTCACATGAAAAGATAGTCATTCAAGGTGCCTCACCTTCCACTTCATATTCCTAGAATGACTACAACATCACTACTCGTAGAGGAAGAGTAATTGTTTAGGGAGATCCTCCCCCTCCTAAGCAAGCACCCATCTCTCCAGTTTCCTACAAGAATAATATGGGCTTGGGTTAATCACTAGTGCCTAAGATCACTATCACCAGTGCTCTGACATACCCTCCTTTTGAAATCAAAGACTAAGATGAAGAGGAATTCCATGAAGTGCCTTTCAAGTACCTTGAGAATATATTTGATGATGACTACATTAACACCATCACCCCCATCACCCCATTTGTGCTTCAACTTGTCCATCTTGAGTTCATTGATTGGGAACAAACAAGACCACCTATCCTAGACATCTGTGTAGATGACAATGCCCTCTTGGCACTACTTAATATGTGAGACCTTGAAGATCACAAATCCGTGAATGGAATCCAACTCAATCGGGAAGCATACTTTGGTAGTCAAGTCAACTTCCTTAGTCACAAAAGAGAATAAAAAGAAAAATCATTAGTCCCCTAGTGAAAACCTCTCTAAGGTTCTTTGAGACTCAGAAAGAGTAAAAATAAAAGATGTATCTTCTAGTGAAAACCTAGATTAGGCACTAGAAGATTAGGGACTTGACTTGCCTACCATGGTTGCCTTGTATCAAGAGAAATCACCTCTACTCATCGAAGAAATAAACATCATCAACATGGGAACAACTAACAATCCAAAGAATATGCTTATTGCCAAGTATCTTATAGATCACTATTGTCTGATAGTTAATTTATCAATAAATTAATTATTTTCCTATTCTTCTAAAGTCACCCAAATCATTAATTCTTCTAAATCCCACTTAGCTAATTAATTTTAATTAATTAACTTAACCCAAGGTGATTCCTACAAATCACTTTCCCTAATCCTCACTTAGGATAATTAATTCCTCTATAACTAGGTTTATTATTATCCCTCAACTTTATATTCCTCTGCTCACTTTCTCTCCTCATGTCACATCCTCCTAACATTCCCACTTGCATTCTAATCTCTCATTAACCCACATAATCACCTTTCTTAATCATTTGCATAATCCTAATCCACAAGATTAGGAGAAAGTCAACTCTTTTCCATAAATGGATTTACCCTCTCAAGTTCCAAACCTTAAATGCACCCACTTTGGTCATGTCAAAGGATTTCAAATCCTTTGCACATTCCCATGCCCTCTCTTCCCAAGGAATTTTTAAATTAATTTTTCCTTTATTCTTCCCACACATGCCTTATACTTGGAATTTTAAATTCCTCTCCTCATTCTCAAAGGAACTTTATATTCCTTTTTCTTTCCCAATGTGCCTAGGGATCTCTTCTCCATGCATATTGAGGAGTGGGGGGACAAGAAATGTCTTTATGAAAAATCTCTTTATTCTCCCATTTTTTCATCTCAATCCTCTCTCACTTTCCTTTAATCTCTACCCTCCATTTCAAATCAATCTTGGCCCTTCATTTGGACCTCCTGCAATCTATAAATTGGATTCTAATCTCTATGCAGACTCATGTTGTCTATTTGAGCCTTATAATCATCCATAGCACCCTTATGCTACCCAAATCACTCCACACTTAGCCAATTTCATCCATCATCACCTCAATCCATCAAAAATACTTTGTTGTTGTTGTAGTGGAGAGCATTCCACATCCCAACCCAAGAACCAATACACACAAGTGAGGAAGGGGCACATTCCTTGCTTCATCAAAGGTTCAATCTGAGGGAGAAGGAAGGTATAATCACTTCATTTGCATTTTTATTGAGTTATTTTGTGTTAAATTTATGTTTATTTTATGTATTTGAATGATCTAACACTTTTCCACATCTCCACATAGTTTGGTCAAGTTTTGGTTGCATGTTAAGTTTAGTCAAGTGTTGCTATCAATGACAAAGTGAGAGATTGTTGGAAGAATGTTTTGTTGTGGTTGTCATTGATGTCAAACATGTTGTTCTAGATAGTTGTTCATCTAGAATATTTGTTAGTGCAATGATATCTTGTTGTGTTGATGTACTGGTTGTTCTATTGGTTGTTCTAGAAGTGTTCAAGTCTGGCAAGCATTGTTGTCATTGTTTGATATTGTTATCTTATTTGGTTATGGTTTTGGTATCATGGATATGCTGGTTTTGTGGTTTGGAAACATCTTTGTGTTCTCCAAAAGTTGTATATTTCATAGTAGGTTGTCATACTCTATTTAGACCTATCATTGGGTCCAAATATAATTTGTGGAAGGTGATTTGATGTGTTATGGGTCTCACCATAGCATGTGGAGATCTAGATTTGAGTTATTTACAATGGAGAATATGTTTTGATCATTAATTGCTTATATGGATGTGTAGTATGTTGGTATGTTGTTAGTTATATTTCGGTGATTGTTGATGGGTGATTTTATCTTTCGAAGATGTGTTTTGGTCTCCTCTTTCTCTTGGACTATATTAGTGTGTGTTTTTGGTCTTAAAGGTGTGATTGAGCTAAATATGGAATGAGTTGTTGAGTGTAAAGAGAATGGGAAGAATAGTGTAGAGGGTGTGAAAGGAAGTTTGTGAATTTGAAAGAAAGTGTGCAGAGTAGAGAAGAAGAGTTGTGATTGAATGATATGCAAGTTGTTTTGAGACTGTGGTATGTGTATGATACAAAGTGTTGACGATTGAGGTTTGAATTGTGTTTGTTGATGTTGGTCACTTCATGCAGAGTTCAAGGACAACTTCATGTTTAAAAGATCCTTCTTTTCAGATCATTTTTGTATCTTGACCTATTGTAGTTAGCTTCAAGTTTTGCAAGTCCTCTTTTGTATCTTTCCCAAAGAGTAGTTAGCGTTGGTTTGCAATTCCAAAGTAGTGAGCTCTTTTCATTGTAATCTAGTATATATAGTGGATATATTTTGTGGGTGGGTTCTCACCATGGTTTTTACCTATTTAAGTTTTTTTTGTAGAAACTCTTGGTGTTCATGTGTTAGATATGTATTATTGACTATTTTTTGTGTTGCATTAAATTTCTGATTAGACTAATTCACCCCCCTCTCAGTCTTGCCTTGGGTTCAATAGATATATGTTTAGAAGAATGCTTTGCATTCCTTCACCTTTGTTGATATTGTCTTGGAAACTTGAACATAATGTCTATGCTCCATGGACATTGCACTCCTATATTTTAATGTCCTTGTTGTAGTTGATATTGTTCATGATTGCAATTGGTTGATGGTCTAGTTGTCTGTTAGAATTGGTTTGGGAAATACTCTTCATTTCTCTGCATTATCATTTCAAGTGATACGGCTTGGAGGACATGTTTATGACATTTGTGTTATATCTTAGTTCAATTTTTCAGAGGCTATTGTGGTTTACAAGTTGTGGTAATATGTTATGTGCTTGACTATCTCTCCAAAAAGAAATGTTATTTATTAGTTGTGCTATGCCAATATGATCTTGTTATGGAAAGATGAAAGAAGAATTTGATGACATTGTTGGGTATTCAAGGAGTTTCTTGATGTGATCCACATTATGTTAGATGTTTTGTTTAATGTTGAACTATAATTCAGATGCGTGTTTCAAGATAACTACTCTAGTTTGACTGACACATAGTGATCTGTAGTGAAACCTTGGGTTTCTCCACTTGCTTTAATAACTATGTTGCATTGTTTTTGGTCCTACTATGGCATGTGGGGATATGCATTAAGACTATTCATCTAGAAGATATGTTTTGGGTTGACTTGTGTGTTGCTTGATGTATTTGCATGTTACATTGTTGTCTACCTTGGAGGATGTATGATAGCATGTGAATTGTTTTGAATTGCTTATAAAGAAGTAATATGATGATTTTAGGTCCTTTTTATCTCCTAGATCGGACCATATTAACCACATTTATGTTTTTGGTGACCACTTTAATAGGACCTATGTTTGTCCTTTGTTCTAATCGACCTAATTAATGTTTGCATTGAAAAGGATGGTATATATAGAAGACTGGTACTAATGGTGGAGATGAGTGTGTAGATCAATATGTGTGTTGTGATTAAATGATTACATCATTTTCAAAATTCAATGATGCAAACTTGTGATAGACAAAGTGTGTGGTTCTTCTTGTGAAGTTGGTTGCTTGAGATAAAGATTCATGGAGAACTTCATATATGGATATTATTGGAGGCTATGTTGTCAAAGGCCTATTTATTCTTGATTCATATATTCATGTACCTTTGTTGAAGATAGTGTTTCTTCATTGCAAGCTTTGTATCTTTTCTTCAAAAAGTGCATCTCAATCTACAAGCCTTTTGTATCTATATACGGTGAAAAATGGTGATGAAAAACTATTGTACAACCACAAAGATCCAACCACAAACAATCTAAGTCCTACAATGAAAAATTCAACATACACCAATGAAGATACCTAAGGAAATGCAAATTCACAAAATAAACAATATTACCATTCACATGTCAAGTAGGGTTTCAATATCCATTTTCTCCTATCTCCATTGATCTTGTTTAATATATTTGCTCTCAGATTTTATGTGTGCACAAGATCTCAACAAAGAATGGATTGCGGTTGAAGATGCTTGATCACAAGAAGGCTTGATTTCATATGATTGTTTAGTTGATTCGGTGATTACGGTTGATAATGAAGGAAGTGCCCTCTTATATAGAAGACACTTTAGGAAATGGAGGGATAAGATTAAAAGATGAAAGAAATAAATGGTCAGCTAGGATTAAAGGGTAGGTAGAAGAAATAATAAAATAATGAAGGGGGTAGGTAAGAGAGGATTAAGAGATAAGTGACATCTGTCATAGAAGAAAAAGATAATGAATTAATTAAATAAATAAAGATTTATTTAATTAATATAAGAAGTGGGACCAATTAAATAAATAAAAGTATTTATTTAATTTAGGAGAAAGATAATTTAAATAAATAAATAAATATTTATTTAATTAATAGAAGACAAGATAAAATAATTAAATAAATAAAATATTTATTTAATTAGATAGGACAGTTTTAGGTGTCTACATTTTGCCCCTCTTTGAGACAATGCAGCTTGTCGTGTTGGCTCAAAGAAAAAAAACTGATACAAAGTTGCCACAAGGTGGGAATGATATGCCCCCTTGAGAGATTGGATGGAAAAAACACAAACAATCTCTTGATAAGAGATAAAAACTAGAAAGATCAATAAGATAAGGACTGACTCGGGAAGAAAAAACTGACATGAGAGACTAGGGTGAAGCAGCCTATATGTACAGGCCACAAGGAAAACATCCTCATTTGCATCCATGACATCCAATAGATTAGAACACTCAGAGCTTAGAGAGCAGTCAGCAGAGTAGGAGAGATGGTGGATAGGCTACACAAGTTCGACTGTGGCTGACGGTTCCAGAGACCAGATGAGATGGGTGATCTGATATGTACCTTAACCTCACTTTGTACATTTTTGCATTTATTTCTTCAATTAATACATTTTAGGGTAGTTAGACAAAAATGCATCTATGATAGTGTTTTCTTGTGTCTAGGATAAATGGTCACGTCTAGATCAAAGTAGGTCATGTTTGTGATTGCAATTGTGTCTATGCAAGAGTATGGGCATGCATGTGATAAATAGGTGTGTCTATGGCAAAAAGGTGCATTTTTGCAGAATAGAGCCATGTCTTTGATAAACAGGCATGTATGTGTGTAGCAGTGTCACGTATATGCTAAGAAAGCATATTTTTTATATCAAAACATGTATAGGTAGGGTAAAAGTGCATTTGCATAGTAGAAATGCACCCATGTCTAGGATCGGCAAAAATTGACAGTTTTGTGATGAACATACATTGCCAAGTGGATAAATTGTTGAGAGGATTCACTCAAACAAGTGCCCTAGGGAAGACAAATTGAAGGATAGGCTATAATTGACAATTCTGTGATAAACATACATTGCCGATTGAATAAGCTATTGAGAGGATTTCGTCAATAGGTGTCCTAAAATAGGTAAGTTTGTTAAGTTGAATATAGGATAAGTCATCGAATTGAAAAAATCTTGTGAGTGCTCTAGCATAATTAAGATCAAGTGCAATGTGATGAACATATACACTAGGATAGGATTCAATTCTATGTGACAAACATAAGCACTAGGATAGAAGTAGAACTATGTGATGAACATGAGTGCCACTAGGATTGACACCATTGGTTTGACTGGATGCAAGAGTACTTGCCCTAGATAGATTTTAGAGAGAGATTCCCTATGACTCAGAGATTGCGCCCAGAGTTGAGCTTTGAGGAGCATGCTACTATTGAGGCTATGGGTTTGAGACACATGTTATACATGCCATAGATTAGGATGAACACTAGATTGTTGACTTCTCTTTCATAGAGATGGCACTCAAAGACGTGCACATTTCATTTTTCAACTAGCGAGATGTCAGTCACCTTAGAGGATGCATATACGATAATGCAAGTTTTGATCCATGCAAAGCTTGTAGTTTATGATCGAGAGGGAGACAGGGATGCACTTTGACGAATCTTCACAAACCTAGATCTGGAGTTGAGACCAGGACACCTAAGCTCAAATGTTATGTATTCCAGTGGATAGAGGCCTAGAAACTATGGTAGGCAGGATGATCAATAGGTTTTTATGTCCCAACAGGGTGACTCAAGGGTTAAGTATTAGATGGGGGAGGACTTTGGAGATCCTTGTCACAAAGAATAGGAGATTTGCATGGGGGCCATGCATTTTGGCATACTTATACCATGAGCTGCACCAGTTTGTTTACCTCGATGGCTACAGATTGGGATGTGGGGTTACATTACTGCAAGTGTGGGCATATGAGCATAATGTTGTGACTAGGCCTATTCATTTCAGATTCAGAGGACACGAGCAGTCCTATGCACATCTATATAGCATTATTACTTCCCAACCATATATTGGGAAGGTAGATTACTTGAAGAGAGTTATAGATGATATTGATAGCATTATATGGAGACCATACTTACACTGTGAGGCCTAAGAGGAGGATTCTATAGAGCTGCCATTTTGTTTCAGTAGAAGATATCTGATTGGATGGACTCCATATATTCAGGATAGAAATATGATTGATGGGATATGCAAGCAGTTTGACCATCAGCAAAGGATGTCATAGGTTTTGGGTGACTTTGCCTGATAGTTAGTAAGAAGAGTCATTGGAGACCTATTTTGTCATATGATGTGGTAATTACATAGTTTGAGTAGATGGTACCGATTCCATGGTATATGTTGGCAGATATTATTGATGCGGGTATGGATGATGAGTATGTGGCTTATTTTGTAGCTCATCCTTTTCCTAGATTGATATATCCAATAGATCCCATTCCTATAGCAGAGGAGGAGAGGGAGGATGATGAGGATGGGGGTGGAGGTTGATGGAGGAGGAATACTAGAGGAGGGTCTAGGAAGATGGTGAGAGGGAGAGGTGGACCCAGGGATGAAGGGAGGGTTGATGGAGCTGAGGGAGGAGGAGAGGCAGGCAAAGGAGGTAGACCATTGAGGCCACATAGGGGTAGACGAGGATACGTAATATAGGTGGTAACCTAGGTATAGGAACATGGATAGAGGTAGGTATAGGTATAGGGATGGGGACAGGATGCCCCGCAACAAGGTAGGTAGGAGGAGGGTACACAAGGAGGAGAGGAGGAAGAGGAGGATGAGCTACTCATGCTGTGAGAGCTCATAGTGTGATAGGCTGATGAGATTAAGGATCTCAAGAGGGATGTGACTCTATTGAGGTGACAACTAGAAAATATGCAGCGAGAGAAAGAAGAGGTCATACAAAGATATGCAATCACTGAGGAGACCATACAGGTTTCTAGGACTATAGCTGCAGGTGACACTATAGAAGGATTGGTTGTTTGCCTCTAGGTAGGTGATGAGATAGCCTACTTGAGGAGCCTCTACTATGTAGTTGTACCACCAGAGCTGAGAGTACGCATCTATAGGAGATCTTCACTCTCTATGACTACTGGTAGAGACAAGAGGGGAGCATCTATTGGTGGAGTCATGGGTCCACCTACACCACGAGCAGGAGGGGATAGACAAGGTGATCCAGAGGCATGTACATCAAGTGCTCAGATTCCACCAAGACTAGTAAGATCCAAGGGAGGATCATCATCATAGCTCTTGAGGATCCCATTTTCGTATCTATTTTTTGTATGATGATATAGACACCTTGGGGTGATTTTGTAGCCCTATGATATTTTGACATCATTGCATCATGATACTAATATTATTTTTTGATATATATATGAGATGGTCCATCCTTGCAACAACTATATGACTGTGATGCTATGATTTTATATGATGATGCATGTTACATGTTTTATTATGATATTGTGATGCTTATGATGCTTATTATGATGGATATATACTAGATAAAATGTGATAGACATTTGGTTTTTTTTTTGGATTTTATATGTATGCTATGCATGATGCAAATTTAAAATGCAAGTGGATGTATGCTTATGATTTATCTACATGTTGATATGCATCATGTATATTTTTATATTTTTATGTTTTATATGAGAATACAAATTCTAGTCAATGATATAGGTAGGATGTGATGCTATCATGATATATATATGCATGTATATGATGTGCTAACATGTATTGATGCAAGTGACAGCTATATGAAATATAGATATTTTTGGTGTGTCATTATACTCAGTTATATGATAGCAAGCTGCATGGACTCAAGAAGGGACAACAAAAGAAACGGGATGGAAGGTAGAAGATATGGAAGTGAAAGAGATTCTTGTGCTTTATCATCATTGAGCTTTATTATGGAAAATAGGTTATGACTATCCAGGTATAGGTTTGATCCTGAAAGTCATTGTACCCGTTTGCATGGAAATCAAACAGTCACAAACAAGGAATTCTCCAATTCACATTAGACTCATAATGTCCTCATATCCTTGGACAATCCATAGCATTACTAAGAGACAATCCATAGACAACAAAATAGGTGAACATATCCTATCCTCACCTTTCTAGTCAAAGACATCCTGGAGATAGAATTTCTAGTCAGAGACATCCCAGAAAAGCTAAAAGACATGTCACCAAAAGATAAAATCAAAAGAAAACCAAGACTTGACACCAACATCCAATGAAATCCTTAAGTTATTTGTGTTTCTTGCCACATATGTACCTGATAAAGGACAAATAATGCTAAAAAAACCCTGTTGCTACCAAAGTCTGCTGAAAGATTTGATTTGTTGAAAGCCAATTGTTGATTGTATCTCATCTAAAACTAACTGAATCCATAAAAATGGTACCTTTATTGTGAAGAGGGTCGGATCTTTATTGCGGATTGTGCATAGAAATGAGTAATGAAAAGATGATGCTCCTCAAAACATACGATGCTCAAGGCACCACTTCCATCACTAGATTTAGGATTTGGCCCCAGTTACAGATTGGAACTGATTTATTATGGAAGGAAAATGGGTGAAAAGGGAGGGTTTATTATGAATGGCTAACCAATCTGAGGTAGATCAATAACAATCCATGATGGGAATGGGTAAATTTATTATGGAGGAGTAGGTTGTGAGTGTGTGCAATGTGAAAGGATGAGATTGATTCCTGAAGGATGGAGGAGAAATGTCTCTACACATGGTGTCGATAACCCATTTTTCACCATGGTACTTGCCCAGGGTGCCACCGAAGTGGTTTTCATCATTGGATGAATTTATTTCTCTGTACTTTTCTTTTTTTGATATTTTTTGATTTTTTTGTATTTTTGACAATGGGATATTCTAAAAAACTGTGTAAAACTTGCAAAGGTGCATTTTGTTTATAGGATCCTCCAAAGGTTCTCCATCTGGTGTTGAGAGCTGATATGCACCTGATCCATAGACTGTTGTGATGACGTAAGGACCAAACCAATTTGGTTCAAACTTGCCCTTCTTCTCTCTATCTTGTTGGTTCTAAGGATTTTCTCAAAGAACTAAGTCACCCACCTCAAATGTGTGAGGCTTCACCTTGTGATTGTAATTGTGCTCATTCTTTGTTGATATGCTTTGAGATAATTAAAATAAGTTTGTCTACGCTCATCCAATAATTCTAGATCTTGTAAGCAGGAGACCGTGTAATCTTCATCGTTGATTAGATTGTGCAAAGAAACCCTTAAGGATGGTAGCTTGACCTCAATAGGCAAGATAGCTTCAGCACCATAGCAAAGTGAATAAGGTGTATCTCTAGTAGGTGTGCAAACACTTGTGTGGTAGGCCCAAAGTGCAGGGTTGAGTTGGATATGCCAATTATGGCTAGCGTCATCGACTGTCTTTTTAAGGATTTTGAGGATAGTTTTATTAGATGCCTCAGCTTGAGCATTACCTTGTGGGTAATATGGGGTGGAAAAGTGATGATGGATATGGAAAAAAACACAAAAATCATGAACATCCTGGTTCTTGAAAGGATGCCCATTATCTGTAACAATGGATAGGGGAACACCATAGCAGAAAATGATATAATTAAGGATAAAAGTTGCAATCTTATTTATGGTGACTTGGATGAGCAGGACAACTTCAATCCATTTTGTAAAATATTTTATAGTTGTGATAATGAATTTATGGCCATTGGAAGAAGAAGGGTGAATCTTACCTACGAGGTCGAGTCCCCACTGGCAAAAGGGCCATGAAGTAGTAATTGGTTGAAGTTCATGTTGGTACATGAATAAGGTCTCCATGAATCTGACATTTCTTACACTTTCTAACAAATTGATATGAGTCTGTTTTCCATAATAGGCCAGTAGTATCCAGTCCTCATCAATTTCTTAGCTAAGGTTGGACCACTAGAGTGAGTACCACGTATACCTTCGTGAACCTCATGTAATGTAATTTGGGCCTTGTCCTTTCTAAGCATCTAAGGAGAGTACCATCTAAACCTTGATGATAAAGGGTATTGGTGAATGAATGTACAACATTGATTGTTATAAAGGTTAGGTGGAAGGATATTGTCACAGAGGTACAAGTGAAATTGACACCATACCAAGGGAAATTAGGACCAACAACATATATCATCTCAGCAAGAGTAATTTCATATGAGGGAACCAAAAGATTATCAACCAAGAACTCATAGTGGGTATCATTCTGAGGCATATCGATCAATGAAGCAATGGTAGCCATGGCATATGTAGCTCAATTGTTATCCCTTGGAATTTTCTCAAAGACTATCTGTGTGAAATATTGCTTAAAATCATCAACCATTTTCTTCTATGGCATTAACTTTTCATCTTTAATCTGATAATCATCATTTTCTTGAAGAATTACAAGTTGAGAGTTCCCAAAAATATGAAGTTCCTGGATCTTGCACTGAACTACAATTCATACTCATCTTGTTAATGCTTTGTATTCTACTATGTTATTGGTGCAAGGAAATGACAATCGATATGACTTAGGATTGTAGTTTCCTTGAGGTGTGATGAAGAGGATGCCAACTCCTACACCATGCTGCATGTATGAACCATCAAAATATAATTGCCAAGGCTTTATATCTGTTACTATGAGAGTGGATTCATCCAAGAATTCCATGACAATAGGAGTGTCATCAATCATAGGTGCATTTGCAAGTTGATCTACAACAATTTGTCCTTTAATTTCTTTTCTATCCACATATTCAATGTCAAACTCGCTTAGTATCATAAACCATTTAGCTAATCTATTAGTGAGTGTTGCCTTACTAAGAAGATATTTTAGTGGATCTATCCATGCAATGAGCTTTGTTTTATGAGTTAGCATGTAATGTCATAATTTATGCAAGGTAAAAACCACTGCAAGACATGAATGCTCAATCGATGTGTAATTAAGCTTGTAACCAACCAATGTGCAACCAATGTGTGACTAATATAATATACTGCTCTTTCCTTGCCTTCATTATTCCGTTGTGCCACAAGTACCCCCAGTGTTGTTTATGTAGCTGATATATATAGTATTAGGGGTTTTCTTGGGATAGGTGACATCAATACTAGTGGATTCAAAAGATAGTCTTTCAGAATTTTAAAAGCCTACTGACACTTATCATCCCATTTGAACTTGATATTCTTATGAAGGAGATGTTGAAAAGGATGACATTTATTTGCAATTTGTGCAATGAATCTACGTATCAATTGAAGTCTTCCTTGTAGAGACCAAAGTTGACTAATATTCTTTGGTGGTGGCATCTCTAATGTAGCTCTGAATTTAACCAAATCTGGTTCAATTACTCTTTGTGACACAATGTATCCAAGGAGCTTCTCAGAGGTCACCTCGAAGACACATTTCTTAGGATTTAGCCTTTGTATTTTTCCAAACGTTCAAAAACCATTGATAGGATATCAAGATGTGTTTCTCTTGTTATTGACTTTCCCAAGAGATCATCAACATAATCTTACATAGTGACATGCATGAGATCATGAAAGATTGTCATCATTTCTCTCTGATATGTAGCACCTACATTTTTTAATCCAAAGGGCATAACATTCTAGTAGAAAGTACCCTAAGGAAAAGTAAATGTTATTTTATGTTGGCCTTCAGGTGCTATTTTTATTTGGTTATACTCAGAGAATCCATCCATTAATGATAATATTGCATGACCATTTCTAAGATCCACTATCAAATCAATGTTTAGCAGTGGGAAATCATCTTTAGGACAAGCTTTATTGATGTCTATGCATATTCGAATACTGGGATCGATTTTACTGATAGGTACTAAGTTAGAGATCCATTTGGGGTAGTCAATTGGTCTAATGAATCCTACATCCAATAATTTCTCCATCTCTACCTTGACTAATAGTGCCACCTGTGGATGTATTTTTCTCAATTTCTGTTTTACAGGCTTAGCTCCTGGAGTAATTGTCAAATAATGATTTACTAGATCAGGGTTCAATCCAGGCATATCCACATATGACCACACAAAATTGATTTGTCTCTCTATGAAGAAACTTATGAATTTTGCTCTTTGTTTTTTTGTTAGAGATTGTGCTAAGAATATATTGTACGGAACCTCCTTTGTGCCAATATTTGTCTTGATAGTCTCTTCCACTAGAACTGATGATTTCTCTTCATATGATGTCATAGGGAGAGTATCAAACCTTCCATCCTTGAGCACCTTGGAGATGTTTTCACCCTCGGATACATCCTTTATTTTTACCTTTTTAGGGTCAGACAATGCCACAATGTGGTTTTCACCATAAAACCAATGTTTGTATCATTCTATGTGGCCCCTAATACGTAAATCATTTCTTATGCCAAGATAGTCAATAAAGGCCTTGTCATTTTGAAAAGTGTCTAGTTGTGGAGGCTCTTGTTGGTTCCAATCAATGAGTTGTGGATCAATGAGAGAAAGACCATCAATATTTTCAAAATCAATGGGGATGAGGGTAAAGACACAAGAGTCTTTGAGTATTTCAATGCAATCATTGGGGTCATTGCTAGAACTCTCCTCATCAGCATCAATCATATACGAATCTAAATTAACATCACTAGAGGGACACTCAGCAATGAGAGTTTTCACTCTTTGTGGTTTTGACCTAGAACCTTGAGATGTTGAGGGTTTGGGTTCCCAAAATTCTTTTATCCATGGCTCTCCACTATCATTGTTTTCTTGCATTGTAGACTCTAATAAAGTTACTTGACCAACTCTGAATTTTCTATTAAACTCTTCTTCTTCTATAGGTTTTCCTAGTTCTCTGAATGTTTCGGTGAGCTCATAATCACTAGATGACTTATTTGAACCCCATTCCCATTCGTTAGAGTATATGGAATAGAATTTATGTTCTTTTTGATCATTAGACTCTATGATTTGCAATTCTTCTTTATAATTGTGTGTGCCTAACCTAAGGGGTATGAAGCCAAGTCCTTTGGAGTGCTGATTTGTTAATGTTAACTCTAGTTGCAATGGTTCAATTCTTCCTTTCTTTTGTAACTCAAGAGGACTCTTTCCATCATATCCAAATTTTTGCACAAACTTGAATCATTTTCCATACTTTTCACAAGGTATCTTGATGCGATCTTGTGCAAATTCCTCTTAAAGTTGTTTATAAATCATTTTGTGGAGATATTCTTCTTCCATCTCACCCCATCTATAGAATATAGTGGGCTCCCATTTTATAGTAATGGTGGATACTTTTTTAGAGGGATGTGGTTGTCCATAATCTTTAGGAGAATCCACTATTTATCTTAAATACATGGTTTGATTCAAAGTATATTCTCCCATTCCCTTGTACTTGTATTTCCCTTTAATCTCACCTTGTTTTGATGTAGAAGGTTTTAGTGATTATGGATCCACATATGTTGATGATGGATTTGCTTCTCTGTTGATTGGAATTATTATTTCTAATCCTGGTCGCATGTTGTTATAATATATGAATGGATTTGGATCACCTTTTATTGTTACTTCAATTCCATTGTAAGGGAATTTGATACATTGATGATATGTTGATGGAACTACTCTCATCTCATGAATCCACAGACATCCCAAAAGTATGTTATATGTGAGATCTAGATTAAGGACTTGAAAAACCACATCCCTCATGACTGGTCCAATTCTTAAAGGTAAGGTGATTGTTCCCTTGGATGAGAATTCTTCATCATCATATGCTTTTATGGTGATCTTGTTATTTGGATTCACAATTTGTTTAGAATATCCCAATTGTTTAATAGTGTTCAATGTACAAATGTTCAAACCTACTCCTCCATCTATCAAGACTCATTTGAAATGATTTTTATGGAGAAAAGGCTTCGATGTAGAGAAGTGCATTGTGTGGTTGGCATAGGGATATGTCATTGGCCTCGGTGAATGTAAGGAAATGCAAAATGGAAAGGTATCCCACCATGGTTTGAAACTAGTCAACGTTCTAATCAATGGGTACATAGGTTTCTCTCAAGGATTTGTCAAAAATTGCCTTATTTAAAGGAGATATGTGCAAAAGATCAAGGATGGAAATGAGGGTAGGTGTCTTCCCTAACTAATCTATAGGTTCATACTCATTTTTGGTAGATGATGAGGCTATGGTCTTGGATGTAACACCTTCCAAGGTGATTTTACTTTGATGGGTCGTGACATTACATTTAGAGGTTTCATCTTTGGAAGATGAAGAAGATGTTCCAATTCCTTTTAAAACAACTTTACTCCTTTGGGTAGAATCATCGAGAGTCTTTTCCATTATAATAATGGTAGAAACATAATTGTCCACTAAAATATGATTAACAGTTGAGTCATAATCATAGGACATCTTAGTGTAATTGGCTTGATTATCTATTTTGGCTTTTCCTTTATCATGTTTAGGGAATGGCTCATTAAACATCGCATGTTCCTCATTGGAAGTAAGACCATTAACCTCTATGTGTCCCTTGTCAATAAGATCTTTTATATTATACTTCAATCTATGACAATTGCCAGTTGTGTGTCCTTTGCTCTTGTGATACTCACAATACTCATCATCATTCCACCATGCAAGTTTCACTTTTGGTTCATAAGGTGGATTAAATGGTAGTATTATGAGCTTGTTTACCACCAATTTCTTGAATGCTATCTCAATTGGATCTCCCAATGGAGTGTATTTGCTTCGAGGCTTTGATGTTCTTTGAGTGTTCACTTGATTGTTTGCATTGGATGAGCATGCACCAAGAAAAATCATTTTTGGTTTTACAACATTTGCATCTACTACCCCATCATTGACTATGTTCTTATTCTTGTTCCAAAAGTGAGGTTTGTCTTTCCCATTTGATTCCTCTTTGTTTTATTTGAATATCTTTATGATACCTTGTTCAATAAGGAATTTCTCAGTTGCCAATCCTTTTTTTATGACTTCTTTGAAAGTAGACAAACAAGCCTTTCTTAGCTCATATCCAATATCCTTGTTGACATTTTGAGTGAATATTTATACCATTTATTTTTGTGAGATATCACAAGATCATCGACTAGCAAGACCTCTCCATCATTGTAAGAATGAAGCAAAATATTCCCCATTTTTATGCATTGTATTGCACAAGGTAGTCACTGATACATCCATTTCAGTGTTGTATGAGAACTGTTGTATGAAAGCTTTTGCTAAATCACTCCACTATTTTCTTCCAGGTGGAAGTTGGGAGAACCATTCCATAGCTTGTCCACCAAAAATTTGTAGGAACAATCTCATCAAGTAAGTTTCTTCTCTTGCTACCTCAGTGCAAGTTATGAAAAATTCTCTTATATGTGCCTTAGGATCCCCTCTTAATTTATATTTGTTAAACTTTGGTGTCACAAAATTTGGAGGAAATGGGGCATAGGAATACTTCTATCAAATGGGTAAGGACATATGTCTTTCATTGTGTATTGTTGCTTTGGTGTATTCATGTCCGCCATTTGTTTTCACAAATCCTTGATTTGTTGTTGCAAGTTATTCTTGGGTGGTGTTTTTTCTCTTTGAGCTAGTCCCATGCTTGAGCCACTGGGTGGAGGAGGAGGTATGTAATGCATGCATGGATGTTATTGATCATAAATGTGTTTATATGGAGGAGGAACATAGTTATAACTTGCATATGGACCACTTGGTATGGTATTGTAGTGAGGACCACTAGGTCTAGGTCTATACATGTCATGACCATGAAGATGGGGGGTATCATAGGAATGATCTTGGATATTGCCCCCAAATCTAACACGGGGTCTCCTCATGCCATGATTTTGAAAGTTTGCTTGAGTGTATATGTATGCATCAATATGATCTTAGGTATTATCATGGTCATTTGTATTATCATTTCTTCTCCATGGGAAAGGATGATGGCGGGGTTGTTCATGAGAGTTCCTAGTAAAATTGGCATGAGCATAGGTATTGGGAACTTTGGTTTTTGAAATAAGGTTGAAGGTGACTCAGGCACAAAAATATCTCTCCTATTACCACCATTATGTCCTCTAGGATTTGCAGTTGTGTAATTTCATTGATTAGGGTCTTCCTCTATAATTTGTGACACATCTAAATCATGGGGTAGCTTCATCCCACTTTCTGCCATGACTTGAAAGAAGTATTGTCTATCTCTCCTCATGATTTCCTCAATCATTCTATTGAGTCTAGGTTCCATGATAGTTTATTCAACATCTACGAAAGCAATGGATGCATTGTCATTACCATTGTTGTTCTCATTGTCATTGTCTTGCATATTACTACGGTTGTCAAACGGGTTGTAAAATTGTTCTCAATCAAACTCATAGGTGTAGACACCTAAAAATGTCTCATTGATCATGTACTAATGATTCCTCTAATTAGTTAAATAATTCTTTAATTAAGATAATTAATCTTATTCTTCTAATTTCATATTTCCTCATCATCTTACTAATTATTCTATTTTCCATTCTATCATCATTTCATCATTTTAGTCATTTTCTAAATGTTAATTAAATATTTGTTATTTAATTAATTCTGATTAATTCCCCAATTTAAATAATCTTTATTATTTAAATAAATTAATTCTTAATTTCTTCCTCTAATCATCTAATCATCAACCCTTTTCTAAATATTAATTAAATATTTATTATTTAATTAATTATGATTTTATCCTTTAAATTAAATAATTTTTATTATTTAATTAAACTTATTAATTCTTCCATTTCCAAATCTGCAAATTCTAATTTCATTTAATTTCATATTCTTCTAATTTCTTCCAAATTCAAATACATGTGCATGATTTCAAAAACCAAATTTAAAATCAAAGTCAAGTTCTAAATATATTCAAATACCAAATTGAATTAAAATAAATTCAATTTTTTGAATAAATATCATGCAAAAATTAAATTGAAAATCTAAATCTAAATGCGAGCACATGCTAAATTAATTAATTAAATCATTATCTCCCCAACTTCTATTTCCATCTTTCAGTTAGCTTTTTCTAAATTAAGCTTTCTTTGTCATCCTCTTTATTTCCTCCAATCATTCTTTTTCTTCCCTCAATCATCTTTTTCTCAATCAGTTGACTCAATTAATCTATTCAATCTATTGAGTTCCATGCCTACAATCAACTGTTCAACTATCAATTTTCATTTGAGCTCACCTGAGTTCCACCTCTTGATCAATATGTTCTACCTTTCAATCAATCATCTCCAAATATTTATAAATTGAGCATTCAATCTCCATTTTCAATCCTCCTCAATCTTGAACAATTACTCTAAATTATGAACTTTGAATCTTTGTGTCACTTGTAGGTTACCAGCACAATATCTGAGAGCCATCATACCATAGAGAAGAGAAGATCAATGGAAGTGATATGGAATCTTGGAAGAGGGAGTTTGATTTGATTTATAATTCTTATTTCTTGATATTGCATTATTTCATTGTCTTGTTTGTTAGATACTTTGATTATATAGGGATTTGTGATTTCCCTTTGATTTCTAATTGATATATTGTTATTAAGATGAATTCTACATGCATACATTTTGGTGAACCCGACATGAAGCATAGCTAACTTACCTTCTCTGTTCTCTGTGTAATTTTTGTAGGTCGTACGGATTTTTGCATTTTTTGTTACAAATTTTGCACGAATTTTGAGAACAAATATTCCGTCATGCAATCGTGATTACATCATCGCTCAATCACATAGACAAAATCACGCATTTGACCCCTCGGGGTCACGCATTCACTCTGACAGGGTTATGCATTCGTCCTATTTAGATCATGCAATCGCCCTTTCTAGATCACGCATCCGCAGGGTTAATTGTTGTTTAATTTTTTCTTCCATCTATTATCTCTTCTATCTAATTTTGTCTCAAATTGGGTTAATCTGGGATCAAATTTCTTTTATTTCATGATTTGATTATAATAGTTTATGGCAAGAAAAGTTTAGTTTAGGATTTTAGGTGCAAGAAGGATGAAACAACAAAGAAGAGAAGCCAAATGCTATCAAAACGTTCTCCAAGCAGAAAAATTGATACAAGATTCAGAAGAGCAACTAGCCTTTGATAGATATAATAGCTTCTTTCTTTCTTATCAAGTTAAATATGATCTAATCAATATTGAATGGATGATGAGAGATTTGGCTAGGGCTTCACAATTGGTTTTGCAGGTTCCTGATCGAGTTTAGTTTTCTTATATTTTTTAGTTTTTAACTTTTGTTGTTGTCTACCCATCTATCACACAATTGACCTATTAGTGCTACACAATTGATCAGTCATCATCACGCATCTGATTTGTCAAAATTACGCATTCGCTCTGTCAGGTTCACGTAATCGCTTTGTAAGTATCACACAATCACACAGGTAGGATTACGCATTTGTTTCTATCAAGTTTTGAATTTTTGTTTTCTGTTAGTTTGATTTTACTACTAATCTTCTGTTTACAGCCCATGGTGGATTTGCAGAGAGGATTATATTAGTATTTTTGCATGCCTCACCTAACACTTCATCTTTTGGTGCTTAAAATCAACAATAGTTAAAATGGACATGCATGGATAATTTCACACTTTGTTGTTGGTTGTAAAAATTAACATGGGCTAAAATTGACATGCATGTATCTCAAACTTGGTTTTGGGGTGCTTAAAATCAACAAATGGTTAAAATTGACATGTATGCCTTCATATTTCGATTTGGTGTTTAAAATAGACATGCACATGCGTATCTAACACCTAAATTTGGGCTATAAAACAAACGTGAATTAGGCTGCATTAGATTAAATCATTTTTATTGTGTCTGGGGTGGACCTACTATTGCATTAACTGACTTTCCACCCACCTTCGAGGTCTTGGGAGAAACGAGGAAGGTGACAATGACCTCCAAATTTTTATTTTATTCTATGTAGTGTGGGGTATCTTTGACTAGGCATTTCATCACCCCATAGAGGTACTTTGAATTGGGATGTGTTGGGGATATCATTTCTCCCAGCGTACTCTCGAGCGGGTTTTTTGAGCCACTATATAAATATATTGGTCAGGTGGCTAGAGTATTGAGTGAATTCAATGTATGTGGGGGCCTTCCCTGCACCGATAAGCTCAACTAAAGTCTTAAGTGGCTTGCTCTGAGAATTCGTGGTTAGATCGAGACCCCTTGAAACATAATACTATGAACCAATTTAGTTGCCAAAAATCCTACATTCAGTGATTCTGGGAGTATGGATCATACCCCATAGATACCCTTCATGTACCTTACACTATGATATAGAAATCCCTTGGCTATAAGATCTTCGGATCTTTGGGGTAAGAGAGACTGGCATGCCCAAGAAGTGTGTGCTGTGGGTAGCCAGTGCTGCTAGACTCTCTATCTATTCATTTTGTCTTGGTATTTTGTAATGGCCTCATTGAATGGTGTCCACTTTCCAACCTAAGATTTTATTCTATGCCTTTTTATGTATCATTGTGCTAGACCAGTTTTGAGTCAGTCCCTTAGGCTATTTCAGGCCCTATCCCACGTATCTCTAAATTTTACGAGATTGTATGAAAATTGAGTCAGTCAGCTATACGCACCTACCAGCAATTGTTCTTAGATTTGGAAAACTACAAAACATTGTCCCACACATGAAATTACAGAAAAGCACATCCATTTGGAAACCAAAACTCAAAAGTCCTTACATACTTGTGACCCTAGGCAGTCTTTTACATAGTCCACTTACGTCCTCATTATCATCCTACATCTTTTAAATAGTCCCACTTACATCTTCATTATCATCCTATGTCCTTTGCATAGTCCCACTTACATCCACATTATCGTCCTACGTCTTTTGCATAGTCCCACTTATGTCCTCATTATCGTACTACATCTTTTGCATAGTCCCACTTACGTCCTCATTATCATCCTAAGTCTTTTGCATTATCATCCATATTAGTTACATTATCATATATATCATCATCTAGACCTCATATACATCTAGGTTCTTTGTCAGTTATAGATTCATAGCATATGTCTTCAAGGGTCTCCTAGGTGATAGTTTGCTCCCCTTCAAGCAATCTAATCTAGTTCCAAATAGCGGTCAATGAGAAATCATTGATGGTATAGCTAACTTAGCTTAGGACTTAATAAGAAGTGCACCTCAATATATAAGAGTCATACATGAGATAAACATTGAGTCTAAGATTTCCTATAGAATTGATAGAGAGATTGAGGCTGAACGACTTAGTCAAGAAATGGAAAGACTTGCATTAGAGAAATCTAGAAATGCACAATGGGTCTCACATCAAAATCCTCAATAGAGAGTCTAGTATAGTCTTGAATACCTCATATTTATATCTACAATCTAGTGTTAAGTTATCATCTTGCATAGAACCACCCTCATATAAGCAATTTTATATGCCCATTACAAGGTCACAAAAAGCGAATGGAATAATGGACCCGAACAAAACAAAGTCTGTAAACCCTACTTGGAATATGGACATGTCAATAGGTCAACACTCAGGTACATAGACAATGTCCACCCTAAACGTATTACAACAACATTTGACAAAGGAAGAAATTGAGTCTGCTCAACAAGACCCACATGTCCTCATGATCCTAGATGCACTTATACATAGCGATAGGGACAAGTATCTTTCATTGTTAATACAAAATGGGGAAAAACTACTTGAGGATTTTGATGTCACAAAGATTTTACCACCAAAACAAAATTTAGGTCAAGACAATAGACAAACAACACCCATGACACAAATACAAGCAACAACCTCCAGTCTTCCTCAAAATGTACCTATCCAAACAGATGTCAATGCAAATGCAAACTTTCAAACAAGTGTGCCATCTTTGGTGATCAATGCTAGTATACCAACACAAAGCATACCAATAACATCAAGTGTCTCAGCACCTATTCAAACACAAGCAAAAAGTGCAAACCAACCTCCAGTTTTCTATTCTATGGGATCCACATATAGTCATCAAAATGCAAATCTAGGTCTTGCCAATACCACAAGTACAACTACACTAAACATGGGTTCGCATATCACATATTTCACAGTACCTAGTGGAATGCACAACATGAAAAGTTATAATCGTGGTAGCTTCCAACAACATCCTAGTTATGCAACCACGAATCCTTTTGTGGGACATACACAAACATAAGGTCTACCTTTGACACAAACTGATATTCTGACACAAGAAATACAGAATTGGCAACAACAAATGACAACCATGCAAATAGGTAATGATAAAAAGAGCTACTCAATGTAGGACTTACATCCTTATCCATTTGATCACACATTATACATGCCACCTTTCCCACAACATTTTGAAACGCCCAAGTTTGATAGATATCAAGGGAAGGGTGATCCTAGAGATCATACCAGAGAATTTTTTACGACATCTATAGAATTTGCCTCTAAAGAAACTTATTTAATGAGACTATTTCCTAAAAGTCTAGGAGGTCCAGATTTAGAGTGATTTTCACATTTACCACCAACCATCATATCATGGGGAGAATTAGCTGAACAATTTATTGCAAACGTCTCACAAAACATTGACACCCTAGTTACTTTGATGGAATTTGGTGCAGCTAAACAATATGAGAATGAAACATTTGCATCCTTCATACAATGATGGAGGGCTCTCTGTAGGAGGTGCAAGACAGTTATCCCAGAAATAGAACAAGTAGACATGTTCACAGAAAACTTGATTCCTAAGATTAAATATCTGATACAAATGCAATATTTAACCACATTCAAACAAATCACAGAAAAGGCTCTCAAATGTGAGAAGGGGCTAGAAGACCAAGGTCTTATTAAGAATGGAAACACCAACAACAATGACAAATCGAAGTTTTGGTCGAAAAAAAAAAATGTGACCAATGATGGTATTGTAGACGCCAGAATGATAAACAGAACTCAACCTGTTTTATCTTTGCGAACGAGTCAGTTGTCTAATCCACATATAGGGAATAACAAAACCTCAGAAAATGTAAATACTACACAAAACATGAACACAATATACCCCAGGGTAAATGCCCCAAGGAGAAATTATGCACCCCTAGGAGAACCTATTGAGTCAGTGCTCCAAAAGTTAATATAGACAAACATGATCACTTTACCTGAAGTAAGAGTGTATGAACCAGGTCCTTTCAAACCCACATGGTGGAATGATAATGATTTCTGTGATTATCATCGGACTAAAGGTCACAAAACAACAAGGTGCTACAAATTGAAAAACTTGGTCCAAGATATGATAGACCAAGGGGACATCACAATTGATACTGATAAAACCTCAGCAAACACAAATCATACGATTTTTAAGGATCCTTTTGTTAAGCATGACAAAGGGAAAGCTACCACATCAGGTACCCAAGACAATACAACTAACTACACAAAGGTCTCATACGACTACACTATTCATGCCATTAGCTCAAGAGATATAGCAAACAATGATTCACAAGAAACACTTGATCAAGATGACCAATATCAAGAGACTCATAGAGATGATAACCAAATTTGTATGATATCAAAGGCCCCAAAGTATGACGATGATAGAAATATTTGTCTCAGAGACTAGGGGCATGATCAACCATCTCACTCAGGTTGGTTTGAAGATGAACTCCTAGAATACATTAAAATGATAACCAAATTTGCATGATATCAAAGGCTCCGAAGTATGATGATGATAGAAATATTTGTCTCAGAGACTAGGGGCATGATCAACCATCTCACTTAGGTTGGTTTGAAGATGAACTCCTAGAATACATTATGGATGTCAAACATACACATAAAGACTATGAAGAGGGATTTAACATAAATCTTGAGAAAACAGCTTATGATACAGACAAATCTTGTAAGTCAAATGATATAGTCGCTACAATCACCATAACTCCCAGAGACAAAGATTGTGTAGTAGTTACTCATAGATCAAAGATAACTTTACAAGGAATACCACAAAATCAACCACCAGTAGTAGGGACTTACAATGTTTTTGAGCAACTTAAGAAAACTTCGACACATATATCATTATTTGAACTATTGTGTATTTCACCCACTCATAGAGCTATACTGGACAAAGCACTTCAAGATTCGATTGTGGACAAAGATATAGATGAAAATGCCTTCCAGTCTATGGTGGGAAATATAACAAAAGGCACACGTATTTCATTCACAGAACAAGATATTCCTAGTGATAGACTACTTCATAATGATCCACTACATCTGGAATCTTACATTCATAAGAGAAGGATCAGAAGAGTACTCATAGATGGGGGAGCCAGTCTCAACATTTGTACTTTAAAGCTGGTCAAAGAACTAGGATATTTTGAACTTCACATTGATTCTTCCAAGAGGATAAATATCAAGGCTTACATTGATGGAGAATGTCCATCAAAAGGAATTGTAACATTACCTGTACAAGTAGGACCTATAGATGTCTAAAAATGGTCAATGCTTGCGGAATCATACTTTAATATTGGCACATTGCCTTATTTTAGGTTTTTGTGTCGCATTAACATTTCTCCTATGTTGCGTACTTAGTCTTTATCATTTGCGAGCATCGAGTCCTTCTTCTAAATTCTTCATTTGCCTTGCTTTCGATTTTGGTCTTGTCGATAACAATCTTCAGTCATGATTTTGATCGATCTTATCCTGTCGCATCAATGTGTGTGTTAATTTGTCATCATTTTGGACATCGTCAATCCTAATTAGGGTTTTGTCCTCTTTTCAATCTTGTCATCTTGCGATCGATTCGTCATCGATCCTTGTCCTTTGATCAAATTGTCATCAATCTTGTCATCTTGAGATCGATTTGTCATCGATTGTTGTCATTTTCAATCTTGTCATTTTGTGATCAATTTGTCATCGATCATTGTCATTTTCAATCTTGTCATTTTGTGATCAATTTGACATCGATCGTCGTCCTTGTCAATCTCGTCAATTTTGCGATCAATTTGTCATCTATCCTTGTCCTCTTCAATCATGTCAATTGGCACATTTATCAATCAAATCACTTATCAGAAATGGTCTTTTATCAGGTCAAAATCATAATCGAATCGACATCAATTATCTTACATCAAGACCTAATTGTCATCCTTGCATTTCTAATTCATCTTCTAGGGTTTCATGATTTATTCATTTAACCTTGTTTGTCATTTCTCCCTCTAGGTTAAATAGTTTATTTATCCTAAGTCTTCTCATCACAATTAGATGTTCATTTAATTGGCTAATTAATTCCTCCCTCTTTTGTGAATTAAATTAATAAATGAAAAATTGTTAATTAATTCACTTAATTCGTAATTTCCTCATTTTCTAATTTCTCCTAATTCCTAATTTTCTAATTTCCTAATTTCTAATTCATCTAATTTTCAATTTTCTCCTATATTTCCCCTAATTTCATGGGAATGACATAGCAATTTGTCATAATTGACAATCAATCAATTTTGACATAGCAATTTGTCATAATTGTCAATCAATCAATCTTGCATAGAAAGTGTCAATTTGTCATAATTTGTCATAATTGTCATTCTTGATTTTAAATTTCCATTCGAATCTCCTCATGCTAATCTTGTCTTTTCTCCAATTTGTCTATAAATTGGATGAATTTCTTCAATCAAAGCCCCTGGTCGAATCAATCACGCTTCTAGTACCCTTATGCTGTCATCTTGTCTTGACAAATCTTGCTTTCACATTAGGTTTATGCACTTGAAGGTGAGATCCACAAAACAAAGCTATTTGAAGGAGAAAGAAGGACAATGGAGCCACATGAAGGAGACATTTGCATTTGGTTTGCTTAGATTTCATTTAGAATGTATTGTCTTCATGTTTTCATTGAATGTTTTTAGGATTGTTATCACTGCATTTTAGTTTTCGTGATTGAGCTAGGCTAATTCCTATTTGCTTTGATGATTTCCAGATTCCTATCTACAGGACCCATAATGACATAGGTCACTTTTCAAGTCTTGGACAGAGAACTAGGATATAACATATTATTGGGCTGCCCATGGATCCACACCATGCAAGAAGTACCATCCACATTTCATCAGTGTGTTAAATTCCCATACAATGGTATTTAAATCACCATAAAGGGTGATCCAAACCCATTCCAACATTGCAATTACCTGAAAGACGGTGTGGATAATTAGGTACCTATCAATTAGGCCGCACCTCTCACTACACAACTGGAAACATTAACAATCACAGAAACAAAAAAGGATATGCCTACAACATCCTCCTTATAGATAAAAGATATGGGTTGTGGAGAGTATTCCCTTGCAAATAATTTAAGTGGGAAACCATTATCTCTTTCTCCTAAGTCCTTTGGGAAACCTCATAGTACAATGCAAAAACAAGACAAAGGAGAAGAAATTGTCAGATACACAGACTCATGCTCTTTCATTAGATGGAGTGACTTACAAGAAGAATCCTTGAATGAAGATGTTAACCATTGGATATATAGAGAAGAACATCACATGACAATACCCAGAATACCCATAGATCAGTATGGAAATGGATTCAAAATAATCCAAATACATGGATATGATGGTACCATAGGCCTTGGGTTGCAGAAACAAGGAAGACTAGAACCTGTTGTTCCTAATGATCATCCAGGGAATCAAGGATTGGGATATAAGGATATACAACATATCATTGAAGCAAGACAACGTACCCCTTATATACTAAATATACCAAGCAAACCGTCAGACTACATACCACAAAGGGATTTGTCCACATAGGCACTTCCATCTTCATCTCAAATAAGTAATCTGGTACCCACATCACCTAGTGCAGAATCAGATGGAGAAGACATGAGGCAACTCCTGCAAGAACCTACCACTGAGTTACAAAATGATGCAGTTGTTGACACAAAAGTACAGGCTAATGTGGCAACAGATGCAGGTTTACCACCACCACCCAAATTCCACCTGTGGTTATTTTAACTACTTCTACCACGAGAAACAACTCAGGCTCAGCCTAACAAAACAGATGAAGAAAGATGGCAAAGGCTTATACCAGGCTTAAGAAGGGTAACTAATGTCCAAAGAAGACCAGTCAATCTCCAATAGAATCAAAGGTAGGAACAAGAATAAATGAGTGATGATAGTTCATATCATGAAACATATATTGAAAATGAGACAGACTCTCATGACTATGAATTCTTATCACTCCATGATTCTAGCCCACTAGAAAGTGTAATATCAAGGTATCAAATAAAGCTTATAGAAGATGAAAATAAACAAAGTCCTTCAAAAAATAAATTCTTCATGTTATCAGAGTCTACTAAAGAAGGGAGTAAGGATTTACCCCTAGTGTATTCACACTTGATTAATTGGGGGCAAGAAGGAAAACCAATGTTGGATTGGTTTGAAAATGACAAAGCAATTTCAGAATTTCTAGGAGTCAGCGAAGGATTTCCACAAGGTGATCACAAAGAAGGGTTTGTTATAGACCTAAATAGAACAACATACTTTGGGGAAGAGAGTTATTTTGCAATAGAACATAAGGATCAAACTACCCATAATGGCAAGAGTGACTTTTGTAATCTTCCTATTGAAAGAGAAAGTTCAGCATTACTTACAAAGGAAATAAAAGAAGTAAACATAGCAGAAGGGGAGGCTATACATAACATCCATCTACCAAAGTCACTAAGCAAAGAAGAAAAAGACATATTCATTCATTTTTTCAAGAAACAACCTATCAACTTTGCTTGGTCCTATTTAGACATGCCAAGTTTAGACTCTGAATTAGTGTTGCATCACTTACCTTTGCTACCGGGAGCTAAACCTTACAAGCAAAAATTGAGAAAAATGCATCTAAGTATCGCATTACTGGTTAAAATAGAACTACAAAAGTTGTTGTATATAGGTTTTATTAGACCTATTGACTACGTGGAATGGATATCCAACCTGGTACCTGTGACTAAGCCCACATGAGGCATATGGATTTGCATGGATGTTTGGGATCTAAATAAAGCTTGTCCTAAGGATGACTTCCCACTACCTAATATCAACATGATAGTTGACCTAATAGCTAGAAATGAGATGCTATCCTTAATGGATGGTTTTTCAAGATACAACCAGATTAAAATTGCACTAGAAGATCAACATAAAATAGCCATGCCAAAGAGCCATGCCAACATTGTTTCATTAGATGATCCATAAAATAATGGAAGATTATGTTGATGGAATATTGGCTAAATCACAAACAAGAGAAAGTCACCTTGTAGTTCTTACATAGATATTTGATCGGTTGGAACAGTATAATGTCAGATTAAACCCGAAGAAGTGTGTGTTTGGTGCAACAACAGGTAAACTATTAGGGTTTATAATGTCAAACAAAGGAATTGAAATAGAACTTACCAAGGTCAAGGAAATCATTGATATACAACCTCTATCAACACTTAAATAACTCAAAGGGTTACAAGGAAGACTGCAATCCATAAGGAGATTCATAGCACATTTGGCAGATAAGTGTCACCCATTCCAGCATTTACTCAAGAAAGGAGTTACTTTTAAATGGACAAAACAATGCCAAGAAGCTTTCCAAGATCTGAAAGATTATCTTTTGAACACACCAGTGTTAATATCTCCTACTCCAAGAAACCCTCTATTGTTATACATATCAGCAAAAAACTTAGCTCTAGGAGCTCTATTGGCACAGCATGACAAAAATGGAAAAGAAAGAGCCATTTATTATATAAGTAGGACTCTAATCGGCTATGAGCTTAATTATACACCTATAGAGAGAGCATGCTTAGTAGTAATATTTGCATCCCAAAAGCTCAGACATTACATGCTGAGTCATAAGGTACAACTCATTGCATGCTTTGACCCACTCAAGTACCTATTGAGAAGAGCAACATTGACTGGATGATTTATTAAGTGGGTTATGTTCATGAGCGAGTTTGATATAGAATACATAGACAAAAAAGCCATCAAAGGAAAAATTATAGTAGATGAATTAGCAGAGGCTCCTATACAAGACAATCACCCGTTGCTGATAGAATTTCCAGATGAATCCATGTTTACATTAACTGCCTCTATAATGTGGAGATTATACTTTGATGGGTCATATACAAGTCATGGATCTGGAGTAGGGATTCTCTTCATTACTCCTCAAGGGGATGTTATACCTAAGTCATTTAGGATCAATTTCCAATGCACAAACAATATAGTTGAATATGAAGCTCTCCTCATAAGGCTTTGTACAGCTATACAATGAAGAATACAAGAGTTACAGGTCTATGGTGATTCGTAGTTGATTGTAAACCAGGTCAATAAAGATTACAACACGAAGGATGAAAAACTCATGCCTTATAAGAAGTTGGTTGAAGATTACAAAGAGCACTTCAGCAAAATTACCTTTGAACAAATCCCAAGGATACAAAACAAGGTAGCAAATGTAATGGCTACCATAGGATCTCTTCTGAATACGTTTGCTAATGAAACTCAATTTGAGTTCATCATAGAACAGTTGATGCTACCTGCATATGAGACTCCCCTATCAGAATATGTATGTGCAATTGTGGGTCCAAAATCACCTTGATACAATGAAATATATACATATTTACATACTCAATACATGTCACCGGATTTGTCTAGAAATCAAAAGAAGACCTTTATTTGTTAGACATCTAGATGCACCATTATAGCTGATACTTTGTATAGAAAGGGTTTCGATGGAACTCTTGTCCGATGTCTGGATGAGAATGAAGCACACCTTGCTTTAAAAGAAGTCCATGATGGAATCTATGGGGCTCACCAAAGAGGTCTACCATTGTCAAAGAAATTGTTGAGAACACATTATTATTGGCCAACTATGGAAAAGGATGCTTATAAGTATATACAAAAGTGTAAATAATGCCAAATGCATGGAGACCTCATTCATGCACTAGCACAAGATCTTCAACCCATTACATCACCATGGCCATTTTCACAATGGGGATTAGATCTAATGGGTAAAATCAACCTACTTCTTCCAATGGGCACAAGTTCATCTTGATAGCCACTGAGTACTTTACCAAATGGGTTGAGGAAATTCCTCTTACATACACTACTGGAAAGTAGGTATCAAAATTCATGCTCAACTAAATTATATGTAGATAGAGAGTTCCAATGTGCTTTGTTACAAATAATGGACGTCCATTTAAAAACCAGGAAGTGAAAGAGTTGTGTGATAAATTTCACATACAACAGAGATTTGCCACACCATATTATCCATAAAGTAATAGACAAGTAGAGGCTACAAATAAAACAATATTGTAAATTATTAAGAAAGTAGTCACTGACACAAGACAGGACTAGCATCTCCAATTAAATCTCGCTCTTTGGGCTTACAGAACAGGAGTACATACACCTACATGAGCGACACCATATTCCTTGGTCTATGGGATATAAGCGATACTCCCCATTGAAATAGAAATACCTTCTCTAAGAGTCTTCTTACAGAACATCATATCAGAGGAAGACTACAGGGTAGCAAGGTTACAAGAACTCGAAACCCTTGATGAAAAAAAGACAAACAACATTCAACCATTTACAAGGATATCAAAATAGACTGAGACGAAGTTGTAATAAAAGAGTCCACCCATGGAATTTTCAAGTGGGAGATCCAGTACTTAAAGAGAATCAAAGGAACCTAGCCGAACAAGAAAGGCTAGGGAAATTCGAACCTAACTAGCTAGTTCCTTTCATTATAACAAGGGTCATAGGCAATGGAGCATATAATTTGCCTACCATGGAAGGAGATCCACTCTCTGACCCTATGAACATCATGCACCTTAAGCGATATTATACCTAAGGGTTGTGTAGTTTAGGTTTTACTTTCCACATTGCATATCATATCATTTAAAACACTACATTCCATATAGTTTCTTTTTTAAATGCATCAAATTCTCAAAAGTTACGGCAATTACATATAGTAGCATCAATAAAACAAGGTAGTTGTTCAAGTTTATCATCTGTTTGCATTCAAGACAAGCAAGGATCATTTCCTTTCTTAGATATTTAGACAAGCAAGTAGAAGTCTTTGAGATCCTAAGGTCATTCATTTTCAACATTACCTTGTGACGACACTTTACTTATGGTTGGCTAGTGATTTCACTATTTGAGACTTGTTAACCCAAAATCTATCAATTGCTATATCTCAAACACAATGAATCTCTAATTCATTCTAGACACCTAGTTGATCATATGACTAGTGAAAAATCTAAAATTCTACTTCAGTGCTTCTATAATTGTCACACCCAATTAGGTTTCATTACTTACAAGTCAAGGAAGAAAAATAAAAAAGAAAAAAAGAGCTATGCCCGATATTCATCTCAAGGCAAAAGAGAAATGATATATAACTGGAATATCATGTATACAAATGCGATAAAAAATCTTGTTTATGGGAACATGCAAGTAACTCCATCAGGGCTATGAACGCCTACTCGCAATGGAGCAATATTTGAGAAATTACAGTCTATAACCTTGTCAGAGCTCTCAAGGCTTGCTGGCATTGAGGCTCTATTCGGGATGGTTTTGAAGTTAGAAAAAACCATGTAGCAAGTCATATAGGATGCTAAGGATCTTTAGTGAACACAAGAGCAAGAATTAACTCATCTGCACACACATGGGCAAAAGAAGATCAAAGTTTCAAGAACGAATGGGGAAGTTTTTTGTGTCTCCATTTGTAAATCCTAGTCACTAGGTGTGTTGAGATGAATGTTCCAAAGGGCCTTAGGGGTCGATTGACCACTTATCTATAAAAGGTTTTGCACCTCTATTTCAATTGATGTATTACAAATGCAAAAACAAACACAGTCAACCTTGTTCAAATAGGAAATGCATTTTCATCCTACATATTGCATTCACATAGGTCATGTCAAAAATTCATTTTCTCCACATGCATTCTACAGATCATCATGTCATACAGATCTACACACTAGGGGTATAACTGAAAAAATCCAAAAAATCATATAAAGTCCTGAAAAAAATCCTAAAAAATCATGTAACATCCTTTGAAAATATTCAAAAACATTGAAAAAACTCAAAATCCAAAAACAATGGAAAAATCAAAATATCAAAAACATTGAAAAACTCAAAATCAAAAAACATTCAAATACATTCCTGAAAAAATACCAAAAAGATCTGCAAAATGTCCTGAAAAAATCAATCAAAAACATTCAAATATCGATCCACATAATCCAAAAACATCAAAAAATCTCTTGGAAAAGAAATTAAAAAAAATCAATCAATCAAAAACTTGCAATAAAATGTCTTGTAAGAAACGAATACCCTAGCAGATATCTAGCAAACACTTTGCACGAAGTTAAGAAAGGATACAACTATCCAGTCAAACATCTTCAATCAACTGATCAAACTGTCTTATCAATTGTATCATATCCATTTCAAAGTGATCATTATCTTGTCTTAAACTGAAGAGGATACACTCGAAATCAGATAGGTCAGTCTTAAATGGAGTCCGCAACTTTTTGAGATCAGACATTATCAACCATCACATCAAGCAACTAAGAACAAAGGCATAAGGTCAGTATAGCTGCTAAATTTTGTCCAGGTCAGTCTTTATCTTTTATCATTTGGTGATAGATATTGTTCCTATGCTACTCAAGGATGTCTACAAGTGACTAGGGGAGCTATGATGGGCATTACCTTTTTCTTTTTTTGTTGTTTGTAGTGTGAACCGATGTAATTCTAGGGAAATTTCTCTAGTGGGTGTCTATGATAGGAGCTTCCAGCTATTGGATGCCACACATACCTCGACCCCTAGCATAATTCCCAGAATGGGGGGTTCACTCCTTGTCTACTATGTGTTTGTTTCTACAATGAGATATCTTTGCATCTTGGTTCCTTATACCCTGATGTGCTAAGCTTCATTGTTCAATAATAAGGCTCAATGATGAATATATATTGATGCAATAAAATATTTGACACAGGTTCGTGATTCCTTCAAATTTCATTCTCATCTCATTTTATTATTGATAGTTTGTTGATTTCTCATCTTTTGTCTAAATCGCATTCTTTCTAACATTCTTTCTATCATCAATTTTTATTTCTATCATCTAACTAACATTTCTTCAAGGTGTATCTGAGTTAAAATTGGTTCAACCATTATCATACAAAAAAACATTCATATAGATTCGTTTGTATACAAAAAACATTTCATTGCATTCATTTAGATTTCATTTGTAACATTAATACATACATGTACTACCATTGCATTCAGAATCATATAGAATCAAATAGATAAGCATCATAAAACTCATAGAATCATATAAGCATACATGGAAAGCAAAACATAAATAGATCACTATCAAAACTTGCATATCATATATATATATATATATATATATATATATAAAACTCAAAAAATGATAATGTGCATGAATACAATAAATAAGCTTGAAGGTTCAGATAACATGATCAACCAACACTGCCTCTATCAGCAAGTGGTTCCTGTCCACTAGATCCTACCCCAGGATGTCGAGGTGGTCCCATAATGCCACCACTGCTAGTCCATCGTGAAGTAGATCTACTCGATCTCCTCCCCATAAATGCACTGAAGCTAGGCTCTCTGACCCTCAGGGATGGCTCTCTCATATGCCTGTCTATAATAAATAGCCTCCTGCACAGCAGTGAAATACCTATCTGCCTGGTCGCGGGCATTGGTACCTTCTCTAAAAAGCTGATCAAAGGCATCCATGGTAATTTGACATTTCCACACTACCTCATCTCTCTCCCTCTGGAGATGACCTCTCTCAGCCTCAAGGGAACCATAATCTGCATGGTAGGTCTCTCACTCGATATCTCATCTAGCGACCTCATCCTCCAAACTTTGAACCCATGCTCTAAGAGTCTGCAGCTCGTCCTCCTCACCAACCTATCCTCTCCCACCCTCTATATTAGGCACATCCTCTATTTCTGGCATATCCTCATCATCACCTCCATCCTCGCTACTCGATGACTTAGAAGTATCATCACTATCCTCACTGCTAATAGACTCGGTGTCTCCACCAATGTCTACATCCTCATCTCCCTCATCTCCCTCATCTCCCTCATCTCCCTCATCTCCTCCCTCGTCATCCTCATCTCCTCTCTCAGCTGCACCCTCTACTCCTCCTCCAGCTCTCTCCCCTGCATCTATCCTCAACCACTATCTAGGATAGTGAATCTACTGTGTTGTAATTAGAATAACTGGATCAGTCAAATGCATTGGCTTATGCCTAGAAAACCATGCATTATACTCCATCATTGTCCTTGGATCCATTGCACCTCTACCCCAACCCCAAAGTAATGGTTGTAGAGAATCAAACTTAGCAGAAGCAACATGTGGTTGTATGCAAACACCCTAATCAGAAACATCATGAGATACACGAGCAAAATAAGTAGTAACCACTAGTGTCACCTGTACCTCACCGAACTGTCTCAGAACCCGCCCTGGAAGATACATTTTGATAATCCACCAGGTCTCAAAGGTCCTACCAATAAGATATCTTTGTTGTCAATAGAAAGGCAAGTGCACTGCATCATCAGGCCAACTGGGGCAATCTAAGTATGGTATCCAAATAAAATGCTGCAATATGTCAAAATGATGTCTCCAGTACAAGGTGTTCCCTAAACCCATATGTCTAATACTTGTTGTATACCTGAAACAATAAGGCTCACCAGGCTACAAATCAACATGAATAACAGGCCTCAAAATAGAAATATGCTCCCATGCCCATGTCTGGAGATGAGTCACACCACAACTGATAGAACGGTATCCAAGATACACAATACCATGCAACTAATAATATAACATGGCTAGTAGACACAAACCCCATGCATACAATCCATGATGAACAATCATATCATGGAGCACTCTACCCCATCCAACTAGAAACCCATGACCTCGTCTGTCAAGTATCAATAAACCACTGACAACACCGCATAATACAATAGTCATGGCATCATAGTCTAATCGGGCCCAAAGGATGTCATAACGGCCACTGATCTGCAAATCCTAAATCTCACACTCGAAAAGTGCACATAGTCCAGCAATGCCATCATCATGGTCATATACAACTCTCTCACCATGAATAGGAATATGTAGTATATGCCATACATCCTCTAAGGTAATAGATGCCTCACCAGTCGGAAGATGAAAAGAACAAGTCTCAGAGTGCCACCGCTCTATCAAAGCTGTAATCATGGCCCTATTGGCTGTAACCTCTAGCAAATGTAAAACATGATATAGACCAAGCTATCAGATATGCTCGATCTCCTCATACAGTAAGTCAGCTCAAAGATCCAGTCCACTAGGTCTGCTCTGTCGGAAGTATAACACTCCAGTGTTCTTCTGCAATGAGAAAATGTCCAAAATATCAGATATCGGATCCTAAAAAAAAATAAAAAATTTCAAACTCATGACAAAAATTACAAATACAATGAATGCGTGATAGTTATGACTAATGCGGTACAATTATGACTCTTGTGTGACAATACAGGCTAATGCATAATGAAATGAGCACATGCGTTACAATATACACTATTGCGTAAAGAAATGAGTGAATGCGGCATGCTTAAAGATAATGCATAACACTTAAGACACATGCATAACAATAAAAACATTTGCGGTACAGATAAGACGTATGCGTAAACATCGACAAGCGATTGTGTGACACAATGCAAAAATTAATCATGGATTTTTTTTTGGAAAATAGCATAAAAGGAAAAATTTGGAAAAATACCATGCCACCAGTCCTAGGAGGTCTCTGATATGAACGTACTCAGTCAGACAGATGTAATTGAGCTCTATAACCAGCCATGATGATCAAATACTCAAAAAAAAGCACACAAATTGCAGAGAAAACCAAGGAATTCCCAAATTGCAAATGAGAAAATGAAAACCTAAAAATCTCTATTTATAGCTCAAAATTAGGGTTTTTTGACACCTCGACACCCATGGTGCCCGCCAGCTTCAAATACCTCGTAGCATACTCAAACGATCTCAAAATCGTATGAAATTTCACACACTTACTCATTACATTGATATCGAAAACATGGTCTCAATTTTGGAATTTTCTGACCACCTTTTCCGAGGGGGCATATTTACACTATACAACAGTACCGAGGCATATTGGGGTAGAATTTTTCATTTTCTTTGAAACAATGTCATTCCGACTTTATCTCAAAGAGGGGCAAATGCAGACACCTAAAAATGTCTCATTGATCATGTACTAATTATTCCTCTAATTAGTTAAATAATTCTTTAATTCTTTAATTAAGATAATTAATCTTACTCTTCTAATTTCATATTTCCTCATCATCTTACCAATTATTCTATTTTCTATTCTATCATCATTTAATCATTTTAGTCATTTTCTAAATGTTAATTAAATATTTGTTATTTAATTAATTATGATTAATTCCCCAATTTAAATAATCCTTATTATTTAAATAAATTAATTCTCAATTTCTACCTCTAATCATCTAATCATCAACCCTTTTCTAAATATTAATTAAATATTTATTATTTAATTAATTGTGATTTTATCCTTTAAATTAAATAATCTTTATTATTTAATTAAAGTCCATTTCTAGCATAATCAAATAGTTTCTTTAAATTATTTAATTAAACTAATTGATTCTTCCATTTCCAAATCCCCAAATTATAATTTCATTTAATTTCATATTCTTCTAATTTCTTCCAAATTCAAATACATGTGCATGATTTCAAAAACCAAATTGAAAATCAAAGTCAAGTTCTAAATATATTCAAATACTAAATTGAATTAAAATAAATTCAATTATTTGAATAAATATCATGCAAAGATTAAATTGAAAATTTGAATCTAAATGCAAGCACATGCTAAATTAATTAATTAAATCAGTTAATTAATTAAATCATTATCTCTCCAACTTCTATTTCCATCTTTCAGCTAGCTTTTTCTAAATTAAGATTTCTTTGTTATCCTCTTTATCTCCTCCAATCATTCTTTTTCTTCCCTCAATCAGCTGACTCAACTAATCTATTCAATCTATTGACTTCCACTCCTACAATCAGCAGTTCAACTATCAATTTTCATTTGAGCTCACCTGAGTTCCACCTCTTGATCAATTTGTTCTACCTTTCAATCAATCCTCTCCAAAATCCTATAAATTGAGCATTCAATCTCTATTTTCAATCCTCCTCAATCTTGAATAATTACTCTAAATCATGAACTTTGAATCTTTGTGTCACTTGCAGGTTACCAGTGCAATATCTGAGAGCCATCATACCATAGAGAAGAGAAGAGCAATGGAAGCGATATGCAATCTTGGAATAGGGAGTTTGATTTGATTTATAATTCTTATTTCTTGATATTGCATTATTTCATTGTCTTGTTTGTTAGATTCTTTGATTAGATAGGGATTTGTGATTTCCCTTTGATTTCTAATTGATATATTGTTATTAGGATGAATTCTACATGCATACATTTTGGTGAACCCGATGTGAAGCACAACTAACTTACCCTCTCTATTCTCTGTGTAATTTTTGCAGGTCGTATGGATTTTTGCATTTTCTTTATAGATTTTGAGAACAGATATTCTGTCACACAATTACGATTACATCGTCATGCAATCACATAGACAACATCACGTATTCAAACCCTCCAGGTCATGCATACACTCTAACAAGGTTACGCAATCACCCTATTCAGATCAGGCAATCACCCATTCTGGATCACGCATCCGCAGGGTTAATTCCTATTTAATTTTTCCTTTCGTATGTTATTTCTTTTGTCTAATTATGTCTCAAATTGGGTTAATCTAGGATTAAATTGCTTTTATTTCATGATTTGATTATAACAGTTTATGCCAAGAAAAGTTCAGTTCAGGATTTCAGGTGCAAGAAGGACGAAACAACAAAGAAGAGAAGCCAAATGCTATCAAAAGGTTCTCCAAGCAGAAAAATTGATATAGGATTCGGAAGAGCAACTAGCCTTTGATAGATATAATATCTTAGTTCTTTCTTATCAAGTTAAATACGATCTAATCAATATTGAATGGATGATGAGAGATTTGGCTAGGGCTTCACAATTGGTTTTACAGGTTCCTGATCGGGTTTAGTGTTCTTATATTTTTTAGTTTTTAACTTTTGTTGTTGTCTAGCTATCTATCACACAATCGACCTATTAGTGCTACACAATCAACCTGTTAGTGCTACACAATCGATCAGTCATCATCACGCATTCGATCTGACAGAATTATGCATTCACTCTATCAGGTTCACGCATTCGCTCTATAAGTATCACTCAAGCGCATAGGTAGGATTACACATTCGTTTCTGTCAAGTTTTGAGTTTCTATTTTCTGTTAGTTTGATTATACTACTAATCTTTTATTTACAGCCTATGGTGGATTTGTAGAGAGGATTAGATTAGTATTTTTGCATGCATCACCCAACACTTCATCTTTTGGTGCTTAAAATGGACATGCATGGATAATTTCACACTTCATTGTTGGTGCTTAAAATGAACATGGGCTAAAATTGACATTCATGTATCTCACACCTAGTTTTGTGGTGCTTAAAATCAACAAATGGTTAAAATTGACATGTATGCCTTCATATTTTGATTTGGTGTTTGAAATAGACATGCACATGCTTATCTAACACCTAAATTTGGGCTATAAAATGAACGTGAATTGGGTTGCATTAGATTAAATCATTTTTCTTTTTCTTAAGGTAAAGAATTTTTATTGTGTCTGGGGTGGACCTACTGTTGCACTAACTGACTTTCCACCCACCTTCAAGGTCTTGGAAGAAAGGAGGAAGGTGACAATGACATCTAAATTTTTATTTTATTCTACGTAGTGAGGGGTATCTATGACTGGGGATTTCATCACCCCACAGAGATACTTCGAATTGGGATGCATTGGGGATATCATCTCTCCCAGCATACTCTCGAGCGGGTTTTTCGAGCCACTATATAAATATACTTGTCAAGCGGCTAGAGTGTTGAGTGAATTCGACGTATGTGGGGGTCTTCCCTACACCGATAAGCTTAACTAAAGTCTTAAGTGTCTTGCTCTGAGAATCCATGGTTGGATCGGGACCCCTCGAAACCTAATACTATGAACCAATTTAGTTGCCAAAAATCCTACATTCAGTGATTCTGGGAGTGTGGATCATACCCCATAGATACCCTTCATGTACCTTAAACTATGATACAAAAATCCGTCGGCTATAGGATCTTCGGATCTTCAGGGTAAGAGAGACTGGCACGCCCGAGAAGTGTGTGTCAAGAAGTGGAGCCAGTGATGCCAGACTCTCTATCTTTGTCTCGATATTTCATAAGGGCCTCATTGAATGGTGTCCACTTTCTAGCCTAAGATTGTATTCCGTGCTTTTTTATGTGTCATTGTGCTAGACCAATATTAAGTCAGTCCCTTGGGCTATTTCAGGCCCTATCCCACGTATCTCTAAATTTTACGAGATTGTATGAAAATTGAGTCAGTCAGCTATAGATACCTACCAGAAATTGTTCTCAGATTTGGAAAACTATAAAACATTATCCCACACACAAAGTTACAGAAAAAAAAAGTCCATTTCAAAACCAAAACTCAAAAGTACTTACATACTTGTGACCCTAGGCAGTATTTTACATAGTCCACTTACATCCTCATTATCATCCTATGACTTTTGCATAGTCCCACTTACATCCTCATTATCATCCTATGTCTTTTGCATAGTCCCACTTACATCCTCATTATCATCCTACATCTTTTGTATAGTCCCACTTACATCCTCATTATCGTCCTACGTCTTTTGCATAGTCCCACTTACATCCTCATTATCATCCTAAGTCTTTTACATTATCATCCATATTAGTTCCATTATCATATACATCTACGTTCATTGTCAGTTATAGATTCATAGCATGTGTCTTCATGGATCTCCTAGGTGATGGTTTGCTCCCCTTCAAGCAACATAATCTAGTTCCAAACGGTGGTCAATGAGAAATCATTGATGGTCTAGCTAACTTAGCTTGGGACTTAAGAAGAAGCACACCTCAATATATAGGAGTCGTACATGAGATAAACATTGAGTGTAAGATTTCCTATAGAATTGATAGAGAGATTGAGGTTGAACAACTTAATCAAGAAATGGAAAGACTTGCATTAGAGAAATATAGAAATACTCAATGGGTCTCACATCAAAATCCTTAATAGAGAGTCTAGTATAGTCCTGCATACCTCATATTTATGTCTACAGTCTAGTGTTAAGTCATCATCTTGCATAGAATCACCCTCATATAAGCAATTTTAGATGCCCGTCACAAGGTCACAAAAAGCAAATGGAATAATGGACTCGAACAACAGACAATTTATAAACCCTACTTGGAATATGGACATGTCAACAGGTCAACACTCAAGTACACAGACAATGTCCAACCTAAATGTATTACAACAACATTTGACAAAGGAAGAAATCGAGTCCGCTCAACAAGACCCACATGTCCTCATGATCCTAGATGCACTTATACATAGAGATAGGGACACGTATCTTTCATTGTTAATACAAAATGGGGAAAAACTACCTGAGGATTTTGATGTCACAAAGATTTTACCACTAGGAAAATCTTTAGGTCAAGACAACAGACAAACAACACCCATAAAACAAATACAAGCAAAGGCCTCCAGTCTTCCTCAAAACGTACCTATCCAAACAGATGTCAATACAAATGTAAACTTTCAAACAAGTGTGTCATCTTTGGCGATCAATGCTAGTATACCAACACAGAGAATATCAATAACATCAAGTGTCTCAGCACCTATTCAAACACAAGAAACAAGTGCAAACCAATGTCCAGTTTCCCATTCTATGGGATCCACATATAGTCATCAAAATGCAAATCTAGTCTTGCCAATACCACAAGAACAACTCAACCAAACATGGGTTCGCATATCACCTATTTCACAGTACCTAGTGGAATACACAACACACAAAGTTATAATCTTGGTATCTTCTAACAACGTCCTAGTTATGCAACCGTGAATCTTTTTGCGGGACATACACAAACACAAGGTCTACCTTTGACACAAACTAATATTCTGACACAACAAATACAGAATTTGCAACAACAAATGACAACCATGCAAACAGGTAATGATAAAAAGAGCTACACAATGCAGGAATTATGTCCTTATCCATTTGATCACACATTATACATGTCACCTTTCCCACAACATTTTGAAACACCCAAATTTGATAGATATTGAAGGAATTGTTGTTCTCAAAATCTGATTCACTTTAAAATCCTTATAGTGATATGATAACTCTATATGCAGAAGAGAGATTAAAGAGAAGGAAACTTTCAGGACAACATATGACAAGGTTTTATTAACCTTCTACACTTCAAACTTATCCAAAGTTCAGGTGGGTATACCTTTGTGAACTGAATTCACACTTTTAAAAGATAAATCCACAGTAAACCAGTCTAAAAACTAGTGGATCTTATCACCTTAAAACTAACTGAAACAAAGGAATAAAACTTATACTCATGTTCAGTATTGATCTACAAGATGTATAGAAGATAACCTTAATAGATATCAGTGCCTTATCCAAGGTTACAGAGTCATCTGAGTTCAAACAATACTTCCACGATCAAACATCTCTACATATTCCATCAGTTTGGCTTCTACAGATCCATATATATGCCTGACACGCATAAGAATTTATTCATACTAGACTAAACTAAGTTCATCAAAAGTCAAAGTATCCCACAAAGAATTTACTGGTAAAAAATGATTCCTGCGTATTTAATTCCCCTCCTGAAGAGAAAAACTAAGAAACATTTTTACTGAAAATTGCCTTGCAACCCATATTCAAAAGGAATAACACTAGATTACTCAAAACGAAATAATAAACATTTGCAAACATACTTGAAGACAACACAAAGTTTAAACTCAAAACCAATGGTCTGTGTATTAATATTTCTTTTGAAAGTATTACAAAAACATTCGAATATTCTCCATCAAAACTTGAAAAAAGCTCAGATAAATTTCTGCAGCATTTTCTTACAATTTCTTGCAATCCTTTTTCTACTAGTCCTGGTATCCATTTATAACAATATGGATGCACACATAGCTTTGGACATTCCTAGGAGAGTTTGTTACAATCATTACTTCTTAAGACGAAGTTACAAAACCTTTTACAAATGCGGTTGCAAGTCTCTTTCAACATCTGCGGCTTCTTCCTCTTGTTATTTTGTCGCAACATTTTCTAACTACTCCACATCAAGCACTGCATACTTTCTTGTCCATTCTTGATACACCTCATCAGCAAGCCATGAGAAGTTAATTACTCTTGCTTTTGTCTTGGCTAATCTTTTCCAAGAATTCCTCATTTTATTCACCTCTGAATTCAGGAAACCATAATGAGATTTGATTTTCTCAATCTCTTCAATTGTTTTGACAAATATGGAGGCATCCTCTGATTTAACAATTCCTTTTATTCTCAGTGACAATTTGGCTTCCAATTCCTTAACCATATTTGTTTGTCCTTTAACTGGGTTGGGCTGACAAAACCTCTTGGGAGTAATTCAAAAACTTGATCAGTGTACTCTTTCCTGTACAAGTTGATCTTTCTATCTGCATTATCTACTCCTTCTGCCAACTTTACTAAATCCTTTGTCACATCATTTGTAGATTTAATAATAGGGTCAGCCCCTGCTTCATCATAGGATACACAAATTAGTTCTATATGCTGCTCTCTGGATCTCCATTTATCAAAAATAGGCATTAATACAGCCTTGTCCCCATTTAACTCATTCCACATTTCCAAAATCTTACTGATGTTGTTATACATTAGTGAAGACCCTATAGTGTCAGCAAAACTTAAAATTGTATCCTTTACTCTCTCTTCATATTTCTTTGCATATATAGCCTGAGCCTATTTTAAATTCTCCAATTCATGAGGAGTGATCTCAATCAATTCAGAAATAGAAGGTGTTGGAGATGGTGGGAACTCAATAATGGGGCTGGTAGGTGGAGGTCTTGTAGGAGAAGAGGAGATCATCAATGTTGAGGACTCACCTTGATGGTATTGTCATGCCAACTGGCTTTGTAGCTTGGCAATGATGCTATCTTTACCCCTTACCTCTTCTTTGGCACTGTTGTACGCTTTCAAAATTGTCTCCAACTTAACTTGGAGAACTGCCTTTTCCTTAGCCTCTCTTTCTGCTAGTACAACATTAAACTTTTCAGTCTCTAGTACAATGCTAGCAACTTCCACTACCCCAGTGCTTTACACCCTTTTCACTATCATTGCTCCAAGGTAACTTGACCCTAGGGTGTCCTTATTCCTCTTATTTTCATCTCTTTTAAGAGACCACATGACTAGTGCAACATTATCTTTGTTGAAAGTGACTCCCTCCATATGTTTGATCTCTTTTCTTACTGCCTCTAAAACCAAGGCATCTGCTATGTCCCATTCGGGGAGAATGAGTACCCCGGCCTGTGCTACCATGTCTCTTCCCTATTCAGGGGTGATAGTCTTAAACTCATCAACCATTTCTTTCTTTATATCTTCTTCCACCACAGCTAGATCCTTATGGGGCTGCTCACCTTTCCTCTTTTGACACCTAGCATTAAATTTATCAATGTTCTACTTCCAAACAAATTGCATGAAAGCTCCTAATGTGACAAAATTATTGTTAGCTAAGAAATCATCACTGGCTTGTTTGATCTTAGGATCCCACTCCTGGCCTTTGAACTCATTAGTAGTAATGTTCATCTCAGCAGTAAGGGGCTCTTCTGGCATTCCCTCTTTTACTTCTTCATATGTGTATGCTATTTCTCCAAGACTGTCGAACCATAACAGTTTCTCAGCTGCTGCCTGTTCATCTCCTATATGAATAGGGGATTGAAATGGGGAGTACAAAGGCTCATCAGAATGTACTTTCTTTCCCACTCTTTGTTTCTTTGGGCTATCTTGGATGTCAATGACATCCTGTACCTTCCTCTTCCCTTTTGAGGGAGAAGGCTCCCCTATTGTTGGCATCGACACACTGTAGCTGGACTTCTTATGCAACATGTAATCACTAGGAGGGATTACTCTGGTAGATGTAGACCTATTAAGAACCATTCTTTCTTTCTCAGGGTTGTTCTTAATTACAACCTCCCTCTTTTCTTTCAATGTTTGCATCACATCCTCAAAACAAAGAATTAAGAACATATAATGAGTTGGTATATTTGCCTCAACATCTTCTCCTAAATATGGCAGAGTGACCAGTACAATCCTCCTAAGGGTAAACAAATTTATAGAAAAAGGCTCCTCAATGTTAGGTCCTACAACTGTTAACCTGCCTATCTTCACAAAGAATTCTTTGAGAGGTTCATTTCTAAGGTGATTCCTCTGCACACTATAAACCTGATCTAGTGATTTAAAGTTAATACCTTTTCTAAGGTGATTCCTCTGCACACTATAAACCTGATCTAGTGATTTCTAAAAAATTGGTAAACTCACTAAGCCCAAAAGCATTTCTGAACTCATTATTTATTTCAATGTGGGTTTTCCCACTTATATCTTTAACACTTCTTGTGATTGGGTCATAGTTGTATGCAACCTGAGTTAGGAGATCCACATCCATGAATACTCTAGGGAGCGCCAATTAGCCTACATCTAGCTCCTAGATACTATTCATTGGGGCTGGGGAGTTTCTCATACCAAATCCAACTTTAAATAATGCCAACCCAGACAACCCAATCTGAGGGTCTCTTAGCCAATTGCCTTTGTCATACAATCCCTCTCCTATTTTTAGGCAAGGAGCTCTTGGAAAAAGTTCTTTTACCTTTGCTGCCACATTAGTTGACATTGTCAATTGTTCTAGGAAATCATCACAGATAGCCCTCTCTTGGTAATTAACCTTTCCTGATAATTCTCTTTTAGGTGTCATCTTAAAAACTATGCAAGTAATTTAACTACTACCCCCAACTATTCTGTAATAAATCAAAACCTCCCCTAAAACACACTATCAAATAATTGCCAAACAGGAGTACAAGAGAACCTATTATTTGCTTGAAGAAATCTGCTCTGCAACTGAAGAAATTTTCTCTGCAAGTGGAGAAATTTTCTCTGCAACTACTTCTTTGCAACAACTTTTCACAATGATGCCTTCATTCAATTGATCTGAGATCATATACGGTAGTCAGGATCTTAACTGCAACATTGATACTGCATGCTTCGGTCTTCCTTTTCTCTGCAACTACTTCTTTGCAACAACTTTTCACAATGATGCCTGTATATTTTCTTTTCGCCCTTTTTCCATTTTGCAGAGCACAACATCCTAGAAATTTTTCCAAACGAAATCACACCAGTCGTCCAATCAGATGAGACTTGATCAGTCTTTACACTATTTTAACCTCTTTTCCTTTGCATCGAGCCCTACCTCCTTTTCACCATTTCGCAAGCTTTATCCTTCGATCCCTTTCCTTTTGTGAAGCTACACCAAGCATTAGATGAAATTCTCACCACCCAACCTTTAACTCCTACCGGGACCATCAACCTTTTCACTAACCATGCCTCATCCTAATAGCTAATGGTTTTTTGCTATTTCATAGAGGTTAATCCGCTTGCATCTTTGAGCCATGAAACAACGAGAAGCATTGGATCAATCTTGAGATGACCATATTTTAAGTGAGACGTTTATCCAAACATTGTTTACCCCACTTATTTACCGGTGAACAAATGCCACATGACACTCGGCCATTAGCCTTGGAAAACTCTTCTGGTTTAGTTCAGAGTCAACCATGTGTCTTACTTCTTGCATAACCACCGGTTATACCTTGGCAGGCCCTTAATCACCTTTTGAACTATGTGTCAATCGACACATCATCATCAAGCTTTACAAGAAGTAACAGCTATCACTCCATGTCATGCCAAGAAGAACCTCTTTTTCTCTTTCGCCATTTTGTAGGGCTTAATCCTCATCTGATTTGCAGCCATGAAATGACGAGAACCCTTGGATCAAAACAAAGTTGATCCTATTTTACCTTTATGCTTTACCTGTTCTTCGGGCCCACTAGCTCTTTCACCATTTCGCAGGCTTTAAAACACAAGCATCTTACCTTTGTGAACACACGCAGACCATTAGATTATATCAAACTTGTTTGATGCTTAACAACCTACTTGAATCCAGCAGACATGGGTCATCTGACTCAACTTTATCCACCCGTGTCTAGTCATTTCCGAACTGACATGTCAACTTTTTATTTGCTGAGAGAAAACATTGGGATCCACCTCATCCTTGCCACCTGTATCTGCCAAGTCACTTCTTATCCCATAGCATGACTCATCTTCTTGGACCCACCCATTAGTCCTTAGATCCAATTCATTGACCACTTTGATTTTTGGCCACGTGTCATTATCTTATTTGCCATCTCAACCAGCTCTTGCTTGAAGTGCCATGTCATTTCGTTGTTTCATGAAAGCTATCTTTCAAGCATCTTTCTCCTGCGAAATTGCGCTAGCCGTTAGATCTTTGAGAACCTACGCATCTGTTATGCTTCCTATAAACCTCTTTTGCCTGGGCCAAAAAACCTTTCATTGTTTCGCAGAGCATAATATGTGAGCATCTATCAGCCACGAAACAATGTGAGCTGTTGATTTATTTTGAACTTGATCGCCTTTTAGCTGTGGAAAAGTCTTCACCGCTGGGTCCCACCAAACCCTTTCGCCATTTCATGAAAGGTAATTTATTCGCTCGTTTCGGCTGTGAATCAATGCTAGCCATTAGATCTTGAGTGAGATGGAGTCTCATTAAACTAGATCCAATACACATAGCCGAACATGCTTTTTCCTTTTGCTATTTCACATAGCTTAACACACTTGCAATTTCGCCTAGCGAAATAGCGAAATTCGTGGATTCATCTGAAAGTTGCATGACACTTACTGGACCTGACAACATTAGAAGAAAAAAGGCATAAGGCATAGATTTTTCACAATTATTTAACGACCGCCTAGGAAAATAACAAGGAGGGACACTTCACATGACCCCAGTACCCATTACTTAAGTGAATAAAGTAACACAAGAATAGAAACCAAAGGGTTTTGATCAAACATTTCAGTGATTTAAAACTAAAACCCTTAACCCTTAAAGACCTAAAATAGATTTGAAGCAGTTAATAGAAAACCTAACTCAAAATTTAAAAAACCTAGCCAATCATGGGAAAAGAAAACCCATTTCTTAAACACTGATAACATCGGCTCTGACTGGGGATGGTTGATCGCAAGGCCAACACAAGAAACTCAGGAAACTCTGGAGAAACAGACCAAAACACAGACCCAAATGAAAACAATAGGAAGCAAACAAAACAAAATATATACAAACAAAGGACCTACTATGCATGGACTTCAAGAGAAATAATGTTTCAGGAATTGTCCATGCACTGGAAATTCCTATACTTCATCATTCATATTTTTCATAAAATAAGAATCCTTTCCATTTAAATCATAGACCACAAAAGGGCCCATCCATAATGATTCAAATTTCTTATGTTTTCCCTTGTCCTGTCCTCTTGCATTCCATTGAAGAACAATATCATCAATTTGAAACTTCCTTAATGATGTCCTTTTATCAAAAAGGTACTTGGACTACAATTGGATCTTCAAATTTCTCTTATGAGCTAGAGTTCTGATCTCTTCCACTTCCACTATCTGAATTATTCGGTTTTCCATAGGTTCAGATAGCTCCATGTCTTCAGCTTGCAGGAATTTATAAATTGGATGAAGATTGTTTATTGGCAGTCTAGCTTGTGTACCATAAACTAGTTCAAAAGGTGACATCCCAATGGCCTTCTTGATTGTTACTCTATCAGCCCACAAGGCTAATTTCAACTTTTGATCCCAAGACCTCTTGTTCTCTTCCAGGATTTTCTTGATGATGTTCAAGAGGCTTTTATTACTAGATTCAGCTTGTCCATTTCCCTGAGGATGATAGGGTGAAGAGTAAGATATGATTATTCCATGACTAGTACAAAATCCAACAAACTCTTCTGACCTGAAACTCATGGCATTGTCCATTACTAATTTTGCAGGTACTCCAAATCTAGTTATAACATTGTCCATCAGGAAGTCAATGACAACTTTACTTGTAGCTCTTCTTGTGGGAATAGCATCAATCCATTTAGTAAAATAGTCAGTGGCTACTATGATCCATCTATGACCTCTTCCCGATCTCTCAACAAACTCTCCAATAAAATCAATGCCCCATTGGACAAAAGGGGCTTCCACTATGATTGGATTTAGGGGTAAAGCTCCTTCATACTTCAATTTGGATGAATTTTTTTGACATGGGTCACATTTTCGGACATGTTCATGAGCATCCTTGAATAAGGTAGGCCAATAGTACCCAACCTAGATTATCTTACCAGCAGTTGTCTTAGCAGAGTAATGGCCTCCACATACTCCATCATGCATTTCAATCAACACCCTTTTAGCCTGGAATTCATCCAAACACATTAACAGTTCTCCATCTCTTTTTCTCCAAAACAGATCACCTTGAATGAGGACATATTTTTGTAACTTGAGTTTCAGAGTCCTTCTCTGATTATGTGTCATTCCTTCTACAAATGTAGCATCTCTTAAAAATTGGACTACCTCTGAGTACCAAGGTTGCCTTTCAATACTAGTGACTGAAGTACTTTTGATTTCAACATTATGTATCTCAACATTCAGAAGATTTTATTCAGTCATGAGCTTGGCCAGACCTAAGCCTCTCACCAATTTGGTGATCTTTGTTTCCAAGTCAAATTCTTGGATTCTATTGATCCATCTACACCTTTTTCCTATAACCTCAGATTGGGACAAAATATCCTTAACTGCAGCATGTGGAACATAAGCAATGATTTTTGCATTCACAAGGTATGGCCTGAAAGCTTTGACAACTTTAACTAAAGCATAAGCCTATTTCTCCATGGTTTCATACTTTAATTCTACTGCTTGCAAAGACTTTCTATAGAAAGCTATGGGATGTTCATATCCCTCATTATCTTTTTGTAACAACATTGCAGCTACTGTATGATATGAAGCAAAAGAGAACAGAGAAAAGGGCTTATTGTAATCAGGATATTTCAATACTAGTGCTTCCTGAATGGCATTTTTAATTTCAGCAAAATCCTTTGAGGCTTCTTATCCCAATAAAACTTGGTATGCTTCTTGAGAAACTTGACAATGGGCTTCACTATCTCTGCAAAGTTTGCAATGAATCTTCTGACAAAGTTGACCTCACCCAAAAAAGATTGAATACCTTTAACATTCTTTGGTTCAGGCACTTTGTTTATTGCTTCAATTCTTTCAGGGTCTATTCTTACCCCTTCCTTGGAAACAATATGCCCCAATAATTTTCCTTCAGTGACCCCAAAATGACACTTCTTGGGATTTAATGACACACCAAATTCCAAAGCTTTATTGAACACCTTTTCCAAATATCCACAATGGTCATCGGCCCTTTTAGAGAAGCAAGTTAAATCATCTTGATAAACCACCATGATGATATTGATGAATTCTTTGAAGGCTATATCCATAGCTCTCTGAAATGTAGCTCCAACATTTTTTAATCCAAATGGCATTCTTACATATACATATGTTCCCCATAGAGTAGTGAAAGCAGTTTTGAACTGTTCAGATTCTCTCACTAACACTTGATTGTATCCTGAAAAACCATCCATCATGGACAAAACATCACAACATGTTACTCTCTGCAACATAGCTTCCATATTGGGGGAAGAGTAGTTGTCTTTTAAAGAAGCAACATTCAAATTTCTAAAATCCACACACAATCTGATGCCTCCATTTTTCTTTCTTACTGGGACCAAATTGGAGAGCCATGAGGAATGTCTTATAGGTTTGATAATCCCCCCTTCTCTTAACTTAGTCAATTCTTATTGCATCTTAGTTTCCAATAGGGGATTAATAGGTCTCTTCTTTTGTCTGAAAGGCTTAGCATCTGGAAGTAAAGGAACTTCATGCTGAAAAAGGTCTTGTCTATATGCCTTTAGGTCTTCATAAGACCAAGCAAAAACATGTTTATATCTTTTCAATAAATTAATAAGATTAGTTCTGACATGAGGGGGTAATTTCTTCCCAATGTATACTAACTTAGGGGATGATTCAGTCCCCAGGTTTACCTCCTCCAACTCTTCTAACTTGGTGGTAGATTGCTGATGTAAGTGACTGTCATTGTAACTGAACATGCTCTCTAGCTCTACCAACCCCTTAGGTATCTCATTTGTTTCCAGTTGGACCAAGTCATTTCCAAACACTATTTCCTTATTGTCAACCACCTCCACCAATGCATTGCAATCAATCTTTTGTCCATCATAATCATCAACACATTGAATGAACCTAAGAATATCTTCATCATCAGCAAAAACTTGCCAATTATACACATTATTAGGGATGGCAGGCCTAGATTTTATTTCCACAGTGGAGATGTTGGTTAATGTTGAATCATCATTTTTCAATGCAACATTAGCTAGAAAGTCTGCCATAATATTCTTTGATCTCTCTATCCAATTAATAGAAAATGCACTAAAATGCTCAATGACATCCCAAACTACATGTTTATACCTCTTTAATCTATCATTTTTGGATGCATATTTGGATCTTACCTGAGAGACAACCAATTCTGAGTCCCCTAAAACTTTCAACAGCTGGATTCCATGCCTTTTTGCAACTTCAAGTCCCAATAACAGGGCTTCATATTCTGTAGTATTATTTGTGCACTGGAAAGCCAATAAAAAAGAATACTTAAAGGTTATACCTGATGGAGATACAAAAAGAACCCCTACTCCAGATCCTTCTTTGGTGCAAGCTCCATCAAAATACATCTACCATAAACCATGCTATTGTGATTCCTGTTCGACTACAATGGGGTCAGTATTCTTCAACTGAGGTAAAATTGGTTGTAGTCTAAAATTATCAAGATCCACATCAGTCATACAATTGAGCATACTAGGATCTACATTTTCAATTACCCTAGGAGCACATGGTTCTCTATACAACTTGACCTGATTCCCATTGATTGGAATGGTGGCATAAGATAAATCCAGTTGGACATTTCCTCCTACTGCTACTGCCCACTGCCTAGACAACAACATACCATAATGGGGTTTAGTGTTAGTAACAATAACGTCCATTTTGCAAGTTGCTTCAGGGAATGCTACTATTTTTAATTCAACATCTCTCATTGTACCTATCATAGGTACTTCCCTATTATCCATAGCATATAATTTTCTATATACAGTGGTTACTGATAGTCCTAATTCTTTCATAACACCATAGGGCATCACATTAGCAGCAGCTCCTGAATCTATCATGCAATTTTTTATCAGCTGGTTATTCACTACCAACGTAACATAAAAAGGATCTACCTGTGAAGGCTCTTGAGTAATAGTGGTTCCAACATAAACCTCTGGGGTTTGGAGTTCCTGATCCTTTCCATTTTTAGCTGAACCAGTGGGTAGGACTGTGTCACTGTCAGACATACTAGAAAACAAAGACAAAGTTGCATCCCTATGTTCTTTTATTTTTAGTAATTCTATTAATGGGACAGTAACTTTCATTTTTGTAAGAGCTTGAGCCATGTCAAATGTGGAACTACTGCTTAATTCAATATTAGCTCTAACTCTTTCTACCTTAAGCTGACTTACCCTTTTTGTTGTGGTAGCTCCTTGTATATCATTGGCATTTTTATCATTTGTACTCTTGGGTACATCTTTAACCTATTCCTTCTTTTCTTGACCAATTTTAGGGAAAGTAGTAGCACTACTTGTTGCCCCCTTTTGAGTAACTTCTTTTATGAACATGGAGCCAAGTTCACCCTGATCAGTGTCCTTCTTTGTGCTCCTTAGGTTGTAATTGTGTTTTTCTTTAGCAATAGCAGCTTTGGTGAGATTTTTAACTTCTTCCTCACTAGGTCTTCTAAGATGAACTTCTTCATCTTCAATTGTTACCACATTCAAGGTAGGATGCCAGTCTAGTGTTAGTTGTCCTTGAACAAACCTTTCATTATCCAACACATCACTATATTCACTTTGTACAGATTCCTCATCACTCTCTATAATAGTCTCAAACATGTTAATGTCAGGCTCAGCTTCTTGTCTCATGGACTCTTCAAGGGCTTGAGCTACTACACACTGATGAGGAGAATGTGGCTCATCACAAGCAATACACCAAGGAGTGTTTTCTATATTATGGACATTTTTCCCTTTTAAGGGATCTGGGGTATCCTGATTCTGAGCACTTTTAGGCTTCTCATTTTGGGGTTTGCCATCTTTCCAATTGGTATTATAAGGCATGTCATGTAGTCTAGGGGGTCTATCTTGCCAGTTATAATGAGGCTTATCATTTTTGTTTACCTTGGCAGTCAGATCCTTCATAGAAATGACCAGCTTTTCTATCTTGTCTTCCTCCTTAGCAGCTTTGCTAGGTTGTTGTTTTGTTTCTTGCCATAACCTACCATCTGTTCTCCTTCCTAACTTCCTAGATGCTTTTCTATTGCTTTCCACATTAATGGCAATCCTAAATGCATCCCTCAAGTTATGTGAATTTTTATCCCTTAAGCTATAGGCCATTTTAGAATCAAATGCATTATAATAGGTGTTCAAACACATGTTATCATCTAACCTCATCACCTGATATAATCTATGCATGGCCTTTTGAAATCTAGCATTGAAATCGGTGACCATTTCATTATCAAATTTTCTGATGTTATTAAATTCATTGAGCATGAAGTTCACATTTTTTTTGTCACCGTATTGTTCTTGAAAACAATTCTTAAAGTCCTCCCATGACCCAATGCTATTAACTGGAAGACCTCTGTACCAATCTCTTGCATCATCAACTAGGGACTGAACAAAAAATTTCATTATGACATCTTCATTCACTATCTCATAATCATTTATTAGGTCCCCAAAAGATTTTAAATGTTCCTCAGCACTAATTGCATTATTCTTGGCAAACTTATGGAGTTTGTCCCTTAACTCAGTAGGAACATGGTTGGGTTATCTTGGGATCCCATCAAAGAACAATTGTCTATACTGCTCTAAATTGATAGGTCTCCTTTGAAAAGGGTTAGCAACATTATTGTTTCCCATGTTCATTCTGACTTTTGGAATTGGGGACTGAGATATTTGGCTATGTTGATTGTTCATAGGGATTTGACTAACTATTGCTATATTAGTAGGCATAGTAGGCTGAGTTTTAACTAGGGGAAGGGAAATTTGTTGAGGATCAGGCTTACTAAGATCTTCTGATGGAAAAATGATAGGGGGAGCTTTTAGGTAACTAATCTTTCTTTTGACTTCATGATTAGCTGCTTCCAACTTAGCTTTCTCTAGCTCCATTTGTAGATCCTCCTTTTCCTTCCTCATTCTTTCCATCTCTCTCTCATGTGCTGATAGCCTATGAGAAATCTCCTCTGTATTTCTAGATCTAGTTCCATCATCCACCCATTTCTGTTTCCCTTTATCAACATTGTTCCTAGGAGGCTGTGAATCACTAAGTACTTCCCTGTTTGGTTGGACTACTGACCTATATGTTGGCTTAGCCTTAGGGATTAGAATTTCTCTTATTACAGGGCCTTCCTCATCACTCTTTTCTTTTTCCTTAGCCAACACTTCAAGATCAGCTATATGTCTAAGAAGCCTATCTCTCTCCATTAGTTTTGCTTTGACTTCCTTTTCCTTATTTGCTTCCTTTTGGGCTCTTAGGGAGATTAAGTGGTGAACCCTCCTATTTAAATCTTCTATTTCTTGTGACACTTTATCTTCATCAGTGAAGTTCTCCTCAGAGTCAGATATATTGACTTGATCTATATCAATCAAGTTAATATTTCCATCAATTGTTCTAGGAATAGAATGTCTGATTGCATTTGAACTAGTCCTATCTCTTGCAGACACACTAACATGAGATATATCTTGATTTAAAGCATGAGCATTGTCTATATTTCCAAACAATCCAGAATGAAAACCTAATATATCATGTTTAGATTCTCTAGAAGAAGAATTAGACTTTGCATAAACAGGTTGATTAGGTATCTTACTGGTATTATTATTCTTTTGCACCCAAGCAGCATTTGATGGTTCGTGAAGCACTGACCTCTTCTGACCTCTTCGTGACTATTCTGGCAAACCTTCTTGCAAAGTTTCACAAGGATGCTTCTTCATGAATGATCTAGTGTTTTTTCCTCCTTGCATTATGCTTGTCTTCCTTTTAGAATTTTATGTATTTCACAAGGACTGGTTCCAAGATAACAGAGTCGCCACCAACAAGACTATGGGAATTATGAAAACAAGCTTAGAATAAAAAGTTACAAAACTTCAGACCAAATCAAATATCAAAAGAAAATAGAGGGAACTTCCGAAAAGGGACCTCGAGACACCACTGATATATTCAACGAAGCACCAATCTATTCCATGAACACACAATGATTCTTCTTCATAAATCTACGTCTGGATCATTATTGTGACTCTCCCCAGCAGAGTCACCACTTTTGTTGTTCTCAAAATCTGATTCATTTTAAAATCCTTATAGTGATATGATACCTTTGTATGCAGAAGAGAGATTAAAGAGAAGGAAACTTTCAGGACAACATATGACAAGGTTTGATTAACCTTCTACACTTCAAACTTATCCAAAGTTCAGGTGGGTATACCTTTTTGAACTAAATTCACACTTTTAAAAGATAAATCCATAGTAAACCAGTCCGAAAACCAATGGATCTTATCACCTTAAAACTAACTGAAACAAAGGAATGAAACTTATACTCATGTTCAGTATTGATCTACAAGATGTATAGAAGATAACCTTAATAGATATCAGTGCCTTATCCAAGGTTACAGAGTCATCTAAGTTCAAACAATACTTCCACAATCAAACAACTCTACATATTCCATTAGTTTGGCTTCTGCAGATCCCTATATATGCCTGACACACATAAGAATTTATTCATACTAGACTAAACTGTGTTCATCAAAATTCAAAGTGTCCCACAAAGAATTTACTGGTAAAAAATGATTCCCGTGTATTTAATTCCCCTCTTGAAGAGAAAAGATAAGAAACATTTTTACTGAAAATTGCCTTGCAACCCATATTCAAAAGGAATAATCGTAGATTACTCAGAATGAAACAGTAAACATTTGCAAACATACTTGAAGACAAAACAAAGTTTAAACTCAAAACCAATGGTTTGTGTATTAATATTTCTTCTGAAAGTATTACAAAAACATTCGAATATTCTCCATCAAAACTTGAAAAAAGCTCAAATAAATTTCTGCAGTGTTTTCTTAAAATTTCTTGCAATCCTTTTTCTACTAGTCCTGGTATCCATTTATAATAATATGGATGCACACATAGCTTCGGACATTCCTAGGAGAGTTTGTTACAATCATTACTTCTTAAGAAGTTACAAAACCTTTTACAAATGCAGTTGCAAGTCTCTTTCAACATCTGTGGCTTCTTCCTCTTGTTGTTCTATTGCAACATTTTCTAACTGCTCCACATCAAGCACTACATACTTTCTTGTCCATTCCTGATACACCTCATTAGTAGGACATGAGAATTTAATTACTCTTTCTTTTGTCTTGGCTAATCTTTTCCAAGAATTCCTCATTTTATTGACCTTTGAATTCAGGAAACCATAATGAGATTTGATTTTCTCAATCTCTTCAATTGTTTTGACAAATATGGAGGCATCCTCTGATTTAACAATGCCTTTTATTCTCAGTGACAATTTGGCTTCCAATTCCTTAAGCGATATTTGTTTGTCCTTTAATTGGGTTGGCCTGACAAAACCTCCTGAGAGTGATTCAAAAACTTGATCAATGTACTCTTTCTTGTACAAGTTGATCTTTCTATTTGCATTATCTACTCCATCTGCCAACTTTACTAAATCCTTTGTCACATCATTTATAGATTTAATAATAGGGTCAGCCCCTGCTTCATCATAGGATACACAAATCAGTTCTATATCCTGCTCCCTGGATCTCCATTTATCAAAAATAGGCATTAATACAACCTTGTCCCCATTCAACTCATTCCACATTTCCAAAATCTTACTCATGTTGTTATACATTAGTGAAGACCCTATAGTGTCAGCAAAACTTAAAATTGTAGCCTTTACTCTCTCTTCATATTTCTTTGCATATATAGCCTGAGCTTGTTTTAAATTCTCCAATTCATGAGGAGTGATCTCAATCAACTGAGAACTAGAAGGTGCTAGAGATGGCGGGAACTCAATAATGGGGCTGGTAGGTGGAGGTCTTGCAGGAGAAGAGGAGATCATCAATGTTGAGGACTCACCTTGATGGTATTGTCCTACCAACTATCTTTGTAGCTTGTCGATGATGCTATCTTTACCCCTTATCTCTTCTTTGGCATTGTTGTAGGCTTTGAAAATTGTCTGCAACTTAACTTGGAGATCTACCTTTTCCTTAGCCTCTCTTTCTGCTACTACAACACTAAAATTTGCAGTCTCTAGCACAGTGCTAGCAGCTTCCACTACCCCAGTGCTCTGCACTCTTTTCACTATCATTCCTCCAAGGTAACTTGACCCTGGGGTGTCCTTATTCCTCTTTTTTTTTTATCTCTTTTAAGAGACCACATGACAAGTGCAGCATTATCTTTGCTGAAAGTGACTCCCTCCATAGGTTTAGCCTCTTTTCTTATTGCCTCTAAAACCAAGGCATCTGCTATGTCCCATTTAGGGAGAATGAGTACCCCAGCCTGTGCTACCATGTCTCTTCCTTGTTCGGGAGTGATAGTCTTAAACTCATCAACCATTTCTTGTTTTATCTCTTCTTCCACCATAGCTGGATCCTTGTGGGGCTGCTCACCTTTCCTCTTTTCACACCTAGCATTAAATTTATCAATGTTCTACTTCCAAACAAATTGCATGAAAGCTCCTGATGTGACAAAATTATTATCAGCCAAGAAATCATCATTGGCTTGCTTGATCTCAGGATCCCACTCCTAGCCTTTGAACTCATTAGTAGTAATGTTCATCTCAGCAGTAAGGGGCTCGTCTGGCATTCCCTCTTCTACTTCATCATATGTGTATGCTATCTCTCCAATACTACCTAACTGTAACAATTGCTCAGCTACTGCCTGTTCATCTCCTATATGAATAGGGGATTGAGATGGGGATTACAAAGGCTCATCATATTGTACTTCCTTTCCCACTCTTTGTTTCCTTGGGCTATCTTGGATGTCAATGACATCCTGTACCTTCCTCTTCCCTTTTGAGGTAGAAGGCTCCCCTTTTGTTGGCATCAACACACTGTAGCTAGACTTCTTATGCAACATGTAATCACCAGGAGGGATTACTCTTGTAGATGTAGACCTATTTAGAACCATTATTGCTTTCTTAGGTTTGTTCTTAATTGCAACCTCCCTCTTTTCTTTCAATGTTTGCATCACATCCTCAAAACAAAGAATTAAGAACTTTATCTTCTCTTCAAAGGGGTGAAAGCTAGACAAAGGGTCATAGCTAGTGTCAAATTGGTGCACAAAGTCTAAAGCCTTTTTGTAGGCCACCCACTTTTCCTTCCTCAGCTCTTGCTCATCTAAATAAAACTCATTCCTAATGAGGTCTTCAGGAAATTAGAATTGGTGGGGTCTACGTCTGCATATTGCCCTTTTTCTGAACATGTCGTTGAAGAAATCTTCAGGGTCAACACATCGGGATACTACAATTGACAAATGTTACAGTTGAAGGAAATCTTCAAAACACTTCCAACCTCCTTTAATTATCACATATTGATGTGCTATGGTAACTGTAGGGAAAATGGTACCTCTGCCTATTAACTCTGCCTCTTCCACCCTACCAATTTGTCTGAGGATCTCTTTAATTCCCACTTTAAGAGGGACTTAATAGGGAAACAAGAATGAAGTACCTTTGAAACCATATACTCTGAAAACTGTGGAGACAGGGTATAAGTAGATATCACCCCAATTGTGGACAATTTTAACATTCTCAGCAAACTCTTTTGGCCTAATGAATTCCAAAAGAACCTTAGGGACTCTTGGATTCTCTGAATAGATAAGAGTCCTAATCTTAGATGCAAAACATTTTTCAAACTTCAAGAAGCTTGCATCTTCTATATCCCATGATAGCACTGTACTCCATAACTACATTGGTATCTTCTCTCCATCTTTCTCTTTCACAATATCCATTCCACTTGCAAAATAGTCACCTCCCTTGAACAGAAATAAATGCATAAGGAGGGAGTACCATCCAAAAGGCCTATCCACTTTCCCATTCTTTATTCTTATCAATCCTTCATGGATGGGATCAGTGATATAGGAAGCATAGTCAAAAGTCACTGCCAAAGAAGGGTTCAAAATTTGAGCAATCATTAACATATAATGAGTTGGCATATTTGCCTCAGCATCTTCTCCTAAAATATGGCAGAGTGACCAGTACAATCCTTTGGCCCTAAGGGTAAACAGATTTAAAGAAAAAGGCTCCTCAGTGTTAGGTCCTACAACTGTCAACCTGCCTATCTTCACAAAGAATTTTTTGAGAGGCCCATTTCTAAGGTGACTCCTCTGCACACTGTAAACCTAAGCTAGTGATTTAAAGTTAATAGGCTTTAAAAAATTGGTAAACTCACTAAGCCCAAAAGCATTTCTAAACTCCTCATTATTTATTTCAATGAGGGTTTTCCCACTTATATCCTTAACACTTCTTGTGATTGGGTCATAGTTGTGTGCAACCTGAGTTAGGAGATCCACATCTATGAATAGTCCAGGGACCACCAATTTGCCTACATCTAGCTCCTAGATACTATTCATTGGGGCTGGGGAGTTTCTCATACCAAATCCAACTTTAAATAATCCCAACCTAGACAACCCAATCTAAGGGTCTCTTAGCCAGTTGCCTTTGTCATACAATCCCTCTCCTATTTTTAGGTGAGGAGCTCTTGGCACTAGTTCTTTTACCTTTGCTGCCACATTAGTTGACATTGTCAACAGTTCTAGGAAATCATCACAAATAGCCCTCTCCTGGTAATTAACCTTTCCTGATAATTCTCTTTTAGGTGCCATCTTAAAAACTATGCAAGTAATTTAACTACTACCCCCAACTATTCTGTAATAAATCAAAACCTCAACTAAAGCACACTATCAAGTAATTGCCAAATAGGAGTACAAGGGAACCTATTTTTTTCTTAAAGAAATCCACTCTGCAACTAAAGAAATTTACTCTGCAAGTGGAGAAATTTGCTCTGCAACTGCTTCTCTACAACAACTTTTCACAATGATGCCTTCATTCAAATGATCCAAGATCATATATAGTAGTTGGGCTCTTAACTGTTACATTGATACCGCATGCTTCGACTGTCCTTTCAGAATTGAAATCATAGAAGAATTCAAAAATTTTGCTCCAACGGGTCACAACATGCATGTATATTTTATTTTCACCCTTTCACCATTTCACAGAGCATAACATGCTAGCAATTTCGCCAAAAAAAATCACGCCAGCCGTCCGATCAGATGAGACTTGATCGGTCTTTACACTATTTTAACCTCTTTGCCTTTGCATCGGGCCCTGCCTCCTTTTCACCATTTCACAAGCTTTATCTCATGAGCACTTTCCTTTCGTGAAGCTACGCCAAGCATTAGATGGAATTCTAACCGCTCGGCCTTTCACTCCTACCAGGCCCGTCAACCTTTTCACTAACCGTGCCTCATCCTGATGGCTACCAGTTTTTTTCTATTTCACAGAGGTTAATCCGCTTGCATCTTCGGGCCATGAAACAACGAGAAGTGTTGGATCTATTGTCTTCAAAATCTGATTCCCTTTAACATCCTCAAATTAATATGGTTTAAAGCTTGGTGCAGAAGAGATATCAAAGATAAGGAAATTCTCAAGATAATATATGACAAGGTTTGATTAGACCTTCTACACTTCGGGCTTACTCAGAGCCCAGGTGGGTATACCTTTGTGAATTTAAATTCGCGCTTTTAAACATAAACCCACAGCAAACCAGTCCAGAAAACCAGTGGGTCTATTCACCTTGAAATCAACTGAAAACAAAGAATGAAAATTGTACTTATGTTCAGCATTTTTGATCAACAAAAGTATGCAATAAACAACTTCAATTTAATACCAGTGCCTTATCCAAGGTCACAGAGTCATCTAAACTCAAATAAGAATCCTCAAACAAAACATCTTTATGCTTCCCGTCAACTTGGTTTCTATCAATCCTTATATATGCCCGACACCTAAAAGAACTCAAGCGTTATAAACCAAGCTATGGTCATCAGAATTCAAAGTTCATTCCAGAGAGTTTGCTAGTATGAGTGATCCCGGCCTATTTAATTTCCCTCCTAAAGAGAAAAGCTAACGAACACTTATACTAAAATTGCTTTGAAACTCCATTCAAACAGAACAACCCTGGATTATTCAGAATGAAAACAGTAAACAAATTTGTGAATAAACTTGAAGACAACACAGAGCTTTACTCAAAACCGATGGTCTGTATATTGATATTTAGTTCCAAAAGTATTATAAGAAATTTTGATTCTCCATTAAACTTAGAAAAACTCAGATAAATTTCTGCAGCATTTTCTTACAATTTTTTGCGATCTCTTTTCCTCTAGTCTTGGTATCCATTTATAACAACATGGATGCACAAAGCTTCAGACTTCTCGAGGAGAGTTTGTCACAATTATTTCTTTCAAAATAAAGAGGTTACAAGCTTTTCGCAAAAGCAATTACAATCTCTTTTCATCCTCTGTAGTTACTTCAGCATGTTGTTCGGTTGCAACCTCTTCTGTCTTTTCAGGGGCACTCTCCAATTGTTCCGGATCCTGGGTGGCATATTTAGTTGCCCACTCACTATATATCTCTTCTATCGGCCATGAAAAATTAATCACATCATCTTTAATTTTAGTCAACCTTTTCCAAGAATTCCTCAGTTTGTTGACTTCTGAATTAAGAAAACCATAATGTGACTTAATTTTTTCTATCTCTTGTATTGTCACAACAAAGAAAGAAGTATCATCAAGATCAATGATTCCTTTAACTCTTGCTGACAATTTGGCTTCTATCTCCTTAAGCCATATCTGCTTGTCTTTCAACTGATCCTAATTAGCAAAAATTCCTGGGAGCAACTCAAAAACTTGATCAGTTTACTCCTTCTTGCACAAATTAACTTTCCTATCCACATTGTCCACCTCTGCTGCCAATTGCATTAAAACTTTAGCGACGTCAAAAGTGGATTTAATAATGGGATTTGCTCTTGCTTCATCATAGGATACACACATGAACTCTAGATCTTTCTCCCTAGGCCTCCATCTGTCAAAAATGGGTGTCAAAATGGCCTTATCTCTCCTCAACTCATTCCATATTTCCATAATTTTACTCACATTGTTATAAAGCAATGAGGCATTTACTGTATCTGTAAAACTGGAAATTGTAGCTCTTATTTTCTCCTCATATTTCTCTGCATATAAGGCCTGAGCCTGTTTCAAATTTTCTAACTCCTGGGGAGTGATTTCAATCATCTGAGAGCTGGAAGGTGCTAGAGATGGTGGTAGTTCAATGATAGGGCTAGTAGGTGGAGGTCTTGCAGGAGAAGAGGAAATCATCAGTGTTGAAGACTCACCTTGTTGGTATTGTCCCATCAACTGGCTCTACAATTTAGCAATGATGCTATCTTTACCTCTTACCTCCTTCTTGGCACTGTTATAAGCCTTTAAAACTGTTTCCAACTTAATTTGGAGGGCCTCTTTTTCTTTGGCTTCCTTCTCTACCACTGCAACACTGAATTTTGCAGTTTCTAACACAGTGCTAGCAGCCTCTACTACCCTCGTACTCTGCACTCTCTTTACCATCATTCCACCGAGGTAACTTGACCCTAGGGTGTCTTTGCCTTTCTTGCTCTCATTCCTCTTGAGAGACCACATAACTAATGTAACATTATCCTTATTGAAAGTAACCCCTTCCATGGGTTTAATTTCTTTTCTTACTACATCTAATACCACGGCATCTACAATATCCCACTCTGGTAAGATAAGCACTCCAGCTTGTGCTACCATATCTCTTCCCTACTCAGGGGTGATGGTTTTGAATTCTTCCATCATCTCCTGTTTTATTTCTTCTTCCACTGAGGCTGGATCTTTATTGGGCTGCTCAGCCTTTCTTGTCTCACATCTAGCATTATATCTATCTATATGCTGTTTCCAAATGAATTGCATAAATGCTTCCGATGTGACAAAATTGTCATCAGCTAGAAAGGCACTACTTACCTTTTTTTATCTCAGGATCCCATTCCTGGCCTTTAAGTTTAGTGGAGGTGATATCCATTTCAGCATCAATGGGTTCTTTTGGCATCCCTTCCTCCACTTCATTATAGGTGTATGCAATTTCCCCTAAACTACCCAATTGCAAGAGGTGTTCAGCTGTTTCTTGTTCATCTCCTATATGGATAGGGGATTGGGATGGGGAATACAAAGGTGTATCTGATTGCACTTCCTTCCCCACCCTTTGCCTCTTTGGACTGTCTTGGATGTCAATGACATCTTGTATCTTCCTCTTTCCTTTGGATGTAGAGGGCTCCCCTGTTGTAGACACCAGCACACTGTAACCTGATTTCTTATGCAATGTATAATCACCAGGAGGAATTGCTTTGCTGGAAGCTGACCTGCTTAGGATCATTCTGGCTTTTTCAGGGTTTCTCATAATCACAGATTCCCTCTTCTCCTTCAATGTTTGCATCACATCCTCAAAGCAAACAATCAAAAACTTTATTTTCTCTTCTAGTGGGAAGAAGCTAGACAATGGGTCATAGCTAGCATCAAACTGATGCACAAAATCCAAGGCTTTCTTATAAGCCACCCACTTTTCTTTTCTTAGCTCCTGCTCATCTAGATCAAACTCATTTCGGATGAGGTCTTCAGGAAACTAGAATTGATGAGGTCTACCTCTGCATGCTACCTTCTTTCTAAACACACCGTTGAAGAATTCCTCTGGATCAGTACACTTGGACACTATAGTGGACAAATGATAAGGTTTGAGGAAATCCTCAAAGCAGTTCCAGCCTCCCTTTACCTCTGCCTGTCAACTCTGCTTCTTGTAGGCCACCAATTTGCCTAAGGATATCCGTTATTCCCACTTTGAGAGGGACCTGGTAAGGTAACAAAAATGGAGTGCCCCTGAAACCAAAAACTCTGAAAACTGTGGAGACTGGATATAAATAAATGTCACCCTAGTTATGAACAATTTTTATATTCTCTGCGAATTCTTTTGGTCTTATGAATTCCAGAAGAACCTTGGAGATGCTTGGGTTATCAGAGCAGAGGAGAGTCCTTATTTTGTATGCAAAATATTTATCAAACTTCAAAAAACTAGCATCCTCTCTGTCCCATGACAACACAGTACTCCATAATTGTACTGGCATTTTTTCTCCTTCCTTCTCCTTAACCAGGTCTAGTCCACTGGCAAAATAATCACCACCTTTAAAGAGAAAAAGGTGCATTAGGAGTGAATACCATCCGAAAGGTTTGTCTACCTTTCCATTCTTTATTCCTATCAACCCTCCATGGATAGCATCGGCAATGAAAGAGGCATAATCAAATGTGATAGCAAGAGAAGGATTCAAAATCTGGACAATCATTAGCAAGTAATGATTCGGCATATTTGCTTCGACATATTTTCTTTGGCATCTTCTCCTAGAACTTGACAAAGTGCCCAATACATTCCTTTAGCCCTCAGGGTAAACATACTTAATGAGAAGGGCTCTCCTATTTTCACAAAAAGTTCTTTGAGAGGCCCATTCCTGAGATGACTTCTCTGTGCACCATAAATTTGGGCTAATGATGTGAAATTTATAGGTTCTAGGAAATTTGTGAACTCATTAAGCCCAAATGTCATCCTAAACTCTTCAGCATTAATTTCAACAAGGGTTTTTCCATTTACATCCCGAATGCATCTTGTGACTGGATCATAATTTAACGCCATTTGGGTTAGCAGGTCTGTATCCATGAATACTCCTAGGACAACTAGTTTTCCAACATCCAATTCCCAGATACTGTTTTGTGGGGCAGGATAATTTCTCATTCCAAATCCCACTTTAAATAACCACAACCTAGATAGTCCAACCTATGGGTCTCTCAACCAATTGCCTTTGTCATATAATCCTTCTCCTATTTTTAGACGAGGAGCCCTGGGCACTAACTCTTTAGCCTTTGATGCCTGATTGGTTGACAATGTCAACTGTTCTAAAAAATCATCACATACACTTCTTTCTAAATAGTTAACCTTGTTGGAGAATTCCCTTTTAGGACCCATTTTGTAAATGCAAGAAATAAATGCCACTCTTAAACAACTCTACGAAGAATTAATTATCTATTTTAGAACACTGCACAAGAATTGCTACATAAAAATACAATAGAACCTGTTCTTTGCTTGAAGGAATTTGCTCTGCAACTGAACGGACTTGCTCTGTATATCAGGAAAATAACTCTGCGTCTGCTCTTCTGCAAAATCCTTTAAAAGATATCTTTACCCGATTGTTAGGAAATCAAATATTTGTACTTAGGGCCTTAACTATAACATTGATTCCGCATGCTTCAGTCGTCCCTTTGAAATTGAATTCGTACAAGAATTCATATTTTTCGCTCCAATGGGTCACAATATTCTTGCAAGTGCTTCATTTTGTTCTTTCGCAACTTCGCGAGGCATAACTATTGGGCAACTTTGTCCTGCAAAATAACGCCAACCGTTCACTCAAAAGAAACTTGATCGAGCGCGTTAGATTAACTGATGGCTTTGGCACTTTCCTAGGTCCCACTTTTCCATTGGCTACATAATACCACATGGCGGCTGATCATTGGCCTTGAAATCCCCTTCACATTCCACTTGATACTGGCCGTGTTTTTCTTTTATACTGATAGTTCCACCTTGGCGGGCCCACACTTTCTTAGACCATGTGTCATCATGACACGTGGACGGTTCTCGTTCACTCTCGCTATTTCACGGGCATAAAGAGTGAGCACCTTACCTTCGCAAAATAGCGTGGACTAGTGGATCATCTCTCAAGGTGATTGGCGTTTAATCCTCTAAAAAGGCTCTCAGGAGGGGTGGGCCCGCTGACTCGTCATAAACACCTAGCATCCAGTCACTCTCGAAGCTGACTTGTCGCTCTGTCATTGCCAAAAGAAAAACCACAGGGCCCCACTTTCATCTCAACAACTGCATCCTCCAGGTCATCATCATGACACGTGGATGATTCTCGTTCACTCTCGCTATTTCATGGGCATAAAGAGTGAGCACATTACCCTTGCGAAATAGTGCGGACCGCTGGATCATCTCTCAAGCTGATCGACATTTAATCCTTTGAAAAGGCTCTCATGAGGGGTGGGCCCGCTGACTCGTCATAAACACCTGGCATCCAATCACTCTCGGAGTTGACTTGTCGCTCTGTCATTTGCCAAAAGAAAAACCATGGGGCTCTAGGTGTTATTAACAGCTATACCCACCAGGTCATATCTACCTATGACATGACTAACCTCTGGGGCCTGCCTTTTAGCCTTTAACCCTGACCCGCTGACTGTTGTGACTTGTGCCACATGCCACCATTTTACTCGTTGTCAACAACCAGTTGGATCATCAATGTGGCATGCCATGTGGTTTTCGCTATTTCGTGGGGTATAAACTACGCGCAACTTCGCCTAGCGAAATAGCGTGAGCCGTGGATTAATCTGCGAGATGCGCACTGGTTACTGGGCCCGACAACTTTAGAAGAAAAATACACAAGGCATAAATTTTTTGATTAATCAACATAATCCGCCTAGGCAAACAATAAGGGGGAACACATCCTACAACCCCACAACCCATTACTTAAGTGAATAAAGTAATGGAAGATTAGAAACCAGAGGGTTTAAAACAAATACGATAGGATCTAAAATCAAAAACCCTTAAACCCTTAAAGGCTAGAACAAAGCTGAAGCATTTGGAATTACACCCCATTCGAAAAAAAACAACATACCATAGCCAATCATGAGAAAAGAAAAACCCAATTTTAATCAGTGATAACAGCGGCTCTGACTGGGGATGGTTGATTGCGAGATCAACACAAGAAAACTCAGAAACTCTGGAGAAATAGACCAAAACATAGACCAAAACCAGAAAAGAAGGAAAGAAAAATAAAATATGTACAAACAAAGGACCTACCATGCATGGACATTAAGAAAAATAATGCTTCAGGAATTGTCCATGCCCTAGAAATTCCTGCATTTCATCATCCATATTTTTCAAGAAATATGAATCCTTACCATTTAAGTCATAGACCACAAAAGGGCCAATCCATAGTGATTCAAATTTTTTATGCTTTCCTTTATCCTGTCCTTTTGCATTCCACTGAAGAACCATGTCATCAATTTGAAACTTCCTTAGTGATGTCCTTTTATCAAAAAGATACTTTGACTGCAACTGGATCTTCTAATTTTTCTTATGGGCAGAAGTCCTAAGCTCCTCCATTTCTACAATTTGGATCATTCAGTTTTCCATTGGTTCAGATACCTCCATGTCCTCATGCTGCAAAAACTTATACACTAGAAGTAGGTTATTTACTAGCAGTCTGGATTGGGTACCATAAACCAACTCAAAAGGTGACATTCCAATGGATTTTTTAACTGATATTCTATCTGCCCAAAGAGCTAACTTCAACTTTTGATCCCAAGATCTTTTATTTTCCTCTAGGATTTTCTTGATGATATTCAACAGGCTTTTATTGCTGGATTCTGCTTGTCCATTCTCCTGAGGGTGATAAGGTGATGAATATGACATGAGTATACTGTGATTATTGCAAAAGCCTACAAATTCTTTTGATCTGAAACACATAGCATTATCCATTACCAATTTTGCAGGTGTTTCAAATCTAGTCACAATACTATCCATCAGGAAATCAATGACAATTTTACTAGTAGCTCTTCTTGTAGGGATGGCTTCTATCCATTTGGTGAAATAATCAGTGGCCACTATGATCCATCCATGACCTCTCCCTGACTTCTCAACAATTTCTCCAATAAAATCAATCCCCACTAGACAAAAGGAGCTTCTACAAAGACTGGATTTAGGGGTAAGGCTCCTTCATACTTGAGCTTGGAGGAGAATCTTTGACATGGATCACATCTCTGAACATATGCATGGGTATCTCTAAATAAGGTGGGCCAATAATACCCAGCCCGTATTATCTTACCAGCAGTAGTCTTAGCTGAATAGTGACCTCCACATACTCCATCATGATTTTCAATCAACACCTGTTTAGCTTGAAATTCATCCAAACACATTAGTAACTCTCCATCACTTTTTCTCCAGAAAAGATCACCCTAAATGAGCACATACTTTTGGGACTTGAGTTTCAAAGTTCTTTTCTAATTGTATGTCATTTCTTCTGGGAGTATATCATCTCTCAACACTTGGATTATCTCTGTATACCAAGGTTGCCTTTCAATACTAGTGACCAAAACATCTCTAACCTCAACATTGTGTATTTCTACATTCATGAGATTTGACTCAGTCATGAGCTTAGCCAAGCCTAAACCTCTCACCAATTTGGTGATCTTTATCTCCAAGTTGAACTCCTGGATTCTATTAATCCATCTGCATCTCTTCCCAGTAACCTCAGACTAAGACAAAATATCTTTAACTGCAGCGTGTGGGACATAGGCAATAATGTTTGCATTAACTAAATATGGCCTAAAAGCCTTAACAGCTTTAACTAAGGCATAAGCTTGTTTCTCCATGGTTTCATATTTTAGTTTAGTTGCTTGCAAAGATTTACTATAGAAGGCTATGGGATGTTCATATCCTTCATTGTCCTTTTGTAATAGTACTGTAGCTACCGTGTGATATGAAGCAAAAGAAAATAGAGAAAAAAGCTTACTATAATCAGGGGATTTCAACACTGGTGCCTCCTGGATTGCCTTCTTAATATCATCAAAAGCTTTTGAAGCTTCTTGATCCCAATGAAACTTTGTGTCCTTCTTAAGCAATTTGACAATAGGCTTTACTATCTCTGCGAAGTTTGCAATGAATCTCCTGACAAAATTTACTTTACCTAAAAAGGATTGGATACCTTTCACATTTTTAGGTTCAGACACCCTATTGATTGCTTCAATTCTCTCAGGGTCTATTCTTACCCCTTCCTTGGAAACTATGTGTCCCAATAACTTTCCTTCAGTGACCCCAAAATGACATTTCTTGGGATTCAGTGATACACCAAATTCCAGGGCTTTATCAAACACCTTCTCTAGATGTCCACAATGATCATCAGCTTTCTTTGAGAAACAAGTTAGATCATCTTGGTAAACCACCATGATGATATTTATGAATTCTTTAAAAGCCACATCCATAGCTCTCTAAAATGTAGCTCCTGCATTTTTTAAACCGAATGGCATTCTCACATATGCATAGGTTCCCCATGGAGTAGTGAAAGCTATTTTAAACTATTTAGACTCTTTTACCAACACTTGATTATATCCTGAGAAACCATCCATCATGGATAAAAGATCACAACCTGTCACTCTTTGTAGCATTGCTTCCATATTTGGGGATGAGTAATTATCTTTTAGTGAAGCAACATTCAGATTCCTAAAATCTACACACAATCTGATATCTCCATTCTTCTTCCTTACTGGGACTAGATTAGAGACCCATGAAGAATGCCTTATTGGTTTGATAATCCCCCCTTCTCTCAATTTGGTCAACTCTTGTTGCATTTTAGTTTCTAATAAGGGGTTGATAGGTCTCTGTTTCTGTCTGAAAGGCTTAGCATCTGGAAGTAAAGGGACTTCATGCTGAAAAAGATCTTGTCTATACGCCTTTAGGTCTTCATAAGACCAAGCAAAGACATGCTTATACCTTTTCAATAAATTGATAAGGTTAATCCTAACGTGAGGGGGTAATTTCTTTCCAATATATACCAACTTAGGGGATAATTTTGTCCCCAGGTTTACCTCCTCTAATTCTTCCAACTTGGTGGTAGACTGCTGAAGTAAATGACTATCATTATAACTAAACATGCTTTCCAGCTCTACCAGCCCTTTAGGTATTTCATTGGTTTCCAACTGGACAACATCATTTCCAAACACTATCTCTCTATTGTCCACCACTTCCACCAGTGCATTACAATCAATCTTTTGTCCATCATAATCATCAACACATTGAATAAACCTAAGAATGTCTTCATCATCAGTAAAAACTTGCCAATTGTACACATTATCAGGAATAGCAGGCCTAGATTTTATTTCCACAGTGGAAATACCGGTCAGCGTTGCATCATCATTTTTAAAGCAACATTAGCTAGGAAATCTGCCATGATATTTTTTGTTCGCTCTATCCAATTAATAGAAAACGCATCAAAATGCTCAATAACATCCCAAACAACATGCTTATACTGCTTTAATTTATCATTTTTGGATGCATATTTAGATCTTACCTGAGAGACAACCAATTCTGAATCTCCCATCACTTTCAACAATTGGATTCCATGCCTTTTTGCAACCTCAAGTCCTAGTAGTAAGGCTTCATACTCTGCAGTATTATTTGTGCACTGGAATGCCAATAAAAATGAGTATTTAAAAGTTATACCTGACGGGGATACAAAAAGAACCCCTACTCCAGATCCTTCTTTTGAGAAAGCCCCATCAAAATACATCTGCCACAACCCATACTGTTGTGCTTGTAGCTCAACTACAATTGAGTCAGTATTCTTCAATTGAGGTGAAATTGGTTGAAGTCTAAAATTATTTAAATCTACATCAATCATACAATTAAGCATACCAGGGTCTACATTTTCAATTACCCTAGGAGCTCGTGGTTCTCTGTATAATTTAACCTGATTACCACCAACAAGAATGGTAGCATAAGATAAGTCCAATTGAACATTTCCCCCTACCGCTGCTGCCCATTATCTGGAAAGTAACATATCATAGTGGGGTTTAGTGTCAGTAACAATAACATCCATTTTGTAAGTGGCTTCAGGAAATGCTGCTATTTTTACTTCCACATCTTTCATTGTACCTATCACAAGTACTTCTCTGTTATCCATGGCATAGCATTTCCCATACACAGTGGTCACTGATAACCCTAATTCTTTCATAACACCATAAGGCATTACATTAGCAGCAGCCCCTGAATCTATCATGCAGTTTTTAATCAACCGGTTATTGACTAACAAAGTAACATAGAAAGGATCTACCTGAGAAGGCTCCTGGGTGATAGTGATTCCAACATAAACCTCTAGGGTTTGGAACTCTTGATCCTTTCCAACTTTAGCTAAACCAGTGGGTAATACTATGTCACTATCAGATATACTAGAAAATAAAGACAAAGCTGCATCTTTATGTTCTTTAATCTTTAGCAATTCTACTAATGGAACAGTGACTTTCATTTGAGTTAGAGCTTGGGCCATATCAAATGTAGAATTATTGCATTTTTCACTATTAACCTTTTGTGTTTTGAATTGACTTGCTCTTTTCACTATCTCTGCTCCTTGTACATCACCAATTTTAGTATCATTTATGTCTTTAGGTACATTTTAATTGTTTCTCCTTTCTCTTGACCGACCTCAGGAATAGTAGTAATACTACTTGATGCCCCCTTTTTTGTAACTTCCTTTACAAACATAGAACCCGGCTCACCCTGATCAGTGTCCCTCTTGGTGCTTCTCAGATTATAATTATGTTTTTCTTTAGCAATTATATCCTTAGTGAGATTTTTGACTTCTTCCTCACTAGGCCTTCTAAGATGAACCTCTTCATCTTCAATTATTACCACATTCAATGTAGGATGCCAACCTAAGGCTAACTGTCCTTGCACTAACTTTTCATTATCCAGCACATCATTGTATTCACTTTGCACAGATTCCTCATCACTTTCTATAATGGTTTCAAACATATTAATGTTAGGCTCTGCTTCTAGTCTCATAGATTCTTCCAGAGCTTGAGCCACTACACATTGATGAGGGGAATGCGGTCCATCACAAGCAATACACCAAGGGATATTTTCTATATTGTGAACAGTTTTCCCTTTCAAGGGATCTGGTGTGTCTTGACTCTGGGCAATTTTGGGCTTCTCCATTTGGGGTTTACCATCCTTCCAATTGGTATTATAGGGCATATCATGTAATCTAGGGGGTCTATCTTGCCAGTTATAGTGAGGTTTATCATTTTTGTTAACCTTGGCAGTCAAATCTTTCATGGCAATAACCTTCTCTATTTTGTCATACTCTTTAGCAACTTTGTTGGGTTGCTATTTGGTTTCTTGCCATAATCTACCATCTGTCCTCCTTCCTAATTTTCCAGATGCTTTTCTATTACTTTCTATATTTATGGCAATTCTAAAAGCATCTCTCAAATTATGGGGATTTTTATCTCTTAAGATATAAGCCATCTTGGAATCAAATGCATTTTAGTATGTGTTAAGACATATGTTATCATCAAGCCTCATCACTTGATACAATCTGTGCATGGCTTTTTGGAATCTGGCATTGAAACTAGTGACCATTTCATTTTCAGATTTTCTAATGTTATTGAACTCATTTAGCATAAAACTTACATTAGTCTTGTCACCATACCGCTCTTGAAAACAATTTTTAAAATCTTCCCATGAACCTATGCTACTTACTGGAAGACCTCTATACCAATTTCTTGCATCATCAACTAGGGATTGAACAAACAGTTTCATAATAACATCTTCATCTGCTATCTCATAATCATTTATTAAATCCCCAAAAGATTTCAAATGTTCCTTAGCACTAATTGCATTGTTCCTAGCAAATTTATGAAGTCTGTCTCTTAACTCAATGGGAACATGATTCGGATACCTTAGGATCCCATCAAAAAACAATTGCCTATATTGTTCTAGATTGATTGGCCTTCTTTGAAAAGGGGTAATAGCACTATTATTTCCCATAGTCATTTTAGCTTTTGGGATTGGAGATTGATGTGCTGGGGTGTACTGCTTATTCATAGGTAATTGGCTTACTGAGGCAATATTGGCCTCTACTGTAGGTTGAGCATTAACCTGAGGAAATGAAATGTGTTGGGGATTAGACTTGCTAAGATCTTCTGATGGGAATATAATAGGATGAGCCTTTAAGTAGTTAATTTTTCTTTTTACTTCTTGATTCGATGCTTCTAACTCAGCCTTTTCTAGTTCCATTTGGAGATCTTCTTTTTCCTTCCTCATCCTTTCCATCTCTCTCTCATGTGCTAGAATCCTATGAGAGATCTATTCTGCAGTTTTAGACTCTATACCATCATCTACCCATTTCTGTTTTCCTTTATCTAAATTGGCTTTAGGAGGCTGGGAGTCATTTAATACTTCCCTAATTGGCGAGGCTACTGACTTATAGGCTTGTCTAGTTTTAGGAATTAGGATTTCCCTAATTACAGGGCCTTCTTCATCACTTTTTTCTTTTTCCTTAGCAAGCATTTTAAGATCAGCTATCTGTCTAAGAAGCCTGTCTCTTTCCATTAATTTGGCTTTAACCTCCTTCTCCTTATTTGCCTCCTTTTGGGCCCTTAGGGAAATTAAATGATGGACTCTTTTGTTTAAATCTTCAATCTCTTGAGACACTTTATCCTCATCAGGGAAGTTTTCTTCAGAGTCTGATGCATTAAATTGATCTATGTCAATCAGACTAATGTTCCCATCAATTGTCCTAGGAACAGAGTGTCTAATTACATTTGAACTGGTTCTATCTTTTGCAGAAACACTAGCATGGGATATATCTTGATTTAAAATAGGTGCATCATCAATATTTCCAAACAATCCTGAATGAAAACCTAAAATATCATGTTTTGAATCTCTAGAAGATGAATTAGACTTTGCATAAACAGGCCGGTCAAGCATCTTACCAGTAGTATTATTTTTCTGCACCCAAGCAGCATTTGATGGCTCATGCAACATAGATCTCTTCTGGCCCCTCTGTGACTATTCTGGTAGACCTTCTTGCAAAGTTTCACGAGGATGTTTCTTCATGAATGATCTCATGTTTTTTGCTCCTTGCATTTTGCTTGTCTTCTTTTCAAAAAAATTGTACCTCACAAGGACTGGTTCAAAGTAACAGAGTCGCCACCCACAGAACTATGGGAATTATGAAAACAAGCAGTCTTACCCACAAACACAATAATTTTCTTTACAAGCCTCAACACAGATCTATGCTTATATTTTGACTGAAACTCTCCCCAACAGAGTCACCACTTTTGTTGTCTTCAAAATCTAATTCCCTTTAACATCCTCAAATTAATATGGTTTAAAGCTTGGTGCAGAAGAGATATCAAAGATAAGGAAATTCTCAAGACAACATATGACAAGGTTTGATTAGACCTTCTACACTTCGGGCTTACTCAGAGCCCAGGTGGGTATACCTTTGTGAATTTAAATTCATGCTTTTAAACATAAACCCATAGCAAACCAGTCTAGAAAACCAGTGGGTCTATTCACCTTGAAATCAATTGAAAACCAAGAATGGAAATTGTACTTATGTTCAGCATTTTTGATCAACAAAAGTATGCAATAAACATCTTCAATTTAATACCAATGCCTTATCCAAGGTCACAGAGTCATCTAAACTCAAATAAGACTCCTCAAACAAAACATCTTTATGCTTCCCATCGACTTGGTTTCTATCAATCCTTGTATATGCCCGACACCTACAAGAACTCAAGCGTTATAAACCAAGCTATGGTCATCAGAATTCAAAGTTCATTCCAGAGAGTTTGCTAGTATGAGTGATCCCCGCCTCTTTAATTTCTCTCCTAAAGAGAAAAGCTAACGAACACTTATACTAAAATTACTTTGCAACTCCATTCAAACAGAACAACCCTGGATTATTCAGAATGAAAATAGTAAACAAATTTGCGAATAAACTTGAAGACAACACAGATCTTTACTCAAAACCGATGGTCTGTATATTGATATTTAGTTCCAAAAGTATTACAAGAAATTTTGATTCTCCATTAAACTTAGAAAAGCTCAGATAAATTTCTGCAGCGTTTTCTTACAATTTTTTGCGATCTCTTTTCCTCTAGTCCTGGTATCCATTTATAACAACATGGATGCACAAAGCTTCGGACTTCTCGAGGAGAGTTTGTTACAATTATTTCTTTCAAAATAAAGAGGTTACAATCTTTTCACAAAAGCAGTTACAAGCTCTTTTCATCCTCTACAGTTACTTCAGCATGTTGTTTGGTTGCAACCTCTTCTGTCTTTTCAGGGGCACTCTCCAATTGTTCCGGATCCTGGGTGGCATATTTAGTTGCCCACTCACTATTTATCTCTTCTGTCAGCCATGAAAAATTAATCACATCATCTTTAATTTTAGTCAACCTTTTCCAAGAATTCCTCAGTTTGTTGACTTCTGAATTAAGAAAACCATAATGTGACTTAATTTTTTCTATCTCTTGTATTGTCACAACAAAGAAAAAAGTATCATCAAGATCAATGATTCCTTTAACTTTTGGTGACAATTTGGCTTCTATCTCCTTAAGCCATATCTGCTTGTCTTTCAACTGATCCTGATTAGCAAAAATTCTTGGGAGCAACTCAAAAACTTGATCAGTGTACTCCTTCTTGCACAAATTAACTTTCCTATCCACATTGTCCACCTCTGCTGCCAATCGCATTAAAACTTTAGCGACATCAGAAGTGGATTTAATAATGGGATTGGCTCTTGCTTCATCATAGGATACACACATGAACTCTAGATCTTGCTCCCTAGGCCTCCATCTGTCAAAAATGGGTGTCAAAATGGCCTTATCTCTCCTCAGCTCATTCCATATTTCCATAATTTTACTCACATTGTTATAAAGCAATGAGGCATTTACTATATCTGCAAAACTGGAAATTGTAGCTCTTATTTTCTCCTCATATTTCTCTGCATATAAGGCCTGAGCCTGTTTCAAATTTTCTAACTCCTGGGGAGTGATTTCAATCATCTGAGAGCTGGAAGGTGCTGGAGATGGTGGAAGTTCAATGATAGGGCTAGTAGGTGGAGGTCTTGTGGGAGAAGAGGAAATCATCAATGTTGAAGACTCACCTTGTTGGTATTGTCCCATCAACTGGCTCTGCAATTTAGCAATGATGCTATCTTTACCTCTTACCTCCTCCTTGGCACTGTTATAGGCCTTTAAAATTGTTTCCAAAAGAATTTGGACGGCCTCTTTTTCTTTGGCTTCCTTCTCTGCCACTGCAACACTGAATTTTATAGTTTCTAACACAGTGCTAGCAGCCTCTACTACCCCTGTACTCTGCACTCTCTTTACCATCATTCCGCCGAGGTAACTTGACCCTGGGGTGTCTTTGCCTTTCTTGCTCTCATTCCTCTTGAGAGACCACATAACTAATGCAGCATTATCCTTATTGAAAGTAACCCCTTCCATAAGTTTAGTTTCTTTTCTTACTGCATCTAATACCAGGGCATCTGCAATATCCCACTCTGGTAAGATAAGCAGTCCAACTTGTGCTACCATATCTCTTCCCTACTCAGGGGTGATGGTTTTGAATTCTTCCATCATCTCCTATTTTATTTCTTCTTCCACTGAGGCTGGATCTTTATTGGGCTGCTCAGCCTTTCTTGTCTCACATCTAGCATCATATCTATCTATATGTTGTTTCCAAATGAATTGCATAAATGCTTCCGATGTGACAAAATTGTAATCAGCTAGAAAGGCACTACTTGCCTTTTTTATCTTAGGATCCCATTCCTGGCCTTTAAGTTCAGTGGAGGTGATATCCATTTCAGCATCAATGGGTTCTTTTGGCATCCCTTCCTCCACTTCATCATAGGTGTATGCAATTTCCCCTAAACTACCCAACTGCAAGAAGTGTTCAGCTGTTGCTTGTTCATCTCCTATATGGATAGGGGATTGGGATGGGGAATGCAAAGGTGTATCTAATTGCACTTCCTTCCCCACCCTTTGCTTCTTTGGGCTGTCTTGGATGTCAATGACATCTTGTATCTTCCTCTTTCCTTTGGATGTAGAGGGCTCCCCTGTTGTAGGCACCAACACACTGTAACCTGATTTCTTATGCAGTGTGTATTCACCAGGAGGAATTGCTTTGCTGGAAGCTGACCTGCTTAGGATCATTCTAGCTTTTTTCGGGTTGCTCTTAGTCATAGCTTCCCTCTTCTCCTTGTGTGTTTGCATCACATCCTCAAAGCAAACAATCAAAAGCTTTATTTTCTCTTCTAGTGGGAAGAAGCTAGACAAAGGGTCATAGCTAGCATCAAACTGATGCGCAAAATCCAAGGCTTTCTTATAAGCCACCCACTTTTCTTTTCTTAGCTCCTATTCATCTAGATCAAACTCATTTCTGATGAGGTCTTCAGGAAACTGGAATTGATGAGGTCTACCTCTACATGCTACCTTCTTTCTAAACACACCGTTGAAGAAGTCCTTTGGATCAGTACACTTGGACACTGCAGTGGACAAATGATTAGGTTTGAGGAAATCCTCAAATCTATTCCAGCCTCCCTTTGTTATTACAAATTGGTGGGCTATGGTAGCTGCAGGGAAAATAGTCCCTTTACCTCTGCCTGTCAACTCTGCTTCTTGTAGGCCACCAATTTGCCTAAGGATCTCCGCTATTCCCACTTTGAGAGGGACCTGGTAAGGTAACAAAAATGGAGTGCCCCTGAAACCAAAAACTCTGAAAACTGTGGAGACTAGATATAAATAAATGTCACCCCAGTTATGAACAATTTTTATATTCTCTGTGAATTCTTTTGGCCCTATGAATTCCAGAAGAACCTTGGAGACTCTTGGGTTATCAGAGTAGAGGAGAGTCCTTATTTTGGATGCAAAATATTTATCAAACTTCAAAAAACTAGCATCCTCTCTGTCCCATGACAACATAGTACTCCATAATTGTACTGACATTTTTTCTCCTTCCTTCTCCTTAACCAGGTCTAGTCCACTGGCAAAATAATCACCACCTTTAAAGAGAAAAAGGTGCATTACAAGTGAATACCATCTGAAAGGTCTGTCCACCTTTCCATTCTTTATTCCTATCAACCCTCCATGGATAGCATCAGCAATGAAAGAGGCATAATCAAATGTGATAGCAAGAGAAGGATTCAAAATTTGGACAATCATTAGCAAGTAATGATTCGGCATATTTGCTTCAACATCTTCTCCTAGAACTTGACAAAGTGCCCAATACATTCCTTTAGCCCTCAGGGTAAACATACTTAATGAGAAGAGCTCTTGTGTGTTGGGTCCTACAATTGTTAACCCTCCTATTTTCACAAAAAGTTCTTTGAGAGGCCCATTCCTAAGATGACTTCTCTATGCACCATAAATTTGGGCTAATGATGTGAAATTTATAGTTTCTAGGAAGTTTGTGAACTCATTAAGCCCAAATGCCGTCCTAAACTCTTCAGCATTAATTTCAACAAGGGTTTTCCCATTTACATCCCGGATGCATCTTGTGACTGGATCATAATTTAATGCCATTTGGGTTAGCAGGTCTGTATCCATGAATACTCCTGGGACAACTAGTTTTCCAACATCCAGTTCTCAGATACTGTTTTGCGGGGCAGGAGAATTTCTCATTCCGAATCCCACTTTAAATAACCCCAACCCAGACAGTCCAACCTGTGGGTCTCTCAACCAATTGCCTTTGTCATATAATCCTTCTCCTATTTTTAGACGAGGAGCCCTGGGCACTAACTCTTTAGCCTTTGATGCCTGATTGGTTGACAATGTCAACTGTTCTAAAAAATCATCACATACACTTCTTTCTAAATAGTTAACCTTGCCAGAGAATTCCCTTTTAGGAGCCATTTTGTAAATGCAAGAAATAAATGCCACTCTTAAACAACTCTGCGAAGAATTAATTATCTATTTTAGAACACTGCACAAGAATTGCTACACAAAAATACAAGAGAACCTATTCTTTGCTTGAAGGAATTTGCTCTGCAACTGAACGGACTTGCTGTGTATATTAGGAAAATAACTCTGTGTCTGCTCTTCTGCAAAATCCTTTAAAAGATATCTTTACCCGGTTGTTAGGAAATCAAATATTTGTACTCAGGGCCTTAACTATAACATTGATTCCGCATGCTTTGGCCGTCCCTTCGAAATTGAATTCATACAAGAATTCGTATTTTTCGCTCCAACGGGTCACAATATTCCTGCAAGTGCTTCATTTTGTTCTTTCACAACTTCGTGAGGCATAACTATTGGGCAACTTAGTCCTGCAAAATAACGCCAACCGTTCAATCAAAAGAAACTTGATCAAGTGTTAGATTAACTGACGGCTTTGGCGCTTTCCTGGGTCCCGCTTTTCTATTGGCTACATAATACCACGTGGCGGCTGATCATTGGTCTTGAAATCCCCTTTGCATTCCACTTGATAATGGCTGCATTTTTCTTTTATACTGACAGTTCCACCTTGGCGGGCCCACACTTTCTTCTTAGACCACATGTCATCATGACACGTGGACGATTCTCATTCACTCTCGCTATTTCACGGGCATAAAGAGTGAGCACCTTACCTTCACAAAATAGCATGGACTGTTGGACCATCTCTCAAGGTGATCGGCGTTCAATCCTCTGAAAAGGCTCTTAGGAGGGGTGGGCCCACTGAATCGTCATAAACACCTGGCATCCAGTCACTCTCAGAGCTGACTTGTCGCTCTGTCATTTGCATAAGAAAAACCACAGGGCCCCACTTTCGTCTCAACAACTGTATCCTCTAGGTCATCATCATGACACGTGGATGGTTCTCATTCACTCTCGCTATTTCGTGGGCATAAAGAGTGAGCACATTACCCTTGCGAAATAGCACAGACTGCTGGATCATCTCTTAAGCTGATCAGCATTTAATCCTCTGAAAAGGCTCTCAGGAGGGGTGGGCCCGCTAACTTGTCATAAACACCTGGCATCTAGTCACTCTCAGAGCTGACTTGTCACTCTGTCATTTGCCAAAAGAAAAACCACGGGGCTCTAGGTGTTATTAATAGTTGTACCCGCCAAGTCATATCTACCTGCGACATGACTCACCTCTAGGGCCCGCCTTTTAGCTTTTAACCCTGACCCGCTGACTGTTGTGACTTGTGCCACGTGCCACCATTTTACTCACTGTCAACAACCAGCTAGATCATCAATGTGGCATGCCTTGTGGTTTTGCTATTTCACGGGGTATAAACTACACGCAACTTCGCCTAGCGAAATAGCGTGAGCCGTGGATTAATCTGCGAGATGCGCATTGGTTACTGGGCCCGACAACTTTAGAAGAAAAATACATAAGGCATAAATTTTTTGATTAATCAACATAATCCGCCTAGGCAAACAACAAGGGGGAACACATCCTACAACCCCACAACCCATTACTTAAGTGAATAAAGTAATGGAAGACTAGAAACCAGAGGGTTTAAAACAAATAGGATAGGATCTAAAATAAAAAACCCTTAAACCCTTAAAGGCTAGAACAAAGCTGAAGCATTTGGAATTACACCCCATTCAAAAAAAAACAACATACCATAGCCAATCATGAGAAAAGAAAAACCCAATTTTAATTAGTGATAACAGGATCAATCTTGAGAGGACCATCTTTTAAGTGACACCTTTATCTGGACATTGTTTACCCCACTTATTTACCAATTAATAAATGCCACATGGCACTCGACCATTAGCCCTGGAAAAATATTTGGGTTTACTTCCTACATAATCGCCAGTTATACCTTGGCGGGCCCTTAATCACCTTTTGAACTACATGTCAATCGACACATCATCATCAAGCTTTACTAGAAGTAACAGCTATCACTCCACATCATGCCGAGAAGAACCTCTTTTTCTCTTTCACCATTTCATAGGCCTTAATCCTCATCTGATTTGCGGCCACGAAACAACGAGAACCCTTGGATCAAAATAGAGTTGATCCTCTTTTACCTTTATGCTTTACCTGTTCTTCGGGCCCACTAGCTCTTTCACCATTTTGCAGGCTTTAAGACACAAGCATCTTACCTTCGCAAACACACGTAGACCGTTAGATTATATCAAACTTGTTTGATGCTTAACAATCTACTTGAATCCAATAGATGTGGGTCGTCTAACTTAGCTTTATCCACCCGGTGTCTTGTCATTTCCGAACTGACATGTCAACTTTTTATTCGCTAAGAGAAAACATTGGGATCCACCTCATCCTTGCCATCTGTATCTGCCAGGTCACTTCTTATCCCGCAACATGACTCATCTTCTTGGACCCACCTGTTAGTCCTTAGATCCAATTCGCTAACCACTTTGATTTTTGGCCACGTGTCATTATCTTATTTGCCATCTCAACTAGCTGGACTGCTTGCTTGAAACACCATGTCATTTCACTGTTTCATGAAAGCTATCTTTTGAGCATCTTTCTCCTGTGAAACTGCGCTAGACGTTAGATCTTTGAGAACCTGGACATCTGTTATGCTTCTTATAAACCTCTTTTGTCCTAGCCAAAAAACCTTTCACTGTTTCATAGAGCATAATATGTGAGCATCTATCAGCCACAAAACAACACGAGTCGTTGATTTCTTTTGAACTTGATTGCCTTTTAGTCATGGAAAAGTCTTCACTGCTAGGTCCCGCCAAACCCTTTTGCCATTTCACGAAAGGTAATTTATTCTCTCGTTTCGGCTGCAAATCAATGCCAGCCATTAGATCTTGAGCGAGATGGAGTCTCGTTAAACTAGATCCAATGCACATAGCCGAACATGCTTTTTCCTTTCGCTATTTCACATAGCTTAACACACTCACAACTTTGCCTAACGAAATAGCGAAAGTTGTGGATTCATTTGCATGACACTTACTGGACCTGACAACATTAGAAGGAAAAAGGCATAAGGCGTAGATTTTTCATAATTATTTAATGACCGCCTAGGCAAATAACAGAGGGGGACACTTCACACGACCCCAAGACCCATTACTTAAGTGAATAAAGTAATGTAGGAATAGAAACCAGAGGGTTTTGATCAAACATTTGAGCGATTTAAAACTAAAACCCTTAACCCTTAAAGACCTAAAACAGATTTGAAGCAGTTAATAGCAAACCTGACTCAAAATTTCAAAAACCTAGCCAATCATGGGAAAAGAAAACCCATTTCTTAAACACTGATAACAGGAAGGGTGATCCTAGAGATCATATCTGAGAATTGTTTATGACATGTATAGAAGTTGCCTCAGAAGATACTTATTTAATGAGACTATTTCCTAAAAGTCAGGGAGATCTAGCTTTAGAGTGGTTTTCACGTTTACCACCAACCATCACATCATGGGGAGAATTATCTTTACAATTTATTGCAAACTTCTTACACAACATTGACACCTCGGTTACTTTGATGGACTTGTGTGTAGCTAAACAATATGAGAATGAAACATTTGCATCCTTCATACAATGATGGAGGGCTCTCTATAGGAGGTGCAAGATAGTTATCCCAGAAACATAACAAGTAGACATGTTCATAGAAAACTTGATTCCTAAGATTAAATATCCAATACAAATGCAATGTTTAACCACATTCAAACAAATCATGGAAAAGGCTCTCAAATGTGAGAAGGGACTAGTAGAACAAGGTCTTATTAAGTATGGCAACACCAACAATAATGACAAATCTAATTTTTGGTTGAAAAACAAAACTGTGACCAATGATGGTATTGTAGACGCCAGAACGATAAACATAACTCAACCCGTTTTATCTTTGGGAATGATTAAGTCATCTAATCCACATATAGGGAATAACACAACCTTAGTAAATGTAAATGCTACACAAAACATGAACACAAGATACCCCAGGGTAAATGCTCCAAGGAGAAATTATACACCCCTAGGAGAACCTATTGAGTCAGCACTCAAAAAGTTAATACAGACAAACATGATCACTTTACTTGAAGTAAGAGTGTATGAACCAGGTCCTTTCAAACCCACATGGTGGAATGATAATGATTTCTATGATTATCATTGGACTAAAGTTCAAAAAATAGCAAGTTGCTACAAATTGAAAAACTTGGTCCAATATATGATAGACCAAGGGGACATCACAATTGATATCGATAAAACCTCAGAAAACACAAATCATATGATTTTTAAGGATTCTTTTGTTAAGCATGACAAAGGGAAAGCTACCACATCAGGTACCTAAGACAATACAACTAACTACACAAAGGTCTCATGCGACTACACTATTCATGCCATTAGCTCAAGAGATATAGAAAACAATGATTCACAAGAAACACTTGATCAAAATGACCAATATCAAGACACTCATAGAGATGATAACCAAATTTGCATGATATTAGAGGCACCGAAGTATGACGATGATAGAAATATTTGTGTCAGAGACTGGGGGTATGATCAACTATCTCACTCAGGTTGGTTTGAAGATGAACTCATAACACGTTATGGATGTCAAACATACACATAAAGACTATGAAGAGGGATTTAACATAAATCTTGAGAAAACAACTTATGATACAGACAAATCTTGTAAGTCAAATGATACAGTCACTACAATCACCATAACTCCCAGAGACATAGACTATGCAATAGCTAATTGCAGATCAAAGGTAACTTTACAAGGAATACCACAAAATCAACCACCAGTAGGGACTTACAATGTTTTTGAGCAACTTAAGAAAACTTCGGCACATATATCATTATTCAAACTATTGCATATTTCACCCACTCATAGAGCTATACTAGACAAAGCACTTCAAGATTTGGTAGTGGACAAAGATATAGATGAAAATGCCTTCTAGTCTATGGTGGGAAATATAACACAAGGCACACATATTGCATTCACAGAAGAAGATATTCCTTGTGATAGACTGCTTCATAACAACCCACTACATTTGGAAGCTTACATTCATTAGAGAAGGATCATAAGAGTACTCATGGATGGGGGAGCCGATCTCAACATTTGTACTTTAAAGCTGGTCAAAGCACTAGGATATTATGAACTTCACATTGATTCTTCCAAGAGGATAAATATCAAGGCTTATGATGATGAACAATGTCCATCAAAAGGCATTGTAACATTACCTATACAAGTAGGACCCATAACAACTGAGGTTGCTTTTCAAGTCTTCGACAAAGAACTAGGATATAACATGTTATTAGGCCACCCATGGATCAACACCATGCAAGAAGTACCATCCATATTTCATCAGTGTGTCAAATTCCCATACAATGGTATTGAAATCACCATAAAGGGTCATCCAAACCCATTCCAACATTGCAATTACCTAAAAGACAGTGTGGATAATCAAGTACCTATCAATCAGGCCACACCTCTCACTACACAACTGGAAACATTAACAATCACAGAAACAAAAAAGGATATGCCTACAACATCCTCCTTATAGATAAAAGATATGGGTTGTGGAGAGTATTCTATTGCAAATACTTTAAGTGGGAAATAGTTGTCTCTTTCTCCTAAGTCCTTTGGGAAACCTCACAGTATAGTTCAAAAATAGGACAGGAAAAGAAATTGTCAAATACATAGACTCGTGCTCTTTCATTAGATGGGGTGACTTACAAGAATAATCCTTGAATGAAGATGTTAACCATTAGATATATAGAGAAGAAGATCACATGATGATACCTAGAATGTGGGAACCACTTAGTGATAAATCTAAGATGATAGATCTAATGCAGGAACCACTTAGTGATATTTTATAACAAGTTTGCAAGATTTGATGAGGACAACAAACCAACCTTTCGACTCTAGTTTGGAAAATGTGTATGAGGGATTGCAAATGAAGGAAAATGATGAACAAATATAAAAATAAAGCTAGTTGACTGAAAATGATGAAGCCTTATGGGAAATGCCTTAGAAGCTCTTCAAATCTCAAAACTCAAAACTGTTTTTCCTTTTCTAACTTTTTGTAAATTTTGGTTCTAAAACATAGACCCAGAGTTGTTCTATAGAGACGTGACTTCTGATCAAAAATGCAATTTTAGGTGACACAGACACAGTTTGAACTATTGTTTTGATAATGTTTTTTCTTTCTGACAAAAACATGAATTTTATTTGTGTAGATTTGGTTTCCCAACCCATACGTGATTTCTAGGAACAAAGACATAGTTTTAGTCTATTGCATTGATAATGTTGATTCTTTGAGATAATGACGTGATTTTGCTCTATGCAAATTTGATTTCCCAACCTAGACGCGGATTAAATTGTCACAAATGCGATTTTTTATTAAATGTTTGATTTTCTCCAAATGTGAAGTTGTTGGATGTGACCAAATATTAATGTTGATTTTTTTTGTGGCAAGAAAACATAGCAAACAATGAAAACACAATGTCTAAAGGTGTGTTTGTCCAAAATGTTTTGTGTGTTCAAAATAATTTCGCTGATATAGCACAAATTGAAGACACTTGAAAACATGCACAACCTAGGCTCGAAAGTGAAGTCATTCATTGGAGCCCCCACAACAATTAAATACCTCAAACAAGTAGACAACTAGAGATTCTGGTAGCACTGGCTCCCCCACCACAACACTCACTTCTTAGGCATACCGTATTCTCTTACCTCAAAAGATAAAAGATAAAATGATGGATTCTTGTCTCAACATGAAAGGGTACATGAGGGGTATCTACGACATACGATTCGCACTCCCTAAACCATCAAATGTAAGGATTTTTGGCCTCTACAACAAAAGGTGTTTAGTGGGGGAACTTTTGCAGCCCTTGGTGTCTACCCATGTGGCGACAACGCATTTAAGAGCCCACTCCTAATCCCCAAAAAATATTTTTAACGTATCCAACAAAAGTGTGGATACTAGGGAGAACCGTTGATGTAGATACATGTCACCAAGTCATCATGGATTTTGCCTAACATATTAATTTATATAGTAGGCAAAAGAAGTAAAACTTGGTTCATGCTCTCTCACTTGGCCTTATGGGCTACTCGAGAGACATGGGCTCCTACCTAAATAGAAGATGATAACAATTTCTCTTACACCCAAGGTCCAATGGAAGGCAAGGGGAGAGGATACTTTTGCTATCAACTCTAGGGTTATAAACATTAAATATACAAAAGGTACCAAACACTTCAAACAAGTTCATTAACCCCAAATGAAAAAAGAGATGTGGCCCTAATTAGACTAAAAATCCAAATTACACACACCTAGATTACCACTGCAACAAATGATTAGTCCAAAATGTTTTGTGTGTTCAAAATAATTTCGCTGATATAGCACAAATTGAAGACACTTGAAAACATGCACAACCTAGGCTCGAAAGTGAAGTCATTCATTGGAGCCCCCACAACAATTAAATACCTCAAACAAGTAGACAACTAGAGATTCTGGTAGCACTGGCTCCCCCACCACAACACTCACTTCTTAGGCATACCGTATTCTCTTACCTCAAAAGATAAAAGATAAAATGATGGATTCTTGTCTCAACATGAAAGGGTACATGAGGGGTATCTACGACATACGATTCGCACTCCCTAAACCATCAAATGTAAGGATTTTTGGCCTCTACAACAAAAGGTGTTTAGTGGGGGAACTTTTGCAGCCCTTGGTGTCTACCCATGTGGCGACAACGCATTTAAGAGCCCACTCCTAATCCCCAAAAAATATTTTTAACGTATCCAACAAAAGTGTGGATACTAGGGAGAACCGTTGATGTAGATACATGTCACCAAGTCATCATGGATTTTGCCTAACATATTAATTTATATAGTAGGCAAAAGAAGTAACACTTGGTTCATGCTCTCTCACTTGGCCTTATGGGCTACTCGAGAGACATGGGCTCCTACCTAAATAGAAGATGATAACAATTTCTCTTACACCCAAGGTCCAATGGAAGGCAAGGGGAGAGGATACTTTTGCTATCAACTCTAGGGTTATAAACATTAAATATACAAAAGGTACCAAACACTTCAAACAAGTTCATTAACCCCAAATGAAAAAAGAGATGTGGCCCTAATTAGACTAAAAATCCAAATTACACACACCTAGATTACCACTGCAACAAATGATTAGTCCAAAATGTTTTGTGTGTTCAAAATAATTTCGCTGATATAGCACAAATTGAAGACACTTGAAAACATGCACAACCTAGGCTCGAAAGTGAAGTCATTCATTGGAGCCCCCACAACAATTAAATACCTCAAACAAGTAGACAACTAGAGATTCTGGTAGCACTGGCTCCCCCACCACAACACTCACTTCTTAGGCATACCGTATTCTCTTACCTCAAAAGATAAAAGATAAAATGATGGATTCTTGTCTCAACATGAAAGGGTACATGAGGGGTATCTACGACATACGATTCGCACTCCCTAAACCATCAAATGTAAGGATTTTTGGCCTCTACAACAAAAGGTGTTTAGTGGGGGAACTTTTGCAGCCCTTGGTGTCTACCCATGTGGCGACAACGCATTTAAGAGCCCACTCCTAATCCCCAAAAAATATTTTTAACGTATCCAACAAAAGTGTGGATACTAGGGAGAACCGTTGATGTAGATACATGTCACCAAGTCATCATGGATTTTGCCTAACATATTAATTTATATAGTAGGCAAAAGAAGTAAAACTTGGTTCATGCTCTCTCACTTGGCCTTATGGGCTACTCGAGAGACATGGGCTCCTACCTAAATAGAAGATGATAACAATTTCTCTTACACCCAAGGTCCAATGGAAGGCAAGGGGAGAGGATACTTTTGCTATCAACTCTAGGGTTATAAACATTAAATATAAAAAAGGTACCAAACACTTCAAACAAGTTCATTAACCCCAAATGAAAAAAGAGATGTGGCCCTAATTAGACTAAAAATCCAAATTACACACACCTAGATTACCACTGCAACAAATGATTAGTCCAAAATGTTTTGTGTGTTCAAAATAATTTCGCTGATATAGCACAAATTGAAGACACTTGAAAACATGCACAACCTAGGCTCGAAAGTGAAGTCATTCATTGGAGCCCCCACAACAATTAAATACCTCAAACAAGTAGACAACTAGAGATTCTGGTAGCACTGGCTCCCCCACCACAACACTCACTTCTTAGGCATACCGTATTCTCTTACCTCAAAAGATAAAAGATAAAATGATGGATTCTTGTCTCAACATGAAAGGGTACATGAGGGGTATCTACGACATACGATTCGCACTCCCTAAACCATCAAATGTAAGGATTTTTGGCCTCTACAACAAAAGGTGTTTAGTGGGGGAACTTTTGCAGGCCTTGGTGTCTACCCATGTGGCGACAACGCATTTAAGAGCCCACTCCTAATCCCCAAAAAATATTTTTAACGTATCCAACAAAAGTGTGGATACTAGGGAGAACCGTTGATGTAGATACATGTCACCAAGTCATCATGGATTTTGCCTAACATATTAATTTATATAGTAGGCAAAAGAAGTAACACTTGGTTCATGCTCTCTCACTTGGCCTTATGGGCTACTCGAGAGACATGGGCTCCTACCTAAATAGAAGATGATAACAATTTCTCTTACACCCAAGGTCCAATGGAAGGCAAGGGGAGAGGATACTTTTGCTATCAACTCTAGGGTTATAAACATTAAATATACAAAAGGTACCAAACACTTCAAACAAGTTCATTAACCCCAAATGAAAAAAGAGATGTGGCCCTAATTAGACTAAAAATCCAAATTACACACACCTAGATTACCACTGCAACAAATGATTAGTCCAAAATGTTTTGTGTGTTCAAAATAATTTCGCTGATATAGCACAAATTGAAGACACTTGAAAACATGCACAACCTAGGCTCGAAAGTGAAGTCATTCATTGGAGCCCCCACAACAATTAAATACCTCAAACAAGTAGACAACTAGAGATTCTGGTAGCACTGGCTCCCCCACCACAACACTCACTTCTTAGGCATACCGTATTCTCTTACCTCAAAAGATAAAAGATAAAGTGATGGATTCTTGTCTCAACATGAAAGGGTACATGAGGGGTATCTACGAAATACGATTCGAACTCCCTAAACCATCAAATGTAAGGATTTTTGGCCTCTACAACAAAAGGTGTTTAGTGGGGGAACTTTTGCAGCCCTTGGTGTCTACCCATGTGGCGACAACGCATTTAAGAGCCCACTCCTAATCCCCCAAAAATATTTTTAACGTATCCAACAAAAGTGTGGATACTAGGGAGAACCGTTGATGTAGATACATGTCACCAAGTCATCACGGATTTTGCCTAACATATTAATTTATATAGTAGGCAAAAGAAGTAACACTTGGTTCATGCTCTCTCACTTGGCCTTATGGGCTACTCGAGAGACATGCGCTCCTACCTAAATAGAAGATGATAACAATTTCTCTTACACCCAAGGTCCAATGGAAGGCAAGGGGAGAGGATACTTTTGCTATCAACTCTAGGGTTATAAACATTAAATATACAAAAGGTACCAAACACTTCAAACAAGTTCATTAACCCCAAATGAAAAAAGAGATGTGGCCCTAATTAGACTAAAAATCCAAATTACACACACCTAGATTACCACTGCAACAAATGATTAGTAGCTTTGATAGATTACCCCCACCTACAAGCACACTAGTTAGGTAAATTTTAGAAATCGAAATCCAAATGCAAAAGTGAGGCTTTTGACAATCCGATATTTTCTCCTTTTTCAAAACAATTGCACCACTTCGTTAGTCCAATGCAAAGGGTTAGACTAACCAAATTGAGAAACCCTAAAAATTAAAAAGAATAAAAATTGAAAAACAAAAATGCATTTATACCGAACACAGACATGAAAATGTGAGATGCATACATGATTTTAGAGATTTGGAACCTACAAAACAAGATCTAAACAGAGACGCAAAAATAGGGAATGCAGACGCAGTTTTTGGGTAGAAACAAGTAGTATAAGTCACGGACGCGAATTCTAAAAGCCTGCACCTGTAACAAACAAAAAATGTAGAAACATGAAAATATCCAACCCAAATGCGATTTAAACTCACAGATGTGAAAATATGATGCACAATACTATTTTTGGATCCGAGACCAACAAAACTGACAAAAAAGCATAGACGTGAAAACAGGACTCATAGATACGAAAATAGAATGCAGATGCAGAAAAATCAGTCGTAGATGCAAAATAAATAAGAATCATCACAAATCTGACCTGCAACTTCACAAAAAAGCTAGATCTATAAATAAAATGTTATAAATAAAAGGGACAAGGTTCCCATCAGGCGTGCCAAAATGTATATGGAGAAAAATGATGATAAAAAACTAATGTAAAACTACAAAGATCCAACCATAAACAATCTAAGTCCTACAATAAAAAAATAACCATACACCAATGAAGATACCTAAGAACATGCAAATTCACAAAATAAATAATATTACCATTCACATGTCAAGTAGGGTTTCAATCTCCATTGTCTCCTATCTTCATTGATCTTGTTTAATATATTTGCTCTCAAATAAATTATGTGTGCACAAGAGCTCAACAAGGAACATATTGCAGTTGAAGATGCTTGATCACAAGAAGGCTTGATTGCATAAGATTGATTAGCTAATTCAATGATTAGGGTTGATAATAAAGGAAGTACCCTCTTATATAGAAGACACTTTAAGAAATGGAGGGATAAGATTAAAAGATGAAAGAAATAAATGGTCAGCTAGGATTAAAGGGTAGGTAGAAGAAATAATAAAATAATGAAGGGGGTGGGTAAGAGAGGATTACAAGATAAGTGACATGTGTCATAGAAGAAAAAGCTAATGAATTAATTAAATAAATAAAGATTTATTTAATTAATAAAAGAAGTGGGACCAATTAAATAAATAAAAGTATTTATTTAATTTAGGAGAAAGATAATTTAATAAATAAAGACATTTATTTAAATTAGAATAAGGATAGAAGAGGCTAAATGAATGAATTAAATAAATAAATATTTATTTAATTAATAGAAGACAGGATAAAATAATTAAACATATAAAATATTTATTTAATTAGACAAGACAATTTAGGTGTCTACGGTATCTTGCCCTAGAATAGTGCATCTCAGCCTACAGTCCTACAAGGACTAGTGTCCTTCCTTGAAAGTGAGCCTCAAACATTGTAATCATTTCTTATATTATGAGTTGACTCTCACCATGCTTTTTCCTTGTGTGGGTTTTCCACATAAATCTAGTGTTCTCTTGTGCATGTTATTTCATTGCTATTGATGAGAGTAGGGTTAAATTGACTATGGATTGTGGAATAAAATTTGTATTTTCTCTAGACCAATAACCCCCCTTTCAATCCTAAATTGTGTTCAACAATTGGTATCAAAGCCAAATTCCTCTAGAAGAAGCCTAACTGCTTGAGGCAAGTTTGAGATGGCACAAGATGGATCTTACAAGATTATAAACTTTGATGGTGCAAACTACTATTTCTAGAAGATAAGAATGGAATCATATTTGAACTCTATGGGGTTTGAGATTTGGAATTCTATTGTAGATGATTATACTCCTCTCTCTACTCGATCTACTACTCTAGATGAAATTAAAATACATGAGAATAATGGAAAGGCAAAGAATGAAAAAATAATTGGTCTATTGAATACAAGACTCTTAAGGTGATCAACTGCAAATCTACAAAAAAGTTTGCAAGAAGCTTAGCAGTATATATGAAGGAGACAAGAAGATAAAGTAAGTGAAGTTGGAGAACCTAAAAATTAGATTTGAGAGTCTAAGGATGTCAGAAGATAAGACTATTGATAGCTACATGCACCAAGTAACTAAAGTGGTGAGTGGATTTAGAGGCGTTGGTATTAAGTTGAAAGAATATGAGGTAGTAAAGGATCCTTCCTAAATCATTTGATCCTAAGGTGTCTACTATTGAGGAGAGTAAAGATCTAGACACATTTAATGGATCAAATCTATGGAACACTCACTACCTTTGAGATGAGAGATATTGAGCTGGACAAACCCAAGAAGGAGCTTGCATTGAAGGCAACTAAGAGAATGGAAGACATTGTTGATCATGATGTTGAAATTGATAATGTAGAAGCAAATCTTGTAAGAAGATAGGAGAAAGGTACCGACAAATATAAAATTGAGTTACCCTTCATATGCTTTAATTATGGAAAAATGGGTCATTATAAAGAAAGGTGTATTTTTAAAGAAAAACAATAGAACCAAAAAATATAAAACCAAAAGGGAAGAAAATAAAGATAAGAGAGACATGCCTAAAATAAGTTTCTACTCCAAATAATGCTACTCTTCTGAAGATGAGGGTTGTGAAGATTAAATAATGTGCTATTGTTTATGGTTGCAAAAGTTGATAATGTTGAAGTATGTAAAGAGTTTAGTACACTACATACCAATAAAAACATTTAAAGATCCTTGATTGTTTCGAATGCTCTTCATACAAAAGCAAAACCTAATGCATGGGTGAGTGATAGTAGCTGCTTAAATCACATGACCAATGATAAAAGGAACTTTATCATCTTAAAAAATGGGATGATGGATCAATTAAGTTTGGTAGATAAGTTTCTCAAATCTATGAAAAAGGAATTGCTACAATTAATGGAAATCATAAAACATAGGATGTTCTCTATGTTGAGGGACTAAGACATAATTTGCTCAATGTTAGTCAAATCTTTAGTAAAGGATATGAGATTACATTTCATGAGAATGGATGTGAATTAAAAAACGTAGCTCTAAAAGATTAGTTGCAAATAGAACAAGAACTATTGGAAATAATTATTAGTCAAGGGAGGCCAACTCTTTCATAGCTTTAAATATAACAACTCAGGAAAAATAAGTGGAAACTAAAATGATGAAATCAGAAAAGGATGATTGCAAAATTAAGGGTTGGGATGATGATGATTGTGAAGCAGAAAATCGAACCCTAGGTGTTCTCCCCCACTCCAAGGAGAAAGGGGGTCACTGGGATTGACGGTTTTCACTTAGGAGGGACTTTACATTCAAAAGAGGGGCTGAAACCCACAAGATCCAATCCCACACAATGCAAGACTGGATTCTAAATGAGTTTCAAGGGTTGAGACATCAAGGATACCCTCTTTTGTAAAGAATGTAGATAGAAAGATTGAACTAGAAATGCATTTAAAGTAAGAAAGATTCTCTTATAAACAAAGATAGGGATACGGGATGAAGCTGCGGACCTGGAATTAGTAGTAAAATGTCGAGATGATGCTGTTCTGTAAATTTGAGTGAAAGTTGACGGGACGATGGTGCCCGACGTGCACACGGTCCTCCGAAAAATCTGCGAAATGAAGGGGGATCTGTTCATCTCTGCACAAGGGTTCCAGATCTTCAATTACAGCCGCGTACTTGCAACCTTGTTGTAAGAATGTTTGTATTCTTACATGCAAAGGTGTAATGAATGTTGTATTTTGTATGTTGTAAGTGATCTCCTCTTCAATGGTTGAATCCTTGTCTTGAATGCAACACTTAGCCTTGAATGGAGACTTAGAATGCTCAATTGCTTGAAGGAATGCTTGAATGCTTGAATGTTTGAATATCGCTTCCGCCTCTTACTTGCATATATTTTCCTCTTTTTTCTTTTTTTGCCTCCTCAAATGGGAGGGGAAATGTAGTTTATATACTTGTCAATTAGGGCTGATAGACTAATTTTTCCGACCTTGGGCCGACCAGGAAACATTATTTCCCAATTTGCAAACTTAAAGACCCAATGCCCAAAAGAGACCGGGCCCAAAATAGGGCTAGGGACCAGGGCGCTGGGTGCCATGGTCCTAAGGGACTAGGGCACTGGGCGCCATGGTCCTGAAGAACCAGGGCACTGGGTGCCATGGTCCTGAGGGACTAGGGCACTATGCACCATGGTCCTGAAGGACTAGGGCATTGGGCGCCATGGTCCCACCTCCTGGGACAGCAGGGTGCAAGGAAGGATCAGGCCACGGTGCAGAAATATGTAGTTTTTGGTGTTGTAAACAGGTTTCGGGGTCTCCATTCAGGTTCAACATTGCACCACCATCATGAAGACCCAAATGCAATCAAAATTGCAAGTGTCACAATTTTAGGATGCTACATTTAGCCCCCACTTTAGCGAGAGTATAAGCGTACGCCCATACTTCTGGTAAAGTACAAGGAAACAACATTGAAAGACTTTCACCACATCAAGAAGGCAAGACAGACCAAGCCCCCAGTGGACTAAGGATCTTACGACTTTGATAAAGTAAAAGGGAAGATCACGAGGGAGAACCATGACTGTCAGTAGTAAGGTTCCCTCACTATGAGTCATGTAAGAAAGATATCAAAAATTTTCAAGGCAAAGCTAAGTTCACCAAGAAATTTTCAAGTATCTTGAAAAGATATGAACAGGGTGTATGCCCCCCTACGTTAAAGTGATCACACATGCCTCACCGGGGGTGATTGCTTTAAGGTAGTGATACATATAGGAAATGAGAAAGGAAAGGAGCACGTTATCACAAGGATTTAGCCCCCAAGTATGAGATAAGCCCAAGGATAATAGACACAAACACAAAGCACGAGGTGACTTCGCTTTCCTTGGGGTCAGTATGCTATATGATAATTCATGTATATCATATGTATGTATGCATAATTTTTCTTCATTCCCCAATCAAGGAAGGTCACCTAGAAGAAGGGAACACATGTGTCTTTTGAGTCAACATGAGAGAGACTAAAAGAGATCTCAATGCTTTGCATCGTCCTCAAGTAGACAACACTAAGGAAAACAAATAGAAGAATGAGAATAACACATAGAAGAAGTACCAAAAGATATCAAGAGAGGAGGAGAGAGTCTGCTATGCTAATGAAACTAGTCTAGCACGTCATCTACCCCCCGATCTTGCTGATCAATATTTCAGGAAGGTAGGAAACACGCTAGAGGAGGAACATCCAACACAGTAGATGGAGATATCACAAGATCCAAACAAGGGCTATGTGCATGTTCCAAGCCACGTTGTTCTTGTCTAGGAGCTAGGATAAGTGCTTTAGAAAATTCGTTAGATAAATGGTTATCAACATCAACATATTCATATTCACTATCGGAATGAAAAGAAGTAACATTTTCATCATGAATAACATTTTCATCTATATCATCATCAAGATTTATAAAAATAGGATCTTTAACTCGCACAGGATCAAGACCATCATGCATCTTATGTTTAGGAGATTTTGGCTCAATTTTCGGCTGAGGAGAAAATGGAATAATGCTAGCTGAAGGTGTTTTTGGGGATTGCAAAGTTTGAGAAGTAGCTGCCTGAGCTCTAAGACGATGCTTTTGTCGGCGTTCACGTGCAGAACGATTTCGTCTAGTTTTAGTAGGAAGTTGAGAAGATTGAGGAGGAGGAATGTTCTCATCCTTATCACTTGGGTGTTTGGGTTGTGATCTCTTAGGTTGGATAATAGGAGAAGAAGAAGGTCTCTTCTCTCTATAAGAGGAAGGAGGAGGAACTGCTCCATATAAAGGAGGAATATCTGGTTTAGGAAGGAGACCAAGTCCATCATGATGAGGAGGTATAGGTCTACTTTTAGAAAGTTTATTAGGCATAGACATAGTCACATCCATAGGGATGGGTTGGGAATCTTCTTGAGGAAAGACATTAGTTTTATCTTTCAAAGGAAGAACTTCCTTCTCAAGAATGATAGGAATATCAAGTTTGGGTGTTCTAGGTTCACTTAGAGATAGGATCATATCTTTTTTCCACTTTTGATAAGATTTGAAAAGATGATCACTTCGCGGTGGAAGAGATTGGAATTGTTTAGGCCAAAAGTAATCAATAGGAATGCTAGAAGTTCTTTCAGCTAGTTTAAAGAGACTATGATTGACAGTAACAACTTCACCATTATGGGGAAATTTCAAACACTTGTGAATAGGAGAAGCAATAGCTTTCATGGAAGATAGCCAAGGATAGCCTAGCTTCACATGAAATTGTTCAGATGATGGAATAATAGAAAAGCTTACATCAAGGGATTTGTTATGGACCTCAATAGGTAATGTAATAGAACCAATTGCAGGAGAAGAAAATGCATCAAATAATTTCACAACCACATTTGTTTTGTCATAGGTCACTTGATTCAATTGCAAAGTAAAAAGAAATTCTTCAGTAATGACATTAACCATGCAAGAAGGATCAATAAGCACTCCACGGCAAGGTGTATTCTTGACTTTTGCAACTATATATAAAGGACCATCAAGTGCCTTGATAGTTTCACTGGAATCAAAGGTGATGGAAGGTTCTTTAGGGATTTTCTGCTGCTCTACAAAATTAATCACATTCGGAGTCATAGACACAAGATCATTAGGTGATACAGAGGAATCATTAGTATCAATCGCATTAGAGGTATGAGAAGGTAATGGATTAGTAAAAATCTTAAGATTTTGGTTAGGAGGAGCTACAAATGTGTTGCCTTTATCATTCACACCAGAAATAGAGATAGTATTATTATCAATCAAATCTTGAATTTTACCCTTTAAAGCAAAACATTTTTCAGTATCATGCCCAGGTTGACGATGAAATTGACAAAAAGATTTGTTATCAAAATAGGGTGAATTAATCTTTGTAGGATCTATTTGCTTTATAGGAGGGAGAGTAAGCACATTTTTTTCCAATAACTTATTCATAATACTATGCAATGATTCATTCAAAGGAGTAAACTTTCTTTCTTTCTTGAAAAACTTAGAAATAGGAGGCACACCTGATGTTGCATTCACATTGTTGTTGATGATGTTTTTATTGAATTTAATGGACTCTCTGTTCGGTTTAAACTTCCCAAATGGTTGTTAACTACTATCACCCTTATCACTCAGAGCCATAGGATTTGCTTGTTCCATTTGACTCACAGTCAGTTGATAATTGTGAAGAGTTGCACACAACTATTGGAAAGAAGTAAACTCAGAAAATAGAAGTTTTTCTCTAATATCTTTTTGTAAATTAGAAATAAAGATTCTTTGAATATCATTGTCAGGTACTGGAAAAGAAATTTGAGCATACAAATGTTTATATCTACCAATGAAATCAGTCACTTTTTCTTTAACACCTTGTTTACAATGCATTAAATCAATCAAAGTAACTTTAGGACTTATATTGTTTTGAAATTGTTGAATAAAAGCATTTGCAAGTTGTTGGAAAGAAGTAATAGAATAGGAAGGCAACGAGCAATACCATTGTAGAGCCTTGTCTCTTAATGTTCTAGTAAACAGTTTTGCAAGCAACCTTTGGTCATGAGCAAAATTAGTACATATTGTTTGAAAGGTCTTAACATGTGTTAGAGGATCACCTTTACCATTGTAAAGCTCCAATTGTGGGATTTCAACATGCTTAGGGGGAATAGCTCGAACAATGTCAAGAGAAAGTGGGCTCGCAACATCAAATGTGGGCACACTAAACTTAGATTGATTCAAAGAGGCAATTTGTTGCTGTAAAGAGGAGACAGTTTGTGCAAGATTGTTAATGGTCGCTTCAGTCGAAGGATTCATATTAGACGTGTTAGATTGTGATGGAGGTATTATGTTATTGAAAGAAGGTATTGATTGAGAGTAAGGTGGTAGGACACTATGATAGTTAGTCATAGGAGATGATTGGAAAGGAGGAACACTACAAGGAGGAATGGAATGGTTAAACGAATTGCCCCCTTGCGCCAGGTTCATTTGTGGAGATGTAATAGGGACACTCATTGAAGGAATGAATGAAGAAGTCAGATTGAATGAAGGAAGAGGGTTAATTGAAGAAGAAGGATTGCTCCCATGACTGGTGATCATAGGTGGAATGTCTTGTATTGAAGTAGTCATTATGTTTGATGTAAAGGTAGGTATACTAGCAATAGAAGTTGTCAAAGGGATAGAATGATTGTCTTGAGTAGGAGGTTGTGTATAACCCAAAGTTTCAGCACAACTCTTCATAGGCATCACATTCGAATCCACAATGTGTGCAATACTACACAAAATATCAATTCCAATCTTATCATTTTGAACCATACGTTTTAGACCCTCAATTAAGGGAAGAGCTTGACTATCGGGGTATTCTTGAGACATCCATTGTCGAAAATCATCAAATTGGTTATCCAATTTTGAAAGTTGTTCTACAGAAACCTCATGGAGAGCTTCTTCATCATTAAGAGGATTAGAGGAATTACCCGTGTCCTCGTTAAAAAGGCCATTCAAATTAGGTTCCATCTCCTTGGTAATTAAACCTTGGAAAGACTTAATTCTAAGGCTTCGTCTAACGGGAATAGTGTAAGTAGGGCTTACTGTTGTAAAACTCATGCACTAAAGAGAGAGAGAAGATTTTGAATTTAGAGGTAGAAAATTTCAATAAAATCAGCCAATCTCCTAGATTTAAGCTGTTAAATGCAATGAGGACAATCTCCCAAAATTTCAGAAAAAATGTCCGGGACCGTGGCGAACGGAGTGCACACGGTCCTTGCAAATTTTTTCAAAATTTTCAGGGATGAAAGTTATGATGATTTTAAAGCTAATCTGAAAAAATTGAGTGATTTTACGATCTGTAGATAGGCCAAATTAAAGTTGCAATCTCAAAATTGAACCCTACCAAGATTGTTGAAAAATGCAAAATTTGAATTTTGAAAAAGAGAGGGAAATTGAAATTTTGAATTTTATGATTTTATAGGGAATACTGAAAGCAATGCAGGTTTTGAAATTTAAAAATTGACTCAATTTCATGCAAAATTCAATTTTGAAAGTGGAAATCAAGGTTGTTGCAATTAAACATTTAATTTCAAAAGTCACCAACTGCAAAAAATTTGAATAAAGCACTGAAATTTCGAATGAATGCCAACACACTTTTCAGATTTAGGATAGTAAGAAGCACAATTTTGACATGAATTTCAATTTCAACAATTTTTGAATGATTAGAAGCCTCAATCCAAGCAATCACTAGACTAACTTTGACTTTAATTTTGAAAGTGTTAGAATTAATGAAATTAGCCAAAATTCTGGATTTTAGTAGAAAAATACAGTAAGATCTAGCTCCCAAAATTTCGGAAAAAATGTCGGGGACAATGGCGCTCGGGGTGCACACGGTCCTCACAACTTTTTTCCAAATTTTTAGGGATGAGAGATATTATGATTTTTTTGTGGAATCCAAAGTTACAGCCGATTTGGAGGTGTTTTGATAAGTGAAATCATCAGTCAAAGGCTGAATCAAGAGGGTTTTAAAAATTAGGGTTTTGACACTTAACCACTTAATTTTCAAAGTTAATGCACAAATATGATTTGACAATTTGCAATAGAAGGGTAGATCTAAAACAAGCATTAACGATTAAACATTTCACAAGCTCAATTACTAAACAGAAGATTTAGGGTTTTTATACAATTAACCTCCAAAATTTGCAAAAGATCAAACATGGAAATGTAATTAAGGAAGCAAATTTTTCAGATCTAACCATGAATAATCAGAATTAGGATGTTCACATCAGGTTCACCAAAATGTAAGGCGGAAAATTCAACCCTAGGTGTTCTCCCCCACTCCAAGGAGAAAGGGGGTCACTAGGATTGACGGTTTTCACTTAGGAGGGACTTTAGATTCAAAAGAGGGGTTGAAACCCACAAGATCCAATCCCACACAATGCAAGAATGGATTCTAAATGAGTTTCAAGGGTTGAGACATCAAGGATACCCTCTTTTGTAAAGAATGTAGATAGAAAGATTGAACTAGGAATGCATGTAAAGTAAGAAAGATTCGCTTATAAACAGAGATAGGGATACGGGATGAAGCTACGGACCTAGAATTAGTAGTAAAATGTCAAGATGATGCTGTTCTGCAAATTCGAGTGAAATTTGACGGGATGATGGTGCCGGCGTGCACACGGTCCTCCGAAAAATCTGCGAAACGAAGGGGGATCTGTTCGTCTCTGCACAAGGGTTCCAGATCTTCAATTACAGCCGCGTACCTGCAACCTTGTTGTAAGAATGTTTGTATTCTTACATGCGAAGGTGTAATGAATGTTGTATTTTGTATGTTGTAAGTGATCTCCTCTTCAATGGTTGAATCCTTGTCTTGAATGCAACACTTAGCCTTGAATGGAGACTTAGAATGCTCAATTGCTTGAAGGAATGCTTGAATGCTTGAATGTTTGAATATTGCTTCCGCCTCTTGCTTGCATATATTTTCCTCTTTTTTCTTTTTTTGCCTCCTCAAATGGGAGGGGAAATGTAGTTTATATACTTGTCAATTAGGGTTGATAGACTAATTTTTTCGACCTTGGGCCGACCAGGAAACATTATTTCCCAATTTGCAAACTTAAAGACCCGATGCCCAAAAGAGACTGGGCCCAAAATAGGGCCAGGGACCAGGGTGCTGGGCGCCATGGTCCTGAGGGACTAGGGTGCTAGGTGCCATGGTCCTGAAGGACTAGGGCGCTCGGCGCCATGGTCCCACCTCCCGGGATAGCAGGGTGCAAGGAAGGATCAGGCCACGGTGCAGAAATATGAAGTTTTTGGTGTCGTAAACAGGTTTCGGGGTCTCCATTCAGGTTCAACGTTGCACCGCCATCATGAAGACCCAAATGCAGTCGAAATTGCAAGTGTCGCAATTTTAGGATGCTACAATGATATGTTTGATATCATTCCAAATGACCATGAAGTAGAATCTGAAAGAAAGCTATGGTCATCTCTTGATGACCTAGTTGTTGCAAGGACTAAATGTGAAAAGTACAAGATAAGACTTAAGAAGGCAGAGGATAAGATTATCAAGCTAAAATTTGAGATTGAAGGAAGTAAAGAATATGAGGACAAACTCAAAAGGGATGAATTTATCAACCCACAAATTAAAATTAAATAAGAATATTGACATCTTAGATTCCAAGCTTCGTGTCAAGACAACTAAATGCTCTAATCTTGAGGAATAAATTGTGGTTCTAAAGAAAGAATTGGAAGAGACCAAAAACACTAATATGCTTGATAAAAATAAAAATGATCTAGAAAATATGGATGATAGCAAAAATTAAGAAGTCAAAAAGATAAATGTAGAGGAAAATAAGCTCAAACAACTCCAGATCCAAAGGAGAAACTTCAGAATATTAGCTCCAAATCAATTTGTTCAAACTATGTATCCTCAATCTTTTAATGGCAATAGTTTTACTTGTAACAAATTGGGAATAAGGTTGTAGAATGTAGAAGTAAGATGAAAACAAACTCATTTAGGCCCCCTAGGCCTCAACCCTTTAATGGTCAATGTTATGCATGCAACAAATATGATCATAAATAAAGTGGATGTAGAAGTAGAGTTATGAGGAATGGCTTCATGAATATGAGCAATGTTAGGGATACTCAATATTTCAATAGATATTGTTAAATATGAAACATGTTTGGTCATAAGACTACAAACTATAGATCTAATATGGGAAGAAGTAGTTATGCTTCACAATTTTGTATCACCTGCTATAATTGCAACAAACCAAGACATGTTGCTAGATTTTGTAGAGGGAACAATATAAGGCTCTCTGCTCCAAAGAAGAGTGAACTAGAACAAGAAAATAATTCAAATGAGATAGAAAATGAATTTGAGCTTGAAAAGAAAGAAAAAGTTTGATGGAGTTACTTACTACATATATCCTTTCCCCCTAAGTTTCATGACTTCTCCTTGGGAAGCTCACTAGTCTGGTTGTGTTTAATAAGAATAATGAAGGCAATTTGTTATTGAATAAAGAAAAGATTAATTTTAGTGGAAATACGTGTTGTAGAATTGGCTATCTTATCAAAGGATGTAGAAGAAAGTGGAAAAGAACACTGATGTTTACCTCTATGGGGGTGACGGGGAAGGGGGTGGGGGGGTGAGGGGGGTAGGTTGTCTATTGAGATAATACTGATAGGGGGTATGTGTAAAGGAAAGAAAGTGGTGCAAAGCAGTGATTAATAAAAAATGTATAGCCAAGTAAAAAAATTTATATCAAAAGGGGGATAATTTCAAGACATATCTTTGTCCTAAATCGATGCTACTCTCAATAGAAGATGGCTAGTGTGTTGTTGTTGAAAGGGAAGAATGTAAATCAAAAGAAGTGCAAAATAATCTAAGCATAGAATTAGGTGAAGATGTGCATCATTTGTCCTTGATTTGAAAGGGGGAGAGAATGCAAATATGAAAGGAGAGAACATTGCATTATCTATACATAAGTAAATGTTGCTATCAATGACAAAGCGGAGATTGTTGACAATGTGTATTGTGATTGATATCAACCTGATATTTAACAATATATGTTGTCCTTGGTTGTGTTGACATTAATGATTGGATGAAGAACTATTAGAAGTGATGAAGATGATCATATGAATATGGTATGATGGGATTGTGCAAGATGGTGATAGATTGTTAGAAGGTATTTGGATGATTCTTTGTCTAGTTTTTACTAATATATGTCCTAGTGGGGTCACATGGTGCAACTGAATGGAGGTTTCTAGCTTACTGTAAAGCACTATGGATAGTCTAGAGTGTTACTGATATAGTTCTTATTGTATATTGTGGATTCTACTCTAATAGTTGGAGACAATTGATTAAGATACTTACTCTTTCATTATACTAATGCTTGTTTTGTCAGATATGCACTAGTGTAGAGATGTTGATAATAATGTTCTTGGTTGATGACTACAATCATTTTAGTGTATTGGGAAGAAATGATGATTGTAGAAGTAATGATAAATCTAATTGCCAATATATATGGAGGTTTTTGAAAATTGATTGTTAAATGTTGTTCATTGTGTTTTGTATAACTAATATGAAGAAATTGATATAGAGAATAGATGGATATTGGTTGCAGATAATCTATAGATGTCCACCTTCTTAAATTATAATTCCTACACTAATTAATATAGTTGATGATTCTAATGAAAATGAGTGCATGATAAGGTTTATATGGTTTGACATAATAAGATGAGGATTAGATGTGTGAACATTAGAATGGAAATATTGTACTATGTGAGAAGATAATGCTTTTAGAATAAAACAAGTTGGTGCAAAAGTATATATTGATGATATGGTCTTGTGGACTTCAACATAATGTTTAAGCTATGTGGACATTGCACTCCTAACTTTTCAAGTCCTTGGTCTAGCTGATATGTTTGGTGATTGCACTTGGCTAACATCCTATTTGTCTATCATAATTGGTCCAACAAAAGCTATGTATTTCTCTGCATTAGCTTTTTAGGAGTTGTAGTTAGGAGGAAATGTTTATGATGTTTGTGTTGAATCTTAATTCAATTTTCAGAGGTTGTTGCGGTATGCAAGTTGTGGTAATGTGTTATGTGTTTGACTAGCTCTTTGGAATGAAATTATTTGTATAAATTGTGTTGTGCCAGTATGATCTTGTTATGGAAAGGTGAAAGAAAGATTTGAGGATTTTGTTAGGTGTTCAAAGAATATCCTAACATACTCTACATTATGTTAGATGGTTTTCTTGATATTGCATTGTGACTAGAATGGGTGTTTCAAGGTAAATGTTGTAGTCCATCCAACAGATGTTCTTCTTCTTGTTGTAGTGAAACCTTGGGTGTCTCATCTTGCTTTAAATATTGTGTTGCATTATTTTTGGTTCCTACCATGGCATGTGGGGATTTGCATTGAGCACGTGAACATCTAGAAGATATGTTTTGGGTTGACTTGTGGTGTGTTGTTTGATGTATCTACATGTTACTTTGTTATCAACCTTGAAGGAGGTGTGAAAGTATATGATTTCTTGTAAACAACTTAGAAAGAAGTAACATGATATTTTTAGTTCCTCTCTATCTCCTGAATTGGACTGCATTCACCACATTTATGTTTTGGCAGTCACCTTCATAGGACCTATGTTTTTCCTCTTCTCTGGCCAACCTAATTGATGTTTGTAATGAAATAGATGGTATATATAGAAGATCAAATCAATATTGATGGTGGAGATGAGTGTCTGATCTATTGGAAAATGCACACTCCAATGAGATATTGTAGGTGATTGAAGGTATTATCATTGATGGTAACCTTACTATCATATGATACTGGCAGGCAGACATAGGCATCGACACCGATAGACTCTACACTGGCATACTGAACACTGACATCGAAAAGGAAGGATACCGACACCTTGGCCAACAACAATTTTGTATGAATATATTTTGTAATTAATTGTAAAATATTTTGGAAGCCAACATGGCGGATTGTAATATGACTCATATAAGGATGAGATCATTGTAGATCATTTAGAATAGGATATGATGCGAAATATGAATAAAAGGTAGCAAACCTAATATGTGAATTATTGGTTAAGGGTTTATGTATGTAGCAGAGCTTAAACTGGTACTAAATCTAGCATAGCAGATGCTGATCTAAAGCAGTACAAGACATTGGATTAGTATAATCCATTTTTGTAAGCTGGTGTGACTTCCTTTGTAATTGAGCAATGAGCTCTAGGAACTTTTCCTTCTTGCATGTGCAGGCCTGTATTGTAGCAGTAATATTCTCTTATTGGCCAATAAGCGAATATTATGGGTCACAAATCCCACCGAGGTTTTTCCCACACCGGGTTTCCTCATTAAAATATTGTGTTATGGTGTGCTTTTCATGTTGTGGTTGTTATTCTTATTTGTTGCATTATTTATGGTTTACCGGTACACAGTTTTAATATGATTTTCATGTTATAAGTTAAGAAAATATTATTACTGGTCAGATACTAATTCACCCCCCCTCTCAGTATCTTTGGGAATCCTAACATGATCAATATGTGTGTTATGCTTAAATGATTGCATCATTTGCAGAAGTTAATAATGTGGAGTTGTGAAATAGAAATTCAGTGGTGCTTGTTGTGAAGTCGGTCACTTGAGACAGAGATTCAAGGATAGCTTCATATCTTAAGATTATTGGAGGTTGTGTTTCCAAAGGGATATTCATTCTTGATTCATATATTCATTTACCTTATTTTAAGATAGTGTGTCTTCACTACAAGATCTATATCTTGCACTGAGATAGTGTGTCTCAACCTGCAAGTCCTATGTTTCTTTCACTAGGATAGTGCGCCTCAACCTACAAATCCTATATGGAGAAGTATGCTTCCTTGGTAGTTATCCTAAAGAAAAATTAAAATCATTTCTTATATTATGAGTTAAATCTCACCAAGGATTTTTCCTTCTTTAGTTTTCCACATAAATCTGAAGTTCTCCTCTGCATGGTGTTTCTTTGTTTTATTTTTCAATTTTGTTCAAAAGAGTAAGGTTAAATTGACCATGGATTGTGGAATAAAGTTTAATTATTTTCTCAAGATTGATTCACCCCCTCTCAATCCTAAATTATGTTCAACAACATCATCATTGCAGTTGTTTTCCTTATGATAAAAAAAGCTTCACTCGACAATATATTTTATTTTCAATTTGTATCGATCAATCACCTTGCAATAAGAAAACTTTGTTTGGCACCCCTTTTTGAGGGATGAGTGGAACTAGCACAACCCATCTTTCCATACTATTTTGACTCTTCCTTTACATGATCACACAACACAACTTGTTGTCCCATGAAAATATTTTCTTCCATGGGTCACCTAGAAAAATATAGCTTGCTAGCCAGTGTAATGCATGTTCCCCCCCTCTCTCTCTCTCTCCCATGGATCACCTAGCATAACACAACTTTCTAGCCTATGGAATCCATGTTTCCTTTCTCCTTCTCTACAAATCCAAATCATAATACACTTTTCTAGTTTTAGGATCAAGGTTCCTTATTTGATGCATGCTCTTGCTCTTTCCATGTAACCACTTGTTCTCATGCAATAACATTACGAGAATGATATTAGTAGTTGAGACATTTTGATTGTCAAGGTCTCTTCAACTAGTTGACTTTGAGCCTTTGTTTTTAGTACTTAACCCTTTTGTATGTCTTTTGTCTTTGCTTATCTTTTTGCCTTTTTCTTGTTTGTCTTTTTTTGTGTGTACTTGTATGTGATTGTGTGAGTTAAGATTCTAAGCTTAGGGGGTTGTTCCCTCGAATTTAGTGATGGTGTATCTCCTTGTAATTTGTCATGCCCAAAATTTAGGGCAAAAACAGAACAAATTATTTTTTAAAACATACTAATTAATTAACAAGTTCACCCTCACGACAAGCGTTATTGAAATTTCCATAATTATATTCGAGCTAATTCTGAAATGAACTAAGCATTGATAATTTGTTTAATTTTATTAATTGCGAAAAAATTTACTGGTTTAATTTTATCTCCACGAGATACCTAGTCTTTGGGTTTATTAAATCAATCCAGCTAAAGGAATAGGAGAGGAAAATTAATTTAATCTCCAATATGACTATATAGTCTAATCAACCATTTTTTAAATTTTCTTTTTATTACTTGCTCCAAATTATAACCAGAATTATATAAATATATATATATATATTTATTTATATATACATATATATATATATATTTATAATTAAATACTTAATCCAAATTATGACCAGAATTTATATATATATATATATATATATATATATATATATATATATATATATATATATATATATATATATATATAAATCCATATATATATATATATATAGATACATATATATATATATTACATATATTTTAAATATTTTAATTCTATTTCAAAAAACACATTAACTTTCTTAATATTAATCCATTTTTTTCTCTAACCCTAAATAGGGTTCTATTTTTTTTTTCATATATATATTATCAAATCTAATTATCATATTATATTTTAAATTTCTTTGCCCTAGCCCCACCCGGGCTAGGGTTTAACCCATTTTTTTTTTTACAGAGAAATTTGCTTGCTGGGCTGAAACCCCTTGGCAGCCATATTTTATTGCAGGTTCCGGGAGTGGAGGCGGGGAGAGTCGTGGCGCCACTGTGTGAGGGCACAGTGGGCGTCATGGCACCACTGTGTGTCCACACAGTGGGCGCCGCTAGCGGCTCCCCACTATGTGTGCACACAGTGGGCGTCGCGCGGCCCTCACTGTGCGTACACACAGTGGGGTCCGCGTGGACCCAAAAACATTTCCCCTTTTTTTTTTTTTTTTTTTTTTAAAAAAAATTTATTATATATAAATATATATATATATAAATATATATATATTTATATTTATATAAATTTATAATCATAGTTAAAAATGGTGAAAATATTTCAATATAAATATATGTTTTCTTTAAAAAGAGATTTACATGCAAAATTTTTTAAACTAATATAACAAAAGGAAAAGCATTAAGTTTAATCAGAAATATATATATATATATATATATATATATATGATAAGCTTATTAATCAACACTAACTAAAAATACAATTTAGAAATACATTTTAAGAAATACAATATACTTTTCTGAAATAAAAAGATTCATTGATTTTTTTTCCTCTAGTAAAATATTTACATAAAACATCTTTTTTCTTTAAAATACTTAAGATCTTTCAGCATAAATAAACTTCTATTTTGCCACAAGTAAAATATAGATAAAATTTAAATGAAAACAATTCTTTTTTTTTTTCTTTTCCATAATTCAAGAAGCTTTTGCATGCAACACAAATTAACTTTTCTTTTTCTAAAAACCAGAAGTAGAAATAAACAAGCTTTTCTTTTTTTTAAAACAACTCTAAGATATTCTACCAATTTACAGGATGTTTCTTTGAATAGCCACAACAATAAAACTTCAAGTCTAATTTCAATAATTACAACTTGCTTCTCTTTTCTATGAATGAGGCATACTTCTATAACAAATTTAAACAAATATCTGCAACTGAATTTAAGTATCTTCAATAACAATCTTCTGTGTCTCTTTCATGGTTCCTATTCTCTTTCCTCTGACTTTCCTGCATAATAGAAAACACAAATATGACCACAGAGTGCTCACCTCCCAGCCTAGGCTAACTGGTAGCCACCCTCGAGCTTGGAGAACCAAATCCTAGATGGGTAACAAACAGGCAAACACATAGAAAGCAATGCATACAGACTTTTTTTAGACACATTCCCAACTTGGCTTTCACAACACCACACTTTGGTGATGAACATTTTCAAAGGGTGGTAGTGGACCAATACCCTGAGGAGAACTGCAAGTATGAAATAACAAGAAGCCACCTCATGGCACAATAATAATATCAAGAATCTCCACCCCTTGTTCCTTATGCCCCCCAAAGGCATTCTAGCCTTATATCCCTCCTTATGACCCCCATTGCACAAACAAGCCATGCAACAAGGGTCACACAAAGATCCCTTGTGATCGCTTTCAAAAGAGAGTCTCTCACTCGAGGGTTGTCACTGCTACCACCCTTAAGATCCTCTTCTCTCCCAAGAGTAAGAGGTCTTGAGAAAACTCCCAAAACACAAACAAATCATAAAGCAAAAATACCAAAAGATTTTCTAACATAAATATTCAAGAAACACAGATTTCTTACACCAACAAACTTCTAGACATAAATAAGAAGAAGACATTAAAAGAATAACTGAAACCAACCTTAATCTGCCCAAAGGTTATTATGATATTTGATGAAGAGCTGCCCAATCCACGAATCTCTTTCCTTCTACCCTTAATCAATTTTTCTATTCCATAACATTATTTTCTTTTCAAATTTTCTTCTGTCTCCAAAAATGGAGAGTGGGTGATTACCCTCCAATTCTCAAAAATCTTGCTTAAGAAGCTCACTTTCTGAGTTCTCACAAGTTTCTAAAAACCAAAAAGGAAAGAAAGCAAAAATGCAAAAAGACTCTCATTCCAAAAGGAAAAATCTTGATTAGATTTAACTTCTAATTTTCAATTTTCGCTCAACTCAAAAAAGCCAATTTTTAAAGCGTTAAAAAGATCATTGTAAAGTAGAAACTTGCCTAAAATTACCCCTAACCCCTAGGTATACCTTATGGGCTTTAGGAAACCCTATTAAACTACCCCTAGGTGTTCATTTAACCCATTTTAAACCCCTCTGAAGTTTATTTTCGGGTCAAACATAAGTTGACCACCCCAAATATTATATTCCCAAAGTATTTATGACAACACATTATTTTATTTAAGAAAACTATAATTAAACACTTTCCCACCAAGAGACAAAATTTAAATTTAAATCCACACATGTGTCAAGTGACACAACTAAAACATTTTTACAAAAATAAAACATGAAGTTGTCCCTTGTGGTTTTGACACAATATATTTAAATAACACTTAACACTCATGCAGCATATACTATTACAAATAAAATACAACACAAATGGGGTGTTGTCTCTCCAAATAGACAAACCCTGGCTTACGAACATACATAAGTCTAGGTTTGATTCTCCGTAATTTTTCCATGGTCACATGATAAATTTCCTGCGCATCTCAATTTACACATTAGTACTTCCAAATATCCATATATAATATAATTCAATAATATAACAATACACATCATCACTTGCATACAATTTTCATCTGCACAGATTGAATGCATCTTTTATCAAGCAAATTCACATAAGCAATTTCATCCCAATTCACATAAACTAAACATACATCATAGTTCTATATTCAGAGTAAAGTCCTGCAAATTCAATAACGACATCTATCATTGCAATATCATCCTATCTAACAATCATGTAGTGTTCTATCTCATAAAGCATATAAGTAAATCATCAAATCATAGCAATATTATCCAAATCCTGAAATCATATATGTTCTAAGTCTCAAAATGCATCAAAATAAAGTATCCATAATAGTCTAAAATATAAAATCCACTGAATGTCAGACTGAGTCGAGGTGAGGCCTCACATAATTGTTGGAAATTTTTGTGCCAACCTCAACAAGGATGTCTCATGGGATAAGGTAATGCGGGAAAAAAAGTCAAGATAAAGCTAAGATGCTTATCCCATGAGGATAAAAATGGAGAAATTAGAGATTGCATGGGATAAGAAAAGTAACAAAGAAAAGTGAGGCAGGTGGCCTCCAGTTCTTTCTTTGAGTTGACCGGGTTAGCCAGTTAGCTTACTTAAGTTCAACCAGCTAGAGGGGCTCCTGGTCACTAGCGGGTTGGTTTCCCCTTTCCTCTTACCGGTCCTAGAATTATCAAATATAGAGGTCCGTCGGATAAGAAGCAAAGGAGCAAAAGTGACAAATGCTTATCCTGCAACGTGAAGCAAAGGCTCAAAGAGGGTCACGGGATAAGAAACAACGAAGACAAAATAAAGAGGTGCTTATCTCATGAGGAAAAAAATGGAGATAGATGATACTGTGGGATAAGGAAACAAAGGCAGAAATGAGGATGGCTTATCCCTCAAGGTTGAACAGACAGTGAAGAAGGGTCGCAGGATAAGCATAGCAAAGTAGAACAAAGTGAAGGGCTTATCCCGCGAGGTAAAAGTAGACCCACAGTCATGTCATGGGATAAGAACTCAGTGTAGTCGGTGGTCAAACACAACTAGTGAGACATGGACCCAGGGTGCCACATCAAACATCTATGATCGTCAGATTTTCATAAAGGCCCGATCCAATGACCATGTTTTAATCTTGTGTTGGGCCCGCTAGGTTCTTGCATGGAGAGATCTTGTGCATCCATCTTCATGTGAATCTCTCTGATCGATGATGACATTTGAATTTGTGGTGGTCGTTGGGTTTTGAATGCTCTATAGGAGGGTGGTTGTCGACCCAATGGTTGAGGATGTTCTGTGCTCAGTTGGCTCCCATTTACGACCTGATCTCACCCCAACCATTGAATTTCAATGCCATAACTCCAGAGGTGACCCCTGCAGGACAATTTTAGATGCCACCATGCCTTTTCAATGCAATACAAAAACCTTTTTCCCTACAAGTGTGCTCAGCCATGCTAGTCAAGTGTGCTACGCCATTAGGGAGTGGTTTTTCTCTTTTCTAGGTTGAGGGACATCTTCCAGAGGCCATTCTAGCACATTATCAAATATATCAATATGATCTTCTCCCCCATTTAGACATTTTGTAACCTAACCCTGGTTAGGGTTAGTGTTTTCATCAGTTGTAACCATCTTAGTTATGCCTGAACTATAAAGGCAATTTTGTAACATGTTTTCAAGATCTTCTCCTCTTTTTCTCTTACAGTAATCCATGATTTCCGCAATTGTAAAAAAATCACCTCATCTCTACATTAATAGAATTGGCTCTCCTTACCTAGTTTTAGTTTTTGAAAACTTGTGTATCTCTTTTACCTATTTGTATAAATGCATATTTTCTTACTTTCTCAGCATCTGTGATAGTGTTGATTCCTCGGCCATTTTCAAGGATTCCAACCTTGACTCAGTCTTAGAAAGCTATATTTAGATAGAAACTTGTGTATCTTTTGGGCAATTTTATTAATGTTTTGTGCAATTACAGATGCCGGTAGATAAGCTTTCAGTCTAGGTGTGTTGGGTAAATATTTTGTCACTAGCATACCAATGACAAAATATATGATTCACACAAAACTATGTTGAGAAATTAATCTCTCCTCTCATCAAGGGGAGGTTCCGTTCGAAATCTCTTCTCTAATTAATAAGAAATTAAAATATGTGGGTTAGTGTTGAGCATATAACTCTCTTCAGAGTTAATGTATTCTCCCTTCAATTTGTTACAATTTCCCTATCACTTTGATACTTAAGGAAATTAACAAATTTGTCCAACAAACTATATCAAGATTTTATAAGAAAGAAGCACAAAGTCTTTCTTGAATATAAAACTAACTAAACTAATTATCACAATGATAAGGAATTGAACTCACAGATCAAAGTCTTCAAGTATAATTCCTTAATCCTAAAAACTACAAGAAATAGTAGCAATACAAAGCCTACTACTAATCACTTAACAATAGAAAATTTCTCAAATATTCAAGAGCACAAAGTCTACTTTCAAAATTCAAGAGCTCTTTAATCCACTTAACAATACTTCCTATATCAAGAAATTCAAGAACATATATAAGTCATGAACATAAGAACATCAACTCATATAAGCATCATTTTTTTTTAAACACAACACAAAGTTTGGGATCAAATAAAATCACTTTCTTTATTTGCTTGATCAAATTTTTACAACAAAAGCTCAAAGTCTTAGTTGAGGCAAAAATTTGGCAGAGTTTTTCTTAGCATAATCCAAGATAAAAATATACAAATAAGGGGCTCCCTTATATATAAGAAAAGTGGAGAAAAATATGGGCATAGTTGACTAATTCAACTACACAATCTCACTTGACTACAACTACAGTAGAAAGAAAAAGTGCAGCTGCGAGAAAACTTGCAGCATCTAACAATGCAACTACATGAAAAGAAAATGTCAAGAAGGGATACTTTATTCATTTTTCTCCTCATTTGATTTGTGGAATTCCTTGAAATTAGTCAGGATGGCCTCCACCTCTACTTGGTTTGGCATCTAGGTAGAATCTGTGATCACATAAACACGGAAAACCGTATCGAATGCACCAAGTGAGAAGTCCTGTCCTGTGTAGTGATCTATTAACGACATGAATTCTTGTGTGATGGAATCACTAGTAATGAGATTCTGATTGTCATCATACAGATAACAAGGAAGGTCAGCAATCTTGGCAGAAATGAGATCAATTTCATCATCACCTTCCTTTCGTTCTCAATCTAGCTTTGTTATCATCCACCTTATTATCTCTTTCCTATAAGGAAAAAGCGACAAGATTTGAATATATTTTTCTCTTGAAGGAGCCACTTTATTTTCAATGAGGACATCTATTCTGAAGTCCTCCATTTTTCTCCAAAGGATTCTACTCTTCTCAATATTTTCAATCTCCTAAGGTAATGAAGTTTTGACATTTTGCATCTGAATTTGGATCACTTCAAAATCTGTCAATAACCCAACTATTGAGCTTAGGAGATGAGACCCTTTTAACTTTAGTTGTGCAATCCACTCATCCACCACTCGGCCCTCGGCTCCTACCTGTTCAATTTTATTAAGAGCTTCAATGTCCATTGAGGATCCTATGGGCTCAACTTCCTACGAGGATTGGGTAACTTTCAGAAGAACATTAGTCAATTGTTCACATTACTATTTTAATTCATTCTTCTTATCCCTCTCTTGGTCAAGTCTCTGTAACAAAGAGTTTAAAGTCGTCTGAGAATCCAGCTTAACACTAGCATGCATCTCCTAACCAAGATCTTTCATTTGCATGATGTAATCCTCAAGTTGTATATGTCATGCCCAAACTTTTGGGTATGAACGAGATAATTTTTTTTTTAAAATAACAACCTAATAACATTAAATTTGCTAATACGAAATGCACTAATAAGTTTGTCTTAACTATGTTTGGGTTAACTCTAACCACTAACTCAAGTAAGCAAAAATAATATTTAAATTAAATGCAGAATACTAAAATAATTATTTATTATTTAACCAAAAATCTCTAAATTAATTGAAAAAGATAATATTAATCTCCAATAACCAATTAATTGCCTTTAGGAACTAAATAAATTAGTCCTAGCACTTAGATTATTAATGCCTATATTTTAATTTATCAATAATTCAAATGTGGTTAACTAATTTGACTAAAGGGTCAATTAAATTTCACAATGTAAATTCCCTATAAAATTTAGGCTAGAATGGCCTAAATTTAGGTGGATTAAATAACCCCTTATAGACAAAATAACTTATAAAGTTATTATAAGATCCTAAGTAATTAATCTCCAAAATTAATTTCAATTTTAAAACATCATATTTAATGTTTATATAATCGATCATAAAATATGAATGTACAAATAAAATAATTAAATTAATGTTAAATGTGTACATTCATATTCTTAACTATATATATATATATATATATATATATATATATATATATATATATATATATACATATTTTCTTTAAACAAACATTATTATAAAGAAAATACACATGAACCCTAATAAAAATATTATAAAATGCCCCTTTCAAACCCCATTTCTTTTATTCCTTTAATAATTTTTTATATACCCTAACCCTAACCAGGTTAGGGTTTCATATTCTTTTATGCGGGGAGGAGGGTCCAAAGGCATGGCCACTAGAGGCGGAGGTACTATGTAGGTAGCGACAGAGGGTTTGGAGGGGAGACAGTGGTAACAGTGGGGGACTCCCCGCAGGGATGGCCACCGCCATGCCTATGGGTCATGGCCCATAGAGGCGGCCTTGGTCGCCGCTGTGAGTCATGGCCCGTAGCCATGGTTGCGTTGTCACTGTGGAGCGCCACCCATAGGGGAGAACCGAAGCCTCCCTAACTATGGGTTGTAGCCCATAGTGGCAGCTGCGGCCACCGCTGGGGGTCGTCGCCCATAGCGCGGGGGGCGGGGACGAGGCTCCCCCATTTACTATACATTTAAAAAAAAAAAAAAAAATTTACCCTTTTTTTTATATATAAAAAAATATAATATGTATATATATATATATAATTTTGATGCATATGAAAACTAGAGCTAACTTTAGTATGCAGTATATATTTTTTTTTTTTGAACTTTTTGACAGATCAATTAAAATATTCAGATTTAGATCAATGTATTTTTTTCTCTTTATTTTAAATTCCATGTTGCTAAAATCTGACATAAACTATATAACCTTAGATTTATTTCCTGCAAACAAATAATTGATAGAATTCTATAAACTTATACAGCAACTATATAAATATGTTTTTATTTAAATTAGATAGAGTATTTAACTTTAGATTTTAATTTCTGCAAATAAGTAAATGATAGAATTAAATAAACTTAAACAACAGCTATATTAATTGAGAATCATTTGATTTTAACCTTAGAGATATGCATGTAAATTCTTTAAACCATGATTTGTATTGGAGAATAAATGGTTAGGACTAGATGCTTAAGACTAGATGCTTAATTTTTCTTTCACTAACATGCAAGCTTCCCTATTTCATTCTTTTCCAATAATTCATACGCTTAAAGGGGTAAAATGAACTTTTAGATTTCTAAAATAAGATGCATACAACCATTAATATTTTAAGAAAATTTCATAGCTAAAGCCTAAGAGAAATATTTCATTTATGCAATACTAATTTAACAGAAATAATGCATATATTTAAGGCATTTTTAGAATACAATATAGTCATCATTACAAGAGGGTGGGATACCCAAACTAGTCTCTCGTTTCTATTAAATGAGGACTTTAAATAAAATAGATATATTTCCTTTCAAAATAGATACAACATTTAGTTTCCCTTTACATTGCTGCAACTTAAAATATAAAATATTCCATTCCCAAATCTTTTTCTGCAAACAAATAAATCCAGCAACTTCTACTTGTCCTTTTCTTTTCTTCAAAACAACCTGCAAATAAATCATAGGCTATGACCATGGAGTGCTCACATCCCAGCCTAGGCTTACTAGAAGCCACCCCTGAGCTTGGAGAACCAAACCCTAGATAGGTTACAGACATGCAAACACAACAAGCAAGGGAAAAACATATAGCAAACATTTTCCCAACCAAGGCTACACTCCATCACAAAATGTGATGATTTTTACATGGTAGTGGACCAAATACCCTGAGGAGACTGCAAGAATGGTAGAACACAATGCCACCTCATGGTAAACAAAGCTATTTCATAAGATCATTAACCCCACATTCCTTATGCCCCCCAAGGCATCTATGCCATACTTTCTCTCCTTATGACCCCTAAATGCACAAACCAGGCCATGCAGCAAGGGTCACAAACACACCCCTTGAGTTTGCTCTCATAAAGAGAGTCTCTCATGCATGGGTTGTCAAACTTCTACCACCCACAAGACCATCCTACTCTCCCAAGAGTAGAAGGCCTTGGTTATTCCCAAAACACAGAAAATGCATACAAATAAAAGACAGATTGCATAATAATAATTTTCACAAAAGAGAATACAAGAGAATCATTCTCACATACAACCAAAATTTCCAACATAGACATGCAACGTAAAAAAGCAAAGAGATGAACCAACCTTCAATCTGCCCAAAAATATGCTAGAATTAGTTCGAGGATGAGCAGCCCAAATCCACAATCCTCCCTTCTACACTTAGCCAAATTTTGAATCCAAAAACCAACTTTTCAAAATGCATAGTCTCCAAAAATGGAGAGTGGGTGATTACCCACAAAATCTCTCATTCTTGCCTAAGAAAACCTCGGTGAGAGTACTCACAAGTTTCTAAAACTGAAAAATGAAAAAGTAAGAAAAAGATCAAAAAGGATCTCTCATCAAAAGGGAAGGTTATCTAACCGAGATGACACCTTCTAATTTTAAATTTTCGCACATCTTAGAAAACCCACTTTTTGGGATGACTAAACAGTCACATGGGAGTAGACACATGCCTAAAAACACTCCTAACTCATAGGTATACCTTATGGGCTTTAGGAAATACCTTTAAACTACCCCTAGGAGTCCATTTGACCCCTTATAAACCCATCTGAAGTTAACTTTCGGGTCAAACCTGAGTTGACCACTCCAAAGACTCTCTACCCAAGGAAATTTTAGAACCACATTCAAATGTTTGGAAAAGCTATAGTTGAACAACCCCCTTCAAGAGACAAGTCAAAATTTAAGACATAAATCAACACGTGTCAAGTGACACAATAAAATACATTACAAAATTACAGATGGAAATTGTCTCTTGTTGGATTTAAATAAATCAATAATAAAATTTAACACACATGCATCATTCACTATTACAAATAAAATACGACACATACGGGGTGTTGTCTCTCCAAATAGACAACCCCTAGTTTTACGAACATACATAGGTCTAGGTTTTGTTCTCCACAATATTTCCATGGCCATATGGATAATTTTCCTATGCATCTCAATTGCACATTAGTAATTCCAATAACCTCATATAATATTAAACACATGAATAAGAATACACATCAAACACTCTCCATAGAATTTACATTTAAACAAATCGATATATCTTATATCCAAATAAATCCACATATGTAATTATCATAATCCACATAATTCTGATCCATACATAAAATACACATGCTATTTCTATCATCATACTAAAGTCCTACAATTCCAATAATGGCATACATCATCACAAAGTAATCCTATTCTAGAATCATATAGAGTTCTATATCTATAATGCATAGAAATGAAGCATCAGTATATATCAATGTTATCCAAATCATGAAATCATATAAGTTCCAAATCCATAATGCATAAAAATAAAGCATCCATAATAGTCTCAACATGAAAAATACTGAAATGGTAGGATGAGTCGGGGTAGGGCCTCACACCCTCCCCCTCTAGGCATGAACTTCCTCCTGAAGTTCATCAAAAAGATGGGGGTACTGTGATCTCATACGTGCTACGTCCTCCCATGAAGCCATAACCTCATCATAGCAATCCCACTGGACCCTAACCTGGTCCAGCTCTCGACCTCGAAGGGCCAGTGTCCAGCGTGCCAAAATCTGAATGGGCTCCAAAGCTAGCTGCCCGTCCAACTCCACCTGCAAGGCATCCTAATCTAAAATATGAGAGTCATCATAGATATACTTCCTCAAAACTGATACATGAAACACATTGTGGATGCGTGACAGGCTAGGTGGGAATGCTAAATGGTAGGCAATTGGTCCTATCCTCTCAAGGATCTCAAATGGTCCTACAAAGTGAGGTACGAGCTTAGAACCCTTTCCATAATGGATTGGACTCTTATGCGGTCGCACTCTCAAAAAGACTCTATCTCCAACCAAGTAGCTATGATCTATCCTCTTCGCGTTTGCATACTTCTTTTGTCTATCATGTGCCTCTCTAAGATGTTGTCTAATCAAATCCACTTGCTTTTCCATATCCCAACTATCTCAGAACCAATAGAAACTCTATCCTTTATGCGGTCCCAACTCAACGATGTCGTACAAGGCCTACCGTATAATGCCTAATAGGGTGGCATCCCCAACGAAGTGTGATGCCCATTGTTATAGGAAAACTCCACTAAGGGAAGGTTCTCTTCCCATCTAGTCTGATGATCCATGACATACATGCAAAGCATATCCTCTAGCACCTGGTTAACCCTCTCTGTCTAACCATCCATTTCCAGATGATAGGCTGTACTAAAATTGAGCTTGGTGCCCATAGCTGCTTGTAATGCCTTCCAAAAGGAAGAAGTGAAGAGTAAATCCCTATCAGAAATAATCTTGCATGGAACATCATGAAGCCTGATAATGTCTTGCAAGAACACATGTGCTATTGCTGGTGCTGTGAAGGTAGTCCAAACTGGTGAAAAGTGGGCCACTTTGGTCAACTTGTCAACTATCACCAAAATGGCATCATGGCAATGAGATGACATAGGGAGACCAATGATGAAATCCATGGATATAGTATCCCACTTCCACTCTAGTATAGCATGAGACTGGAGCAACCCACCTAGATGGCGGTGCTCCACCTTGAATCTCTGACACTCGAGGCATCGGGCTACTAACTCAACAATGAGCTGCCGCATTCCTGGCCAATGATATAACTATCTCAAGTCAGCGTGCATCTTCTTAACTCCAAGATGTGCTGCATAAGGAGCTCTATGAGCCACCGTGACAATGAACTCTCACAATCCCCCGAAAGAAGGTACATAGATGCACCCTCTATGGTGTAATAGTCCATCAAACTCTAAGGAATAATCCACATAATTCCCTTCTAGAATTTCCTAAGATCGTATCACCTGACAAACCTCTAAATACCATCCATCCTCTATCAACTGCTGCAATATCCAATCTCTCAAATCCATGCCCATAGATATGATGTACACCTCATGATGTCTCCTACTCAAGGCATCTGCAACTACATTATCTTTCCCTTTGATGTAGTGAACATCAAAATCATATTCGCACAAGAACTCCATCCATCTCCTCTGATGTGCATTAAGGTTTGGCTGAGTGAATATGTACTGAAGGCTTTGATGGTCTGAATGAAGCTCAAAATGATGACCAAAAAGGAAGTGTCTTCACCTCACAAGTGCATGCACTGCTGCTACAAGCTCAAGGTGATGAGTAGGGTATTTAAGCTCATGAGTCTTAAGTTTCCTAGACTCAAAAGCTATAGCCCTACCATCCTGCATAAGGACTGCTCCTAAACCCTCTAGAGAAGCATTTGTGCAAACCATGAAGTCAGCTAAGGGATCTGGTACTACAAGGATAGGTGCACTAGTAAGTGCCTTTTTGAGTTCCTGAAAGGCTCTCTCGCACTTCTTTATCCACTCAAATTTCTTCACTTTACGCTAAAGAGAAGTAATGGGATGTGCAACTCTAGAGAATCCCTTGACAAAGTATTGGTAATAACCTGCTAAGCCCATGAAGCTCCTGACCTCTATCACACTGGTTAGCACTAGCCAATCCATAATAGCTCTGATCTTTGATGGGTCAACTGAGATCCCATCACCAGAAATAACGTGCCCAGGGTACTTGACCTCTGAATGAAATAAAGCACACTTTGACAAACTGCCAAACAACTGATTGTCCCTCAAACACCGCAAAACCTATCTCAGGTGCTCCTCATGCTCCTTCTCATTCTGAGAATATATAAATATGTCATCGAGGAACACAATTACAAAATGGTCAAGAAATGTGTGGAATACCCCATTCATGAGGCTCATGAAGATAGTTGGAGCATTCGTAAGACCGAATGGAACCACGGTGAACTCATAGTGGCCATATCTAGTGCGAAATGTGGTCTTGTGGATATCACTTTCCACTATTCTCAACTGATGGTATCCTGACTTTAGATCAATTTTGGAAAATACTTTGGCACCCTAAAGTTGGTCGAATAAATCATCAATCTTAGGCAAGGGATATCAGTTCTTGATGGTTACTTTGTTCAACTGATGATAATCCATGCATAATCGAAGAGATCCATCTTTCTTCTTCATAAAGATGACTAGTGCACCCCACGGGGATATGCTAGGATGTATGTGACCCTTCTCTAGGAGTTCCTCAAGCTACATCTTGAGCTCATTAAGCTCATTTGTGGTCATCCTATAAGGTGCTCTTGAAACTGGCTCAGCTCCTGGTACAAGGTCTATATGAAAGTCAATCTCTCTACAAGGTGGCATTCTTGGTAGCTCTAAAGGAACATGTATGAATATCCCTTAAGGATAGGATGGTTATCAATCAATGTTTCCTTTTCATCCTCTTCCCCTCTATCAATGATGGTGATGGAAAATAACTAACATCCCTTTTGCATGCTCTTCTTAAGTTGCATTCCGGAAATCATATGAAGAGACACGGGTTTTTCAATCCCTATGATTACTATGGGTGAACCCTGATCATCCTCACACTCGATCTCTTTCTGGTGGCAATCCATCCTAGCTCTATGGGCATAAAGCCAATCCATGCCAAGTACGATGCCATATGATCCAAGTGGTGTAACTTTATGGTCTACTAAGGTGGTGGTATTGCCAATCTGAAGCTGACATGCCCTAACCTCCGATTCCATTGACACTCTAGCCCCTAAAGCTAACTCCACTTCCCAATTGACACCTTGTCTAGTTGCCACTAGCCCACAACACTCCACAACCAAAGGAGATATAAAGGAGTCAGTAGCTCCTAAATCAAATAATATAGATACACTGTTACCTCTTATCATATCTACAGCCTCAATGACCATGGCCTAGTGCTCTACCTGATAGTTGTCAACCACTGAGAAGACTCTATGGGACCTGCCCATATCTCCAATTGTAGGCTCTGATGTTGTCATCCTTTGATTCCATGCCATCTAACCCTAAGGACACTCTCTTGCCATGTGCCCCATAGCTCCACATGTGAAACAAGCACCACGTGCCTGAAACTGGATGCCTTGAAGCCTAGAAAAAGATTGTCCCCCTGTCCTGTTAGAACCACTATACCCACCCCTAGAGGACTGCTGAGTCCTCGCCGGAGGTGTGTAAGGAACTTGAGATTGCTGATCTCGCCTCTGACCCTGACACTGCCACTACTTGGGCTTTGCACCTCGCTAACTCTACAGAGGCCTCTAGCTTTGGTTCTCTTGTGACTGTTGCGGAGGAGGGGGTTTGGAGAACCCCGATGTGTGCCTGTTATTACCCTTCCAATGGGGTTTCTAAAACCCGTATGTCTGGGGTATAGGGTTTCGGTTCTGGAATTGATCCTTTGTATCCTATGGCCTGACCTAAACCTCCTCTGCTATCAAAGCCTTCTCCATGACCACCTGAAGGCTCTCTGGAGTGGACATCCTCACTGGTCCTGCTATGTCGACATTCAGCCCTCTAATAAAATGATTGACGAGAAGCTTCTCATCTTTTAGGTAGTCCACATATGACAAGATCTCGAAGAACTTTCTCTTGTACTAGGTCATTGAGAGACCCTTCTTCCAGAGGTCATGGAACTCATCTATCCTACACTGTCTGTAATGCTCTGATAAGTACCTCCCCTTGAACCTCTCTGTAAAAATCTCCCATGTGAGAGTATCAACAACTAAACCACAGTTGTATTCCTCCTATCTCCACCATGTGGAGGCCATTGCTCTCAATAGGTGGACTACTATACATGCCTTTAGATTGCTCTCATAAGAGCACAATGCAAAGCACCTATCTAGGCTCAAAAGCCAAGCCTCAGCTTCTACCCCGTCGGTAGATCCCCCAAAAGATGGTGGCTGGAGGCACATAACCTCTCTGATTAGATCCCTCGGATCCCAACGTGATCTCTCATAATACACTAGCTCTACCACTGGAGGTGGTCCTGGTAGGTGAACAGACTCGGGCTCATGCCCAGCCTGACTCTCTACGGGATTATGAAGTGGACTCCTACTTCGTTCCCTATCTGTCATTCTATGGCTCCCAGAGTTCTGATTTTCAACATGACGATCCTATGTTGGAAGCCTTTCCTGGACTATCCCTATCAGGTTCTGGAGTGCTTCTAAGATGTCTTGGTTTGGGTCAATTAGAAAATCAGGAGGAGCCTCTGGGTTCCTTTGCGGAACCGATTCCTCCCTATCGACCTCTTTGCGTGCCATACTTTCACGCCAAGGACCTCTACCACGTTTGCGAGCTTGTCGCGTAGTTGGAGGCATTCTAATGAAAAATAAAATAAAATAAAATAAATAAATAGTTTTTTTTGGAGAAATATTTAATTAGTTAAAATTAAATATCATAGAAAATTAATTTAATATAATAAATTAAATAATTAAAGCGAAACATAATAAAGAAAGGTTCCTAGTGTTGGAAACCTTGCTCTGATACCAAAATGTCATGCCCAAACTTTTGGGCAGGAACGGGAAATTTTTTTTTTTAAAATAACAACCTAATAACATTAAATTTGCTAATACGAAACGCACTAACAAGTTTGTCTTAACTATGTTTGGGTTAACTCTAACCACTAACTCAAGTAAACAAAAATAATATTTAAATTAAATGCGGAATACTAAAATAATTATTTATTATTTAACCAAAAATCTCTAAATTAATTGACAAAGATAATATTAATCTCCAATAACCAATTAATTGCTTTTAGGAACTAAATAAATTAGCCCTAGCACTTATATTATTAATGCCTATATTTTAATTTATCAATAATTCAAATGTGGTTAACTAATTCGACTAAAGGGTCAATTAAATTTCACAATGTAAATTCCCTATAAAATTTAGGCTGGAATAGCCTAAATTTAGGTAGATTAAATAACCCCTTATAGACAAAATAACTTATAAAGTTATTATAAGTTCCTAAGTAATTAATCTCCAAAAATAACTTCAATTTTAAAACATCATATTTAATGTTTATATAATCGATCATAAAATATGAATGTAAAAATAAAATAATTAAACTAATGTTAAATGTGTACATTCATATTCTCTCTCTCTCTCTCTCTCTCTCTCTCTCTCTCTCTCTCTCTATATATATATATATATATATATATTTTCTTTAAACAAACATTATTATAAAGAAATTACACATGAACCCTAATAAAAATATTATAAAATGCCCCTTTCAAACCCCATTTCTTTTATTCCTTTAATAATTTTTGATATACCCTAACCCTAACCGGGGTAGGGTTTCATATTCTTTTGTGCAGGGAGGAGGGGCCGAAGGCATGGCGGCTACAGGCGGAGGTACTACATAGGTAGCGGTGGAGGGTGTTTTTTTTTGGCAAGGGCGATGGAGGGTTTGGAGGGGAGACAATGGTAACAGTGGGGGACTCCCCGCAGGGACGAACACCGTCGTGCCTGCGGGTCACGGCCCATAGAGTTGGCCTTGGCCGCCACTATGAGTCGCACCCCGTAGCCACAACCGCACCGTCGTTGTAGGGCGTTGCCCATACGGGGGGGGCAAGCCTCCCCGACTATGGGTTGCGGCCCATAGTGACAGCTGTGGTTGCTGCTGGGGGTCGCCACCCACAGAGAGGGGGGCCCGAGGCTCCCCCATTTACTATACATTTAAAAAAAAAAAACCTTAGATTTATTTCCTACAAATAAATAATTGACAGAATTCTATAAATTTATACAGCAACTATATAAATATGTTTTTATTTAAATTAGATAGACTATTTAACTTTAGATTTTAATTTCTGCAAATAAGTAAATGAAAAAATTAAATAAACTTAAATAGCAGCTATATTAATGTAGAATAATTTGATTTTAACCTTAGAGATATGCATGTAAATTCTTTAAACCATGATTTGTATTGGAGAATAAATGGTTAGGACTAGATGCTTAATTTTTCTTTCACTAACATGCAAGCTTCCCTATTTCATTCTTTTCCAATAATTTGTATGATTAAAGGGGTAAAGTGAACTTTTAGATTTCTAAAGTAAGTTGCATACAACCATTAATATTTTAAGAACATTTCATAGCTAAAGCCCAACATAAATATTTCATTTATGCAATACTAATTTAATAGAAATAATGCATATATTTAAGGCATTTTTAGAATACAATATAGGCATCATTACAAGAGGGTGAGATACCCAAACTAGTCCCTCATTTCTATTAAATGAGGAATTTAAATAAAATAGATACAACATTTAGTTTCCCTTTACATTGCTGCAACTTAAAACATAAAATATTCTAGTCCCAAATCTTTTTCTGCAAACAAATAAATCCAGCAACTTCTACTTGTCCTTTTCTTTTCTTCAAAACAACCTGCAAATAAATCATAGGCTATGACCATGGAGTGCTCACCTCCCAGCCTAGGGTTACTAGAAGCCACCCCCGAGCTTAGAGAACCAAGCCCTAGATAGGTTAGAGACATGCAAACACAACAAGCAAGGGAAAAACATATAGCAAACACTTTCCCAATCAAGGCTACACTCCATCACAAAATGTGATGATTTTTACATGGGTGGTAGTGGACCAAATACCCTGAGGAGACTGCAAGAATGGTAGAACACAATGCCACCTCATGGCAAACAATGTTATTTCATAAGATCATTAACCCCACATTCCTTATGCCCCCAAGGCATCTATGCCATACTTTCTCCCCTTATAACCCCAAAATGCACAAACCAGACCATGCAACAAGGGTCACAAATACACCCCTTGAGTTCACTCTCATAAAGAGAGTCTCTCATGCATGGGTTGTCAAACTTCTACCACCCACAAGACCATCCTACTCTCCCAAGAGTAGAAGGCCTTGGTTATTCCCAAAACACAGAAAATGCATACAAATAAAAGATAGATTGCATAATAATAATTTTCACAAAAGAGAATACAAGAGAATCATTCTCACATACAACCAAACTTTCCAACATAGACATGCAACGTAAAAAGCAAAAAGATGAACCAACCTTCAATCTACCCAAAAATATGCTAGAATTAGTTTGAGGATGAGCAGCCCAAATCCACAATCCTCCCTTCTACACTTAGCCAAATTTCGAATCCAAAAACCAACTTTTCAAAATGCGTAGTCTCCAAAAATGGAGATTGGGTGATTACCCACAAAATCTCTCATTCTTGCCTAAGAAAACCTCGGTGAGAGTACTCACAAGTTTCTAAAACTGAAAAATGAAAAAGTAAGAAAAAGATCAAAAAGGATCTCTCATCAAAAGGGAAGGTTATCTAACCTAGATGACACCTTCTAATTTTAAATTTTCGCACATCTTAGAAAACCCACTTTTTGGGATGACTAAACAGTCACATGGGAGTAGACACATGCCTAAAAACACTCCTAACTCATAGGTATACCTTATGGGCTTTAGGAAACACCTTTAAACTACCCCTAGGAGTCCATTTGACCCCTTATAAACCCATCTGAAGTTAACTTTCGGGTCAAACCTGAGTTGACCACTCCAAAGACTCTCTACCCAAGGAAATTTTAGAACCACATTCAAATGTTTGGAAAAGCTATAGTTGAACAACCCCCTTCAAGAGACAAGTCAAAATTTAAGACATAAATCAACACATGTGTCAAGTGACACAATAAAATACATTACAAAATTACAGATGGAAATTGTCTCTTGTTGGATTTAAATAAATCAATAATAAAATTTAACACACATGCATCATTCACTATTACAAATAAAATATGACACATATGGGGTGTTGTCTCTCCAAATAGACAACCCCTGGTTTTACGAACGTATATAGGTCTAGGTTTTGTTCTCCATAATATTTCCATGGTCATACGGATAATTTTCCTGTGCATCTCAATTGCACATTAGTAATTCCAATAGCCTCATATAATATTAAACACATGAATAAGAATACACATCAAACACTCTGCATACAATTTACATTTAAACAAATCGATATATCTTATATCCAAATAAATCCACATAAGCAATTATCATAATCCACATAATTCTGATCCATAAATAAAATATGCATCCTATTTCTATCATCATAGTAAAGTCCTGCAATTCCAATAATGACATACATCATCACAAAGTAATCCTATTCTAGAATCATATAGAGTTCTATATCTATAATGCATAGAAATGAAGCATCAATATATATTAATGTTATCCAAATGATGAAATCATATAAGTTCCAAATCCATAATGCATAAAAATAAAGCATCCATAATAGTCTCAACATGAAAAATACTTAAATGGTAGGATGAGTCGGGGTAGGGCCTCACTGTATATCATATTTATTCTTATCCGATGATGGCACTGTGACCTCAACATACTTCCTTTTAGAGGCTGGGTCTACTAACACCCGGGAAACAATATTCAGCTTCTAGGTTAGATAACCTTCCCTTTTGATGAGAGATCCAAGGTGGTAATTCTAGATTGGCCGATGGAGTAGTAGCCTCCCTGTTGAGTCTCACTTGGTATTTTAGGAGCATACTGGCTTGAACTGGCAGTAGTTGTAGAGGTTGTTATTGATAGAGACATAGGAGAGTGTGGAAGGTGTAGTGGAAACAAATTGAGTACTAACCAAAGGTGGAATTTCTGTTATGACCACCATGGTAGAAATAACTTCAATTATTACCGAAGATGGAATTTTTGTTATAACCATTATGGAAGGTAAAGTCATCAATTGTTGTTCTGCGAACACTTTCTCCATAGCTTCGGGAAAATCCAACATTGAAGATTCAATGGTGGTTGAAGGAATATCATCCAGGCTAGAAAAGTTGGATAGTGCAAAAAATTGTTGAGCAGTCTCTGACTAAGTCATGCCCATGCCCATGTCCTCATCATCGAATTTCTCTTCTTCTTGATCAGAATCAGAATCGATAGAATGGATAATCACTTTTGAATGAGTTGGTGCTTGTGAAGTGGCTGGAATATCAACTTCACCATGACATGACATTTCTTCAACCTGTGCTTCCTCTTGTTGAGGAATTTCACCTTCTTCCATCTCTTTCTCTTTTTCAGTATCTCTAGCAATCTGATGTTCTGGTTCCTTCATGGTTGTCTCCTATGTTGCTAAAGATGATTCAGCTTTCTTGGACCCTTTAATTGTGAACTTGATTTTGGGTCCCTTCCCCTTGGATTGTATTGTAGGGACCGAGGACAATGCTTGTGAATCTGCTTTATGCTTGGTTCTTGTTTCGGCCGTAGTTGTTTTACCAACTAGGCCATCACTATTATCATCATCTCCATAACTAGCAAGAAATTGTTTCATTCTAAGATTCTTTTTTAACAACCATGCATTGGTGTTTACCAAAATAAGAGAAATTCTTTGAGTGATAGACTTACTTTCCTTTTTTTACTATTGCACCAGTAGAAGTGGAGAGTCGGCAATTTTCTTTTCATAATAGACTAGGTCTATTATGTCATCAGTGTTTTCCATGGTCATTGGGCTCTTTTCTGAATCCAAGTTTTACATTTGTTCCAGGGTAAGATGACTGAAATCCATCCTTCTTATATATTCTTCATCTTTGCAATCTACCCATACATCCTCAAGCCTATAGACATGGGTGTAACTCCTCTTGAGCTTTTTCTTCATGCCACAAAAATCAAAATTATTTCGTGTCTTGAATCTTCTCATAGTGTTCCATTGCATTTATTCCTCCATGTTCTTGGCTTTAAGTTTAGTTATAACTGAGTACCTGCCAATAGATTCTAGGAACTTCAACCCGATCTTATGTGCTTATGATTTCTTTTCATGCACATAGATTAGTTGTCAACACAACTCCATGAGAATGATCTTATCAGAAGGATACCTTGGTAGAATGAAGGGTTCACCTGAGAAACATCCGATCCAGATGTAAGTGAATGTTGGGAGCTGAAGAAAAATGCATCCAAAATGAGACACCCTATTATATGCAGCCTCTTATAATCTTTTCTTTTGCAGGCTTTAATCAAACATGCACTTCCACATAGCAAACAAGGCATCATTAACTCTTCTAAAGTGGCTACCTTGATTCTTGATTGTGAGTTGATCATAGTATTCCTAGACAGACACTAATCTCCCGTCACCTTTAGTAGACAAACCTGGATATTCCCTCATGGAAGTAGCTGCATAAACCAGGTAAGAAGTCATATTAAATTTTAATGTCACTTTGACTTCTTTCAACTGTGCGTAGAGTGCATCACTGATCTGCTCACCCCAATCAATCCTAGTAGCCCCTTTCCTGATTATATTTATGTAATAACACATCCAACTTTGAAAGTAATGAGAGTCTTTCAAACCCTTCACTCTTGCCAACATGGTGACCATATCATTGTACTCTTCATTGAAGTCACTCTTGTGAAAATGCTTAGGCCATCATGAGGTGGTATAATTTCTAGCAGTAGAGAGGTACATAGTATTGATCACTTTCTTACATTTGAGCTCATTTTTCTCATAGTACTCCTTAGCACTTTCTTGAGAAATGTCGGCTACTTCGTTGATTGAAGAACCTTTGTTAATATTGTTGAAAAACATACTATCCAAAGTCATGATCACATTTTGATCAACATCCCTAACTTGTCTTGTATTCGGAAGTGATCCGCTACTGCAAGTACAAAATCTGGATCATGAGCCACAACTGGAAAAAAAGCATATTTATGCAACTCAGATTTGATCACGTTTTTAAAGTGAGCAGGAGCTTTCTCAACTCGATCAATAAACACATGCATACTGAGATGTCCAATTTCTGTATCTTTGATCTCCTTGATCTTTGAATCTACTAAACTTTCTAGGTACAAATTCAAGTACTTATCGTACTTGTACTTCATCTTCTTTATTGATGTTTTACCCAGAGAAGATTCCAACTAACTTAAGGAAGGCTTTGATTTGTCATGAGAGGGTCTTGATATTTGCAAATGACTGCATTCAACACTAAGGATTAGCTCATTTGATAATTATCATCATCAATAAAATCAAATTTTATCAATCGGATCAGAAAATCAGACTCAGAATAGGCTTGGGAGCAAAATTGTCAAAAATGGTAGGTTAGGGAAAAAATTCTAATTTGCACCTTAGGAGTCAAAATTTGCACATCAGACTTTAAAGTCCAACGTGTAAAGATAAAACATCTTTACTTGCATATCAGACTTTAAAGTTTGATGTGCAAATTGGGAAAAAATCATTGGCACATCAGACTTTAAAGTCCGATGTGCAAGTTGGGGGGAAAATCACTAGCACATCATACTTTAACATCGGATGTGTAGGTTGGGAAAAATCATTGAAAAGACCGACACATTGGACTTTAAATTCCGATGTGCCAATGGAAGGATGACCGATTGACATGTCGGGTTTTGAAGCTTGACATGTTCATCGGTTAATCTCCTCTTGCATATTGGACTTTAAAGTCCGAAATGTGAGGTTTACCCTCCTGCATATCGGACTTGAAAGTCTGATATGCAGAGAGATCTCTGCACATAGCCTATAGATCAAGTTTTAAAACCTAATCATGCAGGTGAGGGAAGAGGAAAAACAAACAGATTTTAATGTCCGATATGCCTCTAATCGAAAGAAAACCTAAAGGAAAAAAGCAGAGAAAAAGAGAAAAGAAAACAATGGAAAGGGGAAAAAATCCCGAAATAAATAAAAATAGATTCAAAAGCCTACCTCAATCCATGATGACATAATGAAAATATGATGAAAAATATGACTAATCCACAAGGACAGCGAGCAAAATCAGAGGAGGGAGGAAGAGAGAACGTGTAGCGGAGAATTCACAAAATGTAAATAAAAAAATAACCTCCAAAACTTAATAAATAATCTCCAAAATTAGCAATAAATGCGACCATTAATGACCAATTACGCAGTACATGTCAGAATTTAAAGTTTGACATGCTGGAATAAAACCCTCGCAAGTCAGACTTTAAAGTCTGACATGCAACTTTTGACTGAACGACCTACAGATCGAACTTTAAAGTCTGAAATGCAGGGGAAGGATTACCTGGAGGTCAGACTTTAAAGTCCAATCTACAAGGATAAAACCAAACCTTTGCATATTGGACTTTAAAGTCTGATGTGTAATTACCTTTGAAAAGAAGGAACCTTGTAGATCGGACTTTAAAGTCCAACCTGCAGGAAAAATTGCAAATCTTAAAAACTTAGAAAACAATAAAAACAAAAAGCGAAAAGCTAAATGATCTAATTGAAAAATTTGATCAAGCTCTCCTAGAGGTCGTAAGGTACGAAATAGACTAGTTTCGTAGGGTTGCCTCACAATTTTGGCCATGCTGAAATCAAGGACAATAACTGGCTCTGGCTGGGGAACAAGCTGCACCACTTGAAGCTTGTAGAATCCAAAACTCTGAGTGCCTATATTCATTGGGCTATAGAGTCAGGCGACAAAAAGACTAAAAAGACTATACAAATTTTACAATAAGTACAACTCCCTTTACATTGCTCTTTATTGAGTAAAGAGCTTCAAATGTTCTCCACTATGAGGTAGCGAGAACGGGGGTACCATCCGCATATGCAAGTAAGTAGCTATGCTTGCCACATTTTTCATGAATACTGAAGGGAACTCTCCATAAGAAGTCAAACTTTCCATGCAAACCCTTTGGTTCCCTCCTCTTGTCCCATAACAAGACTTGATCACCAACTAAGAACTCACGAGAAGTTGTTTTCTTATCAAATAACACCTTCACTTGGCTTTGGTGTGCAGCAATCCTATCAACCAGTTCTGCTCTTGTTTCTTCCAATTGAGAAAGAAACATAATCCGCTTATCAAGTGAATCTTGATAGGTTTCATCTTCAATGGCCTTGGCGAGCTTTAATGTTGGAAGTTCCATAGTTATTGGAATCTCAGCATTCAACCCATATAGAAGTTGAAAAGGTGACATACCCATTGCTCTTTTTGGAGTTATATGATCTGCCCATAGCGCATCATAAAGAGCTTTATGCCAAGTCCATTGTCTCTCATCAACAAGCTTCCTCATAATAGTAACTAGATTCTTGTTGGTTGACTCGGGCTGACTATTTTCTTGTGGCTAATAGTCAGAAGAGTGTGAAAGAGTAATACCATGATCAAAGCAAAATTCAATGATCTCATAAGATGAAAAACATGAAGCATTATTGATTACTATCTTATGAGGAACACCAAATCTTGAAATGATGTTTTCCTTGAAAAATTGACAAACCACCGTCGAGGTAGCTTGCTTAGTTGGGATTGCCTCCACCCACTTGGTGAAGTAAATTGTCACTGTGAGAATGTATATGTGACCTGCACTAGATGTTGGATTGACAGGTCTAATGAATTCTAATCCCCACTGTTGAAAGGGCTCTTCAATTACAATTGGTTTAAGAGGGAGTGCAACTAGTTTAGGCTTACCCACAAATTGCTGACATTTCTCACATTTACGAACCCAATTGTATGTGTCCTTAAACAATTTCAGCCAATAGTATCTAGCATGCAAGATTGTGTATGAAAAGAAAGATTATAAAAAGCTTGAAGTAATCTTACATGTTGTTTGTCCATGCAGTGCAGGAAATTGTCATCTAGACCTTTCTTATACAAACCATTGTCCCATAGGAAAAAATTTAGCACTTTAAGCTTCAAGGTTAGCCTTTCATTACGTGATAGGTGTGTAGGATAGTCTCCATATGTTAAGAGATATTCCAAGTTGGAATACCACTCATCAGTGGTGCTGACAAATAGAACCTTGGGAAGATCTTGATTCATACCTTCATTTTCCAGCACCACTTCATCAATTGATTTGTTGGCGTCTATGAATTGACATAGACCTTTTCCATGAACCAACTTAGTGGGCTTTATTTCCATGTCATACTCTAGAATCTTGGCAACCCAATTGCCCCTTTTAGTTCTGAACTCTTGTTGCATCAAAATTGACTTGACAACAACATCGGGAACAAGAGCGATGACATGTGAATTTGGAATATAAAACCTGAAATGTTTCACTACTTTTACCACTACAAAAGCATGCTTCTCCATTTATGAGCCTTTAGCGGATAACTCGTGAATGCAATGGGTGATTCCATGCCTTCATGATTTTTATGCATCAGTATGGCCGAATAGGTATGATCTGATGCATAGCTATACATGATAAACTCTTTTGTATGATTAGGATATACCAAGACTAGGGCATTCGCCATGGCCTCCTTGATTTGATGGAAAGCTTTCTTTCCATCGGGAGTCTACTGTAATGTCCCCACTTTGAAATAAAATTCAATAATAAATGATAATAATAAAATTAAAATATTTAAAATTAAATTAAAATATAAAATAAAATAATTAAATATAATTAAATATGATTAATTAAAAATTAATTAAGTTAATGAAAAGTCAAAAGAAATGAAAGGAAAGGTTGTGACTCCCTCAACAATGAGATATAAAAGGGAAAAGAGAACCTCATTTGAGAGGGGGAATAATTTGGAAATGAGAAGTACAGATCTGATTTAAATGATAAGTGCAGATCTGATTATGAGAGGTTGTGTCCCTTTCAAAGGGCAAAAATAATGAAGAGTTGCATTCTATCAAAGGGAATGGTGAAAGGGTGTGTCTCTTGCCAAAGGGCATACATGATGAAGAGGTATGACCTCTCCCTCACATTGAGAGATATAAAGGAAAGGAATCAAAAGCATCTAGTAAGAGCACCATGGATCAGATCAGATCAAAACTGTTATTAAGTTACAGGCAGTAACATCCTTGTTATTGGGGGTATGCATGGGGATGTGTTTAATAAGTATCCTTAATATTAAATATATGAAGCCCAATAATGTTCTTATGCAGATTTAATAGTAATACTAATATGGACTACAATATGTATGATAGTCATACTTAATTTCATATATGTATTTATAATACATAAGAAATATATATACTTATAGTCTAAATCATGTTATTACTTTCTGTATTTAAGAAGATGCGATTGAGATGTTCCAAAGAGGGGCAGTCTAAAACCAAGCAATAGGTTAAGTCCCAAGATAGGGTGGCGATCAGCGACCAATAAGCCTTGAGGGTATAGACCCAAGATAGGTAAGGGCTTGGATATGTAAACTTTGAGGGAACCTATTGTAGTTGGTCTCTAAGCGCTTTGGTAACATATGTAAACCCTTCTCCCTTAAAACTGAAGTAGTATCAGGGTTTGATATCTATATTAAGAACTATGAATAATGAAATTAATCAACTAATGAGGAAAATAGACAAACACTTGTTAATAACTTATTGAAGAAAATCTACCAATTTTAGTATATTTAAATAGATTAGGTAGGGAACATTACAAATGGTATCAGAGCCATGATCTTGCCATCTTGTAGGGTAAGATTCAATCAACGAATTATTCTAGTCAATAAATAGAGGCAAATACCATGACGGATAAGCAACGAGGGTTCCATCTCGTAAACTGAATTTAAAATATATTACTATCAGCCAAATAGATATTGAATTGGTATGACTTTAGAGTAATTCAGATTAAAGTAGTGGATAACTAGGCATATCCATGTGGCATTTTAAATACTTAATATATATATATATATATATAATAATGACAAAAAAAATAACAAATAACAAATAAGATGGCATTTAAATTGAGAATAAATTAATCATAAATTCCATATGGACCATTAGTGAGGAAATGGGGTAGAGCAATGAGGTCATCAGATGTTAGGCCTCTGTCAGGTACATCACCCGCTATGGCGATTGTAGGTCTGCCATTAGTGAGGCCAAGGGGGAGTAAACCACTCTTGGGCCTGATAAGTGCTATGGGCATCTCATTGCATCTAAATCCTTTTGATCTCACTGAGGAAGTGAATACGAAGAAGGCTAATGCATACACAAATATTTATTGAAATTACAAGTCAATATTGAATTGCATTATTAATGTGATTTTAAGATCACAAGGATTAGTCCCATAAAGAAACCATGGATTAATTATTAAGTAATGATGAATGGATAAATTACATACCCAAACCCAATAAGATACAAGGGAATAGGGCCATGGGATAGCAGGAACTAGGCCTCTGTCAGGTAGGCAATCCACTGTGGATGACCGAACATCTGTCACAAGTTGGGCCAAGGGGGAGTGTACCACTCTTGGGACTGATAAGTGCTATGGGCATCCTATTGCACTTACTTCTCCTTGGTCTCACTAGGTAATGAGTATGGAATTATCTCATTGATAACAGTATAATCTTAAACAAATTGACTAATAATAGATGTATACTTTACATTCACCACTAGTGTGGGAGAGAGATAGAGCAATGAGGTCAACAGAAACTAGGCCTCTGTCAGGTAGGCAACCTGATGTGGATGACTGAAAGTCTGCCATCAGTTGGGCCAAGGGGGAGTGTACCACTCTTGGGCCTAATAAGCGCTACGAGTGTCTCGTTGTGTCTAAATCTTTTCTCTTTCATTAATGGTGAATAGGGGGTTAAGCATAGTCCATTTAATTAATACTTGAGGCAAGTATCCAAACTTTGTGCTATCTATCCTCTTTGTTGATATGGCTAATCAAACTCATTATATTTACTCCATTTGAAATTCTTAAATAATCTACCTGAGATCACAAACTAGATTGAGTGTTTATGTTTTTGCATCAAGCTGGTGTTGATTTGTATTTCTACTCATAACAAGAAAGAAATTTCACAATGTGTGTATTCACATGTATACTTTGTGTTTGCATATATGTATGCTTCGTGTTTTCCATGTGTATGCTCTGTGCCTTCCATGTGTATGTTTCGTGTTTCCCATGTATATGCTTTGTGTTGTTTAACTCATGTTGGTAGATGACTTAGTTGAGGAAATTAAAATAAACATTTGCTTGAGGACAAGCAAATTTGGGAAGGGCGGACTGTAATGTCCCCACTTTGAAATAAAATTCAATAATAAATGATAATAATAAAATTAAAATATTTAAAATTAAATTAAAATATAAAATAAAATAATTAAATATAATTAAATATGATTAATTAAAAATTAATTAAGTTAATGAAAAGTCAAAAGAAATGAAAGGAAAGGTTGTGACTCCCTCAACAATGAGATATAAAAGGGAGAAGAGAACCTCATTTGAGAGGGGGAATAATTTCGAAATGATAAGTGCAGATCTGATTATGAGAGGTTGTGTCCCTTTCAAAGGGCAGAAATAATGAAGAGTTGCACTCTATCAAAGGGAATGGTGAAAGGGTGTGTCTCTTGCCAAAGGGCATACATGATGAAGAGATGTGACCTCTCCCTCACATTGAGAGATATAAAGGAAAGGAATCAAAAGCATCTAGTAAGGGCACCATGGATCAGATCAGATCAAAACTGTTATTAAGTTACAGGCAGTAACATCCTTGTTATTGGTGGTATGCATGGGGATGTGTTTAATAAGTATCCTTAATATTAAATATATGAAGCCCAATAATGTTCTTATGCAGAATTAATAGTAATACTAATATGGACTACAATATGTATGATAGTCATACTTAATTTCATATACGTATTCATAATACATAAGAAATATATATACTTATAGTCTAAATCATGTTATTACTTTCTGTATTTAAGAAGATGGGATTGAGATGTTCCAAAGAGGGGCAGTCTAAATCCAAGCAATAGGTTAAGTCCCAAGATAGGGTGGCGATCAGCGACCAATAAGCCTTGAGGGTATAGACCCAAGATAGGTAAGGGCTTGGATCTGTAAACTTTGAGGGAACCTATTTTAGTTGGTCTCTAAGCGCTTTGGTAACATATGTAAACCCTTCTCCCTTAAAACTAAAGTAGTAGCAGGGTTTGATATCTATATTAAGAACTATGAATAATGAAATTAATCGGCTAATGAGGAAAATAGACAAGCACTTGTTAATAACTTATTGAATAAAATCTATCAATTTTAGTATATTTAAATAGATCATGAGCCTTTAGCGGATAACTTGTGAATGCAATGGGTGATTCCATGCCTTCATGATTTTTATGCATCAGTATGGCCAAATAGGTATGATCTGATGCATAGTTATACATGATAAACTCTTTTGTATGATTAGGGTATACCAAGACTAGGGCATCCACCATGGCCTCCTTGATTTGATGGAAAGATTTCTTTCCATCGGGAGTCCACTTGAAAAGAGAATTTTCTTTCATCATGTTAACTATGTGATGAGTTTGTTCAGCAAATTCTGAAATAAATCTTCGCAAGAAATTTACTTTGCCAAAGAAAGAATGGACAATAGTCTTACTTGTTGGCATAGAAAGATCACGGATAGCTTTCACTCTTTTAGCATCAATTTTTATACCTTCTTTTGAAACAATATGCCCAAGTAACTTACCTTTGGTAACCCCAAAAATAGATTTCTTGGGATTGAGGGAAATTCCATGCTGATGACACTTACCCAAAACTTGTTTCAAGTGATAGAAATGATCTTAATGTTTCTTAGAATAAATAGTCAAATTATCCAAATAGACTACAATCAACTTACCAAGGAAACTTTGGAAGGCCAAGTCCATTGCATGTTGGAAAGTCACTCCTACATTTATCAACCCAAAAGGCATTTTGTGATATGCAAAAGTGCCCCAAGGTGTGGTAAATACAGTTTTGTGTTGGATCTTTTTCAAGAACCTCCACTTGGTTGTAACCTGAAAACCCATCCAACATGGACATCATCTCTGATCCACTAAAATCTTGTAGGACGTGATCCATGACAGGTAAAGGGTAGTTATCTTTTAAGGATGCCTGGTTCAAATTTTGGAAATCAACACATATCCGGATCTCACCATTCTTCTTACGTATAGGTACAATATTGACTATCCAAGAAGAATGATGAATGGGGAAGATTATCCTTGCTTTCAACATCTTTTGAACTTCAGCAAAGATAATATCGGAGATCTTTGGGTTGTATTGCCTTTTCTTCTGATGGAAAGGTGTGATATCTAGCTTTAATGGAATATCATGACAGAGTTCTTTGGGATGAAAAGACTTTATATCTTCATAGGAGTAGGCCAATATGTCAACATATTGTTGCAATAATGCAACAAATTTCTATCTTTTGTCTTGTGAACAACACTTTCCAATGTTGATCATTTTTGGATTGCCTTCAGTCCTGATATTTACTTGCTCATATCCCATTGAGCCTATAGCTGATCTTTGTTTCTTTTTAAATAACGTTCATGTTTGTCAAAAATATTTTCTAAAGAAACTAGACCCTTGGGTATCTTGTTTCATTTCAATTGCAGAAATTTCTCTCCCTTTTTTGCATCAATACTTTCAATTGCATCCTTTGAAGGGCAGTGACTACCTTCAAAATATAGATCATCAAAATTGTTAGCCATCTACAAAAAATTATTCACATGATGATAGTCATTAAACATTTTCCAATGACCAGAGTTGTCAGGAACACTTGGTTGAAAGACCAATTCAACAATATATGTTGATCCCAAAAAATCTTTGTGAGGAACCAAAGAGGTTGTTGATACTGCTAATGAGTCTATCTTGTCATTAAATTCATGGGAAACCATAGATATATCAAAAGCATCAAATGCCTCTATTAGATCCCATACAAGGTTATGATAGTGTTGTAGTGTATCACTCCTCGTTTGATATATGTTCCTGACCTAGCAAACTATCAACTTAGCATCTCCTTGAGCATGTAAATTTTTAATCCCCTTCCTTTGGGCAACACTCATTCCCAAAAGAAGAGATTCATACTCGATAGTGTTATTTGTGTTGTCAAACTATAATTTGAAGGAGAAAGGGAAGAAATTTCCATTAGGAGAAACTAACACAACACTGGCTCATGATCTAGTAGAAGAACAACTGCCATCAAATTCTAGCATCCAAACATCATCTGGACTACCAATGATGACGATATCAAAATCAAGAATTTCTTGTTGTGAAGTTGAAGATCTTTCTGATTCCGTAACAATACTTTCACAATTAACTGGAACCTCATTGAGTGGAATGGAATCTTCAATCTCAAGAACAACCTCTAAACCATCATCAACATGTAGGAAATAATTACCCATACCTGACGATTCAAAAAGAATTTGTGCCCGCTGATCATCAGACTTGACAATGGTGTATTTTGATTCTTTTTCTGGAAGCAACTTTTGGATAACTCCTTTAACAAGAATACGAGACTCGGTCATATCCATGTTTAACTCACCTCCCACATCTCTACAGAAATTTCTTCCCAACAATAGACCATAGGAAGTTGGCACATTGGCTACCAATACTGTAATCTTAGTCTTCTTTTCTGGGAATGCAGCAAAAGCAAACCGTGCATCCTTTATCTAACCTATTAAGGGGACTTGCTTGTTATCCATAAAGAAACATCTTCCAAATGTTTTGGTCAAAGTTATGCCAAGGGCATTGACAACTTTTGATGACATAGCATTATCAGATGCCCCAAAATTGACTAAGCTTATAACCATTTATCAACAAAGAGATATAGAATGGTTCTATCTTTTATACAGGAGAAGGGGAAGTTACTAAGTTATTTTGAAGTAAGTTAGACTTGGGAAGATCACTAGGGGTAGTATCTTTTTCTTTAACAAACTTGACCAAATGATCAAATTGATCTGGATTAGATCTCAAAAATTCAACCTCAGACATTTGTATTTTGGTTTTCCTAGCATGGTCTAAAATATCAAATGACTGAAAGGAATTCATCAAATATTGATTTGGGTTCTCATTTTGAGAACTTAAAATATTAGGTACACTAGTCTTTGATGTAGGTGTAGAAGAATTGACAGGTATAGAAAAATTGACAGCAGTCAAAGAATCACTTACACTTTTATCATTTGTGGTGTCCATTGAGATAGCATTATCTTTTGCAAGATTTGGTATATGAGTCCCACGCTTAGCAATAGAAACTGGCAAACATTGAGAATCCTTGATTTGAATAGGATCATCACTCTTCGTGATGACAGGTGGTTGAGCTGCCTATGCTTGCGAACGGATGAATACTACAAAGACATCCCCATCACATGTGTCTGGCATATCATCTTCTTGATATTGCATATACCTGATATTAGAGTCTCCAACCAACTCTGCATCATCTTCTTGATGCAAATTGGCATCTTCTTCACCAAAAGGGGGAAGATCATTTTGTTTAGCTTCATAATAACCTGTAGCTAAATTTTGGGGTGGTTCTTCCAATGCAAGCCTCTTTGGAGTGGGAGGCAATTTATTCTGATTATGCATGGCATAATTGGAAGCATTATTTGGATAAGTCCTTCTTGGAACATCATGATAAGAAGTATTTCCTTGTGAGGAAATTTTCTTCTTAAGTGCTAACAACTCATTTGCTAACTTTTGTATCATGAGATCAAAAAAATTCATTGAAGGAAAAGATGAATCAGAAATTTGATTATTCCTAACCTTGTTAGGATCTCTCCTTATCTTACTGGTGAGGATAAGATCATCTTTGACCAATATAGCCAACTGTTGCGTAGGAGCCAAATCTTTAGGATTATTCCTTCACAAAAGAAAGCTCACCTCTGGCAATTGAGCGTTCATAAAGAAGCATTTCAAATTTCCAACAGTTGGTTGTGAAGCAACTGGAATGCGATTGTGCAATCTGTTGAACTTTGCTACAAACTCACGCATAGCTTCCTGAGGTTATTTCTTCATTTGAGTTAATTGAGCCAGTAGCGCATGATCATCTTTGGTAGACTTGAACCTTGCTTCAAATAGTGTTTTGAGAGTTGCCCAATTTGTGATACAAGCATTCGGAAGATGATAGAACCAATCAATAGTAGCTTCATGCAATGTCTCAATGAATAATCTCACTGAAACATCTTCATGCTCAACACCTAGGACTTCACATGCGATGTAGAAAGCAACAATGTGTTTGTCTAGGAGTTGAGAACCATCCCCCAAAAATTTAGGTAATTTTTTCCACATGCCTTTGGGAAGTTCATGCAAAGGTGCGGTCAAGTTTAATGGACCGAAAGCGGTACCCCAAGGGCCAGTAGCAGCCATCCTTAATAGATTATATGGTGGTATTACAAAATGACTTACAAGTGGAACAAATAAGAATTGAAAACTTGAAGCCTCACTTGGTATGGGAATCATTGTGTAGAAGGAGGAAAACTTCATGTCCATTGCAAAGGAGAACGCGTCCATGGAGTTGTCACAAAAGGAAAATTATTTTGCTGCAAAAACTCAAAAGTAGGATCAACAAATCTCACTAATAGTTTCCCATGAGTGTAACTTCGATCAGCCAGATTATGATTTTTTAGAAAAATAACAAAATGGATATTACAAAGAAAAGAGCACTGAAACCCAAAGGGTAAATACCGGTTGCACGTCACTCCCCAGCAGAGTCACCAAAAAACTATTGGGTGAATATTTTGTCACTAGTGTACCAATGACAAAATATGTGATTCACACATAGCTATGTTGAGAAATTAATCTCTCCTCTCATCAAGGGGAGGTTCCCTTCGAAATCTCTTCTCTAATTAATAAGAAATTAAAATTTGTGGGTTAGTGTTGGGCATATAACTCTCTTTTTTTAGAGTTAATGTATTCTCCCTTCACTTTGTTACAATTTCCCTATCACATCGATACTTAAGGAGATTAACGAATTTATCCAACAAACTATATCAAGATTTTATAAGTAAGAAGCACAAAGTCTTTCTTGATATAACACTTGTTGGTATTTTGGATATGTTGATATGGTTTTGTCATTGATGTCAACACCTGTCAATACTTGTCAACATTTGGAGACTCTGGTATTTGGTTCACTGGCAGATTATATTATTCATCGGCACTTGGAATGACTTGGAAACTACTTGGTTATGTTGAAGAAATTATTCGATCACTTGGTTTTGGAGATTTGGTTAACTGTTTATTCGAGTTTGCATATTTGTTGTCACCGAAAAATAGGTCCAGGATAAGCACCGACAGAATTATCTATTCCACATCAACACAACATGTTATGGAGATGATTTATTATTATTGAAAATTCATTGAGCCGACATCATGCATCAAATATTGATTTGTTTGTAATTGATTTTATTATATATCTTTTAGTGAGCTGACATATTCAATTGGTCTTAGGTTATGGTATATATGTAAGATCACATAGAGATGGGATTGTGAATGCGAAAAGGATTGCAATAAGGTATATGTGAAAATAAGTAGAACTATACACGCAGACATCATTTGAAGGTTGAAGGAGGATTTTGTGAAGGCAATCAGAACTTAACCGGTACTGAATCCAGCATATGAAGATGCTATTTTATGCAGTACATTATCATTGGATTTAACCATCCAATTGTAGTCAGTGTGACTCTCATTTTATGATTGAGCAGTGAGCTCTAGGCAACTAGCCTTTCTGCATGTGAAGAATCCATATTGTAAACACTGTGGTTTTTCCCCTTACAAGGTTTCCACGTACAAATATTGGTGTTATGTGTTGTGGATGTTATTGTCTTTTTGTTTCATGCATTAATCTTTACTAGTATTGCAATTAACTGGTAAGACTATCTATTGGCATAAAGTTTGTCTTATCGGTATTAAGCATTAAGTTTTGGTTAAGTAAATTTTAGTTGAATTTATTGGACAACTGATTCACCCCCCCCCCCCCTCTCAGTTGTCTTCGGGACCTAACAACACTAACTAAACTAATTATCACAATGTTGAGGAATTCAACTCACAGCTCAAAGTCTTCAAATATAATTCCTTAATCCTAAAAAATACAAGCAATAGTAGCAATACAAAGCCTACTACTAATCACTTAATAATAGAAAATTTCTCAAATATTCAAGAGCACAAAGTCTACTTTCACAATTCAAGAGCTCTTTAATCCACTTAACAATACTTCCTATATTAAGAAATTCAAGAACATATATAAGTCATGAACATAAGAACATCAACTCATATAAGCAACTTTTTTTTAAAACACAACACAAAGTTTGGGATCAAATAAAATCACTTTCTTTATTTGCTTGATCAAATTTTCACAAGAAAAGCTCAAAGTCTTAGTTGAGGCAAAAATTTGGCAAATTTTTTCTTAGCATAATCCAAGATAAAAATATACAAATGAGGGGGCTCCTTATATATAAGAAAAGTGGAGAAAAATGTGGGCACAGTTGACTAATTCAACTACGCAGTCCCACTTGACTACAACTACGACAGAAAGAAAAAGTGCAACTACGAGAAAACTTACAGCATCTAACAATGCAACTACATGAAAAGAAAATGTCAAGAAGGGACACATTATTCATTTTTCTCCTCATTTGATTTGTGGAATTCCTCGAACTTAGTCAGGATGGCCTCCATCTCTGCTTGGTTTGGCATCTGGGTAGAATCTGTGATCACACAAACATGGGAAACTGTATCCTCAGCCTCTAACTTATTTTTTTCCTCATCCTTCAACATGGATGTGAGGACCTCAAAACTAACTTGGATCTCCAATAACTTATTGAATGCACCAAGTGAGAAGTCCTATCTCATGTAGTGATATATTAAGGACAAAAATTCCTGTGTGATGGCATTACTAGTAACAAGATTCTGATTGTCATCATACAGATAATAAGGAAGGTCAGCAATCCTGGTAGAAATGAGATCAATCTCATCATCACCTTCCTTTCGTTCTCAATCCAGCTCTACTATCATCAACCTTATTGTCTCTTTCCTATAAGACAAAAGTGACAAGATTTGGATATATTTTTCCCTTGAAGGAACCACATTATTTTCAATGAGGACGTCTATTCTAAAGTCCTCCATTTTGCTCCAAAGGATTGTACTCTTCTCAATATTTTCAGTCTCCTGAGATAATGAAGTTTTGACACTTTGCATTTGACTTTGGATCACTTCAAAACCTGTCAATAACCCAACTATTGAACTTAGGAGATGAGACCCTTCTAACTTCATCCGTGCAATCCACTCATCCACCACTCAGCCCTTGGCTCCTACCTGTTCAATTTTATTAAGAGCTTCAGTGTCCATTGAGGATCCTATGGGCTCAACTTCTTGGGAGGATTGGGTAACTTTTGGAAGAATATTAGTCAATTGTTTGTATTTCTCTTTTAATTCATTCTTCTCATCCCTCTCTTGGTCAAGTCTCCATAACAAAGAGTTTAAAGCCGTCTGAGAATCCAGCTTAACACTCTCATGTGTCTCCTCCCCAAGCTCTACGGTTTGCATGATGTAATCCTCGGGTTGTATATCATTTTTATTCTTATCTGATGATGGCACCATGACCTCAGCATTCTTCCTTTTAGAGGTCGGGTCTACTAACACTCGGGAAATAGTCTTTGGCTTCTTGATTCCCTTAGGCTTCAGAGTAACCAACTGCTCATAGTCAAACTCATCAGGTGAAATGACCTGTTTCTTCCTCTTAGGTGCTACTATTGGAAAATGTACACTCCAATGAGAAATTGTAGGTGATTTAAGGTATTGTCATTGATGGCAACCTTACAATCATATGACACCGATAGGCAGACACAAGCACCAGCAAACTCTACACTGGCACATAGATCACCGACACCATGGCCGACAAGAATTTTGTTTAAATGTATTTTGTATTTAATTATAAAATATTTTGTAAGCTGACTTGGTGGATTGTAACACGACTCATATATGTATGAGATCATTGTAGATCATTTAGAAGAGTAGAAGATGAAAGGATTAATGCAGACCTAATATGCAAATTTTAAGGCAGATATTGGATAAGGGTTTATGTATGTAGCAGAGCTTAAATCAATACTAAATCTAGTATAGTAGATGCTGATCTGAAGTAGTACAAGACATTGGATTTGTATAATCTATTTTGTAAGTCAGTGAAACTTCCTTTTGTAATTGAGCAGTGAGCTCTAGGCACTTGGCCTTCCTACATGTGCAGGCCCCTATTGTAAATAGTAATATTCCCTTATTGGCTAGTAAGCAAATATTGTGGGTCACAAATCCCACCGAGGTTTTTCCCACACCGGGTTTCCTCGTTAAAAATACTGTGTTATGGTGTGTCTCTTATTTTGTGGTTATTGCTCTTATTTACTGCATTATTTTTGGTTTACCGGTACATAGTTTTGATATGCTTTTCATGCTATAAGTCAAGAAAATTACTATACCGGTCAGATACTGATTCACCCCCCCTCTCAATATCTTTGGGAATCCTAACAGCTACTACCTCCATCCAAGGTGGTTATTCTGGATTGGTCGATGGAGTAGTAACTTCTTACTGAGTCTCACTTGGTATTTCAAGAGCATATTGGCTTAAACTGGCAAGGGTTGTAGATGTTGTTATTGATATTATATACACCTAAAAATGGTCTGAAGATAATTAATTAATAAGCAATTATTTAATTAATCCTCCTCCCCAATTTAATTGAATTCACTAAGCAATTTGATTAAATTTCCCTTTTCATCTACTTATTAAAAAATCTAAGGATTTATTTAATAGGTTCATTCCATCCCCTTTAATTAATTAATTCTCTCCATCCAAAATCATTTCTTCTAATTCTTAATTAATTAAAACAAATTAATCATGAGTTGTTGAGATTAATTAGCCTTTTCCCATTATTTGAATTTCTAAATTCAAATTCTCCCAGCTTCTACCACTCCTAAACCTAACCCATTCTACCTACCACCATGCCCCCTTTCATCCAACATCTTCTAGAACCTTGTGACACTTGTCACTAAGTGTTCCCTTTCATCTAACTCCTTCGAGAAGCCTCTTGACACTTGTCACCATAGAGATGATAGATGTTCCCTTTAATCCAACCCCCTTTGCCATCCTCCTCTAATTTAACCATTGATATCTTCAGATCAATATTGACCATTGATTCTTGCCACCTCGCCCCTAGCTTTGGAAAATCCTATAAATAGACCTCATTTTGGAGCACAAAGGATCCTAATTTCATATCATTCTTGCATCTTGTCTCATTTTTAGCTTAAGAACTGTTATTATAGGCATCTAGCTTATAGTTTATCAGTTTTAGCAATGTTATCATTCTCAATCTTAGCTTAATTGTATCTTAATCTTAGCTTATTTTCTAGATCAATCATGAAATCATGTAGCTTAATCATGCTATTCTTGCTAGATCATGCATTTTCATCATTCAAATCCTCCATCTAAGTGTAGTCAAGTCACTGGACTATGTATAATAAGATCTGAGAGAAAAATTCATACTCGCATTTACTAGGAGGCAATAAGTCGATTAGCTATGGTTTTGTCTTTCATTGTTTCAATTTACTAACCATGCTTGTAATGATTTATTGAGTGCATTGTGTTTGTAGGTACAGGTAAAACTTCATAGAGCATGACATATATCAATGTTGAAGTATCTAGGGATATACTTGCTGATGTAGCAACAGCTGTTGATGCTGACCCTTCTTCAGTCATAGCAATAGAGGAGAGAGTGGAAGGCGTAATGGAAACAATTTGAGTACTAACTAGAGGTGGAATTTCCATTATCACCACCATGGTAGATATAACTTCAGTGCTTACCAGAGATGGAATTTCTATTATAACCACCATGGAAGGTAAAGTCATCATTTGTTGTTACGCGAACGCTTGCTCCATAGCTTCAAGAAACTCCAACATTGAAGATTCAATGGTGGTTGAAGGAATATCATCCAGGCTAGAAAAGTTGGATAGTGCAAAAAGTTGTTGAGCAGTCTCTGACGAAGTCATGCCCATGCCCAGGTTCTCATCATCGAATTCCTCTTCTTCTTGATCAAAATTAGAATCGATGGAATGTATAATCACTTCTAAATGAGTTGGTGCCTGTGAAGTGGCTAGAATATCAACTTCACCATGATGTGACATTTTTTCAACCTATGCTTCCTCTTGTTGAGGAATTTCACCTTCTTTCATCTCTTTCTCTTTTTCAGTATCTCTAGAGATTTGATGTTCTAGTTCCTTCATGGTTGTCTCCTGTGTTACTGAAGATGATTCATCTTTCTTGGACCCTTTAATTGTGAACTTAATTTTGGGTCCTTTCCCCTTGGATTGTGTTGCAATGGCCAAGGATAATGCTTGTGAATCTGCTTTGCCCTTGGCTCTTTTTTTGGTTGTAGTTGTCTTACCAACTGGGCTAGCACTATTATCTCCATCTCCAGAACTAGTAGGAAACTATTTCATTCTAAGATTCTTTTTTAACAACCATGCATTGGTGTTTGCCAAAATAGGAGTGATAGACTTACTTTCCTTTTTGGACCATTGCATCGATGGAAGTGGAGAGTCAACAATTTTATTTTCATAATAGATTGGGTCTATTATGTAATTAGTGTCTTCCATGGTCATTGGGATCTTTGCCAAATCCAAGTTTTCAATCTATTCCAAGGTAAGATGACTAAAATCCATCCTTCTTATATCTTCTTCATCTTTGTAGTCTGCCCATACATCCTCAAGCCTATAGACATGGGTGTAACTCCTCTTGAGCTTGTTCTTCATGCCACGAAAATCAAAATTATTCCATTCCTTGAATCTTCTCATAGTATTCCATTGCATTTCTTCCTCCATGTTCTTGGATTTGGGGTTAGTTAAAACTAAGTACCTACCAATAGATTCTGGGAACTTCAACCCGGTCTTATGTGCTTGTGATTTCTTTTCATGCACATAGATTAGTTGCTGACACAACTCCATGAGAATGATCTTATCAGAAGGATACCTTGGTAGAATGAAGGGTTCACCTGAGAAACATCTGATAAGAAGTCATATAAAATTTCAATGTCACTTTGACTTCTTTCAACTACACATAGAGTGCATTACTAATGTGCTCACCCCAATCAATCCTAGTAGCCCCTTTCCTGATTATATTTATGTAATAACACATCCAACTTTGAAAGTAATGAGAGTCTTTCAAACCCTTCACTCTTGCCAACATGGTGACCATATCATTTTACTCTTCATTGATGTCACTCTTGTAAAACTACTCAGGCCATCACAAGGTGGTATAATTTCTAGCAGTAGAGAGGTACACAGTTTTGATCACTTTCTTACATTTGAGCTCATTTTTCTCATAGTACTCCTAAGCACTTTCTTGAAAAATGTCGGCTACTTCCTTGACTGAAGAACCTTTGAAAACATTGTTGAAGAAGACACTATCCAAAGTCATGATCACATTTTGATCAGCATCCCTAACATGTCTTGTATTTGGATCGAAGTGATCCGCTACTGCAAGTACAAAATTCAGATCATGAGTTGCAACTGGGAAGAAAGCATATTTATGCAACTCAGATTGGATCTGGTTTTTTAAGCAAGCTGGAGCTTTCTCAACTCGATCAATCTACTTTTGCATACTGACATGTCCAATTTTTGTATTTTGATCTCCTTGATGTTTGAATCTACTGAACTTTCCGGGTACAAATTCAAGTACTTATCATACTTATACTTCATCTTCTTTGCTAATGTTTTACGTGGAGAAGATTCCAACTGACTTGAGGAAGGCTTTGATTTGTCATGAGAGGGCCTTGACATTTGCAAATGACTGCATTCAACACTAAGGATTAGCTCATTTGTTAATTATCATCATCAATAAAATCAAATTTTATCAATCGGATCGGAAAATCGGACTCAGAACAAGCTTGGGAGCAAAACTCTCAAAAATGGCAGGTTGGGGAAAAAAGTCTGATCTGCACCTTAGGAGTCAAAATTTACACATCAGACTTTAAAGTCCAACGTGCAAAGATAAAAAATCTTTACTTGCATATCAAACTTTAAAGTCCAATATGCAAATTGGGGAAAAATCATTGGCACATCGGAATTTAAAGTCCGATGTGCAAGTTGTGGGGAAAATCACTAGCACATCGGACTTTAACATTCGATGTGCAAGTTGGGAAAAATTATTGAAAAGACCAGCACATTGGACTTTAAAGTCCAATGTGCCAATGGAAGGATGACCAATTGACATGTTGGGTTTTAAAGCCTAGCATGTTAATCAGTTAATCTCCTCTTGCATATCAGACTTTAAAGTTCGATATGTGAGGTTTACCCTCCTACATATTGGACTTTAAAGTATGATATGCAGAGAGATCTCCGCACATAGCCTGCAAATCGGGTTTTAAAACCTGATTGTGCAGGTGAGGGAAGAGGAAAAACAAATAGATTTTAATGTCCGATATGCCTCTAATCGATAGAAAACCTAAAGGAAAGAGGTGGAGAAAAAGATAAAAGGAAATGATGCAAAGGGGAAAAAAACCCAAAATAAATAAAAATAGAAGTAGAAGCCTACCTCAATCTGCGATGACAAAATGAAAATATGATGAAAAATCCAACTAATCCACAAGGATGGCAAGCGAAATCAGAGGAGGGAGGAAGAGAGAATGCGCAGAGGAGAATTCACAAAATGTAAATGAAGAAATGACCTCCAAAACTTAATAATTAATCTCCAAAATTAGCAATAAATGCGACCATTAATTACCAATTACGCAAGTCTGACATGCAACTTTTGACTGAACGACCTGCAGATCAGACTTTAAAGGCCGAGCTACAGGGGAAGGATTACCTATAGGCTAGACTTTAAAGTCCAATCTATAGGGATAGAACCAAACCTTTGCACATCAGACTTTAAAGTCTGATGTGCAATTCCCTTTGAAAAGAAGGAACCCTGCAGGTCAAACTTTAAAGTCCGGCCTGCAGGAAAAACTACAAATCTTAAAAACTTAGAAAATAATAAAAATGAAAAGAAAAAAGCTAAATGAGCTAATCAACGGAATAGATCAAGGTCTCCTGAAGGTCATAAGGTATGAAATAGACCAGTTTCATAGGGTTGCCTCACGATTTTGGTCATGCTGAAATCGAGGACAAGAAGGTGCAAACCTTATTTCCCTTCTTTTATGCAGCCCTTCTCTCTCCCTTTTCCCTATCAGAACATAGGTAGTTTTATCAATGTTGGGTTGGTCCAACACCTTCATAAGATTGAAGAGGAAATTGTCCTTCTCCAGAGATTCAACCTCACATTTTGCAAGGTCCCACACTTAAGAGGTTGACTTAATATTTCACAAGGTTTCTTGGGTCATCAAGGGTGCAAACATTTGTAACAATAGCTTTTGGCATGCCCATTGGAACACAATTTCAACATACTTGTTGAGGATTCAGTGTTTTTCCTAAGCAATTCAGCCTTTGGAGGCAATCAATCAAGCACTTGGCGACTCTAAGGAACAAATTCAAACTCTCAGTGATACCAGTTGCAACTTTATGCCAATAATACAAACTAGAGAATCTTCTAGAGGTAATTTCCAGTACTCTAAACTTTCATATTAAAATTCTAGAAGAACTAGAGGTAGGAGTTGGTTGTCACCTACAAGGGGAACTCAAGGAGAATCATCTACACCCTTAAATTCTTGGTCTACCCCTCCTTTTTTTAGACCTTCTCAATCTAGAGGCCCTCCCATCCATATTAACAGACCCTTATTTTCAATGGAGATCCTAAGAGCACATAATTTTGTCACCTTCAATGGTGGAAGCCCCATAGTCCTAACTCAAAAGAATGATATCCCAGTAGTAGCCTTGAAGGCTATACCACTTTTTACTGGAGAAACATCCACCTACCCAAAGGAACATATCCAAGATATGTCAAGAATTTGCATAGTGTTTGATGTCACTAAAGACAATGTAGCAATAAGGCTTTTGGATTTATCATTCAAAGGAAAGGCCCTTCAATGGTACAAAGGACTAGCTCCTAACTCTATTCACAATTGGGATGAGTTAGGATAAAATCTATGCAAACATTTTGAGGACAAAAGTGACCATATGTCACCTATGTAGTTGTTGACTACAATCATAAGAGCACCCCATGAGTTCATGGGTGACTTCAATTATAGATTTCAAAAGACATGGGATAGAATCCCATCATTAGTAAAGCCTTCATCAAACCATTATTTTCTATATTTTCTTAAGGCTTTGAACAATGACATAGATGCAATGATCCAATCTATGGGAGGAAATAATCTCCCATTAGCTTATGAGACTATCATAATGATGCAGGAGCACCTAATGGGCCTTCATGCCTTAATGAGGCCATGATGAAATATCCTAAGTTTTTTTATTTCATTTTATGTAATAAGGTCATTCATGACCACTCTTGATGTAATAAGTGTCTTTGAGGTTCTTTGATAGGGTTTTGAGTCATAATGAGGCCATATTGACAAGATTGTCAAAAAAAATCAAGATATCCCAAATGTGTGTCAATGAGTCATGTAAGGTATTTTATGATGTATAAGGGTATTTTTGATTTAATTAGACCTATTTTAATCACTACAAAATCATGGAAGTCATAGATTAGGTTTGTGTTCATTTTGAGCAAAATTTGTCAAAGTTGACAAAAAAAGTTGTCATGCAGTTTTTGAGTTTGTAAGGGGTAATTAGACATGGTTTGTCCCAAATAAGTTATGAGAGTGGTTGTAACATTATTAAGGCTTGTAAGGCATTATAAAATCCTTTTTAACATTTGGAGGTGGTTGTTGTTCAACGTGTTGAAGAAGAATATCAATAAAATTTGTGATTTCCTGCACTTTCCTGTGTGTTTTAGACATAACAGTCTGATATTTACTGCTTTTCTTTGTAAAAGTTGATTCATTTGCATTAGAGACTCATTGGAAATGAAAGAGGATTGAATCCTCTTTTTTTTGTTTTGTTTCATTTATTTTGGTTGATATTTGAAAGAGATAATATTTTTTTTAAAACACTATCAAAACCCTACTAGGGTAGACAATGAGAATATAAAATGTATTATACCTCCATTCCACATTGATCAAAGGCCAAATATTGGTGAAATGGAGGGAACTTGTATATATTTTATTTTTACTTTTCTTGCAGAGATCCATGAATGATTTTTGGGCACGTGTGAAGGTTTGGAAGGATGACGGTTACAGTATCTTAAACTATGAATAGCAGTGGGTTGTTGGTGTTTGAAGGCATAGAAGTGCAAGGGGGGATTGTAATGATTTATGGAGACTTAATAGGGAGTATGAGGGTTTCTCAGATGTGTTTCAAGAGGTTGGAAACCCCAAGGGATAATCAAACCATAAGAGTTTTATGACTGTCCCAAAACAACAATGAATACCATTAATTTAATATTGTAACAAACACTTGTGTTTGTATGGATGAATGTTGGTTGGTTTTGAAGTTAGAGTTTGTTGTATGTTTAAGGACACCCTAGGAGTCCATAGAAGCCTTTGGAGGCATTGGGAAGAGGGAAGGAATCATGAATTAATGACTATCCAAAACATGATATGACTATCCTAAAACATACTACATATAACAATGTGACAAGATTGGTTGTTGAAAACAAGTTGGATGAGGGTAGGTGTTGAGTTGAAGGTAAGGAAGGAACAAGTGGAGTTTACCACCTTGTGATGAGTAGTTGGAGATTTGTTTAGATGAGAGTAAACCTTGTTGACATGACTTCCCCTACATGGATTTTGACTGTCCTTAAGACAGTAAACCTACAATAAATGTTGTTGATTCCCATAGGGTGGATGGGGGAATGTAGAAAGGAGATTTGGTCAAGAAAGAAGAGGCTTCAAGGGTTCCATTAAGTACTTGGTTTTGGGTGCTATTGCAAGTTGTGAATTGGCCTTAGAGGAAGAGTGAAAGTCCTATTTGGGGGCAATCCTAGTTGAGTGACTAGTAAGGAGTTTGAAGGTGTTTGAGAGTTGTGGAGCATGGTTTGAGGTTCAAGATGGTTGAAAATATATGGAGTGTGTGTGAGTGGTTGGATAAGGGATTAAGAAGATTGGATGTGTTTGGGATATTGTAGCCTTGTGAGTGGACTAGTATCCTTGTGAGGGGACTTGTGAAGTTATGGAAGGGTTGGTACCTATTGAATAGGTAAGTTGGGAGAAAGAATCTCCTTAAGATGGTTTTGGTGAGGATTCTCTACATCACATAAGGGCATAAAATTGCTTAATACATCTAGGGAAGTTGTCTCCTAGGCCTCCAATGCCCTTATTTCCAAAGGCTCCTCCACAACAACCTATTTTAGCACCAATACCAATGACATCTTCAAGCCATTTGCTTACACTTGCACCCCCTCCAATTTCTGAAATCCAAGAGTTCAAAGCTGGTATGGAGGCTTCAATGCAAAAAATTAGCCAATAACTATAGGGATATGGAAATGAATTAGTCTCAATCAAGAGACGGTTACCATAGGCTAACAATAGGCCTTATCAAGCATCAAATCAAAACTATCAATAGCAAAGGCCTAATTTTCAAGGGTAGAACTAATGGAGCAATACTATTCCCTTGAACAATGTCAATCCCACAGCCACAAGCACCTCAAAGGCTATAGTGTCAGTTCAAAACAATCTTGCTCAAGAGAAAGATTGGTGTGTTCCATGCAATCAAACACATAATTAGATCTCATGTCAAAATGGTGAGTTTTCTTAGGCTCTAGTAGCACAAGAGGAGCCAACAACATCAGGGTAGCAACAATTTGCTAACTGTCCTAGTCATACACAGGGAGATACAAATTTAATGAATTGGTAGGAGGCTGATTTTTGTGGCATGAATCAAACAAATGAGGATAGTTTGGCCAACAACACAAGATCAAAAAGGAGGGCCATAGATCCTAGTGCTAATTCTATAGCAATAGCTCAAAATCCATCTATGGCTCAAGCTTTGCAATGTTTCCCACAATCTTCAATGCCAAAGATCCCTGATAAGGTGGCTTCTCTAAATAAGAAGTAGTATTTGGCTCAAAATGGGATGTAAGGAGAGCCACCTAGGGTTCCTATCATACCAAAATCAGACCTAGTCGCTATGAAGGTCCCTACTAAGGCTATCATCCCCTTTAACATTGTTGAACAAATGAAGAGGGTCAGCCTCAATGTATCAATGTGGGATGCTCTAGCCATCTTATCTCAAAGAGACCTACTTCAGGAAGCCCTTAAGGGGATGGATGTTGCAGAAGGTATCAGTCAAGGTTGCAGTTCTTTACCTTCCACAAGCTTGGTGAAAACTTTGGATCTAGAGAGTTCAAAGAAAAATAGTAAGCCTCCCCCTTTTTATCTATCCTTAATCATAGGAGATAAAATTATTCATAATTGCATGATAGATGGTGGGGCTATTAGCTCAGTTATGCCAAAATAGATAGTTGACCACCTAGGTATCAAGTACGAACCTATAACAAGAGGGGTGGTGCATCTTGATGGCACATCAATTTAGACAGTGGGAGTCATTCAAGATTTAAATCTAACCTTGCATGCCTACCCAGGTTGTAGTGTGTTGCAAGACATCTCAGTGATTGACCTCCCTACTTATTTTGCAATTTGTTTATCTAGGTAATTCATTGACAAGATAGGTGGTTGCCTATCTTTTTATTGGTCACGCATGTTGTTTAGGACAAGATATGGTACCAAAGTAATCATTAGGGTTGAGCCTATTAGGATAACTGGTGGACAACTGGGAGGGGAAGGTGAATCTGTTGTCAATAGATTATATTAATCAAACCACTTTATAACCTTTAACCAAAGCACATAAACATTGAATACCCGAATAGCATAAACATATATCAATAAGAAATAAAACTTAAGAATGAAATAGAGAATTAACACAATGCAACCATACCACATAACACCATGATTTGTACGTGGAAAACCCTGTAAAGGGAAAAGCCACGGTGGGAAGCCTACCCACATTCAAATGATATTTTTTGCAGAAAGTATGTGATACAATAAGGGGCATGCACATGCATGAAGCCACACTTCCTAGAGTGTAGTGCTCATTATAAAGGAGTCTCACTGAATACAAAGACGTTATAACCACCTCAAGATAATTCAACAACAATCCAGAAGAATGAACGACCAGTGATAGCATCTACCATGCCTGATTACAGTCCCGGTTAAGCTCAATACCAGAGGCCTTTGACCTCTTACTTAAACTCAATTCGATCACCTATGATCGACCAAATCTTCGGTGATTGACCAAATCTTCTTTGCATATGATATTTCATTCCACGACCATTGCCACCATGATCTACAATGAGATCTTACATCAATTTATACAAACCCTAAGGCCTAAACCAATTAGATTGGCCACCTAAAAGATATTACAATAAGATCATTACATATATCCACATTACAATGATATGCCATGTCATCTTTAGACCAAAACAACATTAACCAATCCATAAATCATCCCAATAACATGTAGAGAACACATTAACATGATACTGGTCCATAACCTAGATAGGTACCAGACCTAAATAGATTCTCCATGCCAAAGCAATGTCACCAATCAGTCAAGCCATGAACAAAGATCATCTTCAGCATCCTAAATTCCATCTAGAAGTCGTAGCAACACCACTTATGCATCCTGTCAAAGATTCTCAGTAAAAGCTCTACCGGTAAAACCTTAAACCCTTACCGATGACACTAGTTCTTCTACTGGTAACCAAAACCTGTCTATCGGTAACCACCCATAATAGCAAGTTTTGAAATCAATGATAAAAACATCAATACAACACATAATCAATTCCTCCATATTGCCAACAATCTCCCCCTTTAGCATTGATGGCAACACTAGATGTGAAAGAGAAAAATATCTAAGTGCCAATAAATGCCAAACATTTATCATAGAAGATATAACAATGAGAAACTGCAAAAATCCGAGCAACCCCCCTGAGGAGTGTAGTCCAATCTACAACTGATCTGAATCTATCTCCCATATAACATTATTTTTCACATATAACTCCCCCCCTTTGACATCAATGCCAAAGATATAAAAAATTTGTGAATCTCAAAGCTGACTACTCCCCTTGAGTAGTAGCACCACTACATCAACTCGAAGCAAAGGATAAAGTTGATGATGCATACCAGAATAATGGTTTGCTCCATCAATTAAGTTTCTGTCAGAGAGGTAGATGCCCCTAACCTATCTCTCAAATACTCAAATGATTCCTTAGACAGCGGTTTAGTGAATATATCCACATAAACCAATTTGACTTCCTTTTCTTCCACCTTGTCCTTCAGAAAGTCATATTTTATTGATATGTTCTTAGTCTTAGAGTGAATACCAGATTCTTAGACATGTCAATAGCTACAGAGTTATCATAATATATAACTACCGGTTCACTATAATTTACCTTGACATCCTTCAAAATTTTCTTCATCCACAAGACTTGAGTGCAATTATTTGCTCCTGCAACATATTTAGCTTCTGCAGTAGATAAAGAAATGCATGACTATTTTTGTTGATCCATGAAACCAATTTTTTTCCAAGAAAGAAAACTCCACTAGAAGTGCTCTTCCTATCATTAGTATCTCCTGCCCAATCCGAATCAGTATATGCACATAAAGTGAAGTTATCATCTCTAGAATACCATAAGCTATATTATGTTGTTCCTTGCAAGTACCGAAATATCCTCTTTACTGCACATTCATAATTTTCTTTAGGATTACTTTGATATCTTGAAACAATACTTACTACATTCATAATATCCGGTCTAGTTTGAGTTAGATATAGAAAACCACCAATCATAGACTTATACCTTGTTGAATTTACCAGTGCAGATGTGTCTTTGATAGATAATTTCTCACTTGTCACCATAGGAGAACTTACCGGTTTGGAATTATCTATACCAAAATTCTTCAACAATTCCCTTAGATACTTAGTTTGATAGATAAAAAAGCCTTTGTCAGTTTGAGTAATTTGCAAACCTAAGAGAAATCTCATCTCACCAATCATGGACATTTCAAATTCATTCTTCATATTATTAGATAATTCCATGCACAATTTATCTTCACCTCCAAAAATGATATCATCAACAAATACTTCAATAATTAGAATATCATTATCAATGATTTTCTAATATAAATTACTGTCAACACTGCCTTTAGTAAAACCAAGCTTCAAAAGATATTTATCCAACCTTTCATACCAAGCTCTAGGAGCTTGTTTCAAACCATATAATGTTTTCCTTAACTTGGAAACCATATCTTTGTCATCTGTTAGTGAAAATCCATTGGGCTGCTCAATGTATACCTCTTCCCCAAGTTCAGCATTCAAAAATGCACATTTAACATCCATTTGATAGACCTTATAGTTCTTATATGCTGCATAGGCAAGAAATAGTCTAACAACTTCAATTCTAGCTATAGGTGCAAATGTCTCACCATAATCAATTCCTTCCATTTGAGAATATCCTTTACAAACAAATCTATCCTTGTTTCTTACAACTTGACCATCCTCATTTATTTTATTTCTAAAAAACCCATTTAGTTCCAGTAACATTCTTATTTTTAGGCTAGGGAACTAAAGTCCAAGTGTTATTCTTCTTTATCTGATCTAATTCATCTTCCATAGCCTTTAACCAATATTTATCTTTACAAGCTTCAATAATAGATGTCGATTCAATTTGAGAAATAAGACATACCTCTTCATTTTCCATTCTTATTCTTGTCATTACTCCCTTGTTCCTATCTCCAATGATTTGATCTTCAGAATGATTTAACCTTACATACCCTGGTGTCTTTTGAACTTCAGGTTCATTGTTCTGATCATCAATCACAGTTGAATTTTCTGATTGTACTGGTGTAACTGTCTCAATGTCTTGTACTAGTTGAGGCATTGTCGGTTCAGCTATGATCATTTCCAATATTGGTTCCGTATCATATGATATAGATTGATCTCTGTATTGCTCATCCACTTTTACATTTGTTCTCTCCATAATTTTCTGCAATCTTTCGTTATAACATCTATATGTTTTCCTCTAAATTGAATATCCAAGAAATATCCCTTCATCACATATAGGATCAAACTTCCCAATTGAATCATCCCTTTTGATATAACATTTACTTCCAAATATTCTAAAATATTTAATAGTAGGTGTATGTCCAAACCATAATTCATAAGGAGTCTTACCGATTTCACCTTTGATATGAACTTTGTTGAATGTGTAGATTGTTGTACTCACTGCTTCTCTCTAGTAGATGTGAGGTAATTTGTCTTCCATCATCATGGTTCTTTCTGCATATAAAATGGTTCTATTCTTCCTTTCCACTACTCCATTCTACTAAGGAGTCTGGGGTGCAGATAATTGTCTCCAAATCCCATTTATCTCACAAAAACTATTAAATTCATGAGAAGTGAACTCACCGCCTTGATCTGATCTCAAACATTTGATTTTTAATCTAGTTTTTGTTTCCACCTTTTCTTTAAAGATCTTGAATTTATCAAAAGTTTCAGACTTCTCCCTTAGAAAAGTCACCCACATCATTCTAGAATAATCATCAATTATTAGCATGAAGTATCTATCACCTTGAAAGCTTCTGGTCCTTGCTGGACCACATAAGTCAGTATGAATCAAATCAAGCACATCATTAGATTTATCATGTATGCTCTTAAAAGAAGTTCTAACTTTCTTTCCTAATTGACATTCCTTACATATCGGATTATGAGACTTCATAATCTTAGGTATATCTCTAACTGCCTTTGTTGAACTGATCTTAACAATACAATCAAAATTAGCATGACACAACCTCTTATGCCATAACCAACTCTCATCAATATGAGCAATCAAACATTTCTTATTACCAGTGTTCAAGTGAAAGATATTACCTCCAGTTTAAGTACCGGTTGCAATCTCCAAACTAGTTTTATTAATGATTTTGCATTTTCTATCTTTAAACTAAAGTTGGAATCCCTTGTCCACCAATTGACCAACACTTAAAATATTATGCTTTAAACCTTCTACATAATAGACATTATTAGTATTGTGCTTGCTATCCAGAGAAATAATACCTTTACCTTTGATCATACATGCTTTGTCATCTCCAAATATGACTTGACCGCCATTGTATTCTTGCAGGGACAGACATTTTCTTTTATCTCTAGTCATATGATGTGAGCATCCACTATAAATTACCCATTCATCCTTGTCTTCAACTTTTTCTGCCAGGGCCTTTTCTTCATTCTTGATAGCTGGTTTTGGTTCATCTTCCTTTAAAGCATAGAACACTCATTCCTTTCCATTGTTGGATCCACTAGCAGAGTCTCTTGTTGGTTCATCCTTAGAGTCATCACTTACTTCTTCCTCATCCGCTATGTAGCATTGTTTGTTTTTCTTGAATCTATATTTGTTCTGATTAGGATTCAATTATTTCTTAACTCTTTCTTCAAATCTTGCATTCCTTTCAGGACTTCTAGATGAAAAATGACCAATCTTATTACATGCAAAATGTTTAAAAGGTGTTTTTCCTTCATACTTACTTCTTGTTGTTCCTTTAGGTACTCTTCTAACAAATAAGGCTTCAAGTTGCTCAAATTCTTCATCTTATTTCCTCATATCTTCCAATTCTTTTGCATATAGGGCTTTCCAATTACTTTTGCCGGTAGATATTGATGCATGAAAAGCAGGTTCAGATTTTGCAGCTCCAGAGGGTCCAAATTCTTCAAGCTCAAAACTAGATAATTTCCCAATCATAATGTCTCTATTAACTGAAGTGTTTGCCATTATTTTCAATTCATTAATTGTAGTAGCCTTCACCTTATAAGCCGGTGGTAGGGCTCTCAAGACTTTAAAAACTATTTTATCTTCACTCAGAGATCCTCCACAACATTGAATTCCCATGATAATCTCATTTACTCTTTCCATAAATGTAGCAATTCTTTCATTATCTTCCATCTTCAAGTTCTCATATCTTACTCAGTAACCATCAAGTTTAGCAATTTTGACAGTAGGGTCACTTTAATTCAGAGTTTGCAATTTATCCCAGATAACCTTTATAGATGATTTATCAGTCAATCCCATGAGTTGCTGATCAGTAAGTGCACACAAGAGGGCTTCTCTAGCTCTGCAATCATTTTCAATATTCTTGTCCAAGTCTACAAGAGAAGGATTTCTAGATGCCGAATCATAAGATGTATATCCTTTCTCAGTGATCTCCCAAATATCCTTGCCAAGACATCTAAGATGAGTCTCCATTCGGATTTTCCATATCCCATATTTTTTTCCATCAAGCTTAGGGATTTCTCTTCTAAAAATAGTTGCCAGTAGATTTCAAGTATTAGTTGCCATAGGATCTATCTCAGGTAATTTAATCTTCTACAAAAGAGGACCAAATCTCTAATACCAATTGTTAGGATAAATGGTGGACAACTGAGAGGGGGGGGTTGAATCAATTGTCCACATATTATAATAATAAAACCACTTTATAACCTTTAACCAGAGCACTTAAACATTGAATATCGGAATAGCAAAAATAGATACCGGTAAGCAATAAAACTTAATAATGAAATAGAGAATTAACACAATGCAACCATACCACATAACACCATGATTTGTACATGGAAAACCCGGTAAAGGGAAAAACCATGGTGGGAAGCCTACCCACAGTTAGATGATACTTCTGCAGAAAGTATGTGATATAATAAGGGGCCTGTACATGCAGGAAGGCACACTACCTAGAGCATACTGCTCATTACAAAGGAGTATCACTGACTACAGAGAGGTTATAACCACCTCAAGATAATTGGACAACAATCTAGAAGAATGAAATTCTAGTGATAGCATCTACCATGCCTGATTACAGTCTCAATTAAGCTCAATACTGGAGGCCTTTGACCTCTTAAACCCGATTTGATCACCTATGAAAGACCAAATCTCCTTCGCATATGATATTTCATTCCATGACCATGACCATTACCACCAAGATCTACAATGAGATCTTACATCAATTTATACAAACCCTAAGGCCTAAACCAATTAGGGCAGCCACCTAAAAGATATTACAATATGAACATTACATATATCCACATTACAATGATATTCCATGTCGGCTTTAGACTAAAACAACATTAACCAATCCATAAATCATCCCGGTAACATGTAGAGAACATGTTAACATTATATCGGTCCATAACCTAGATAGGTACTAGACCTAAATAGATTCTCCATGCCAAAGAGATATCTCCAATCAGTTGAGCCACAAACAAAGATCATCTTCAGCATCTTGAATTCCATCTAGAAGCCTCAGCAACACCACTTATGAATCCGGTCAAAGATTCTCAGTAAAATCTCTATCGGTAAAACCTTAAACCCTTACCGGTAACACTAGTTCTTCTACCGGTAACCAGCAATAATAGGTAGTGTTGACATCAATGACAAAAACATCAATGCAACACATAATCGATTCCTCCATATTGCCAACAGAACCTATTGCCAATGACCATATAGAGCCCTATACCCCAAGTTCTATCAACATGAATTGTACTCTCCATGAGGAGAAATATTAAGTATTTATAAGAGATCCTACAACTCAATTGGATGAGGTTCCTGACTGTCTACTTGATGATTGGGAAAATGCATTTCACTTTGACCTCATTGATGAGGTCAATAATACCAGCCTGGGTACATATTGTATACATGAAGAAGACACCCTCATTCCAAATCTTTCAAAGGAAGACAATGATATGTAGGGGACTCGAGACATGTTATTTGATGGTTCAAGGAACAAAAATGATGTAGGGGCCAATGTATTGATGATCTCTCCCAAGGGGGAGAAATATTTCTTTTCTTTTAGACTTCAGTTTAGTTGCACTAACAATATAGCTAAGTATGAAGTTTTGATTTTGGGTCTCCAAAAAACACAAAGGAGAAGGATCAAATCTTTGAAGGTGCATGGAGACAGTGAGTTGGTTGTAAATCAAGTCAGAGCTCTACACCACCAAGAACAACCTTCTCAAGTCCTACAAGCAAAGAGCATGGGACCTAATTGATGGATTTGAGGTCATCAATATTTCAACCCTAGAAATCAGAATAAACATATTGATAGACTAGAAGCAGTAGGTGCCCAGCATGACATTCCATCTCATATTGCAGAGGAGAAAGAAACAACAAATCAGACTTGTGGTGAGACCTGTAGTGCCTAATAACCAAGTGAATTGGTAGGTCTTTGATTCTGATTAGTAGATTGTGAACTTCCTGCAAGATGAGGTAGAGTTCGCCCATAGGAAGCAAAGCATGCTACAGGACCAGTATGGAGATCAAATCATGGAGTTCAACTCTAACAGGTTGCCCAAGGGGTTGATCACCCTGGAGGGGATCTTCAGCCATGATGATCAAATTAAAGGGAGAGCAATAAGCTTGGCCGCCAAGAAAGGAGACTACAAATTAATAGCCATGGTGGAAGGAAAAGCTCTCAATTTGGGAAAGGTATGTTCTCAATCAGATCAAAATACTTTTATTAATCTTTGTCAAGAGTATAATGATATTTTTCTTTTACCTATGAGGATCTAAAAGGTTTTGATCCTAATCTAGCTCAACATACCATAGAGCTAAATCCTAATGCTAAATCAGTTAGACAAAAGAAAAGGCTTATAAATCCCAAAATTAAGCCTTGGATAAGGAGAGAACTATCCAAGCTTATAGAATCTAGCATTATTTTTCCAATTAAGCATTTTTCTTGGGTAGCCAATCTTGTTCCAGTTAGAAAGAAAAATGGGGAAATTGGACTGTGTATACTTTAGGGACCTCAACAGAGCCTCCCTTATCCCCTTCCTTCAATGGAACAAATTTTAGCCAAAGTTAGTGGCTCTGAAATATTTTCATTCTTGGATGGATACCCAGGATATAACCAAATCTTAGTCCAAGAATCTGACCAATACAAGAATACATTCACTACTAAATGAGGCACTTATGCCTATTGTAAGATGCCTTCTGGACTAACAAATGTAGGTGCAACTTTTCAAAGAGCCATGGATATAGCTTTTAAGGGAGTATTAGCAGAATTTGTACTAGTATATCTTGATGATATTACTATATAATTCAAGCATGTGGCAGACCACTTTTCTCATCTTGAGCAAGTTTTCAAAAAGTGCAGGGAATATGGTGTGCCCTTAAACCCTAGTAAGTGTGTATCTTCCACTAATCATGGCAACCTACTTGGGTACATTGTATCCAAGGATGGTCTAGCCATAGACCCAGATAGAGTGGAATCCATTGTGTCTCTTCCACTTCCACATTAGAAAAAGGGACTTCAAAGCTTTCTAGGTAGAATCAACTTTGTTAGAAGTTTTATCCCAAACCTTGCAGCCTTGGACAAGCCCCTCATAGCCATGCTAAAGAAGGATTTTCCCTTAAAATGGACTAAGGAGGGGAAGGAGGGCTTTGATTAGATCAAATAGGCCATTGATTAGGCACCTAGCCTAGTAAATCCAAACTATGAGAAAGATTTCATCCTTTACACCTTTGGAGGAGAATCAAGTACATATGTCATCCTAACACAGTTAAATCAAGATGATTTGGAGCAACCCAAAGCTTTTTTGAGTGAAGGCCTAAAGGACTATGAAATCAAGTACAACTATGTGTAAAAACAAGTCATTACAATTGTGAGAGCACTAAAAAAGTTCAAATAGATGCTCTCAAACAACAACATTCAACTCCTAGTCTCACATGCCAGCATTAAGGATTTCCTTCTCAACAAGGATATGGGTGAGAAGAGACCTGGATGGATCACTAAGGTCATGGAGTATGACCTTGACATAAAAATTACCAGGTAAGTGAGGGGAAGAGGACTTTGTGAGCAGTTAAATTCATATTTTTGGAAAGAGTCAGGGTCCTCCCTCTTGCTACAGGAAGAAGAGCATGTTGATAACCAGGGAGATGCACAAACTAGTTGGTTGGAATTTATGTATACCTTCCTAAAGGATGGTATCTATCCTTCTCACTTTGATAGAACCAAGAGAAGGCATCTTAGATTGAAGTCCATCCCTTATGCCTTAGTTGATGGTATTTTATTCAAAAGAAGCCTAGATGGTGTCTTCTTGAGGTGCATCCATGGATATCAGACCTACAGGCTATTAGAAGAATTCCATAATGGGCCCTCTGATGGCCATTTCTCAACAAGAACTATAGCTATGAAGATCATGACAGCGGGCTATTATTGGCCTTCTCTATTCAATGATGCTCGCAAATGGGTTATATAGTGCAAAGAATGTGCACTTTTTGCAGGAAACCAAGGGTTAGTTAACTTTCCTCTTCATCTGATTTCAACTGATCAACCCTTTACACAATGGAGGCTTGATTTCATATGCCCTATCAATCCAATGTCAAGTGCAAGCCACAAGTGTGCCACAAACTATTTCATAAGGTGGACAGTGTTAGGAACCGAGAAGGACAACTAAGAGGGGGGGTGAATTAGTTGTGAACCAGTTGTCAATAAATTACAAATCAAAACCAATTATTCCAACTTCAAACTTAGTGCCAATAAAATAGATTAACTGTTATAGTAGTGCCAGTATAAATTAATGCATGAAACAGAAAGAGAAACAACATCCACAACACATGACATGAAGATTTTAACATGGAAACCCTCTAAGGGAAAAAACTATAGTGGGAAACCTTACCCACAATCAAATGATACTACTACAAATAATAAGTGTATACAAATGGGGTCTGCACATGTAGAAAGGCAAACCGCTTAGAGCTCACTACTCAATCATAAAATAGGAGTCAAACTAACTACAATTGGATGGTTAAATCCAATAACAATGTACTACTTCAGAATAACATCTGCAATGTTGGATTCAGTATCGGTTTAAGCTCTGACCATGAGTGACAAACAACTTCATAACCTTCCTTCAACCTTCAGATAATGTCTGTGTGATTCACACAAGGATATGCTTATTTTCACTCTTCAATATTCGCACACACTCATAATTATGATCTTCAATAAGATCTTACAATCATTTATACAAAACCTAAGACCAAATGTTAAGGTCGGCTCACTAAAGATATTACAATTAAATCAATTATAAAATAAGTCTTGATGTGATACAATATTTCAGATCAATAAATTTACACATTATCCAATCAATAAACCATTTCTAAAATGTGTCGTGTTGATCTGGAATAGATATCATGTACCGGTCCATAACCTAGACTTATCTGTCGATAAAGAAAAATCTGTCAGCCCGATTAGACCATTAAGAAAAACACCAAATCCAAACATCCAATCCATGTCTTTGACATAACCAAATGATCTCCAGATGATAACAAGTCATCATCACTGTCGGTGAACAATATAACCTACCGGTGAAGCATATACCAGTGACTGTGCATAAGCCACTAACCATGTCACTGAACAATAAACCAATATAACCATAGTGCCAAATCAAGAAATGTAGACCTCTAATAAGATAAGTGTTGATATCAATGACAAAACCAATGCAACACATGATGAAGTCAACTATAATACCAACAATCTCCCCCTTTGGCATTGATGACAACACTAGATGGAAAAACATCTAAGTGCCAAAACCAGAATGCCAAAAACCAATAAACCAACAATCTCCCAAAATAGATCAATACAAAAAACTGTACCAAAAATAGAAACCAAAACTAGAAATACATCTCTCCCCAAAGTACAAGGTTTTTCCATAGATATCTCTCCCCCTTTGACATCAAATGCCAAAGCAGTTAAGAATCAAAACATAACATGACATACATCTAACTACTCCCCCTGAGCAGTAGCTCTCCTTCATCAAAGGAAGAATAAGATTTTTTTATTAGTCCCTGTCGGTTTGATGCCAATCTTCATCATTCAAGTCTCTACCAATGGGGAAATTACCCCAAGCTACTCTCTGAGATATTCAAATGTTTCCTTAGGCAAAGGCTTTGTAAAGATATCTGCAATTTGCTCTTTAGTATTCACATAAACCAATCTCACTTCATTTGCTTCAACATTCTCCTTGAGAAAACTATACTTGATAGAAACATGCTTTGTTTTAGAGTGAAATACCAGATTCTTTGATATATCAATTGATGTTGAATTATCACAATAAATAATTATTGATTCTTTTCATTTTACCTTTATATCCTTCAAGATTTGCTTGATCCATAATACCTGAGTAAATTTAGTTACTGCTGCAACATATTCTAATTTTGCTATAGATAATGATGTACAAGTCTACTTCTTGCTTATCCATGAAATTAATCTTCTGCCAAGAAAGAATGCACCACTAGTGGTACTCTTTCTGTCATCTACATCTCCTGCCCAATTTGCATTTGTGTATGCACAAAAATCAACATTTTCATCCTTAGAATACCATAAACCAAGATTTGATCTGCCTTGTAGGTACCGAAAAATCCTTTTAACTGTTGATTCATGATTGTCTTTAGGATTTCTTTAAAATATAGAAACAATGCATACTTCATTCATTATATTGGGTCTAGTTTGTGTCAAATACAGTAATCCTCCAATCAGAGATTTGTACCTTGTCAGATTAATAGGAGTTGAATCATCCTTTAATGTCAATTTATCAGTTGTAGTCATAGGAGTGCTTACCAGTTTGGAGTTTTCCATACCAAATTTCTTCAAGAGTTCCTTCAAGTATTTTGTTTGACATATCAATATAGCTTTATCTATTTGTGAAATCTGCAAACCTAGAAAAAATTTAATCTCTTCAATCATAGGCATTTCAAATTCTTCCTGCAACTTGTTAGCAAATTCTTTACATAATCCCTCTTCACCTCCAAAAATGATATGATCCACAAATACTTCAATAACCCAAATATCATCATTGGTAACTTTGTAATACAAATTGTTGTCAGCATTACCTTTTGTGTATCCAAGCTTTAAAAGATATTTATCCAATCTAGCATATCAAGCTTTGGAATCTTGCTTTAATCCATATAAAGCTTTCCTTAACCTACAAACAATATCCTTATCATCTGTCAAAGAAAATCCATCAGGATGTTCAATTTAAACTTCCTCCTCAAGATCTCCATTCAAAAATGCATATTTTACATCCATCTGATAAACTTTATAGTTCTTATGAGCTGCAAATGCAAGAAATAGTCTAACCGCCTCAATTCTGGCTACCGGTGCAAAGGTTTCATTATAATCAATTCCTTCTTTCTGTGAATAACCTTTACAAACTAATCTTGCTTTGTTTCTGATTACTTCACCATCCTCATTAAGTTTATTTCTATATACCCATTTAGTTCCAATTACATTTTTGTCTTTAAGCTGGGGAACTAATGTCCAAGTATTATTTTCAATCTGTTCTAGTTCATCTTGCATTGCTTTTATCCAATGTTCATCTTGACATGCTTCAATAACAGATGTTGGTTCAACTTGAGAAATTAAACATACCTCTTCATTTGCCAATCTTCCTCTAGTCATAGCACCTTGATTCTTATTTCCAATTATCTGATTCTCTAAATGATTCAATCTTACATGCCTGGGTTTATTCTGATTTACATTCGCATGTTGTTGTTCTTCAGTCACAGTTGAGTTCTCTAATGATGTCGGTATGACTGGTTCTTCACTTTATACTGGTGCAATCTATCTCAGTTCATTTATAATCATTTCAACTATCAGTTATACAGATCTTGAATCTCCTCTAAAACATTCATCTATCTTCACATTAGTACTCTCAATGATTTTTTGCACTTTTATTATAACATCTATATGCCTTGCTTCTAGTTGAATAACCAAGAAATATTCCTTCATCACTTCTAGGATCAAATTTGCCAATATACTCATCTCTTCTAATTTAACATTTGCTTTCAAATATTTTGAAGTATTCAAGAGTATGAATAACCATAGTTCATAAGGGGTCTTACCAGTTTCACTTTTGATGTGAACTCCGTTGAAAGTATAAACCATTGTATTCATTGCTTCTCTCCAATACATATGAGGTAGATTTTCTTCCATCATCATGGTTCCTTCTGCATCCAGAATAGTTTTGTTCTTCCTTTGCTCAACTCCATTCTATTGGGGTATCTGGGGTGCTGATAGTTGTCTTTTCATTCCATTCTCCTCATAGAATGAATTGAATTCCCTAGATGTAAATTATCCTCCTTGATCTAATCTTAAACATTTGATTTTCTTGCTGGTTTCATTCTCTACCATTTCCTTGTATATTTTGAATCTACCAAAAGCTTCTGATTTCTCCTTGTGAAAAGTAACCCAACAAATTCTAGAATAGTCATCAATTATTAGCATAAAGTGTCTATCACCCTATAGACTTCTTGTTCTTGCTAGACCACATAAATCAGTATGAATTAAATCAAGAATATTATTGGATTTCTCAGAAATGCTCTTAAATTTTGTTCTAACTTGCTTTCTCATTTGACATTCCTTACATACCGGATTATGAGGTTTCACAATCTTAGGTAAATCCCTTACTGTCTTAGTTGAACTGATCTTTACAATGCAATCAAAATTCACATGACAAAGTCTTTTATGCCATAACCAACTTTCATCAATGTGTGCAATCAAACATGTCTTATCACTAGTATTCAAGTGCAAGATATTACCTTTAGTCTGATTACCAATTGCAATCTCCAATCCAGTTCTATTCATGATTTTGCATTTTCCATTCTTGAATTGTAATTGAAATCCTTTTTCCACTAACTGACCAACACTCAAAAAAATTATGCTTTAAACCTTCTACATAATAAACATTGTCAGTATTGTGCTTACCATCCAAAGATATAGTGCCTCTTCCTTTGATGAAACAAGCTTTGTCATCTCCAAATCTTACTAGACCTCAATGAATTTCCTATAAAGATAATAATTTGTTTTTATCACAAGTCATATGATGCAAGCATCCACTATCTATAATCCATTCATCCTTATCTTCATTTTTTGTTGCCAGTGCCTGCTCTACATAGTAACATGACTTATCTCTGTTTTTCTTAAATCAGTATCTCTGATATTCAAGGTTAGGATTATATGTTCTTTTTGCTTCCTCCCTTAGTCTTGCATGTCTATCAAGACACCTAGAAGACATATGACCAACTTTATTGCAATTAAAACATTTGAAAGGTGCTTTAGCTTCATGCTTACTTCCTGTTGGACCTTTAGGCATCTTCCTTGCAAATAGTGCTTCAAGTTATTCAAGTTCTTCATTTTCTCTTCTCATATCTTTAAGCTCTTTTGCATAAAGTGCTTTCCATTCAGTTTTGTCAAATGATGATGATGATGATGATGATGATGATGATGATGATGATGATGATGATGATGATGATGATGATGATGATGATGATGATGATGATGATGATGATGATGATGATGATGATGATGATTGTGCTTTAAAATCTATATCAGTTTTGACTATAGCAACAGGACCAAACTCTTCAAGTTCAAATGCAGGAAGTTTTCCAATCAAAGTATCTCTAGAAACTGATGTATTAGGCATTATTCTCAACTCATTAATAGCATTCACTTTCATTTTGTAAGTTGGTGGCAAAGCTCTTAAAAATTTAGACACAATTTCATCTTCACTTAAGGATCCTCCACAACATTATATTCCTAAAACAATTTCATTAACTCTTTCCATAAATGCATAAATTCTTTCATCTTCTTCCATTTTTAAATTTTCATACCTGACCCAATAAATTTCTAGTTTTGCAATCTTGACATTGGTATCACCTTCATTCAATGTTTCCAGTTTATCCCAAATAGCTTTAGTAGTAAATCGGTCTGATAATACCATGATTTTCCGATCTGATAATGCACTTAGAAGTGCTTCTCTTGCTTTGCAATCATTCTCCAAATCCTTAGCCAATGTCGATGGATGAGGTGGATTCAAAGTAGAACCAACATACCCATTCTTAGTAACATCCCATATATCTCTTCCAATGCAGTTTAGATGTGTTTCCATTCTGATCTTGCATATACCATAGTTAGTTCCTTCAAGTTTCGGACTATCTTTCCTGAAAATATTTGTTGCCATATGATCTCCTCAAGCTGTTAGGCTTTTGCAAAAAGAGGACTTAGCTCTAATACCAATTGTTAGGAACTGGGAAGTACAACTGAGAGGGGGGTGGTGAATCAGTTGTGAACCAGTTGTCAATAAATTACAAATCAAAACCAATTAGTCCAACTTGAACCTTAGTGTCGATAAAGAAAACTTAATGCTAGTAAAATAGATTAACTGTTATAGCAGTACTGGTATAACTTAATGCATGAAACATAAAGAGAAACAACATCCACAATACATGACATATAGATTTTGATATGGAAACCCTGTAAGGAGAAAAACCATGGTGGGAAACCTTACCCACAATCAGATGATACTACTATAGATAGTAAGTGTATACAAATGGGGTCTGCACATGCAGAAAGGCCAACCACCTAGAGCTCACTGCTCAATCACAAAATAGGAGTCATACTAACTACAATTGGATGGTTAAATCTAGTAACAATAAACTCCTTCAGAATAGCATCTGCAATGCTGGATTTAGTACCAGTTTCAGCTCTGACCATGAGTTTCAAACACCTTTGTAACCTTCCTTCAACCTTTAGATAATGTCTGCGTGATTCGCACAAGGATCTACTTATTTTCTCTCTTTAATATTTGGATACACTCATAATTATGATCTTCAATAAGATCTTACAATCATTTGTACAAAACCTAAGACCAAATGTTAAGGTCATCTCACTAAAGACATTACAATTAAATCAATTACAAAATAAGTCTTGATGCGATATAATATGTCAGCTCAATACATTTACACATTATCCAATCAATAAACCATTTCCAAAATGTGTCGTGGTGATTTGGAATAGATATCGTGTACTAGTCCATAACCTAGACTTATCTATCGGTAAAGGCAAATCTGTCAACCCGATTAGACCAATAAGAAAAACACCAAATCCAAACATCCAATCCAAGTCTTTGAAATAACAAAATGATCTCCAGATGATAACAAGTCATCATCACTATTGGTGAACAATATAATTATTAGGTCCTGGAGACAACTAAGAAGGGGGGTGAATCAGCTGTCTAATAAATTCAAACCAAAATTAAATTGACCAAAACTTAATGCTTAATGTTGGTAAACCAAACTTTATGCTAGTAGATAATCTTAACAGTTAATTGCAGTATCGGCAAAGATTAATGCATGAAACAGAAAGATAATAACATCCACAACACATAACACCAATATTTGTACATGGAAACCCTGTAAGGGGAAACACCATGGTGGGAAACCTTACCCACAATCAGATGATACTACTGCAAATAGTATGTGTGTACAATAGGGGTCTGCACATGCAGAAAGGCCAAGCGCCTAGAGCTCATTGCTCAATCACAAAATGAGAGTCACACTGACTACAATTGGATGATTAAATCTAATGATAAAGTACTACTCAAAATAGCATCTCCTTATGCTAGATTTAGTACCGGTTTAGCTCTGATTGCCTTTACAAAATCCTTCCTTCAACCTTAAAATGATGTCTATGTGTATAGCTCTACTTCTTTTCACATTTACTGAATTACAATCTCTTTCCTTGCATGTTTTAATCTCACAAATGAGATCTTACATTTATACCATAACCTAAGACCAATTGAGTAGGTCGGCCCACTAAAAGATATATCAATAAAATCAATTACAAATAAATCAATATCTAATGCATGATGTCAGCTCAATGCATTTATAATAATAATAAATCATATCCATAATGTGTCATGCTGATCTGGAATAGATATACCTATTGGTGCATATCCTGGACCTATTTGCTGGTAACAACAAATATGCAAACTCGAATAAGACAATGAAAAAATCACAAAAAAAAAAGTTTCCAAATGATGTTTTCAACATAACCAAGTAGTCTCCAAGTGATTCCAAGTGTTGGTGAATGGTGAACCAAATACCGGTGACTGTGCATAAGTCACTTGCATGTCAGTGAACATAACCAATTTGGCCAATATTGATAAGTGTTGACAAGCGATAACAGGTGTTGACATCAATGGTAAAACCATATCAACATATCAAAATACCAACAATCTCCCCCTTTGGCATTGATGGCAACACAAGATGGAAAAACCATCAAAGTGCCAAAACAGAAATGTCAAAAATTAAAAACCAACAATCTCCCAAAGAGATCATAACCAGAAATCAAAATACATAATATCTCTCCCAAAGTAATAATCTCTCCCCAAGGGATAAAGTCTCTCCCCCTAGGAATAATATGTGTTTTCCATGTGTTTTTCCATGTCAATCTCTCCCCCTTTGACATCAAATGCCAAAGCAATACAAAAACCAGGTTCAAATACAAAATACCAACTCATTAAAAAATATCAACTACTCCCCCTGAGAAGTAGTTCTCCTCATCAAAGTTGGAATAAAAGATTTAGCTGTTAACTCTCTCAGTTGATGACAAACATCAACTGTCTAAGTCTATACTGGTGGGGGTATAACCCCAAGTTGATCTCTGAGATATTCAAAAGTCTCCTTAGGCAAAGGCTTAGTAAAAATATCTGCAATTTTCTCTTTAGTATTCACATAAACCACTTTCACTTCTTTCGCTTCAACATTCTCTTTTAGAAAATTCAATTTGATAGAAACATGTTTAGTTTTAGAATGTAGTACCAGATTCTTAGATATATCAATTGTTGTTGTATTATCACAATAGATAGTTATAGGTTCCTTGAATTTTACCTTTATGTCTTTCAACATTTTCTTAAGCCATAATACCTATGTGCAATTAGTTGTTGCTGCAACATATTCTGATTCTGTTGTTGATAAAGATGTACAACTTTGTTTCTTACTTAACCAAGAAATTAATCTGCTACCAAGAAAAAATGCTCCACCGGTGGTGCTTTTTTTGTCATCTACATCTCTTGCCCAATTAGCATCTATTTATGCTCATAATTCAAAGTTTTCATCTCTAGGATACCATAAGCAAAGATTTGTAGTGCCTTGTAAGTACCGAAAAATCCTTTTTACTGCTGATTCATGATTTTCTTTAGGATTACTCTGAAATCTTGAAACAATACATACTACATTCATAATATCAGGTCTTGTTTGTGTCAAATACAGTAAACCTCCTATCATAGACTTGTACCTAGTCGGATTAACAAGTGTTGATTCATCCCTTGGTGATAATTTGTTGGTTGTAGTCATAGGTGTGCTTACCAGTTTAGAGTTCTCCATACCAAATTTCTTTAGTGACTCCTTCAAGTACTTAGATTGACTCAATAATATACCTTTATCAGTCTGTGAAATCTGCAATCCTAAAAAGAATTTTATCTCTCCAATCATAGAGATTTCAATTCTTGTTGCATTTCATTAGAAAAGTCTTTACATAATCCATCTTATCCTTCAAAGATTATATCATCGACATAAACTTTATAACCAAGATGTCATCATTAGTCACTTTTTAATATAGTTTACTATTAGTATTACCTTTAGAAAAACCAATCTTCAAAAGATACTTATCTAATCTAGCATACCAAGCTCTTGGAGCTTGCTTCAACCTATACAAAGCTTTCGTTAACCTGCAAACCATATCTTTGTCATCTATTAAAGAAAATCCATCAGGTTGTTCAATATAAACTTCTTCTTCAAGATCTCCATTCAAAAATGCACATTTAATATCCATCTGATATACTTTGTAGTTCTTGTGTGTTGTAATTCTAGCTACCAGTGCAAAGGTTTCATTATAATCAATTCCTTCTTTCTGTGAATATACCTTACACACTAGTCTTGCTTTATTTCTGTGTACTTTGCCATCTTCATTAAATTTTGTTTCTGAATACCCATTTTGTTCCAATCACATTTTTGTCTTTAGGCTGGGGAACTAATGTCCATATGTTATTATTTTCAATTTGTTCTAATTCTTCTTCCATAGCTTTAATCCAATGTTTATCTTCACATGCCTCATCAACTGATGCTGGTTCAATTTGAGAAATAAGACATACCTCTTCATTTTCTAGTCATCATCTAGTCATGACTCCTTGATACTTGTTCCCAATTATCTGATCTTCAAAGTGGTTCAATCTTATATACCGGGGTGTCTTTGTTTGTTGTTGTTCCTCAGTTATTGTGGAATTTTCAGATGATGCCGGTGTAACTGGATCTTCATTCTGTACCGATGTATTCAATGTAAGTTCATTTGTTAGTATCTCTGTTGCCAGTTCATAGTCTATGTACCTTGAATTTTCTCTAAATTGTTCATCAATCTTCACATTTGTGCTCTCAACAATTTTCTGCAATCTCTTGTTAAAACATCTATATGCCTTGCTCTTAGATGAATAACCAAGGAATATTCCTTCATCACTTCTAGGATCAAATTTGCCAATATACTCATCTCTTATAATATAGCATTTACTTCCAAAAATTTTGAAATGTTTAAGAGTAGGAGTATTACCAAACCATAATTCATGAGGGGTCTTACCGGTTTCACCTTTGATGTGAACTTTGTTGAATGTGTAAACTATTGTACTCACTACTTCTCTCTAGTATACATGTGGTAGATTTTCTTCTGATAACATACTTCTAGCTACATCCAAGATGGTTCTATTTTTTCTCTCTACAACTCCATTCTGTTGGGGTGTCCGAGGTGCTGACAACTGTCTTTTGATTCCATTTACTTCACAGAATGTATTAAATTCCTTAGATGTGAATTCACCTCCTTGATCTGATCTCAGACATTTAATATTCTTACCAGTTTCATTCTCTACCATCACCTTGAATAGCTTGAATTTCCCAAGTGCTTCTGATTTCTCCCTGAGAAAAGTAACCCAACACATTCTAGAATAGTCATCAATGATTAGCATAAAATATCTATCTCCTTGTAAGATTCTAGTTCTTGCTAGACCACATAAATCAGTATGAATTAAGTCAAGAGCATTATTGGATTTCTTTGGAATACTCTTAAAAGATTCTCTAACTTGCTTTCCAAATTGACATTCCTTACATACCAAATTGTGGGGTTTGACAATCATAGGTAAATCTCTTACTGCCTTAGTTGTACTGATTTTCACAATGCAATCAAAATTTACATGGCAGATTCTCTTATGCCATAACCAAATTTCATCAATATGTGTAATCAAGCATGTCTTTTCACTATTATTCAAATGAAAGATATTACCTCTACTCTTATTACTGGTTGCAATTTCCAAACCAATTTTGTTCATGATTTTGCATTTACCATTCTTGAATTGTAACTGAAACCCTTTTTCAGCTAACTGACCAACACTCAAAAGATTATTCTTTAAACCTTAAACATAGTAAAAATTATCAGTATTGTGCTTAACATCAAGAGATATAGTGCCTTTTCCTTTAATCAAACAAGCTTTATCATCTCCAAGTCTTACTAGACCTCCATTGTATTCCTAAAAGGTTAAGAATTTACTTTTATCACTAGTCATATGATGTGAACATCTTGAATCAATGATCCATTCATCCTTATCTTCAATTTTAGCTACTAGGGCCTGCTCTATCAGTTGAAAAGTAGGTGTCGGTTGATCTTCTTCTATAGCAACAAAAACCAATCCATTGTCTATCGAATCCTCATCAGAATCATCAGTGACTCCTTCATCAGCAAGATAACAATATTTGTCTCTATTTTTCTTAAATCTGTATCTCTGATATTCGGGGTTAGGCTTGTATGTTCTTCTAGCTTCTTATTTCAACCTTGCATGCCTATAAGGACACCTAGATTCCATATGACCAATCTTATTGTAGTTAAAACATTTAAATGGTGCTTTACCTTCATACTTACTTCCAATAGGACCTTTAGGCATTTTCCTTGCAAAAAGTGCTTCAAGTTCTTCATTTTCTTTCTTGATTTCTTCAAGTTCTATTACATAAAAGGCTTTCCAATCAGATTTGTCAAATGATGATGATGTAGATGATGTTGATGCCTTGAAATCTAAATCTATCTTTATAGTAGTAACATGACCAAATTTCTCAATTTCAAAAGCTGAAAGTTTTCCAACCAAAGTATCTCTAGTTACTGATGTATTAGGCATTGTTCTCAATTCATTTATAGTAGTTACTTTCATTTTATATGCCAATGGAAATTCTATTAAAACTTTAAAAACAATTTCATCTTCACTTAAGGTTCCTCCACAACATTGTATACTCAAAACAATTTCATTTACTCTTTCCATAAAAGCAGAAATTCTTTCATCCTCTTCCATTTTCAGATTTTCATACCTGACCCGGAAGGATTCAAGTTTTGCAATTTTGACTATGGTATCACCTTCATTCAATGTTTCCAATCTATCCCAAATATCTTTATTAGTATACTTATCTAATAATCCCATGATTTGTTGATCTGACAATGTGCTCAAAAGTGCTTCTCTTGCATTGCAATCATTTTCGTCATATTTTCTTAAGGTTGGTGGATTAGGTTGACCGAGAGTAGGAGCAGTATAACCATTCTTTGTAACCTCCCATATGTCTTTTCCAGTTCAATTTAGATGTGTCTCCATCCTAATCTTCCATATGCCATAGTTAGTTCCATCAAGTTTAGGATTGTCCTTCTTGAAATAGTTAGAAGACATTGGATCTCCTCAAGCTGTTAAACTTCTGTAAAAAGAGGACTTATCTCTGATACCAATTGTTAGGTCCCAGAGACAACTAAGAGGGGGGGGTGAATCAGTTGTCTAATAAATTAAAACCAAAATTAACTTAACCAAAACTTAATTCTTAATACCGGTAAACCAAACTTTATGTCGGTAGACAGTCTTAACAGTTAATTGTAGTACTGGTAAAGATTAATGCATGAAACAGAAAGACGATAACATCCACAACACATAACACCAATATTTGTATGTGGAAACCCTGTAAGGGGAAAAACCATAGTGGGAAACCTTACCCACAATCAGATGATACTACTATAGATAGTATGTGTGTACAATAGGGGTCTGCACATGTAGAAAGGCCAAGCACCTAGATCTTACTAATCAATCACAAAATGAGAGTCACACTGACTACAATTGGATGATTAAATCCAATGATAATGTACTGCTCAAAATAGCATCTCCTTATGCTGGATTCAGTATCAATTTAGCTTTGATTGCCTTTACAAAATCCTTCCTTCAACCTTCAAATGATGTTTGTGTGTATAGCTCTACTTCTTTTTGCATATACCAAATTGCAATCTCTTTCCTTGCATGTTTTAATCTCACAAATGAGATCTTACATTTATACCATAACCTAAGACCAATTGAGTAGGTCAACTCACTAAAAGATATTACAATAAAATCAATTACAAATAAATCAATATCCAATGCATTATGTTGGCTCAATGCATTTACAATAATAATAAATCATCTCCATAACATGTCGTGCTGATCTAGAATAGATATAGCTGTCGGTGCATATCCTGGACCTATTTGCTGGTAACAACAACTATGCAAACTCGAATAAGAAAATGAACAAATCACCAAAAAAAAGTGTCCAAATGATGTTTTTAACATAACCAAGTAGTCTCCAAGTCATTCCAAGTGCCGGTGAACAATATAACCTGCTGGTGAACCAAATACCAGTGACTGTGCATAAGTCACTTGCATTTTGATGAACATAACCAATTTGGCTAGTATTGATAAGTGTTGACAAGTGATGAAAGGTGTTGACATCAATGACAAAACCATATCAACATATCAAAATACCAACAATAACCAGTCGATGAAGCATATACCAGTGGCTATGCATAAGCCACTAACGATGTTGGTGAACAATAAACAAGTATAACCGTAGTGCCAAATCAACAATGTAGACCTCCAAGAAGATAAGTGTTGACATCAATGAAAAAACCAATGCAACACATGATGAAGTCATCCATAATACCAATAGACAAAGGTTCTTTCTTTGAAGGATGCAACTAAGAATTCAGTGGTTCAATTACTTGAGGGGATTGCAACCAGGTTCAGAGCCCCTTCTACCATCATATCAGATAATGCCAAGGCCTTTGTGGGATCTTAAATCAATCTATGGTTAATGCAACATGATGTGTTTCTAAAAACATCATCAAATTATTATCCTCAAGGCAATGGCTTGGATGAGTCCTCCAACAAGAATCTAATCAGGATCATCAAAAGGACTCTTGAGGACAATCAGAGAGTGTGGCACTTAAAGTTGGGAATAACCCTGTGGGCTTATAGGATTACTCCGAAGAAAGAATTGGGTAGTTCTCCTTTCATGCTAGTATATGGGAGGAGAGCTAGGCTCCCCCTATGGCTTGAGTTGACATCCCTGTACCTGGCACATCAGTTGGAGCTCTTGGAAAATGATGCCTTGTCAGTAAGGTATGCTAAACTTCCAGATTTTGAAGAGGTCAAAGAGAAGACCAAGGAAACCTTAAATTCCCATTAGGGATAGATGAAGAGGTATTTTGATAGGAGGGCCAAGTTGAGGACCTTCCAAATCAGAGATTTTGTTCTAAAATGGGATGCTGATAGAGTGAAACAAGGGAGGCACTCAAAATTTGATGCAATATGGAGTGGTCCCTATGTGATTACAGGAAAGAAGGAGCCTAATTCTATCAGGTTAGCCAAGTTGAATGGGGAAGATCTCCCCTTTGTGGTGAAAGGGATTTACCTTTAAGCATGGGCTTAAAGGGTTGATGTTGTAGCTTCTATTGTAAATATTGTAATTTATGTTCTTTTTCTTTCCAACAGGCTATTCTCCGAAATGACAAAATTTTGACTTTTGCAGTGGCAGAGATTTATCTTTTTGTTTCAGGCTTTGACTCTCTGCCCAATGGACTTCAAGAATACTTACCAATGTGCCAAGAAGGCTTGTCACCCCCTCCGAGTTGCTAGAAATGTAAACCAATTTTGTGCCAACCTCAACAAGAATGTCTTGCAGGATAATAAAGTCAAGATAAAGCTAATAGTATTATCTTGCAAGGATAAAAATGGAGACAACAAAGAATATGTGGGATAAGCAAAGTTTAAAGAAAAGTGAGGCGGATTGCCTCTAGCTCTTTCTCTAAGTTGACCAGGTCAACCAGTCAACTCACTTAAGTTCAACTGGCTGGAGGGGCTCCTGGTCACTAGCAGGCTGCTTTCCCCTTTCCTCTTACAAGTCGCAAGATTGTCAAACGTGGTGGCCCATGGGATAAGAAGCGAAGGAGAAAAAAGGACAAATGTTTATCTTGCAGGGTAAAGTGAAGGCTCAAAGAGGGTCGTGGGATAAGAAACAAAGAAGACAAAACAAAGAGATGCTTATCTCACGAGGATAAAAATGGAGACAGATGATATCGTGGGATAGGGAAACAAAGGAAAAAAATGAGGATGGCTTATCCGGCAAGGTTGAATAGACAGTGAAGAAGGGTTGTGGGATAAGCAAAGCGAAGTAGAAAAAAGTGAAGGGCTTATCCCGTGAGGTAAAAGTAGACCCATTGTGATGTCACAGGATAAGAACTCAATGTAATTGGCAGTCAAACACACCCAATGAGACGTAGACCTGGGGTGCCACATCAGATACCTATGATCATCATATTTTCATAAAGGCCCGATCCGATGACCATGTTTTAATCTCGCATTGGGCCTACTGGGTGCTTGCATGGAGAGATCTTGCACATTTATCTTCACATGAATCTCTTAGATCAATGGTGGATATTTGAATTCGTTATGGTCAATGGGTTTGAAAGCTATACAGGAGGGTGGTTGTTGACCCGATGGTCGAGGATGTTCTATGCTCAGTCGACGCCCATTTTAGACCCAATCTCGCTCAAACCACCGAATTTTAATGCCATAACTCTAGATGTGACCCCTACAGGATGATTTTAGACACCACCATGCCTTTTCAATGTAATAAAGAAACTTTTTGTCCCCGCAAGTGTGCTTAGTCATTGTAGTCGATAGGGATTACTTCACCAGGGAGTGGTTTTGCTCTTTTCTAGGTTGAGGGATCTCTTCCAGAGGTTGTTCTAGCACGTTATCAAATATATTGATCTGATCTTCTCCCCCCTTCAAACATTTTGTAACCTAATTAATCCTAGTTAGGATTGGGGTTTTCATCAGTTGTAACCATCTCAGTTATGCCTATGTTGGTCTCAATTTCTGACTACTTTATTTTCTCTTCAAAATCTTTTGCCTCTGTTTACAAAAGAAGAGAACAAGAAGAATAGGAAACAAGACAACAATTAACAAGGTTTACAAGGAAACCTCCTACACTTCAAGCTTAAAAAATCTTAAGTGGGTATACCTACTTGTGACTACTTCCTCGCAACTTAGTAGATGATTTACAGAAAACCCGTGTGAATTTCTGCAAACTTTTTCACTTTAGTTCAACCAAACATAAATGAAAGATTTTTTTTTATTGTAAAGGATCACAAATACCAGAAACTTAAACCAATTCCTTATCTATGTCTCAGAATCATCAACATTAAGTTCAAATTTGATAATAGAATTCATATACATATCACCACTTTGATCTACTGAATCTGTATATGCCTGACATATACAAACTTTTAACATGTGCTAGAGCTAGTCATCAAATTCATGTGAATGTACTAATTGTCAATGAAGATGAATTAAGTATATTGAATTCTCCTCCTTGAGGAAAAGATCTAAAACATTCCCATCATTTGCCTTGCAAATCATCTAATTAAACAATCCTTGATTATCTAATCAGAAATGAAAACCAGCATACAAACATGAAGACAACACAGATCTGGGCTCACAAATATTTTGATTGTATATTACTATTCTCTCATAAAAAATTTACATAGACACAAGAATGATCCAAAATCCCAAAACAAAGCCTGCATATACTTCGCTAAAGCTTCGATACAAAATTTGTGTAATCTCTTTCTAGGTAGTCCTCGTATCCATTTATAAAATTTTGGATGCAACAAGCTTCAGACTTCCCTAGAAGAATATTCCTATCCTAACCAAAATTCCCTCCAAAAGCTACACCGATTACAAAACTGTGACTGGGGTAGGAGCATAACTAATTTTGGAATGTACTCTTCCATGACTGATTATTTGTCCAGCTAGAAAATGACCAACCTCTCTATAATTATAGATCAGGCACCAGATGTTTTCAATCATTCAAGGTTCCAGTTTGTTAGGATTCCCAAAGATACTGAGAGGGGGGGTGAATCAGTATCTAACTGGTAAATAGATTTTCTAACCTTATTAAATAAATTGCATTCCAAAATAGTGTACCAGTAAACAAGAATTAATGCAGTAAATATGAACAGTAAACACATCATAGAAATCACACCATAACACAAGATTTTTAATGAGGAAACCCGGTGTGGGAGAAACCTCGGTGGGATTTGTGACCCACAATATTCACTCACTGGCCAATGAATGGATATTACTTACAATAGGGGCCTGCACATGCAGGAAGGCCAACTGCCTAAAGCTCACTGCTTAATTACAAAAGGAAGTCTCACTGACTTACGAAAATGGATTATGAAAATCCAATATGATGTACTTATACAAAAAGCATCTGCTATGCCAGGTTCAATACCAGTTTAAGCTCATACAATAACCATAAACCTTACTCCAAAATCTACCTTAATATTCGCACATTACTTTTGCAATATTCTAACCATGTCTGTATCTTAAATGATCTACAAGATCTCATACTTATATATGAGTCCTATTACAATACGCCCTGTCGGCTTACAAAAAGATATTACAATTAAATACAATATACAATAATCAAAATCTTATCAGCTGGGGTGTCGATAAACATTATTGCCATTGTTGGTGAACTATCTGCCAGTGTCGGTGCCATAGGATTGCAAGGTTGACATCAATGACAATACCTTCAATCATCTACAATTCTCATTGTAGTGTGCAATTCCAACAATCTCCCCCTTTGGCATTGATGGCAACACCCATGAGAAAAATTCAAAATTGTATCCAAAAATTGAAGTCTAAAAAATCTTACCAAAACTGTGTGCTCCCCCTGAGCAGATGATCTCTAAGTCATTGGATTTTTATCTTCTCTACGCATCAATGACAAAGATTGGCAAAATGTCAATTGAGTGTAGTTATCAGCTAGAACCCTGTACCTAGTTGGTTACAATCTGAAATACGTCTGCTAATACAAAATTCAGGCTCTTAGTGAATCTGTCACTGTCCTTCAATGTTGCCTCTCTTCTTTCAATGGTACCGGTGAGGTGATGCATTTGTTGTTCTGGTGTATTCAATCCTTGAACAAGTGCCTCTGATATCTCTTTTCTGAAAGAGATGAGGTAATCCAATTTAGGACTAAGTCTACATTTAAGTTATTTTGCCTTGTGTTGTATTCTTTCCTTTTTCTTCTCCAATTTTGCAAGTTTCTCCTCAAAACTTGCTATCTCATGCTCTATAACTAATATTGGTTTGGAGGAACCAATGATGTTGTCAGCTATATCATTTATTTCTGTCTGTACTTTATTGATCTCCTTATCAATATCCACTGTCAAAATATTAGTCTTACATGTGTCTTTGTACAACTCCTTAAATTCCTTTATTGTTTTGCTTAGTGCCGGTAGGAGGGTGTCAATGTGTTTCGTGCACTTCTTTATTGTCTCATCAAAGAATTTCTCTTTTTCTTTATTCATTTTCTCTCTAAATGTCTCCTCATTTATTTGTTCAACTGTCAATATGTTAGCGGTGATATACTTAGACAATGTGTCTAATTGACTTAAAGAGTCTTTATTTCCCACATTGCACTTGGGTGCAATCAATTTTATAATAGGGATGGTATCATCAATAGCCATATAAGCTAGTGCATTACACTCTGTGAGTTTCTTAATTGAATCTAATAATACCTCTATTACATTAGTTGGTCTTAATTCTGTCATGGAAGAACTAGATAATTGTCCAACTACCTTAACAATCTGCATTTCATCGGTGTGAGTAACCTCTTTGCTTGTATTGACCTCTGGTAGGCTAGTTTGTGTCTGCATTTCTATCAACAAAGGCTTAGGCTTCTCAGTTGTTGCCAGTGGTACTATCTTTGTATGAACTTGTGACTCAACCTTTTTCTATTCCTGTTTCTCAACCTGTACCTCAGTGGGTTTCTTTGTGCTCTCTACTGTCGGTTTCTCTAATGATGTCTCAGTGGTATTCACTGTCGGTTTCTCAGTATGCACCTCTATACTATCCACTGTCAGTATCTCAACTGGTTTCTCTGTGTTATCAGCTGGTTGCTATAACACTATAGGTTTTTCAATGTTTGTATTAATGGTATTGTCAGTATCCATTCTAGTAACTAGTGGATCAACTGATTGTTCAGTTTTCTCAAGTTGTGTCGCAACCCCAATCTCAACATTATCAGTTGGTATTTCAACTGCAACATTATCAACCGGTGGCTCGATTGCCACATCTTTCTTCTCATCAACGATTTCCTTATCAACCACAATATTGACCTCTTGTGTATCAATGTTCATTGTGTATAAAACTTCAGAATCAAGATTTGTATCCTCATGTGTAGTCTCCATATCCTCAGTTGTCGGTGTGTAAACAGTTTCAATCGGTGAAGTAATAGAAGGAGGTGGTGGAAAATTGTTTGTTACTTTTATTTTGGTTAGTCCACCTACCTTGCCTTAACCTTTTTCCTTATCCTTTTGATATACCTTAAAAGTTTTGGGTCTATTAAGTTCTTCTTGCTTCTCTTTCTCCACAAAGAAGATATCCCATTTATCTAATGTCTCTTCAATGATTTCATTTACTCTGCCTGCCATTAAAGATACATGTCAGTTACCACTGGAAAATACTATTTTGTTAGCCTCACTTATTAGCTCATCAATTTCTTTTGTTGATTTAACAGGGTGTACAGCAAGTAGCTTTTCAAATTTTATTTTCTTATCCAATTCCATAATAGCTAGCCTTTTGGCATCAAGTCATCTATACAAGTCACTGGGTTGATCATCTACAACCTCTATCAAAAATTTCTTATAGATATCTAGGTGTAGATGATAACTCAATGATGAACAGTGAGTACCAAACTAGTACTGAGAGGGGGGGTGAATCAGTATAGACACAAAATCTACACAAAATCTTCTCTTGAACCAATTTGACTGCAAACAGTGCACTTGACAAACAAACACTAATACCGGTCTAAACCAGATTACTACCAATTAAACATAATGAGACTATGAAAGACATAAACCAGCAACACTTAGCTTTCCATACAATCTACTCCCTCATTTCCACTTCATCCTTATGCATGAACAGATAATCTATCATCAGAGATACAATAATTTACTAGAACAACATGATTCACCACTAAACAGGAAATAACAAAACATCACATGAAAGAGGCATCACACATGACACACATATTTTTCACGTGGAAACCCAACTAGGAAAAACCATGGTGTGATGAATACCCACAAGCTATTTTTGAACTCTTTAGAAGTTCGCTCTATTAGGAGCCTAGTCTGGTTAAAGACTATTACAACAGGTTCTGTTAGGAACCGATCATGTTAGGGATCACTCAGTTAAGGGTCAAATTCTGTTAAAGGTTACCTTGTTAGAGGATTTTATGAACCCAATGGCTTTGAGTCACCATGTTAAAGGATTTACAGCAAGTTGGTTAAAGCTACCCTGTTAAGGGATTTTCCAACTATTGAAGTGATTAGAGATCAATAGGTATTACAATAATCTGGTAATAGCACTCAATGCCAATGCAGATCTATTTTAGTTCCTTCCTTCTGCACACACACTTTGTAGGTATCAATTCTTGTATTTGGTCTGGCAAGAATCACATATCTCTACACTTAGATATGCACACAACATTTGCCAACAACCTCAACATGAAACACAACATCGACCTTATAGGAAATAGATAGGTTGGTAGCATAAACCATAAACCCTAAACATTTAGGTTGAGCAATTCAGTTGGTTCAATCCTAACCACTGAATACTTTGCATTTGAATACAATGGTCTTGAACAAATCTCAAGACAATCTCCATCGTTCATTCTTCACCGCTTCTTGGAGGCGATAACCCACCACGCGTTCTCCACCATTTGTAGGGACTCTGCACATTCCTAATGTAGATAGGATCAACCCCCTTCATGCAAGATCCTTCACGCGCACGAGGCTGACTTGGCAACACAATCTGATCTCCATTACAATGCTAACTCATCACACAATGCCATCGGTTGAATCACACAGGCTCGAAACACTTCAACCATAAACCCTAAGGCTAGGACTACCAACCGGTAGTCATACCATATTAAACCTTGATAGAAAACATTCCATATACCGGTTTACTTGGACAAACGCACCGCTTCACCTTTTACACATATATCGGTTCACAACATTATACCGGTTCACTTTGTCAGTTGCTTAACTTCAATAAACCGGTTTACTCTTCAACATATTATCAGTTCACTCTTCAGCATATTACCGGTTCACTCTTCAGTATATTACCAGTTCACTCTTCAGCATATTGACATCAATGACAACACAATATCATCATGTCAACATACTCTGCACATATGCCTATAGTAGAATGATACTATTTTGTATGCTTTCCTTTTCCTCATTTGTAAAAGTATCATATAGTTTACTAACATTAGACAAGTTTCCATCATTTGTTATTTCATTCAGAAGATTGTCTAAAGGAGGGATAACTTGTTTTTCCTTCTTCTTCCTTGGTGTCATTTTCTTTATTGGGGCCCTTACTTCCTATTTTTTCCTTCTTGTTTTCTTTGGTGCAAGAGAGGGTGTCAGTGAAGGTTTTCTTTTCCTTTCTACTCTCTTAAACTCAACTAGTATTTTACTATCAGATGAAGTTCCAACTGGTGAAAGGTGAGCTTCCGGTTGTAACCTTCCAAGTCACTTTCCTTAATACCAGTGATATTCAATATATTTTCCTTGATCTCTTTCACCTGTTTTGATGCTTTTCTAATAGTTTTCTCTCTTTTCTTCCTTTGTTTAAGTGTTTGAACTTTGCTTTCAATGGTTTTAGCACTACCAAATATTTTCTCTTTAGGTTCTCTAGGGGCTTCAAGTAGGGCTTTGGTATATGTCTCAATTATGTTTACATCAGCCTCATAACCCATTTTTGTCACCCAAATAGTTCTAGGAACCACTGCCTCCATCTTGATTTCATCTTTCTTAATAACAAAATAAATTTCTTTCTGATATTTGTCAACAATGTTCTGAGGTAGCCTTTCCCTTGTTTTCATTCTAGCCTTAAATGCTTGGAAATATTCGATTATATTGTTTTCCCTGTCTGTTCCCATGCCAGTAAAGATATCCAATAGTTGTTTACCTATCGGTATGTCAAAACCAAATTCTTTCCTACCTATACCGGTAACTTCCTTTATAATATATAGCATTATGCACACAAGTAGAATACCAAATCTGAACGTACCTTTCTTATCACCTTTAATTTTCTTCAAGTTGTCAATCAATTCATCTTTCAACCATTCACATATATCTATCTTAGCATTACTGTTCACCATATCATAAGCACTCTTGATACATAAACTAGAAATAGAGTTCAATCTGTTAGCATGTGTAGTTTTGTATCCTATTATCAAGCTAATGAATCAGACATTTATGCCTTTCACATCATTGACTCTCAAGGATCTGCTGTCATGGGTTGCACCAGTTAATGTCATCACAATGTTTTTTGAAACTTTCTTAGTTTTATCAAGCCTGCTACCGGTGGAAGGTAAGCCAACCACTACCTTTACTGCTTCTCTAATGATCTTATGGATAGAATCAAGCCAAAATAATTCTCCATGAACTCTACTGAGTACAATCCTCACAACTTCCTTAGGGAAATACAGAATATCAAGTATTTCCACAAAACCTAGGGTTTCTATGATCTTATGTTCCGGTTTCACAACACCATTCTAATCACAAATGACAGTCTTATACATATTCATGATTTCATCAGCACCTAGTTCCTCAATATGACAATGTATGTATATCCTAGGGTTTTCTGCATTTGTAACTCTTTTAGGTATTTTAGAGAATGCACCTAGGGTATCATTCTACTTCGCTACTTTGGGTATGATCTTGAATACGAGCCTAGGGCATTTAACCACTTCAATAACAATAGGGTTTGCAATGAATTCAGAAGCAGAGGAGGAATCCATTGATAAATACCTTAATCTTCCTTTAGGTTTGGATGCTTGAAAGACTTTGCTTCACTTCTTGCAGTGGATGCCTTCACTCAGGTTTTTTCATGCTCTTAGGAAATTTGGATGCTCTGTGAGTGAAAAACACTTGCTTTATAGTGTCTTTCCTTCAACTGCCATAATAAATGTCTGTCGATTAAGTGAAACTTAACACATCTGCTAGTAAAGAAGCAATTCATCTTCTTACCATCAACTGAGGGTAAACTATCATGATTTTCAATTAGTTGCCATACCCCCAAAAGGTTTCTTTTCAGTTAGATGAAGAATCTCATGCCGGTGGAGTGATACTTTGTTCTACTAGTGAAGGAACAATCTCATCAACATTCTGATCTTTCTTTCTAGTCCATTGTTTTGAAAATTCTTGCTTTACCTCATCAACCTTCTCTTTACCTTTTAAACTGGGTCCTTTATTATTTGTCCGTGATGCCTTACTTCTATAAAATTTTGCAATATGTCCAATCTTGTTACAAGAATAACAAGTTACATTGTTTTTCTAAATAGCCTTTACATATCCTATGCTGGTATGTGTTATGCATTGACTAGATAAGTGTCCAAATCTTCCACAAACATAACATCTTACATTCATTTTGTAGTTTTCTGAATTATGACCAATTTTGTTACATTTAGAACATTGATCGGTGGGTGCATTAGTGTTTTGATAGTTTCTAGATCTACACTAATTTGCTCTATGACCATACTTGTTATAGTTAAAGCATTTCCCATTAAACTTGTATGCATTAGGTTGTTTTACTAGTTTACTATGATCATGATTGTTTGTAGTACTGAAGATTTCACCAACTTCAAAGCCAAGACCATTAGTGTCTCCACTAGGTTTCTAATTTTTTAGCATGTCATCAAGTTCTTCTGAACTTTTCTTGAATTTCTCTTTGTGTTGATTTCCAGTAGCCAACTCATTTTCCAAGAAATCCTTCTATCTCATGAGTTTAGTTTTATCATGTTCCAAGTGAATCAGATCTATCTTCAACATATCATTTTCATGACTAAGTCTTAGATTTTTAGTTCCAGCATCATTGATTCTTCTAGTCAAGTCCTCTTCATTCTTCTTTATGTCTTCAATGTCTTTGCAAAATCTCATAGTCATATCTTGCATCTCATTCCTCAAGGTCATGTTTTCTTGCTTCATCTTGCTTACATGATCATTAAGAGTTTCCTTTTCATCATCATCATTTTGTATCTTCTCATGAAGTTCTCTTCTCTTGTTTCTAGCAATAGTGAGATTCTCTTGAAGTCCTTGAATTATTTCTTGTGCAGCCTTCAAATCATCTTCAAGTTTGATATTCTTCAACTTTTTTGCATCATAATCTAAAAGAGTTGTTTCCAATTGCTTTCTCAAGTTTTCCATATGTACCAGTGTCAGAATCTCCCTCAAGCTATTAGGCTTCTAAAAATAGAGGACCAAGCTCTGATACCAATTGTTAGGATTCTCAAAGATACTGAGAGGGGGGGTTGAATCAGTATCTAACTGGTAAATAGATTTTCTGACCTTATTAAATAAATTGCATTCCAAAATAGTGTACCGGTAAACAAGAATTAATAAAGTAAATATGAACAGAAACACAGCATAGAAAGAAAACCATAACACAAGATTTTTAATGAGGAAACCCAGTGTGGGAAAAACCTCAGTGGGATTTGTGACCCACAATATTCACTCACTAGCCAATGAATGGATATTACTTACAATAGGGGCCTGCACATGTAGGAAGGCCAACTGCCTAAATCTCACTGCTTAATTACAAAAGGAAGTCTCACTAACTTACAAAAAATGGATTATGAAAATTAAATATGATGTACTACTACAAAAAGCATCTACTATGCTAGGTTCAATACCAGTTTAAGCTCATACAATAACCATAAACCTTACTCCAAAATATGCCTTAATATTCATACATTACTTCTGCAATATTCTAACCATGTCCACATCTTAAATGATCTAAAAGATCTCATACTTATATATGAGTCTTATTACAATACGCCTTGTCGGCTTACAAAAAGATATTACAATTAAATACAATATACAATAATCAAAATCCTATCGGCTGGGGTGTCGGTAAACATTATTGCTACTATCAGTGAACTATCTGCCAGTGTCGGTGCCATAGGATTGTAGGGTTTCCATCAATGAAAATACCTTCAATCATCTACAATTCTCATTGGAGTGTGCAATGCCAACATAATTACCCAAAAATCTATTGCAAAAAACCAACTGCTTCAGGATGCCTGTGAACTGCCACATGTTGAAGCATGAGTGGGATCTTCTTGCTCTCCTGTCTCTTTCAAAACATACTTGCTCTCCTATAATTTGAATGTCTCATCACTTGTTCAAGGAAAACTAATAATTTTAAGCTTCTATTTATTCAAACTTTTCCATGTCACTCTTAGTTGTTTAACCTCATTCTCCAAAAAGCCAAAATGTGATTTTACCTTTTCAATTTCTTCAATGGTTTGAATAAACAAAGAATTATCATCCATGTTTATAATATTATTTATTCTTTGAGACAGTCTTTGACCTAGCTCCTTAATCCACACTTCCTTGTCTTTAATTTTATTTGCTCTTAAGAAGCCTCTAGGAAACAATTCAAACTTTTCATTTGCATATTCCTTCCAGAATAGATTTGCCCTTCTTTCAATATGTACCCTTTTTGCTGCAAACCTACACAAATCTTTTACTAATTCATAAGTAGATTTGATTGTATCATCAGCACCTACTTCTTCCTGAGATGATGAATATATGGACTCTGAGTACACCTCTCTAGCAATCCATTTGTCCAAAAATGGCTCCAAAGTAGCCTTATCCTCCTTCAAATAAACCAAAAGAGTCATTATTCTTTTCATGTTTATATAAACAATTGTTGCCCCAACAATATCAGCAAATTTCACAATGGTGCCTCTAACCTTCTCTTCATATTTATTTGCAAAAATTGACTAAGCCTACTCCACTTTTTCAATCTCATCTTGAATATTCTAAGCTGATTGGAAGCCAGGAGTCATGGGGCAAGGAGGAAATTCAATAATAGGACTGGAAGGAGGGGGCCTAGTAGGAGAAGAAGCAATCATTAGTTGAGAAGACTCGCCCTTTTGGTGTTGTCCCTCCAATTTACCTTTTAGCTCTGCAATAGTGTTATATTTAGAAGCTATTTCAATCTTTGCTTCATTATAGGCCTTGAGAACTACTTCTAGTTTTACTTGAAGATCACCTTTTTCTTTTGCCTCCTTTTCGACCACTGCCATTCCAAATTTATCAGACTCTAAAGTCATGCTGGTAGCTTCAATTACCCCTGTATCTCTGACTCTCTTTACTATCATGCCCCTTGAGTAGTTAGACCTTCAGGATTCTCCCCTTCTTCTATTCTCTTCTCTTTTAAGAGACCATATTACCAAAGATGCATGGTCATTACTATAAGTTATTCCCTCCAACGGTTTTGTTTCTTTTCTCACTACATCAAAAATTACAACATTTGCTATATCCCATTCTAGGAGAATTAGCACTCTAGCATCTTTAATCAATTTTCTCCCTTCCTCAGGGGTAATCACCTCAAATTATTTCAACATTTATTCCTTTATTTCTACCTCAATAGTAGATGAGTTTTTATTTGATTATTCAATTTTTTCCTTTTTTACATCTTTCCTTGAACTAATCCATGTGCTTTCTCCAAACAAATTGTAAACAGGTTCTTGACTTCACAAAATTGTCATCGGCCAAAAATTCATTACTGGCCAATTTTATAACAGGATCCAATTCCTTTCCAACAAATTCCTCAATAGTCAGATCCATCTTAGCACCTGCTGGCTCTTCTGGCATTCCTTCCTACAACTCTCAATAAGTAAAAGAAATTTCCCCCAAGCTTCCTAATTGCATTAATTACTCAACAACGGCCTGCTCATCACCCATATGTAATGGGGATTGGGAATGTGAATACATGGCTTCACTTGGTTGTGCCTCTTCATCCAGTCTCTGCCTCTTTGAGGAGGTTTGGGACTCAGGAGCATCCTCCATTGGCCTTTTTCCCTTTGATATGCAAGGTTCATCCCTCCTAGGCATCACCATATTATAGCCTGATTTCTTGTACATTACATACTCTCTAGGGGAAATGATCTTAGCAAAAATGGATTTCGTCAAGATGAGCTTGGCCTTCCCAGGATCTGCCTTTATCACTACATCTTTCTTCTCATTCAAATTTTGCATGGCATCCTCAAAATAATCTATCAAAAAAATTATCTTTTCTCCAAATGGGTGGAAAATCTTCAATGGATCATAGTTTTTATCAAAATGTTGGACAAAGTCAAGAGTTTTCTTAAATACTATCCATTTTTCTTTTCTCACCTGTTGCTCTGCAAGATTAAACTTATTTCTTATTAAGTCCTCAAGGAAGTGGAATTGATGAACTTTGGCCCCACACCTGACCTTCTTTCTAAACATACCATTGAAGAAATCTTCCGTATCAGCAAACCTTGCAACTGTTGTTGGCAATGTGTAGGGCTTGAAAAATTTCTCAAAATGTAACCAACCCCTTTTGGTAATAACAAATTGGTGTACCATGGTAATGGTTGGAAAAATTGTTCCTCTGCTTCTTGCTGTCCCCAAATTTGCCTTATGATTTCAGCAATACCTATTTTCAAGGGGACGTAATAAGGGAGAAAGTAAGGAGTTCCTCTGAAGCTATATACCCTAAAAATAGTAGAACCTAGATATAGAATTATATCACCCCAATTATGCACAATTTTAATGTCCATTGCAAACTCCTTGGGTCTAAAAAATTCAAGGATAAATTTTGGGATCTTGGGATTCTCTTGACATAGAAGAATTCTTAGCTTTGATGCAAAAAATCTGTCAAATTTGAGATAACTAGCATCTTCTCTATCCCAAGATAGATCTTCACTCCATAATTGCATAGGCATGTCTTCACCATCCTTTACTCTCAATAGGTCCATATCCTTTGCAAAATATTATGCACCCTTGAACAAGAACATGTGCATTAACATAGAATACTAGCCAAAAGGTTTATCCACTTTGGCATTATTGATCCCAATCAAACCCTCATGGATGACATTTGCAAGATAGGGTGCAAAGTCATAAGCAACTTCTATAGATGGATTAAGAATTTCTGCCATCATGAGCATGTAGTGAATAGGCATAGCATTTTCTGCATCTTCTCCAAAAATCTAACATAGAGACTGATATACCCCTTTAGCCCTCAAAGTGAATAAATTCATAGGGAAAGGTTCAACTGTACTAGGCCCTACCAATGTTAGTCCTCCTATCTTTGCAAAGAATTCCCTCATGGGTCCACTTCTACGATGGTCCTTTTGAGTATCATAAACCTTCCTTAGCATTTCAAAATCAACTGGCTCTAAATAAATTGAGGATTCACTTAATCAGAATACCTTTCTAACCTCATCGATAGTAATTTCAATTAGAGGGTCTCCACTTATATTTCTTACAATCCTGGTGATAGGGTCATAATTCTTCCCAATTTGGGTCAACAAGTCAATATCCATAAAGACTCTAGGGACCACCAATTTTCCTACATCTAATTCCCATAAGCTATTTGTAGGAGTAGGTGCATTTCATTGACTAAACCCTACCCTGAACAAACCAAGACTAGACATGTTTATCTGGGGATCTCCTAGCCAACATCCTTTTTCATACAAACCATCACCAATCTGCAGGCAAGAAGACTTGGGCACAAGCATTTTGGCAGCACTATTCATGGTTTGAACCAATTGTTCCAAAAAATCATCACTTATAGCCCTTTTCTGATAGTCTACTTTTCCTTTAAATTCCCATCGTGGTGCCATTTTAACAATCTAAGATTTATCTTACTTCATCTTTTACTTAAACAACCCTTCAGAGTTTTAGAACCAAACAATATCAACACTAGTAGAAATTGCAAATCACAGTCACATAACAACTTACTTGTCGCCTAAGAACTCATAGAAGTTGCACACTTTGTCTCTGCCAACCTTCGTGAATGTCTTTTACAATTAAAATCTCAAAACAAGGTTTTATGAAGCAACCTTGGTGGAAAATTAGCATTAATTCTCATCAATGAAACCACATGCTCTATAATTAATTCATTTGAATTTCAAATTTTCTGCTCCAATGGACCAAAAGGGTTTCTTCAGTATGTTTTTCCCTTCAGTCGCTGACCCGCGAAGAGTAAAACTCTAGTAACTTCTCATCATGGTCTAGCAACAACCATTACATCATGCTAATTTAGCACACTCATTAACCACTTAAGCCTTTGAAAAGGGCCCACCATTTAGTCATCTGCCTACCCTTTTCTCACTGAGTCATGATGGGTAAAAGGACATGCATCTTCCCATCACGCTCTCACAACCACCATTGATTTTCCTTGGACTTGACCACATTTTAAAACATGTTAGCTGCTCACACTGGTCGGTCTCACCCATTGGTCGCTAATTTGTGAAGAGTAAAGGACTCACAACTCTTCATTGCAGTCTAGTGACAACCGTCAAATCAAATCCTTGTCGCTCGATCTTAAAGATCCTTTCATCACTTTACTGTCACTGCTTAACTACCACCACTGGATCTCTGACCGGCCCCACCACTAGTAGCTTGTCATGAAGTCACAATGGGTATTCAATGTGCAACTTCCCATCATAGTATCGTGACAACCATAGGATCAAATAAGACTTATCTGACCTTTAAGAACTCGATGCATGTATTAAAGGTATTACTTAGGACTTAGGGAAAAATTAAAGCGCTCCAACCTTAGAAATAAAACCCGCCTAGGGCTAAGACTTAAATGGCCCCCTTTTAATGACACAATGACCCTTCCGTTATAAGAGACATAAAGGTTTTTTAGTTAAACTAAAATTATTAAACCCAAAACCCTTAGAACCCATTGATTTGCAGACTTAGAACATTTGAAAAAATTGTGGAAAAATTTAGGCATATCAGGAATATTTGAACACCATCCAAAATACTAATAACATCAGCTCTGACTAGGGATGGTTGGACGTCAGATCAATGCAAGAAATTAGCAAAACTCTAGGATGCATACCGAAACAAAACCCTAACCAAAGCAAACCTAATATATACAAATTTTACAGCTACTATGTATGGACAAAAAGAGTTATGAGAAGTAATTTTTTAGGAATTGTCCATGCACTGGGAATTCCTATAGCTCACCATTCATTCTTTGCAGGAAGTATGAATATTTTCCATTGACATCAAATATAATCAAAGGGCCTATCCACAATGATTCAAACTTCTTGTTCTTTCCCTTATCCTGTTCTCTAGCATTCCACTGAATAGCCATATCACCAATCTAAAACTTTTTGGTTGTGGTCCTTTTGTCAAAAAGATATTTTGACTGCAATTGAATCTTTAGATTCCTTTTATGAGCCATAATTCTCATTTCTTCCAATTCTACCAATTGGATCATTTTTTCCTCCATAGGTTCAAACACTTCAAATTCTTCAACTTGCAAGAATTTGTATACGGGGAGGAGATTATTTATAGGTACCATGGTTTGTATTGCATATACCAATTCAAATGGAGATGTACCAATGGCCTTTTTCATAGTAACCTTATCTGCCCATAAAGCTAGCTTGAGCTTCTGGTCCCAAGATCTCTTATTCTACTCAAGAATATTCTTAATGATGTTTAGGAGGCTTTTGTTGCTTGATTCTGCCTGGCCATTGCCCTGTGGGTGGTACAGTGAGGAATATGCATTATAATTCCATAACTTGCACAAAATTCTATGAATTCCTCTAACCTGAAGCACATAGCATTATTCAAAATCAACTTCACAGGCACACCAAACCTTGTCAATACATTATCCATTAAAATTCAATAACTTTACTAGTTACCCATTTGGTAGGTATGGCCTCAATCCATTTTTTAAAATAATCTATGGCCACCAAGATCCACCTATGACCTCTACTTGATTTTTTTTGTTATCTCTCCAATGAAGTCCATGCCCCATTAAACAAAAGGGGCCTCAAATGTAATAGGGTTAAGTGGCAAGGCACCTGCATACTTCAATTTAGAAGAAAATTTCTAGCAAGGGTGACATTTCTGGACATACTTGTGAGTATCTTTAAACAAGGTAGGCCAGTAATATCCTACCTTGATTATTTTGCCAGCAGTTGTCTTTGCTAAATAGTGACCTCCACATACTCCATTATGCATCCCTGTCAACACCTTTTGAGATTGAGAATCATCTAGACACATCAATAACGCCCCATCTTTGTTTCTCCAGTATAGGTCTCCCTGAATGAGAACATATTTATGTGACTTCAACTTTAGTATTCTCTTCTGATTATGGGTCATTCCCTCTGGACATGTTGCATTTTTTAAGAAATGCACAATCTCTAAATACCATGGCTGCATTTTGATGCTAGTGACCATAACCTCTTCAATTTCAACATTGTTGATGTTGATGTTAGAAAGATTTGACTTGGTCATTAGTTTGGCCAGGCCCAATCCTCTTACCAACTTTGTGATCTTGATCTCAAGATCAAACTCTTGTATCCTATTTATCCACCTACACCTTTTACCAGTAACTTCAGACTGAGATAAAATATCTTTGATAGTTTCATGTGGGACATAGACAATAACTCTTACATTTACAAGATAAGGCCCGAATGCTTTAAAATCCTTGACCAATCATATGCCTGTTTTTCCATAATTTCATATTTTAACTCAGCAACCTGCAAGGATTTACTTTTAAAAGAAATTGGATGTGCATACCCTTCATCATCCTTCTGAAGCAAAATTGTTGCTATTGTATGGTGAGAAGCAAAGGAAAATAGTGAGAAAGCCTTATTGTAGTCAGGAGATTTTAGCATTGGGGCTTCCTGAATAGCCCTTTTAATCTTGTCAAAGGTCTGTGTTGCTTCTTCATCCCAAGAAAACTTAGCATCCTTTTTCAGTAGCTTAACAATAGGCTTAACAATCTCAGCAAAGTTGGCTATAAACCTTCTTTCAAAATTCACCTTACTCAAGAAGGATTGAATTCCTTTAACATTCTTTGGTTGAGGCACATTGTTAATAGCCTCAATTCTCTCAGGGTCAATCCTAACTCCTTCCTTGGAAACAATATATCCTAATAGCTTTCCTTCAGTTATAGCAAAGTGGCATTTTTGGGGATTTAGAGACATACCAAATTCCAAGGCCCTACAAAATAATTTTTCTAGATGACCACAGTGATCATCTGCCTTCTTTGAAAAACATGTAAGATCATCCTGGTAGACAACCATTATGATGTTAATAAATTCTTTGAAGGTTACATCCATAGCCCTCTAAAAATTTTAACCAACATTCTTTAAACCAAATGGCATCCTTACATAAACATAGGTTCCCCAAGGGGTAGTAAAAGTAGTCTTGAACTACTCGGACTCTTTTACCAATACCTGATTGTAACTAGAGAAGTCATCCATCATTGATAATAGGTCACACCCAGTGACCCTTTGTAGCATAGCTTCCGTATTTGGTGATGATTAGTTGTTCTTAAGAGAAGCGACATTCAAATTCCTAAAATCTACACAGAGCCTTATGTCCCTAGTCTTCTTCCTGACAGGAATCAAATTGGATACCCATGATGAATGCCTTATAGGCTTTATAATTCCCCCTTCTCTCAGGTTGATCAGTTCCTACTGCATTTTGGGTTCTAGGAAGGGTTTTATAGGTCTTTTCTTTTGTCTGAAAGGCTTAGCATCATGCTGAAATAAATCTTGTCTATACGCCTTCAATTAATCATAAGACCAAGCAAAAACATGTTTGTACTTTTTTAGCAGATTAATGAGGTTAGCCTTGATATGGGAAGGCAAACTTTTCCCAATATACACCAACTTAGGGGATGACTCTGTCCCTAGGTTAACCTCTTCTAGTTCTTCCAACTTAGTAGATGACTTCTAGTGTAAATGATTGTCACTATAGCTGAACATACCCTCTAGTTCCATTAGTCCTCTGGGTATCTCATTAGTTTCTAGTTGAACTATGTCATTTCCAAAAACTATTTCTTTCTCATCTACTTCTTCTACCAATGCATTACAATCAATTTTTTGGCCATGATAGTCATCAATGCATTGTACAAACTTAACTATATCATCATCATTTTCGAACACCTACCAGTTATACACATTGTTTTGGATAGCAGGTATGGCCTTGATCTCAAGTATTGATACTCCAGTTAGTGTTACATCATCATTTTTCAATGCAACATTAGCTAAGAAGTCTAACATAATGTTTTTTGACCTTTGAATCCAGTCAATTGAAAATGCATCAAAATACTCAATAACATCCCAAATAGCATGCTTATACTTTTTTAACCTGTCATTCTTAGATGCATATTTTGATCTTATCTGAGAAACCAAAAGTTTTGAATCTCCAAAGACTCTTAACAATTGAATCCCATGTTTCTTAGCAATTTCCAACCCCAATAATAAGGTCTCGTACTCAGCTATATTATTTGTGCACTGAAAAGTGAATAGAAAGGAGTATTTAAAAGTAACACTTAATGGGAAAACAAAAAGTACTACTGCTCCAGATCCTTATTTGGAACAAGCTCCATCAAAATAAATCTACCATAAGCCTTCCTATTGAGATTCCAATTCATTAACAATAGGGTCTATATTTTTTAGCTGAGGTTGAACTAGTTCAATTCTAAAGTTGTCAAGGTCCACATCAATCATGCAATTAAGCATGTTAAGATCTACTATCTCAATGACCCTTAGGGCACGTGATTCTCTATATAATTTCACCTTATTTCCATTCACTAGGATGGTTGCATATGAGAGGTCTAGTTGGAAATTTCCTCCAATTGTTGTAGCCCATTGTCTAGATAAAAGAATTCCATAATGGGGCTTGGTGTCAGTTACTATGACATCCATCTTATAGGTGGCCTCAGGGAATTTCGCTATTTTCACCTCTACATCTTTCATTGTACCCACAACAGGTACTTCTCTGTTATCCATAGTATAGAACTTCCCATACAAGGTACTTACTAACAATCCCAACTCCTTGAAGACCCCATATGGTATCACATTTGCAGCAGCCCCAGAATATATCATACAATTTTTTATTAGTCTATTTTTGACTAATAATGTCACATAAAAAGGATCAAGTTGGGAAGGTTCTTGATTAATTGTGGTTCCCACATTAATTTATGGTATTTTTTGCTCTTGATCCTTTCTCTCCTTTTTAGTACCTTTTGGTTAAGATACATCTGTATCTAATATACTAAAAAGAAAAGAAAACACAACTTCTCTGTGTTCTTTTATTTATAACAACTCCACCAGTGGCACTGTAACTTTCATCTGGGTTAAAGCTTCAGTCATATCAAATGCAGAATTACTATTAGACTCAGAATGGGCTTTACCCTTATCTACCTTTTGGTGACTTGTCTTCTTATCAGCAGTGGTCTCTAATAAATCACCAATTGCATTAACCTTCTCAGGTTTCCCTGAAGTGTTGGACTTATCCATTTTAGCATGACCATCTTTGGCAGAAGTATTACCATTAGCCACCTTTTTCTGAAAAAAGTTCTTTAATAAACATGGAACCAAGCTCACTCTGATTCTCATCTTTCTTGCTACTTCTCAGATTATAATTATGCTTGGCCTTAGCTATTGAAGCTTTGGTGAGGTTCTTGACTTCTTCCTCACTAGGCCTTCTAAGATGAACTTCTTCATCCTCAATTGTCACCACATTTAGGGTAGGATGCCAATCAATTGTTAATTGCCCATGGTAATTTGCATTATTTCTTAATGCATCATACTTATCTTCTTCATCTTGTGAAGACTCATAGTCACTTTCAATAATGGTTTCAAAAATATTTACTGCAGGCTTATCCTCATTCTGATATCTCAATTCACCCTCACTCCTCATAGATTCATTTAAAGCCTAAGCCACATCACACTGGTAAGGGGAATGTCATCCATCACATGCTACACACCAAGGAGTATTCTCCATATTATGCATGTTTCCACCTTTTAAAGGGTGAGGAGTATCATGATTCTGTGTACTTCTTGGCTTGTCTTACACAGGTTTGCCATCTTTCTAGGTAGTGTTATATGGCATATCATGTAACCTAGCAGGCCAATCTTGCCAATTATAATGAGTTTTATCATTCTTACTCACCTTTGTAGTAAGGTCTTTCATAGCAGTCATTAGTTCCTCAATCTTATCCTCTTCTCTAGGGACTTACTTAGTTGTGGGCTTTTCTCTTGCCACGGTCTGCCATCAATTCTTCTTCCCACTTTGCCTGATGCTTTCCTATTACTTTCCACATTTTATTGCAATTCTGAAAGCATCCCTTAGACTGTGTGGGTTTTTATCCCTAAAGATATAGGCCATCTTTGGGTCAAAGGCATTATAATAGGTGGTTAAACATACATTTTCATCTAACCTCATCACTTGAAATAATCTATGTATTGCCTTTTATAACCTTGCATTAAAGTCAATGACAACCTCATTATCAGATTTTCTGATATTATTAAACTCATTGAGCATGAAGCTCACATTTTTCTTGTCCCCATACTACTCTTGAAAGCAATTCTTGAATTCTTCCCAAGAACTTATTCCATCTATGGGCAACCCTCTGTACCAATCCTTGGCATCTTCAACTAGAGATTGCATAAACAATTTCATGATCACATCCTCATTTGCAATCTCATAATCATTAATCATATCACCAAAAGACTTCAAATGCTCCTCTGCACTTATGGCATTTTTTCTAGCAAATTTCTGAAGTTTGTCCCTCATTTCAATAGGGACATGATTTGGATAACCTGTAATCCCATCAAAGAAAAATTGTCTATACAATTCAACATTGATGGGTCTTCTCTGAAACTGGTTACCAGCACAATTATTCCTAGTGTTCATTCTTGAATTTGGACCACCAACTCAAGGAACTTGGTTACTCTAGTTATGGGTTAGTCCAAGAGGTATTTAATTTACTGGAGCAGCATTAAAAGAAAAGGCAGGGTTATTTTGGTTAACAGGGGGAATAGTATTCATAGGCATAGTTGGTTGAGTTTTCAGTGCCAAATGTGAGGTATGTTGAGTTATAGGTTTACTCTGATCTGTTGAAGGGAAAGTTACAGGAGGGGCTTTTAGGTAGTTAATTTTTCTTCTAACTTTGGCATTGGTTGCTTCTAATTCAGCTTTCTCCAATTCCCTTTGCAAATTTTCCTTTTCTTTTCTCAACCTCTCTATTTCAACTTCATGCAAGGATATCCCATGAGGTACCCTTCCACTTTATGATATTACATCTGCAGTTTTGGAACCAGCTCTAGTCTCTACAACCTTCTATTTTCCCTTGTTAGTATAGATTTTGGTAGGTTGTGGATCACTGTGAACCTCCCTATTAGTTTGCACAACAACTTTGGGTGCAAAGCTAATTTTGGTAGTCAAATTCTCTCTAATAATAGGGCCCTCTTCCTTACTTTTAGTCTCTTCTTGAGTAATTAACTCAAGATCTGTAATCTGACTCAACAACCTATCTCTCTCAATAAGTTTTGCCTTAGTTTCATTTTCCTTCTCCATCTCCTTTTGTTTTCTTAAGGAAATTAACTGATGGACTCTTTTATTGAGAGCCTCAATTTCCTGCGAAACCTCATCAAGGTCTGGAAATATTTCCTCTGAATCTAGTATATTGACATGGTCAATATCAATCAGACTCACATTCCCATCTGCAGTTCAGAGCAAAGAATCTACCCTAACATTGGAGCTATTCCTATCTCTCCCAGAAATGCCAGTATGAGACAATATTTGATGAAAAGTTTGAATATCCTCATTATTACCAAACAAACCTGTATGAAAACCCATAATGTCTTGTTCAAATTCATTAGATGATGTATTAGAATTTGCATACACTGGTCATCCAGAGGACTTACCCATATGGCTGCCTTTTTGTCTCCATGAAGCATTAACTGGTTCATGTATAGTTGTTTCTCTCTAGCCTTTCCAAACTATTTCGAGCAATCCTTCTTGCAACTTCCCTTGAGGATTGTTCTTCATGTAGGACCTAGTGTTCCTTCCTCTCTGCATTATGTGAACTTCCTTGAAGTGATCTATGATTATATTAAAAGAGCATATTTTGAACACAATAGCTCACTCAAAGGAGACTGTGGAATGAGAATGCTACTCTCAGAGAAAGATTTGAACAATGCAATGATGGAAAAAGACTATTAGAAGGACACGGGTAAACACAGGGTCGATAGCTTTTCACGGAGACCACAAGATAACAACTTATGCAATGTATACACTGATCTACATTATAAGACTTATACTATGACTCTCCCCAACATAGTCGCCAATTCTTGTTCGTCTCAATTTCTTACTACTTTATTTTCTCTTCAAAATCTTTTGCCTCTGTTTACAAAAGAAGAGAACAACAAGAATAGGAAACAAGACAATAATTAACAAGGTTTACAAGGAAACCTCCTACACTTCAGGCTTGACAAATCTTAGGTGGGTATACCTACTTGTGACTACTTCCTCACAACTTAGTAGATGATTTACAGAAAACCAGTGCGAATTTCTGCAAACTTTTTCACTTTAGTGCAACCAAACATAAATGAAAGATTTGTTTTGATTGTAAAGGATCACAAAGAATGTCATGAATACTAGCAACTTAAACTAGTGCCTTATCAAGATCTCAGAGTCATCAATAGAATTCATATACATATCACCACTTTGATCTACTGAATTCGTATATGCCTGACATATACAAACTTTTAACATGTGCTAGAGTGAGTCATCAAATTCATGTGAATGTATTTATTATCAATGAAGATGAATTAAGTATATTTAATTATCCTCCTTGAGGAAAAAACCTAAAACATTCCCATCATTTGCCTTGCAAATCATCTAAGTAAACAATCCTTGATTATCTAATCAGAAATGAAAACTAGCATACAAACATGAAGACAACATAGATCTGGGCTCAAAAATATTCTGATTGTATATTACTATTCTCTCATCAAAATTTTACATAGACACAAGAATGACTCAAAATGCCAAAACAAAACCTATATATATTTTTCTAGAGCTTTGATACAAAATTTTTGTGATCCCTTTCTAGGTAGTCCTGGTATCCATTTATAAAATTTTGGATGCAACAAGCTTCGAACTTCCCTAAAAGAATATTCCTATCCTAACCAAAATTCCCTCCAAAAGTTACACCAATTACAAAACTACGACTGGGGTAGGAGCATAACTGATTTTGGAATGTACTATTCCACGACTGATTAGTTGTCCAGCTAGAAAATGGCCAACTAACCCATCTATAATTATAGATTGGGCACTAGATGTTTTTAATCCTTTGAGGATCTAGTTACCCAAAAATTTGTTGCAAAAAAACAACTGCTTTAGGATGCCTATGAACTGCCACATGCTGGAGCATCGGTGGGATCTTCTTGCTCTCCTGTCTCTTTCAAAACATACTTTCTCTCCCATAATTTGAATGTCTCATCACTTAGCCAGGGAAAACTAATAATTTTAAGCTTCTGTTTATTCAAACTTTTCCATGTCACTCTTAGTTCTTTAACCTCCTCCAAAAAACCAAAATGTGATTTTACCTTTTCAATTTCTTCAATGGTTTGAATAAACAAAGAAGTATTGTCCATGTTTATAATATTATATATTCTTTGAGATAGCTTATGACCTAGGTCCTCAATCCACACTTCCTTGTCTTTATTTTTATTTTCACTTAAGAAGCCTCTAGGAAACAATTCAAACTTTTCATTTGCATATTCCTTTCAGAATAGATTTGCCCTTCTTTCAATATGTACCCTTTCTGCTGCAAACCTGGACAAATCTCTTACCAATTCATAAGTAGATTTGATTGTATCATCAAAACCTACTTCTTCCTGAGATGATGAATATATGGACTCTAAGTCCACCTCTCTGGCAATCCATTTGTCCAAAACTGGCTCCAAAGTAGCCTTATCCTCCTTCAAATAAACCAAATGAGTCATTATTCTTTTCATGTTTATATAAACAATTTCTGCCCCAACAGTATCAACAAATTTCACAATGGTGCCTCTGACCTTCTCTTCATATTTATTTGGAAAAATTGACTGATCCTGCTTCAATTTTTCAATCTCATCTTGAATATTCTCAGCTAACTGGAAGCTAGGAGTCATGGGGGAAGGAGGGTGTCTATCAGGAGAAGAAGCAAATATTAGTTGAGAAGACTCACCCTTTTGTTGTTGTCCCTCCAATTTACCTTTCAGCTCTACAATGGTGTTATCTTTAGAAGCTATTTCAATCTTTTCTTCATTATAGGCCTTGAGGAATACTTCTCATTTTACTTCAAGATAATTTTTCTCTTTTGCCTCCTTTTCGGCCACTTCCATTCCAAATTTAGCAAACTCTAAAGTTGTGCTAGTAGCTTCAATTACCCATGTATCTATGACTCTCTTTACTATCATACCCCATGAGTAGTTAGATCTTGAGGGTTCTCCCCTTCTTCTATTCTCTTCTCTTTTAAGTGACCAAATTACTAGAGCTGCATGGTCATTACTATAAGTTATTCCCTCCAAGGGTTTTGTTTCTTTTCTCACTGCATCAAAAATTACAGCATCTAATATATCCCATTCTGGGAGAATTAGCACTCCAACATCTTTAATCAATTTTCTCCCTTCCTCAGGGGTAATCACCTCAAATTATTTTAGCATTTCTTGCTTTATTTCTGCCTCAATAGCAGATGGGTCTTTATTTGATTGTTCTATTTTTCCTTTTTTACATCTTTCCTTAAACTGATCCATGTGATTTCTCCAAACAAATTGTAAAAAGGCTCCTAACTTCACAAAATTGTCATCGGCCAAAAATTCATTACTGGCCTGTTTTATAACAGGATCCAATTCTCTTCCAGCAAATTCCTTAGTAGTCAGATCCATCTTGGCACCTGTTGGCTCTTCTAGCATTCCTTCCTGCAACTCTCCATAAGTAAAAGAAATTTCCCATAGGCTTCCTAATTGCATTAGTTTCTCAGCAATGGCCTGCTCATCACCTATATGTAATGGGGATTGGGAAAGTGAATACATGGCTTCACTTGGTTGTGCCTCTTCCTCCAGTCTCTACCTCTTTGGGGAGGTTTGGGACTTAGGAGAATCCTCCATTGGCCTTTTGCCCTTTGATGTGGAAGGTTCATCCCTCCTAGGCATCACCACATTATAGCCCGATTTCTTGTACATTACATACCCTCCAGGGGGAATGATCTTAGCTAAAATGGGTTTGGTCAAGATGAGCTTGGCCTTTTTAGGATCTTCCTTTATCACTACATCTTTCTTCTCATTCAAAGTTTGCATGGCATCCTCAAAATAATCTATCAAAAAATTTATCTTTTCCCCAAATGGGTGGAAACTCTTCAATGGATCATACTTTTTATTGAAATGTTGGACAAAATCAAGATTTTTCTTAAATACTAACCAATTTTCTTTTCTCATATCTTGCTCTGCCAAATTAAACTCATTTCTTATTAAGTCCTCAGGGAAGTCGAATTGATGAACTTTGGATCCACACTTGACCTTCTTTCTAAACATACCATTGAAGAAATCTTCAGGATCAGCAAACCTTGCAACTGTTGTTGGCAATCTGAATGGCTTGAAGAATTTCTCAAAATGTAACCAACCCCCTTTGCTAATAACAAATTGGTGTGCCATGGTAATTGTTGGAAAAATTGTTCCTCTGCCCTTATTTGTCAATTCTACTTCTTGCAAACCCCCAATCTACCTTATGATTTCCGCAATACCTATTTTCAAGGGGACTTGATAAGGGAGCAAGTAAGGAGTTCCTCTGAAGCCATATACCCTAAAAATAGTAGAACCAAGATATAGAATTATATCACCCCAATTATGCACAATTTTAATGTCCTCTGCAAACTCCTTGGGTCTAATAAATTCAAGGAGAACTTTTGGGATCCTGGGATTCTCTTGACACAAAAGAATTCTTAGCTTTGATGCAAAACATATGTCAAATTTTAGATAACTAGCATCTTCTTTATCCCAAGATAGATATGCACTCCATAATTGAATGGGCATGTCTTCACCATCCTTTACTCTCAATAGGTCCATATCCTTTGCAAAATATTCTCCACCCTTGAGCAAGAACATGTGCATTAACATAGAATACCAACCAAAAGGTCTATCCACTTTGGCATTATTGATACCAATCAAACCCTCATGGATGACATTTGCAAGATAGGGTGCAAAGCCATAAGCAACTGCTATAGATAGATTAAGAATTTGTGCCATCATGAGCATGTAGTGAGTAGGCATAGCATTTTCTGCATCTTCTCCAAAAATATGACACAGAGACCGATATACCCCTTTAGCCCTCAAAGTGAAGAAATTCATAGGGAAAGGTTCAACTATACTAGGCCCTACCAATGTTAGTCCTCCTATCTTTGCAAAGACTTCCTTGATGGGTCCACTTCTAAGATGGTCCTTTTGAGCATCATAAACCTTCCTTATCATTTCAAAATCAATTGGATCTAAATAATTTGAGGATTCACTTAGCCAGAACACCTTTCTAACCTCATCGATAGTAATTTCAATCAGAGGGCCTCCACTTATATTCCTTACAATCATGGTGATAGGGTCATAGTTTTTCGCAATTTGGGTTAGCAAGTCAATATCCATAAAGACTCTAGGGACCACCAATTTTCCTACATCTAATTCCCATAGGTTGTTTGTGGGAGCAAGTGCATTTCATTGACTAAACCTAAACCAGACATGCCTATCTAGGGATCTCTTAGCCAACATTCTTTATCATACAAACCATCACCAATCTGTAGGCAAGAAGACTTGGGCATAAGTTCCTTTATTTTGGCAGCACTATTCATGGTCTAAACCAATTGTTCCAAAAAATCATCACAAATAGCCCTTTCCTGATAGTCTACTTTTCCTTTGAATTCCCATTGTGGTGCCATTTTAACAATCTAAGATTTATCTTACTTCAAATTTTACTTAAACAACCCTTCAGAATTTCAGAACCAGTCAATATGAACACTAGCAGAAATTGCAAATCACAATCGCGGAACAACTTACTTGTCCCTTGAGAACTCACAGAAGCTGCACACTTTGTCTCTGCCAAGCTTTGTGAATGTCTTTTGCAATTAAAATCTCAAAATAAGGTTTTATAAAGCAACCTCGGTGGCAAATTAGTATTAATTCTCATCAATGAAACCACACGCTCTACAATTAATTCATTTGAATTTCAAATTTTCCGCTCCAACAGACCAAAAGTGTTTCTTCAGTATGTTTTTCCCTTCAGTCACTGACCTGCGAAGAGTAAAACTCTAGAAACTTTTCATTGCAGTCTAGCAACAACCGTTAGATCACATAGATTTAGCACACTCGTTAACCACTTAAACCTTTGAAAAGGGTCCACCATTCAGTCATCTGCCTGCCCTTTTGTCACTAAGTCACAATGGGTAAAAGGACTTGCATCTTTCCATCACGGTCTCATGACCACCGTTAATTTTCCTTAGACCTAACCACAATTTAAAACACCTTAGCCACTCACACTGGTTGGACCCACCCATTAGTCGCTAATCTGTGAAGAGTAAAGGTCTTGCAACTCTTCATCATGGTCTAGCAACAACCATCAGATCAAATCCTTGCCACTCATGTGAGGCCCTACCCCGACTCAGTTTGACATTTCAGTTATTTGCATATTGAGACTATTATGGATGCTTTATTTTATGCTTTATGGATTTAGAACCTATACGATTTCATGATTTGGATCACATTGACATATGTTGATGCTTTATTTTATGCATGATGATTATGAAACTATATATGTTGCTAGAATAGAATTATTTTGAAATGGTGAATGTCATTATTGGAATTGCAGGACTTCATTTTGATGATAGAAAAATGATGCTTTTTTTATGAATGGTTCAATTTTGTGAATTATGTGGAATCGAATTTGAATGAATGAGATATTGAATTATTGTTGCCAAATGTATGAGTGTTTTATGTGCAATGAAATCCATGTATTTAATTATGTATAACTGGGATTATTTGGAATTACTAATGTGTTAATTGAGATGCGCAGGAAAATTATCCATGTGACCATGGAATTTATATGGAGAACCAAACCTAGACCAATGTACGTTTGTTGAGCCAGGGGTTGTCTATTTGGAGAGACAACACCCCATTTGTAATGTATTTTATTTGTGAAGTGTATGATGCTTGAGTGTTAAAATTAATTTTTATGTATATGTGTAATCCAACAAGAGACAAATTCCATGTGTGATTTTTATATTGTATTTTATTGTGTCACTTGACACATGTGCTGATTAGTGTCATTGATTTTGACTTGTCTCTTGGAGGGAGTTTTTTTTTTACCAAAGCCATTCAAAAACATGAGTGTGGTCCCAAATTTGCCTTGGGTAGGGAGTCTTGGGAGTGGTCAACTCAGGTTTGACCCGTAGGTAAACTTCAGTTGGGTTTCTAAGGGGTTAAATGGACTCCTAGGGTCAGTTTTAGGGCTTTTCCAAAGGTCTAAAGGGTATACCTATGGGTTAGGGGTATTTTGAAACATGTGACTACTCCCATGTGACTGTTTAGTCACCTCAAAAAGTGGTTTTTCCAAGGTGAGCAAAATTCAACTTGGAAAGTTCCTCCTAGGATAGACAACCTTCCCTTTTGATGTCAAACTCTCTTCCCCATCTTCTCTCACCTTTTCCCTTTCCAGTTTTAGTAATGTGTAAGAGTTGGGAAGAGCAACCAATGGGAACTCTCATCTCACCCAAGGGGTTGGGAAGTGTGTGAGAGGCCTTCTTAGGCAAGGATTAGGGACTTAGTGAGTAATCACCCACTCTCCATTGTTGGAGATTATGCACTTGTTTTTTAAAATTAGTTGTAGAATAGAATTTTTGGGAAAGATTGGTGGAAAAAGTTTGTGTGGATTTGGGCAGCTCATCCCCAACTAAATCTAGCATACCTATTGGCAGAATAAGGTTGGTTTTATTTCCTCTTATTTATGTTGTTTATGTTGTTTTGTTGAAGGAAAGAAATGCTTGTTGAAAGAGATGTGTTTATGTAGATTGTTGTTGGAGAAAAAAAAAGAGTAGTTTTCAATTTCTATGTTTTGTTCATGTGTTCTTGTTTTTTTTCTTGGGAGTTTCCAAGATCTCCTACTCTTGGGGTGGAAGGAGTATGAGAGCCTTGGGTGAGAGGCTCTCCTTATGGAGAGTGATCTCAAGGGTGTCCTTTGTGACCCTTTCTGCATAGCCTTGTGTATGCATTTGGGGGTCATAAGGGGAGAAAATATGGCCTTTGAGCCTTTGGGGGGCATAAGGTATGTGGATGCATCTTTTGTTGTATTTTGTATTGCCATGAGGTGGCTTGTATTGTAAAATTTTGGCTTGCAATCTCCCCAATGGTACTTGGTCCACTTCCACCCATGGAATTGATCATCACAAAGTGTGGTGAAAGTGTAGCTTGGGAAGGGAAGATGTGTGTTGAGTGTTTGCCTTATTTTGTAGTGTTGTTTGCTTGTTTGTAACCCGTCTAGTGCTTGGTTCTCCAAGCTCGGGGGTGGCTTCTAGTAAGCCTAGGTTGGGAGGTGAGCTCTCCATGGTCAAGTTGTGCTTTATTGCAGGTTGCTTGGGATGGGAAAGGAAGGAATAAAGAATGTTGTTGTTGTTTTATGATGCAGAAAAGTTTAAATGACAAATGTAATTTATATTGAAGTTTGAAAAAAAAAGAGCCATTGTTGTATTTATTTACCAAAGAAAAGAAATGTATTCCTATTACCATGGAAAGGAAAATATTGTTGTTTTATTTCCAAAACCATTTGTATTCATATATACTTTGTATTTACATTTGCTAAAGAAATATATATTTTTCCCTACTTGGTTAGTTTCACAAAAGGAAGAGGAAATGAACTAGTTGTATTTAAATCTTCAAAAAAAAAAGATGTTGCATTTACGTTTATTTGGGAAATGAAAATTTATTTTGTTTCTTCATGTTCATTTAGCTATATTAATGCTGTTGCAAATTTAATTAAACCTGCCATTATTTTTCCATTCAAAGCAAAAATAAATCTTGTTATAGTTAGTCTATTTCTTTTTCAAAAAAAAACTAGCATTTAGTTTTAGTTTATTTGGTTATCAAAAAAAAAAGAATACATATTAAGTTTGTTGTTTAGGATGCATTGTAAATGCTAGAAGTAGAATGATGTTTTTAGACAAAAAAAGACAGAATATTCAACATATATATTTCTTCAATTTTTATTTTTAAAAAAAAAAAAAATAGATAAATATACTCTTTCCCATTAATCAAACTAAAGGTTATACAAAACAATAATGAACTCAAGAATGCCTAAGTGAGTTATAATATATATATATATATATATATATATATATATATATATATTTTACTCAATTTAAGTGTTCATTCTGAAAACCTGTTTATAAAAAAAAAAAAAAAAGGGGAAAAACTAATAAGCTTGTTAATCAAGCCATTCAAATATATATATATATATATATCATTCATTATTTGTGAAATCTGTATATTTCAAATTGAAACTGTATATATTGTCATACCTTTATATTTATATATATATATATATATGTATATATATATATGTATATATATATATACATATATATATACATATATATATACATATATATATACATATATATATATAAATAGAAAATTATAATTAAAAAAATATTAAAAAAAAAGAAATTTTGCATTTTATATTAACCCCCCAAAAAAAGGGGGTTTTTAAAAAAAAATATTGCACTGTCGGCACCCCCGCACCGCCTCTCTTTGCATACTCCGCTCCGCCTTCCTTCCTCCCTCCGCCACGAAACCCGCTTCGGTTCGGCCCTGCGCGCCGCCGTGAGCAATAAAAGAAATGTGTTGCCTTCCATGGCCACCGCACTCCCACACTTGCGCACACACACATAAAAAAAAAAATCATTCACACACACACAACACTTGAAAGAATAATAGATGTTAAAATATATTTGCCCTAACCCTAGATTTGGGTTAGGGCAAGCACACTGGGTTTTTTTTTTTTTTAAAAAGAATGTGTGTGGGAATGGCTTAAAAAAAAGGGGGGGGCTAATAGTTAAAGTAAAATAAAACCCCCCCATTCTCTTAGAATATATATTCATGAGCATAGGTATATGACATTATAGGTAAGTCTATATATATATATAAGAAATTTAACTTCCATGAATATTTGAAAACAAATTAGATAGTAGTAGAACTAAGTTAAGCACGTTAAATTAGAAAATAAATGTAGAAGCATTATGAGGAGAAGATTTTAAATTCTTAGGTAGAATAGACTCTCATAAAAAGAAAAAAAGAAAATATAAACACAACGATATTTGTAGGGGCAAGTGGCCCATTTAAGTCTAAATTATAAAGTATTTTAATTTATGGGGATTTTATTTAATAGGGTTGTTAAACTTAATAACTAGGACAATTTATTGAGACCCTAGGCGAATAAAGATCTATAAGAGATTATTGGACAATTATTTTTAGAGATTATATATTTAGTTGTGATCATTGCTAAGTGAATTTAATGGAAGATTAGGGATAACTCCTTTTGGGGAAATATTAGCTCGCTTATAAGTTAGAAAATTATATCGTCCAAGTGATTTATTTGTTTGATTCGTTCAAAACATAGTTAAGACCAAACTAATTTGCATTACTTTAATAAAGTAGTTGTTCTAAGTTCAGTAATTTAAACCAAAAAAAAAAAATTATTCCGTTTGTGCCCAAAAGTTTGGGCATGACAGCTCAATCTTTAAGATCTCTTCATCACTTAACCACAACCGCTTAACTGCCACCGCTGGATCTTTGATTGGTCTTGCCACTAGCGGCTTGTTGCTGAGTCGTGATGGGTATTCAACATGCAACTTCCCATCGTGGCATCATGACAACCATAGGATCAAATAAGACTTACCCAACCTTTAAGAACCTGATGCATGTATTAAAGGTATTACTTAGGACTTAGGGAAAAATTAAAGCGCTCCAACCTTAGAAATAAAACCTGCCTAGGCCTAAGACTTAAATGGCCCCCTTTTAACGAAACAATGACCCTCTTTTAACGAAACAATGACCCTTCGAGTATAAGAGACATAAAGGATTTTTATTTATATTAAAATTTATTAAACCCAAAACCCTTAGAAGCCATTGATTTGCAGACTTAGAACATTTGAAAGAATTATGGAAAAATTTAGGGATATCATGAATATTTGAACACTATCCAAAATATTGATAACAACCTGAACTATAAAGGCAATTTTGTAACCTATTTTTCAGGATCTTCTCCTCTTTTTCTCTTACAACAGTCCATGATTTCTGTAGTTGTAAAAAAATCACCTTGTCTTTGCATTAATAGACTTTGCTCTCCTAACCTAGTTTTAATTTATGCAAACTTGTGTATCTCTTTTACCTATTTGTATGAATGCATCTTTTATTACTTTCTCAACATCTGTGATAGTGTTGACTCATCAAAGGGTGGCATCTAAGAACATTGTTCGCTCCTCTGCCATTGTTAAGAATTCCAACCTTGACTCAGTCTTAGAAAGATAGATTTAGATAGAAACTTGTATATCTTTTGGGCAGTTTTAATGATGTTGTATGCAATTACAGGTGGGGGTAGATCAACTTTTAGTCTAGGTGCAAACGTTATTTCCCTTCTTTCATGCAACCCTTCTCTCTCCCTTTTCCCTATCAGAACATAGCTAGTTTTATCAATGTTGGGTTGGTCCAACACCTACATCAGATTGAAGAGGAAGTCGGCCTTCTTTGGAGATTCAACCTCACATTTTGCAAGGTCCCACACTTGAGAGGTTGACTCAATGTTTCACAACGTTGATGATCAAGGTTTCTTGGGTCATCAAGGGTGCAAACTTTTGTGACAATAGTAATCTTTCTCTCAATTGCTTCTCTATCTCTCTCTCTTTCTTCTACTTTACCGTGAGTATGCATGTAGGCCCATACTCTTGCTAGAGTGGGGGATAATGTATCATCGTAAATAGTAACCTTGTATAATTTCCACCAATTTTTTTGCCTCTATCTTAGTGTGTCTTTTTTTATCTCTTATCCAAGCCTATTTATGGCCTTTTTACCTTGAAACTGATGTCATATGTCCACGTGGTGATCTGAACCCTTGTCTCGATCTGAGTGCACCTAATTCTTGGCGTGTTCACCTTATTTCAGATGGACAAAGGCTTTTGGGGCACACGTGTCCTACAAAGGGGTGACCAAGGCATCGTTGTCCCCAAAACTGAGCTCATATTTGAACACGTCAATGCTCGCTTCCCACCAACTAGTTCCCAATTACAATGCCTCAATTTGACTATTGGAGATCAACCTAATTGGTGAAATACCTTGAAAACCCTATATAAGAGCATTCTTCTAATTCATTTTGACATCCATAATAATCCACCTACATTCACTATCCATTCATCATCCATCTTCAAGCATCAAGGAAATATTTCATCCCATCATATCAAGCATTCTTCAAGATCTAGACATCATGGAGTAGAAAGTTACATCAATATTCATGCAATCATGTGTTCATGTTTGATTTCCTTGAGTTCTTTTCATGTAATGTCATTTCATGTCATGTCTTTGCATTGATACTTGTGATTATATTCAAAGAGCATTGCATCCTCAATGTTTAGCAACTACATCAGATCTAAGGTATAACATTCAGCATTTTATTTAAGTATTTCATTTCAGTTCAAGGGTTAATTCCAAACCCCAGTTTTGACCTAAGAAAACCCCTTCCCCAACACAATCTATCTCCTTCTATGTGTAGGTGATAGTTTTAAAAGCCACAATTGGAAAATTGGGTGAAGTAGATAGAGACAATTGGATCCAGCTTTTGCAGAAAGAAAAAAAAAGAGGAGGACAAGAACACCCCATACACCTATTTCCAACGAATTTTTGGATAGCCTTTAGGAGATCATTCTAGACTATATTCAGATCCCATAAAGATATATATTGCCTACATCTAACATTTCAAGGACATGGTCATCTGGAGCATCCTTGTCTCACACTTTCAAGTTCAAATTCCAGACATGGATTCATCTCAACTTCTTTATTTCTAATATGCATTCATGTTTGCATATCAAATCTGAAATTATCTTTTCATGGTAATTTATGTAAATTTTACACCTTTAACCCTAGATCTAGCATTCAATTGACATATTTCCATAGCTCATTTTCAAATCAAAGGGACCAATAGAAGTCAGTCAATATTCATCCTTTGAGAGTGAGTTTACTGACTTCACCTCCCTTTTATGTAATTCAGTAGTGGAAATAAATGCATTCCATGTTTACATAGCTAGACTAGCAAATATGTGTGTGAAAATGTGGAATAAGTATGTAAGCTGCAAGACACAACACTTCAATTAAGTCATTACATGTATGGTTAGATAGATATAAACATGAATATGAAAACCATAACAAATCGACTAATTGCCTTCTAAAAGATGCGAGTATAAGATTGCTCTCAGATTTGTATAAGCAATACTAGTGACTAGACTACACCAAGACAAAGGATTTAATCTATATGAGCATGATATTAAGCTAAATGGATGCCAGATGGATGAAAGATTCAAGCAATATGGATTCAAGCAATAAGGATTCAAGAAATCATGGATAAAATAAATATGCAAAAAACTAAACTAAGCTGCAATAATCTCAAAAAGCAAGCACAATATATTCAATGACTCCAGAGCAAAAAGTGTATAATAATAAATCTTCAGGGTGTTTTGAACGAGAGATGAAGGCTGAATTTATGGAAATTCACAAGAGAGATCAAGAAAAAAGCACAATTTAGGATTAATTGAAATAATTGAGAAATCAGATTCAGTTAACCTTGAGACAGATTCCAATTATAGTTTAATTGAAATGCATTCAGAAAAGAAGTTTGAGTTTGCATTGGTGATAGAATTAAATAATTCCATGTACTTGAGATAAAAATAGGTAATTCCATGTGATTATTTGCTTTATTCAAGAAAAGAGTCTTTTCAATGACACTGAACTTCTTTTTCTCAAAAGCTTTGAGTTCTAATTTTGGAGAATGATTAATAATTCAATTTAATTATTTTTCTAATTTCAAGTTAATCTCAATTTAGAAGAATGAATAATATCTCAAGTTTGATTTCTCTCGATTCAATTATTTAATTTATTTTCAATTTAACTCTTGCTTTGCATATTGATTCCTCTTTTATGATAAATTAATTCCTTTTTGCATGATTAAATGGCAAATTTATTAATTAATTAAATATGATAGGAGATTTAATAAATTAAATAGGATAATTGATCAAAATGATTTTCTTGGAATAATTCAATTAATTAAATAAATATTTAATTAATATTGAGTGATTGATTTGCCATGTGACATTAATGATTAAAGAATTCATTAATGTGCTTAAGATTGATTTAATTGCCTTTGGCTGGGACCTAGGTGATGTTGTCGAGATTAGGGGCCCATGGTTTAGATGACCATTTTTAGGGTATTACAGCAAATACCCTATTTTCACACCATAATAAGAGGAGGTTTGAAACATGTGCATTCGGAGATTTTCTCCTTCCTTTTAATTACCTCGTTTTCTTAGTATGGTGTATATGCATAATTTAGGACCTTGAGTCCTCTTTTGTAAATGTAATATTGATTTATGAAACCTCCTTAACTAGATGGGTTGGATTAACATCATGTATGATTTTGCATGTTTCAGTGTTGGAGTTGAACATACATGTTGTTGTCTATGTTCTTTTAGTATTATACTGATTGTTTAAATAAACAAAGAGAATATTTCATTTGGGATTTAAAATTTATCCTAAGTTAGAAAGCATATTGTTTGCCTTAAATCCTTTAAATCTAATTTCTGTGTAGTGTCATTCAAAATCACCTCATCAATGGGTTGTTTAGGGTCCTTAAAGTGGTATTGAAAAGGTTGGATTGTATTGGACATCTTTCCCTTTCACCCCTTGTGTCATTGGCTTGGTATTGAAGTGTCTTGTAGTCTCCCTAGCCCTTGGAATTGATCTCCTATGTGGCTAGTAAGGGATGAGATCAAGTGTATAGGAACCTCTCGATTCCCAAATCCTTTTCATTATTTTAGAGTATATTTTTCATTAAGTCTCATTTCTTGTAGTTCTTGGGATTTGTTCTTGTCTTGAGGACCAAAAATAAGCTTTGGTTTGCTCATTGGTCAAACTACTAGTGCTAGAATCAATAATATAGTGCTAGGAAGTGTTGACAGTGGTGTTAGCATGGCCAACAATAGGAGATCCATGACGAAACTCCTCTCTTGAAAAGAACATGAGTCGATAAGGTTGAAAGCACCAGAATACTAAGAGGGGGGTGATTCAGTATTCCTATAGATATAAAAAAACTTCTTTTTGACTTTAATCTTCCACAAAGATATCAAACTTCATCAACCAAACTTAACAAATATGAAATAGCAAATGTAGAATAAACATGAAGAACACAACAATAAGACAAACACCGGATTTTATACATGGAAAACCCAAATAGGAAAAACCACAGAGAGTGTTAGCTCTCAGGAGAATATAACTAGTTTTATGATGTTTACAATAGGGTGGCTCACTGCTAGAATACAAAAGTGGCTCACTATCAGACTGCTCACTACAAAGATACAAAGGAATAGTTCACTGTCGGAATGTTCACTAAAACATAAAAGTTTGAACTGAAAAGGATTGCATCTACAAATGCAGGGGATCAGTTCTCAGATTCAGCTCATATTACAATTCACAAACCTTACAACAAATCCAGTATACATATATATATTTATAAATAAATAAGAGATCTATGTATAACTATCTTGCAATGGGTCTAATGAAGGACTACTATTTTTGGCATTATACACTCAGATGAGAATGGTGGATGTTGTCATTAATGGCAACAAGGTTCCTCAAGTTCAACCAGCCATAGACTTCACCTACTGGCACTGACAAATACAACAAGGCTTATTCTCACCGGCATCCAGTTTACACTGGCAAAAGATTATACCGGCATTCTAGGCTGACTTATCAATAAATATTGTTTATGCGAAATGAATTGTAATGTAAATTATAATTGTATGGCCGACATGTTGTATTGTAAAGACTCATATATTTATGAGCTCTTGTAGGTCATTTGAAATGTATGAAAGTGGTAATATGAGATAAGATAGGATATGATAGAGAATAGTTGTATATGCATTTTGATGTGTTTATTTTGGAGCGAATAAGAAGCAGAGAAGAGCGAAGATTATTATGTGTAAGCAGAATCATTTGATAGCATACCAGCTAGGGTTTTTGGTAGAGGCAGAACCAGTATCAAAGAGAGCACAACAGCAAACTCATCTAGCATTTTCATGCAAGTTGTAAGAGTTTATTTTATGTTTACATCAGTGTCATGTTGTAGTCAGTGTGACTCCATTTTTGTTGTTGAGTAATGAGCTCTAGGCAGTTGGTCTTCCTACATGTGCAGGCCCCTTTTTGTACTAAGTAATATTTATTCATATGGCTAGTGAGTAGATATTATGGGTCACAAATCCCACCGAGGTATTTCCCTTACCGGGTTTCCTCGCCAAAATATTTTTGTTATGGTGTGCATTGATATTGATTCCTTTATTTCTCTTTGTTGCATTATTGTTTTCTTACCGGCATATTAATCTCAATTATAGAATTGCAAATAAGTTTAAATCTTTCATTAACCAGTTTGACATTGATCTCCCCCCCTCTTTGTTGAAAAGATTTTTTCTTGACTTTTGATGAAGATTTTAAAAAAAAATCTCGACTTTTAAGATATGAGGTCATTAGGTCACAAGTATGCCCCCTCAGGAGAGAAATCGAAAGATAGTGAGGGTACATGATTTTAGGCAATTGTTTAGCGATGATTTTTATTTGAGCACAAAAAATGATTTAGAGGAATATTTGAAGATTTGGTGATGATTGATGTGAAATTGAGCACAAATTTGAAGAAATATTGAGCTTTTGATGAAAAGCGCTAAGTGGTCCAAATGTTGTGAAATTGACTAGCAAAATGATCTTGGATTTTGATTTCGATCCCAAAAATGGAATCGGGATGGGTAAATTAGCTAAGGGTAAAATTTTCATGTCCATCGGAGCAAGTTGAAAAATTAAGGTTTTGGGCTATATAAGTGGTGGAAGTGTCATTTTCAATTCATTTTAACCCTCCAAGTTTGAAAATTCAAAAAGACTTCTGTGAAGAAAAATGGTGGTTCCCACACATGAGCATCAATTCAAGTGCCAGAGACGACATAATCGACCTCAAAACTATGAGCCAGCGGTAAGTGATCGATCTTAAGCCTCTTAATGATTGATTTTTTCTATTTTTCATCATGCAAAAGTCAAGTTTTGTCGATTTGTCATGCGAAGCAGGATCTTGTATCATATGACAAACTGCATTAATTTATTTCATCGTTTAAAGTCATTTATTTTTTTGTCCCATATACACCCTTGTGTCATATGAGCTCCTTCAAAAGAGACCATTTTGTCATCCTAGAGCTAGTCTTGTGTCGTATAAGTCTGTTTTGTCATCCTATGCCCATTCCTAACTCATACGAGTTACTACCTCTGTTGTATTTTGTTGTTTGAGAAACAATGAGCATTTTTGAAGGTGCAAACTTGAAAATTTAATTTTGAAATTGATTTAGTTAGATTTGCATGATGTTTTACTTCTCTTATAGGCTAATTTGAAATGTTTTATGATGCTCCATTGTTTGATTTTTGTAGGTTCGATTGCCTCATGTTCTCTTCAGATGTGTATAGCCACCAACCATGACATTAGTTCGCCAGTTATCTAATGTAGACCGGGCACATATTTATTTGTATGGATTGACTCACCTCCTTGAGATGCTCAATATACGTGTGAATCACGGTATTCTCACCACACTTGTAGAGAGGTTTCACTCAAAGCATAATACATTTCATTTGCCAGTTGGGGAGATGACTATCACTCCCAAGGACGTATACAAGATTCTCTGTATCCCTTTTATTGGGGATAAGGTTGACTATGATGCAGCATAGCATCCTGGCCTACTAGCTATGAGACAGGTATTCCACAATGAAGACATTCTTACGCGGTCGATCAGTTGGGATGTGATGATGACCAGGTACAGTGAGGACTTTCCACTGTCTTGCATCTTGGCAGGGGTCATCGGTTGCTTCTTGATACCAGATAGGGGACATTAGGGTTTTTTATGGAGATGGGGTAGGATGTTAGAGAGGCTTATGGAGCACCCCCAGAGATTAGGATGGGGTTCTTGTATTCTAGCACACATGTATCATGAGATGAATGAGATTGTCTACCGGGAGGGGAAGAGCATGGTTGCAGGTGCTTTGATATTACAAATATGGGCTTGGGAGAACCTCCCATTTTGCAAACTGATTGTGGATGACGTCAGAGATCCACAAGAGCTGATTGTTTATAGATACTCTGGATACATTACTCAGCCCCATCTAGGCAAGATAGATTATTGGAGACGACAGCTAGATGACTTGATAGTCGTGATATGGAGACCATACAGGGGTCTCTAGCCTTGGGATGATTGGAGAGCTATTTGTAGGGACCTATTCATGTCCCAACCTCTCATAGGTAGATCAGTAACAGTGGTCGAGCAGTTGTTACTCGAGTGATGAGGCAATATGGTAGACCTCGGGGGATCTCATAGGATTTTACTACATATGCACATTATGCAGATGAGGAGAGGTGGGGATGGGCATTGAGGCTATCATATTCCCTAGGCATGCAGAAGATGACTGGGTTAGAGTGACTGAGATGGGTTTACATGGATGATATTGCAGATGTGGGGGTATTGCCCCAGTATAGGGATTGGTTCCAGCAACACCCTTTCCCGAGATCTACTGATCCAACAGAACGGGAACCTCGTATAGAGGAGGTATAAGATGATGCCCCTATGCAGGGATAGGGATAGGGACACAAACAGGGACAAAGAGCTAAGGCTCCAAGGTAGATAGGTTGCGATCCTGGCACTAGCAGCAGCAGGGTGCCAGCTGGTGGTAGGTGTATACACCTAAAAATGGTCTGAAGATAATTAATTGAATAAGCAATTACTTAAGTAATCTCTCCTTCCCAATTTAATTAAATTCACTAAGCAATTTGATTAAATCCCCTTTTCATCTACTTATCAATAAATCTAATGATTTATTTAATAGGTTCATTTCACCCCTTTAATTAATTAATTCCCTCATCCAAATTCATTTCTTCTAAATCCTAATTAATTAAAACAAATCATTTGTGAATTGTTGAGATTAATTATCCTTTTCATATTATTTGAATTTCTAAATTCAAATTCTCCTAACTTCTACCACTCCTAAACCTAACCATTCCTAAACCTAACCCATTCTACCTACCACCATGTCCCCTTTCATCCAACATCTTCTAGAACCTTGTGACACTTGTCACTAAGTGTTCCCTTTCATCTAACCTCTTCTAGAAGCCTCTTGACACTTATCACCATACAGATGACAAGTGTTCCCTTTAATCCAACCCCCTTTGCCAACCTCCTCCAATTTAACCATTGATATCTTCAGATCAATCTTGACCATTGATTCTTGCCACATCACCCCTAGCCTTGGAAAATCCTATAAATAGACCTCATTTTGGAGCTCAAAGGGTCCCAATTCAATATCATGTCCCAATTTCATATCCCATCTCATTCTCATCTTATGCATTGTTATTATAGGCATCTAGATTCTAGTTTATCATTTTTAGCAATGTTATCATGCTCAGTTTTAGCTTAAATCTTAGCTTAATCATGCTAGATCAATCATTCATATAGTTAAATCATGTTATTCTTGCTAAGATCATGCATTTTCAGCATTCAAATCCTCCATCTAAGTGTAGTCAAGTCACTAGAATTTGCATAATCAGATCTGAGAGTATTTTTCATACTCGCATTTACTAGGAGGCAATAAGTTGATTAGCTATGGTTTTGTCTTTCTTTTATTTAAATCTTCTAACCATGCTTGTAATGATTTATTAAGTGCATTGTGTTTGCAGATACAGGTACACTTCACACAGAATGACAGTAGGTATCAGCATAGAGGAGAGGGTGGATCCCTAGGGGCTGTTGGCGTGAGGCTGAGTGGAGCTAGGGTGACGAAGGGTGGAGGAGAGGAGGAGAGAGTAGCTCTGAGATAGGTGAGATAGAGGAGAGATGAGCAGGGTGGAGCTAGAGGTGGAGATGGAGGTGGCGATGGAGGCGGAGAGCCTGCGAGGGAGCAAGGGGCAGATGCAGCATGGTTGATGAGAGCATGCTTGGCGGGTCTGTAGTCATAGTTGACAGTGGCATAGACTCAGCTGGTAGAATGACACCGACAGCTAGCAGAGATGAGGATAGAGTGAGATGCTTTGCGATAGGAGGTATTCCATCAGATGAGTCAGATAGCCTACTATGTTGCAGCATATAGCATAGCAGTTTCCAATAGCGTAGTAGGTTGTACCCTACTCATAGTATATGGCTCGATTTGAGGGAGCTCGGATACCTCGTCAGGACCCTGGTCAGTAGGCTCCACCTCTTCCACCACTTGGCGATGAGGGAGAGGCAGAGAGATAGATTTTTTTTTGTGTAGCTCTTAGATTTTTTGTAGACACACCCATTTTTTGTAGCCCTTACGATTCTTGCTTCGATGGGAGTTTGTATATGTCAATTGACATTATTTTGTACCTTGAGATATTGATAATTATATATACAAGATCTTGATTTGACTTCATTGTACTTGTGTCAATCGATTATGAGATGTTTTCTATATGCTTTATTCTATATGTATGCATATCTTTTCAGTATGGATGTAATGTAAATGAATATGAATGTTTGTTTTTATTTCTTTTAATATGCAAATAAATGATGCAAATGAGCAATGAGTAATATGATTTTTTTTTTTAAAAATTCTATCCAATAATATGAATGCAAATGAATGTATGAATCTATATAAGATGCTTATGTATGCAGCTAACATCTCAATACACAAGTACTTGATTGGAGAAATGATGAAAAATAGACCACTTAGCTAAGACATGATGATGCTTTCAACTCTCATTTGGAAGATAAAGAGATCATTGTTATCATACCAAAATCAATCTAAATTCACAAAATGCAGAATGAAATGCAAAATGAGATGCAACCTAAACCTAGTCACTAGATTTGAAATGCTTAAGTTTCATCACTGAGCGTTAACAAACATAGCAGGCAGATTAGTGTTCCTTTCTTTTCATGTGCAATATTAATTATCTTGTCTGCAATGACCCTTTTTCGTTCATATCCTTGGATAGATTTCGAAGAGACCTGGCTTGCATGATAAATAAATTCCCTCAAAACAAACAAAGAAATTATGTGAATCTCCCTGTAGCATACAAATAAGCGGAGTCAAGGTATGTGTGGCGTTTTCACCTTGATGTGAAGGCTCTTATCATAGACACTCAACTGATTAGATGTTTCCAGGTCGTCAAAATCATTCCTACAAGTAGAAAACAAAGAAAATATTATGCCCCCAATCCTTTCTCCTCTTAGTCAAGATAGACTTCCTCGAGTTACTCGGAGGGATAATAATCAAAAATCAATATAAAAGATAGCACACAATGAAAATTTCATGCATATCTCAAATTGTTTAGTGATTGTTTTCAGTAACGTTGTGTTGCTTGTGTACTCAGTGATAAAACTCTTTAGTAGTCAGGAGATAGGTGACTGACTCGGAGTGGACGACCAGGTTTCATTCACGTAAAGTTGACTTGGTTGATACTTCTTAGGATATATAATGTGCTCTGTCAATTAACCTAAGACTAGGATATTAATCAGTTTCAAGCCATGAGGGTTCCAACGAACCAGGATGTCACAAAAGTGACTGAAATATGTACAAGTGAAAGCAATTATGCATGAAAGTGGGAAATGCCAATGTTTCATTGATAGAAGGAGAGCTTGAGTAAAAGAGGTGCCTATTTGCCAGGTTTTCACCTACTTGGCAGAGATTCATTTTTTTACCAAGGTGCCTATTTACTAGGTTCTCACCAGGGCATTTTCTCTCTTTTTCCTTTTTTTTTAAGGACTTTTTTATGATTTTTATGATTTTTTTCAAGACATTTTTCAATTGTACAGGTTGTTGGAGTAGAGAATGCTAAGTAAAGAATTTCTTCAAATGGATGGTTTTAATCAGTTCATAGAGTTGTTCTCCTTCTGATGTTGAGAGATAATAGGCATCAGAGCCAAAGACTGTAGTAACGATGTAGGGACCCAGCCTGTTGGGTTTAAACTTCCCTTTGTTGTCTCGAAACTGTCAATTTTTTGGATTTTCTCTCAGAACTAGGTCACCAACCTAAAATTCTTATTGTCGAACCTTCTTGTTATATCCTCTGGACATTCTCTTTTGATACACTCTCAGATGATCAAACTCCACTTACCGATGTTCATCCAGCAACTCAAGTTCTCACAATCTAGATATTCTACAGTCTTCATCAGTAACAAGACCTTGCAAAGAAACTCTTAAAGATGATATTTCCACTTTAATAGGTAATACTACTTCGGACCCATACACCAAAGAAAAAGGTGTATCCCCAGTAGGTGTTAAAATACTTGTTCTATAAGCCCATAATGCAGGATTGAGCTGCAGATGTCAATCCTTCCCAGATTTGTTCATTGTTCTATGTAAGATACTTAGTAGGTTTTTGTTAGATACCTCAGCTTGTCCATTACCTTGAGGGTATTATATGGATGACCAATGTTGTTTAATTTTGAATTTCTCACAAAGCTCGTCTAGATCTTTATTCTTAAATTGTCCTCCATTGCCAGTCACGATGGATGAAGGTATCCCATACCTACAAATGATATAATTAAGGATGAACAAAGCTACTTGTTTACCACTCACTTTGATGAGCGGAACCGCTTCTACCCACTTAGTGAAATACTTAGTGGCAGTTATGATAAACTTGTGTTCGTTGGATGATGTAAGATATATTTGATCGACAAGATCAAAGGCCCATTGCTAAAAAGGCCAATGTGTAATGAAGGGTATGAGATCCCTTGCTAGAGCATGTATGAGATTCCCATGTAGCTGACACTTCTCAAAAGTTTTAGAAAACTTTATAGCATCCCTCTCCATGTCTGACCACTAGTAGTCAGCCCTTATTAGTTTACGTGCTAAAGTAAGACCATTCCAATGAGATCCACAAATACCTTCATGGACTTCCAATAATGCACCTTTAGACTCTTCAGTTTATAGACACCTAATAAATGTACCATCCAAACCTCTCCTAAAAAAATCATTAGCAATGATGACGTACCATGAAGCGTTTCTGGTTAGGTTCCTTTTCTCATTATGGGTAAGATTTTATGGGATAATTTGGTCTCGCAGATAAGAGTAAATGTGGTTGTAGCAGGATGAGTCATGTCTGATAATAGAACAAACTATCTGGTACTTAGGAGAATCATAGGAAGGGTAATGTAACTCTTCCACCAAGAATTCAAAGCGAAAATTAGACTCTTGTAACTCTAGTATGGATGCCAAGGTGGCCATAGCATTTGTTTCTTTGTTTGCGGATCTGGGAATCTGTTGGAATGTCACAAAAGAAAAATACTTCTTGATATCATCAACCATTCTCTTATAAGTCATCAGTTTCCCATCTCGAGTCTGATATGTATCATTGATTTGATTGATGATTAGCTAAGAGTCTCCATAGATGTGTAATTCCACAACCTTCCATTCGATAGCTAGCTTGATCTCATTTACCAAAGCTTCATACTCTGCAATGTTGTTTGTGCAAGGGAAAAGAATCTTGTAAGCCTTCAGGATTGAATATTTCTGAGGAGTAATAAATAGTATTCCAGCACCGGAACCATTTTGAATGAAAGACCCATCAAAGAACATCTTCTAGGATTGTTAAGTAAGATGCATTATTGATTCATCTAGAAAATCTATATGCAACGATTGAGTGTCTTCAAGTGGAGCTTCAGCAAGTCGATCTGCAATCACCTGTCCTTTGATGGCTTTGTGTTCCAAATATTCAATATCAAACTCGATAAGAACCATGACCCATTTAGCCAATCTTCCTATAGGTGTTGCTTTGTTGAGAAGATATTTGAGTGGATCAATCTTAGCTACTAACTTGATGGAATGTACTAACATGTAGTGTCTCAATTTTTGTGATGCAAAGACTAATTCCAAGCATGCTTTTTCTATTATAGTGTAGTCATTACATGTATGGTTAGATAGATATAAGCATGAATATGAAAACCATAACAATTCCACTAATTGCCTTCTAAAAGACGCAAGTATAAGATTGCTCTCAGATTTGTATAAGCAATACCAGTGACTAGACTACACCAAGATGAAGGATTTAATCTATATTAGCATGATATTAAGCTAAATAGATGCAACATGGATGAAAGATTCAAGCAATATGGATTCAAGAAATAAGGATTCAAGAAATCATGGATAAAATAAATATGCAAAAAGCTAACTAAGATGCAATAATCTCAAAAAGAAATCACAATATATTCAATGACTCCAGAGCAAAAATTGTATAATAATAAATCTCTAAGGTGTTTTGAATGAGAGTTGAAGGATGAATTTATAGAAATTCACAAGAGAGATCAAGCAAAAAGCACAATTTAGGATTAATTGAAATAATTGAGAAATCAGATTCAGTTAACCTTGAGACAGATTCCAATTATAGTTTAATTGAAATGCATTCAGAAAAGAAGTTTGAGTTTGCATTGGTGATAGAATTAAATAATTCCATGCACTTGAGATAAAAATAGGTAATTCCATGCAATTGTTTGATTTATTCAAGAAAAAGAGTCTTTTCAAAGCAACTGAACTTCTTTTTCTCCAAAGCTTTGAGTTCTAATTTTGGAGAATGATTAATAATTCAATTTAATTATTTTTCTGATTTCAAGTTAATCTCAATTTAGAAGAATGAATAATATCTCAAGTTTCATTTCTCTCAATTCAATTCTTTTATTTATTTTCAATTTAACTCTTTCTTTGCATATTGATTCCACTTTTATGATAAATTAATTCCTTTTTGCATGATTAAATGGCAAATTTATTAATTAATTAAATATGCTAGGATATTTAATAAATTAAATAGGATAATTGATCAAAATGATTTTCTTGGAATAATTCAATCAATTAAATAAATATTTAATGAATATTGAGTGATTGATTTGCCATGTGACATTAATAATTAAAGAATTCACTAATATGCTCAAGATTGATTTAATTGCCTTTGGTTAGGACCTAGGTGATGTTGTCGAGATTAGGGGCTCATGGTTTAGGTGACCATTTTTAGGGTATTACAGCAAATACCCTATTTTCACACCATAAAAGGAGGAGGTTTGAACAATGTGCATTTGGAGATTTTCTCCTTTGTTTTAGTTACCTCATTTTCTTAGTATGGTGTATATGCATAATTTAGGACCTTGAGTCCTCTTTTGTAAATGTAAAATTGATTTATGAAACCTCCTTAAATAGATGGGTTGAATTAACATCTTGTATGATTTGGCATGTTTCAGTGTTGGAGTCAAACATACATGTTGTTGTCTATGTTCTTTTAGCATTACATTGATTGTTTAAATAAACATCGAGAATATTTGGTTTGGGATTTAAAATTTATCCTAAGTTAGAAGACATATTGTTTGCCTTAAATCCTTTAAATCTATTTTTTGTGCAGTGTCATTCAAAATTACCTCATCAATGGGTTGTTTAGGGTCCTTAAAGTGGTATTTAAAAGGTTGGATTGTATTGAACACCTTTCCCCTTCACCCCTTGTGTCATTGGCTTGGTATTGAAGCGTCTTGTAGTCTCCCTAGCCATTTGAATTAATCTCCTAGGTGGCTAGTAGGAGATGAGATCAAGTGTATAGGAACTACTCAATTCCCAAATCCTTTTCATTATTTTAGAATACATTTTTCATAAGGTCTCATATCTTGTAGTTCTTGAGATTTATTCTTGTCTTGAGGACCAAAAATAAGCTTTGGTTTTCTCATTGGTTAAACTACTAGTGCTAGAATCAACAATATAGTGCTAGGAAGTGTTGACAGTGGTGTTAGCATGGCCAACAATAGGAGATCCATGATGAAACTCCTCTCTTGAAAAGAACGTGTTGATAAGGTTGAAAGTACCAGAATACTAAGAGGGGGGTGAATCAGTATTCCTATAGATATAAAAAAAACTTCTTTCTAACTTTAATCTTTCATAGAGATATCAAACTTCATCCCACAAACTTAACAAATATGAAAAAGCAAATGTAGAATAAACATAAAGAACAAAACCAATAATACAAACACCAAATTTTATACATGGAAAACCCAAATAGGAAAAACCACAAAGAGTGTTAGCTCTCGAGAGAATATAACTAGTTATATGATGTTTACAACAAGGTTGCCAATTGGCAGAATACAAAAGTGGCTCACTATCAGACTGGTCACTTCAAAGATACAAAGGAATAACTCACTATCGGAATGTTCACTACAACATAAAAGGTTGAACTGAAAAGGATTGCATCTACAAATGCAGTGGATCAATTCTTAGATTAAGCTTAGATTACAATTCACAAACCTTACAACAAATCCAGTATACATATATATATTTATAAATAAATAAGTAAGAGATCTATGTATAACTATCCTGCAACAGGTCTAATGAAGGACTACTATTTTTTGGCATTATACAATCAAATGAGAATGGTGGATGTTGTCATTGATGGCAACAAGGTTCCACAAGTTCAACTGGCCATAGACTTCACCTACCGGCACCGACAGATACAACAAGGCTTATTCTCACTGACATCCAATTTACACATGCAAAAAGATTATACCGGCATTCCAGGTCGACTTATCAATAAATATTGTTTATGCGAAATGAATTGTAATATAAATTATAATTGTATGGCTGACATGTTGTATTGTAAAGACTCATATATTTATGATCTCTTGTAGTTCATTTGAAATGTATGAAAGCGATAATATGAGAGAAGATAGGATACGATAGTGAATAATTGTATATGCATTTTGATGTGTTTATTTTGGAGAAAACAAGAAGTAGAGCAGAGCAAAGATTATTTTGTGTAAGCAGAATCATTTTACAGCATACCGGCTAGGGTTTTTGGCAAAGGCAAAACCGGTATCAGACAAAGCATAACAACAAACTCATCCAGCATTATTAATGCTAGTTGTAAGAGTTTATTTTATGTTTACATCAGTGTGATGTTGTAGTTAGTGTGACTCTATCTTTGTTGTTGAGAAGTGAGCTCTAGGTAGATGGCCTTCTTGCATGTGCATGCCCCTTTTTGTACTAAGTAATATTTATTCATATGACCAGTGAGTAGATATTGTGGATCACAAATCCCACCAAATTTTTTCCCTTACCGGGTTTCCTCGCCAAAAAATTTGTGTTATAGTGTGCATTGATGTTGATTCCTTTATTTCTCTTTGTTGCATTATTATTTGCTCACCGGCATATTAATCTCAGTTATAGAATTGCAAATAAGTTTAAATCTTTCATTAACTGATCTAACACTGATCCCCCCCCCTCTCAGTGTCTTTGGGATTAATCAATTACCTAACAATTGGTATCAGAGCCTGGTCCTCTATTTGCAGAAGCCTAATAGCTTGAGGAAGATTCTAAAATGGATACCAATGGAAAGTTTGAGACAACAGTTGGAAGGGGCTCTTGAAGATTTTGATGCGTAAAAATTAAAGAATATCAAATTGGAAGAAGAACTTAGATCTGCTCAAGAATTCATCAAAGCACTTCAAGAAAATGTGGTCATGGCATAGAATAAGAGAAAAGAATTGCATGTGCAACTACAAAAACAAGATGATGAAGAAAAAGAAACTCTTTGAGATATTGTAGAGAAAATTGAGACAAGAGAATACTAACATGGAGAATGAGATGCAAGGTTTAACCATGAGACTATGTAAGGATATTGAATGTAGAAAGAAGAATCGGGAAGATTTGGCCAGACTATTTAATGAAAGAGAAGATGAATCTACAATGCTTAGTCATGAAAATGATATGCTTAAAACAGAGTTGATTCAAATGCAACATGACAAAGAGGAACTTATGAGACAAGTTAGCACTCCGAAAAGTGAGTTGGTCATTGCAAATGAATACAAAGACAAATTCAAAAAGAGCTCAAACAAGCTTGATGATATGCTGAAAATTCAAAAACCTGATGGAGAAAGTTTTGGAACTGCAAATAATCATGATCATAGCAAACCGGTAAGGCAACCTAATGCTTATAAATTCAATGGCAAATGTTTTAAATGCAATAAATCTAGTCATAGAGCAAATCAATGCAGATATAGAAATAATCAGAATACAAACTCATTTACCAGTCAATGTTCCAAATGCAATAAATATGGTCATAAGTCAAATGATTGCAGAATGAATGTAAAATGCTATGCTTGTGGTAGATTTGGACATCTATCTAATCAATGTAGAACTCAAACTGGGAAAGGCTATGGAAAAGCTATTCAAAGAAATAATGTAACTTGTTATGCATGCAACAAGATTGGGCATATTGCAAGATTTTGCAGAAGCAAGAATGTTCCGGCAAACAACAGAGGATCTAATGTCAAAGGCAAGGAAAAGGTGAATGAAATCAAGCAAGAATTCACTAAACAATGGGTCAAGAAGATAGATCAGAGAAATGATGAATCTAGCTCTACACCGGTAGAACAAAGCAATCCTGCACCAGCAAGAAATTCTTCATCTAACTAAGGAATAATTCTTGGGGGTAAGGCGACTAATTGAAGATCATGCATTTTACCCTCGAATGATGGTAAGAAGTAATAATCCTTCTTTACAGGCACATATGTTGAGTTACAATGGAAATTCACTAACCGACGAAGCATTTATTGCCGTTGTTAGTTAACTTTTTGGCTATAAAGCATTGAAATTTCTCATTTCGACTCGCCAAGGATTCAAGTATTCAAAGAGAACATAAGTAGAGCACTAGCATTCAAGAAGCGAAGCAGCAAAGATTTTCTAGGGCATCCAAGGTTTTCACTTGCATTCGACAGAAAAAGGTATTTATTTTTCGTAATGGCCTCTTCATCTTCCCTTCCTGAATTCATAGCAAACCCTACTATTGTAGAGAATACCAAATGTCCTAGGCCAGTTTTTAGGATAATTCCTAAGATAGCTAAGATGGACGACTATATTGGAGCATTTTCAAAAATTTCGAAGGGAGTCGCATTCACAGAAGACCCTAGGGCATACATTCACTTTAATATTGAAGATTTAGGGTCTGAGGATATAAAGAACATGTTTATGAAATTCATCACAAACAACCAAGGTGTAATCAAACGTAAACATAAGATTGTGGAAGATTTAGGATTAGTAGACATCCTTTATATGCCCAAATTTGAAGATGAAATTGTTTGATATGTTCTAAGTAGAGTTCATGATGAATTCTTATGGCTTGAATCCATCTTCAAAATCACTAAGGAAGCTATTATAGTTGTTACAAGTTTACCCTCTACTGGCATGAGGCCTAAGAAGAATAAAATTTCAAACAAAGAAGTTATGAATCTAACCGGTGCTACATCTGATAATAGATCACTCGAGGTAAGTGACATAATTGATGACAATGTTAAATATGCTAGCATGGTTATTGGTTACAAGGTAGCACATACAAATAGGCTAAATTTTTGTTTCTAGTCTATGCATTCACAGTGCTTACGAAATAGTAAAGAATAATACAAAAATTGACCTTTGTGAATGGTTAAAAGATGAATTGATAGATAACTTGGACAAAATCAAAGGTTATAAAAAGGGAACATTCAAATTTGGAAATTTAATTGTATGTTTGATGCTATACTTCTCAAAGGAGATTCCTGACATAGGGCATAGAGATTTTGCCTATGATATTTCTATTGGAAAACATATTAAGGAGGCAATTTCTGGCATGGGTTCAGAAAGAAACAAGCAAGTATGGGGATACTTTAAAAACTTTCAAGCAAGAATGAAGCAAAGGGAAAGAATCCCTCAGAGCATTGTTGATAAGTATGACAAATTGATGTGCTTTGTTATAAAGAGAGATAAAACATGGATGGAGGTTGTCACACCTAGAACTGTTTGGGTAACAGAAATGGGATATGAAGTGGACACCAACATTCTGGAAACTTATGCCAAGAGACTTCTAGATGCCCCATCGGAACCTACTGAGAAGATTTTTGGCACTACTGAAACCATAGAGAAAGATGTTGCTATTCAGAAGCAAAGAAATAAAAGGGATAAAACATTGAAAGATGCTTCAAAATTTGTCGAAGATGTTACCAAGGGATTATTGAAACTTGGACAGTTGAGTGATGTTGTTGCAAGCATAAAAGAAAGAAAGTATGACCAGCAACCGGTAACACATGTTTTCCCTATTGTTACCTCATCCGAGACTGATAGTGACAAAGCTGTGGAATTTAAAAGGGTGGATAGGTAGAAGAGAAAATCCTCATCAGCACCTGCTCCATCACCTAAGAAGACAAGGACACTTAGAAAGAAAGAATAGGTTGTGAGAGAGCCTATCAGTCCAAAGAAGAAGATTGTACAAAAGAAACTGGCACCAAATAAATCTGATACACTTTCCCTGGTAGAGCTCGTTAACGAAATAACTCAGGATGGTAATCTCAACAATGTCAGTTAGTTTTATCATTCTTTTAATGATTCGGATAAGAACACTATTGAAGAAAGCATATGTATTTAGATATATTTAAGAAAGTTCTTATTGAAGTCATTGATTTTCTCCCCAATGACTTATATCTAAGACTTGAGGCAAAAAGAATGTCTATCATGGAATTGGATAGGAAATTGTTGGTTGTCCATCCAACTAAGTCTAGACAAGAAATAGATGAATTGATAGCTGAAGCTAACATAATTATTTTTTTAAGTGGTCACCGGCAAGTAAGCCTCATGGCCAGCAGGATAAAGGAAATCATAGATGAGACAACAGACAAAAGGGATATTTTCTTTGTAGAGAAAGAGAAAAGAGAAGAAAAAGAAAGACAAAAAGCTAACAATCTTTTACTAAGGTATATCAAAAAGGAGATAAAGGGAAGAATAAAGTTGGCAGTGTTCCTGATTTAAAAATAAAAGATACCTTACCCCCACTAGCTACAGCAGAGGCATAGGCAGAAGTGCAGAATCAGCGCATAGAAAAGACATCAAAGGAAGGAAAAGGAGCAGATGCAGTTGATCCTGAGTCAAACCTTCTATTCACAATGAAGGTTGACACTTAGGACATCAACATTACAATGGATGATACCTCTATTCCATAAATTGGTATGGACCAACCCATGGACACTCCTTTAAATATTGATATTGATAAAACAATTGTTGATGATGAAAATAAAGCTATAGATAAATAAATTTTTGAGGAGAAGAAATAAGAATCTGTAAATATTGAGAATTCTAACTCACCAGTAAAGGCAATTGACACTCAACAGGATATAAATAATAATGACATCAATGTTGAGACACCGGCAGATAAAGAACAAGAATAGATAGCATCTGAACCGAAAAAGGATAAAAATGAGAATAAGGAAGAGGAAGTGATAGCTGAATAGAAAATAGAGGAAGGGTCAAAGATATCAGGAGAAGAGAAGAAAGATAATGCAGAACCTAGCACCTCTAACAGAAGATATTGATGATCAGATAAGAAAAACTCAGAAGGAAATTGATGATATTGCGGATAACATAATTGGTTCCTTGGAACTAACATTAGTCATAGAATAGGAGATGGCTATATATGAGGAAAAGATTGAAAATCTTGAAAAAGAAAAGGCAAGACAAAAAATGAAAACTAGGGAGTTGAAGAATAAGCTTGGTCCAAGACTGGACAATCTAATCACTCACCAGAATGCACTATCAATGGCTACAATTCAAGGAGATAGATCACCAGAACATCAAATGCACTATCTTACTGAGATGATCAGGCAAACAGAAACATTAATCACCAATAGTACGAAGTTCATGCAGGGTCTAAACTTAGTTCTGGCAGATATTTTTCAAGTTGTACACAACTAGCTTCAGGGTTCTAAGTAAATTTTTGAAATTTTGAAAAATTTTGACATCCTTTATCATTAATGTCAAAGGGGGAGTATATAGTGAGAAAAATGTACAATGAACAGATTATTTGCTCAAGGGGAGCACTCACCATTTTGGATTCACAGTTTTTTATTTTTCTCATGAGTGTTGTCGTCAATGCCAAATAGGGTGATTGTTGGCATTATACACTCAGATGAGAATGGTGGATATTGTCATTGATGGCAACAAGGTTCCATAGGTTCAACCAGCCATAGACTTCACCTACCGACACCGACAGATACAACAAGGCTTATTCTCACCGGCATCCAGTTTACACCGGTAGAAGATTATATCGGCATTCCAGGCCGACTTGTCAATAAATATTGTTTATGCGAAATGAATTGTAATGTAAATTATAATTGTATGGTCGACATGTTGTATTGTAAAGACTCGTATATTTATGAGCTCTTGTAGGTCATTTGGAATGTATGAAAGCAGTAATATCAGATAATATAGGATATGATAGCAAATAGTTGTATATGCATTTTGAGTGTTTATTTTGGAGAAAATAAGAAGTAGAGTGGAGTGAAGATTATTCTGTGTAAGCATAATGATTTGACATCATACCAGGGAGGGTTTTTGGCAGAGGCAAGACCTATATCAGACAGAGCATAACAACGAACTCATCCAACATTTTGATGTAAGTTGTAAGAGTTCATTTTAAGTTTACATCAGTGTCATGTTGTAGTTAGTGTGACTCCATTTTTGTTGTTGAGCAGTGAGCTCTAGGCAGTTGGCCTTCCTGCATGTGCAGGCCCCTTTTCGTACTAAGTAATATTTATTCATATGGCCAATGAGTAGATATTGTGGGTCACAAATCCCACCAAGGTTTTTCCCTTACCGGGTTTCCTCACCAAAATATTTGTGTTATGGTGTGCATTGATGTTGAATCCTTTATTTCTCTTTGTTGCATTATTGTTTGCTTGTCAGCATATTAATCTTAGTTATAGAATTGCAAATAAGTTTAAATATTTCATTAACCAATCTTACACTGATTCACCCCCCCCCTTCTCAATGTCTTTGGGATTAATCAATTATCTAACATACTACAACACTATCTACCTTTTCTATCATCAACTCACACTTTACACGTTGATACCTTCACTGCTAACTCTCTTTCGCATATCACATGAACTTCCTTAATCTCCTTCTCACACACCTTCATAACATGCTTCTCTCTTACCTCATACTACTACATATGTATATGTATATATTGATGAATACTAAGAGGGGGGTGAATTAGTATGCCAAAAATCTCTGCACTTAAACACTTTGCAAGACTAACAGTAAACCGGTAAAATAGTTTAGTAGACAAACCGGTTAACACACATGCAAACCAAATAGGTAATAATGCATTCACCCACAAAAGAAAAAACACCATAACACAAGAGATTTTGACGTGGAAACCCAAATGGGAAAAACCACAGTGAGATGGAACTCACAAGTAACTATCTGCAGAATAGGAACTAGACCAGTTAAGGTCAGACCGATTAAGGTCTTACAATGTTCTTTACTAGAATAGATCCTATTAGGAATCTCAATCTCTATTAGGAGATAAGTCCGATTAAAGACTACCTTGCTAGAGGATTTTAGATTGAATCACCTTGTTAGAGGATTTACAAAAGGCTTTTGGGCCTACCTGGTTAAGGGCTACAGACTTGTCAAAGATGTGAGTAATCAACAAGTGTTTGATCTAGCTAATAGCACAGACTACATGGTTAGATCCTTGATAGCTCGTTCCTAATGCATTCTAGCATTACTTCAGTCTTCTACACATTCATATTCTCTCCAACTCCTCAACCATCTTAAACCCTAGCAACAACATAAACTTTTGCTACAGCCACATCAACAACCTAAAACCCTAGACATGATGTCCTTATAAAGGAATCTGGTTTCATGTTGGTCCAATAGGATTACATTACAATTTCCTAGGTTCAATGAACTTGGACATACTTTGTAACACGACACAAAAAGCGTTAAAGTGTCGGCACCGTCAAACAATTGGTGGATGGTAACTCATCACAAAATGTCGGTTGGTAACTCATCATAGAGTATTACTGGTTCATACAATATACCGGTTGCTGGTTTGTCAAAAATGAAGACTGGTAAAAATATGTTATGTTGCTTTAATTCCTCGTACCGCTTGGGGTCCATGAACCACTTGGGGTCAACATGCCGCTTTAGACCGGGAAACACATTCTACAAAACACCAATAGTCTAAAGACTATAATACAACATTCTGGTTGGAACAAATACCGGTTGTGCTCTAACTCATACATATAAAGGGGATCTCAATGCAAGTGTATGTCCATCAATGATAATCACAACATAAACATCAAAAATGCCAACAATCTCCCCCTTTGGCATTGATGGCAACACTTAGGAAAATAAAATTTTGACATCTAAGTGTTTTACAACAAAATCATGCCATTAGCATAATTTCTCCCCCTAAGCATATACACTATCCCTTTGACAATACAATGTATAACAATTTTGCATATAGAGCATAAACATTGAGATATTCAAAGCATATATCAAAATTTTGATTACCAGATACTTCTCTCAAATAGAATTCTTCTCCCCCTTTGCCAACAATGACAAAGTACAGCTGAACAACCCTGTTTTCATTTGATATTAAAATAATAAAAGTTTATGACAATAAGGAATAATACTTGTCAAAAACAGATTTAAAGTCCTGCAAGAATTGTTTCATCGATAAAGTCCAGGACTCAAGTAGGGAGGTGGCTACTTCTTTCTTTGTCTGCATCTAGGAGACCTGTTCTTCCATGGCATCAATTGTGCTCATCTCCTATGTCACTGTTAAGGCATCCATATTTAGATAGCACTTCTGAAGAATTTGCAGACGTGGGAGAAGAACCAGTTGTAGCTCCTACAAATCTCTAGACCGAGTGCTAATCTCTTGCTCCATTTTTGCAGATTGGATGTGAAACCGGTGAACAATTTGCCCATAAGTTGTAAAGGAATCATAAGGTGGCTTGAATGTGCTCATGTAGGACAGTAAGTCTATTTGAAGCTTTTGCTTCTAAGCTACCACATCTTCATAGAACATATGGGGTTGGTAGATCTTGCTGAGTAGCAGATTCCCTTCATCCAGAGCGTCCCTTATATCCTTTTGTTCTTTTTTTAGTTCAGATCAAAGCTCATTCAACTTCTTCACCAGAGCTATATTAAGAGCTTTTTGATGCTCCTTCTTGACATTTGTCTCTGCTACCTCTTCTAGGCTCTGCACCTAATCATCTGCTACTGTGCATAGGAGCTTTAGTTTGGCCAGTGATGATTTAGTGCACAGAAGGTTAAAACTGGGTATCAAACTGGTAAGAGTGTCCATAGCCACTTGAATTACATCCCGCTCCTTCTTCCTCTGAATGTTTTCAAGTTGTTCTTGGGCAACTTTGATTCTCTGCATCAGCTCCATTTCACTTGCAGACTGGAGGTCGATAGGACTGGTGAGGTTAGCCGGTTTGGCTTGACTACCAATTTCCTTTGGAGTCTCCATCTGGGCACTCTTTGCCACTTCTCTTTCCTTATCCTCTTCTGCTTTTTTCTTCTTTGCTTCTCTTCTCTTCTCCTCTTCTTTGTCCTCCTCAGCCTTTTTCTTCTTCGCTTCTCTCCTCTTCTCCTCTTCCTTTTCTTCTTCTTCCTTCTTCTTTTTCTGTGCTTCCTTCTTCTTCTCCTGTTCCTTGTCTTCCTCTTCCTTCTTCTTTTTCTCAGCTTCCTTCCTCTTATCCTCTACCTTATCTTCGTCTGCCTTTTTCTTTTTTGCTTCCTTTCTCTTCTCCTCTTCCTTTCTCTTCTTCTCATCCTCTTCCTCTTTCTTCTTACTTGCATCTTCTTGTTTCTTTTTCTCTTCTTCATCCTTCTTCTTCTTCTTCTCTTCCTCTTTCTTCTTCTTCTCTTCTTCATCCTTTTTATTCTTCTCTTCTTCATCCTTCTTCTTCTCTTCTTCATCATTTTTCTTCTTCTCTTCTTCATCCTCCTTCTTCTTCTCTTCTTCATCCTTTTTCCTCTGCTCTACCTATTCCTTTGCCACTTCCTATCTGTCTTCGGCTTGCTTATCAACCTGTTCAGTCTATTGCTCATGTCCTGTTGCCTCAGTTGGTGTTTCCTTAGTAACATCTTCTACGTCCAGGGCATCAACATCAATAGTGTTGACCAGTTCATCAACCAGATTTCCTTCATCATCAAATACTTCATCCGGTTTGGATATAATCGGTTCTTTCTCAGCTTGTTGGTTGGCTTCACCCACTCGATGCATCTTCAGAGCTTCTAGAGCACGGGTGTGTGTATCCTTGAGCACTTCTTTACCCTTCCCTTCCAGTAACAGGAGTCTTCTTCTTCTCATGAAGAAAAGACCTTTGTATTTGTTCATTACATCGAACAGTTCCGAATTTGATACATCAGGAAAATGTTCAGCAAAAACTTTTTCTCTCATTTCCTATTCCTGCTCTATGGCAATGCGTCATTTATTGTCTAAGGAGTTATACAAAGAATCCAGTGTTTCAGATCTAATTTTTGAGGGCGACCGGTCATTAACACATAAATACTGAATTATTTCCTTTTCAACCGCTTCCTTTTCATCATCATTAAAGTCATCAAAATAATCAATTAAATCATGTAGCAATTTTCTCCTAATATTCTTTATTGTTCTTTGACAATGTGTCAAAGGTTTATAGGAAGAGATATCTATATTTACTGGTGCAAATGATGTCAGTTCATTCTTTGTCTTCTTTCTTGTCTATCTCACCTTCTTGGGCTGCTCCTCAAACATAGTTTCCCCTGAGTCTGGTGTATTGCTTTTTGTCTTCCTTTTCCTCTCGAAGACTTTAGCCGGTGCTGCTTCCGGTTTCTTCTTGGCTGATGACTGTTTGGTCACTTTTGGACTTGTTGTTGTAACCGGTGCAGATGCGGATGGTACTTATTTTCCCTTCTTCACTGAAGGCTCTTTTCCTTTCTTTGTTGGTGGTTCCTCAACCAGTGTTATCCTTTCTAGGTAGGTGCCAGTTCTCTTTGCCTTGGGATCAAGCAGTGAGGAAATAAGGGTAGAGGCATACCCTTCTAGCATATCATACATCACCTCATAGCCCATTGGCTCCACTTCTTCCACTCTAGGCTCAATAGCCTCCATTATGCATTGATCCACCTTGACGGTGAAACAGATATCATCTTCATATTTCTTGACGATGTCACTTGATAGTCTCATTCTTTGACTCATTTTCTATCTGAACTCATCAAAATACTTGTTCAAAACTTCAGGGTAACTGGTTCCCACTACTTGCAAACTTTCCTTTATTTGTTTGGTAACCAATTGGTCCGCCGACCACTGAATGTCTCCCACTCCTGGGAAGTATCCTTGAAAGTAAAAGAACAACCCAACCAATAGCTGTCCAAACTTGAACCTCAGTGCATTATCTTGTTTGATCGACTTCAGATTCAACAGGAATTGCCTTTGCATACCGATGCATAGGTCAAATGATGAATCCTCCTTGATCATCTGGTAAGCAGCATTTACTATTGCAGCAGATATAGAGTTAATTTTGCTGGCTGAGAATATCTGGTATCCAACCACCATACATGCATACTTCACTAGATCATCCTTGACAGAATTGATGGTCATACCTCGTGAGTCGCTCACTGAACTGGTGAGCTTGGACATTTCAGTTTTGCTTACCGTCTTTAGAGCTGGCACATCCCCTGTATTGCAGAAACCAGTGATGGCATGAATTGCTTGTGGTGTTATATCATGTGTTCTTTCTAGGTACATCTTGTCACCATGAACTCTGCTCAGAATGATCCTAATGTGATCATCTATGAAATCCTCCAGGAAATAAATAGCATTGTGGAGCTTCTTCTTCTCCAAGATACTATACTCTAGTTTGATCTTTTTATCTTGTCCACAGAACAAACCTAGCTGGGAGTGGATAGCTAGAGACCCTAGGTCTTCAATCTTGCAATCTATGTAATCAGAAATCCCTTATTCTACTATAACAACAGCCGGAACTTGTGATAGGGCATTATACTTAGACTTGCGTTGAATAAAACTTGCAGACTTGACAAATGCACTAGAACTAGTATGAGATGCGGAAGCCGTGATAGAAACTTAAAAACTTGAGAAATACCTTTTGAAACATGTGAATTTAGGGCTTTCAGATTCTCCTTCACTTCACACTCTGTTGGTTGTAGAATCATTGCTTTGCGTTCTTCACTTGACTGTTTGCAATTTGAATTTGAATCTCCTTCACAGTTTCTCAATTTCTCAAAATCTCAACACAAATCACCTTTTCTTCACTCTGCTCTTTGGAAAAAATTTCTTCATTCGAAAAGTGATAGTGAGAAATGATTTGAAAAATCATTTTAAATATATTTCTCACCTACCACAATAAATGCTCCACTATTAGGGCATAAACCCTAATTTGCCTTTTATTGTTTCCAGCCTTCCACCAAATGATAGGTATCACATACCGATTAAGGTCTTTTACCAGTGTCAACCGGGGGTTCGAAACATTTCATCGTTTGCTCCCCCTAAGCTTTTCTGAAGCTTAGTTTGTCAGTTCCATAATTTCCACACTAGGTGCAGAAACCGGTTCCTCTAGTAACACCATTGGTTTCTTCTTCCAGATTTTGTTCATATCTGCTTGAATAGTGTCAATATCAATGTTTCCTTCCAGAGTGATCAGTATATCATCAGATATGTTCTTTCTTGATCTACAGAATCTGGCAATGTCACCGGGTTTGTTGCAGTGATAGCAGACTAATCTAGGTGCTCTCCAAGGTCCATTGTTCATGTTTCCATTCTTCCTTCTGCATGTTGCAGCAGTGTGACCATGACCATGACAGACCATACAGTTTTCTCTCCATTCGGTTGCCGCTTGATAGCCATCGCTTCTTGGCTGATGATTGAAGGCATTAAATCGGTTGTGATTCCGGTTCACAAAAGGTTCAGGACCAACTCCTTGGGTCCTCTGAGGATATCTTCCAGTGTTGTTCATAACAGACCTGCATTCAGATTCTCTATGCCCATACTTATTGCATGCTTAACTGTTACCATTGAATCTATAGGATCTAGGCTTATCATTTAGAAAATAAGGAAAATTGTTGTAAGTCTTACTCCTACGTCACACATTGGTAGTATGTCCTTCTTTAAGACAGTTAAAGAAAATAGGTTTAAACTTTTGCTTACCTTTACCCTTTGATGTCAGTTGTTTCTTTGATGTTCCAGCATTTGTACCAAAGGTCTCACCTTCCTCATGACCGAAATATCCAAGTCCACTAGTATTCTTGACTAGTTTGGCAGATTCAAGCTTTTTCTCTAGCTTGACAGTGCTCTTGTTGAACTTAGCAAGTATTTCCTTTGACTCGGAGAGTTCTTTGGAAATAGCAGCATTTGTTTCCATCAGGTTTTCATTCTCAGAGATGGCACTATTCAGTTCACCTTGCATGTCTTCCTTTTCCACTTTGCTTGCATGGAGTTGAGCAGTCAGGGCACCAATCTCTTGTTTCAGCTTGGAGATCTCATGATCTCTTTCTTTCACCAGATCTTCAGCTTTCCTCTACTTCTCAAGCTCTTGACACATCTAGATAGTCAATCCTTCCAACTCCTTTCTCAGGTTGGAGTTTGATTCATTCAACATATGTACTTCTGCAATTAGGGTTTCCATGTCTGCTTCATCTGAAGAACTATTTTCAGATAGCTCCATCAACTTTTTTGCATGTTCTCTCCTTTTTTCTTGAGACGCCTTGTATTTGACCATAAGATCATCATAGGCTTGCTCAGACTGAGTGAGCTGATGAGTAAGTTCCCTTATAGAGTATTCTTTCATATCTCTTTCCAAGTGGTTAAACTTATAGAAAGGTAGGCTCTGATACCAATTGATGAATACTAAGAGGGGGGGTGAATTAGTATGCCAAAAATCTTTGCACTTAAACACTTTGCAAGACTAACAATAAACCGATAAAAAAGTTTAGCAGACAAACCGATTAACACACATGCAAACCAAATAGCTAATAATGCATTCACCCATAGAAGCAAAAACACCATAACACAGGAGATTTTGACATGGAAACCCAAATGGGAAAAACCACGGTGAGATGGAACTCACAAGTAACTATCTGCAGAATAGGAACCAGACTGGTTAAGGTCAGACCAGTTAAGGTCTTACAATGTTCTTTACCAAAACAGATCCTATTAGGAATCTCAATCTCTATCAGGAGATAAGTCCGATTAAAGACTACCTTGCTAGAGGATTTTAGATCCACAGATGTGAGCCACCTTGTTAGAGGATTTACAAAAGGCTTTTGGGCCTACCCAATTAAGGGCTATAGACTTGTCAAAGATGTGAGTAATCAACAAGTGTTTGATCTAGCTAATAACACAGACTACTCAGTTAGATCCTTGATAGCTTGTTCCTAATGCATTCCAGCATTACTTCACTCTTCTACACATTCATATTCTCTCCAACTCCTCAACCACCTGAAACCCTAGCAACAACATAAACTTTTGCTACAGCCACATCAACAACCTAAAACCCTAGACATGATGTCCTTATAAAGGAATCTAGTTTCATGTCAGTCCAATAGGATTACATTACAATTTCCTAGATTCAATGAACCTGGACATACTTGGTAACATGACACAAAAAGTACCGTTAAAGTGTCGACGCCGTCAAACAATCGGTGGATGGTAACTCATCACAAAATGCTGGTTGGTAACTCATCATAGAGTATTATCGGTTCATACAATATACTGGTTGCCAGTTTGTCAAAAATTAAGACTAGTAAAAATGTGTTATGCCTCTTTAATTCCTCATACCACTTGGGGTCCACGAACCGCTTGGGGTCAACATGCCGCTTCAGACCAGGAAACACATTCTGCAAAACACCAATAGTCTAAAGACTATAATACAACATTCCAGTTGGAACAAATACCGGTTGTGCTCTAACTCATATATATAAAGGGGATCTCAATGCAAGTGTATGTCCATCAATGACAATCAGAACATAAACATCAAAAATGCCAACATATATACTAGAGGACACAAATACAAAATAGTGTGTCGTCTAATATCAGCGCGTTATCAAGACACTCAAGTTGGCCTCCACAAGATCTCTGCATGCTTCCTTTTACATACTTCATTTGTCAATGCATATACCAAGATTATCGAAATGGGGCAAGGTCATCTGGACCCAAGAATAATGACCTATTATAAAAAAAATTAAGTACAACATCTCCAAACCGTAGACTCCACACATACATGAAACTCTAAGAGATACTACTGATATGATCAAAATAACTAATACTGAGACACATAACTAATATCAAGATCAATGAGAGCTCAAAATTATACAACAAGGATCTTCTGAAGATTACCATATTAGATTACCTCCACCATATTGTATCATAACATCTATCCATAACAAAATAATTGCACATACTGACTGCATACAACATCCAGACTGATATACAGACCAATTCGGGATACATATATTGTCTGGTCTAAACCAAATAGTTGGTTTGACATCAGTGACAACAATATCAACAATATTCACACGTCTAACAATCTCACCCTTTTTCATTGATGGCAAAAGATATCAGAAACATAACTACGCAAATGACACAACTCCTCCTTACTCATACAACTCTTCAAATCCAAAAACCCACATTCCTTTTTTCCCCTTTTGAAATCAAGGAAAAAGGTTTCCTTTGATGAAAAAGAAAAGAAATAAAGAAAACATAATGCATACACAACTTGCAAAAATTGTCAAAAGTTGTATGCTACTCTAGAAAGAACCTTCGGCTGCTCTTCTTCAGAAATATAAGCTTGTATTTCTCCTTCAGATATGGAAGAAGAACTTCCCAAGAATGTATGGATATTTTAATGCTAACTAAAAGGCTTCTACACTCTACCAATAGATCAACTGCATGTGACAAACTATCTAAAGCATATGGATTCTTCTCATACTAAGTTGCATTCACAAGCAATGCTGAAAAATTTTCCAATTCGGCCTCAACAATCTCCTTAACCTTCCAAAACACGTTTACAAAGTCTTCTTTCTACCTTTGCAAAAATAAGAGTTATGTTTGAAGATAATTAATTCTTTCCCTCTGCTCACCATCCTTATCATTCAAAAAATGAAAAGACTCGCCTAGATTTGTTAACTCATCCTCAATAGCATCAATCTTGCTTTTGTGCTTCACTACAGCTATTGGCCAAGAGATACAATACCTATAGACTCTACTAGCACTACAGATACAATTCATCAATTCCTCAATACATGCTGATATGATCTTTTGCACATTAACACATTCATTCAATATATTCTCCATATCCAAACCTTTTTCTTCAACTGACTACTTAGAGAACTTCTCCTTTAGAACTTCATTCAAAGATTCTGGAAGCACATTACCGATATCTTCAAGACTCATGTTATTCCAAATCAGATGATTCAACAAAATTCTTTCAATTCTATCTGACTCAACTGAACTCAACCATATCACACCAATCTTCTTGAATCCATATATACTATCAACCAATTTGAGAAAATTAAATTCATCATCTGATTCTCTAGCTTCCTACTATGCAACTACTGAATGTCCTTCAGCTACAGGGGATTCTAGATCACCAATCACCACAACATCTTATACCATTCTTCTCTTGGTCTTTGAAACACTAATAGGAACAGACTGTCTCATTTTCTTCTTTCTAGAGGAAGAGTCTCCAAAACCGGAAATAAAAGATACAAATACCAGGCCAGCACTCCATATGTTTAGAAAAGATTTGAAATAGGCATCATAAGCTTCCTCTGTATTATTCAAATTATTCAAATATCTAAATATTTGTCTTGCAATTGGAACACCAAACTCCCATATGACATTATCTTTTATCATAAGGGATCTCGAACAATACATAACCAAACTCACAAGCAATGACCCAAATCTGAAAGCATAATTCTTCTCTTTTATCATCTTAATATTATCTAACAACAATTCTTGCAATAATTCATACAAGTTGAATGATTTGTTTTCCATTGTAAGCATATGCACCATATATACTACAATTGCCAAGGTGGCACCTTCCCTATTTCTAAAATAGATTTTATAAGAGATATCGTAGGCAACATACATCACCATAGGGTTGATGATAGTGTTAATAATTAAGGCTTGTTGATCATCCTTCATGCTGGTTGGGGCTTCCACTTCTCTATTCAAGATTGACTTCTTTGTCAGAACTTCTCCACAATCACACAAGTTAGTGATCATAAAAATAACTAACTTCATGATTGGATAGGGTTTATCCAACATGATGCTATCGTCTTACACACAACTAAGTATCATCTTGATGACCTCTGCATTATCAAACCAAGGGAATTTTGTCCAAAGATTCATACATTTTCTTTCCAATCCTTTGACCTTTTGCAACTTAGCATCACTCAGACCAGCTTCAACATTTCTGATTTTCTCCGAGTTAAATTCATCCAGGAGTGCCTTGTCCAAAATCTGGAATTCCTCACTACTAGATTCTTCGATGATCAATTTTCTTTCCATGATTCCTTGCACTGCTTACTTTACTACTCCTCTACTACTTGCAATAATCTCAAACACAAATAATTGATATGAAAGAATGAATTCAAAAAAAATGATACTTATCTTGCCAAAAATATTTTCTTAGGGTTTTGCCGCCAAGAACTATCTTATCAATGATGTTAGCTGAAATTCCACTGATTACGGAATAGCACATAAAACATTGTCATGTCGGATCAATGATGTGATCCACTCAGAGGGGGGGATAGAAGACTTTCCTTTTAGAACAAACTCCCCCTGACCTAAAGTTCTACACTTAGTTATCAGAGAAAGAGGTGCCTGCATCAGATTCTCACTTTGTTCTCACTTTGTTCTCACTCTTCTTTCTTCTTTGATTCACCATACTTCATCACATTGTTCTCAGCAGATTTCTCCTCATTTCTACTTCTACATTGATTAGCATAGTGTCTAGATTTCTTGCATTTGAAACAATTGATAACTTTCCTCTCAGGTCTTACTAGATGTGATCTATGTATGCATTGATTAGCCTTATGTCCATAGTTATTGCAAACTATCCATGAAAATTGTAACTCTTCTTGTTTGCATCAACTAGATTAAAATTTTGATTCACAACATGATTCCTACAAAGACTTGCTTTATGTCCAAACCTCTTGCAACTACACCACTGAATGCTTCTACAATTTATTGCCTTATGTCCAAATTTATTGCATTAAAAAAAATAGTAATTAAAAGATGGGTACCTTTGTTCATTGGGCTATCAAACTGGTGGTCTTCTTGCATTATAATTTTGACTATGGGATATTCTCTCATCTTCTATCTTTTTCTCCACTTCATCTTTGCCTCTTTATCATTTTGATTTGAACACATACCGGGTTGGAAACCAAGTCTGGTTTTGTCTATATTAACTTGTTGCATGTTGATCAAATCTTTAAGGAGCTTACTATTGTCAAGGATCTTATTTTTTGCCTTTATATTCTTCACCTCTTTCTCTAGCTTTTCACATTCTTCAGACTTCTACTTTAATGTTTCTTTCAGGGATTTCTCAGTCTTGCCTTTTTATTCAATCTTTTGCATCAAGTATCTAATAGTCTCATTTATCTACTTTAACTAATTGTTAACCTCCTTGTGCCTTAGTTTGAACTTCTAGATTTTCTCTCTGAGCTTCTACACACACTCATTTTCTATTCTTTTTCAATTATTCATTCTTTGATTCAACACTTTCCAAATCTTCAAGAGTTGTCTTCAAATATTCATCCATCTGAAAATCTTCAGTCATTCATATAGGTGCCATGATTCAACCAACACGGATCTCCCTCGAGCGGTTAAGCTTCCAAGCAAGATACCAAAGCTCTGATACCAATTGTCGATAAGGTTGAAAGCACTGAAATACAGAGAGGGGGGGTGAATCAGTATCCCATGGATATAAAAATACTTCCTTCTAACTTTATTCTTCCACAGAGATATCAAACTTCATCCAAAAAACTTAATAGATATGAAATAGCAAATGTAGAATAAAGATGAAGAATACAACCATAAGAAAAATATTGGATTTTATACGTGGAAAACCCAAATGAGAAAAACCATAGAGAGTGTTAGCTCTCAGGAGAATATAACTAGTTATATGATGATTACAACAAGGTGGCTCACTATCAGGTGGCTCATTGCTAGAATACAAAAGTGGCTCACTGTTGGACTACTCACTGCAAAGATACAAAGGAATGACTCACTGTCGGAATACTCACTCCAATATAAAAGGTTGAACTGAAAAGGATTGCATCTACAAATGCAGGGGATTAGTTCTCAGATTACAATTCACAAACCATATAGTAGATTTGATTATAGATCTTTGTATAACTATCCTACAGCAAGTTCGGTGAAGGACTACTGCAACACTATCTTCCTTTTCTGTCAACAAATCACACTTTACATACAGTTACCTTCGCTACTAACTCTCTTTCACATATCACATGAACTTCCTTAATCTCCTTCTCACACACACCTTCATAACATGCTTCTCATACCTCATACTACTACATATGTCTATGTATATATACCAGAGGATACAAATACAAAATAGTGTGTCATCCAAGCTGGACACGTTATCAAGACATTTAATTCATCCTCTGCAAGATCTCTACATGCTTCCTTTTACATACTTCATTTGTCAATGCATATATTGATATTACCAGAATGGGGCAGGATTATTCGGACCCAAGAATAATGACCCACTATAAAAAAAAATTATGTACAACATCTCCAAACCATAGACTCCACACATACCAAGAATACTGCAACACTAAACTCGAAGAGATACTACTGATATGATCAAAATAGCTAATACCAAGACACATAACTGATACCAAGATCAATGAGAACTCAAAATTATGGAACAAGGATCTTCTAGAGATTACCACATTAGATTATCTCCATCATACTACAACATAACACTTGTCCATACAACATCATCTATCCATAACAAAAGAACTGCAAACTACATACAACTTTTGAACCGATATCCAAACCAATGGGCTACATATATTGTCCGATCTAAACCAGACAACTAGTTTGACATCAATGACAATAATATCAATAATATTCACACAAGTCTAACAACATGGAGTATGCTCCAAGGTTTCAAAGGGCTAGGTCGTAGCTACACATGATAGATCAATGGGAACCAATGTGTTGTGAACAAGAGGCCTGCTAGTTTTATAACTGAAAATACAACTATCTTTCGCTAACATGCACACTTTTATTTTTGTATTTTTGAAATATATGTGAATGAAATGAAAACCTGAAAATAACAATCTATACTAATTATTCTATGCTACCAGAGGTTATGTTTAAAAAAAAGCAAAAAAGATGCAGAGTTTAGAAATAATTGATTTGATGAAATCACAAAATCCTAGTGAACAATGTTTAACAATGAATAATCAGAGCCTAGAAGGTAAAACTACAGAAATAAACCATACACACTTAAATCATATCAGCACAATTCACGTGAATATGATGCAATCATTGAAGGAATTCACGTTACCATAATAATTTTTAGAACCCATCAAATTGCATAGCCAAATTGAATGTGCACATGCAAAAAAAGAATTCATAATATGCTTCTAAAATATCTGCTATAACTAATTTATTTGTTTCTTTAAATCATTTCATGATCAATAATTCCAACTGAAACTTCTTATGGAGCGGAGCAGAGCGGAGCAGACAAGGGGCATGGACAGGCCCAAAATTCAATTTTTGGGGGTGGGAGACTTGGAGCAACATTAGAACAATAGGTAGCAGGCAGATTCTCTGGCCCTTTGGAGGGGGATGGATCAGATGATATGGAACCCGATGCCCCTTTGGATTCGGGGGACCCAGGTGGGGGTCCTAGATCATGTGGACCCTTGGATAGTGATAGGCTTGAGAAGATCAGTAAATGGTCTTCTCTATTTGGCATCAAACCCAAAGGTAAGTCAACTTTGCCTCCTATCAAAAATATCTTGAATATTTCTTAGGGAAAGTATACCATTTCCATTCCTGATCAAATTACAGATCATAATATTGCTCAGATGGAAAGTACCCTAATAGGAAAATTCATTGGGACAAGACCTAACATTGAGGTTGTTCGTGGATTTGTTAAGAGAAAATGGAATCTGAAAGGCCAAGTGGATGTGGTAGCTATGAATAAAGGTTGTCTCTCCTTTTCCTTCTCATGTGAGGAAGACCGCAGACAAATCCTTTACAATGGAACCTGGATGATAGGTAAATATATAATGTATATCCAGAAATGATACCCTAACTCGAGTCTGGATGATGAGTTTGTGGTCCAAGTGCTTGTCTGGATAAAGCTTCCAGGTCTTCCAATGGAATATTGGGAGGAAGATGTGTTTGTTGGGATTGCTAATGCTTTTGGGGAGCTTCTCTCTATTGACCCAATGATGAAATCTAGAAGAAGACTCATTTATGCCAGAATCTGTGTAGGGGTTGGGCTTGATACGGATATGCCAGAGGAGATAGAGATAGATTCAAAACTTGGCAAATGGATGCAAAAAATTGTTTACGAATCTATTCCCTTTACCTGTTTTCACTGTAAGAGAGTTGGGCACTGGGCTAAAAAATGCCCAAACAAAGAATCCAAACCTCAAACCCAAACCAGGGTCTAGAAAAAGGTGGAAATGAACCCAGATAATAATATAGAAAAATATTTGAAATCTTTTCCTTATGATGGTTTGGATCAGGAGAAACAGTCCCAGATTGGAAGAAATGAGGAGTAATTAGCCAGGGAATCAGGAAATGAAACGGTTGATGGAGTGGAAGATAAGATTTCCCAGCAGGAAAATGAGCAGGAGAAAAGTGGAAGGGATTCTAATGATGGAGAGAAGAACTCACAATGCAACTACCTAAATAACCAAAAGGACATGATAGATCAGAATATATTTGAGAGTGAGAAGCGGGAAATTAGTCAAACCAAGGACAATAAGGAGGAGGGAAATGTTCCTAACAAAGAAGAAATTTCTTATGGGTCAGAAAATGGAGTAAGCTGGTTTCAAGATGCTCAACATGATAATATCCTAGAGCAAGAGCTCTCAGAGATATCTCTGGCTTCTCTGACCCAAGTCAAGTTGACTTTCCCAGAGGAAAATGCTCCAATATGTGGAAATGAAGAAGACATAAAAAAAGGCTCTGAGAAAGAGTGGGACAAAACAGGAGGAGGAAGAAATATCGAAGGACAAAAGAAAGGGCAAGAACAAAAAAAAAACAATAATAATTATAATAGCCATCTGACTACCAGAAACACCAGAAGTAGACTAGGGGATGTGGGGGCTCAGCACACATCACCTAGAAGATATTCAAATGCAAACAAGAGGACCATGGAAACCAGCAAGAATCTAGCAGATGGTACTCAAAGAACCATCTTTGAAGAAGGTATTTCCAAAAAATCATGAAGATTATTTCCTGGAGTATACGAGGATTGAATAATCCTCATAAACAAGATATAATAAAAGGTATCAGTAGAGACAAAAACTCGGATATTATTTTGATTTAGGAAACCAAAATGTCTAGGGAGAAGGTTGAATGTCTGAAAATGTTCAATGATGGGAGAGTTAGTGGTGGTAGTTCTGAAGGGGCGTCTGGGGGTATAGCTACTTTTTGGAATAATAATAATGTTAAGGGAGAGGTGTTGATTCAAGATAACAACTTGGTTTGTATTAGATTTAAGCATTTGAAAGATGGTACTTCATGGATCTTGACTAATGTGTATGCCCCTAACACCAAAGCTGGTAGAAGTGTTTTCTGGAGAAACCTATCCTCACTCAGAAGTAAGTTTACAGAAGATAGTTGGATTATCATGGGGGATTTCAATACCCCTCTGAGAGAATATGAGAAGAAGGGAGGGAGCCAAACCAATCTGGACAGTAGATTGGACTTGATGGAGTTCATTATTAACCATGCTCTCCATGATCTGGACTTACAAGGGGTTAAATACACTTGGACCAATAGAAGGAGTGGTGAAGACTTAATTCAGGTCAAGCTTGATAGAACTTTAATCTCTCATGACTAGTTTAATTCCTACTTGTGTTCTTTATTTGCTCATATCAAGGTTGGGTTGGATCATTATCCCATATCTTTTACTACTAATCCCAAGCAAGGAAAGAGGCATTTCCCTTATATATTTGAAAGAATGTGGACCAAACACCCAGACCTTGAAACAAAAATCAAGGATTGGTTGCAGGTTAGAGTTGAAGGAAATGTTATGTATAAGGTGGTCAACAAGTTGAAGTTTGTGAAAGACAATGTTAAAAGATGGAATAAGGACTCCTTTGGGAACATTTTTGTCTCCAAAGCCACCATTCTCTTAGATCTGAAAGATATCCAAGATGAGATTCAAAATAATGGCTACAACAATGTCTCGAGAGAGGTTGAAGACAAGATTCTTATGAAATATCATGACATCATAGCCAAAGAAGAAACTTTATGGAAATAAAGGTCGATAAATAGCTGGCTGAAGGAGGGGGATAGAAACACCAAATAGTTTCACATGTCCACGTTGAAACACAAGGCTATCAACAAGATTTCTCATGTTAAAGTCAATGGTAGAACTATTGATGATGAAGATTCTATGAGGAAGACTGCCTTGGAGTTCTTCTCCAATCTTTTGACTAAGGATCAGATTTTGGACCTTCAAGCTCAAAGGGGCCTTATGGACTACATCCCTTCTATCTTGGATGTTGATCATAACTCCTATCTTACTGCTATCCTGACTAATGATGAGATTTTGAAAGCTGTCAACTCTTTTGAAGGTAATAAGGCCACGAGCCTAGATGGTTTCCCTATGTTCTTTTTTCAAATGTATTGGCATATTGTTGGAAGGGATGTTTCCAGTGTTGTGAAAGAATTCTTTGGTGCTAGGAGAATTTTGAAAGAATTGAATGATACTTTCATTTCTCTTATTCCCAAGAAGATGGGAGCTAACTCCATGGATCTTTTTAGACCTATCAGCCTCTGCAATTCTTTGTACAAGATTATCTCTAAAGTCTTGACCTCTAGAATTCTGACTTTGCACCCCTCTATCATATCTCCCCAGCAAAGTGGTTTTGTCCCTGGGAGGTAAATTTTGGACTTGATAATCACGGTCCATGAGAACATTCATTCTCTTTCTAGGGTTAAAAAAGAAGGTTTTTTTCTGAAGCTTGACTTATCTAAAGCCTATGATAGAGTTGACTAGGGCTTTATGCAGACTGTTCTTTCTGCCTTTGGATTTTGTTCTAGAAGCATCAGTCTAATTATGCAATTGGTTTTCTCTACTTCTTTTTATGTGTTGGTCAATGGGTCCCTTTCTCCCTTTTTCAAGTCCTCTAGGGGTCTCAAATAGGGGGACCCTCTCTCCCCTATTCTTTTCATAATCATGGTGGAATGCTTGGGAAGATTTATTGGAAAACTAGTTGAGAAGGGAGAGTTTAGAGGGCTTAAACCTTCATTTGCTGACCAAGTTTGTTCTCATTAGCAATTTGTGGATGACTCAATTATTATGGGGAATTATTTTATGAAAGATTCTAGAAGTTTAAAGAAAGCTTTGGATAGATATGGGATTTCTACTATTCAACTGATTAACTGGTCTAAAATTTTTGTTTATTTCATAAACATTCTGGAGAGAAGATAGACAAAGATTAGTAACATTTTGGGTAGCCAAATTGGGAATCTCCCGGCCACCTATCTTGGGCTCCCTTTATGTCAAGTGCCTCCTGATACCTTCCGGGGCGCTCTTGTGGATAAATTTCATAAGAAGTTAGTTGGATGAAAAGGCTCTTTGCTCAGCCAAGCGGGAAAGGTCCAACATCTAAAATCTACTCTTTAGAGTATCCCTCTCTATGCTATCCATCTTTTTAGAATCCATGTTAAGTTTGCAGAGGCTATTGAAAAATTCAAAGAACCTTTCTTTGGACTGGGGTTGAGGAAAAGAAGAGAATGCATTTGATTACATGGGATAAGGTGTGCAAACTTATAAGAAAAGGAGACCTTGGTCTTAGAAGAATCAGAGATATGAATGAGTTTCTCTTCGCTAAGTAGATATGGAGAGGTTATAATACTAAGGGAGAATGGAAATTGATATGGGACAATAAGTATAAAAGACAGGTCCCTACCCTTCATAGTTTCCTCAAGGCTGAAGATATTCCGATTGGTTCCGACATCTAGAAAAATGTCACTAGAACTAGAGATATAATAGTCAAAGGAGTGAAATGGAAGGTGGGAAAGGGTAATTTCATTAAATTCTAGGAAGACACTTCATTGTTAGACTCTCCCATTAGTGACAATCTTGATTGGGGCAATTTTCAGGATTAGTGTAAGGAAAAATTTGGTACTACTATGGCTGACTACTAGAATTTAGGCCAGTGGAAGGACTTATCCTCTGTTGATCCTTCCCTTGAGCATCTTAATAAAATTATGAATTCTATGGTGGTGGTTGATGACGAGGACCAGCTTATCTAGAAACTCACTGTTGATGGTAAATTTTTTGTCTCCTCTCTTTATATTCAACAATATTCTAGTTAGGAGAGTCCTTGTTGGGCTAAGGCTTGGGTGAAAGGACTTATTCCCAAAATTAATATTTTTTCTGGACTATCCTTCAAAATAAGATCCTGACGACTGACAATCTCAAAACTAGAGGTTTTTGTCTACCTAGTATTTGTCATCTTTGTATGCAAAATGAGGAAACCATTAATCACATGGTTTTTCATTGTCCCTTCTCTACTGATATTTGGGCTAGATGTTTGGCCAACTTCAATGTCAGATGGGTCTTCCCTGAAGTTGTCCAAGATGTTTTTAATTCCTAGTTCCACCCTTCGAAGAACAATTCAGTTACTTTGTTATGGAGATTTGCTTTACCTTATATTTGTTGGGGAATCTGGAAAGAAAGAAATAATAGAGTGTTCAGAGATAAGGCTTCAAAAGCTCAAATTATTTTTGATAAAATCAAAAGACATATGGTGGAGAACCTCTACATCACTGGTGGAATAACCAACCCTAAAGATCAAGGTGATAACATCATTTTCAAGAATTGGAGAATAAAGGGGAGTGACATCATACATGCTAATCCTAGAGAAGAGGTGAGATGGGAATGCCCCCTCATGGATGGATGAAAATTAACTTTGATGGTGCTTCCAAGGGTAACCCTGACAATGTAGGGTGTAGTGTGGTTTTAAAGGATGAAGGGGGAATATGCAAAGCTATCAAATGTATTCCTATAGGTAATCAAACCAACCATGTTGCTGAGGCCATTGCTACTTATCATGGGTTGGTTCTTGCTAAGGATTCCAATTGCACTAAAGTTTGGGTTGAAGGTGATTCTTTGAACATTATTAATTGCTTGAATAATGTTTTCCCTCTCTCTTGATCTATACACAATGTCATCAAAACTGCGAAGGAAATTAGTGAAATTTTTGAAATGTGTATTTTCACACATGTATATAGAGAAGCCAACAAGTGTGCTGATTGGACTGCCAACCTGGCTTGTCATTCTGACAAAATCATTTCCCTTTATGGTGAGAGTAATCTCAAGTGTGAGGAAAAATCTATGATTGAATGGGACCGTATCCAGATGAAGCAACATGTCTTTGCTAATCACAATTTCTAATGCCTTTTCCTCATTTTTCTATGATTGTTCACTATGGCGGCATGGCTTGTTTTATTTTTAGTCATATCATATTTAATTTCCACGGATTTTGGGTGGTTCTTCATAACAACAACAAAATTGTTAGGTTTCTTCACAACGATCATAGAGAAAATAACAGAGCTGAGATAAGGAAGAATTGTGAAACTAAGGGTAATATGGGAGGTAATAAAAAGAGGTTTGAACTGGCTTCTTGCTCGGACTGGAAGAAAAATAATAAAGTTTGGGAGATTCTTCAAGAGGGAGGCTTGAGTGTTTTATTGGAAAGGCTCTGCAGCAAAGACCCTACTGTCACTAAGCATTTCATAAAAAACTAAAAGAATGGTAAGGTTCTTGTTGGTACCCAGATGAAGAAGGTGGATGAAGATGTCATTGCTAAAGCTATTGGTATGGTTAAAGAAGGTATTAAATTTAACAGAGATCGAAGTGTGTCTGACAAGGTTGCAGATATGTTTCCTGTCACTGATGGAGAAAAAAAGAAATTGGTGAAGGTGGATAATCCATATCATTCCCCTAAGCGTATTTGTAGGTCATGGAGGTTTGTGTTGTTTGCCACCATCAACTACATTACTTTGGATGAGAGATTCAAAAGGGCTTATGGGCATCATTTTGTGTTGCTTAATCACTTCAATCATGGTGACAAGGTTAGTCTGCCTTACTATCTTGCTTTCTATATGGATCATATTATTAGAGAAGTGCAGAAAGACTCTCAAAGAGACCATGCCCTCCACCAGGGTTTAATGGTTTTAGTTTATAAGCTGTTGAAGGGGAAAACTATTGAAAAACCCATTAGTAAAGGCAAAAAATTAGGGATGATGATACTGAAAGTGGGAATAGTGGGTTCAATCTCTACTCTGAAACTGAAGGTGAGTCTGAGGATTTCAGCAACAAGGGGAAGACCAAGGGAAAGAGCAAGGGGACTGTTGTGGATTCTAACCTTTTGGACTCTGAGGGCAAGTCTTTTGATGATAAATTCATAAAAAGAAAGAAGAGAAAGGGTATGGGTAAGAAAACCCAAAGGACCAAGAAGACCCATAAGGGGATAAACAAGGTGAAAAGTTAGATTGTTATTTCTTCTGATGAGGATACTGAGGTTGAAAAAACCGATAATAAGAAGGGTAAGGAGGAAGATGAAATGTTGGATGGTGATCATGGGGAGAACCTGAGCACACAGAGAATGCAGAATAAGGGTCAGGAGAACAACATGGGAAATCAAAATGACTGTCATGGTGACATTGGTAATGACTATCATGCTGACATTGGTAATGACAACATCAAGGATTTTTGTGAGGTCATTCGAAAAATGGCAAAAGAGATTAGTGACTTGAATACTGACCTCAATGTGATAAAAAAGGCTACTATGGGAAAGAAGCCTCTCTCTCAAAACATAAAAGAATTAATGGTTGCTATTAACAAGGCTGAAACAATTGAGGCTATCGTTAGTAAAATTCTGGAAACGGAAAAGAAGGTGAAGGAGCTGGAAGGGAATAGAGATGCTAAGGGTCTGGATACTAACCTGAACAATCTGGTCAACAGAGTGGATAGGATGGAGCTTACTGTGAAGAGGATTGTCAAGCAAAAATTCCAGATCCTTAAGGCCATTGTTGACCATATTAACATCCTGATTAACAAATTTGAAAAGATTAAAGGAAAGGAGGGTGATAAGGATCAGATGGAGAAGAAGGGTCACAAAAAAAGAACAAGGGCCAACACTCGGAAACAGGTTGATATCAAGGAAAAAGAGTTGGAAGAAATGAAAAATTCTACGATCAATATGAAGTAGATGGTGGTTCATGTTGAAGAACCTATGAGAAACATTTAGTTGTCTTTGTGATGTCTTTGTGCTTTCCTTTGGTTGTCTAGTGTTGCTTCCTTTGTCTTGTGTTCCCTTTTTGTTTTGGTTGGGAATTGTTATATGTGTGGGTGATTAGGCACTATTGTTTTCTTCCTCTTTAATGCTTTATCTTTCTCCTGCTTTCTAACAAGGTTTCAGGTTCCTTTCAAAAACCTATTTTTAATTAATCAAAACAATTCCAACTACATAAGGTACTTGAGTCATTAAGCACAAAACTGAGATACTAGAATATGAATAAACTTCATCCACATTCAACAATATCTCAAGAGAAAAATCACACAAAAATTGCATCAATATCTCAATGAATGTCTATGCCAAAAATCCAACCCTTATTACAAAAAATAGAGGAGTTTATATAGAGTTTGTACCTAAAAATATCCATCTTGAAACTAGGGTTTCTAGGCAAAATTACAACCCAAAATTGCATAAACTGACTAAAAAATTAAAGAAAAGATAGTATAAACTGAAGTTTAAGCTTCCTAATCTCTATCTAACATATAAACAATTGATTTGGGCAGCTAAATCAATGCAAAAGAAGTGCTAAATCCACCATTTCAAATTTCCAAAAGCCAATCTATTTCACCTGCGTGAATGCACTAAATGGCTTTGTTACTGACCAATCAACTTCATGTGCTTAACGAAGAGTTAACTGGGGTTCTAGGCATACAAAACAATGAATGAAAATACTTGTTCTTTTCAGATTTGACCCCACCAAACTGGGAATTTTGAGTTGGAAAACTGGAGTTTGAGATTTGGCTATTTTTAGAAACTTTATTGCACAAACAAAATTTAAATTTTAGAGTGAAAATGCTGCTCAAAACTCTTCAAAACTGCATGCAACTTTTCCACATCCAGGGTCTTTGTGTACTTTAGCTTTATTACCATATTTTTTAACAATGGACTAAGACTTCTTATTAGCCTCAGCTAATTGAGCAGCTATGCCCACATTGTCTCTAGGTGTTTCTTTGTACACATCATCTCTTCGATCACCTGCAAAGAACAATTGTTAAACATTCTATCTTTAAATGCCTGAATGACCTCTATAGCAGCCTCCTTATCCAGTTTTCCAATTGGGATTGTCTCGTGCAAACATTTAATGAATTCTTCAATATGAGACGATAAAGAATGAATAAATCTAATTTGATCAATAATCCTATCTCATGCCTTGGTATACTCCTTTATTATCAAATTTTGTGGCTCTTAACCACTCTACCACTATCTCCTTGTCAACATCCTCCTCCAAAATTGCCTTATTGTGCAAAAATTTTAGGTCAATTATTTTTATTTTCCTCAAAACCAAGAGATAATCTTCCCATAAATGAATAGAATCCTGAATATTAATATATTCCTTCAAACTTCCTTGCAATAAATCATTCAAAACAACTATTTGAGACTACAATTGGGTATGATCTGACAAAAAAGTGAATCACACTGTCTTATAATTTCTCGATCTTAGCTCTCCAACTAATAGATGCATGAAAGTACAGCCTGAGTTGGCCTAGTGGTGGAGAACTTGTGCTCTTGAAAGAGAGGTCACAAGTTCAAATTCCATAGGGGGTAGGGTATGTACATCTTATTGGCTTCGACCTATTACCGATCAAAAAAAAAAACTAATAGATGCATGAACAAAAAAATCTTTAACTACACCAACACCTAACAAAACTTAGATGAGGGTAGCCTAAATGCTTGACAATTGACCCACTGAATCAATTGAACTGAGGAGTTGGTTGATATATTTCTCCAGTTCAACATTCTATGCCTTTAACTCCTCCTTGGTCTGCTCTTCCTTGTCCATTCGATGAAAAATGATGACCACTACTTGCCTCAAAGAATGTTTTTCTCCTTATTTATTTTGTTGACCAAGATCTACCTCCTAAATTTCATAATCTTCTTTGGCATTTTTGACTCAGTTTTGTCAGTTTGTGGAACAATGATTTGGGCCTTTGGATGCTTGGATTTGTCTACTAACACAAAGGCTACCTTGCGAGATTGTAGTCTTAAAAGGTTCCTCCAATATGGAGAAATATGTCCCAGTCGTCTTCTTATATGTTGATCTTTTACGTGCTAAGGAATGCATAAGCCAAGAAAGGATGGAGCTAGCAGAAGCATTTGTTACTTGTAAATCATTTGTTTCTTCTTGATGTAGTTGCTCATCTTTATCATCATATTGTTCTTCCCTCTCGTCCCACAGTTCCTCCATAAATTTCATTATTTGTTCTTTAATATTATCTTTTGGTATCTCTCTAGTAGATATTTTTTATTGTGTTGTTTCTTCCTATACTAGCCTACCTATAGTAATCTCTTCTCCTTGTGTTTCAACTTTATCTCCAAACTGTTAGGAGTTAGGAGGGAGTATTTCTTGATTTTCTTCTACTCCTTTCAAATCTCTCTCGAGCGTAGAGAGAAAAGTGTCCTCGGTAGCCTTATCAAAAACCTTGATATTAGGTGGGACAACATGAGGCACTTGTTGTTGTTGTTCAATAGGGATTGCCACATCCTCAATTTGTACCTCAGGGGTAGGCTTCTCACTTCCCAATTTTTCTCGCTCCTCTTCCTCAACTTGTGCTTCAATATAATTTTCTATTTGAATGGTGTCGTAATGTGTTTCCAGAGAGGAAGGCTTTGTGGAGGAAGGTAATGGAATTTCCTGTTAAAGTGTCAAAGCTTGTGTGACATCAGGAGTTTAGCAAGACGAGCCTTCAAATTGAAGCTGATTTGATTCAATCCTTGATCTCTTCCTTCTAATCAGTTGTGGACCTAATTCACCTTCTTCCTCTTCAGACCAATCCCTTATGAAATTGATTGGAGGGACTCCCTTATGCTTCTTTAATCTTTTAAACACACTCCTTGTTTCAATAGGAGAGGGTATGGCTTCTTCTTTCTCTCTGTCTATGGTAGGCCTAGTCCTCTGATGAATTGAAGAAGTGATTGGGACTGAAGGTGTACTAGGTTTTTCTTTTCTCTTGCTAGATTGAGGAGTAGAAGAGGAAGATGTAGCTTGATCAGTACCCTTTTAATTCATTTTCTTTATGTACTTTTGATAGGAGTTGCTCCACATAAGGTTTGGCATGACTAGTTGGATTTCTTGGTGGTGAGAATTTCCTAGAGGATGAGGAATGAGCAGGTGTTTGTTGTTGCGATGGAGTTTCAACAAAGGGTACTGAAAGCATATCATAAGGATTCCCCATCCATTGCTTTGTCCAAAATAATACATCTTTATCTCTCAACTCCATATTTTATTGCTCAACCATATGGGGATCAACATTATGGATAGGAATATCACAAAAATATATTCTTCTCATACAAGGGGTGTAGTACATTCTCATCCCCATAAGCCTTATGTTGGTTTGAGACCCATATATTGGCAGCATCTAATGCAAGGTCCAAACTCGACCTGCAATAGTCACTTACCCAGACCTCATGATCATCTATATGATTTGCTCAGTGATCCTCAAGTTTTGGCACATGAGTGAAGTGGGAATCCATGAATTTGTTGAATATGCCAATGGGATCAAATTTATCCCTATCAAGGAGCAATAGGTCCAAGGATAATTCAAGAAACTCAGCTTCAATGTTTTTTACTACTTTCGTATCTGAGCAGGAGTGGGCCCCTACTACAATTAGGAGATGAAAGTGGGGCTTATGTTTGTTTTTTATCAGATTATGAGCGTATGCAACCTACCTACATAGTTCCAAAAGAATAAGGCAATCACAACGATATCAGGGTAACTTGTATGAAGGCACCATGCACCCTACGACCCTTATAAATGTAAATATCTTAAACTGAGTGAAATAACTACCAAAATGTGTAATCTCTTTGTCTACCTTAGGAGATATCCTTTTACTAAACTCTCCTTCAATAGTTCTTATTACCACAAAAACAAAGAAATCATTGACCACCCAATGACCTTTTATGCTCCTATCTAAGTGCAACTGGGGGTAATGGTGATATATAGGAGTATTAGGAAGGGATCCCTCTCTTCTCAATTTAAGATAGGTAACTTGGGCCGCAAGAAAGTAAACAACATATGAAGTCATGTAGAATCTCAGATCTGTCTTTACTCACTGCAATTGCTCATACAAGTTATCATGAATCATCTTACCCCAATCGATATACTCTTTCTTAGCCAAAATTATTTTAATTGAAAGTAGCATCCATGGATGAAACTTCTTTGCATTAAGTAATCTTGCCACTCAAGAAAGGAGAGTGACATAGTCTTTAGCGTTCATATGGAAATAGGATTGGTGAAATATTTTGATTTTCTCTATTTGATTGGGTTTCTTAGTTTTCTTCATCAAATTTTAATTTATATGCCATGGTATCTCCTTCCTCCTGAAAATACCACTCCCCTCGAGTTATTGTAACATGAGCATACAATTCATATTTAGGAATATGGAATACATCTTCTATAATAACAAGGGAGACATCAAGGATAAAATTCCCAAGAGGGCCATAAACTCTTCTTTTATCAGGCTTATAGTTGTATTCGCAGGCCATTGTCAATTCTATGGACTATAATGCTACTAGAAACCCTGCCATCGAAACAAGCCCCAAACATACCAACGAAGCAATCCAAGTGGTTCTTCCATATGGCTTGGCCATCCTTTGCAAGAACTCGTTTAGGTCCACATGAACAATATCACTATCTATAATGTCCCTATTTGATGAGTGTAACTTAGTGGGCGGGCGGTAAGAATCAAACTTATACTTCATGGCAACTACCCTTGATCTGTACATTAGCTATTTTGCACCCAAAAGAATCATATTAGGAATCTTATTGAAAAAACAAAAACACCAGAACAATTACATTAATCGGAAATAAGCACCTTATTAAGAAACATAATAAACTAAACGAAGAACATAAAAAACTAAGCTGCAAACAATCAAGTGTGGGGGATAGGAAGATCATCAATCCCAACCTTTATTGAAGGCTACAAACCCATCGAGGGATCAAATATGACATAACCTGTGATCCCCAATCCATACACAATACACACATGGGGGTCGGGAATCATGACTTCCTTGATCCCCGAAGGATCAGACTCAAGGTGAGGGTCGAGGATCATTCCATCCCCAATCCCCAAAAATGGGAATCGAGGATGGACAATCCTCGATCCTCGAAAGTATTGAGACCCAAGACAAAGGAGAGGGTTGGGTAAAACCAAATCCCATATCCCTGAAGGACTGACAAAATAAAAATGTGGGGGTCAGGGGTCACGACGTCCCCGATCCCTGAAGGACTGAAAGAACACAAACAAAAGGAAAAAAGAAAACTCAATACAAGCAAACAAGGGAGTTGGGTATTACACATCTCTGATCCTCGAAAAGAAAAGACCTAAAAGAAACTAAGGAAAAAATAGTGAAAAGAGAAATAGATAAGAAAATGCTGAAAAATAAAAGCCCAGACTAAAACAAGAAAGAAACAAGATCAAAACCCCAGACAAATGAGAAAACAACCAAAACAACAAATCAACAAAATGAAACAACAAAGTAGCAAAAGGAAAAAATAAGAAGAACTAAAAGAAACACAAGAGAATAGAAAAGAGGGCCTACCTCAATAATAGCGAAACCAACACAAACAAAAGGGTGCCAACATTGCTTGCTTGAATTGCCTGAAAAAAAATCTCTCAGAAGTGAACGCACAAATCACACCCAAAAGCTTCAAATTTACAATCACAAGTGAGTGAAATGAACAAGAGACCCTAATATATACCCCTGCAAAGGGCATTGATTGCGAATTTAGGTTGGACCCAAAGATGAACGTCAAGGATCAGGGATCCCCAAGACAAGGAACCAAGGGTCATGGATACGAGGATTCCCGATCCCCAAAAAATCAGCAAACACAAGCACCATAGAAGGAAATGGAGGTTGAGGGTCAAGGAAGTTTGAGACCCGAACAAGAAGGGGAAAAGGGGAAGTCTGATACCCAATCCCCAAAAACCTAAAAAATAGAAAAACTAAAACTAAAAGAAAGAAAGAAAGAAAAGACAAGACAAGAGGAACAAAACAAAACAAAACGAAGAAAAGAATGGGGGGGCACATCTCTCAAAGAGACAGATGGGGTGTGAGTTGTGAAGGCACAGCAAATAGCCCTGAACAAACGCGAGACACATTAAACATACTCTAGTTGAAACCTCCCAGACTGTCATCCTTCAAAAAACAAGAACACAACACTAGTCTTGGGTTACTATCTTTTATGAAAACTAAGTGTGTGTAGAGTGAGCTTATCTAGTCTTAAATCCTCGAAAGATAACCTAAATAGGGCTCAAATCAGAATAACATTTTAATAGCTAGTGTTAAATTCATGGGTGTAGCTCTGCTACCAGTTGAACATCTATAGGCCCAACAAAGATACCTTTGATTTTCTCATAGCATAGATCCACTATTAGCTAGACATTTATAGCCCTAATGGAGATACTAGAATTACCCCATTATAAATTATTTCAAGCACTTTTCTTTCTTTTCTTCTTTTTTTCATCTTTTTTTTTTTTTAATTTTCTTATTTTAAAGTATGATGTTACTTTTTCTCTAAAAGTTGTAGAACTCATATCAAGTTCGCTATGGGGTTGGGATCACAATTTGAAATTTTGACACATTTAGATAGCATTATATTGACAAGAGCCTTCCTCAAGAACATCTCCAAGAATCTGGTCTTTAATTGTATATAAAATAAGCCCAACATATTGGAAAGGAAGGCATATCACTCATAACTAGATATCCAAATAAGTGCAAGGTACTTATCTACTCATTCTTTGAAGGGGAGAAGAACCCAGAATATTTTTTAAAAGGAGAAAACTTAATGCACCTTATGGTCAAGAAATTTGAGGGCCTACACTAGTTGAAAGCTAGCCCCGAACAAGCTCTCTTTCCCACAAAAAAAACAAGACAAAAGATGAAACAAAAAACAAAGCAAAAGAAAAGGAGAAGAAAACAAAACTAAAAGATATTATAATACAAAGGGATAATAATCCTCCAGTGGGGTTGGGACTCAAACTAATGCTTGATGAACTGCCCGTTGATAGGCAATGGGACAAGGTCCTCTTCCAAAATACTAATCCAAAAGGAATTATCCCTTAGGATTTCCACTATTTGATAAGGGCCAACCCAAAAACACTCATGACTCTCGGGATTTTGTTTAAACTTATCCAGCATTAAATCCAAAACTGAGATTCAAAATGATTTCACTTTAGCTCTCTTATCAAACTAATGCTTGACTATAGCCTGGTGTTTCGCAACATGCTCTAAGGAAACAACTCTCTTCTTCCAATTGTAGCAAATTCATTAACCTACTGCACACGGGATCATCTCCTTCGACAAACCCCTCCATAAACCTAAGGATTGGTATTTGAGATTCATAAGAAAAACCGGTTGGTTCCACGCCATAAACTAATTTAAAAGGAGAAGTTCCTAGGGAATTCTTGACTCTAACATGATCAGTCCACAATGCAAATTTCAATTCAGTATGCCAATCTCTACGATTATTTCCAAGAATTTTTTTATTACAAAGATCATATTCTTGTTTGTGGATTCTGCTATGCCATTCCTTTGTGGCTAATAATTAGAAGAGAATCTTAAAATTACCACATTTTCAAAAGCCCACCGAAGAAAATGCACAGAGGAAAAGGAAGGGTCATTATCACATACCAAGAAAAAGGGCATTCCAAACCTGGTAACGATGTATTTCTCCAAAAACTTGATTACCACTTCAACATTGTGATTTTTACAAACCAAGGCTTCACTCCATCGAGTACAATAATTAGTAGCAGTAAGGATATACCTATCCTACAAAAGAAGGGGGGTTAATCATTCATATGAAGTCTAGCCCCCATTAGGTGAAAGGACGTACCCTGTAAACTAGGTGTAGAGGCATGGTTGTGTTGCACTTTCTTGTGGCACTAGTTTGGCAACTATGGCATGAGTGCACATGTCCATGTGTATCTTTAAAAAGTGTTGGCCAATAATAGCCTAATCTCAAAATTTGATGGGTGGTAGCTTCAACAAAACCATGCCCAGTGCCATATGTCATGAAAATCTTTCAAAATTTCAACGGCTCCATGTTTATCTCACAATCTCAGGAACAATCCCTCGTGGTTTCTTTTATAAAGTTTAGCATCCTTAATCATATAGGAACCACTTTTGATTTTCAAAGCTCTTCGATGTGATCCTGCCATCCCATTAGAACAATGATTCTGCAAGAGATAGTAGACCACATCTTTATACCAATCATATGTAGTGATGTCTTAAAGCATATAGTGTTGGCATACAAGTTGTAATTCTACCCCTAATAATGTCTTTCAAGTGTATAGTCTTAAAAGCGTATAGTGTTGGTTGAATTTCAACATCGAATTCTTGTAGTATTGTCATCCTCTTATCTCTTCTCTCACCCAATTCATTTTGCATTTGCATGGACTTCATGGCTAGATAAAGGGCAATAGCATAAACTTTGCTTCTTAAAATGTAATGTCATAGTTTCTTTACACCCTTAATGAGGATGTATGACTATTTATCAAGATTAGGATACCTCAATTTCGCATCTTTGAAAGGAGTACTCATGAATGAAATTGGTTTTTCTCCTATGTCATCACTTTGTTGGGTCAAGACTTCAGTGCAAGAGCATTCAGAAGCAAGGGAATAAATCTTCGAAGGCTTGGCATAATATGGACTTGTGAGCACAGGGGTGCTAACTATAGCGGTTTTAATATCTTCAAATGCCTTTCAAGCATCTGAAGTCCATTCAATCTTCGCATTCTTCCTCAACATATCATTCAATGGACATACAATTTCAACAAAGCCACTTATGAACTTACTCACAAAATTGATCTTCTCGAAGAAAGTTTTTAGCTCCTTACTATTAGGTAATGTAAGTTTTTGAATAGCCTCAATCCATTCCGGGTCAATTGCAATCTCCCTTTCGGATATGACATGACCCAAAAGTATCCCTTCAATTACTCCAAAAATGCACTTCTTGGGTTTGAGAGAAATACAAAACTCATGACACCATTGCAAAACTTTTATGAGATCACTTACATTATTAGCTCTCACCTTTGAAAATATTCTCAAATCATCCATGAAAATAATAATACACTTGCCAACCAATCCAAAAAATTCTATACCCATTGTGCACTAAAAGGTTGCCCCAATGTTTATGAGCCCAAACGACATCCTACGATATGAAAAAGTCCCCCACTTTGTTGTGAATATAGTTTTTGAATGATCTTCCTCTTGGACCATGACTTGATTATAACTCGAGTACCCATCAAGGAAAGACATCATTTAAGACCCATTAACAATTTGAAATACTTCATCAAGTGAGGGTAGAGGATAGTTATCCTTTCCTGAAGACTTATTGAGATTACGAAAATCAACACATATCCTAATTTATCCACTTTTATTGCATACAGGGACCATATTTGCAACCCAGGTTGAGTGTCATACTGGAAAAATAATTTTGGCACTTAGGAGTTTTTGGAATTCCTTGAGGATATGTGGCTCTATAAGGGTATTAACCAGGTGTTGTCTTTATTTGAAGGGCTTAGCCCTTCATTTCAATGGAATGGTGTGCATTATTACTGAGGTGTCATATGTCTTAAGGTCTTTCTATCCCCAAGCTATCACTTCCCTGAAACCTTTCAAGGCATCAAGATTCCCTACCTCTCCTCAGTGATGCATACTTTCCCAATCGAGTCCTCTTTCTTATCATCTTCACTACCTAGATTATAAGGATCAATATTTTCCCCATATAACTCTACAAACACCCCTTTCTTGCGAGATGATTCATCTTGATTAAAAATTATTTCCAAAGCAACCATCCCTTTAGGAATAGAATTAGTCTTAATATTGATGATACCTTCATCAGTGATGCCATCTATCTCAAATTTAGCTTCATCAATCACTTGATTTTCAAAAACTCTAGTTGACATGATGAATTGGAGCATATGATGATCATCTTTGAATACCTGAAAAATTTGTCACATTATCTAGGACTGTAGGGGTGGCAACCAAATCTACTAAAAACATTTTCAACTTAGAACTGCCAATTGGCTCAAGGTAGCTAGTCGCTACTGCCAAGGAATTAGCCACATTATTCTTGCTATGTGGAATGGACTTAATGTCAAATGCATAAAAGTTTTGTATCATATCCCAAACTCTATCCAAATATGCATTGAGGTTCTTGTCATGGTAGGCATATTGGCTTCTAATTTGTCTGATTACTGGTTGTGAATCTCCTTAGACCAACAAAATCTTGACCTTCTTCTTATGTGTCATCAACAACCTGTGAATAAGAGCTTAATATTTTGCCATATTATTGATACAAGTGAACTGCAATCTGAGGACAACAAAGAAAGACTTTCCTCTCGGGTCAATTAATTCTACTCCAACTCCACTCCCTTGTTTGCTCTTTGAGCCATCAAATCAAAGCATCTAGATGCCTACCTCTTTATTATTATGAGAATTAGTTTTTTCTAGGCTTACATATTGGAACATGGCTAGTTGATCGAAGATTTGCTTCACATGGTTGTTGAGTTACCATGTTCTGAAAATCTTTGCCATTTCCAAGCTACTATGACTCAAGCATATCCGAAGCTGCTGATGTTGGGGCTCCTTCTTGATCTTTCTCTTGAAATTCAAACCGCCTCTAGCTTTGGTCCATTTTATCTTCTTTAGGTGGACTTGTCAAGGCTAACTGTTTTGAGGATCCCTCCCCCTTAGTAGAAGTTGGCCTTGATTGAATATTTTCATTAGGTGCATTGGAGGTTTCATCCTCTGAAGAAGTACCATCTTCATGGAGGTGAATACTTTCTTGATCTAACCCAAATGTGTCTAAGCTATATCTATACTAATTATCATCTGATTGACCATACTAAGAGCCTAATTTAGAAGATGATGAAGAGGTGGAATTATTGGCCTCTTGGAGGATCCAGATCCGAACTCGAGCCATAGCATCTTGACAAGATGGACAAGTAAATTTTGAGTGCTCATGTTTGTGAATGCGACACCAACCATGGAGCAATAAGACAAATTTGGTGAAGCATTTATCATCTGGAGTGAACTCTTGTAGACCCAAAATAGGACTACCATCCGATTCATCTTCTTGTTGGTGAATGAATGCAAATATTTGATCCATCATGTATACTCCTAGATCAGCTTCCACAAAATTCACTACCTCATTTGGGGTATTATACTCAGTTATCATTTTCTTAAGTTTGGGTTCAACATCAATTTTAATTTGATTATTAACACCTCTCCATGGAACCCACAACTACGTGAAATCAATTGAGAACCAACCTTTTAAGCTCTTAGTCAAATCTCAACATGAGCAACATGTCATACAGTTCTAGAATATACACAACATGGATGTCGATATATACCTGAATGCAAGGATCTGCCACTAACTACACGTGAACAATATTTACTTATGATTTATCCAATCAGATAACCACTTGGTTGGCTGGGGTTGGGGTCATGCCTAATTTTTGACAAATGGAGTACAACATAACATTGCAAGAAGCACCTCCATTTCTATTGTGTTTGGATAATCTGTAAGAACTTGCATAAGTGTTAGAAAGGCCAATGGCCAAAGATCCACGATGAAACTCCTCTCTTGAAATCTCGTGAAGTATAGTCTAAGGTTTCGGAAGGCTAGGTCTTAGCTGTGTTGGATAGATCAATGGGAACCAATGTGTTGTGAACAAGAGCCTGATGGTTTTATGACTGAAAAATACAACTATCTTTCCCTAACATGCACACTTTCTTTTTGTACTTTTGAAATATATGTGAATGAAATGCAAACCTGAAAATAACAATTTATACTAATTATTCTATGCTACCAAAGGTTGTGTAATAAAAAACGCAAAAAAGATGCAGAGTTTAGAAATAATTGCTTTGATGAAATCACAAAATCCTAGCGGACAATGTTAAACAGTGAATAATCAGACCTTGGAAGGTAAAACTATAGCAGTAAACCATACAAAAATAAATTAGATAAACACAATTCACATGAATATGATGCAATCATCGAAGGAATTCACAATACCATAATCATTTTCAGAACCCATCAAATTGCACAACCAAATTGAATGCACACATGCAAGACATAATTCCTAATATACTTCTAAAAAAATTGCTATAGCTAATTTATTTGTTGTTTTAATCATTCAACGACCAATGATTCAAACAACTTACAATTCCAACTACCTAAGTTGTTTGAATCATTAAGCACAAAATTGAGATACCGGAATATGAATAAACTTCCACATTTAGCAAAATTTTAGCAGAAAGATCACACCAAAATTGCATTAATATATCAATGAACATTTATGCCAAAAATCCAACCCCTATTAGGATCAATAAAGGGGTTTATATAAAGTTCAAAACCAAAAATATCCTAGCCCAAAACTAGGGTTTCTGAGTGAAATTACCACCCGAAATTGCATAAAAATGACTAAAAACTTAAAGAAAAACAAGTCTAAACTGAAGCTTAAGCTTCCTAAACTCTATCCAACATCTAAACAACTAATTTGTGCAGTGGAATCCATGCAAAAGAAGTGCCAAATCTATCATTTTGAATTGTCAGAAGCCAGTTGCGTTTCACCCGCGGGAATGCACAAAACGGTTCTATTACTAATCAATCAGCTTCATGCGCTTAACAAAGAGTTAACTGGGGGTTCTAGGCATGGAAAACAATGAATGAAAATTCCTCTTCTTTTCATATCTGACCCCACCAAACTAGGAGTTTTGAGTTGGAAAATTGGAGTTTGAGATTTGGCCATTTTGAGAAACTTTATTGTGCAAACCAAATTTAAATTTCAGAAGGAAAATGCTGCTCAAAACTCTGCAAAACTACCTACAACTCTTCCACATCTAAGATCTTTGTGTACTTCAGCGTTATTACTAGATTCTTAACAAATGACCAAGACTTCTTATTGGCATAAGCTACCCGCATTGTCTCCAAGTGTTCCTTTGTACACATCATCTCTTTGATCACCTATGGAAAATAGTTGTTATACATTTTATTTTTAAATGCATGAATGACCTCTATAGCAGCCTCTTGATCCAGTTTTCAATTTGGGATATCCCATGCAAACCTTAAATGAATTCTTCAATACAAGACAATAAAGAATGAATAAAGCTAATTTGATCAATAATCTTATCTCGTGCTTTGGTATACTCCTTTATTACCATTTTTGTGGCTCTTATCCACTCTACCATTGTCTCCCTGTCAGCATCCTCCTCCAAAATTGCCTTGTCGTGCAATAATTTTAGGTCAGTCTCATTTATTTTCCTCAAAACCAAGAGATAATCTTCCCATAAATGAATATAATCCTAAATATTAATATCTTCCTTCCCACTTCCTTGCAAAAAATCATTCAAAACAACTATTTGAGACTATAATTGAGTATAATCTGACAAACTTGGTGAATCGCCCCCTCTCCTAATTTCTCAATCTTATCTCTCCAACTAATAGCTGCATGAATAAAAGAATCTTTAACTACACCAACACATGACAAACCTTAAGTGAGGGTGGCCTAAATGCTTGATGATTGACCTACTGAATCAATTGGATTGAGGAGTTGGCTAATATATTTCTTCAGCTCAACATTTTGTGCATTTAACTCCTCCTTGGTCTACTCTGCCTTATCCATTCGATGAAAAATGGTGTCCATTGCTTGCCTCAAAGAATTTTTTCCTCTTTCTTTATTCAGTTGATCAAGATCTACCTCCTAGATTTGATAATCTTCTTTGGTCATTTCCAACTCAGGTTTGTCAGTTTGTGGAATATCGATTTGGGCCTTTGGATGCCTAGATTCATCTACTAGCACAAAGGCTATCTTGTGGGCTTATTTCTTGCTCTCGAAAGTCTTAAAAGCTTTCTCCAATATAGAGAAATCTATCTTAGTCACCTCCTTATAAGTTCTTCTACGAGCTAAGGAATGCACAAGCCAAGGAAGAATGGAGCTGGAAGAAGCGTCTATTACTTGTAAATCATTTGCTTCTTCTTGATGTAATTGCTCCTCTTTATCATCCTATTGTTCTTTCCTCTCATCCTAGGGTTCCTCCATAACTTCCTTTATGTGTTCTTTAGTATTATGTTTTGGTAGCTCTCCAATAGATATTTGTTAATGTGTTGATTTTTGTGTTGTTTCTTCCTGTACTAACCTACCTGCAACAATCTATTCTCCTTGTGTTTCAACCTGTTTTGCAGACTGTTAGGAGTTAGGAGGGAGTATTTCTTGATTTTCTTCTACTGCTTCTTTCAGATCTCTCCTGAGCATAGAGAGAAATGTATCATCGGTAGCCTTTTAAAAAACCTCGATATCAAGTTGGACATCATGAGGCACTTGTGGTTGTTGTTCAATAGGGATCTCCACATCCTCAATCTGTACCTCAAGGGTTGGCTCCTCGCTTCCCAATTTATCTCCCTCCTCAACCTCGAGTTGCACTTCAGTATTAGTTTCTATTTGAATGGTGTCATGATGCAGTTATTGAGAGGAAGGTTCTATGGAGGAATGCAATGGAATATCCTACTGAAGTTTCGGAGCTTGTGTGACATCAAGAGTTTGGGAAGATGGGCCTTCAGATTGAGGTTGATCCAATTCAATCCTCAACCTCTTCCTTCTAATCAGTTGGGTACCTAATTCACCTTCTTCCTCTTCGGACCAATCCCTCATGATGTTGATTGGAGGGACTACCTTATGCTTCTTTAACTTTTTAAACACCCTCGGTGTTTCAGTAGGATAGGGCGTGACTTCTTTCTCTTTAGCTATGGCAGACCTAGTCCTTTGATGAATTGAAGAAGTGATTGGGCCTAAAGAAGTACTAGGTTTTTCTTTTCTCTTGCTAGATTGAGGAGTAGAAAAGGAAGGTGTAGCTTGTTCAGGACCCTTTCACTTCATCTGCTTATGTACTTTTGATGGGAGCTGCTCCACATAAGGTGTGTCGTGACCAGTTGGATTTCTTGGTGGAGAGCATTTCTTAAAGGAGAAGGAGGCACTAGGCATTTTCTTGCCTTTGGAAGGGGTGGGTGTTTGTTTTTGTGATGGAGTTTCAATAGAGGTTACTGAAAGCATATCATAAGAATTCCCCATCTATTGCTTTGTCTAGAATAATACATCTTTAGCTCTCAACTCCATATTTTCTTGCTCAACCAGATGGGGATCAACATTATGGATAGGAATATCAAAAAAAACTTCTTCTCATACAAGTGGTGTAGTACATTCTCATCCCCAAAGGCCTTATGTTGGTCTAAGACCCATAGATTGGAAGCATCTAATGCAAGGTCCAAACTCAACCTTCAATAATCTCTTACTCGGACCTCATGATCATCTATACAATTTGACAAGTGATCCTCAATATGTGGCACATGAGTGAAGGGGGAACACATGACTTTGCTGAATGTGCCAATGGGATCAAATTTATCCCTATTGATGCACAGTAGGTCCAAGGACAATTCAAGCCACTTGGCTTCTATGTTTTTTGCCACTTTCAAATCTGAGCAAGAGTAGGCCCCTATTGAAATTAGGAGGTGAAAGCGAGGCTTATCTTTACTTTTTATCAAATTATGAGCATCTGCTACCTACCTTTCATAGTTCCAAAATAATAAGGCGATCACTAGGATATCAAGTTAACTTGTACGAAAGCATTGTGCACCCTATGACCCTTATATATGTAAATTTCTTAAACTAAGTGAAATAACTACCAAAATACCTAATCTCTTTATCTGGATCTAGAGATATCCTTTTACTAAAGTCTCCTTCAATAGATCTTATTACCACAAAAACAAAGAAATCATTGATCGCCCGATGATCTTTGCTACTCCTATCCAACTGCAACTGGGGGTAAAGGTGATATATAGGAGTGTTGGGAAGGGATCTCTCTCTTCTCAATCCAAGATAGGTAACTTGGGCCGCAAGCAAGTAGACAACATATGAAGTCATGTTGAATCTCATATTTGTCTTTACTCACTGCATTTTCTCGTCCAAGTTATCACTGATCATCTTGCCCCAATCGATATACTCTTTCCTGGCCAAAATTGTTTTAATGAAAAGCAACATCCATGGACAAAATTCCTTTGCATCGGGTAATCTTACCACTCTACGAAGGAGAGTGACATAGTTGTTAGTGTCCATATGGAAATAGGCTTAGTGAAAGATTTTGATTTGCTCCATTTGATTGGGTTTCTAAGTTTTCTCCATCAAATTTTCAATTATATAAGTCATGGGATCTCCTTCCTCCTGAAAGTACTGCTCCCCTCGAGTTATTGTAACATGATCATACAAGTCATATTTAGGAATATGCAACACATCTTCTATAACATTTGGGGAGATATCAAGGATCACATTATCAAGAGGACCATAAATTCTTCTTTCATTAGGCTTATAGTTGTATGCATGGACCATTATCAGGTTCGGAGACTGCAATGCTACTAAAAATCCTGCCACTGAAACAAGCCCCGAACATACCAACAAAGTAGCCCAAGTGGTTCTTCTATCTGGCTTGGCCATCCTTTGCAAAAACTCATTTAAGTCCACATGACCATTACCAATGTTTGTAATGTCCTTGTTCGATGAGTGTAACTTAGTGGGCGGGAGGTAAGAATCAAACTTGTACTTCATGGCAATTACCCTTGATCCAGTAAGAATCAAACTTGTACTTCATGTAAATTACCTTTGATGCAGACATCAACGATTATGCACCCAAAAGATTCATATTAGGAATCTTATTGAAAAAAACAAAATGCCAGATTAACTACATTAATTGACGATAGGCACCTTATTAAGAAACATAATAAATTAAACTAAAAACATAAAAAACTAACCTGCAACAATCAAGGGTCAGGGATATGAAGATATCCAATCCCATTTTTTATTGAAGGCTACAAACCCATCTGGGGGTTAGGGATGACATAACCCGCATTCCCCGATCCATACACAACAGGCACACAAGGATCAGGGATCATGAATTCCCCGATACTCGAAGGATTAGACTCAAGGCAAGGGTCAGGGATCATGCCATCCCCGATCCTCAAAAGGAGTGAGACCCAAGACAAAGACAGAGGTCGAGGAAAACCAAATCCCCAATCCTCAAAGGACCAACAAAAGAAAAAGGTGGGGGTCAAGGGTCATGACATCCTCAATCCCCGAAAATGGGAATCGAGGATGGAGGATCCCTGATCCCCGAAGGACCAAAAGAACACAAACAAAAGGAAAGAAAAATCGAGACAAGCAAACAAAGGAGTTGGGGAAAAAGACCTAAAAGAAACTAAGGGCAAAATAGGGAAAAGAGAAAAAGACAAGAAAACCTAGAAAATAATAGCCCAAACTTAAACAAGAAAGAAACGAAATCAAAACCCAAGACAAATGAGAAAAAAACCAAAACAACAAATCAACAAAATGAAACGACAAAGAAAAAGGAAAAAAGAAGTGAAACCGAAAGAAACACAAGAGAACATAAAAGAGTGTGTACCTTGACAACACCAAAACCAGCACAGACAAAAGGGTGCCCCACACTGCTCACTTGGAAAGCCTAAAAAAGTAACTCAGAAATGAACACACAAATCTACAAACGCAAGTGAGCGAAATGAACAAGAAACCCTAATATATACCCCTACAAAGAGCATTTATTACAGATAGAGGTGTGACCTAGAGACGGACGTTGGGGGTCGAGGATCCCTAAGACAAGGAACCGAGGGTCGAGAATAGGAGGGTCCCCTATCCCAAAAAAACCAGCAAACATAAGCACCACAAGAGGAAACGAGGGTCAAGGATCAGAGAAGTCTGAGACCCGAATAGGAAGTGGAAAAGGGGAAGTCTGATCCCCAATCCGCGAAAGCCTAAAAACAGAAAAAACCAAAACCAAAAGAAAGAAAGAAAGAAAAAGATAAGAGGAACAAAACAAAACAAAAAGAAGAAAAGGAAAGGGGGCCACATCTCTCAAAGTGAAAGATGGGGTGTGAGTTGTTAAGGCACAATAGGAAGGACTACAAAACCTAGGAATGACTCTAATGCTAGAATAAGATTCCAACACTAGATTGGGACTTGAGCACCAAACTAGGACTCCAGCACAACACCTAAACACTTGAGGACTCACACTAGTGTTCTCTCTAGGTGCTAGTATCCTCTAGTGCTCCATTTTCATCATTTCGTTGTTTGTTTAGTCTTCCACAACCATTTCTTGGGGAATGTTTGTATACAATAGTTGTTCCCCTTGGCCTAGAGAATCTTCCCATGTTGTAATTTTTTAACAAGTATCAAACTGTAAGTTTTATGGCACCTATTTGCCTTGGGAAGTTTGTTGTTGCTTATAAGCAACTCATCATTGTTCTAGTTGGTGCAAAGTCGATACCTCCTACTAAGACAACCTCTTGCAAGGCCTATCCTTGTAATTCAATGTCTTAAAAATAGGATTTTAGCTTCATGGATCAATCTAGGGTCAACACTAAACTGCAGAGTTCAATGCATAATTATACATGCTTACAACAACCAAAGTGAAAGTATAACATAGATTTATAAATGCAAGACAAAGAAATATAGACAACAAAACCAAAATCACAATTACATAAACAGAAAGCTCTATACATGGAAAAAACTTCAAATATGATTTGTTGAAATATATATGTTTCTATCTCCAAGAAAGGGTCTCTACTTGTGTGACTCTTAAGATCGTTACAAATATAATGAAATAGAGAATGGCACACAAGACCTCTCAAAAGGAGCAACAAAAAAATAAGCTTTCATATGTGACCTAGATGACTAAATAATGGATAGTTATTGTAGAAGGACCATGGATGTATAGCCTTCTCATGTAACTTCCTTGGGCTCAATAAAATATACAACTATTATGACTAGAGAGGTCTTGTAGGCCTTTGACATTTATACTATTTAACAATATATTAACTTTAGGTCGTGGGTCTAATTATAAATACAATAATGTCAAATATAATTGTCACAAATGTGCTTACCATATTTAGAATTAAGACTAACCTATGTTATCAAATTGTTGATTTTGGGTAGAAAGCTAGTGAATTGAATTACATAGAAAACTCGTGTTGCATGTTTCAAATTCTTCCAAAAAAAATGTGGGTTTTATTCTTCTTTTCCCCTTCTCTAGAACATATGGAACTTTAATTTTGATCAAGGGACGTGAAAGCTATGATGGCTTAAACACTCATATTTGTTGCAGCCTACAAATCAATATTGGTGAATTGATTTATATGACATGTGCCCACAAGTTTAATGGTTAATATAATTATTTAAGATTATACCATCATAAAGATGAGTGAATTTATTTATTAGCCTTTCATTGGAATCTAAGGAAGGGTTCCAAACTTGTGATTTAACAAATGAGGAAGTAAGACCTTTGGTTCTTAAATCACGTGGTATTGAGTGTTTTTAGGGAATGTGTGTAATATGGAGTAGTCTTCTTTGTGTACTATTCAATAAATGTCATTGCCTTGGAATTATATTATTGAACCAATTTCAATGTTGACTTTGTCTTTTGAATATTATTTTATCCATCATGAAGAATGTCAAGGAATCATAGTGAGATGATTGGGATATTCTATGTTGTAAACATTGAATGTCGTTGATTTTCACACATAAACGTGTTACTTGGTTGATTTATATCCTCTCCCATAATACGTTTAGCAGTGGACAAACATATTTAGATATGATGCACGAGCATACAAGTATGCTAGTTTATCAATGACTCGCATAGGGAATTGGATATCATCATGCACGTTGGCCAGCTATTATTAGATCCTTTGGAATAGGTGGAACTTCTCCAATGGAGTGGACACATTTTCTTCCCTTACATATTCTAAGTATGATATTATGATGTATTTGTATCTGTACCATAAAATGTTTTTAGTTTATAGTTATATCAAAGTATCTTAAATGGATTTGTGTTAGTTGTAATGATTGTAGAATCATTATAAGTAAATGGAAAAAAAAAATTGTTCAAATGTTTGATGCTTTGACTTCCAGTAACCATTATATTTATACATTAATTCTCATATTTTGTTAAGTAAATAATAGGGTAAGTATTACATATTATTATACATTCATGAAATTTCAAATGTTTGACTCTTTGACTTCAAATAACCATTATGCTTATTCATTAATTCCCATATTTTGTTATGTGATTAATAGGTTAAGTGTTGTATATTACTATACATTCATAAAATTGGGTATTCACATGATTGATTTATTATTGTTATGTCCATGAGACTTTACATTATCATCATGAGGGTTTCATTTCATGTGTTTACAATCAATTATTAGTTCCAATTTGTTATTTCATTTTGCGTTTGTTCCATATATCAAAAAATTACAAAAAAATCAGAATATTGTACAAACTCTAAACAAAGACACCACACTAAATAAAGATGGCAGCTAACTACTATCAATCAAGAGTTGATGAGGTAATGATGGCACTTGTGTGCCTCAAGTAAAAGCATACACACGTCATTTTTAGTTACTTAAGTAAGAGTAACCACATATGTAACTATCCTATGTAAAATTATTAAGTAGGTGCAACACCACATTTAAGATATAATATATCCAAGGTGAATAAAATTATACCAACAATTTCACTGTTGGTTGTCTATTGTTTCTATTAAGCCCTCAGTATGTTATTTTTCTAATATGATTGCTTTCTACTGAAATTTCCTTTGTTATTCTAATTTTTCTAATCATTCTTTCCAGTTTTCTGAAAGTGCTTCTTAGGAAGTAACCTCTAGATTTGAACTCATTTGACTTGTGGTTATAAAAAAAAAAAGTATGTCGTGTCTAACCCTTTGCCTTGAAGTTTCTCTCTTCTGCCCTATGGTTATATTCAATTGCAGCAACTAGCGTTTGGGAACTAGTCATATTTGCATTATTTATGATGACTTCCTTCAAACCCAACTTCAACTTTGTTGTTTTAGAATTTTTTTCCTCTAATATAGTGCACACACCTGAGTAAACTTCGAAATTTATTTCATAGTCAATTACAGACATTGAGCTGATATTAACTGTACGAAATCAATCCATATGTGACGCAAAAAGGGGAACATTGAATTCCACTAATTTCATAGTCAATTACAGACATTGAGCTGATATTAACTGTACGAAATCAATCCATATGTGACGCAAAAAGGGGAACATTGAATTCCACTAATTTCATTTTGATTAAATGAAAACAAAATCTGGCAACTAAGAGGCTTTCAAATCATAGCTCACTCTTTCCTTATTCTAATATTGTAGAGCAATAAACACTAAACACTAGTATTGATTTGTGTGCTGATATTAACTGCACAAAAGCAATCAGCATGTGATGAAAAAAGAGCAATGATTCCCATAAATCTCATTTTGATTTAAAAAAGCAAAATGTACCTGGCTTCCTATATCAAGAGGGCTGTGGTTCACCACTTCAAGTTTTGTGAGTTTCATAATTCATACTGCTCATAAAGGTTTTGCTCAATCTTCCACATACCCCATCTGAATGACAGGTTAGTAAAAGGCATAAGACTAGAGCACATGCCCCAGGTGAGTTTGGCAAAACAGATAGCTCTGGTGCAGAGCTCTTGAATTAGCTATGCTAACCTATGTTTACAGGAAGATATCACCTTTGAGATACAGATTGAAGTCGATGAAAGATGTAAAAGCTCTACCTGGTAAGGCACCTACTTCTTACAGCTATAAAATTTTAACGCCATTTCATATAAGGGAAATGTAACCGGACAAAGAATGTTATGAGAGGACCATAAGTCGGGTCTCTAAATCTTCAAAAATTCCTGTATGTTGAGGATTCACAGGGCTACTACAACAAACTACTTATTTTGTCATTTTCACAAGAGATCTCTACGCTTTTGGCCTAAGAAATCATTAAGGGGAACCAAGATGCATTAAAACAATGATGCTGCATCCCTTGATTTGCTCATATCTTCGTTGAGACATTAAAAAACATTGGTCAGCTGAACTGCAGATGTAGGTTCATGATTAATGCACATGAAATCAATGAGATTTAGATAAACCAGCTAATATCAGCCATGGGGAGGTTGTCATAAGCTGATTCTGATGATGTAAAGAAGTTAACAATTTCTTGTGGGTAATTTCACATTGAAGATGGATGAGAAAAGATTTTCATTGCTCAGATATAAAGTACACAGGAAAACAAGGGTATATTCAAGATCAGAGTCATTCCAGTCATTCTCCTTTTGCAGTTCAGCTTGCTCATAAATCTGTGTCAAACATGTCTCGTAGAATAGAAACTTCTCAAGTCAAATTACGTTTGCATTCCTTAAAGCCATATTTGACACATCAAAGCAGTCCACCATCAAATATAATTTTGTGAGCTAATCCTAAATATCATATATCGTGGTTAGTGCATCTCAGTCTTGAGTATTTGAATTTTGTATCTTTGATTTTCCACGTGGACGTTTACAACTTGATGGCAAACTTAGATGAAGTGAGACTAGCTGTCAATTAATGTTTCTAATCTCTTTGTGCACTGCAAAAAAAAGGTGAAAGAAGTACTACAATAGCTTAAAAGATAAACTAGATTTATCAATATCTGACTGCCAAGTTTTGTGAAAACAGAGAAACTAATGGGTTGCCCGCCATGAAACCTTTGGTGTGCTAGGGATGTTTGATTGCACATACGGAGAGCAAGAACGTGCCATCAAGAGAGATATTCTGTTTCTTAACTGCTATGGTTCACTGCTTAAAAGTGAAGAACTGAGTTCAAAGCTGGCCTAGAAGTACAGAGCAATTGCCAAAAGCAACACATGGCGGTGATCCAGGGATTACACCTAATCTCAGGAAGAATTAGCCCACCCTGTAAACTGGATATTGCTAAAAATATCTCCCCTCTGCATACATTGGAAGAGAGTTTGCCCTATCCAATTGTGTGTAGGCTGAATAAATGAGAGAACATGTGCCAGCACACCTGACTGTAGGTGTTTGAGCATGTTTATGTTTAAAATAGAGGAGCATAAGACTTGAGCAAAACTATGACACAAAGAGTCTACATAAACTCAGAAACAGGCACCCAATTACCAACATAACTTCTTAAACAAGAAGGCAAGGCTTGTCTCCAAAAGCCCACATCAGGTAACGACCCTGTCAATGCAATGGAGCTATCCTCCTTATAATATCCTAATCTTAACACAAAAACCTCACCAGGAAATACCTCAGCCAGGGCACCCAAGGTTTCATGCAGGACACTGTGGCCATCCCTAGAAGGGTTTTCAGCTTCCACACACTTGCCCCCACAGTTAACCATTATACGCCCACCATCTTTGAGCCTCTCTTTCAGACACTGCCAAGTCCGAGGACTTTGCAAATGAGGGATGACAGAACCCTGTGAAAACAAATCAACAATGAGACCTGAAAACCCACCTGGAACATCAGCCTCCAATGCATCACCAATGTGGACACCGAGCCTGTCTCGGTTGTCGCTCTCCAGCTGCAAAAGGTCAAAGTATTTTCTGCCAACGGATATGACCATGGGGTCAAGCTCCCACCCGTGTATATCAATCGAGGGCCAGAAGTGAAGCAGAATATGAGCTGCTGTGCCTGCGCCCATTCCTAGAATCCCTAGGGTTCCATGGGGTAGAAGTGGGGGAAGAGTGCCAAAGACATCATAGTAACTCTGTGTTAGGATTTTGTACCTGTAATACATACTGTGAATGTTTCCAGGCTTATCCAGCAGTAGAAGCCTTGCACCAGCCAAAAAATGGTCTGCTCTTCTTGAAACCTCTAAAACCCTAATGTAATTGTGTTTGCTTCTGCCTTCAAACAGTATTTTTACATCATCCGTGGACATAGCATCGCCCCAGTTCTCAGGTAACACAGAATCACTGCCTTCCACAGAGCTGCAAGTCTGCTTTTGTTTCTCTTCTTCATCTTCTTGAGCGATTTCTGTAGTAGGTGCATTTGGGTATGCCTCTTCTGTTTCAGTATTACCGACCGCACGAAACCCAGATGATGAGAGATAGGGCGGACGGGTGGATGCCTTGAGCTTAAAAGAAAACTTCTGTGGGCATCTACGATTAGACTGGAATACAACTTCAGTAAAGTCATACTTTCCTGCAAACCGCCATTCTATAAGTTGTGATGAAGAAGTATAACAAATTCTGCAAGATCGTCCAGAATGTCCAGCCCCTGCAATGTTGTGAAGTGAAAAAGTAGCCATACAACACTTCGTGCCTTGCATGGAGAATAAATGGATGGCATTTAAAACAGACTATGGTACAGAAGACATGTCGGATCCTGCTTCACAATCCTCGTTGCATTTAAGGGTTGGATGATTCTATTGTTATTTGAAGTGTATCTTATAATAATAATAAAGTGTGTGATAGGTTCAGTCAACTTAAATTTGATGGCCCTAAGGACGTATTTCCCGTAATTACGCCGAAGGCGTCTCCTACTATGAAACGCACCGGCTGATTATTAAATCCAATGGATGAGAACTCACACAAACCCTTGCAAGACGATTCAAACAATTTCGTCCGTTGATTTTTATCCCCTCACTGACTGTACAGGAAAGCATGCTGCTTTCATCTCCATCTGGATTGGTAATTCATTAATATTCCACTAAACTGCAGTCAAATCGACCAACAGTCCCTTGCTGGCTGTACGGGAAAGCACACTAATCTCATCCCCATCTGGGTTGTTCATTAATATTCCACTGAACTGCAGTCAAATCGACCAATAGTCTTCAAGCTTAGTAATATTTTCTATCATTATAGATGTCATCTCAACACAGTAGATATCAAAAGGTCATGCACCTTTTTTTGCCACCTGTTTACACTTCCAAAAGAAAAGCTATCTGATAGGTTTTTGGAGTAAAAGAGACCCCTTACTTCTGTACTCCTGCAAATATTTGTATAAATGTTTAGCTATTTGTGAAATACTCTTATTCTGATTTCTCTCCACATACATTCCAGCTTAGCAAGCACCGTTACACTTTGTCATTGACCTCTTACACTTTCAAAATGGTATGCTCCTAATGGTATGCAGCTTCAAACGTGGCAGGAGGCATGCATGTATGCGTTTGACAGATACCAAACTAGATAATAATTCTTTTGTAAATCTTTAAATAATTACTTACATGTAGTTTCTCTACGTTTTGTTTATGGTATAACCAATAAACCAGTAACAAATTATGTTTCACTCTGCATTTAAAAAACCGATTTTGTATTAAAAATAATTTACGAATTTGAATGCTTTCATGTTTCATGAGATGGTTGGTGTGAATGTTTGACATTAACATAACAAATTAATAAGCACACAGATTTATGAAAATCTCAAGGATAGAACAAAATCAGATTCTAAAGAGACATTCCATTGATCAAATCTCTATAAAATTTATGTACTCAAAACTATATATTAATACTAATATTGAAGTCATTTTCTGCAATGTGAATCTAAACTATATATTAATGCTAATGTTAAAGTCATTTTGTGCAAGGTGAATCTTATATCAACATTGAAGTAGATTTTACCTATACAAAACTAGTTTGTAGATCATTTTCTTAGGTCAGAGTAAACTTAAATATGATTTAAATGTTGCTGTGAAACAACTTTCTTCCTTTTGTTTGTTTATGCTTGATTTCTTTATTTTGTGTTATGTTGTAAATTTCTATTTTTTATTATTTTTAATCTATTTAAAAAGTTTAATGTCAATTGACAATATAATTTATTTCAATAATTGATCATAAAATTTGAATATTTCTTTTTTTATTTCTATAGATAGTAATTATTAATTATTAAAATTTTATATTTTATTATATCTTATTAATATAATTAATTAATTAATTAATAGTTTCAAATTTATTTTTTATATTATTCAAAATTGATGTTTAAATATTAAATATTTTTTATTTTTATTATTTTTGTTATATTTTAACTTTTACATCTCCGAATTCCTACTTTCAGTAATTTTGAACATTCTTTGTGTAATGTTGTTAGTATTTAGGTAGTGTTCTTAATTTCATTTATCTTTTCTTTTCACACATGTCATTAAATAATTCTTTATCAAATTTAATCATTGAGTATAAGAATAATTAGAATTTTTAAACTACGAGTTAGAAATAGACAAATATATAAGTAAAAATAATTCACTCTCATCAAATATTTCTTATAATGCTTGGAGTACAAATTTTAAATTACAGTTTGATAAAAATAAATATAAAATATAATTACATGTATATTATTGATTTAGGAAAAACTTTTTAAAATTATTTTGTTTGGTAGATTCCATTCTTAAGAAAAAATTTTAAGTTCTTTATTAAAGTCTTTTTTATGGAATTTTTTAAATTTTACTTTAGTTTTGAATTATAATCTAAAATTATTTTTCCTTTTTATTCATAAATAGTGGGTTTTTAAAAAATTATAAAGTTTTAAAGTAAAAAAAAAAAGATAGTTTTCATATTACTTTTTATTATTTTTAAAGTTTTGATTTGATAATATTAATTTATTTCAAAATTATATGTATTATGATTATATGAGTATTATTTTTTTGAAAAAAAATTGTTGTGCTTGTACATGATCAATTACACTCACTTTCTTTACTCTCAATTTCTAATATAAAAAAAAAACTATTGTAATTTATTTAACTAGCTTATATATATTTAATAATATATATAGAATAAGCTGAGAGATATCCTTCTAGAGGTGCCTATTTTTTTATTAATTTATCAACATTAAATGGCAATAGGCGCCTCGAGAAGAATATCTCTCAGCTTATTCTATATATATTATTAAATATATATAAGCTAGTAGCAGTCGCATCATGAATTGAAAGACATGACATAACATAAATTAATTTCAAATTATATATTGTTGTATAGTTGTATATTTTGTATGGGTACAGTGTTAGATTTAGGATTCCATTTGGTTCAATTGTAGATTTATAATTATAGTTAGGATCGGAATCAAAATAGTAGGCCTAATTCAATAAGGATTAGGGTTCATTATGGTTTACTATTAGGGTTAGGATTTGATTTAGTTTAAAATAGTAGGCCTAATTCAATAAGGAATATGGTTCATTTTGTCTTGCTATTAGGGTTAGGGTTATAGTTGTAGTTAGGGTTTACATCATTGTTGAGGTTAGGTTAATGGTCAGGGTTTGGATTTACATCATGTTTAGTGTTACGGTTAGCGTTAAGATTATGATTAGGCTAGGATTTAGGTTATGGTTAGATTATGTGTAGGGTTATGGTTTATATCATAGGGCTATGATTAGGGTTAGGATTATAGTTAGGGTTTACATCATTGGTAGGAGTAGGTTAATGATTAGGGTTTGGATTTACTTCATGATTAGGATTAGGGATAGGGTTAAGATTGTGGTTAGGCTTTGGATTTATCATTATGGTGAGGATTATGTCTAGGGTTAAGGTTAGAGTTAGGATTATAGTTAGGGTTTACATCGTTGGTATGGTTAGGTTAATGGTTAGGGTTAAGGTTCTAGTTAGGCTTAATTTTTAGGTATATGGTTAGGATTATCTCTATGATTAGAGTTTATATCATAAGGTTAGGGTTATGATTGCGGTTAGGGTTAGGGTTAAGGTTCTAGTTAGGCTTAATTTTTAGGTATATGGTTAGGATTATCTCTATGATTAGAGTTTATATCATAAGGTTAGGGTTATGATTGCGGTTAGGGTTAGGGTTAAGGATTAGGTTTAGGATTATAGTTTGGGTTTACATCATTTTTAGGGTTAGGTTAATGGTTAGGGCTTGGATTTACATCATGTTTAGTGTTACAATTATTGTTAAAATTATGGTTAGGCTTAGGATTTAGGGTTATGGTTAAGATTATATGTAGGGTAAGGACCTTTATATCATAGGGCTAGGGTGGTTATGGTTATGGGTTAGGGTTAGGATTATGTGTAGGGTTATGGTTTATATCATAGGGCTATGATTAGGGTTAGGATTATAGTTAGGGTTTACATCATTGTTAGGGTTAGGTTAATGATTAGGGTTTGGATTTACTTCATGATTAGGATTAGGGATAGGGTTAAGATTGTGGTTAGGCTTTGGATTTATCATTATGGTGAGGATTATGTCTTAGGTTAGGGTTAGAGTTAGGATTATAGTTAGGGTTTACATCATTGTTATGGTTAGGTTAATGGTTAGGGTTAAAGTTCTAGTTAGGCTTAATTTTTAGGTATATGGTTAGGATTATCTCTATGATTAGAGTTTATATCATAAGGTTAGGGTTATGATTGCGGTTAGGGTTAGGGTTAAGGATTAGGTTTAGGATTATAGTTAGGGTTTACATCATTTTTAGGGTTAGGTTAATGGTTAGGGTTTGGATTTACATCAAGTTTAGTGTTACAATTAATGTTAAAATTGTGGTTAGGCTTAGGATTTAGGGTTATGGTTAAGATTATATGTAGGGTTAGGACCTTTATATCATAGGGCTAGGGTGGTTATGGTCATGGGTTAGGGTTAGGATTATAGGTAGGGTTTACATCATTGTTAGGGTGAGTTTAATGGTTAGGGTTTGGATTTACATCATGATTAGGGTTAGGGTTAAGATTGTGGTTAGGATTAGGATTTACATTTATGGTTAGTTTTATGTTTAGGGTTACAGTTTATACATCACCGTGTTAGGGTGAGGGTTAGCACAATGGTTAGGGTTATGGTTAAGTTTAAGATTGTGGTTAGGCTTAACATTTATAATTATGGTTAGGGTTATGTCTAGATTAGGATTTATATCATAGGAATAGGGTTAGGGTTAGGATTATAGATAGATTTTACATCATTGTTAGGGTTAGGTTAATGGTTAGAGTCAGGGCTAGGGTTAGGGTTAAGATTGTGTTTAGGATTAGGATTTATGGTTATGGTGTAGTACCCCTACCGTAATCGATCTCTAACCATGGTTTAATCGTGATTAGTTATCTTGATATAATGATTTCAGTTAGATGTTGATTTTACGCATCGCTGTTGATGTGATTTTCTCACTAGTTGTATGCAGGTTATTCAGTGTACCTATTTCGTGATTTTAGTATCGAGCTAACGTTTTCATTAAATTTTATAAATGTATGCATGTATGATCTTTTGTTGCAGGAGATTTCAGGTGCGAAGTCGCATGAGTGCGAGGTTCGTCTTCACCTGGGTGTGCAGGTTTGAGCATACCTTTTAATCCCTAGAGTCGGATTAGGTGGTCGTAAGACCTTAGTCGGCCTTAGTCGTGCTCAAGTGAGCATCGCCAGTCGTCGTCGGTAATCCCTTCTTGTTTGGGTTTGCGAGTCGTCTGTTTGGTTGACTTCCTCGGTTTGCGTGCCTGGTGTGTTTGGTTAATTGATGAATTAGTCCTTAGTAATTTCTTGATTAAATATATGCGTTTGTGCATTGAGGATTAATGGATTAAATTAATCTGGTTTCCATTAGGTTATGTGGTGTCTTGCAGTTGAGCAGACCCGGAGATGTAGCCCATTAGGGGTGAACTCCGAGATCATTATGGTGTTATGTGGTGTACTCTCTCATGTTTCCTTTATTCAGCTTATCATGTATGATTATCTTATGTTGAATGGTTAAGTGGATATTTGTAAATTAACTATAAATGCTTATGTTCAGCTCTATCTTGAATGCCATGTTGATCGAATGCATAATTGGTTGAGATGCGATTTATCGTAATGCATGTGTGAATTCGTCCTTTTAATGTAATAAGTTGGAATATGGAATAATGTAACTTAGAGTAATGAATTATACTCAGTTGTTGTTAAGAAATTAAATATGCTTGGAAAGATCTCGTGTTATGATGAAATCCTAATGTATTAGATTGTTAGATGTATAGTTTGTAATTTTAAACTGAAAATCTTGGATGAGGTTGATGAATGGATCTTAAATGACGAATCTTGCTTGTGATTTATATTTCCATCCTTTGAAAGAAATTATCCTGATTGTGAATTACCTCGTTATTAAGATATTTAGCTTATTGGATTAATGGTGTGAGTGAAACGAATTTTGAAATTAAGTAATCTCGTTGGGAAACTCTTTAAGAGATTGTCGTAAATGTCTTCCGCTATGTTATCTGAATCTTTGGTATCTTGTTGCATCTTATGTGTTGTAACTTTAAAAAAAAAATTTTGCACTCCATTCTTGTGTTATTTTGGCTTATCCCTTCGGGGTTTCCTGGCGGGGCATTACATTTGGTATCAGAGCCCATGTTGCAAACATTGGGATCTCTGGTGTCGCGTGTGCCCTCTATTTGTGTGAGGTGTATCGACCTTATGTGTATGCTTGTCCTCCTTTTTCATGTGAGTGATTGAGCAGACCTTGTTAGGTGTGTAACGTGTGTGTTCACACCTTGTTTTCGCCTTCTTGATGTTGGTATTTGAGTGCTTATATGTGCATTGTGCTTATTGATGTTTGGGTCTACGATTACTCTAATTTTGATAGAGAGTCGTATGTACCTTTCCTTAGTGAGTGTTGTACTCTTTAGACTGATCCATTTGGATTGATCCGTGCTTGTCTTGAATCTGAAAGTGCATTTTGTGTTGTTAAAGATTATGATCTAGCTTAGTGTTATCCTCTTGAAGGACTAGTGTGGCTATTATTGAATGCTTATTCGTAGAAAATTAAATGATTATCACCAATTCTCTCTCATTCTGGAAATTAAAATGATTATGATATTGGTAATTATCTTTGATTTGAGTTCCTTATTTGCAAGAGAGAAAAAGGGTGTGACTCCTTGAACCCTTGTATGAGCCTTATGTTGCTTATGTTTTTGGATTATTAAAGAGGGCTATGGGTTTAAAAATTTATATTGGGTGAATGGGAGAAAACTGCATGTGTATGTTGTAGGAGTAGCATGATTAAATTCTACCTTAGTAAGGTGCATTGCTATGCAAATAGATGAATTATGTGAAACTGCTTGGTTGTAGAAGTGTTAAAAAAGAGCATGTTATTGTAGCTTCGAGAAAGTACTAAAGTGTTCTCTGAAAGATTGATTTATGTGTTTCCGAAAGATTGTTTTCTGTGTTTCATTTAACCAGTTTGATTGAAGATTTATTTTAGCAAATGCTCCATTGAACTCGCTTTTGGGTATATGTAATAACCTTAATGTGTTTAGAAAGTGCGAATGGAAAAGCTGTTTGATGTGTATGTATTAATATGTTCTATTTGGTCAATAGCTCTTTGCTTATCTTTGATCGTAATGTGATCTTCTCTAATAGGTTGCAAATGACGGCATGTGTCTATATTGCATTATTATTAAGTGAGTGTTCTTATGAGGTCTTGCATTATCGGAAATATTGCCTCTCTTGATCTCTGCTTTGTTTTTAAACTAGAACCTCCTGTTGCAACCATAACTATTGGAAATGTTTTTGTTAGACTGATTGTCATCCTTCTAAACGGTAGTGAAATGGAAATCGTGTAATTAAATGATAGGCTTATAGTGGGAAATTTAATATTGCAGCGTGATCTTGTTTGATCTTGCGTGTTTTGTAGGAAATGGTTTGGTTATCAAACTCTTTTTCCCTTCTCCTTGCCTAATCATAAGATTTTTTTTTTAGAAATGGTATTAAGAGTGCATTGATTTTCATTGAATGCTTATAACCATGTGAAATTGTATGTTTGCTTTTGGCTTCATAGTGATAGATGAAAGTCTTAAGCTTTAGAAATGAATTTGCTTAGCTAGTAATTTAGTTATGAATGCTTAGTAAGATTCGAGAAAGATGTAGGAATAATGTTATTTCCTTATATAATTGTGAATTGTAATAATTTCAGTACATGAATCTAGAGTAAACGTGATTCAGTTATTTATATAGGAAGCGTAATTGGAATCTTCCTTGAATAGATGTTAGCGTACTGAAAAGTATTCCCCGTAATGTGACTAAACCAGTATTGGTGTTTTATGCGCATTGTGAGAAACCAGTGCTTATCTTGTGTGCCCATGGGTTGGTGAAGTAATCAACCATGGAGGATATGTTGCTTATGAGTATGGGAAACCATACTGTTTATGTAATGTTGCTTATTTGTTTCCCTACTGAGTACCAAACCACGGGTTGTGGGTAACTCGGTATGTTAAGGGGTAGTATTTGAAGCGACCGTTCCTTGAATAGTATGGATTGGCGTGCGAGTAATGTCGACGCGAAGCGACTTTAGCTTCTCTACTTCGAGGAATGATATAGTTGTACTACTAAACTGTGTCAAGGTGTACTCAATACTTTCCCTTTGATGAACCTATTTATAGGTTTATGTGTGTCAGCCTATTCCTCGTCTTTATTTGAGCATATAGATGGCAGTTTTTGTGCATATTGTTGGATTCTATTGGAGTATCTGTTGCCTTGTCTTCTTGAGAGGCGTGTTATTGTTCTTACATAAGTTGCCAACTGGCCTGTGTTGGTAGACTTGTGGGAAGACCAGAGTCATGTATACCTCTGACTTACGGCGAGTATCCTTCTAGATACGTCGCTATGCGGGATGTGGCTTGCGCGTGCTTTTTCCGCGAGGTGCACTACCATGCGGGATACGTCCATTGTGTGTTTTCTCCACTTGGGGTATTGCCATGCCACGTGACGACGTGATGCGGGGTGATGTCGAGGTGCACACCGCCATGCCATGTGGATAGTGTGACTATGTCGCACCACATGATGAGCTATTGCAATAGCTAGTCAGTTGTTCCTTCCTTCCTCGTTGGTGGCTAGATGCTAGTCACACAGTGCTGTTATGTGCAGTTGTGATATTCTTTATATTTCTTTGGGGATCAGCAACTTATTTTACCTTGACTTTGAAGGTTTGGCCACGATCTTGTGATCTTTTGCACTTTGATTTGGTGTTGAAATTCCGGATTATTTTCTTACCTTATTGTTGGAATTGATGATTTATTATCTTTATTCATCTGTACTTTGGTGGCTAAACTGGTTTATCATTATTGTTTTCGGATGCTGGTCTTGTGTCGAAATGTGAAATTCCTCTCCAAGGACGTATGATACGGAATTGGTAGAGTGTGTGCGAGGAAGTTGATATAGGGAACCGTGAGGATAGGGGGTATGTGAGGCTGTGATGCAGCTAGTATCCACTACCTACCTATGTGTGGTGACTATCTCTTGGAGGCTAAACACCTTACACAACAAGGGATATTCACAAAGGTCTTGTATGGAAGGTAGCACCGCTATGGTGTGCCTAGCACCATCGAGCCTTTGAGCGAGATATTGGATTTTTATGATCATATTGTTGTTCTGAGATCAGGCATAGAGATGCTGATCGTGCATGTTATCATTGACCGAGCATTAGACATGCTCACATGTGGCCTTTTCTGTTATGCATTCCAGTCATGTGGGTGGTTATTATTTGTATCATGGAGTAAATTGTGTTAGCTTGTCGCTATGTTATGGGACATAGTCTTTGGAAAGGTTTTCTTATGCCTGGCAAGTGTAACCATTGAGTTATTTATGTTGCTCTTATTTCATGAAAGTTAATTTGGTTGTAGAAATTGATGTTTTGAGCTAGTTCTATGTTATTAAATCTTATGATAAAGATGGATTGGTAAAGGAAATTGATCTTATGGCATGTTTTTCTGTCATTTTTGATCGATGATTATGGTAATTGTTGGTTACCTCCTTGTAATGTTTTAATTTGGTGCAATGAAAGGAAGGAAATTCTTGGTTCTTTGCTATGATTGTGGATAATTCCTAGAATATTGTAAGGAACGTATGGTTTAGATGTATCTTGCCAATGGATAATGGTGTTTGTAAAGGATTTTGCAATTATATTTCATTTATTTATGGAAAGTTTTCTATGTGCAATTTGATCTTTGTTGAATGAGTTTCAGGGCTGATGCGTACGACATATTCTTCATCTAGCCTTACGACTTCCAGGAGTAAGTCGGAACCAAGGGGGGGAGAATGTAGTACCCCTACCGTAATCGATCTCTAACCATGGTTTAATCGTGATTAGTTATCTTGATATAATGATTTCAGTTAGATGTTGATTTTACGCATCGCTGTTGATGTGATTTTCTCACTAGTTGTATGCAGGTTATTCAGTGTACCTATTTCGTGATTTTAGTATCGAGCTAACGTTTTCATTAAATTTTATAAATGTATGCATGTATGATCTTTTGTTGCAGGAGATTTCAGGTGCGAAGTCGCATGAGTGCGAGGTTCGTCTTCACCTGGGTGTGCAGGTTTGAGCATACCTTTTAATCCCTAGAGTCGGATTAGGTGGTCGTAAGACCTTAGTCGGCCTTAGTCGTGCTCAAGTGAGCATCGCCAGTCGTCGTCGGTAATCCCTTCTTGTTTGGGTTTGCGAGTCGTCTGTTTGGTTGACTTCCTCGGTTTGCGTGCCTGGTGTGTTTGGTTAATTGATGAATTAGTCCTTAGTAATTTCTTGATTAAATATATGCGTTTGTGCATTGAGGATTAATGGATTAAATTAATCTGGTTTCCATTAGGTGATTTCCATTGATATTGTATTGCTTATTTTAATTGGGAGTGAATTCGATTTAATGGCTGATTTCGATTATTAAATGCATTTTATATATATGCTGTGGAAAAGGAAGTTTTATATGTTATCGCCATAGAGTTAATTGTATTTCGTTAGATTATTAATTTGAAAGATTAAATTGTTCTGATATGAGAAATCGATTGTAAAACTGAAAAGCAAGTTGTATTGTTGATATTGTTGAAAAGAATTAAATTTCGAGTATTATTTTTAAATAAGAAATTTTATTCCAAAAATGGAATTTTTGGGTCAACTTTTCCATATAACCCAATTTGGGGGAAAATTGGAAGGATGGACAATTTTGGAGGAGATTTTGGGGAATCTGACAGGTGGGCTCTCCCTCAGCCATACCAGGATTGCGAATTGAGGTAGGATTCTGAATTGGTTATTGAAAATCAATTTGATTGTTCATATGAATTTGGCTGGAAAATTTGGTTTTGAGTTTTTGGTTTTGAGATGCTGGTTATTCCTCCTTGATTTTGGGCGTTTGAAACCCTTGGGCTTTTGTAGAGAATGAGAAAACCCTACATGAGAACATGATATCTATCTTATTTTGTTTAATTCGAATTTAAATTGAATCGAAATTTATACTTTTTCCTTGTGCTGGGCGTTTTGTGCTGGGCGTTTTCGCCGTGCTTAAACCCGTGCATTTTGTTTTATAATGTCGAACTGTGTTTATTTTAAGGAAAATGAAATCATGGATTAATCATATCGAACTGTGTGTTCAATGGGTTTTCTTTAACGCATTTTGTTTTGAGGCGAGCTGTGCGTTTTGGTTGTAACCGAGCTGGGCGTTTTATTTTTTTTTGTGTTGTTTCGGACTGTGATTCGGGGTTTGGGTGAGCAGGGAGCAGAGCTCCACCCGCTCCCCTCCCCTCCCTCGCACGTCCCCCTTGCTCTTCCCCTAACCCCCGCTCCTTTCCCTGTATCTGGCTGCAGACCACGGCGGCTGCGACCCACGATGGTGGCCGCAGGGGCTGCGGTGGCCGCAGGGCACCGCGGCACCTGCGAGCACCACCGTGGCGCCGCCCACGTGTTTACCCAGGCGCTGCGGCTAGGGCACAGCCCGCCCTCGCCTAGGGTTTCTATGCGTTTGCTAATGCGTTTCTTTTTCAAATCATAGTTTTTAATGTGTTTTTTTTTATGTATTTTTTTTTTTATCATTAAGAAAAAAGATGCATTTGATTATAACATCAGGTTTATGTAAGAGATTCTTAATGCTAAGTTTAGAAGTGCTCTTAATTAGGACTAAGAGGCAATATTTTGATAAATGTAAAATTGGATACTAATTAATTCTATAATGGAATTTATAAGTTAGTTATTATCCAAATTCATTTTGTGGCGTGTGTATTTTTGTGGTTAAGTTTTAAAATTGATAATTTCGTCATTGAATCTAATTGGCTATATTTTAGCCCAATCTTGGGTTAATAAGTTTATATCATGTGCGTTTGGGAAATGAGTATCTATAATTGAATTTCTTTTATATTTTTAATTCCGTAATCCGTATATGTATCTGGAATTGAAAATATGAAACTGAAGAGGTCGGTTTTAGACCAGTGTGTTAATGATGTTTTTGCTGGAGATTAAATGTCTTATTCAGTCGATTAATGATTGTCTGAATTTTAATAATATGAATTGGTTAAAACTCATTATGGCTTAGTTTGCCTGTTCGTTGTTTGAATTTTTAACGAGTTAGAAAACCCAGAACGACTTATCCCTGGGTAAGGTAGGTGACTGTAAGTTGTTTTAAATCTTGTAGAAAACTTGATCGTCGTTTAATGATTAAATCAAATTGAGGAAATATTGTCTTTTCTGATTATTGCATTGCGAGTTTAATTTTTTGTATTCGCCTTTAATTATGAAATGGCATGTTTTGCTTTGTTTAAAAGGACCCTGTCGTATGGATGATTTGGTGTTCCTGTTTCGGTCCTCGAATTTCGAGTTGACTTTGGATTGTGATGTTGACTTAGTTGGTTATATCCTCTTTGAGTGAGTCGAATAATGATTCGTGGTTAACCTTAGTTGTCAGGTCTCTAGTTAGAGTACCGTCAGTAAGTGATTACCGTTGAGTCGTGTTTGACCAGATGATTGTTCTCCTTTTTGAACTCCGTTCGTCTTACCATGTGTATTCCTTGGTTTGAGTTCGTCTGAGTTAATCTAGTGTCGTATGGGAAAGTGGCTTTCGATTGGGGGCCGCGCCCAAAGTGGCTGCTGGATAACCCGTCGAAAGTGAGTCTAATAAGTGATAACCTAAGTAGATTAGAATATAATCTTTAATTAAGATAATTGTGCCTCACACATGAGACGAGTGCTATCATAGATTCGACATGCTGTGAGAAGGCCTGAAATGGCAAACCATCTTCCTTGTCTTCACGAGAGGATGTGTGGGTCCACATGAGGCTTGGATGGGCCGGAAGTTCGGATTAGGTTGCCAGGGTTACCAGTGTATGGGCCGGGACCTATGAAGACTTGCCATGGTATCCATACCAGGTCATGTGATGACACTTGTCCCTACGTTCGCTAGTGTGTTGTTGTTTTGTTCTGTTTTGAGTACCTTTGTGAGTCGTCCTTCGTCGCTGCCCTTGTGAGTATCGGTTTCATGTTAGACCCCTGGGTGGTGATGGTTCAGTTTTATGGATGCTCTCATGGACTCTTATGTTATTAGCTTTGATTATGTTCAGCTGGATCCTGTTCCTTGTAAGGATCGTTTATGTATTATTGACCGATGTGGTCGTTTGTATATTGCTTATGTATCGCCTTGATGGCTGGATTGTATGGTGTAACCTCTTGTACTCTTAACCTTATTATTTATCCGAGGGGGTCTTGCAGTTGAGCAGACCCGGAGATGTAGCCCATTAGGGGTGAACTCCGAGATCATTATGGTGTTATGTGGTGTACTCTCTCATGTTTCCTTTATTCAGCTTATCATGTATGATTATCTTATGTTGAATGGTTAAGTGGATATTTGTAAATTAACTATAAATGCTTATGTTCAGCTCTATCTTGAATGCCATGTTGATCGAATGCATAATTGGTTGAGATGCGATTTATCGTAATGCATGTGTGAATTCGTCCTTTTAATGTAATAAGTTGGAATATGGAATAATGTAACTTAGAGTAATGAATTATACTCAGTTGTTGTTAAGAAATTAAATATGCTTGGAAAGATCTCGTGTTATGATGAAATCCTAATGTATTAGATTGTTAGATGTATAGTTTGTAATTTTAAACTGAAAATCTTGGATGAGGTTGATGAATGGATCTTAAATGACGAATCTTGCTTGTGATTTATATTTCCATCCTTTGAAAGAAATTATCCTGATTGTGAATTACCTCGTTATTAAGATATTTAGCTTATTGGATTAATGGTGTGAGTGAAACGAATTTTGAAATTAAGTAATCTCGTTGGGAAACTCTTTAAGAGATTGTCGTAAATGTCTTCCGCTATGTTATCTGAATCTTTGGTATCTTGTTGCATCTTATGTGTTGTAACTTTAAAAAAAAAATTTTGCACTCCATTCTTGTGTTATTTTGGCTTATCCCTTCGGGGTTTCCTGGCGGGGCATTACATATGGTTAGGATTATGTGTAGGGTTAGGATGTATATCATAGGGTTATACTCATGGTTAAGGGTCAGGTTTAGGGTTATAGTTATGGTTTGTATGACTTTTAGGGTTAGGTTAATGGTTAAGGTTATGGTTGTAGTAAGGGTTTATATCATTGATAGAGTTAGGTTAATGGTCAGGCTTAGGATTTAGTATTATTGTTATGATTATTTCTAGGTTTAGGGTTTATATCATGGGATTAAAATTAGGGTTATGATTAGGATTTATGATTATGGTTAGTTTTACATTTAGGGTTAGGATTAGCATCAAGGTTAGGGTTATAGTTAAGTTTATGATTATGGTTCAAAGGATTAATATTTAAAATTATGGCTAGGGTTATGTCTATGGTTAGGGTTTATATCATAGGGTTAAGGGTTAGGGTTAGGATTATAGATAGATATTACATCATTCTTAGGTTTATGTTAATGGTTAGGGTTAGGGTCAGGGTCAAGATTATGTTTAGGCATATGATTTATGGTTATGCTTAGGATTATGTGTAGGGCTAGGGTTTATATAATAGGGTTAGACTTATGGTTAGGGGTTAGGGTTAGGGTTATAGTTGTGTTTTGCATCACTTTTAGGGTTGGGTTAATGGTTAGGGTTAAGGGTAGGGTTAGGGTTAAGATTGAGGTCATGCTTATGATTTAGGGTTATGTTTAGGATTATGTCCAAGGTTAGCTTTTATATCATAGGGTTACGGTTAGGATTAGGATTATGTTTATGGTTTATATCATTGTTAGGGTTAAGTTAATGGGTATAGTTTGGATTTACAACATGGTTAGGGTTAGGGTCCGGCTAATGGTCGTGGTTTGCATCACTTTTAGGGTTAGGATTGTAGTAAGGGTTTATATCATTGTTAGGGTTAGGTTAATGATTAGGTTTTGGATTTAGGGTTTAAGTTTAGAGTTAGGATTAGGGTTACAATTATTGTTAGGGCTAGGATTTAATGTTACTGTTATGATTATTTCTAGGGTTAGGGTTTATATCATGGGCTTAGGATCAGGGTTAGGATTAGGATTTATGATTATGGTTAATTTTATGTTTAGGGGTATAGTTTATATCACAATGTCAGAGTTAGGGTTTATATTAGAAGGTTAGAGTTAGGGTTAAGGGTTAGGGTTAGGATTATAGTTAGGGTTTACACCATTGCTAAGGTTAGGCTAATGGTTAGGGTTTAGATTTATATCATGGTTAGGATTAAGGTTAGGGAAAGGGTTAAGATTATGGTTAGGCTTAGGATTTAGGGTTACATTTAGGATTATGTCTAGGTTTAGGGTTTATATTTATTGTTATGGTTATAGTTTGGATTTATATTTATGGTTTGCATCAGTTTTAGGGTTAGGTTAATGGTTAGGATTAGGATTGCAGTACGGATTTACATCATCGTTAGGGTAAGGTTAATGGTTAGGTTTTGGATTTAGGGTTAAGGTTAGGGTAAGGTATATAATTATTGTTAAGATTAGTATTTAGTGTTATTGTTATGATTATTTCTAGGGTTAGGCTTTATATGATGGGATTATGATTAGGGTTAGGATTAGGATTTACGATTATGGTTAGTTTTGTGTTTAGGGTTAGGGTTTACATCACAACATTAGCATTGGGGTTAAGGGTTTAAGGTTTATATTAGAGGCTTAGAGTTATAGTTTAAGGGTTAGGGTTAGGATTGTAGTTAGGGTTTACATCATTGTTAGGGTTAGGCTAATGGTTAGGGTTAAGGTTAGGGATAGGGTTAAGATTATGGTTATTCTTAGGATTTAGGGTTATGTTTAGGATTATGTGCAATGTTAGGGTTTATATCATAGGGTTATGGTTAGGATTAGGATTATGTTTATGGTTTATATCATTATTAGGGTGGTGTTAATGGGTACAGTTTGGATTTACAACATGGCTAGGGTTAGGGTTTGGCTAATGGTTATGGTTTGCATCACTTTTAGGGTTAGGTTAATGGTTAGGGTTAGGGTTGTAGTAAGGGTTTACATCATTGTTAGGGTTAGGTTAATGGTTAGGTTTTGGATTTAGGGTTTAAGGTTACAGTTACGGTTAGTGTTACGATTATTGTTAGGGTCAGGATTTAATGTTACTGTTATTATTATTTCTAGGGTTAGGGTTTATATCATGGGATTACAATCAGGGTTAGGATTAGGATTTACGATTATGGTTAATTTTATGTTTAGGGGTATATTTTATATCACAATGTTAGGGTTAGGGTTTATATTAGAAGGTTAGAGTTAGGGTTAAGGGTTAGGGTTAGGATTATAGTTAGGGTTTACATCATTGCTAAGGTTAGGCTAATGGTTAGGGTTTAGATTTATATCATGGTTAGGATTAAGGTTAGGGAAAGGGTTAAGATTATGGTTAGGCTTAGGATTTAGGGTTACATTTAGGATTGTGTGTAGGTTTAGGGTTTATATTTATTGTTATGGTTATAGTTTGGATTTATATTTATGGTTTGCATCAACTTTTGAGTTAGGTTAATGGTTAGGATTAGGATTGTAGTACAGCTTTACATCATCGTTAGGGTTAGGTTAATGGTTAGGTTTTGGATTTAGGGTTAAGGTTAGGGTTAGGTATATAATTGTTGTTAAGATTACTATTTAGTAATGCACAAATCTATAATTCAGATACCAGTCACTCGCAATCATGAGGAGAATAATTCACAAATGAATAAATGCTAAATAATCCCTTTGCAACCCCAATCCAGATCAACCCTCCTCTACCAACAAATTTGTATTAGTTATTCATACAATAATAACATAAAAATCTACTTTCATATTAAATAGGTGGTTAATTTGGATTCACCATGCATTGCACTGCATATCATTGCAAAACATTATTAATTAAAATGACGCATTAAAATAAGATATCCATTTTTCATTTTTTAATTTTTTAATTTCTTACTTTTTCTTTTTATCATTCTTAAGTAGATTAAGCTTCTTTAAAACTACTCATTATAACTAAAACCTTCTAATGAAATCTTTATACCATAAACCAACCTTCTAATGTCAACTTAAATATACCTAAAACGGAGAATTTCCTTCCTCTCAATGAAATCTCCACAAAACTAAATTGCAGAGGATTCTACAAGAAGATGTAAAGATCCAGTATCCTTCTTGCTTGTACAATGAGATCCTTTGAAATTCTAAGTTGAAAAACCTTCAAACTGTAATTTCAACAAACCTGGAAATAATATATATATATATATATATATATATATATATATATATATATAATTGTTTCAACAAACCTACAATATGAAAATAGTATGAAATCTGTAAAAAAATATCAAATACCTCTATCTCACGTTGAAACTACACAATTGATCGCTTCTCTATTTGGAAATTACTTTTGCTTGCAATTCGAAGAATGGTGCATTACCGTTTTTCCAAGTTTTAATTATCTAATGGAGTGAAACTATCTTGTAACTATTTTGAAAACCAAATCTATCAATCTATCAATTATTTTACATTCTATATTAATTAATTATTATTTTAAGCCTTAAATAATTGAAAACCAAATGACCGTCAAAATTATTGAAAACCCCAAATGTTGACGCATAAATTTGCTGCCATTGTAGAAGCTTCTCGGCTTAATAACGTAATTATTATTTGTTATATTGTGAAATTTAATTTGAAATGCCTTTGTAATAAATAAGGGTCTTATTCCACCATTTCCACTTTTTGAGGGGGCAACAAATTCATTGCATCATATTTCAAATTAATAAATTAAACTTTATACGGATGTTATAACTTATAGTGGAAACATTAGATTTGAACGCAATCATAGAATGATAGTCACTTTTCTTTGTTAAGAAAATCAAACACTTTAATTTCTCAAATTTATAAATTCATGGAATATTTAATTTTTTTTAATTATTAATTATTAAATTATATTAAATCTTTAATAAAGAATATATAGTGGATATAGAATATATTTTTTAACTAAAGAAATTGAGGAGTAAAAATATTATCATGTAAAAGTAATAATAAGGCGTATATTATTTTCTAAATATAATATAACTATATACACACACATTTATTTCCTATTTATCCCTCCATGTCTCTCTATTACATCTATCTCTCTTACACACACTCCCCCACCACACACACACACACACACACACACACACACACACACACACACACAGATATATATATATATCCCCCTCTATCTCTATCTCATTATCTCTCCATCTCTCCACCTCTTTACCTATCCCTCTCTCCCCCTCTTAGTATATTTATCTCTTCCATCTCTATCTATTGCTCTCTCTTTTTATCTCTCCCTCTCCTCTCCATATCCCTCTTTTTTTCCTTCTCCATCTCCATATCTATCTTTCTCTTTATCTTTATCTCCTTACCCCTCTCTCTTTCTCTTTTCTCCATCTATCTCTCTCTATTTCTATCCCTATCTCTTCATAGTTCTCCCTCCCTCTATATTACAGTTCTCCCTTCCTCAATATTACAGTTCCTTCTCTTTTCTCCATCTATCTCTCTCTATTTCTATCCCTATCTCTTCATAGTTCTCCCTCCCTAAATATTACAGTTCCTTATCTTTTCTCCATCTATCTCTCTATTTCTATCTCTATCTCTTCGTAGTTCTCCCTCCCTCAATATTCCAAAAAATAGACCAAAATTTCTCTTAGTAACCTTCCATGCCTTTTCGGCGTACCCATTGCACACTAAGGTGCAATTGCTAGTATACATATAGAGAGAGAGAAGACTATACTAAATGAACGGGGAGATTTTTAAGAGACCATAATCTTTTTTAATAAAACTGTAATTATATTTACTTAGAATGATATTTTTATAAAATAAAATATATCTTATTATTTGGAAGGTAATTTTGAATGGATATTTGTCATAAAATATTTGTTTGATAAGCATGTGTCATATTTAGGTTTAGATTCAAAGTGTGACAATGTCATTTCAAATCAAATTTAACAAAAAAAAAATTCACAAATCTTTTAGTTAATATTAAAATTCTTTTGCAATAATGAGTCTTTCTAATAGGGAAAATTTTATGCTTGTGCTTTTTTTCTTTGATTTTGGTTTATTTTGGTTAAGTTATTATATCATTTTATTTGCATCAATTTTCAAGAACTATTTTTTATTCTCAATTTACTATTTTTTTTGTTTAGATTTAAAGATCTATAATTTATGCAAGCGACTCAATCCTATTGCAAGACTTGCAAAATTGAACCTTTTTTTTAAATTTAAAATTTACATTTAGGACCTACCTAAACTGTCTTAGTAGTTGTTATGTGTTGATTCAAACTATTAAAAGTTTCACTTTACCACCACTGTAGTTCTGATTAAGAACTATCCCTAGATCATTTTACATATCTAATCATATGGCATCTAACACCTAGAGAGCATTCAAAGTGCATCTAACATCAAATTAGAGCATTCCTTACTACATTATCTACTAGGAATTCTCTACATGATTCTTTGATGTCTTTAGCCTTTATTTCTTACCTATTTGCCCATGCAAAACCATGGTTGTATACTTATGATTTCTATACACTGGCATACAATCTCCACATTCTTCCCCAAAGCACACTTGAGTTTATCTAGTCCCGAGCTAACATGCATGTATTTACTTTCAAACTTGTAATGATAAACATAATTGTGCAATACCTACTGAGACATGATTTTGGCAAAACTTCATTTAATTCAATCGTTCATTCTTCCTCAAGCACTACATTGATGAGGTTATATAGGCGTGTATCCTTAATTCAATAAATTCTCCAGTACTTGTGGAAGAATCGTGCATCTATTTGCTAATATGCAGATTTCAATGGCAAGGATGCTCCTACCATGCACTAACTACAACCTAAGACATCTTAACTTTAGCTTTACAACATCTATGTTTCATAGATGTGCTTTGTATAACATATGCATGTATATTATCTATGTCCATCCAATGCACAATTACAATATATTTAACATTTGATTATATTATTGCACCAATGTCCTCTCAACACAAATATGGTTTTTACACCCTAAACACAAAAATTAGATATAAGAAAACTAAAAAGTAAAGTGTATAGCCTAAACTAGAGGTGACAACAATTGAGAGGCTTCACACACAATAAGAAAAATATTTCTTCAAAACTTTCTTACATTCGGCTCAAGCATTGGTCAAAGAAGGCCTAAGCGTGGTAGCATCTTCAATAAGATGTGTGTTGTCATCTCCATCTTGTTCATCTAGCATGAAAAATATTCAGTAAGCTCATAAAATTGTTTGTTGATATTATGTGATGTCTTCGCCATATGTTCATATCTTGTTGCACACTAGCTATAAGAGCTCGACCTAGGTAATTGTAAACTCTACATGATATTGATCACTAAATGTTTGTTGTGTTTATACACCTATGTACCTATCCATATAGCCTTATTATTGCCTAAGTCCTCCTACTAATAAATGGTTGTATTTACACAAGCTCCTCTTTCTTTGAGGTAAGTTGAGATTCTACACAAATCTTGTCACATTTAATGGTATGTAATAAAATAACATAGATTATACATAATAGTTGACTTAAAGTTAGCATGGGCTTCCTTCTAAGACACTAATTGTGCAACTCTACGCTTCTGAACAACCATGGTCATACTCCTTTAATCTTTGTTGCTCCTCCTCAACAACCTATTCTTTCCTTTTCCTCATCCTGACATCAATTTTGTTGTTCTTCTAAATGATTAGGCATACACTTTATTAATTGCAAAGCGACAAGGAGAAATTTTAAAATATTATTTTTAAATGATCAAGTTGTGGTGTAGGGAATCCATGGGAGCAACTTGTGCTTGTTGGGAACAAGTACACATGTGTGATAAGAATCAAATTCTACAAAACATTGACAAGTTTGCAATAGATTATTCAAAGAATCTTCTTAGTGAAACATACTCATTTATTATTGAAAAGTTCTTGTGCCTTGCAATTACATAAGCATCCTAACTATTGATGATGCATTGTAGGTTAGTGACTTGGACCTCATCTTGGTCCATATTTATATTAACCTTTTTAGTAACTGCAAACACCTATTTTTGTCCACCTAATTAATTAGATTTTATATTTATTTAATTAGCATCCTTCTAGCTATTGATTAAATTCAATATTTAATTAATTCTTATTTTTACCCTTCTACTATTAATTAAATAAATCATTCAATTTATTTGATTTAATTCATCTATCCAAATTCAAACCATTAGTTAACTAAATCATATTTATTTAATTAAATCCCCCTTTCACATTTAATTAAATCCCTCTCACATTTAAATAAAACAATATTTATTTAAATATCCATCCAATGCAAGTTGCACCAAAATTGAAATAAATGAATTTTATTCCAATTAAAATCATAAATTCATCCCACTTGCACTTTCTAGAATATGCAAGTTGCATGCCTAACCTATCTTCTAGATTGTTCTATTCCCTTCTAATTAGCCTAATCCTCTCCTAAGCATTTGCACATTCCTAAACAAAGAAATTAGGAAGGAGTAGCTTCTCAAAGCATTAAAGGCTTTATTTCCTCAACAAGTTAACCCTCATAGTCTTCATAAACCATTAAAGGCTAAAGTTTAACTAACCCACCTTTGACCCTTAGTGAACAAGACTTTCTCTCTAACTCAACCATCCATTTAACCCACAAGTATCCTCAAGCATTCAATGCTTTGACCATAGCTATCCTTTAATTCTTGCACATTCTTTTATCCCTTGGATAAAAGAATTATCCATTAACTCAACCCTAACCAAACCCCCAGGGTAACCATCATGTCCCCTCATGCATTTAATGCCTCTTCTCTCTTCTCTCAATCCTTCTTATGTTGAAACTTGTCAACATAGGATTGGTTTGAAAGTTTCACATGGATTGAGGATCATTCAATCCTAGCCCTTGTTAAAATAATTACATCTTAGTCATCCAATTTCTCATTTCTTCTATAAATAGGACTCATCCCCTCAATATCAAGGCTACACATGATCAAGGTGATTTCATTATCAAGCTACATATTATGCTACACAAATCTCCCTCATACACAAGCATTTTAGAACCATAGTAGTATCATTATCATAGCAATTATACATGTTAGCAAGTTAGTTTCATTATAATTGTATAAAATCTTCATCATAGCATATATTTGTTAATATCATCATAGATCTTAGTTGTATAAACATATAGATCATTTCATCACATATAACTCATTCTTTGAGTTGCCATTCTAAAGGTTAATTGTTCAATGATCTGAGAGCAATCATAACTTGAAGAATCCTTGAAGATAGAGGACAATGGGACTCTTTTGAAGGATTGTCTTGTTTAATTAGTTTACCAAGTTAGTCTTTATATCTAATGTTTCATTGGTATGTTAGTTTCATGGTTTTCTAATTGATTGACTAACCCACTAATATAGCATACATTTTTGGTGCCCACTGTGGGACCCATCCCCAAATTTCTAATCATTTTGCACGTAGGTTCAAAGTCATGATTCAACAAAGTTTCAAAATGGTGCATCTATAGTAGGCTGTAGTGCATATCATATATATTTCAGTGCATTTGTCCTCTTTAGTGCATTCGAAGGCCAGAGCAGTGCATAAGCGCCATCTTCTAGTGCATCACAAAAACCATTCTATTTTGTTTTTCTTTCAGTGCATCTAGTCATTATAATAGCCCATTCGAGTGCCAGAATAGCACATATACTCTATTTGTTAGTGCATCTGCTACATAAGATAGTGCCTTTTCTCTATTCTTTAGCGCATCCATCACAGATAGAAAGTAAAAAGTTGTAACAAAAAAGAAAAAATTTAGGCTTGTCAGCCCACAATCTTGACTAACTTTTTTCAAAGGGTTTTGTAGGTGCTAATGTTTGTTGCGGGTCCAAGGGAGTTAGATTAGGTTTTTGCTTTATTTTTCAAATTTTTTATCTTGAAAAAAAAGTAAAAATAATTCACTTCATTCTTGCAAGGATAAAAAGAACTTCATCTCTTATTTGGTGATTTAAAAAGGATCTCACTTTCTTTCTTGCAAAAAGTAAAAAACAAACAAACAAACCTTTCTTTTCTTACAAGATAGCTCAATTTGTCCTTTGGTGCAAAATTAAAAATAACAAGACAAATTTTCTTTTTGTTGCAATAGGATAAAAGAAGACAAGCAACATTTCATTTGTAAAGTAACAAAGAACAAGCCATCTTTGTCAAGTTTCAAGTCTTGTTTATCTTGCAAAGTTTTTCAAATTTCTCAAGGTTCATTATTGCAATTTTTGGCTTAAAAAGAACAGTCACTATTGCTATCTTAGTTAAAAGGAACACCATGATTGTTGGAGCAATATCTCCAAGTAGCAAATAATATCACATTGCAATGATGGGATAAAAAGAACAAGAATTGTCTATCATGCTTTGAAAGTGATAGGTATATTCTCTCCCTTTAATTGGGTGACCAAAAATCCAAACTCACTCATGGTTTTCCTTTATTGCAAAATAAGATAAATCCTTTAGCAATCCTTCCCTCCCGAGAAGCCCATAAGGTCAATGAGAGGGGAACAACCTCAATGGGGAACAACTACTACCAAGTATTCTAACCCACTATAATCAAATGTGGATCATGATAAAAATCACATCCAACGGTTTTTCTCATTGATTAGACTTCCCCAATATCCTTGAGATATGTAAAGCCTTTGTTCTAAAGGTTGGGATGCCTCCTGAGGGAGTTTATGATTGAAGACCGAATGAAAGCCTTACTAAAAATCTTTAAGAGTAGAAGACTCACAGAGTCAGTTATCCAAACATTTCTAAAATCATAGTACAAGGGTGGGGAAGAATCCACCCCCAAGACACTCACCATACATATCTGAAGAAAACAATCCAATTGATAAGAAATTCTCTTTGGTTCAACTTCTGGCAAAAGACAAAAAAACGAGCGCACCCTCGAGTGTGATAGGGTTGTTTGAGTTGAAGGAGTATTAGGATGTGAGCTATGATATTATTGATGACCCTTGATATTAAAGAGTTTGTTTGATGTATTTTTTTGTTCAAACCAATGAAAACAAAAGGGGATTTGAAAAAAATCCTTTGAACATACACTCATTGTTTGGATCGCAGAAAGGAACAAACTGTCTTCTTATTTGTTGGTGTGTTTTCAAATTTTTTTTAGAAGATCATCCATAAAAAACACAAAACATAGTCAAAACGTAATCAGAAAAATCATCAAAATATGGTCAAAATTGTCAAAGAAACTCAGTCAAAAACATAGTCAAAATTTTCAAAACTAGTAAGGTAGTTTAGTGCATAAACAACTTCTTTTAGCGCATCCAATGGATAGCATAGTGCATCTGATCATCAAAATAGCGCATATAAACTATCTAGTAGTGCATAAGCAAAAAACATTAGTGCATTCAAACAAACAAAAAATTCAAAAACCAATCTAGGTCCCAGATTAGCGCATTAGTGGAATATTTTAGAGCATTCAAAGGACAACATAGCGCATTGGAAGGACAGGGTAGTGCATTTGACTGATACTTTGGCACATACACTCTCATTTTTAGCACATCCACCTGAAAACACTTTGGAAAAAGAGCAAAATAGGAATTTTCTCAAAAAACCAGAAATATTTTTAGACACCCTTTTTAGAGTTAAGCTTATTGGTCATCAGAAACATCAATTTCAATACGAGAGGATCAAGATATTACAAGTACAATCGTTCAACTAAACTTAGATCAAACTAACTCTATGCTCAATTATCAATCTAATCTCTAATTTTCAGCAATGTTTAACTATCAGGATATATCATCCTTCATCATGAAACAAGGCTCCAAATTAGATTGACTAAGTCTCATCAATAGGAAATATCTTTCCTATTCAAACTTAGGTATCACTCATCCTATTGGCACTCACAACAAAGTTCAAATTTTAAACAATTTCAATCACTTGTATGACCATTTCTTGTCATTTGAAAAAGAGGAAACTTAGTCAAAAGGCAATCTTGAAAAAGAGAAGATTTCTCTACATTAATCTCAAACTCTTGTTAAGACATTGCACATTACTACACCGCTTTCATAATTATCTACACGGTCATGGAAATGAGTTTGATGTGGAATCTTTAAAAACACATGCCTTTGAACAAAGATCCGCATTATCACAACATCTCAATAAAAGTGGGAAAATTTCCTTGTCCTATCTAACTCAACAACAAATCATCTACTAAGTTATTCAAAACCTATCAACAATCGTCACAAGTAGATCACTCACATGCCCATTTGGACGAGATCTCAGAGACTAAAATTTAAGGAAAAGGAGGTAAAAGCTTCACCTACCATGTCAGAAATAGAAGAAAAGCCCTTTTACAGGTATCAAGATATTGAAGTAGAGGACATAAGCGATGAACTAATTCAAGAAGCCCAACAAGACCCCAAGTTCGAAAAATCTATGGAAAAGCTTCTAGAAAATGATAAAGATGAATATCTTCAAATGTTGAATAGTCATGGTGCCAAACTATCTGATGATTTCGATACCAAACAAGTAGAAGTTGAGTCAAGTACGAATAACAACAATTCATTGAATCCCTTAACACAACAGATTCAAGATCTTCAACAACAAATGCAAGACATACAAAGGGGAACAATGAGAAAATATTCATTAGAAGGCATTTTCCCCTATCCCTTTGATCAAATTTTAAACATGATACCATTTTTGCCCAACTGTGAAATTATTAAATATGATAAGTATAATGGTAAAATTGATCCACAAGATCATGTGAGAGAGTTTTGCACCATGAGTCTGGAATTTGTACATGATGACACTTATTTAATGATATTATTCCCTAGAAGTTTGGGTGGACAAACCATAGAATGGTTATTGAAACTCACACCCGATATCAGAACATTTGACGAGCTGGTAAACAAATTTATTTCCTAATATTCCTATAACATCCAATATGAAATAACCATGCTCGACTTATGTAATGCCAAACAAAAATATGGTGAGACATTTCTTACATTTTTGCAAGGATGGAGACGATTGTTTGCTCGATACTCTCACCCGGTACCAAACATAGAAAAAAGGGACATTTTTATGGATAATTTAAATAGTGAAAGTGTTATAGACTCCAATTACAATGTCCACCAAATTTTGACAAATTAATCGAAAATGGTCTTAAAATTGAGGAAGCCTTGCTTAAAAGGGGAATATTGAAATTCTCTAAAGAAAGCACCAATTTTTCCAATAACTACAACAATAATAATACCAACAACACTGAAAAATCAAAATTCTAGACGAGAAACAAAAACATTGTTAATGACAGTGTAGTTGGTGCCCATAACATAAAATCCAAACAACCAGTTTTGAACTTATCAGGTAATATACCCACAAACAATCCAGAAATCAACAAACCCAAACCATCCCTTACTCCATATCAAAGGAAGTTCATACCTTTAGGGAAATCACTTGAGTCAACATTCAAAGAACTTCTGGCCAACAAGCTTATAACCTTACCCAACACAAGATACTTTGAACCAAAAGTTAAACCATCTTGGTGGAATGATGCACATCATTATGAATTCCATAGAATAAAAGGACACAAAACAAATGATTGCCAATGAATAAAAATCTAGTGCAAGACTTTTTAGACAAAGGTGATATAATGGTAGAAGGACACAATATAAATGATGATCATGAAGCATTAAAAAATCCTCTTCCCAATTATCAAAAGGGAGAAACTTCTTCATCGAATAATAAAGAAGCCAAAGTGAATCATATTTCCACGTCAAACAACCATATAAATGTCATCAAGATCAAAGATAAGAAAGACCATAGACCTATCAACATAACCACACGAGCTCAATCCAAGTTTGTATTGAAAAGAAATGCATGCAAAATAACTCCTCCTTCAAATCAATACTTCCTGGTAGACCAGTTACAAAAGACACCTACCCAAATATCAATACTCGAGCTTCTAAAAATCTCACTAGTGCACAAAGACATTCTAGAAAGGGCTCTTGTGGACACTACGATACCAACCAATTTAGATATTGATCGATTTCAAGCCATGGTGGTACATTTAACTATGCCTCACACTTTGTCATTTTCTAAGAATGATGGTCTCCTTGAGTCATCCACATAACACTCCCCTCCATATTGAAGTTCTAGTCTGTAAACATCGAATCGAACACATACTAATAGATGGAGGAGCCGACCTATATATATGTACTTTAAAGATTATCCATGCATTGGGTTTCTCCGAAGATCCTATTGATCCCAAGAGAAAAATAACCATCAAAGCATATGATGATGAAGAGAGATCCTTAGAAGGACTGGTGGTATTACCCATCAGAGTAGGACCAATTCAAAAAGATACCACCTGCCAAGTCTTGGACATAGACTTGTCCTACATCATACTATGGGGTCGATCTTGGATCCATGAAATATAGGTGGTACCATCCACCTACCACTAATATGTAAAATTCCCCTACAATGGATAGGAAATTTCCATATCAATGAACACTAATCCCTTCCAATACTGCAACAATCTCAAGACAACCTAGAACATCCTTGTACCACACAATCGGGAAGCTCTCACTTCTACGTCATCAAGGAGTGAAAACCAACTCAAATCTTTATCAATCGATTTTGAGAAAAAGATTCAGCTAAAAGAAAAAGGTATGAGAGAATATTCTTTTGAACCATCCTTATGTCTATCAAAATTGCCAGTTTCACCAAGATCTTAGGGATGACCATCAACATCCAAACAAAATCTTCACAACCCATCAAACTCTTTGATGGTACATTTTTTTCAAATAGGAACCCTAGCAGATGAAACAGAGGATAAAGATGTCCTAAATTGGCTCTACAAAGACGAGGATAGATCTAAAGTGGTTGTTCTTAGCATCAAGGTATCCACAGAATAATATAGAAAAGGTTTCAAAATCATGCAAAATATGGGATATGATGGTCATGGTCCTACTGGGAAAAAAAAAAGGTATTCTAGAACCCATACAACTTCCTACTCAAAATGATAAAGACAAATCGGGACTAGGCTTTGGTCAAGACATTCCAATTCGCAGACAAGAAGAAGAAAGAGCAAGCAAACTACAACATGAAGAAGAAGATTGTAGACAACAAAAGAAAGAAGCAGTTGAAAAACAACAAGCTAAAGAAATAGTCCAAAAAGACATGAGGAAGATCATGAGTGAAGACAATAAGAACTTGCCATCAAGAGGGAAGAAGCTACCCACAACCTCTATGAACAAATTCATAAATTACAAGCCAGTTCTGAAACATATTCCAATGAATGGGAATGGGATTCACCTAATGAAATATATTGTGAAGAAAGAGAGATTAATGTGATACAAACCTATGCACCTATACTCTATGAAGGACAATTTGAATTTGGATCACAACATATCAATGACTCTAGTGAGGACAATCATATTCAAGACAAGATATATAATCTCAAGGAGAGTATCATCATAGACCTTGACTTCATTATCCCAAACATTGATAATATATCCATCATGACCATAACTACTCTATACCTTAATCAATCAGATGACCCCTTACCATTAGTCCATCCTAAACTCATTGACTAGGAATAAATAGACCCTCTTAATATCCCTATCTTTCTAGATGATGATGCCACCATTCATTACCTCTATTTCGCAAATCCTGAAACTTGTTTCACCAGTGGATCTCATAACGAAGTTTACAATTTTAGGGGAGTTCCAAGTCTCTTAGTCGCAAAATGAATAAAGCAAAAAATTGATCTAATGGTGAAAATCATTCTTTGGCAGTTGTAGATCATAAAACAGTAAAAAGAAAGGGTGTGTCCAATGGTAAAAACCTCTCTAAGGCATTGGAGAATGAGAGACTTGACAATCTTCTGGAGCATTATCAGGAGATCATCAATATTGATTGAACCAACTAAATCAATCAATATTAGCACTGAAGAGGCAGCAAAGACCATACACCTATTTGAATCATTGCTAGAACAAGAGTGACCTAATTTCACCAAAGTCTTCAAAGAAAATCAAATCATTTTTTCCTGGTCATGTGTTGATATGCCAGGGATAGATCTAGATCTAATCATGCACCATCTCTCCATAGATCCCAGGGCTAAACTTGTAAAGCAAAAACTAAGATGAATCCACATGTTGCACTTCTAGTAAAAGAAAAACTAAAGAAATTAATAGATGTAGGATTCATTAGACCAATTGACTATGCAGTGTGGATTTCAAATATTGTACCTATATCTAAACCAAATAAAAGCATCAAAATATGCACAGATTTTAGAGATCTTAACAAGGCTTGTCCAAAATATGATTTTCCTTTACCCAGCATCAACATTATTGTAGACTTAACAATAGGACATGATATGCTCTCTCTCATGGATGGTTTCAAGATACAATGAGATCAAGATAGCACTAGAAGATCAAGACAAAACTGTTTTCACCTGCCCATGGGGTACATATTGTTGGAACATCAAGCCTTTTGGATTAATGAATGCAGGAGTGACCTATCAGCGTGCAATGACTATAATTTTTCATGACATGATGTACACATTCATGGAAGATTGTGTAGATGACTTACTAGTAAAATCATTCACTAGGAAAACACATTTGGAGATCCTGGACAAAATCTTTTAGCAGCTAGAACAATTCAATGTGTGAATGAATCCAAAGAAGTGTGTATTCGAAGTCACATCAGGGAAGCTCATGGGATACATAGTGTAGACACCTAAAAATGGTCAATGCTTGCGAGGTCATACTTTAACATTTGCGCATTGCCTCATTTTAGGTTTTTGCGTCACACTAACATTTCTCCTATGTCATGCACTTGGTTTTTATCATTTGTGAACATCGAGTCATTCTTCCACATTCTTCAATCATCTCATTCTCAAATTTGGTCTTGTCGACAACATTATCCAGTCATGATTTTGATCGATTTTATCCTGTTGCATCAATGTCCATGCTAATTTGTCATCATTTTGGACATCGTCAATCCTAATTAGGGTTTTGTCCTCCTGTCAATCTTGCGATCGATTTGTCATCAATTGTTGCTCTCTTATCAATCTTATCATCAATCTTATCATTTTGGACATCGTCAATCCTAACTAGGATTTTGTCCTATTTTCAATCTTATCATCTGGCGATCGGTTTATCAATCTTGTCGTTTTGCAATCTATTTGTCATCGATTCTTGTCCTTTTGTCAATCTTGTCATTTTGTGACCGATTTGTCATCGATCGTTGTCTATCTCAATTATGTCAATTTGGATCAATTTGTCATTATTCCTCGTCAATTGGCATATTTCTCAATCAAATCATTTATCACATTGGTCATTTATCAATTCAAAATCATGACATTAATTATCTTCAATCACGACCTAATTGTCATTTTCGCATTGCTAATTCATCTTCTAGGGTTTCATGATTCAATCATTTAACCTTGTTTGTCATTTCTCTCACTAGGATTACTAAATTATTTATTAATCCTAAGTCTTCTCATTACAATTAAATCTTTATTTAATTGGCTAATTATTCCTCCTCTTGTAAATTAATTAATAAATGACAAATTATTAACTAATTTACCTAATTTCTTCTAGTTCCTAATTTCCTATTTTTCCAATAATTTCTAATTCCTAATTTTCATCAATTTTAATTTCTTTTCCCTCCTATTTCATCTCCTAATTCCATGGGAATGACATTTCAATTTGTCATAATTTGTCATAATTGACAATCAATCAATTTTTGACATAGAAGTTGTCATAATTTGTCATCAATTATCAATCAACAAATTTTGCATAGAAAGTGCATAATTTGTCATAATTTGTCATAATTGACATAATTGATTTGCAATTTCCATTTGAATTGGATCATGCTAATCTTGTCATCTCTCCAATTCTTCTATAAATTGGATGATTTTCTTCAATCAAATCCTTAGCCGCTAATTGGTAATCAGACTATCGAATTTCTAGTACTCTTGATCAGTAATCTTGTCTACTTGCTTTCAATCCTGTGTGTGCACTTGTAGGTGAGATCCACAATCCAACCATTTGAAGAGGAAAGAAGAACAATAGAGCCGCATGAAGGAGTGTTCAAGTCATGTCTATGGTTTGCATAATCTTTCATTTTTGAATGCTTTTATCTCATGTCTCTATTGAGTGTTGCTTAGGATTAGATCATTACATTTTGTGTTTTTGTGATTGAGCTATTATGTTTATCTTGTTTTACGATGATTTCCTATTTCCTAACATACATTAATTAGTGAACCCGACGTGAAAACTAACCTTCTAATCCCTTTACTGTGTTTTTGAGTGCTTTGAAGTTGATTTGCAGGTCAAAAACCCAAAAACAGGGTCGTGTAGGGTATTCTGGAGACTTCTGCACCTGTGTAAGACAACTTGCACCTGTGTTGAGCATTCTGTGCTTGTGTAGAGGACATTCTGTGCCTATGTCCTGCATTCTGTGCCTGTGTCCTAAGTTCTGCGCCTGTGTAAAGTCCAGAACAGAGGTAAAAAAATGCAGTGTTTACTTGAAATTTATTGTGTTTTTGCATTCTATTTTCTATGCTTTGGATTTTGGTACTAATTATCTGTGTAGAATCTTGGCATACGCATGGCAAAGACAATAAATCAAACTACTAACATGCTTTGTGCATATTCAAAAGTCAAAGAATAAGCGTATCAAACTCCTAACTTAGGTTTTTGCAGGTTGCCTTGGAGAAACAATCAAACTTTGTGTTTGCATTTAATTTTTAGGCACCTAGTGGTTTCTAAATAGGTTGGAATGAACATTTGTTTGCTTTGATTGTTGAGTATGACATTGGAGTAGGAGAGTATGCTCTCATCCTTCTTAGGGTGATCACAAATCCAGATCTTCGATACCATGCTTGTGTTGTTGATTGTGTGTCACATTTAGAGGGCCTGCCTTCCCGACCACTTTGCTTTTGTAAGCAAGTGATAATCATGAGAAGGGAATGACCCAAAGTGAGTACGGCTAGAATACCTTGGCATTCTAACTCACTATAAAAAAATACCTGATGGGCGAAAGCTTTGAAGGAAGTGTTACGTGGGAATTGCAGTTACTTGGGAAGTGATGACCCTTGAAACTCTTTCTCATATCAACATCTAAGTAGGGCCTCTTGGTCTAAATCGTGCTTGCGCGACTACATTTGTTTGGTATCTTGATGGGCTTAATGTCTCAATCACACTTGCGCGACATCAAGGAGTAACACTTAATAGAAATCCTTACTAAACACCTTGTTTTTAGAGGCCAAAAACCCTTCTAGTTGCTTGAGAAGGACAAATTCGAATACTTGGAAGAGATACTAAGTTCGCCATGGGGAAATTTCCATGGGGATTGATGCTTGGTTGCCCTGAGAAGTGAGTGCCATGGAGGGGAGCCCGTGGGGTCAAGCATCTATGTATTCTCCTTGAATCTCATAATGAGTCTACCTCTCAAGTACCTAATGTCTTTGCCTACCATAAGAAATGTGGGAATGAGCATGATTGTCTTGAGTCTAAGTTGCAATATCTTGTATTCTTTGATTGTCAAAAGTTGAATTTTATCTCATTTCAAGAACAAGGCAAATTGATCTAACATAAGATTAAACACAAGAGACATTCATCCAACAAAAGTTCAACAAGGTTCAAAACACCTTCAAACATGGTTGTCAAACATTGTTCAAAATCTTGTCTCAACATTCATGTCACTTAGATTTAGGTTCATCCTAGGTTGCATTTTGCAAAATTCATTGTCAAGTACCAAGGTTAAGTTTCACCTAAGTCATACTCCTTTGCATATCAATAAGAGTCATCCATTTGCATGTGTCCTCTTGCATTAGAGTCATACCATTATCATACATTCATATTTGCATACCCTAGGTCTCTTCATTAAGTTTAGGTCATTATCATATCATATTAGTCATTTGCATATTAGTTGTCCTTTTGCATATAGTCTCAAAATCTTGAAAAAAAGAACAAAAACATAGATTGCATTCTTGCCATAGATTGCATCTTCATTTATTTAGTTTGCATTTAGTTTCATATCATATATTATCCTTGAAAAATTCCAAAAATATTGCATTTGCATAGTGACATGTCTATTGAAACAAGGTTCCAAGCACCAATGATGCAACAAAGTTTGACATATCAACCGACAATGCAATCACACTTCTATCCAACCCAACAACAAGGCTATATTGATCAAACTCTTTATGATGAAACAAGTCTCCAAATACAAAAACTAGAGGAGAAGCTAGCTCAAGAACAGGAGATATTGGAACAAAGAGTGAAAAACATTCAGAAGAATAGATCACAAACGTCCAAAATGTTTCAAAAATTTCCAGGTCGAAATCTAAAGATTGAGCCAATTGATGTAAGATCTCTTCTTGAATGATCAGACATACCAGCTCTCCTCTCACAAATAGAGATGATGAAACAATTACAAGAAAGGAGACAACATCAATTTCAACATTATGTGCCTCCACAACAAGAACAAGGTGTTTACTATCAATCAGATTTTCAACCATCACAACCAATGGTCCAACATATGCAACCAACACAACCAATGGTCCAACATATGCAACCAACACAACCAATGGTCCAATTTCAACAATATGTCCAACCAACTATACAATGTCCACAAATAGTCCAACCAATGGTGGAATATCAACAAGTTCAAGTTCAATCAACATATCAATGTCAACAATTGCCAACAAACATTCAAAAACTAAACTTGCAACATGCACCAAGCCGAATTTTGAACATGTCAAACCAAAATGATCAACATCTAGTTCGAAATCAAAACATGACATCAAACCAAGACCAAATTCTTGCCAAACAAGTTCAAATTCCAGATACAACTATGTCAAAGCCTAAAAAGAAAGGTGGCTTTATTGCAAGGCTCTTAAGGAAACTACCAAGTGAGTTTATTGAGGAAGATCAAGATAATATAATTATGTCTAGCAATGCCTCATCCCCCCATAAACAAATTAACTCTCCAGTGGCATCTATCCCTACACCTTTAGAAGTTTCACAAGAACCTTCCATATTGTCCTCATCAAACAATACACCCAAGGATGCAATTATCCAAGAGCTATCTATAATTGATTGCCAAGATAATCCAATTCGTGACGCACATCCTTGTCATGTTTCAGAAATACAAGACCCAATGCCACCATGCACTTTATTGCCATTATCTGTTTTAGAGGACCCCATTCGAAGTCCCTCTTCCTCATGTTCAAGCATTGATTCCTTGCCAAAATCCATCACAAATGTTCAAAGTGCATCCCCTTCATGCCAAAACATTGATTCCTTGTCAGAATATCCCATGCATATCCGAAGTCCAACCCCATGTCAAGAGGATAGTTTAGAGCATGAAGAAACGTGTCTTGAAATAGATCAAGATCACAATCTCGAAACCTTATCATCCCATCCAATTGTTGACCAGGACCTCTTGTTCCCAGACACTCATGATGATTCCCCTATTCTTGTCCATCCTATCCAAAGTCCTATTGACACTCCATTCCCCAAGCAAGATCAAGATATCCCAGTCCATCCAATCCCAAATGATCCCCTTCTATTTCATGAACACGATGTCCTTTCAAATCCCATTGACGTTCCACTTCCTGAGAAAGGTCAAGATATCCCTTCCATCCTTTCTGATGATCCCATTGAAAGTCAAGAGCAAAGCACCTTTAAAGAGGATTCCAATGATCTTCCTCCTTGTCAAGATCAAATTATTCCTTCAGATCCTCCACAAGATCCACTTGTTCCTCCATTTCCTTGTCTTAATCCTCCATACACACTCCAAGATCACATTTCTTTTGATGATCCCATTATTTCTCCCATTCCATCTCTTGAGGAGCCTGTCATTGAACCATGTCCACTACACAATCCTAATCCCCCTCATGATTCTGACATGTCAGTGCAAGATGTTCATGAACCCTCAACATGCATAATGGGTTCTTCCACTTTGGTGCAATCTGATCCACTTCAAGATCTCATTATTTCTCTCATATCATATCCACCTCATAATGGACTAGCGTCTTCTTCCCAAAGAAAAGAGTATCCTACAAGTCAAGATATTGATAAAGGCAAAGGGGTAGACCTTCACAAGCAAGAACCCCTTCATATCAAAGAGTATACTAATGGTCATGGCTACAAAGCTCACCCTCAAGGCGTTGGTATCCCTTCAAAGTCAAAATCCAAATGTCCACCTTCCCCATCATCGCTTCCATCCATTTTAGGTCCTTATATCCCTCCATCTCCTATGCAACATTAGCAAAGGCACACATCTTGGAGAACCTTCCATCCATCCCACATGCCTCCATATCATTCCCATCCATCCATGCATTCCTTTCCCCCTCCAAGCAATTTGGATGCCAAGTATAAACATCATAAGTCTAGCAATCCACATGTATTCAAGGATCAACATGTCCAATATAATCAACTTGTCAAAACAAAGAACAATATGATCTATAAAGAAAAATAAATATCCAAAAGTCCACAAAGGCCCATTGAGAAAAATAAAGCAAAGTCAAAATCTATATGGGTTCCTAAATCTCTTGTGCAAGCAATGCACTCCAAGGAACCACAAAAGCATGAAAAATCAAAAACCATGTGGATCCCCAAGAAGCTCCTTGAAGCACAAAAAGAACAACCCAGATTGGCATCTAAAATTGCTATTCCTCCATCCAAACCTCTCAAATTTGTTCCTCCATCACCTTCTTCATCCATTTTGGGCCCTTATGTCCCAAAATCCATAGTCGTTCCTCCATCCAAATCTCAATATCCAAAATACATTTGTCCTCCATCAGTCCATCATCCCTCAAGGTGTGTGCCAATGTCGATCTTGCCTTCATTTCCATCCAGTGAAGCCCAATTCTTCCAGTACCCTATCCATTATCCAATGCATATTTTCCATCCTTCCATCCCTCTGGTCCAATCCTTTGCATAAATCCTTGCCTTAGTTTCATCTCATTTTCCATGTCCTTATCCTACCAACGTCTTTGAGCATACTTTTAAAGGTCATGGTCCATTTTTTTCAAGGCTACTATCCAAACAAAAAGTCGCTTGAGTCCTTCTTCCATTTCCTATCATGTGTCCATCTTCTATTGAAAAAGTCAAAATACAAAAAAAAAAAAAGTGAAAAAAAAGACAAAATAAAGAAAAAATAAAGAAAAATAATTCGTCCACTGGTGAAAACCTGGCAAACAGGCGCCTTGGGCAAGTACCATGATGAAAACCTAGCAAATAGGCATCATGCGTAATCTATGAACTTCTTGCACACCGTACTTGGGGGCAGGTTTCCTCCTTCATATTATATTTCCCTTCATTATCTTATCGAACCCCTATCATTACCCTCCATTATCCTATTGTCCTTCATGTACATATCCCCTTTTCCACCTTTGATCTTGACAAGGCTGAGGATCTTCATGAGCATCATGCATCTTGTTTGCAGCTTTCAGTCTATCATAGCTTTTGGTCATTTATCCATTTGCTTATTATCACCTTTCATCCATATTCCCCGTCTTATTGCAACTTTCTGCCACTATCCCGTATAATATCTTGACCTTCAGTCCATGTCCCTTATCCATTCTTGGTCTTGCTTATCCCATCCATACACTCTTTTTCATTCCTTGATCTTGATCTAACATAAGGACACAAAATTTAAACATGGTTTCAAAAACCTCTTGACATGTCCCTCATGCCATGCCACTGCTTTACATTGTCATATCCAGTCTCTTGTCCCATCACGCAATAGCCCTTGAAAATTGCATCTGCGTTGTCTCCACGATAAAAGGCCTTTGTCTTCTCTCTATCCACCATCATTTCAGCAAGCTTATTTATTCACCTAACATATTCCTTTCCTTGCTAGACATTGGGGGCAAAAATCATAAAAAATCATAAAAATTGAAAAATGTCCTGAAAAAAAAATCATAAAAAATTGAAAAATGTCTTGAAATAAGCCAAAAAAAATTGAAAAATGTCCTAAAAAAAATTCATAAAAATCAAATAATGTCCTAAAAAAATTCATAAAAATTGAAAAAATGTCCTAAAAAAAATTCATAAAAATCAAATAATGTCCTGAAAAAAATCATAAAAAATTGAAAAATGTCCTGAAATAATCCAAAAAAATTGAAAAAATGTCCTTAAAAAAATTCAAAAAAATCAAATAATGTCCTGAAAAAATTCATAAAAATCAAATAATATCCTGAAAAAAGTCATAAAAATTGAAAAATGTCCTAAAAAAATCTCTGAAAATCAAATAAAGTCCTGCAAAAAAAACAATTTTTTTTTTTTTGTAAAACTCCAAAAACAAAAACAAACATTTTGCAAATAATTATTCCTTTTGTGCATAAGACAAATCACTAAGCATTCATCCAACGACACTCGCAATCCATTTCACACTATGCTTTAATGAAATCATGCTTTAACCAGATGAAGTTTTTCAATCAAAACCAAACATTCAAACTGATCACAATTGTCATCTCAATCGAATATCAGTATCCAAATCATTTGTCCTTGTTCCTATTATCATGGGTCTTATACAGGGTGTGGTATACTCGAAACCAAACTGTGTCCTGTCTTAGACGGGGTACCGCATTTCCTGAAACCAGACAACATGATCGTCCTATCAGCACTTTCAACTTTTGACAATGAAGATCAAGATGTTTGTCTGATTTGCTTGAATTTGTGTGTCTTATCTTTTTATTGATTTATCTTTGGCTTCGATCATGTTCCTATGTTGCTCGATGATGTCACTGAGTGATTTAGAGTGACCAGGATGGCTCATGGTCTCTTTCTTTTTTGATTGTGATTGTCGTTTGTCTGTGATGTGTCTGTCTTTTGCAAAAAGGGTTGCATTTCAGCTCTGGCCTTCAATGCCATGATGCTACACATCCATTTTGCTACATAAAAATAAAGGTTCTCACCTACAAAGTGCATTACTGAAAGCAAGTTTTTCTTCGTCTCTAACTCTCCCCTGTCTCATTTCTTCTTACTAACATTTCTTCCATCAGTCCGGATATTCAATTCGGTCTAGTGCTCCGATATCCAAACACATATGTTGTATCCTGCATTCATTGGTTAGTACATTTGCATTCCATCACATATTACATCAAGCATTTTATCCATTTCATTTCATAAATACATCAAAAATACATAAAAATACATCCATACATGTTCATAAACAAGTACATAAGTCATCCATACATAGCAAAATAACTACAAATTATAACACATTGCATCCCATCATATTGATGCATTTCATATCACATATCATAATAATATCGGAGTACAAAATCGGACTGTCTGTCCTAAGTATGGCCTGCAGGCTGACTACAACATGTCAAACTACATAATGTCCACTGTCTGTCATAAGGAGTACGTGCCTCTGTCACTGGGTGCTCCCTCTATCCTCCTCATCCCTGCCATGTCTGGCAGATGATGTCCCTCCTGGTCTTGGCTGTGGTGGTCTCATAGGTCCACTCACCCCCATGCTGCTCAATGACCTCTGAGAGCGTGACCTGCTCTCTGTCCTCGATCGTGCCTGATATGAAGGTGCTCTCCGCTTTGGTGGAACTGCACTCTCATATAGTGTCCTCCAATACAGTCTCTCCTCTCCGGTCTCTACCAGCATCTGTGCCATCTCCCGTGCACTGGCATCCCTAATCGACCCAATGAACTCAGTGACTCTCTATCCCTCTCACTGTGCCTGAGCTATTGCTGTATCTCGTTCTGTCCTCAAGCTAGCATTCTGTCTCTCCAATGTTGCAATATAATCCTGCTGACTCGCTATGGCAGCCCTACACATCTCCATCTCCTCTATCCTAGTTGTCTCCGACTCTATGGGAGCATCCTGCAATGTCTCCTGATCAGCTGAGTCTGGCTCATCATCATCCTCCCCACCATCATCTCCGTCCTTGTTCTCCCCACCATCATCTCCCTCATCCCCATCCCCATCCTCCTCATCATCCTCGTCATCCTCCTCGTCCTCATCATCTCCCTCCTCTCCTGTGAGTGGGAAGTCCTCCTATCTCCTCGGTACTGGAATATCAGGATCAGTCAAAGGCACTGGCCATCGTCATGCAAACCATATCTCATACTCCTCTGTCATCCCAACATCCACCACATCTGACCTCCAATCCCACTATCTCTACTGTAGCTCTGGAAAGTCGGCATATGCTATGTGTGGCTGAATCATACTCCCCCACTGACTCGTCTCTCTGTGAGATCGGGCAAAGCATGCAGTCCTCCTAGGTACATCTTGCGTCTCTCCAAACTGTCATCTGACCCTCTCTGGCAGGTACATCTCAATCACTCTATGGCAATTCATTGGTCACCCAATCAGGTACCTCTCCTGTCTACAATATGGTAGCTCCTCATGATCATTTGACCATCCTGAGCAATCAAGATATGGCCTCCATGTGAACTCTCTCAGTTTGTCTAGCTCATGTCGCTAGTATAATATGTATCCAAATGGACCCTGTCTCAGTGCTCCACCATAGCAATACACATATGGTCGGTGTGGTATAACCTATCTCTCTGTAATCAGTCGACATATGGCTATGTGCTCAAATGCCCATACCTGAAGCAATGTGACTCCACAACTCAGGGTCTGAACTCCCTGATACGCTATCTGATGTAGCTGAAAATAGAGCATAGCCAATACACATGGTCCCCACGCATACACTGTCCCCTCTGTCGCCATCCTCTCTAGCACTCTTCCCCATCCAATAGGGAATCCATGTCCTCGTCTATCCCTTGCTAGTAGACATGCTATCACAACTGCTATCACCACATATCGTTGGTCATACTCGGAAGCCATGCTCTCCCAGTCGATCTCCCTCTTGACAATGTCCAGATCATCTACATCACACTCAAATAGCTTGCACAACGCGTCTCTCCCTGTCATTGGGTCATACTCTATCATCTCTCCATGTATCAGAATGCGGAGGATACGCCATACATCCTCTAGTGTCACTGTCGCCTCGCCAGTCACCAAATGGAATGAGGAGGTCTCCGAATGCCATCGATCTACCAATGCGGTAAGCAATCCTGTGTTTGCCCTAATCTCGAGCATGTATGTGATGTAATATATGCCAAGTCCTGCTAATGTGTCTCTGTCTGTGCTCTTGAGTCTATGTCGTAGCATGAAACAGTCTGGTCGATTCTCCCGTGTGATCAACGGATACTGTCGACTCTGCATCACAATTGGGGCATCTTTTTGTCAGTTTTAGGGTTTGTTCCTATGGGCTACATTTCCTTGTTTTATGGTCAAATTAGGGTGTACTTTATCTATTTTACCCTATCCTACCCTTGTCCCCCCTTTTCAGGTCCTTTGCCTGCAGTTTTGAACCTAAATTGAGTCTTACATGCACAATTGCGCTTGTGTCTTGCCTCTTGCGCCTGTGTCTTGACTCTTGCACCTGTGTACCCTTACACAAGCGTAGAATACCTGACACAAGTGCAAGATTCGCTCTACACAGGCGCAGAAGTCAGTTTCTGCATCCCTTGTGGGCCCCGCAATGTCCCGCAAGCATTCAAAATTCACGAAATTGAAAACATGGGTTTTTGAGATCCATACCACGGCTCCTGCATCATCCAGTCATCTGAATGTGCATACATGTTCTCCAAGGTGATCCGCCATTGGAATGTTCACCATCTCTCTGTAAGTGTCCTTTTCCAAAGCAACAAATCCTCTTCTTGGGCTACTGCAAATGAGCAAATTTCACTCTCTTTGGTTTCATTTATAGCTCTTTGTCATTGCATAGATGGACGTGCGTCCTCTCCATCTTATGTTGGTCGCGGTCTTTTGCATCTTAAATTGCTTGTCCTTCATGTATCCGATATCTGATTGTCAGTCCATTCGATCCTATCATTTTTTATCAATCAATTGGCCTCTTTTCTGCATGTTTTCGACCAATTCCTCGAGGGGGCATGCATATGTCATTGTCAGTTGTCTAGGGAATTTTCATTATTGTTCTTTGAAACAACGCTTAAAATCGCATTGTCTCAAAGAGGGGCAAAATGTAGACACCTAAAAATGGTCAACGCTTGTGAGGTCATACTTTAACATTTGCGCATTGCCTCATTTTAGGTTTTTGCATCGCACTAACATTTCTCCTATGTCACGCACTTGGTTTTTATCATTTGTGAACATCGAGTCATTCTTCCACATTCTTCAATCATCTCGTTCTCAAATTTGGTCTTGTCGACAACATTATCCAGTCATGATTTTGATCGATTTTATCATGTTGCATCAATGTCCGTGCTAATTTATCATCATTTTGGACATCGTCAATCCTAATTAGGGTTTTGTCCTCCTATCAATCTTGCGATCGATTTGTCATCAATTGTTGCTCTCTTATCAATCTTATCATTAATCTTATCATTTTGGACATCGTCAATCCTAACTAGGGTTTTGTCCTATTTTCAATCTTATCATCTGGCGATCGGTTTATCAATCTTGTCGTTTTGCAATCTATTTGTCATCGATTCTTGTCCTTTTGTCAATCTTGTCATTTTGTGACCGATTTGTCATCGATCGTTGTTTGTCTCAATTATGTCAATTTGGATCAATTTGTCATTATTCCTCGTCAATTGGCACATTTCTCAATCAAATCGTTTATTGCATTGGTCATTTATCAATTCAAAATCATGACATTAATTATCTTCAATCACGACCTAATTGTCATTTTTGCATTGCTAATTCATCTTCTAGGGTTTCATGATTCAATCATTTAACCTTGTTTGTCATTTCTCCCGCTAGGATTACTAAATTATTTATTAATCCTAAGTCTTCTCATTACAATTAATTATTTATTTAATTGGCTAATTATTCCTCCTCTTGTAAATTAATTAATAAATGACAAATTATTAATTAATTTTCCTAATTTCTTCTAGTTCCTAATTTCCTATTTTTCCAATAATTTCTAATTCCTAATTTTCATCAATTTTAATTTCTTTTCCCTCCTATTTCATCTCCTAATTCCATGGGAATGACATTTCAATTTGTCATAATTGACAATCAATCAATTTTTGACATAGAAGTTGTCATAATTTGTCATCAATTATCAATCAACAAATTTTGCATAGAAAGTGCATAATTTGTCATGATTGACATAATTGATTTGCAATTTCCATTTGAATTGGATCATGCTAATCTTGTCATCTCTCCAATTCTTCTATAAATTGGATGATTTTCTTCAATCAAATCCTTAGCCACTAATTGGTAATTAGACTATCGAATTTCTAGTACTCTTGATCAGTAATCTTGTCTACTTGCTTTCAATTGTGTGTGTGCACTTGTAGGTGAGATCCACAATCCAACCATTTGAAGAGGAAAGAAGAACAATGGAGCTGCATGAAGGAGTGTTCAAGTCATGTCTATGGTTTGCATAATCTTTCATTTTTGAATGCTTTTATCTCATGTCTCTATTGAGTGTTGCTTAGGATTAGATCATTACATTTTGTGTTTTTGTGATTGAGCTATTATGTTTATCTTGTTTTGTGATGATTTCCTATTTCCTAACGTACACATAGTATCAGCTAAAGACATTGAGGTAGATCCAACAAAGGTTCAAGCAATCATGGAGATGCCACCTCCCAGAAATATCAGTGAACTGAGATCTCTACAAGGTTCCAATCCATTAGAAGATTCACTACCTAGTTGGCTGACAAATGCCTACTTTTCACCCATCTACTACACAAAAAATGTTCCTTTCAGATGGAAGGAAATATGTGAAGAATCCTTCAACCAGTTAAAGTAGTATCTCATGAATCCACCCATATCAATGCCACAAATAGCAAGAAAACCACTTCTACTCTACATATCAGCTATCGAGGTATCTTTAGGAGCTTTGCTAGCATAAGAGGATTCTATAAGAAAAGAAAGGGCTATCTACTACATCAGCAGAACATTAAGTGGTTATAAAATTAACTACACATTCATCGAAAAGGTTTTTCTAGCTATAGTGTTTGCATCCCAAAAGTTGCAACATCATATTATAGCTCACACAATCAAGCTGACAGAAAAGATAGATCCCTTTAAATATCTACTCAGAAAGGCCTAACTGGTCGTCTCACAAAATGGGTGATGATTTTGAGTGAGTTTGACATTCATCACATGGAAAAAAGAGCCATCAAGGGCCAAGTAATAGCAAATCAATTGGCTGAAGGACCATTGCTAGTTGATCATCCATTACATGTTGAATTTCCAAATATAAATCTTCTAGTAGTTACAACACAATCATGGTATTGTACTTTTATGGATTATACACCCAACATGGGTCAGGTGCTGGAAACCTATTTGTCACTTCGCAAGGACACACAATCCCAAGATCTTACAAATTAATGTTCCCTTGCATAAACAATATAGCAAAATATGAAGCACTAGTCATTGGCATCAAGGTGGCAATAGAATGAAATATCATAGAGATACTAGTCTATGGAGACTCTCAATTGGTCATCAATTAGGTTAATGGTGACTATCAAGAAAAGGATGACAAGCTAATGCCATACAAGAGAATGGTGGATGAATTTAAGAAATACTTTGTTGAGATCAAGTTTGAGAAAGTTCCAAGAATCGATAACAAAGTTGTAGATTCCATGGTGACAATCGCCTCTCTTCTCCAAATACTAGAGCAACAAACTCATTATAAATTCCTGGTGGAACAATTGTTTTCCCTTGCCTATGACAATCCCAATACCCAAGTTATATGCCACCTAGTTGGTTATGAATCTTCAATCTATGGGAAGATCTATACCTATCTGAAAGATAATATCCTTCAACCTAATCTATCGCGAAATCAGATACACAACTTTATCCATCAAGCAATCCAATAGACCTTAATAGCCGATATGCTTTACCGACGAGGTCTTGATGGTACTCTCGTTAGGTGTCTTGAAAGTAACAAATTTGAAATGACCTTACAAGAGATTCATGAAGGTATTTGTGATACTCATTCAAGTGGTCCTACTCTAGCTAAGAAACTTCTCAGGATGGGATACTATTGGCCAAACATGGAAAATCAATCTATCTATTTGCCCAAAAATACTAGAAATTCCAAATTCATGGCAATCTTATACATGCACCACACATGAGTTACAACCATTCACAACATCATGGTTGTTCTGTCAATGGGGACTCGACCTCATGGGTAAGATCCATCCCTCCTCTTCAAATGGACACAAGTTCGTAATCACAACCACTAAATATTTTACAAATTGGATCAAAGTTGTTATGTTAACCATTGTTACCGACAAGCAAATATTCTCTTTCATCTTGAACTACATTATCTGTCGGTACAACATTCCTAGTTCCATTATCAATGATAATGGTAGACCCTTCAAAAATCAAGATGTACAAGAACTTTGTGACAGATTCCATATCCAATATCATTTTTAAACAACACACTATCCTCAAGAGAATGGCCAAGAAGAAGCTTCAAATAAAACCATCCTAAAAATATTAAAGAAAACTGTGAATGATGCTGGCCATGATTGGCATGTCCAATTGAACCCTGCCTTATGGGCATACTGAACTAGAATCCACACACCTATCGGAGCCACACCATATGCACTTGTGTATGGATCTTAGGCTATCTTACCCATTGAGGTCAAAATAACTTCACTCAAAGTATCATTAAAAGGACTCATCCCAAATGAAGAATATCGGGTGAATAGACTACAAGAATTGAAAATTCTAGATGAGCATAGTCAATGTCGACCTTCCCAATTAGAACAACAACTTGGCTTAAAACCTTAACTCGGGGATTGGACATCTATACTGAATAGCTATCATTTCTATGGCAAATGTTTCATTTATATGTCAACCCAGGGACGTATTACTTGAAATGGGCCACCACAATTTGTGCACTATATTCCAATAAAAGCCATTCTATTCTACTACAGCAAAGGAAATTACTGAAATTAACACACATAAATGTAATGACTAAAATGCCACAAGAAATCTTAATGTTGAAAGGTAATTCAAGTAGCTAACTACCACTATTCTAAGCTGACAAAAAGGAACTAATCTATTTGCTTTTACCTGTAGGAACAGTCACAGGTTCTAGTTCCAATGGTTGCAAGAATAGTCAAATTCTAGAACAATGACTACATCAAAATAAATCTAACGTAACAAACACACAAGATTTCTCACCAAGTGGCCCCCCTTGGATGAGCATGTCCAGAATTCAAAGTCTTATATGTTCAAAACACCATCACTTTATTTATCATTTCAAAAGTTGTTACATACTATGAAAGAAGAGAGAATACTACCTAGCTCTGAAACTCCATCTAACCCCTATGAGGAGGTCCAAATCTTTATTTAAAGAAAACTATAACAAAATAGTAACTACCTAAATCATGCCCAAGAGAATAGGAGAAAGTTTTATTACAACAAAGAAAGAGTCAACAACAAAGATTGTGGGACATTCATCATTCATAACCAAGAATATAGCACAATGATTCCCACTAGATTGTCGCTTACTAGGGACAACCATAAATAAATCTTGAACTATTTCTCTATTCTTCAGCTTCTTGGTTATTGCCTTGCTCTTTTCTTTAATGCTTACAATCGCCTTGACTCTAGTTTTAACGGCTTGAATGGTATGATCCTCCTTTCTGGTATGATTTGACTGCTTATGTAGCTACCTAAGTATCCTTGCATCATGAGTTAAAGAACACAAACACATACGTATCCATTTTATGTCAACCATATCATTCATTCATCCACATATAAAAGTATCATAGTAATTCGGATAGCTGCAAGAACATATTTAGCCAAAACAATACAAATTTTGAAAGGTTCGGTTAATGTTCATCATGCATAGGATCAAAAACCTCTAACATATCCTATACCCTCAACATTGTCTAATTATGCAACTTAAACCATGAAAAACATAATAGACATGAGCATAAAAAGAGCTATTATTTCAGCTCATCATTTTGCCTCCCAACCTAAATTCTTGTTGGTCCTCCAACAATAGGAAAATTTGTCACATGGGAACTAAATTTGAAATCACCAATGGTACCCTATCCTCTGCCTCTTGTAGGTAGGTTCTAGTAGAATCCCTTTGTTTTCTCCAACCTAGTCCACCTGGCTTCTTTTGTTGATTCATCATAGGGCTTATCAGTTTCCCTACATCCCATGAGTGGCCACATGAGAATGGGCAGTTGAAAGATTAAGGGTAACCAATTGTTCTCCTTTGTTTTGTCCAAGTGGATATATTTGGGAACTCTCTGTATTGTTGCATGATAATTAGGAAAGGAATGGGGCTTAGCCTATTTAAGTTCTTCAGGAAGGCTATTCCATTATTGGGCCAAAAGTCCAACTACAATCTAGCCTTCATTCTCAATTATCTTCTCATATTCTTGGAACACCTCCTCCCTGAGTGGCATGATTCAACTCTTAATTTCAGATTTATACAATAATTTATGCCAATCATAGTATAAGAGCCGTGGATTTTTGGCCTCAGCTCTAAGCGGTAGTGGAAGGTTAATCTCCATGTCCCTGTGTGTCCTAGACTGTTCTCCCATGCTGATCTCATTTTGTATCTAGGACATTAACGCCTTTAATGAATAACGATGTCATACTTCAGCATATTGACATCAATGACAACATACAATATCATCATGTCATCACACTCTGCACATATGCCAACATAAGCGGTAGTGGAAGGTTAAGCTCCATGTCCCTATGTGTCCTAGACTGTTCTCCCATGCTGATCTCATTTTGTATCTAGGATATTAACGCCTTTAAATAAATATCTCCAATGTATAACAGGGGGTTCTATTCGGTATTAGAAGAAACAACATAATTATGCAGATACAATTCACACAGTAAATTACTAATGACTATAGGAGAACTTTTATAAGCATGATAAAGCTCTTGTGGGGTCTCCAAAGAGGGACTTATGTCTCTAACAATGTGTTCTAACTTAAAACACAAGTGTTGTTCTTTCAAATACAAAGCATAAAACCTTGGTGGAGCCCTACATTGCATTAATTTAGGAATCATGTCTACCATAATATCTACCTTAGTCTGCAATTCAACAATCTGTCTATCTTTCTTCTCAATTTCCTTTTGTTTTTTTTATCAATTATCTCCTACATTCTAGCTTTCTCTATCTCACATTCCCTATAAAATGAAAGAGAAACATACATATTGGTAATAGAAGAGGGAGGCATGTGAGTAGTTACCTGGGGTTTCAAACCCTTATCACTTGTCTCTATTAATTTCTCTACAATACTGGCTAGGTTTTTCAATCCTTCAGAATCTTGACTCCTCTGCTACAGATTTTCCTACAGACCACCATGTTCTCGCTCAGGTGACTCAACAAAAATAGCCACCTCCACACTTTTCTTTGTCGGAAACATTTGTATAATCCTATGATATCTCCTTAATGATAGTTCTTGTGTGGTTGCAGGAGCATCGACCATAGGAGAGTCGGCTGCAGGTGATTCATAAGCTTCTCTTGCATTGTCCTTCAAAGTCCTGATAAATAAATTCATCACATAATCTTCTACATAAACCTCATAATCTTTTACAAATTTATAAAATACATCCAAATGATCAATTGTTGATTCATCATATTCCCAATGGAATTTTGGTACAAGTTGTGAAAGCTTAGGGAACAACTTGTTTGGAATACATTGAAAGCCACTGAGATCCAATGGCCTAATGCCATCTGGAATAAAAGGCTTTCTTTGAAACATTGTCAAAAAGGAAATTTTTTCGTCTCCCTCTAGGTCTCTTCCCCTAGTAGAGTCACCAATTGAAATAAAACTTCTTATTAGGTAGAGTCACCACCTCCTAAGAGTAATAATACTTTTATTTATTTTCCAGGCTTCTTCCTCCAGCAGAATCTGAAACAAGCTCACCAGAAATTCTAAATACTTTTTGTAACAACTCCCTAGTAGAGTCATCAATCTATTGGTGCCCAAAACCATAGATTGGAAAACCAAAAGACTTGCCAAATCCTCAAGCAGTCCAATCAGCCTTGGCCAAGGAATAGGGATGGTCGAAGACCAAATCCCTCTGCACTTTAGGCTCCACTAAACCTAGGTGGGTGTGCCTCTTCCTCTCAAGCACAAAAGAGGTTATTTATAGTGGATTTAAACCTTTTAGCAAGTTTACACAACTAACAAATTATTGTTCTGCAACTATGCTTTATTATGTGCTCTAAACGAATGCTATGAAAAGAAATGATTGTGAATGCATATTGAAAATGAAATTGCTTTCAAGACTTAAATGAAATCTACATAGATCAGTTCATATAGGATTTGGGAAGAACATTTCTCTATCAAGGACCTTGAATGTATACAAATCAAAACCTTAAAAGATCAATAACAGACCAGTGCCTCTATTCGGGGATATATATGACACTTTGTGGACAAAAATATCTTATCAACTCAAGAGACAATTTCTCATCAACTATGAAGGTTCAGTATGCGTTACACAAACAATAAGAACTCAATCTTTCACTTAATGCAACGACATGTGATTCATATCATACCAAGTCTATAAACAGACTTATCAAGAGGACAAAGATAACTCATCAACACAAAAGTGTACAAAATATTTGGAAAAAGAGACAATGAACCTTGTATATTAATCTTCAGGAAATAATTGCATACATAAGCTGAACTTGTAAATACTTCATTATAGATTGCTTGCACAAAATGATACTTCTTCTTCCTATAGACTTCTTTGATACAAAATGATATTCAATCCCTACAACATTATGTTTTTCTTATGACTCCCCCCCCTTTTACATAAAAAATGACTCCCTATAAGTATGTGAATCAAAAAGCATATATGAAAGGACACACCCTTTCATACACAAAAGGGAGTTACAGACAGTTTCCCTCCAAAGGACACACCCTTTGGTTTAATAAATAATTACAAATAAGAACCCTAAAAAATACTAAATGATGCTTTAATAATGTGTCTTCTATTCTTCATCTCGATAAAATTCTTCAGCAAATATTCATCATCCTCTCATTATTTCCTGGACACAAGATAAGCCAATCAAATTCCTTAATTTTGAAAATTAAATATACCCCCACCTTAGATTCTGAAAAGTCAATTATCTTTGTATAGATACTTGTTTAAAATAGTCCAATAAAACCAAAGTATTTATATTTTAAGAAAATAATTCTCCGAATATAACATCCATTTATAAAAAATAATACTTTACCCTAAGATGTATATTCAAGGCATTCATTCAAATATAAATAAATTTTATATTTAATGCATGTTCAAATAATTATGTAAAGCAGGTAATATACTTCCCTTTTATGAAATTCAGGAATCAATATTCTGACCGTATTTCCTCCTTGTAGTCTGAGCTATACATTTAATTCTAATTGTTATTCTGCACCCTGCCACGTGTTTACTTTTGGTTCGTTCGAGGATCACCCTTTATCTCTCGGCCAAACTTCCTCATCGACGAGTTGTTCATAGGTCTTATCGATTTTGTAGTTTCATCGACACCTTTTATTTTCAATGGGACCACTGCTAATTGCTTTGATGAACCTCATGTTGATGAAACTGCTGCTTTCGGTGAGTCTATTTTGAGTTTCATCGTGGCCATGGTTTGTTCGATAAACTCAACACCGCTGAACTATTTCACTTCAACTGTTTGCCTTAACCGCCTCATTGTACCACCTGCCACTAGCGGTTAGTCGCCAAGTCACAGTGGGTAACTGACGAGCAGTTTCCCATCACAATATAGTGATAGACTTTGGATCTCTTTCAACCTGCTCGCCCCTTAAACTTGCCAAAGTGGCTCTCTCTTTTCTTTGCCTATCCATGCCGCATGTCACTCTTTGGTTTGCTCGCGGATCCACCTTGACTGCCACTGGACACCATCTATCTTTCCATTTCATCTGCCACTGGACCTGTGTTCTTCTTCAGCACTCCACCATGTGGCACATCCTGATTCGCTTGCAGATCTACGAAGATGACACCTCATCTGCCACCTTGGCAGTCACTATGTCACGGGGGATATAGGTCGTGCAACTTCATCTTGTGGTATAGCGACAACCATTGATCCATCTCAAACTTGTGTGCTCATTAACATCCCTTTTTCCACACGTGCTTAGTCACCAAGTCACAGGGTTAAACCAAAGTGCATCTGTATCTTGCGACATAGCGATGACCGTCAGATCCTTTGCAATCACCATCTGATCAGTCAAACTTGCTCAATCTTTAGCCTCCATCCTCGCTAGTCTGTTGTAAAACTTTGGTTTCCTTAGGATACGCTCGCGCATAGGGTCCACTAGCTTCAACCTTCTTCACGCCAAAAGCCTTTTGTCTTTTGACAGTTATCATACGAGCCACTTTGGACTTAAACGTTGAAAAATCCTATCCCACAAACAATGTGGGATAAAGGTTTTTCCTTTTCTGACACAGCTCCATGTTCTTCAGTTATGCTCCTCAAGTTGTCCTCCTTGCAATTCACCATCTGCTATAACAATCTTATCAGAATTCAGCATAGCATAAAACTCCTCCTCCCACCGTCCCTATGAGTCTTCAATCTATGTTACTTTGCCGGTATAACTTATACCGATATCCTCGCAAGCACTTTTATCTTCATCGAGGGTCGGAATAGCCTTTTTCTATACCTCTTGAAGTCTCGATGTTACTCCGATGCACTTTTATGCTGTATACCTCCAAGTCTGTTTTATCGGTATAGGTAATACAGATGGTTCTATCTTCAGTTCCCTTTAGTCATCGGCTATTGGTATAACAATTTTTACACTTTCACGATAAGCCGATGCATGCTGATAGAAAACACCCTCCTTCTGCCTCATCGGAACAAGCTATCCCGATGGTATGACTTTCCTAAGAGTGTGCATCATGCTGAATATCATTTAAGTGCTTCAATGAGTCTTCCTTCTGATTTATCTATAAATGTCATGCTGGCAATCCTTATTTTGCTTGCCAATGTTGTCTCATCGGGACTACGTATGCCGATAATTGAAATTTTGCAGTTTTGAACAAATGAGCCATCCACCATGAATAATAGTGATCCCAGCTATCTACAGGGTCTGATACACACTTGACACTCCTGAAACAGTTGATCCTTAGAGAACTTTGCCCATGCTAATAAGGTACATGCACATGCAAACCAATAGTAAGTGCTCATATGATAGGAAAAAAGGCATCCATATATAGCACAAAATATTTTGTAAAAATATGTGCTAACAGGCTGCATGTCAAATTATTGTAGGAATTCCTCTTTAGTGATAGGTTTGTGATATAAGTGCAGTCTATGACCATTGACTAGAAGTTTAAACTTAACAGGATCTATAGTTGCTAATTGTACGACTCCATTCTGAAAAACTTCAACAACTTCATATGGACCCTACAAATGTGTCTGCAGTTTGCCTAGAGAATCTTTATACCTAGAGTCATATAAAAGTGCCTGGTCTCCAAATTTGAATTTTCTTTCTGTAATGTACTTGTCATGCCACTTAGTACACTGATTTTGAACAGCGTCTATGTGTTGGAAAACCATTTTCCTCATTTCATCCAGAGCATTTAGTTGCATGATTCAGACTCTTTGTGCCTCAGATATATTCATATTTAGTTGCAGAGCTGTCCTAATAGTTTTATGCTCAAACTCAATGGGCATCATTGCTAGTTTCCCATATACCATTTTAAAAGGAGGAAAACTAGTAGTTGTTTTCCATGTAGTTTTGTATGCCCAAATAGCTTGTACTAGTCTTCTTGACCAATCTTTCCTATGTAGAGCTACTGTCATTGTTAGAATAGCCTCCATCTCCTTGTTGGTGACTTCTACCTGACCATTTGCTTGAGGATGGTACAGGGTAGACTTCCTATGCCTGGTATTATACTCATTGACAAAAGTTATGATTAAGGTGGAGGTAAATTGTGGCCTTTGATCTATAACAATTTCTCTAGGTACTCCATATCTTGTAAAGATTTCTTCATAGAGGAATTCAACTACCTTGTTATCTCTAGCATGCTTCATTGCTTTTGCTTCCACCCATTTTGTGACATAATTAGTGCATACTAGGATGTAGGATTTTCCATTGGAAGGAGGATCTATTGGTCCTACAAAGTCTAATCCCTATTTGTCAAATAGTGTAACCACCACTTGTGGATACAATGACATCTCATCATATTTGGTAGGCCTCCCCATCCTCTGACACCTATCACATTTTCTAGTTTATTTGGCTGCATCTTTATGTAAGGTTGGCCAATAGTATCTTGCTTTGATAATTTTGATTGTTGTTCTCTTGGCATAAAAATATATTCCACATGGCTCATCATGGCAAGCATGAAGAATATCATAGGTTTCATCCTCTCTAAAACATCTTCTTAGGATCTGATCTGGTCCTCTGTAAAATAGATAGTCTACAATCCAAGAGAAATTAAAGCTTTTCTCAACTAAGAGTCTTCTCTCTTTTTGAGAAAAGTGAGAAGGAATCTTTTTAGCAGCCAAATAATTTGCTATATCAACATACCAAGGAGTCTGTACATTTATCAAGAATGGGTGTTCATCTGGGAAGGAATCATCTGCTTTTGCAGGAATGTCCTATAGCTGAAGCCTAGAAAGATAATCCGCCACTACATTGGCTTTCCTAGGTTTATCAATAATCATGATGTCAAACTCCTGCATCAGCAACAATGATCGGGCCGATCTTTCTATGATGGAAGACTTGTTCATAAGATATCATATTATTGTATGATCTATGTGAACAAAAATCTAATATCTTGTTATATAATGTCTGAAGATATTAAGTGCATATATCACTACCAACATCTCTTTTTCTATAACAGTGCAATTGAGTTTTGGCCCCTGTAAATTCTTGTTGATAAAATAAATTGCATTTTCCAAATTTTATTCTTTCTTTCCTAGAACTACACCTATAGCATAGTTGGATGTATTCGTGTGAATTTGGAAGGGAAATGACCAATTGGGGCCCTTGAGGAGTGGCACTTGAGTCAATACTTTTTTAAGCTTCAAGAAAGCTTCATCACATGCTGGGGTCCAATCAAATTCAACATCTTTGGACAAGAGATAATATAAAGGCCCTTTTCTTTTACTAAAGTCATTGATAAACCTTCTATAATACCCAGCATGTCTAAGAAAACTTCTAACATCCTTTTGCTTGGTTGGAACATGAAGGTTAAGAATGACTTCTATCTTTGTTGGATCAACTTGAATACCAACTTTAGAAATATGATTCCCAAGGACTATTCCTTCCAGCATCATCATGAAACATTTCTCACTATTCAGGGATAGACTATAATCTTCACATCTATGCAGTACTTTCTTCAAATTATCCAATGCTTCTTCAAATTCTAAGCCATAAGTAGTAAAATCATCCATGTATATTTCTATGCAGTCATTTGAAATGCTTGAAAATATGCTAATGATGACTCTTTGGAAAGTAGTTGGAGCATTGCATAACCCAAAGGGAAGAATAGAGTAAGCATATGTTCCCCAAGGGCACATGAATATGGTCTTTTCCTAATCCTTTAGGACTATTCTAAATTGATTGTAGCCACTAAATCCATCCAAGAATGAAAAGTATTGTTTTCCTGCCAAGGAATCTAACACTTGATCTGCAAAGGGTAATGGAAAATGATCCTTCTTAGTTGTTGAGTTAAGTTCCCTGTAATCCACATAAACTCAGAATTTACCTCCCTTCTTAGGAACTTTTACTAGAGGTGACACCCACTGGCTATTTGATATAGGATAAATAAATCTATCATTTAACACTTTTTGCAATTCCTCCTTAACTATTTCTCTTAAGGCTAGATTAATCTTCCTTTGTGATTATCTAACTGGTCTGCATTCTTTCTTAATATATATCCTATGGGTACACACTTTAGGATTTGACCCCCACATGTCTCGATAGTCCCATGCAAAATCCTACTTATGACGCTGAAGTAGATCAACCAAGGTTGTCTTTTGTGCCTCAGTGAGATGATTATTAATATTTAAATACTTGTCTAGAGCTACTTCTACCTTGGTGGTTAGGTCTATTTGAGCCGCTTTAGTGAGAGAAGAAGTGTGGACCTCCTGTGGTAACAAGGTGTGCAATATATATGTGGCTACATGAAGTTCACATGAGGAGGGAGGTAGGAAAATTGAGTGCAAGACACATGAAGTTAACTCCTATAGCTGATGTTATGAGCCATAATAATTTTCTATAATATTTGAAAGAACTTGATCTTCATCTTGAAGTTGTATGAATGGTTCTTTATTTATCATCATGAGGTGACGAACATAGTTAACTTCTTCTTTTGTCTCTTCCCCTACATCAGGCCACATGACCTATTCTTGATCAATCTGAGGTTGTGCAGGTGAAGAAAGAGATAATTTCTTAGTGGAATTCCCATTCGAAATAGTCATATCTCTTGACCAACACCCAATGTATGCATCATTTGTAGCAAGCCAAGGCCTTCCTAAGATGACTGGATATCCTCCCAATGTGGCCTTAGGAGATAATTGTTGGCAAATGCACACTCCAATGAGACTTTGTAGGTGATTCAAGGTTTTGTCATTGATGGCAACCTTACAATCCTATGACATCGACAAGGCAATCCACTGACACCAGCAAAGTTAGATTCTACACTGGCACACAGACCACCGGCACCGGCAATAAAAGGAAGCATACCAGCACATAAGTCGACATGAATTTTATTGTTAATATATTTTGTTTATTATTGTAAAATCATTGTAAGCCAACTTGGCAAGTTGTAAAATGACTCTTATATAAGAGAGATCATTGTAGAACATTTTGTAATAGATAGAAGAATGTAATTAGGCAAAATAAGGTAGACCTATTATGCGAAGTATAGGTTAAGGGTTTATGTAAGAAGTAGAGTAGAAACCGGTACTGGATCTGGCATAGTAGATGCTATTTTGAAGCAGTACAAGACATTGGATTTGTATAATCCATTTTGTAAGTTAGTGAGACTTCCCATTTTGTAATTGAGCAATGAGCTCTAAGCACTTTGCCTTCCTGCATGTGCAGGCCCCTCTTGTAGCAGTAATATTCTCTTATTGGCTAGTAAGTGAATATTGTGGGTCACAAATCCCACCGAGGTTTTTCCCACACCGGGTTTCCTCGTTAAAATATTGTGTTATGGTGTGTTTTTCATGTGGTTGCTTTTGTCTTTGTTTATTGCATTACTTTCTATTTACTGGTACATAGTATTAATATGCTCTATATGTTTTAAGTTAAGAAAATCTTACAACCGGTTAGATACTGATTCACCCCCCCCTCTCAGTATCTGTGGGAATCCTAACAATTGGTATCAGAGCCTGGTCCTCTATTTTCAGAAGCCTAACAACTTGAGGAAGATCTTGACACTGGTAGAGATGGATAACTTGATGAAGCAACTTGAAGGAGCTCTCTCAGACTATGATGCAGAAAAATTGAAAAATATCAAACTTGAAGATGATCTAAAAGTTGCTCAGGATATCATTCAAGCACTGCAAGAAAATCATACTATTTCAAGAAACAAGAGAAGAGAACTTTGTGAAAAGATTCAAAATGAGAATAATGAAAAGGAAACTCTTAGTGATCTAATGAATAAGCTTAAACAAGAAAACATGACAACAAAGAATGAGATGCAGGATATGACTATGAGATTTTGTAAAGAAATTGAAGATAGAAAGAAGACTGAAGAAGACTTGACTAGAAGACTGAATGATGCTGCAAATGAAAAAACAAGACTTAGTTATGAAAATGATATGTTGAAGATAGAACTGATGCATGCACAGAATGACTCAAATGAACTCATGAGACAAAAAGGTATCTTGGAAGGAGAACTGGCTGCTGCAAATCAACATAAAGAGAAATTCAAGAAAAGTTCAAAATAACTTGGTGACTTGTTAAAGAATCAGAAACCTAATGGTGACACTAATGGTCTTGGCTTTGAAACTGGTGAAAGCTCCGCTACTGCAAACACACAGGATCATAGGAAACCAGTAAGACAACCTACTGCTTATAAATTCAATGGCAAATGCTTTAATTGTAACAAGTATGGTCATAGAGAAAATCAATGTAGATCTAGAAATTATCAGAATACCAGTACACCCATCGGTCAATGTTCTAAATGCAACAAAGTTGGTCATAACTCTGAGAATTGCAGAATGAATGTGAGATGTTATGTTTGTGAAAGATTTGGACATTTATCTAATCAATGCAGAACACAAACCAACATAGGTTATGGAAAGGCTATTCAGAGAAATAATGTGACTTGTTATGCATGTAACAAAATTGGACATATTGCAAAATTCTGCAGAAGTAAGGCACCATTGGTAGATAACAAAGGTCCTAGTTTGAAAGGTAAAGAAAAGGTTGAAGAAGTAAAGCAAGAATTCTCAAAACAATGGATTAGAAAATCAGAACTAAATGGTGTTAGGAATACTCCTCCATCGGTAGAACCAAGCAACACTCCATTGATAGAATAGAGTAGCACTCCACCGGCATAAGTCTCTTCATCTAATTGAAGAAAATTCTTTTGAGGGTTTGGCAATCAATGTGAAATATGCTATTATTCCCTTGGTTGATGGTAAGAAATTGAAATTACTTCTATACTGATAGATATGTTAAGTAAGTACTTAACCGACAAGCATTAAATGTGGTAGTTGGCAAAATTGACATTATAAATTAATGTTTTTTGGCTCCATTTTACTTCACCAAGCATTCAAACATTCAAAGAGCGTGAAATTTCCAAAGCCAAGGTATTTCGAGCAAAGAGGCAAAGCATTTCAGCAATCAATCTTTCCAAAGGCAGAAAAAGGTATTTATCATGGCATCCTCTTCTGTACCTGAATTCATAGCAAACCCTACTGTAGTGGAAGTAATCAAGTGCCCTAGGCCCATTTTTCATTTAGTTCCTGAGATAGCTAAAAAGGATGATAATGTTGGTGCATTTTCCCAAATCCCCAAAGGAGTTGTTTTTGCAGAAGACCCTAGAATGTACATCCATTGCCATATAGAAGAATTAGGTGATGAGGAAATCAAGAACATGTACAAGACTGCCATATGTGATGATTCTGGTAATGTGAAACCTAAACACAAAATTATTGAAACCCTAAGATTCATTGAAATTCTCTGCATTTTGTAATTCCCCAAGGAAGTGATAAGGATAGTGTTGAGCAGGGTACATGGTGAATTTTTCTGGCTAGATTCAATTCATAAAACTACCAAGGAAGCTGTGAAAGTTGTAATAGGGTTACCTTCCACTGGTAACAGACCTGAAAAAACAAAGGTCTCAAATGACCTGGTAATGAACCTAACAGATGCAACATTTGACAAAAGGTCTTTAAGGGTAAATGATGTAACTGACATAAATGTGAGATTCATTAGCATGATTCTAGGTTACAAAAGAACACATGCAAACAGACTTAACTCAGTTTCCAGCTTATGCATAAAGAGTGCTCATGATATGGTTAAAGAAAATATGAAAATTGATGTATGTGAATGGTTAAAGTATGAACTTATTGACAATTTGGGAAAGATCAAGAAGGATAAGAAAGGGACATTTAGATTTGGTAACTTACTTGTTTGCTTAATGCTACATATAACCAAACAGGTGCCCGGTATAGATTATAAGAATCTTGGATTTGACATACCGGTAGGCGAACAACTATCTGACTTATTGAACAACATGGGTGAAAACATAGAAAAGAATATTAATGAATACTTTCAAGCATTAAAGGCTAGAATGAACACTATATTAAGATTATCACAAACAATTGTAGATAAATATAAGGATGACATAAGCTTTGTGATCAAGAAGGATAAGAAAGGGACATTTAGATTTGGTAACTTACTTGTTTGCTTAATGCTACATATAACCAAATAGGTGCCCGGTATAGATTATAAGAATCTTGGATTTGACATACCGGTAGGCGAACAACTATCTGACTTATTGAACAACATGGGTGAAAACATAGAAAAGAATATTAATGAATACTTTCAAGCATTAAAGGCCAGAATGAACACTATATTAAGATTATCACAAACAATTGTAGATAAATATAAGGATGACATAAGCTTTGTGATTAAGAAGGATGAGATTTGGATGGAAGCAGTTATCCCAAGAACAAATTGGGTTACTGAAATGGGTTATGAGACCGATGACCACATCATTGAAACATATGCAAAATCCCTTTTGGAAGCACCCAATGAACCTAAGGAAGAGGTATTCGGTAGTGCTAAAACCATTGAGAATCAAATTCAATCAATAAGAGAGTGAAGAAAGTAGAGGCAACAGTGAGGAGAGGTTCAAGGTAGGCTAAGGCTATCAAAGAAGATGTACTAAAACAAACCGGTATCACTGAAGATGAGTTACAGGCACAACAACCATAAACTCACCTTTCACCGGCAGCAACTTCTTCAGAGAGTGATATGCCTGCAGCATTTAAAAGAGTTGTAAGGAAAAGGGAACCTTCACCGGTATCCACACCTTCACATAAAAGAACCAGGCAAAAAAATAGGCAGTAAGGCCCCTGGTCAAGAAAACTACTCCTAAGAAGAAAAAGTTGACACCAAAGAAAATGACTCAACAAAATATTGCTCTGATTGACAAACTACTAGATGAAATAATAGAGGAAGGACAACTAAAAAACATCAACAAACTATATGACTCACTATCTGTTGATGACAAGGAGAAAGTTGAAAAAGTCTAATTCTACACTTGGATATCTATAAGAAATTTTTGATGCAAATTGTAGATGAAATACCAGATGAACTATTCAAGAGATTGGAAGCAAGAAGACAATCTGTTGTAGAGCTTGACAAGAAAATAAAAGTTGAAAAATTACTTGTTTAACTCTCCGAAAGAAATAGATGATCTAATTGCAGAGGCTAACCAGTCAATATTCTCTACTGCACACTGACATATTGCACTAATGGTTGGAAGAGTAAATGAGGTTACAGAAGAAACTGAAAATGCATGGGATATATTCCTTGTTGAGAAGGAAAAACAAGAAGAGTATAGAAACCCTAAACCAATCAAGGTATATCAGAAAGACAAGGATAAGGGAAAAGGAATGGTTGGTGGACCTCCAAGCATAAAAATAAGAGATAATTTATCCCCACCACCTCTGGTTACTCCACCGGTAACAACAATTGAAGATCAACCGGCTGATGAGAGTATGGATATATCACAGGAGGATACAAATCCTAATTCTAAGGTACTATATACAGTAAATGTTGATACTCAGAAGGTCAACATTGTGGTAGATAAGGACACAACTGGTAAGGCAGATAAGGCTAGTGAGCCATCGGTAACTAATAACACAGATAACACTGAAGGTAAACCAGCAGATGGGAAAACAGAACAATAAGCAGAACAACAAACAGAGCAACAAGTAGAGCAACAGGCTCCAAAACAGGAACAAGTTAATACAGAATCAGTGCCACCAGCAACTACTGAGCAAGACAAACCCTTGTTTAAGGAAATGGAAACATAGATTGACCTACCAGAGGTCACTACAACCAAGGATATTGCTCCCACCACCGGAATTCAGAGTGTTGACTCTTCAAATACAGGATTTAAATCAACAAATGTAACTGGAGTTCTTTTAGATTCTTTAAAGAAAATAATAGATTGTAGTTCATAGGCATATAAAGCTATAGATGGCACAATTCCAATTTTGAAGATGATAGCTCCAAAATACAATGTAGATAATAAGGATTCTTTGAGTCAACTTGACACTTTGTCTAAGTATATTACTGACAACACAGTGACAGTTGAATAAATAAAGGAGGAAGCATTCAAAGAGATGTTAGAAAAAGAAAAACATAAATTCTTTGAGGAACAAATAAAGAAGTGTACAAGGTAGTTTGACACACTTCTACTGGAATTGTGCAACACACTTAAGGAGTTCAAAACTTTGTACAGAGACACTTGTAAGACAAACTTTTTGACAGTTGGCATAGACAAGAAAATGAGCAAGATGCAGAAGGAAATTAATAAGCTAGCTAACAATTTTATTAATTCATCTGATTCATTATCAATTGTTGAGCAAAAGATAATAGGTCTTGAGGAAGAGTTACTAAAGCTAGAAAGAGAAAAGGAGAAAATAAAAAGTAAGGCTAAGGATCTGAAATGGAGATTAAGTCCAAAGTTGGACTACCTCTCATGTTTAAGGAAAGAAATATCTAATGCATTAGTACAAGGATAGAAAACATCGGCAGAGCAAATGCAACACCTCACCGGTGCAGTTCAAAGAACAGAGGCCGCAATAAAAGACAATAAAAAGTTCATTGAGAACTTGAATTTGGTTCTGGTAGAACTTTGTCAAATTGTAACCAACCGGTTACAAGGTTGAGATAGGAAACTACACTCTACTAACACTTTGACAACATTTGTCATTGATGCCAAAGGGGGAGTAGTGGTATGAGAAAAATCCAATAACTTAGGGATCATCTGCTTAGGGGGAGCACACATTTTTGGTAACAATTTTTGGACTACACTTTCTAAATTTTTCTCATGAGTGTTGCCATCAATGCCAAAGGGGGAGATTGTTGGCAAATGCACACTCCAATGAGACATTGTAGGTGATTGAAGGTTTTTTCATTGATGGCAACCTTACAATCCTATGACATCGACAAGGCAATCCACCGGCACTAGTAAAGTTAGATTCTACACTGGCAAACAGACCACCGGCACCGACAGTAAAAGGAAGCATACCGACACAGAAGCCGACAGGAAGTTTATTGTTAATATATTTTGTTTATTATTGTAAAATAATTGTAAGCCGACTTGGAAAGTTATAAAATGACTCTTATATAAGAGAGATCATTGTAGAACATTTTGTAATAGATAGAGGAATGTAATTAGGTGAAATAAGGTAGACCTATTATGCGAATTATAGGTTAAGGGTTTATGTAAGAAGCAGAGCAAAAACCGGTACTGGATCTGGTATAGTAGATGCTATTTTGAAGCAGTACAAGACATTGGATTTGTATAATCCATTTTGTAAGTCAGTGAGACTTCCCATTTTGTAATTGAGCAGTGAGCTCTAGGCACTTGGCCTTCCTACATGTGCAGGCCCCTCTTGTAGTAGTAATATTCTCTTATTGGCCAGTAAGTGAATATTGTGGGTCACAAATCCCATCGAGGTTTTTCCCACACTAGGTTTCCTCGTTAAAATATTGTGTTATGGTGTGTTTTTCATGTGGTTGCTTTTGTCTCTATTTATTGCATTACTTTCTGTTTACCGGTACACAGTATTAATATTCTCTACATGTTTTAAGTTAAGAAAATCTTACAACCAGTTAGATACTTATTCACCCCCCCCTCTCAGTATTTGTGGGAATCCTAACAATAATATCATGAAATCTACTGGATATTCCCAAGAATCCAAAGTAACTACAACATATTCTACCATACCATCGGGTCGGATAGTAGAGCTATCAGCAAGCTACAGGACTATGGGAGTAGGTCAAAGACTAGTTATGTTAAGTTGTTGCATGATTTCCTTAGTCATGACATTAATAGTGGCTCCTAGATCTATTAGAGCATTCTTAATCTGAGTACCATTAATGACTATTCTCACAATAGAGCTACCTAGATCAGAGTACTTAGGTATTGTAACCTTGCCCAACATAATATCAGCTAGTTGTCCCATCACGTGGACTATTTGTGGATTCTTCTTTTTCCCACCAGGCTTCTTCAACACATGCTTCCTTAATGACCTTACTATAGATGGGAACATCCTTGATAGCTTGAAACAATGGAATCTTAACACATATGTGTTTCACCTGATCAATGAGATCAAAATTTATATCTTCACTTTGCTCAGTCTCCTTAGTTTGTAACCTCTGAGGAAATGGAGGCATTTTATTCACTAAAGGCGAACTTATAGGCTACTAGGCTCAGGTAGACTAAATTGGTTGATCTAGGGGGGTTATATGATACTGGTTTCTCTTAAGGTACTTTAGTTTTGACTGAAGAAGATGGATTAGGAAAAGTAGTCCCTGATCTAAGATGAATATCACTTATATTAAGAGAATATGCAGGGTATTGGCTAGGATTAGTAGAATATTCTTGTTGTTGTGGCTGGGGTTTACTATTTGGATTTAGTATGGGTTGAGATGGCAGCTGAGTAGCTTTAGGTGGAGTGGCATTATGAGCATAGGTTGGCATTATAGTAGGCTATTGTGGTGGTGGTAAATAAGCAGAAAGTTGATTTGACCATAGTTAGCCCCCTCTCCATTGAGAAGTTGGTTGCCAATTTCCATGTGGAGGTTGTCATGACCTTTGAGGTTGAGACCAATTTCCCTATGGTTGCTACCATTGAAATGAAGGATTGGAATAATTTGACCATGAACTTTAGGGGTTATACCCAGATTGAGGTGGAAAATTTACAAAGTTTTGAGCATATGGAGGTTGCCACTGATTATTTTGTGCATAAAAATTGCCACCTACTTAAATAAATATTTAATATTTATTTAAGCAACATTCCCCTATTAATTAAATAGTATTTAATTAATTTCTCATTTTCATCTAGATGATTAAACGAATTATTCAATTTATTTAATTAAATTCATCTAACCCCTTTCTTGCCTTTAATTAAATAAATCACTTTATTTAATTAAATCTACCTTTCACCATGTTAATTAAATTTACATTTAATTAAATTCATCCTTTCATATAAATAAATCAAATTTATTTATAAAACCCCCCACTTGCATTTTCCTACAAATGCAAGTTGCATCTATTTTAGTTGAAATAAAACATTTTATATTAATTGAAATTCTATTTCTCCCACTTGCCCCTTCCTAGATTTCCCACTTTCCTTCTAATAATTCTTCTAGAATCTTTCTAATCTCAAATAATTAGCCTTAAACCTTCCAATCATATCAAATCCCTAAATTTGAGGAGGTCACTTCTCAAATTTGGAAGAAAGTCTTCTAAATGCAATAAAGACTTTATTCATTCAACAAGTTAACTTGTTGAGTTCCCCAAATTTTTAAGGACTCTTACAAATTTGTCCCCAAAGTCCTTTTAACCTTTAATGATTAATTCAACCTTCCCTCATGGTTAGAGACTTTCTCTCTAACTTAACTCTAATCTTAGAGACTTTCTCTCTAACTTAACTCTAATCTAACTTAGGGGTCTCATCAAGCACTCATGGCTTTGACCCTAGCTATCCCATCTAACCTTTGCACAAGAGTTTACCCCTTGGGTAAAAGCTTTATCCAATGGATGACCCTAAACTAACCATAACCCAACCTCCTAAGGTGACCTTCATGTCTTCTCGGGCATTTAATACCTCTTGCATCTCCTCTCAAGCCACCTCTTGTTGACAATTGTCACTGTTTCATTGGTGAAAATTGTAAACATGGATTGAGTAACTTTCAATCCTAGCCATTGTTAAGATTATTGAATCTTAACCATCCATTGACCTATTTCCTCCATAAATAGAGCTCACTTTCTTCATTCTCCATATCCAAGTTTTATGCATCTACATTATAGCCTAATTATATCAAGAATTTTAGCCTCTTTTTGTTAGAATAACATTATAGCATTTAGGAGCATTTCATATCATAGCATATCCATGTTAATATGTCATGATATGGTAGTTTGTTAATATCTTTATCATATCATTATCTTCATCCTAGCTTAATATCATAGTTTTAACATATCATATAAGATCTTAGAATGCATTCATACATATAGATCAAAATATCACTCATTCTTGGAGTTGTCATTCCTAAGCCATTCGCTCAGTGATATGAGGGCAATACATTGGCTTTACAGATCCTATGAGATAGAGAACAATGAGACACATCTTGGGAAGTTAACTAGTTTAAATTAGTTCATCTTTGTACTCAAAAGTCTCATTGGTATGTTGGTCCTTTGATCTCAATGTTGATATTCTGATCACCACAGATTCCAACACACATTTTTGGCGCCCACTATGGGGCACGTCCCCAAATCTAATATCATTTTTCTTGCAGGTTGAACAAAAAGATCACGTCAAAACATCAGAATAATGCCTCGAAGAGTTTTTATAGTGCATCCATATCTTAGGTTAGCGCATCCATGACACTATTTAGTGCATATAAACCATCTTTTAGCATATTGGATCTTCTTTTTAGCGCTTATCCCTCTCTGATATTTTAGCGCGTACAAACACCAGTTTAGCGCTTCTAGGTCTCAGAGTAGTGCATCTGTCTGATCTTTTAGCGTGTAGACATCATTTCTTTGTGCATATTTATCACCAAGTATTCCAACCCACTATAATCAAATGTGAAAGCTGATGAAAATTCCCTCCAACAGTTTTGCTCAGTGATTAGCCTTCCCCTAGTATCTTTAAGATACGTAAAGCCTTTGTTCTAAAGTTTGGGAAGCCTCTCGAGGGAGTTTATCACTGAAGACCAAATGAAAGCCTAAATACGAACTCTAGAAGTAGAAGCCTCACCGTGTTAGTTTTACCAAACATTTTTAATATCATAGTGCAAGGGTGGGGAAGAATCCGCCCCCAAGACACTCACCATATATCTCCTAGGATAACGACTCAATTGAGGAGCAATCCTCTTTGAGTTAATTTTTAGACAAAGGCAAAAAACAGACACCCTTTAGGGGGTGATAAGGTTGTTTGAGCTGACAGAGTATCAAGTGTGGGCTATTGATATTTTAAATGACCCTTGAGAATAGAGAGGTCTATTTGATGTGTATTTCTTGTGCAAACCTGTAAAAACAAACAAGGACTTGAAAAGATCCTATTGAACATACACTATTGTTTAACATAGACAAACTATTATTGCTTCTGTCTGTTGTGTTTTCAAATCATCTTTTAGAATATCATCCATAAAAAACAAAAGGATCATTTCAAAAAATTTCACAAAATCATCAAACTGAGGAAATCAGGATAGTTAGCGCATTAGGAATCCAGAATAATGCATCTCAACATCAGTATAGCACATTGTAGACAACTAAAAATGTCTCATTGATCATATACTAGTTATTCCTCTAATTGATTAAATAATTATTTACTTCTTTAATTAAATTAATTAATCTTATTCTTCGAAATTCACATTTCTTCATTATCTTACTAATTATTCTATTTCTATTTCTAATCAATTAATCATTAACCCTTTTCTAATATATATATATATATATATATATATATATATATATTATATTTAAGTGCTAACCAAGAAAAAAGGGGGGTTAGCTCCCATACATCATGTCAGGAATAATCCAAATTAAGACCACTTTCCTTACATTCACATCTTCAACATACTAGACTTAATAGACATAATAACATAACTCCTCTGAAACATGAAATTAATTCGAAAGGGCTTGAAGAATGATAGCCATATATTCGCCAATTTCCATTACTTTCACCACAGAAGCTGTCGAGATCTAGCCATCTCCCTCATCCAGCATCCTTTGGAAGGGGGCTAAATTTTTGTTGATGACCCCAATCCGATACACCTCCCATGCGTCTTCGATCAGGGTTTTCTTTCTTTCCACCCTTTTCTAATATTAATTATTTAATTAATTATGTTTTTAATCCTTTAATTTAAATAATCTTTATTATTTAATTAAATTCAATTTCTAGATAATTAAATAGTTTCTTTAAATTATTTAATTAGCTAATATATTCTTCTAATTTCTTCTAATTTCATTAATTCTTCTATTTTCATTCAAATTCAAAATCATATTTCTCCTAATTTCAAATACATGTGCATGATTTCCAAAATAAAATTGAAAATCAAAGTCAAGTTCTAAATATATTCAAATAACAAATTGAATTGAAAATAAATTCAATATTTGAATTAAATCTCATGCAAAGATTAAATTGAAAATCAAAGTAAAAGTGCAAGCACTATTAGACAACTCAGATAACCAGAGGACAACTGAGAGGGGGGAGGGGGGCAGGGGGGGTCAATCAGTTGTCAATAGATTACAAAACTTTAAGCATTCAAAACCTTATTACCGGAACATATAAACTCAATAACGGCATAAACTAAATATTGGAATAGCAGATACAACAATTAAGCATAAACATAAATCACAAAATAGTTACCATCCATCGATAACACATGACACCAAGATTTATATGTGGAAAACTCGGTAAAGGGAAAAACCATGGTGGGAAGCCTACCCATAGTCAGATAATACTTCTGCAGTAAGTATGTGATTACAAAATGAGGGGCCTGAACATGCAGGAAGGTTAACAGCCTAGAGTGCACTTCTCTTCACAAAAGGAGCCTCGCTAACTACAAAATAAAGCCAACCTACAATCCGGAAAGAAGAGTGAACTGCAAAGATAGCATCTTCTATGATTGAGTATAGTTTTGATTAAGCTCAGTTTTTGAGGCCTTAAACCTCTCTTACCAACCCAATTTGATCACCTATGATTGAGAAAAACCTCTGTATATTATTACAACCTTATTAAGACACAAATAATTGCATAACATATAACCCATGACCATGACCATGATCTACAAAGAAATCTTACATCATATTTATACCAGCCCAGACCACCTAAAAGATAATACAATAAATCCATAACATAAACCTGCAATCCAATGATCAACCAAGTCAGCCTGGGACCAAAACAACACAATCAAATTAATAAATCTAATCGATAACGCATTAGGATCATTTCCCAACATGTTACATATACCAATCCATAACCTAGCAGAATAAGACCAGACCCAAAATAGGTCGCCATAAACCAAATCCAACAACACAAATCAATAGGAACATGAACAAGATAATAAACAACATCCTGCGAGCCATCTAGAAGCCGCACCAATACCACTTATCAAGTGCATCAAAATATCTTCAACAAATCTCTATTGGTAAAACCCTTACCGGTGACAAAAGGATTACTAGAACAAATGATAGCTACTGAGTCATCAAATCTCGAACCAACTAATCATGATACACATCTGAATAGCATGAATGACATATCCAAACCAATTCCACAAATCAAAGCACACCAGAGCATACCGGATCATAATCTAACCACTCTACCAGAACCTACCGAAAATTGGTAAACAACCAAAATAGTCGGTGTTTCCATCAATGACAAAACATTAATGCAACACATAATCAATTCCTCTGAATTGCCAACAACCTCCCCCTTTGGCATTGATGACAACACTAGATGTAAAAAACATGCACTTGGATGTTTAGCTGCCAAGAAATGCCAAACAAGTTTCCTCCAATGGAAGATAGCAATGAAGCTCTGGACCAAACTCCCCTGTGAATGATATCTTGGTTAAGCTTTGATCTCTCCCCTATGTTTTTCTCAAGAATATCTCTTCCCCTTTAACATCAAAGAAAAATCAGAAATCCTTTGAACTACACAACTGACTACTCCCCCTGAGTAGTAGCATTGACATCTCAATCCAAAATGAATAGTAGCTCTGATAATGCATAACGAACTGATGCCAATTGACATCACTCAAGTCTCTAACGGAGGGGAAAAAACCCCCAATCTGTCTCTGAAGTACTCAAATGATTCCTTAGGCAAAGGTTTAGTGAAGATGTCTGCAATCTTCTCTTTAGTGTTCATATAAACCATTCTTACTTCATTTGCTTCCACCTTCTCCTTCTAAAAATTGCACTTGATAGATATGTGCTTTGTCTTAGAATGAAATACCAGATTCTTTGATATGCTAATAGCAGCAAAGTTATCACAATGAATAACTACCGGTTCATTACAATCCACCTTTATATCCTTCAACATTTGCTTCATCCATATAACTTGTGTACAATTAGTAGTAACAACAAAATACTTAGCTACAACAGTAGATAAAGAAGTACATTACTATTTCTTGTTGGTCCATGAACAAAGTTTCTTTCCAAGAAAGAAAGCTCCATTGGATGTGCTCTTCCGGTCATCAACATCTCTAGCCCAATCTGCATCTGTATATGCACATAGTGTAAAATCATCATTTTTAGGATACCACAAACCACATTCAGTTGTTCCTTGTAAATACCTAAAAATCCTTTCCACCACACTCTCATGTTTTTCTCTAGGATCACTCTGATATCTTGATACAATACAAACTGCATTCAATATATCCGGTCTAGTCTGAGTCAAATATAACAAAACTCCAATCATAGACTTGTACCTTGTGGGATTTACTATTCCTAATGCATATTTCTTAGTCAATTTCTCACTTGTAACCATAGGAGTACCAACCGGTTTAGAATTTATCATACCAAATTGCTTCAACAACTCTCTAGCATACTTAGTTTGATAGATGAAAATACCTTTATTAGTCTGAGTAATCTACAAACCTAAGAAAAATTTCATCTCCCCAATCATAGACATCTCAAATTCATTCTTCATATTATCAGATAATTCCATACATAGCTTATCCTCACCTCCAAAAATGATATCATCAACAAAGACTTCAACAATCAATATGTCATCATCAATGATCTTATAATATAAATTACTATTAGAATTACCTTTAGTGAAACCAAGCTTCAAAAGACATTTATCCAACCTTGCATACCAAGCTCTAGGAGCTTGTTTCAATCCATATAAGGCTAATGCACACTTAACATCCATCTAATAAACCTTGTAGTTTTTATGTGCATCATAAGCAATAAATAATCTCACAGCTTTAGTCCTAGCTACCGATGCAAAGGTTTCATCATAATCAATTCCTTCCTTTTGAGAATATCCTTTACAAACCAATCTAGCCTTATTCCTCCCAAATTGTCCATCTTCAATCAATTTATTCCTTAAAACCCATTTAGTTCCAATAACATTCTTATTTTTAGGCCAAGGATCTAAAGTCCATACGTTATTCTTCTCTATCTCATCTAATTCCTCTTCCATAGCTTTCATCCAACATTCATCTTTACATGCTTCAATTACTGATGCCGGTTCAACTTGAGAAATTAAACATACCTCATCAGCTGCCAACCTTCTTCTTGGCATCACTCCTTTGTTCTTGTCTCCAATTATCTGATCTTCTGAATGATTCAAGCTTACATACCTAGGCTTCTTTTGATTTTATGTTCCTCTGTTGTGATCTTCAATTACTGTTGAATTTTTTGATATTGCCAGAGTAACTAGTTCAACATCCTGTTCGAGTGTAGGTACTACCAGTTTAGTTATGATCATTTCCACTATCGGTTCTCTCTCATAAGTTCTGATTTGACTTATGTTCTACTCATCCACCTTGACATTAGTGCTCTCCACAATTTTCTGCAATCTTTTGTTATAACATCTGTATGCTTTGCTTGTTAGGATAACCAGTGAACAATTGAGAGGGGGGGGGTGAATAAGTTGTTAATAGATTATATCAATTAAACCACTTAATAACCTTTAACTGAAGCACATAAACATTGAATAGCAGAATAGTAGAAACAGATACCAGTAAGCAATAAAACTTAAGAATGAAACAAAGAATTAACACAATGCAACCATACCACATACCACCATGATTTGTATGTGGAAAAACCAGTAAAGGGAAAAACCATGGTGGGAAGCCTACCCACAGTCAGATGATACTTTTGCAAAAAGCATGTGATATAATAAGGGGCCTACACATACAAGAAGGCACACTGCCTAGAGCATACTGCTCATTACAAAAGAGTCTCACTGACTACAGAGAGGTTATAACCACCTCAAGATAATTGGACAACAATCCAAAATAATGAACTGCCAGAGATAGCATCTACCATGCTTGATTACAGTCTTAGTTAAGCTCAATACTAGAGGCCTTTGACCTCTTACTTAAACCCAATTCAATCACCTATGATCGACCAAATCTCCTTCGCATATGATATTACATTCCATGACCATGATCATTACATTTCCATTCCCATACCATTCCATGATCTACAATGAGATCTTACATCAATTTATACAAACCCTAAGGCCTAAACCATTTAGGTCGGCCACCTAAAAGATATTACAATAAGATCATTACATACATCCATATTACAATGTTATGCCATGTCACCTTTAGACCAAAACAACAATAACCAATCCATAAATCATCCCGGTAATGTGTAGAGAACATGTTAACATAATGCTGGTCCATAACCTAGATAGGTACTAGACCTAATCTAGGTCCACCATGCCAAAGCGATGTCTTCAATCAGTTGAGGCACAATCAAGGATCACCTTTTGCATCCTGAATTCCATCTAGAAGTTGCACCAACACCACTTAGAATTCTATCAAGTTTTCTCAGTGAAAGCTTTGTCAGTTAAACCTTAAACCCATATTGGTAACACAAGATCTTCTACCGGTAACCAAAAACCTATCTGTCGATAACCAACCATAACAGATAGTGTTGAAAACAATGACAAAACATCAATGCAACACATAATCAATTCATCCATATTGCCAACAATCTCCCCCTTTGGCATTGATGACAATAGTAGATGTGAAAAATATCTAAGTACCAAGAAATGGCAAACAAGTCTCCCCTGTGAAAGACAACCAACAATCTCCTATATATAGCTCTGAATATCAATAACTCTCCCCATATCAATAATATCTATGTAAAGTTTTGAATTTATTTTTCACATCACTATCTCTCCCCCTTTGACATCAATGCTAGAAATCTGACAAAAATATCAAAGCAATAATATAAGCCTCTAAATCTCAAAGCTGACTACTCCCCTTGAGTAGTAGCACCACTCATCAGTGCTAGAATGAATAGTATCTTTGATAATGCATGCTGGACAGATGTTAAACTGCATCAATCAAGTCTTTGATGGAGGGGCAAAAACCCCTAACCTGTCTCTCAAATACTCAAATGATTCCTTAGATAGTGGTTTTGTGAATATATCTGCAATCTACTCTTTAGTGTTCACATAAAACAATTTGACTTCCTTTTCTTCCACTTTGTCCTTCAGAAAGTTATATTTTATTGATATGTGTTTGCTCTTAGAGTGAAATACTAGATTCTTAGACATGTCAATAGTTGCAGAGTTATCACAATAGATAACTACCGGTTCACTATAATTTACCTTGATATCCTTCAACATTTGCTTCATCCACAAGACTTGAGTACAATTAGTTGTTGCTGCAACATATTCAGCTTATGCAGTAGATAAAGAAATGCATGACTATTTTTTGCTAATCCATGAAACCAATTTCTTTCCAAGAAAGAAAGCTCCACTAGAAGTGCTCTTCCTATCATCAGTATCTCCTACCCAATCTGAATCTGTATATGCACATAAAGTGAAGTCATCATCTCTAGAATACCATAAGCCATATTTTGTTGTCCCTTGCAAATACCGAAATATCCTCTTTACTGCACATTCATGATTTTCTTTAGGATTACTTTGATATCTTGAAACAATACTTACTGCATACATAATATCTGGTCTAGTCTGAGTTAGATATAACAAGCCACCAATCATAGACTCATACCTTGTCGTATTTACCGGTGTAGATGTATCTTTGATTGATAATTTCTCACTTGTCATCATAGGAGTACTTACTGGTTTGGAATTATCCATACCAAACTTCTTCAACAATTCCATTAGATAATCAGTTTGATAGATTAAGATGCCTTTGTCAGTTTTAGTAATCCGCAAACCTAAGAAAAATCTCATCTCACCAATCATGGACATTTCAAATTCATTCTTCATATTATTAGGAATGCCATGCCAAATTTATCTTCTCCTCCAAAAATTATGTCATCAATAAATACTTCAATAATCAGAATATCATCATCAGTGATCTTATAATATAAATTACTATCAGCATTTCCTTTAGTAAAACCAAGCTTCAAAAGATATTTATCCAACCTTGCATACCAAGCTCTAAGAGCTTGTTTCAAACCATATAAAGTTTTCCTTAATCTGCAAACCATATCTTTATCATCTGTTAGTGAAAATCCATTAGGTTTCTCAATGTCTACCTCTTCCTCAAGTTCACCATTAAAAAATGCACATTTAACATCCATTTGATAGACCTTATAGTTCTTATAAGCTGCATAGGCAAGAAATAGTCTAACAACTTCAATTCTAGCTACAGGTGCAAATGTCTCACCATAATTAATTCCTTCCATTTGAGAATATCCTTTACAAACCAATCTAGCCTTGTTTCTTACAACTTGACCATCCTCATTGAGTTTATTCCTAAAAACCCATTTAGTTCTAATAACATTCCTTTTTTTAGGCTGGGGAACTAAAGTCCAAGTCTCATTTTTTTCTATCTGATCTAATCTATCTTCCATAGCTTTTAACCAATGTTTATCTTTACAAGCTTCAATAATAAATGTCAATTCAATTTGAGAAATAATACATACCTCTTCATTTGCTAGTCTTATTCTTTTCATAACTCCTTGATGAATACTTAGAGGGGGGGGGGGGGGGTGAATTAGTATGCCAAAAAATACTATAAGCAGACTTTTAAACACTTTAGCAGATAACCAGTGCAGGAGATTCACTAATAAACTGGTTAGGATAAATGAAAACCAAATAGAAACCAAAGTATTCACCCATAAGAGCACAATCACCATAACACAAGATATTTGACATGAAAACCCAAATGGGAAAAACCACGGTGAGCAGAAACTCACAAGTAACTATGTGCAAAATAGTAACTAGACCAGTTAAGGTCATACAATGTTCCTCACCAGAATAGATCCTGTTAGGAATCTAGATCTCTGCTAGGAGATAAGTCCTATTAAAGACTACCTTGTTAAAGGATTTCAGGTCCATAGTTGTGAACCACCTTGTTAGAGGATTTACAAAGGCTTTGCTAGGCCTTTCCGATTAAGGTTTTCAGACTTGTCAAAGATATTAGTAATCAACAAGTGAATGATTTAGATAATAGCACAGTTGTGTAGGGGAAAAAGTGAGACTAGGTTAACATGCCCTAATCCTACCTTTTGACACACATTACAGAATACGAAAGAGCCTAGAGGTATCACACAATTGGCTACTTCTTCTTGTGAAAGAGAGAGCCACGGGCTACCTTTTAGGATTTCTATTCCTTTGTTTAAATTGGAAGATCAAATGATACAAGTTCAAACCCTAATCCCAAAATGCAAGTATGAACTAATAACAAGATTGCAAAATTGAGATTAAACAATGAACAACTGTAAGCACAAAGACAAAATGAGAATGCAGATGCGTACCCAGAGTCAAAATCTGATTGAAAATGTTCGGGATGGGGGCGCGGGTGCCACTGTCCTGATTCTGTCCCGAAAACTGCACCTGAAACTGTTGTTTTGCACTTTGGAAAACTGCCAGAAATGTCGAAAAACACTGTCTGTCAGGAGGACCAGGGCACCTAGCGCCTCTGTCCCAGGGACGAGGGTGCCCAGTGCCCCTGTCCTGGCAGGACCAGGGCACCCAGCGCCCCTGTCCAGGTCTTTTGCTCTGCTGTTTGATGTGGAGTGCTGTCCTGACCTGCTCTTCCCGGATCTGTCACCTGTGGCGTCGCCCAAGTCCCGAAACCTACACTTATATCTAAAAATGGTATGGGCAGCTATATAGGGTTTTGCCTTAGTCAAACCCCTGCTTCGGTGATTTCCACCTCCATGAATAGCCAAGTTGTTTTGTAAAATGTATTGTGTGTGCAGACCTAGTGTGTGTGCAAGGTCCTAAAATGCAAGAAAGCAAACTAGAGCAACCTAGAAAGTAAACCCTAATTGCTTGTAAATGATAATGTAAATGCTCTAAATCAAGATGCAAAGTGATCTAAAGCATGAATAAAGGATATATTGAAGCTTATGCAAAGACATGAAACAACATGAAATCATACCCAACCCTCAAGGGAGGAGTACAAGCCAATCTTCAGTCGGTAATCTCCTATTGTTCTTCAATGTCTTCCAAGCCCTAAATGGATGAATGAAATTGATAAATGCTTGATAGAGGGATGTTGAATATTGTTGAAGTCTTTAAAGATCTGCTCTTTTGCTGCATATGAGGTTCCTCAAAACAAAAATTGGATCCCTTCAAATGAAGAAAGAGAGCTCTTATGTAGGAAACCCTAGATTGTAATTTCGTCTTTCGGCTGACCTAGAGATTGAATTTCCTGCCAATTTCTTGGGGTTAGGCTTTATTTTGTGATTGGATTGTGCTCCTAAAATTTTGGGAAAAATGTCCAGGACCATGTGCACTCCGGGCGCCATGGTCCCGACAACTTTTCACCAAATTTTCAGGGCCGTCAGATATGATGATTTTAGAGAGAATCCCAAAGTTACAGGTGATTTTGAGATGTTTTGACCCCCAAAACCAAACCCCCAAGCTCAAAATAGGACTTAATTAGGGTTTTTGATTGAGTGATGTATTGGAGGAATAAAATGAAAAGGGCATGCTTTAACGAAAGGGCCCAACTTTATGATGTAGAGGATGATGAAATAGGACCTTAGACCTAATTAATTTGATTAATTAAGTGCTAAAGGAGCAATGCAATGCAAAATGTAAAATGCACTAAGGCGGGTGCTAAACTAGGTGTGAAATTGTACCACCCTAGCAAGTGCGTACAATTTACGACGCTACATTTAGCCCCCACTTTAGTGGTCATATGAGTACTACGTGCATATGCAAGCTAAAGTACAAAAAAGTAAACATCATTTGAAAAAGGATATATCCATAAGTTGTCGGACGAAGCCCCCAGCGGTATCTGTAGTACACAGTTAGGAACTGCACCCTACAAAAGACATGTTAGATCACAAAATCACCTAATGCTTACTAAGGAAAGTGATGAAATTTGTGAGTAGCTATATGCCCCCCCCTGTTTCGACTTTCTTATTAGAGAGGTGAAATAGGGTAGCATGTTTACTGACGACAAATTGTGTAAGAGAGTATTGATGAGGGGTGTTCACTAAATAGGCTTCAACAGAGCACTTTTTGGAACATCCCGAGAGTAGGGAAATGAAAATATGATTCCTATGCAACAAACAACTCGAAAATCGCATCTCCCAAACTCAAGTTATGATGAAATGAGTGATAAAGGAAAATTAGGGTTTCGAAAGTAAAGATAAAGAAATGAAAGTATATACTTTGAAAGTGACATTTGCATTTGTCACTTTGTTGATTTCAAAATACTATTCATTGCAGTGAAGCCCACATAGCCATCATCATGCCTTCACGATGACCGGAGCGTCCCACGAGGATTGAGATCCTGCGCCAGGCCGTGATCGACGACGAGCCACTGGACGAGGTGAGTTGACTGAGCGTTGACTTTTGATTTTTCACATTTTGACTTTCTGTGATCATTTGCGGGCCCTGAAGTCTGACCCGGGGCCCACCCAGGGCGCCATGGTCCCTGTGGGGCGCCCTGGTCCCCTCAAGGTGCCATGGTCCCCTCAGGGCGCCATGGTCCCTGACAGGGCGCCATGGTCCCAATCAGGGCGCCATGGTCCCTGACAGGGCGCCATGGTCCCTGACAAGGCGCCATGGTCCCAATCAAGGCTTGGCGAGGGATTTCAGGGTTAGCATACGATGTTCGACAGTTTGCATGAGTGATTTTGATGATTGAGTACTGATTATAGTTATGTTTTTGTGTTGCAGGGTCTCCCATACATGAGAGAGCATACGACGGGACATATTCTTCGCAGTTTGCGAGATCAGATTCCATGGCTGACTCAGGCAGAGAGAGACACATTGTTGATCGTGGGATTATGGTATGCGATCCTCATGCTATCCATTCGGTTCCATCCTGCGATGCTGATGGCATTGATGGAGCGATGGGATCCTAACACATGCACATTTCATCTTCCAGTAGGGGAGTTGACAGTTACACTTGAGGATGTGTACCGTATACTTCATCTTCCTATCAGAGGAGCTATTGTTAAATACGCGACTGATCGGTCAATGGAGGACCATCAGAGAGAGCAGGTATATTGCATAGGGAGAGTCATGCCGAGTGAGATGAGAGGTCGCATCATGGTTAGCTGGCTCTTACATCCTACAGGAGAGGTACCCCTTGTGAGATGCCTTATGATCGCCATCATAGCACTAGCCGTCTGCCCTAATGGGTGAGGTACACATATGCATGGGGGTCTCACATGGTGCATCAGAGCGATGGAGAGACACAGGAGAGTGTATGCTTGGGGTCGGAGTATGCTTGCACATCTCTATCATGACCTTGAGGAGTATGTGTTTGGACAGGGTTGCAGCTTGATGACATGCACACTTCTACAGGTGTGGGTATTTGAGCACTTCACATGCAGCAGGCCTGTCGGCTTTCCACTGAGTACAGTGAGTGAGCAACCTAGGGTGTTTGCTTATCCACTTACCAGCGAGTGGAGATTTGGAGATCTGTTATATTGGAGAGTGATTTTTGATAGACTGACAGTCGAGGTGACCATATGGAGACCCTATCTGCGGATGCACAGATGGGATGGGATGGAGAGACAGTTAGCATGCCTACAGAGGAACCGCCTACTGCAGGGACGATATTCACACATCATAGTCCCATTCTACTTCGACCGAGTACGGAGGTAGTTTGGGCTAGAGCAGTGTGTTCCAACCGATGTGCCCATCTATACTCGACACTCACAGGTCCTTCCCAGACCTAGAGCAGTAGCGAGACCGACGGTAGATGACATCAAGACTACAGATATAGAGGGATCTGATCAGGATGTAGTCACTGATTACTCTGCAGAGCCTGGAGCATAGCGTAGGTATGTTTCATGGTTTATGAGATCATACCCAGGGCCTATCTTTCCACCAGATCACCCGACAGGCCATCCCGGCCCATGGAGACATGGAGACCGAGATGAGGACCAGGGATCCAGGTCAGAGGAGCCAGAGGAGGGAGAGGGTCATGAGTAGGCAGGATCCTGATCCACCTACAGGAGATCAGCCTAGTGCCGAGGAGGAAGAGGAGGACATGGATAGAGATGAGGATGAGGAGGATGCAGGTGAGGATGCGGACGAGGATGAGGATGAGGAGGATGAGGAGGATGATAGAGATGATGAGGAGGGGTCAGATGCAACTCCCCACCATTCAGGAGATGATACCATAGCTGTGGATCCTCCTCTTATTCCCCAAAAGGGGGAACATAAGGCGATATGGAGACCTGTTCCTAGTACCACCCAGCCTACACCCATCGTGCACAGATTTGTCGAGCGAGGGGAGCCTAGTAGATCCCAGTCACAGATGCCACCGTATCATGATCCCTACTGGTGTGAGGGAGACCCAGGTATAGTAGGTTTATATTGATTGATTAATGTTTTGATGATATAGAATGGTACTAACAAAAATCTATTCTACCACTACAGCTAATGTGCAGGAGTGGCGTTCCCTGATTCAGCAAGTAGTGACAGACATTTCCACGATGGCACAGATCCCCAGTTCCTCACAGATTGCTTATAGGCCTCAGGGGAACGAGGGTCGGCATGAGGACTTGTTCTCCCCATTCCGAGTACAGGTTGACATATGGAGGGAGAGAGAGAGAGTCCTATCAGAGGACCTTCAGCGGGCACGGCGAGATCTAGCAGCTACCCAGATTGAGGCTTCCTCCTATCGTGCTATCCTTATGTATAGGGATCGTAGGAGTTCCTCTCGGAGTCACTCGCGGTCTATATCACACTACACACCTATGGGTCCACCTGCACGGCTGGATCAGGAGGGAGCATCTAGTCGACACTCTCCAGCCACTAGCCCTAGGGATAGGAGATGATTTTATGTTGTAGGATAGGTCACATTTTGGATGTATAGTGACCTATATTTGTATACGATCCACATATATATATGTATATATATGCTTCTCTTTTGTCTCAAATGTGTTATCTTTAATGCTTAAAACAATGTATATTTTGTTTTGATTAAATCTAATACATTTGGTAGATGTACATGTATGTTCAGAATTTAATTTCCATGTGATTGATTTCTCAATGCTCCATGATTAAATTGATACATGTGTGACTACATTGATGATATGAAAGAAATATGTATTAAGTCTAAGAATCATATAGCTAATGTGATTTAATTTTGAACTTAAACACAACATGATACGATTCTACTTAACACATAAAGACATTGTATAATATGCTAGCATAATGGAAACACAAATCTTTTACAATTTACATAAATGAATTCAAGACAAACTATGAAGTAAGAAGACACGCTTGTAAATAATGAAGCAATATAGATTAAACACCATAACATTTAATTCTATTTTGCTCTAATTAGGAGATACTAACATATTACCCAATGTTTGAAGAACTGAAAAGAAGAAAAATAAGGAATGAAGAATTAAGCATAATATCTACGCAAGTGCATAGCATTGATAGGTTCTTTAAGAGGCGTACCATCTACATCCGCTATTTTGTAAGCACCTGATCCATAATCTTCAATAACGATGTATGGTCCAAGCCAATTAGGACTAAATTTTCCCTTTTCTGCAGGTAAGGCATTCACATTGCGTTGATTCTCATAGAGGACTAAGTCACCTACTGAGAAGGAACGTTGAATAACCTTATCATTATAGCTTCGTTGTAGAGTTTTGTGATATGCTTGAATATGCTCAAGAGCATTTATACGCTGTTCATCAAGCATCTCAAGCTATTGAAGTTGTTGTTCTCTATAAGAATCGTCATCTACTATACCCTTGAGAGAAACCCTAAGTGATGGAATCTCTAACTCTAAAGGCATAATAGCGTCAGCACCATAAACAAGATTATAAGGAGTAGTTCCTATAGCAATTCGTACACTCATTCGGTAGGCCCAAAGAGCATAGATTAGCTGATTACTCCAATCCTTACCATGCTTATTCACGGTTTTGCGAAGGATTTGTTCAATTATCTTATTGGATGATTTGGCTTGACCATTTGATTGAGGATAGTATGGTGTAGAAAATCGATGTTTGATATGATACTTCATGAGGAATTTCTTCACGTCCTTGTTCTTAAATGATGTCCCATTATCTGAGATTATAGTGGAAGGTATCCCAAATCTAGAAATGATGTTCTCTAGAAGAAATTGACAAATTACTTCAGCAGTGGTAGAGCGAAGGGGAATAGCTTCTACCCACTTCGTAAAGTAATTTGTTGCGGTTATAATGAAGGTGTGTCCTTGAGATGAAGGAGGAGAGATTTTACCAATGAGATCCAAACCCCATGTGGAAAAAGGCCAAGAAGCTACTTGAGAACGAAGTTCTTGGGCAGGAGCATGAATCAGATTACTATGTTGTTGACATTGATGACATTTCTTAACAAATGAAAAAGAATCCTTCTGTATAGTTTGCCAATAGTATCCCATACGAAGTAATCTTTGAACCAAGGATTTGCCTCCAAAATGCCCCCCACAGGCACCTGAATGCGCCTCTTCAAGAGAAACGGGGATTTCCAATTTGTTAAGACAGCGAAGGAGAAGGCCATCATAACCCCTTTGGTAAAGGACATTAGAAAGGATGATATACCTAGCAGACAGCTTGCGGATTCTAGCCCTAGTGTTCCTATTAGCGGAATCAGGAAAGGTACCATCGGTCAAATATCTTACGATATGCGAATACCATTCATCTGAATCTACAAAGTCACAACAAGTTACCAAGCTAGAATCATCTACAATAGCTGGAGAAATAAGGTTGTGAATAACAAATTTAAGATCAACCACAGGGTCCTCTAAAGATACAAGAGAAGCCACACATGCCATTGCGTCCGCATGTCGATTATCTTTTCGAGGAACAGGTTCTATGGTATAAGAATCGAATTTTTGTAATAAAGAGATGGCAAGGTCTTTATATTGTGATAATTTGTCTTGTTTTGCTTGATACAGTCCTGTCACTTGTCTTATAATCAATTGAGAATCTCCATAAATATGTATGTGTTTTATGTTCAAAGCTAAGGCTGCTTTTATTCCCGCTATAAGAGCCTCATACTCAGCAATGTTATTGGTACATGGGAAATTTAGACGATAGGATAAGGGAATAGATTTCCTTGTAGGAGAAATCAGGACAACACCTGCCCCCGATCCCGTATGACACTTAGAACCATCAAAGTATAATTCCCAAGTTTCATCTTTCTCTATAGAAAGAATGAAGTCATCGAGAAAAGACTCAGAATTGGGGAAGGAGAAAGGTGAAGGGGCCTCAACTAAGTGATCGGTCAATGCTTGCGATTTAATTGCTCTTTGTGAAACAAATTTAAGGTCAAATTCAGTTTACATCATAACCCACTTAGCTAGGCGTCCTGATAAATCAGTTTTAGAGAAAAGATGCTTCAAAGGATCAAACTTTACCATGACGTGGACTTCTGAATTTAAAAGATAATGTCTCAATTTCTGAGTCACAAACACCAAGGCCAAGCATTGTCTTTCTATCGCAGAATAGCGGGTCTCATAATCGAGTAAGGTATGACTTATGTAATAAACCGGACATTCCTTACCATCTTTATCATGTTGTGCCAACAATGTTGTGAGAGCATGAGAGGAAGCAGCTGTATACAGAAGGAAAGGTTTAGAAGGTTCGGCAGGTTGAAGAATAGGAGGACTAGCCAAATACACTTTTAAATCTTCAAATGCTTGCTGACAATCTTCATTCCATTGAAAAGTGATATCCTTTTTAAGAAGTTGAGTAAAAGGAAAGGTACAATCCGCAAGTTGAGATACGAACCTATGAATGGCTTGAATCTTTCCTTGTAAGCTTTTAAGTTGAGACACATTTCTAGGAGGTGGCATGTTGACAATAGCATCTATTTTCTTAGTGTCCACCTCAATCCCATGATCCGAAACTATGAATCCTAATAGTTTTCCACTATCCACATCGAAAACACATTTTCAGGGATTTAAGTGCATGTGATATTTATGAACTCTTTCAAAGATTTGACGAAGGATTTTAATATGATCTATGTGAAGAATAGATTTGGCTAAAATATCATCAACATAATCCTCTAAAATCTTATGCATATAATCATGAAAGATAAGGGTTATCACTCATTGATAAGTTGCACCGACATTTTTAAGTCCAAAAGGCATCATTATCCAACAAAAAATACCCCAAGGAGTGGTGAAAGCGGTTTTAAATTGATCTTGAGGGTTAATGAAAATTTGATTGTATCCTGAAAAACCATCCATGAAGGATAACAAGGCATGTCCTGCCGTAGAATCAACTATCATGTCAATGTTGGGAAGGGGAAAATCATCTTTCAAGGAAGCCTTATTCAAATCTCGAAAGTCGGTACACATCCTTATTTTGTTGTCTGGTTTAGCCACAGCGACAATATTTGAAATCCATGGGGAATAGTCAATAGGGCGGATAAATCCAGCCTCCAATAACTTTTCAATCTCAGCCTTAACAATCAGAGCCACCTTAGGATTCATTTTTCGAATCTTTTGTTTCACGGGCTTAGCATCGGGAACTAAGACAATGTTATGAGTGACAATCTTAGGATCTATACCAGGCATATTAGAGTATGTCCAAGCAAAGATCTCAGGGAATTCATGCAATAAATCTTCATATTGTTTTTGTTCCTCTTCATCCAAACATTTCCCAATTTTAATAACTTTCTCTTTATTGCAAGGGTCCATCTTAACATCAGTGGTGTCACTTATGAGAAGATTACTTTGTTGAGGAGTATCCTTTAACTGAGGGAATTCTTTCACAATCTCATCATTATCGATCTCTTTTCCAAAATAGGCTTCAGTGTTCAAACAATAAGGGAGTCCCCTATTGTGATGATAACGAGGAAGAGTGTCATAGGCTCCCAAAAATTCAGCTAAAGCATCATCGGTAGGGAAGACATCCAAAGCACAGTCACCCGAAGGATCCCCATCAATATACTCAGGGTGTTGCATTGATAGAGATGTAGAAATAGTATTAACACTAATCCATGGTCTTTTAGAAGCTTTAGTACATTTGTAGGGATTATAGCCAAGTCCAAAGGCATAATTGTGAAAATTAGTCTCTAGAGGAACTTTTATCCCTTGTTCATGAGCACCACAACCTTTTCCATGATACCCATGCTTAGCAAAAATGCAAAAACCACGACCATAACGATCAGCCATTTCAGAAAGAGGAGGTGGTTTTTCATAAGACAAAGAATCAAACTCTTCATAATTTGAGGTATGAGGAGAAGAAGTTTGAGAAGCGGCCACAAAATTATTACTCATAGGTTCAGGTAAGATTGATTGATTTTTAGCTTCTTCCTTCTTTTCAACTTTAAGCTCTCTAGAAGGAACCTTATATTCACCCACAAAGGTGGGATTGAAATCAAGAGATCCCCAATCGTCTTCTGCGAGAACCTTCTCAGGATCAAAATCCTTCCTATGTGTAGATTCAAGTTGAGAAGAATCTTCTTCAGGAGCTCCAGACTTATCCAAAGAATTTGATCATCAGAGAGAGAAGACTCATTAATAGGTATCTTGTTTAAAGAGTCATCACTAGACGAGGATGGCTTAGAAGAACCCCCTTTAGAAGTAGATGTTTGTAGACAAGCTTGGAAATCAGTGTCACCTATCAAGGTATATGTCTTATTGTTATAGATAAATTTAACTTGTCTATGCAATGTAGAGGGGACAACTTGCATACTGTGAATCCAAGGCCTCCCTAATAACAAGTTGTATGTTAAATTTCCCGACATAACATGGATAGGAGTAGGCAAAGTAACAAGTCCCACTATGAGAGGTAGGGTGATAATACCTAATGAAGTCTTAGCCACATTGTCAAAGCCTTGAATGGGATGAGAATCAGGCTCAATGAGAGATGTATCCACATTCATTTTATGCAATAGATTGATGCTACACACATTAAGGCTAGAGCCATTATCTACTAGTGTTCGTCTTATAGCAGTATCTTTCATGATAACCACAATCATCAAGGGATCATATTGTTGTTGAATTTCACTAGTAGGCAACTCATCTTGGGTAAACACAATTTGAGCATTAGGATTCATCACAGAGTTAACCAAAGATGCTATATTACTAGATGTATTCAGTGGAGGAACATTCAAATCTTTCAAGGCATCTTGTAACATTCCATGATGAGCGGAAGAAGTTTGAATCAAATCCCAAAGGGATATCTTAGCAGGGGTAGCTTTAAGTTGTTCTATGAGATCATATTCCTTACCCATAATTTGTGAAATACGGGGAGCTTGTGGAAGAATTGGTTGAGGATTAGGAAGAGAAATTGGAATAACAGGAGGAGGATTAGGCTGCCTATTATTTCTGGTGTGATAAGTATGAGCAACCACATGATAACTCTCTCTAGTTATTTGCTTGGCATAACTATAAGGACTTATAGGTTTTCTTCCTTGCACGGTGATAATTGGTTTATTCGGGGTACGAAAGGAATCATGATCATACCCTCCTCGGACAGTAAGGAGAGGTGATTTAGGAACTTGAAAGGTGGGAAAAGGATAAGCACCTTGGACTTCAAAGAGAGGCTTATTATGCTCATTCAAGTTTATCATGTTAACCAATTTAGAAGTCTTGTTCTTGTTTAAAGATTTCGATAAAGCCACAAAGTCATCAAGAGCATCATCCAACAAAGCATGATCATGTCAATTAAAAGGTTTATCTTTTGATTCAAAAGGAGACATCTCTTCATAGAGGGGATTATTGAACACAACCATGTTACTAGATTCAGTGGAAGAGTTGATAGGAATGTACCCTTGAGAGGAACCATTCGACTTATTTTTCTCATCACATCTAAATGGCATAGTAACAAGGTTTATGAGTTTTTGGTAAAATGAAGGTTTGGCATCTTTAGGGTTTAAAAACTCATCTAAAGCTTCATCTAATTCATCTTGGCTATACTCATAATAATCATCAAAAGCATGAACATTTTGCAAATAAAAATCTGACATTTTGAAATAAAGGTTGCATAAAATTTAAACACACAATGCAAAGAAACACACTTTTTTTTTTTCTTTTTTTTAATGAAACATGAAATGACAACACACTAAATCTAGATCTAGATCTAACAAATGCAATGCAAGAGGAAGCAATGATAGATTCACGTTGGGTTCACCAAAATGTGTAGGGGAAAAAGCGAGACTAGGTTAACATGCCCTAATCCTACCTTTTGACACACATTACGGAATACGAAAGAGCTTAGAGGTATCACACAATTGGCTACTTCTTCTTGTGAAAGAGAGAGCCACGAGCTACCTATTAGGATTTCTATTCCTTTGTTGAAATTGGAAGATCAAATGATACAAGTTCAAACCCTAATCCCAAAATGCAAGTATGAACTAATAACAAGATTGCGAAATTGAGATTAAACAATGAATAGTTGTAAACACAAAGACAAAATGAGAATGCGGATGCATACCCAGAGTCAAAATCTGATTGAAAATGTTCAGGATGGGGGCGTGGGTGCCACTATCCTGATTCTGTCCTGAAAACTGCACCTAAAACTGCTGTTTTGCACTTTGGAAAACTGCCGGAAATGTCAAAAAACACTGTCTGTCAGGAGGACCAGGGCGCCCAGTGCCTCTGTCCCAGGGACCAGGGTGCCCAGCGCCCCTGTCCTGGCAGGACCAGGGTGCCGAGCACCCCTGTCCAGGTCTTTTGCTCTGCAGTTTGATGTGGAGTGCTGTCTTGACCTGCTCTTCCCGGATCTGTCACCTGCGGCGTCACCCGAGTCCCGAAACCTGCACTTATATCTGAAAATGGTATGGGTAGCTATATAGGGTTTTGCCTTAGTCAAACCCCTACTTCGGTGATTTCCACCTCCACGAATAGCCAAGTTGTTTTGTAAAATGTATTGTGTGTGCAGACCTAGTGTGTGTGCAAGGTCCTAAAATGCAAGAAAGCAAACTAGAGCAACCTAGAAAGTAAACCCTAATTGCTTGTAAATGATAATGTAAACGCTCTAAATCAAGATGCAAAGTGATCTAAAGCATGAATAAAGGATATATTGAAGCTTATGCAAAGACATGAAAACAACATGAAATCATACCCAACCCTCAAGGGAGGAGTACAAGCCAATCTTCAGTCGGTAATCTCCTATTGTTCTTCAATGTCTTCCAAGCCCTAAATGGATGAATGAAATTGATAAATGCTTGATAGAGGGATGTTGAATATTGTTGAAGTCTTCAAAGATCTGCTCTTTCGCTGCATATGAGGTTCCTCAAAACAAAAATCGGATCCCTTCAAATGAAGAAAGAGAGCTCTTATGTAGGAAACCCTAGATCATAATTTCGTCTTTTGGCCGACCTAGAGATTGAATTTCCCGCCAATTTCTTAGGGTTAGGCTTTATTTTGTGATTGGATTGTGCTCCTAAAATTTCAGGAAAAATGTCCGGGACCATGTGCACTCCGGGCGCCACGGTCCTGACAACTTTTCACCAAATTTTCAGGGCCATCGGATATGATGATTTTAGAGAGAATCCCAAAGTTACAGGTGATTTTGAGATGTTTTGACCCCCGAAACCAAGCCCCCAAGCTCAAAATAGGACTTAATTAGGGTTTTTGATTGAGTGATGTATTGGAGAAATAAAATGAAAAGGGCATGCTTTAATGAAAGGGCCCAACTTTATGATGTAGAGGATGATGAAATAGGACCTTAGACCTAATTAATTTGATTAATTAAGTGCTAAAGGAGCAATGCAATGCAAAATGTAAAATGCACTAAGGCGGGTGCTAAACTAGGTGTGAAAATGTACCACCCTAGCAAGTGCGTACAATTTACGATGCTACAACAATATGCTTAATTAGATCCTTGATAGCTCATTGTTAATGCATTTCAACATTACTTTAGTCTTCAATATCTCCACACTCTATCTCTTCACATAGACCTAATCTTCTCTTCAATGATCATACATAACCTTTTCTTTTCTATATCTCATTCACGCAAGCCCTAGACATGATGTCCATATAAAGGAATCTGATTTCATGTCGGTCCAATAGAATTAGACTACAAGTTCCTAGGTATAGTGCATCTAGACACATTTGGTAACATGACACAAACACACCGCCAAAGTGTCGGTGGATGATAACTCATCACACATTATAGTAATACCGGTTGGTAAATCATCGTAGATATATACCGATTAATACAATATATCGATTACTTGTTGTCAAAAATGAAGATTGGAAGATCATAGTGTTTCAATCAAAAGTTTACCGCTTGGGTCCTTCGTACCACTTGAGATCCTTGAATTGCTTGGGGTCTTCATACCGCTTGGGATCTGCAATCAATCTATGACCGGTAAACCATCTTCTGCAAAATACTAATAGTCTAAAGACTATTCATTCAATAATACACAATATCAGATGGAACAATTACCAGTTGAGCATAACTCATACATCAAGAAAGTGTGTGTCCATCAATGGCAATCAAAACAACATCAAAATTCCAATAATCTCCCCCTTTGGCATTGATGGAAACACTCAGGAAAATTTTGACATCTAAGTGTTTTACAACAATAAAAAAAAAGATGCTACAATCGAAATTACTCCCCCTAAGCATATATACTCCTACCTTTGCAAAAATTAAAAGTAAGTGCATGAAATGGTAACATTCACCAAAATTTTAATGTACACTACTCCCCCTTTGCCAAAAATGACAAATTAATGCAAACTATCCTTTTTTATACAATAAAATAGAGTAGATATTCATGACGACAAGGAATGAAATTTCTCAAAAACAGATTTAAAGTTCTGCACAAAAGTTTTCATGTCCAATGTCCATGACTCAAGTAATGAGGTAGCAACCTCACTTTTAGTCTTCATCTGGAATGCTAGTTCTTACATTGCATCGATGGTACTCATCTCTAGAGTTTCCACGATAGCTTCCAAGTTGAGGAAACATCTCTAAAGAACCTGCAGTTTTGGCAATAGGAGCAGTTGAAGCTCCTACATATATTGAGTCTAGTTGCTAATCTCTAATTCCATCTTGGCATTCTAAAACTGACAATGATGAACAGTTTGTCCATAGGCAGTGAATAAATCATAGGGCATCTTGAATTTGCTGATATATTCCTGTAACTCCGATTGGAGTTGAGCTTTTTGTTTGAGCACATCTTCACAAAACAGATAGGGTTGGCAGATTTTACTCAAAAGTAATTTACCATCACCCATAGCAACATTGATATCATTCTGCTGCTTTAGTAGTTGTGTCCTGAGTTCATTCATTTGCTTGACTAAGGCAATATTAAGTGCCTTTTTATGGTTCTTTCTTGGAGTTGCTCAAGCAACATCTTAGAAGCATTGTACTTGGTCCTCTACTATGGTACAAAGAAGTTTGAGCTTGGATAGAGAGGAGTCGATACTGGGGAGGTTAGTACCCAGAATTAGACTGGTAAGGGTGTCAACTGCAATTTGTATGACATCCTATTATTTCTTCTTCCGCAGTTCTTCCAGTCTCTCTTGTGCAAGTTTGATGCCTCGAAGTAGCTCAGACTCATTTGCAGATTGAGTTAGACATGCAAGAGTTAGATCAATAGGACTGGTGGAATCAACCTACTTGGTTTGATCACCGGTTGCCTTAGGAGTTTGCCCTCCTTCTTTGGTCTGGATCTCCACTTGTTTTCTCTTCTTTGCTTCTTTCTCCTCTTCCACTCTTTTCTTTTCTTCTTCTTTCTTCTTCTCTGACTCTTTCTTTTTCTCCTCTTCTTGTTTCTTCTCCATTCCTTCCTTCTTCTTATCCTCTTCCTTCTTTTTCTTCTCTTCCTCCTTCTTCCTTTCTTCTTCCTTTCTCTTGTCTTCTTCTTTCTTCTTGTCTTCTTCTTTTCTTTTATCTTCTTCTCTCTTCTTCTCTTCTTATTTTCTCTTATCTTCTTCTCTCTTCTTCTCTTCTTCTTTTGTCTTATCTTCTTCTTGCTTTTTCATTTGCTCCTTTCTCTTGTTTTCTTCTCTTCTTCTTTTGTCTTGACATCACACCGGAAGCGATTCATGCCATCACCAAATTTTGTATTGTTGGAGAAGTACCAGTTCTACAGAAGGTCACCAAAACTAAAATGACAGAGCTCATTGATTTTGTGAGTGACCAACGGGCAATAACCATCAACACCATTAATGATGAGCTGGTGAAATATGCTTGCATGGTGATTGGTTATAGGATATTTTATGCCAGCAGAATGAATTTTGTCCCTACTGCTGCAGTGAATGCTGCTTACAAGATGATCAAGGAAGGTACTAAATATGACCTATGTACCTGCTTACAAAAGAAATTGTTGGTGAATATGAAATCCATCAAACAGGACAAATCACTGAGGTTCAAGTTTGGCCAACTTCTGGTCGGTCTATTCTTCTATTTTCAAGGTTATTTCCTTGGAGTAGGTGATGTTCAATGGTCTACTAACCTACCAGTTTCCAAACAGATTAAGGAGAGTCTACAAGTAGTGGGAACTACATATCCTAAGGTTCTAGGTAAGTATTTTGATGAATTCAAACAAAAGATGAACCAGAGAATGAGGATATCTTGTGATATAGTGAAGAAGTATGAAGATGACATCTACTTCACAATAAGGACAGATGATTGCATAATGGAAGCTGTGGAACCTAGAAAGGAAGTAGTTGGCCCTATAGGGTATGAAGTGGTGAATGACATATTGATCAGGTATGCCTCTACCCTACTTACCTCACCACTGGTTGCAAAGAAGAAAAGAACTAGTAGCTACTTGGAGAGGGTCACACCGATTGAGGAACTGAAGCAGAAAAAGGTCAAAGTAGTGCCATCGATATCTACACTAGTTGCATCTGCCAGTCTGAAAGTGACCAAGGAATCACCAGCCAAAAAGAAACCTGAGATTATTCCAGCAAAAGTATTCGAGAGGAAGCAGAAATCCAAGACTCACTCACCAGAGTCAGAGGACACTGAACCGAAGGTTGAAACAAAGAAGTCAAGGCAATCAAGCAAAAAGCCAAAGTCTATCGATAATGTACTAGCAACTTCTGCACTGGTAAATATAGATATTTCTTCTTATAAACCAATGACACATTATCAGAGGAAAATAAATAATATTAGGAGGAAAGTGCTTGATGACTTAAAGGAATATTTTGATGACTTTAATGATAGTGAGAAAGAGGAGGTAGAATAGGAGGTCATTAAATATTTATGTGTTAATGATCGGTCGCCTTCTGAGATTAAATCTGTTACTCCAAATTCTTTGTATAATTCTTTGGATAATAAATGGTGCATTTCCATTGAGAGAGAACAAGAGATCAGGGAGAAAGTTTTTGCACAATACTTTCCCGATGCTTCAAATTCTGAGTTATTTGAAATTGTGGATAAGAACAAAGGCATCTTCTTTATGAGAAGGAGGCGATTCAGGTTACTAGAAGGTAAAACTTCTGAAGTAGAAAAGGATACACACATACATGTTAAAGTTTTTGTCAAAATACACCAAGTATCTGAAGCCACTAGGAAGGCTAATCAAGAACTTGACCTATACTCAGGCAAACCGGATGAGGTATTTGGCAGTCAAGGTGAAAGAGTGATGGAACAAATTGACCCTATTGATGTTGATGCATTAGATAATGAGGATGTCACTCTTGACAAATAAAAAGATGAGAAAGAGAAATAGGACAAAGAGAAAGCAGAGAAAGAACAAGAGGAAAAAGAAAGGCAAGAAGAAAACAAGAGAAAGGAGGAAAAGAAAAAGAAAGAAGAAGATAAGACAAAAGAAGAAGAGAAGAAGAGAGAAGAAGATAAGAGAAAATAAGAAGAGAGGAAGAGAGAAGAAGAGAGAAGAAGATAAAAGAAAAGAAGAAGACAAGAGAAAGGAAGAAGAAAGGAAGAAGGAGGAAGAGAAGAAAAAGAAGGAAGAGGATAAGAAGAAGGAATAAATGGAGAAGAAACAAGAAGAGGAGAAAAAGAAAGAGTCAGAGAAGAAGAAAGAAGAAGAAAAGAAAAGAGTGGAAGAGGAGAAGGAAGTACAGAAGAGAAAACAAGCAGAGATCCAGACCAAATAAGGAGGGCAAACTCCTTAGGCAACCAATGATCAAACCAAGTAGGTTGATTCCACCAGTCCTATTGATCTAACTCTTGCATGTCTAACTCAATCTACAAATGAGTCTGAGCTACTTCGAGGCATCAAACTTGCACAAGAGAGATTGGAAGAACTGCGGAAGAAGAAATAATAGGATGTCATACAAATTGCAGTTGACACCCTTACCAGTCTAATTCTGGGTACTAACCTCCCCAGTATCGACTCCTTTCTATCCAAGATCAAACTTCTTTGTACCATAGTAGAGGACCAGGTACAATGCTTGGAAGATGTTGCTCAAGCAACTCCAAGAAAGAACCATGAAAAGGCACTTAATATTGCCTTAGTCAAGCAAATGAATGAACTCAGGACACAACTACTGAAGTAGCAGAATGATATCAGTGTTGCTATGGGTGAGGGTAAATTACTTTTGAGTAAAATCTGCCAACCCTATCTGTTTTGTGAAGATGTGCTCAAATAAAAAGCTCAACTCCAATCGGAGTTATAGGAATATATCAGCAACTTCAAGATGCCCTATGATTTATTCACTGCCTATGGACAAACTGTTCATCATTTTCAACATCAGAATGCCAAGATGGAATTAGAGATTAGCAACCAGACTCAATATTTGTAGGAGCTCAACTGCTCCTATTGCCAAAACTGCGGGTTCTTTAGAGATGTTTTCTCAACTTGGAAGCTATCATGGCAAATCCAGAGATGAGTACCACTGATGCAATGTAAGAACTGGCATTCCAGATGAAGACTGAAAGTGAGGTTGCTACCTCATTACTTGAGTCATGGACATTGGACATGAAAACTTTTGTGCAGAACTTTAAATTTGTTTTTGAGAAATTTCATTCCTTATCATCATGAATATCTACTCTATTTTATTGTATAAAAAAAGGATAGTTTGCATTAATTTGTCATTTTTGGCAAAGGGGGAGTAGTGTACATTAAAATTTTGGTGAATGTTACCATTTCATGAACTTGTAATTTTTGCGAAGGTAGGAGTATATATGCTTAGGGGGAGTAATTTCGATTGTAGCATCTTTTTTGTTATTGTTGTAAAACACTTAGATGTCAAAATTTTCCTAAGTGTTTCCATCAATGCCAAAGGGGGAGATTGTTGGAATTTTGATGTTGTTTTGATTGCCATTGATGGACACACACTTTCTTGATGTATGAGTTATGCTCAACCGGTAATTGTTCCATCTGGTATTGTGTATTATTGAATGAATAGTCTTTAGACTATCAGTATTTTGCAGAAGATGGTTTATCGGTCATAGATTGACTGAAGATCCCAAGTGGTATGAAGACCCCAAGCGATTCAAGGATCTCAAGTGGTATGAAGGACCAAGTAGTAAACTTTGGATCTCATGCACTCTGCTGAGGATAATGCAAATATGTTCTTTTGTAAATAATTCTAGAAAGTATACTGCATTGTGTAGTTTCATCTTCTCGAGGATTCTATACTCTAGTTTGATCTTCTTGTCATCTCCACATAACAGACTTACCTGGGAGTGAATTACTAGGGATCCTAGGTCTTCCAACTTATAGTCTATATGCCCTGAAATATCTCCCTTGACAATGACTCTGACAGGAATTTGAGATAGGGCATTTTATCTCATTTTCTTTTGAAGAAACTCAGGTGTATCTTTAGGTGCACTAGAACTAGAATGCGATGCAGAAGCCATAACCAAATGATAAGAAAGAATTTCAGAAAATACCTTCACAATCTAAAATTTAGGTTTTCCAATATCGCGCAGAGTACACCACTTAAGTTGCTAGTTCACCGCTCAGTGTTCTTCACCGATTGCTTGAAGATGATTGCAAGATTTCGCACATGATTTCTCCAAATGCTAAACAAATTGCTTTGGTTTCTCTACTCTTGAAGATTCTTCTTTTGAAAACAGATAAGTGAAAATGTCGACAAAAACCCCTTTTAAACAAACTCTCACCAATCGTAATAAATGTATCACTGATAGGGTACAACCCCTAATTTTGCCTTTTACCACTTCAAATCTTCTGCTGACTAATAGGTAACATATATCAGTAAAGGTATTTACCGATATAAACCAGGGGTTCAAAATATTTCACCAATATGTTCCCCCTAAGATTTTCTGAAGCTCAGTTTGCTGGTTCAGAGACTTCCACCCTAGCTGTAGAAGCAGGTTCATCCTGTGACTCTTCTTCTGATTTCTTTTTCCAAGTTTTATTCATTTCCACCTGAACAGTTTTAACATCAATCTTCCCTTCTGGAGTGATCAGTATATCATCTGATGGGTTCTTTCTCAGTCTGCAAGTTCCGGTAGTGTGTCCCGGTTTGTTGCAATTATAGCATACCATTCTAGGTGTTCTCCAAGGTCCATTATTCATACTTCCATTCTTCCTTCTGCATGTTGCCGCAGTGTGACCGCTACCACAATAGATCAAACAAGTTTCTCTCTTGCTAGTTGCCACTTGATAACCACCTGACCAATGGTCATAGGTATTGTACCAGTTGGGATTCTAGTTCATAGAAGGCTCTGGGATGACTCCTTGAGTCCTTGGAGAATATCTTCCAGTGTTGTGCAAAACTGACCTGCATTCAAATGCTCTATGTCCAAACTTGTTGCATGCATAACACTTTCCATTGAATCTATTGGATCTAGGCATATTGTTTTGAAAATAAGGAAAATTGTTGTAGGCCTTGCTTCTACACACATTGGCAGTATGTCCCTCTTTGAGACAATTAAAGCAAATAGGTTTAAATTTTTGCTTACCTTTATCCTTGGATGTCAGTTGCTTCTTTGATGCTTCAACTTTTGTTCCAGAGGTCTCACCTTCCTCATACCCAAAGAAACCAAGTCCAATGGTATTCTTTATCAGCTTTGCCGATTCTAGCTTTTGCTCTAGCTTAGCAGTACTCTAATTGAATTTGGCAAGTATCTCCTTTGACTCAGTAAGTTCCTTGGAAATAGCAGTATTAGATTCCATCAAGGTTGCATTCTCATAAATGGCCATGTGCAGTTCACCTTGCATTTCTTCTTTTTCCACTTTACTCTCCTGGAGATGAGCGGTAAGGGTACTAATTTATTGCTTTAGCTTGGAAATGTCATGATCTTTTTCTTTTACCAAATCTTCAACTTTCCTTTTGTTCTCAAGCTCGACACATTCTGATAGTCAGTCCTTCCAACTCCCTTCTTAGGTTGGCTTTTGATTCATTCAGTTTTTCAACTTCTTCAACTAGGGCATCCATGTTTGCTTCATCAGAAGAGCTATTTTCAGTGAGTTCCATCAGTTTCTCAGCATGCTCTCTTCTCTTGGCCAAAGAGGCTTTATACTTGACTTTGAGTTCATCATAGGCTCACTTAGTCTGAGTGAGACGATGAGTAAGTTCCCTCACACTGTATTCCCCCATATCTCCTTCCAAGTGGTTAGACTTATAGAAAGGTTGGCTCTGATACCAATTGATGAATACTAAGAGGGGGGGGGTGAATTAGTATGCCAAAAAATATTGTAAGCAGACATTTAAACAGTTTAGTAGATAACCAGTGCAACATATTCACTAATAAACCGGGTAGGATAAATGCAAACCAAATAGCAAACAAAGCATTCACCCACAAGAGCACAATCACCATAACACAAGATATTTGAAGTAGAAACCCAAATGGGAAAAACCACGGTGAGAAGAAACTCACAAGTAACTATGTGCAGAATAGTAACCAGATCAGTTAAGGTCATACAATGTTCTTCACCAGAACAGATCCTGTTAGGAATCTAGATCTCTGCTAGGAGATAAGTCCTGTTAAAGACTACCTTGTTAAAGGATTTCAGATCCATAGTTGTGAACCACCTTGTTAGAGGATTTACAAAGGCTTTGCTGGGCCTACCCAGTTAAGGGTTCAGACTTATCGAAGATATTAGTAATCAAAAAGTGAATGATCTAAATAATAGCACAGTATGCTTAATTAGATCCTTGACAACTCATTGTTAATGCATTTCAGCATTACTTTAGTCTTCAATATCTCCACACTCTATCTCTTCACACAGACCTAATCAGCTCTTCAATGATCACACATAACCTTTTCTTTTCTATATCTCATACACGCAAACCCTAGACATGATGTCCTTATAAAGGAATTTGATTTCATGTCGATCCAATAGAATTAGACTACAAGTTCCTAGGTACAGTGCATCTAGACACATTTGGTAACACAACACAAACACACTGCCAAAGTGTTGGTGGATGATAACTCATCACACATTCCAGTAATACCGGTTGGTAACTCATCATAGATATATACCAGTTAATACAATATACCGATTACCGGTTGTCAAAAATGAAGACTGGAAGATCATAGTGTTCTGATCAAAAGTTAACTACCACTTGGGTCCTTCGTACCGCTTGAGATCCTCAAACCACTTGGGGTCTTCACATTGCTTGGGATCTATAGTCAATCTATGACTGGTTAACCATCTTCTGTAAAATACCGATAGTCTAAAGACTATTCATTCAATAATACACAATACTGGTTGGAACAATTACTGGTTGAGCATAACTCATACATCAAGAAAGTGTGTGTCCATCAATGACAATCAAAACATCATCAAAATACCAACACTCCCTTTTTCCTATCTCCAATGATTTTATCTTCAGAATGATTTAACCTTACATACCTTGGTGTCTTCTAAACTTTAGGTTCACTATTCTGATCATTAGTCACAGTTGAATTTTTTGATTGTACTGGTGTAACTATTTCAGTGTCTTATACTGGTTGAGGCATTTCCAGTTTAGTTATGATTATTTCCATTGTTGATTCCTTGTCATATTATATAGATTGATTTCTACATTGCTCATCCACTTTTACATTAGCTCTCTCCACAATTTTCTGCAATCTTTTGTTATAACATCTATATGCTTTTCTTTGATTTGAATATCCAAGAAATATCCCTTCATCACATCTAGGATCAAACTTCACAATTGAATCATTCCTTTTGATATAACATTTACTTCAAAAAATTCTGAAATATTTAATAGTAGGTGTATGTCCAAACCATAGTTCATAAGGGGTCTCACCGGTTTCACCTTTGATGTGAACTCTGTTGAATATGTAGACTATTGTACTCACTACTTCTCTCCAGTAGATGTGAGCCAATTTGGATTCCATCATCATAGTTCTTGTTGCATCCAAAATGGTTCTATTCTTTCTTTCCACTACTCCATTCCACTGAGGAGTCCTAGGTGTAGATAACTGTCTCCTAATTCCATACATTTGATTTTCAATCCAGTTTCTATTTCTACTTTTGCTTTAAAGATCTTGAATTTCTCAAAGGCTTCAAACTTCTCCCTAAGAAAAGTCACCCACATCATCCTAGAATAGTCATCCATAATCAATATGAAATACCTATCACCTTGAAAGCTTCTAGTCCTTGTCGGACCACATAAGTAAGTGTGAATCAAATGAAGTACATCATTATATTTATCATGTATGCTCTTAAAAGAAGTTCTAACTTTCTTTCCCAATTGACATTCCTTACATACCGGATTATGAGGCTTCATAATCTTAGGTATATCTCTAACTGCCTTTGTTGAATTGATCTTAACAATACAATCAAAATTAACATGACACAACCTATTATGCCATTACCAACTATCATCAATATGAGCAATCAAACATGTCTTATTACTAGTGTTCAAGTGAAAGATATTACCTCTAGTCTGAGTACTGGTTGCAATCTCCAAACCAGTTTTGTTAATGATTTTGCATTTTCTATCTTTAAACTGAAGTTGGAAACCCTTGTCCACCAATTGACCAATGCTTAAAAGATTATGCTTTAAACCTTCTACATAATAGACATTATCAGTATTATGCTTGCCATCCGGAGAAATAATACCTCTACCTTTGATCATACATGCTTTGTCATCTCCAAATCTGACTTGACCGCCAATATATTCTTGCAAGGACATAAATTTTATTTTATCTCCAATCATATGTTGTGAGCATCCACTATCAATTACCCATTCATCCTTGTCTTCATTCATGATAGCCGGTTCTGGTTCATCTTCCTTTAAAGCATAAAACACCCATTCCTTTCCATTATCGGATCTACTAATAGAGTCTTCTTCCGGTTCATCCTTAGAGTCATCACTTACTCCTTCCTCATCCACTATGTAGCATTGTTTATTTTTCTTGAATCTATATCTATTCTGATTAGGCTTAAATGATTTCTTAACTCTCTCTTCAAATCTTGCATTCTTTTTAGGACATCTAGATGGAAAATGACCAATCTTATTACATGAAAAATATTCAAAAAGTGCTTTTCCTTCATACTTACTTCTTGCTAGTCCTTTAGGTACTCTTCTAGAAAATAAGGCTTCAAGTTGCTCAAATTATTCATCCTCTTTCCTCATATCTTCCAATTCTTTTGCATATAAGGCTTTCCAATCACTTTTGTTGGTAGATGATGATGCATGAAAAGAAGGTTTAGACTTTGTAGCTCCAGAAGGTCCAAATTCTTCAAGCTCAAAAGCAAATAATTTCCCAATCAAAATGTCTATGTTAACTGAAGTGTTTGCCAGTGTTCTCAGTTCATTAATTGTAGTTGCCTTCATCTTATAAGCTAGTGGAAGGGATCTCAAGACTTTGGAAACTATTTCATCTTCACTCAAAGATCCTCCACAACATTGAATTCCCATGACAATCTCATTTACTCTTTCCATAAATTTAGCAATTCTTTCATTATCTTCGATCTTCAAGTACTCATACCTTACCTGATAACCATCAAGTTTAGCAATTTTGATAGTAGGATCACCTTCATTCAGAGTTTGCAATTTATCCCATATAACCTTTGCCGATGATTTATTATTCAATCCCATGATTTGTTGATCAATAAGTGCACACAAGAGGGCTTCTCTAACTTTGCAATCATTTTCAATATTCTTGTCCAGGTCTGTAGGAGCAGGATTGCTAGATGTCAGATCATAACCTGTATATCCTTTCTCAGTGATCTCCCAAATATCCTTGCCAATACATCTAAGATGAGTCTCCATTCTAATTTTCCATATCCCATAATTTGTTCCATCAAGCTTAGGGATTTCTCTTTTGAAAATAGTTGTTGGTGGATTTGAAGTATTAGCTGCCATAGGATCTACCTCAAGTGGTTAAGCTTCTGCAAAAGAGGACCAAAGCTCTAATACCAATTGTTAAGATAACTAGTGAACAACTAAGAGGGGGGGGGTGAATCAGTTGTTAACAAATTATATCAATTAAACCACTTAATAACCTTTAATCGAAGCACATAAACATTGAATACTGGAATAGTAGAAACGGATACTGGTAAGCAATAACACTTAAGAATGAAACAGAGAATTAACACAATGCAACCATACCACATAACACCATGATTTGTACGTGGAAAACTCGGTAAAGGGAATTACCATGGTGGGAAGCCTACCCATAGTCAGATGATACTTCTACATAAAGTATGTGATATAATAAGGGGTCTGCACATGTAGGAAGACACACTGCCTAGAGTGTACAACTTATTTAAAAAGAGTCTCACTAACTACAGAGAGGTTATAACCACCTCAAGATAATTGGACAACAATCCAAAATAATGAACTACCAAAGATAGCATCTACCATACCTGATTACAGTCCCGGTTAAGCTCAATACCAGAGGCCTTTAACCTCTTACTTAAACCCAATTCAATCACCTATGATTGACCAAATCTCCTTTGCATATGATATTACATTCTATGACCACGATCATTACATTTTCATTCCCATACCATTCCATGATCTACAATGAGATATTACATCAATTTATACAAACCCTAAGGCCTAAACCAATTAGGTCGGCCACCTAAAAGATATTACAATAAGATCATTACATACATCCATATTAAAATGATATGCCATGTCGGCTTTAGACCAAAACAACAATAACCAATCCATAAATCATCCTAGTAATGTGTAGAGAACATGTTAACATAATACCGATCCATAACCTAGATAGGTACCAGACCTAATCTAGGTCCACCATGCCAAAACGATGTCTTGAATTAGTTGAGTCACAATCAAGGATCACCTTCTACATCCTGAATTCCATCTAGAAGCCACACCAACACCACTTAGCATTCTATCAAGGTTTCTCAGTAAAAGCTCTGCCGGTTAAACCTTAAATCCATTCTAGTAACACAAGATCTTCTACTAGTAACCAACCATAACAGATAGTGTTGACATCAATGAAAAAACATCAATGCAACACATAATCAATTCATCCATATGGCCAACATTTCTTTCATTAGAGTAACCAAGAAATATTCCTTCATCACATCTAGGATCAAACTTTCCAATGGAATCATCTCTTTTGATACATCATTTACTACCAAAGATTTTGAAATACTTAATTACAGGTGTATGGCCAAACCATAACTCATAAGGTGTCTTACCGGTGTCTCCTTTGTTATGAACTCTATTGAATGTGTATACCATCATGCTCACAACTTCTCTCCAATAGATATGAGGTAGTTTAGCTTCCATCATCATAGTTCTAGCTGCATCCAAGATAGTTATGTTCTTCCTTCCACAACTCCATTTTGCTGAGGTGTCCAGGGTGCAGACAACTATCTCCTTATCCCATGCTTCTCACACTAGTTGTTAAATTCACTGGATGTGAATTCTCCACCATGATTTGACCTTAAGCATTTAATCTTCAATCTTGTCTCTATCTCAACTTTATCTTTAGAGTTTTTAAACTTTTCAAATGCTTCAGACTTCTCCCTTAAAGTAACCCACATCATACTTGAATAGTCATCAATGATTAGCAAAATATATCTATCACCCTGAAAACTTTTGATTCTAGCAGGACCACACAAATCAGTATGAATAAGATCAAGAACATCATCATATTTGTCTTGTATATTCTTACAAGAAGTTCTTACTTGCTTTCCCATTTTACATTCCTTACATACCAGATTATATGGCTTCACAATCTTAGGTATATCTCTAACAGCCTTAGTTGAATCGATCTTTACAATGCAATCAAAATTCACATGACACAACCTCTTATGCCATAGCCAACTCTCATCAATTTGTGCAATCAAACATGTCTTTTCACTATAGTTCAAATGAAAGATGTTACCTTTAGTCTGTGTACCAATTGCAATATCCAGTCCAGATTTATTGATAATCTTGCATTTTTCATCCTTAAATTGTAATTGAAATCCCGTATCTAGCAACTGTCCTACACTCAAAAGATTATGCCTTAAACCTTCAACATAATAAACATTACTAGTGTTATGCTTACCATCCAATGATATTGTTCCTCTTCCCTTGATAATACATGCTTTGTCATCTCCAAAGATAACTAGACTGCCATCAAATTCTTATAAAGATAGAAAATTTCTTTTATCTCCAGTCATATGATGTGAACATCCACTGTTTATCACCCATTCATCCGTGTCTTCAATTTTAGTAGCAAGGGCATTTTCTTTAGGTACTAGATCATCTTCCTTGATAGCCAAAAATACCCATTCCTTTCCATTGTTGGATCCACTAGCAGAATCTTGTGCCAATTCATCATCAGAATCAATCACACCTTCCTCATCTGCATAGTTGCAGGATTTGTCTTTGTTCCTCTTGTACTTATGCTTGTTCTAATAATCATGGCTAGGTCTAAAATATTTTCTATCTCTTTCCTCAAATATTGAATTCCTTTTAGGACATCTAGATGCAAAATGACCTATCTTGTTACATGCAAAACATTTAAAAGGTGATTATCCTTCATACTTAATTCCTGTCAGACCTTTAGGTACTCTTCTAGAAAATAGGGCTTCAATTTTCTCAAACTCTTCATCTTCTTTCTTCATTTCCTCCATTTCCTTAGCATATAAAGCTTTTCAATCACTCTTGTTGGTAGATGATGTAGATGGACGAAAAGAAAGTTCATATTTTGCAACTCCAGAAGGACCAAATTCCTCAAGCTCAAAAGCAGATTACTTCCCAACCAAGGTATCCCTATTAACAAAGGTGTTTTGCATTGTTCTCAACTCATTAATTGCACAAGTATTCATCTTATAAGCTGGTAGAAAAGCTCTCAATACTTCAGAAACTATTTCATATTCCCTCAGAGATCCACCACAACACTAAATTCCCATGGCAATTTCATTATCTCTTTCCATAAAAATAGTAATCCTCTCATCTTATTCCATCTTTAGGTTTTCATATCTCACCCAGTAACCATCAAGTTTAGCAATTTTAATAGTAGGGTCACCTTCATTCAGAGTCTCTAATTTATCCCATATAGCCTTTGCAGTTGATTTGTCTGTTAGTCCCATAACTTGTTGATTAGAAAGTGTGCACAAAAGGGCTTCTTTATCTCTACAATCATTTTCAATGTCCTTATCCAAGCTTGTTGGAGGAGGATTTCCAGATCCCGGATTGTGAGGAGTATATCATTTCTCAGTGATCTCCCAAATCTCCTTGCCAAGACATCTCAGATGAGTATCCATCTAAATCTTCAATAATCTATAATTTATTCCATCAAGCTTAGGAATTTCTCTCTAGAAAGAAGTTGTAGATGAACTTGAATTGTTAGATGCCATAGGATCTTCCTCAAGTGGTTAAGATTTTGTAGAGAGGACTAAGCTCTAATACCAATTGTTAGACAATTTAGATAACCAAAGGACAATTGAGGGGGGGGCAGTGAATCAATTGTCAAAGACTATAAAAATTTAAGCATTCAAAATCTCTTATTACCCGAACATATAAACTCAATAACAAAATGCATAAACTAAATACTAGAATAGCAATTGCAATAATTAAGCATAAACATAAATCACAAAATAGTTACCATCCATCCATAACACATGACACCAAGTTTTGTATGTGGAAAACTTGATAAAGAGAAAAACCATGGTGGGAAGCCTACCCATAGTTAGCTAATACTTTTGTAGTAAGTATGTGATTACAAAATGAGGGGCCTCCACATGCAAGAAGGCCAACTGTCTAGAGTTTACTTCTCATCACAAAAGGAGCCTCACTGACTACAAAATAAATCCATACTACAATCCGGAAATAAGAGTGAACTGCAAAGATAACATCACCTATGCTTGAGTACAACTTTGATTAAGCTCAATATCAGAGGTCTTAAACCTCTCTTTCCAACCCAATTTGATCACCTATGATCGACCAAAACATCTGCATATGATTACCACCTTATTCACACATAGATAATTGCATAACCCATAACTTATGGACATGACCATGATCTACAAAGAGATCTTACATAATATTTATACCAACCGGGGACCTAAATAATTAGGTCGTTCACCTAAAAGATAATATAATAGATCCATAACATAAACCCACAATCCAATGATCAACCAAGTCGGTCTAGGACCAAAGCAACATAATCAAATCAATAAATTCAACTGGTAATGCATCAGGATCATTCACCAACACGTTACATAAACTGGTCCATAACCTAGAAGAATAAGACCGGACCCAAAATAGGTCGCCATAAACCAAATCCAACAAAAGGAATCAATAGGAATATGAACAAGATAACCAACAACATCTTGCGAGCCATCTAGAAGCCACACCAACACCACTTATCAAGTGCATCAAAAGATCTTCAACAAAGCTCTACTAGTAAAACCTTTACCGGTGACAAAAAGGCTTACTAGAACACATGGTAGCTCCTGAGTCATGAAATCCTAAACCTACTAATCGTGATACTCATATGAATAGCATGGATGATAGATCCAAACCAATTCCACAAATCAAAGCATACTGGAGCATACCAAATCATAATCCAACCACTCTACTCGAACCTACCGAAAATCGGTAAACAACCAAAACAATCAATGTTTCCATCAATGACAAAACATTAATGCAACACATAATCAATTCCTCTGAATTGCCAACAAGCGCATGCTAAATTAATTAATTAGTTAAATCAATTAAGCTTTTCAATCTCTATTTCTATTTTCCACTTTGCTTTTTTCCAAAAAGCATTCAATCAGTTAACTATTAAATCTATTTTAACTGATTAATTACATCATTTCTTTAATTCTCTCCAATCATTCTTTTTCTATCTTTTAGTTATATTTTTCTAAATAAAGCTTTCTTTGTCATCATTTAATTCTCCTCCAATAATTCTTTTCCATCTTTCAATCATATTTTTTCTCAACCAGTTAACTCATTTAATCTATTCAATCTGTTATGTTCCACCTCCAAATCAGTAGTTCAACTATCAATCGACATGTGAGCTCACTTGAGTTCCACCTCTTGATCAATTTGTTCCACCTTTCAATCAATCCTCTCCAATAATCTATAAATTGAGCATTCAATCTCCATTTTCAACAATCACGAACTTTGAATCTTTTTGTCAATTGTAGGTTGTTGGCATAATAATATGAGAGCCACCATACCATAAAGAGGAGAAGAACACTAGAAGCTACATGCAGTCATGGAATAGGGAGATTTAATTGATTTATTTTACATTCCTATTTGCTTGATTGTGTCATTTCTATTGATGCTTGTTTAAGATTCTTTGATTAGATAGGGATTCATGATTTCCCTTTATTTCTAATTGAATCAATGATAAAAATTTACACATGACATTTTTGTGAACCTGATGTGAAGCAACAACTAATTAACCCTCTATGTTTTTTGTGTGATTTTTGCAGGTCGTACATATTTTTCATTTTTTTGCAGGTTTTGTATGGATTGCAAAGTGGACTCAATTATCACGCAATTGAGTAAACAAAATCACACAATCACATAGACAGAATCACGTAATTGACACTGCAGGGTCACGCATTCATGCAGACCCCATCATGCAATCACCTGAATACTATCACGCATTCACCCAAATCCTATTACGCATTCGACGAAACTATTTAGGCATCCTGTTTGTCTTATTTTTCTCATTTTCTATCCTTTGTTCTGTCTTAATTCTGTATGAAATTTATTAAATTTGAATATTGCTTACCCTTATTTGATGCTTTAATTATGACATCTTATGGAACGTAAGGTACAATTTAAGATTCCAGGTGCTAGGAAGACAAAGGAACAAAGGAGGCAAGCCAGATGTTATCAGCAAATCCTAAAGGCAGAAAAGAAGATACAAGATCTAGAGGACCAACCAACTATTGATAGATACAATATCCTATTTCTCTCATACACTATGAAATATGATTTAATTAATAAAAAATAGTTGATGAGAGATCTTGCTAGGGCATCACAGTCTGTTTTGCAGGTTGTTGATCAAATTTTAAGTTTTCTTAATTTTTCTTTGTCTATCTGCCATTCTATCACACAATCGTCCTATCACTATACCACATTCTCTCTATCAAAATTATGCAATCGCCTTGCTAGTATCACGTAATCACTCAAGTATCATCACGCATTCAGGCAAGTAGTATCACGCATTTGTTTAATAGGTAGATTGGTTTTATATTTTTCTTGGTTTTTCTTGGGTTACTGATTCTCTATTTGCAGCGTGTGATGAAATCACAGAGAAGGGCATATCATTACTAAATATTTTTAGAAATCACTAACATGCATTCTTTCATAGTTCAATTTGGGGCTTAAAATAAATTTGGTTAAAATGGACATGCATCCTTTCACACTTCAATTTGGGGTTTAAAATAAATTTCTTTAAAATGGACATGCAAACTTTCACACTTCAATTTAAGGCTTAAAATAAATCTGGTTGAAATGGACATGCATGCTTTCACACTTTAATTTGGGGCTTAAAATAAATCTGGTTAAAATGGACATGAATGCTTTCACACTTCAGTTTGGTGTTCTAAAATTGACATGCACATGCGTATCTCACACCTAAGTTTGGGTTTTTAAAATGAACGTGAATCAGGCTTGTGAATAGAATAACTCACACTTTGTTTTTCAAGGGAAATAACTTTTTATCATGTTTGGGGTGGACCTATTGTTACATTAACTACCTTTCCACCCACCTTTGGGGTCTTGGGAGAAAGGGAAAGGTGATAATGACACCCACTTTTTCATTTTAGTAGTGAGGGGTATCTCTGATTGGGGATTTCATCACCCCACAAAGGTAATTCGAATTGGGATGAATTAGGGATATCATCTCTCCCAACATACTCTCAAGCGGGTTTTTCGAGCTGCTATATAAATATACTTGTTAGGTGACTAGAGTGTTGAGTGAATTTGACATATGTTGGGGCCTTCCCTACATCGATAAGCTTAACTAAAGTCTTAAGTGGCTTGCTCTGAGAATCCGTTGTTGGATCGGGACCCCTCAAAATTTACAATAAGAACCAACTTAGTAGCCCAAATCCCACATTTATTGGTTCCAGGTGTGTGGATCGTACACCATAGATACCCTCCATGTACCTTGCATGATGAGACAAAAAATCCTCGGTGATAAGATCTTCGGATTTTCAGGGAAAGAGATACTGGAATGCTCGAGAAGTGTGTGTTGTGGAGTGGAGCCAGTGCTACCAAACTCTCTATTTGTTCATCTTGTTTCGGTATTTCGCTATGGGCCCCCCTTTAAACGGTTTCCACTTTCCATCCTAAGATTGTCTTCTATGCTTTTATGTGTATAATTGTGCCATAACAGTATTGAGTCAGTATTTGGGCTATTTCAGGCCCTATCATTATGTATCTCTAAATTCTCAAGGTTGGTCAGCACATAGTTCAGTCAGCTATACTTATCTCCAAACAACTATTCTCAGATTTGAAAAACAACAAACTTTTCCTACCAGCGAAATTATTTGAAACAAAGTCTACCTTGAAACATAAGATAGTCCTAAAAACTCCAAAATTTTACATACTTGTGACCATAGGCATATTTGCATAGTCCTCATTTACATCCTCATTATCATCCTTAGAATAAGTCTTTGCATAGTCCTCATTTACGTCCTCATTATCGTCCTTAGAATAAGTCCTTGCATAATCCCCATTTACATCCTCATTATCATCCTCATTTACGTCATTAATCTTCATAATTAGTCTTTATTAGACCTCATATATGTGTGTCTTAGCCTGTCATCATTTGCATAATCATCCTAGAAAGTCATATCATGTGTCCTAATGGGTCTCCCAAGTGATGGTTTGATCCCCTTCGAGCAACCCAATCTAGTGCCAAACGGTGGTCAATGAGAAATCATTGAAGGTTTAGATAACTTGGCTTGGCAATTAAAGATAAGTGCACCTCAGTACATAGCAGTCGAGTATGAGCTAGATAGAGAGTACAAAATTGCCCATAGGTTTGATAGAGAAATTGTTGTAGAGCTTCTAAGAGAAGAACTTGAAAAAATTGCATTGCAAAAATCACAAAGTACTCAACAAGTTCCGCATCTTAGTCTCTAATAGAGAGTCTAGTTTAGTGTTGCATACTTAACCTTTAAGTCTAGGATATTGCATTCATAATCTAGGTTTATCATTATTTTAGGTTCTAAAGTGTCCTCATATAGAAGTCTTAAATGCCTATCACAAGGTCACAAAAGGCAAAGAGAAAAATGGACCCAAACAACAACCCGCCAGTTAATCCAATTTGGAACATGGACATATCAAGTAGTCAAAGGTCAAATCCCTATGCAATGCCAACAATACATGAGGTACAACAAAACTTAACATGTGAAGAGATTGAGTCAGATCAACAAGACCCACATGTCCTTATGATTCTAAATTCTCTTATACACAATGATAGTGATAGATATCTCTCATTGTTATTACAAAATGGTGCCAAGTTACCTAAATATTTTGATGTCACAACAATCTTACCATCAGGAGTTACTTTAGGTCCAAGTAGAAGTCAAATACCAAATGTAACACAAACACAAGCTATGACCTCAAGTTTCTCCCAAAATGCATCAACCTCATCTACACAAACAAATGTGGTGTCTAATGTGAATTTTCAAGCAAGTGCATCATCCTCAACAATAAACATTAGCACACCAACACAGGCTATCATAGCCTCTCAAACTACACCAGTAATGTCAAGTGTCTCAACACCAATTCAAACACAAATTTATCATACAATAAGTGTGACTCAACCTTTAGTTTCCTATTCCATAGGTTCTACGTATAGTCATCAAACTATAAACCCAAGTTCTGCTAATACAATGAGTACAACCCAATCAAATATGGGCTCACAGTTTTCTTATTTCACCGTACCTAGTGGAACCCATAACATGCAAAATTATAATTATGGTACTTTTCAATAACCTCCTAGTTATACTACCACCAATCCTTTTGTGGGAAATATACAAGTGCTAAGTGTACCACTGACTCAAACAGATATTTTTATACAACAAGTACAAAATCTGCAACAACAGATGACTACTATGGAAACTGGTAATGATAAAAAGAGCTATACAATGTAGGACTTACGTCCTTAATTATCCTTTTGATCACACAATATACATTTCTCCTTTCCCACCACATTTTGAAACATCAAAATTTGACAGGTACTGAGGGAAAGGTGATCCTAGAGACCACATTAGAGAATTTTTCACTTCATGTATAGAGGTTGCAACTAAAGATACATACCTATGCGATTGTTCCCGAAAAGTCTCAGAGGTTCAGCCTTAGAGTGGTTTTCACATCTCCCACCAACAATCACATCATGGGGTGAATTAGCTGAACATTTCATTGCTAACTTCTTGCATAACATTGAAACCTTAGTTAAATTGATGGACTTATGTGCCGCAAAACAATATGAGAATAAAATGTTTGCATCCTTATACAAAGATGAAGAGCTCTCTACAGAAGGTGCAAGACCATTGTTCTCGAAACTTAGCAAGTTGACATGTTTATAGAAAACTTAATCCCTAAAATGAAGTACCTGATACAAATGCAATGTTTGACCACATTTAAACAAATCACTGAAAAAGCCTTAAAATGTGAGAAAGGGCTAGTAGAACAAGGCATCATAAAATATGGGAATAACAACAACAATGATAAATCCAAGTTTTGGTCAAGAAACAAAAATGTGTCCAATGATGGTGTTGTACACTCCCGTATAGTGAACAAAGTGAAATCGATTATGTCTTTACAAGACCCAAGTCAATCATTTAGTCCACATACAGAGAATAACACGGTATCGACAAACGCCAATGCTACACAAACTGTAGTACCCCTACTAGTTTGAACTCATTAGACTCATATTTTATTATTGGTTGTTTTTCAGTGGATACATTACCATGATATGTTATTCAAATTTTTATGACATTATGCTTTATCTGGAGATGAGATGTATAATTTATTTGCAGTATTTCAGTAGTTGTGATTTATGGCATTTTATGGATTATTGCTATGTACTGACATTTTACTTTATCTATGCAATGTGTAATTATATGTTGTGCGTTTATGAGTGTATTGGATGCAAGGGGATGATTTTCCTTCACTCATTTTCGTGAGACAGGGAACATCGCGATTCTCCTTCATTGGTGTGTATGTTGTGTTTTCTATATTGTATATATATGCATGTGTGGTTCGGTGATGCAGGATATTGCAGGTACAAGTACTGAGTAGGTACGGGGTATCATATCCACCTGGCTTCATAGGTCTGAGCATGCCTTATATTTTCTGATGGAAGTGGAGGAGATAGTAGTTGACCCTATTTTACTCAGTTACACTCGTATGAGTGTCGTCAGTTGGTCATCTTGTCAGTTAGTTCGGTCTTTGTATTTTGTCATTTTATCTTTTATGGGGAATTGCTTGAGATTTGTTTAATTTGAGTGTTTTAGTGGATATAATTAATTAATTAATTAAGTTTATGAAATTATCTCATTATTGTATTGTTTATGCATTGAGATTATAAATTTAGTTAATTAAAGAAATTATTAAATTAAGCTACATGGTATTAGAAATATATTTTTATTTTAAAAATAAATTAGATTAATTGTATTTATTATTTTCTAAAGTTATAATTAAATAAATGAATAAAAGGATTAATTAGAATTAAAATATTGTTTTAATTCTTTATTTAGAAAATTAATTAATGTGCACAAGAAAAGAAAAGAAAGAATAATGTTTTTTAATTATTGCATGTGATAAATTTAGAAAATAAAATAAAAATTACTATTATTCTAAATTTAGGTTTTTTGTGAAAAAGCTATTGAACCTAGAATTTTAGTTTAAATAGGGGCTAGGTCTTTATTTTAGTTACACAGGAACAGGTAAAGAATTTAGGTGAAGAAATTTATTGGAAGTTATTGAAGGGATTAGGGCTCTTCTATAGATTTCTTCCAGGAAAGCTATACCAGGTTGGATGAATTCTTAGTTGTGGGTTTTTAGTAAATATTTCTATTTTTCTCTAATTGATGTGTGTGTGTAAAGTTATTTTTAAATAAAAACCCTCTTCTGATGAATTCGAGTTTTGTTTTAAAATCCATGCCTGATGTGTATTTCTAATTTATGGGAAGTATGTAATTTTGAGAAAATTAAAAGAAATTATTATAGAAAATTTGTCAAGATTTTAGGATGCATGGTAATTGCAAGATTTGTGAGAAAGGGTATTTACCTGAGAAATGGTTTTAATTACCTTAAGAAAATAAATTTAATTACACATTAAATTTATTTGGGTTAATTAAATTTAAAAAATATATATGTGAAGAAGGATTAAATTCTGTGAAGATGGAATTATTGGAAAAATATTACTTTTTATTATTTTACTTAAATTCTGTGAAAATGGAATTACTGGAAAAATATTGTTTTTTTTGTTATTACTGTTAAAATTTTATTAAAAAAAAATATATAAAAAAAAAATAATAATTTAAAAAAAATTTTTTATTAAAAAAATAAAATTTAATTTATTAAATTATGTTGGGAGGCTATGCCTCTACCCACGCAGCTCTACCTTCGGTAGTGGCTGCTGCCATAGGGCAACAACGCTACCCAAGGGTAGCGGCTGCTGCCTTAGGACAGCAACACTACCCAAAGGTAGCATCTGCTGCCATAGGACAACAACACTACCTAAGGGTAGCGTTTGCTGCCTATGGTAGCACCGCTACCTTGATAGCCATCACTTAGTTTAAAAAAAAAAAAAATTAATTTTAATTTTTAATTTTATTTATTATTTTATTTGTTATTTAGTTTTTTTTTTAAATAGAAAAAAATAAAAATAAATAAATAATAATAAAATAATTATAATGTGTTAATATATATATGTATATTTAAATAGATATATATGTATATATATATAGTTGTTTTATTTTAATTGTCAATTTAAGAATAAAGAATTTAGAATTTAGTAATTTTAGAAAAAAAAAGCTTATAATTTTAAATTCGATATACATATTGGAAATACATTAGGAGATTGATACATATGTAAATTTATTTTACTTTATTGGACAAATGCCAAGTTTATGTATTAAATAGTGGTAAATTCTTGTTATCTGGAAATTCATAAATTGCATGTTATTTATGCTTTTGGCTATTTTTAAGGAAAGATTGCCTGTAATAGGATCTTGCGTATATTGTGTTTTCAGTCAAGCTTAGATTCCATTGGTATTTTGGTTAAATTGTCATTGTGTCCTATGTTATTATTTCTCCTAGACCAGGTGTTGTTGTATAACCTATTTGATATGAACCATTGTGTGTTTTTGTCCAAATGGTCAATCTTGGGTTGGTATTTGTGTATCCTTCACCTATGCTTGTCAAGATTGTTTATGGTTGTCTGTTTCACCATAGAGTTCTCGTAGAGAGAAACATTTCCTGTTAGTGTCCTAGGAGAGAGAGGGTGGCTTTTGAGTGGGGGCCATGCCCGACGTGGATGATAGGACAACCCGTCGAAAGTTAATTAAAAAGTCATAACCTAATAATTGATTAGGGGGTGGGTAGATTAAATATTAATTAAGATAAATGTACCTCATGCATAGGTGAGTGCTTGTATAGGGCTCATAATGTTACGAGAAGGCCTAGAATGGCAAGCTTACCACCTTGTCTTCACAAAAGGATTGGTAGGGTCCGCATGAGACTTATTTGGAACCGGAGGCTTGGGAGAGGTTACCAGGAGAAACCCGAGGATGGGGGCCAGGACCTATGGAGGCTATACCATGGTAACCATCAAGCTATGCAATGACACTCTCTTCTTAGAGTCACTAGTGTTTTGTGAGTTGAGTCACACGGATGTTTGCAGAGTTTTGTAGTCCTTTCGTACTTGTCTTACTTTGCTTGCTTGAGGGTTTTCTACTATCTCCTAGCACGGTGGGGTGGTTCCATTTCGGGATCACATGGTCGGGTGGTAGTGCCACTTCCCATCAGATGTTCTAGATTGTATCTTCAGGTGAGGAAAGGTTTCGCTGGTGTTTCTTGGTTCATGGTTTATGTACCAGCTCTTGTTCGAGATCATTGTTCAGTTGAGACCTTGTGGTCATTGTATCAGACTTTTATGTAACCTTGATATTGTATCTTTGTAATCAGTGGTATTATTGGAAGCCATGTATTTATGGATATTGTAATATTATTACGTCAGTGAAATGAATGTTATTGTTTTGATCTTATGCTTAAATGGGTTATGGGAATTGGATACATTGGAATACTTTAATTTCTTTATTATGAAATTTGGATGTATGTGTAGTTTTAAACTTAAGTTTTCAATTTATCTAATTAAATGGATTAACTGTGGTGTTAATATAATCTACGAAATTAATCTTCGTTGGTTACCCTTAGGAAAACATATGATAGACTTCCACTGTATTGTTAAATGTGCAATGGTTTTAGTTAGTGCACTTAGTCTTTAACAAAAAACAAATTATTTCACCCTTTAGTTGCCTAGTTGTGTTGTTTTCCTTTAGGGTTCCTGGCGGGGCATTACATTTGGTATTAGAGCCCAAGTTTCAACATTGGGTACTCTGGGTTTGTAGTGTTCCTTTCAGTTGACCATCTTCCTTAGGTCATAAATGTTTGTATCTCTCATGTCTTATCCTTGCTATGGATTTGAACCGTTTTCTCTTTTATGGTACCAGGTCATGGCTAAGAAAGCTAGAGGAGGTGGCCGTATGGGTGGTCGCAAAGGAGGTAGAGGTGGAGGATGGGGCCATGGTTCTAACCATCATAGTCCTTCACCACCACCCACTCATGTGAGTGTTGAGTCGGAATAGTCAGTTCATCAGGAGTAGGAACGATTTGTTCATTAGAACTCTCAGCATGCAGGAGAACATGTTTCTAAAAGGGAAGAGCTGAGACAGATGTTTCAGGAGGTTCTGGCTAGGTTAGGCCAAAGGCCTGAGTTTGAGCAACCTATTCATGCTTAGGTTGAGGAGCCGCTTCAATAGGTTCTAGAGGAAAGAGAGAGAGAGAGATCACCAAGGTGAGGGGAGATTCTAGCTATCCGAGATCCACCTTCCTTGGGTCACATAAAGGACTTGATGAGGTCCAATCCTCCTTACTTTGATGGTATGGGTACTAGTCTTGAGGTAGAGACTTGGCTTATCGGCTTGGACTGGTGTTTCGCTATGTTTCCATACAACAGTAACACCAAGGCAAGATGTGCTATTATGCGTCTAAATAAATTTTCTTCAATCTGGTGGAGATTAGAGGAGGAGAAGATCGATGTATGCATTAACACCATCACATGGGAACTATTTTTGGAGAGATTCAGGGCACGATTTCTCTCACCCCAGTTGAGGCAGACTCGAGTAGATGAGTTTTATGCCTTGCGTCAGTATGGGATGATAGTAGACTAGTATGAGCACAGGTTCTATGAGCTCAAACAATACACCAGAATTGGTAATGACGAGGCTATGCTTGTCCAACATTTCCTAAGAGGTTTGAACGACCGTATCAGTGGAGGTGTGAGGGTATTCGAGCTAGCTTCAATGGAGATAGCTGTGGTGAAGGCTAGATTAGTTGAGCTGAACCTTAGTCGTGCACTTGGTGGTCAGACAGGTGTGTAGATAGGAAGTGCACCTACCCATGGAAATAAAGCTCAGGGAAATCAGTCCCAGTCAGCTGTACCATTTAGAACTCCTCAAGCACTCACTAAGAGTGGGCAACAACAGTAGCAACAGTCAAAACCAAAATAGTTCCAGGGCCAACAAGGTGGCAATTCTCAGTATAAGAAGGGTAGGAACTAGGAGAGGGGCAAATAGGGCCCTACAGGGCAGGCCTCGCAGAGTGCATTTTATGCCCCTAGCCAGGGAAGTTTCCAGCAATCTAGTGGATCGATAGGTAATAGAGGAGCTTGCTTCTCTTGTGGGCAGTTTGGTCACAGAGCTGCACAGTGCCCTCACAATGTCCACAACATAGGTAGTCAGAGGCCAGTAGCATCTGAACCTATAGTAGGAGATGCAGGGAGGTCCCATAGAGTATTTGCAGTGGTAGATGACTGCCAAGTTGACCATCAAGGTACAGTCATTGAGGCAGCAGGTATGTTGCATGGAACCCCTATCTCTGTACTTTTCGATTTTGGAGCTTCTGATTCTTTTATTTCTTCATCCATTGTGGAGCGGTGCGGACTTACATATGCTAAGCAGGTGGATAGGTGGCAAGTAGAGTTGGCTACAGGTATCTGTGTTTCTGTAGATGCCTTTATTCCTAGTTGTGAGTTGAAATTAGGAACCATAGTTACTTCAGTTGACCTTCGGGTTATTCCTTTGGGATCTTATGGAGTTGTATTGGGGATAGATTAGCTATCATCTCACAGTGCTCATGTAGATTGTTGCAAGAAGACAGTAGTGTGTTTAGATGACCTTGGCAAAGAAGTGGAGATTGTTGGAGTACAGAGGCAGATATCCTTGCGTATGATCTCTGCTATGCAACTTAAGCAGTGCATGCATAGAGGATGTTAGCTTTTTGCAATCACTCTTGAGGAATTGGATGAGTCAGAGAGGCGAGAAGTCACTCTTGATAGTCACCCTATTCTTAGAGAGTATGCAGACGTGTTTCCATTGGATATTCCTGGTATGCCTCTGAAGCGAGATATAGACTTTCATGTTGATTTGGTTCCTGGTGCAGAACCTATTTTGAGAGCTCCATATCGGATGACTACTTAGGAGTTAAGTGAGTTGAAATTGTAGATAGAAGAATTATTGGCCAAGGGATTCATTCATCCTAGTGTTTCCCCTTGGGGTGCACCTGTTATCTTTGTTAAGAAGAAAGACAGTTCTCTTCAGTTATTTATTGATTACCGACAACTGAATAAGGTAACCATCCAGAATAGATATCCATTGCCTCGTATAAATGACCTTTTTGATCAGGTTAAGGGAACCAAGGTGTTCTCTAAGATTGAATTGAAGTCTAGATACCATCAGTTATGCATTCAGGATGCAGACATTCATAAGACAACATTTCGTACTCATTATGGTCACTATGAGTTCACAGTGGTGCCATTCAGGTTGACGAACGCGCCTTCAGTTTTCATGAGCTTAATGAATGGGGTTTTTTGCCTACCTTGATCATTTCGTCATTGTATTCTTGGATGACATTCTGATTTATTCTAGATCTATGGAGGAGCATGAGGGTCACTTATGTTAGGTAATGCAGTGCTTAAGGGAAAATCAACTCTATGCCAATTTAGCAAAGTGTGACTTCTTCCAGACTAAGGTGAACTATCTTGGTCATGTGGTTTTGGGAGAAGGTATATATGTGGATCCTTCAAAGATCCAAGACATTGTTGATTGGCCAGCACTGACCAACATTTCAGAAGTTAGGAGTTTTATGGGTTTGGCCAGATATTACCGTCGCTTTGTTGAAGGCTTTTCCTGGATAGGACACCTGATTACTTCTCTTCAGAGAAAAGGGAAGAAGTTTGTTTGGTCAGAACAGTGTGAAGGAGCTTTTAAGACCTTGAAGGAACTCCTTTTCAGTGCTCCAATTTTGGCAGTTCCTGATCCATCTGGAGATTTTATGGTATGTGCAGATGCCTCTTTAGAAGGTATAGGTGCAATACTTATGCAAGATGGACGTGTGGTTGCTTATGAGTCTCACAAACTCAAGAACCATGAGTTGAACTATCCAGTTCATGATTTAGAGTTGGTGGTTGTAGTTCATGCTTTGGTTCAATGGCGGCATTTCTTGTTAGGGCATCGGTTTGAGCTGCATAGTGATCACCGCAGTTTGTAGTATATATTCACATAGCCAAACTTGAATGCTCAACAGGGAAGATGGATGGAATTCTTCTGCGAATATGATTTTGAGGTTTTGTTATATTCAGGGAAAAGAGAATGTAGTAGTAGATGCTTTGAGTCATAGGTGGCATGAAGTTTCAGCATTATCCCTTGGAGTAGACTTAAGAGAGAGAATTCTTGGAGTTCTTCCTCAGGATACTTGGTATCGGGATGTTAGAGCTGTGATAGAGTCCGAAAGGCCTTTAGAGGGTAGATTTTCTGGGTATAACCTTGAGGCAGATGGAATTCTTCGTCACCATGGATAGATCTATGTACCTCCTTTGGAGGGTCTTCATGTTTTGATCATGACTGAGGCCCATCATGCACCTTATTCGGCACATCTAGGTGTTAAGAAGATGCATGTAGATCTTAGACAGATTTCTCATTGGGCGGGTATGAAACGTGACATTGCTGATTTTGTGTCAATGTGTTTAGAGTGTCAGCGAGTGAAGGTAGAGCATCAATACCCAGCAGGGATTTTGCAGCCTAATTTGGTACGAGATTGGAAATGAGATATCATTTCCATGGATTTTATTGTTGGTTTGCCTATCTCTTCACGTCGTCATGATGCCATCATGGTCATAGTTGACAGATTGACTAAGGTTGCTCATTTTGTTCCTATTTGAGCTTCCTACATAGTAGTAATGGTGGTAGGAGTCTTCTTAGAAGAAGTAGTGAGATTGCATGGGATTCCAAGGCGGATCATATCTGATAGAGATCCTGTCTTTACCTTAGCATTGTGGACCTCACTACAACATGCTTTGGGGATAGTTGAATTTTAGTTCAGCTTATCATCTAGAGACAGATGGTCAGATAGAGAGAGTGAATCAGGTATTAGAGGACCAGCTTCGCATGTATGTGATGGACCAATAGTCACGCTGGGAGGACTATATATATCTAGTGGAGTTTTCTTATAACAATGGATATCATAGCTCCATAGGTATGTTCCCCTTTCAGGCATTATATGGTCATCCTTGCCGCACTCCTTTGAGTTGGGATCGGTTAGAGGATAGGGTGCTTATAGGACTGGATATTCTTTGGGAGATGGAGCAGCAGGTAGATAGGATTGATGAGCATTTAGTAGTAGCACATGATAGATAGAAGAAGTATGCAGATGCTCATAGGGTAGATCGTCAGTTTTTTGTTGGCGATCATGTGTTCTTGAGAGTGCGTCCGTGAAAGAGTCCGATCCATTATGGAAAGGGATCTAAGTTGGCACCTCGATTTGTTGGACCTTTTGAGATCCTTGAGAGGATAGGACCTATTGCCTACCATCTTGCCTTGCCACCGAGTCTATCTCGCATCCATGATGTCTTTCATGTTTTAGTTCTTCGACCTTATCATCCAGATGTGACACATGTTCTTGATTGGAACTCTTTGTAGGTCGAGGACGGGCAGCTTTCCATGGAGCCCGTGCGCATTCTTCAGCATCGGGATTTGATCCTCACAGGTTGTACCATCGACCAGGTAAGGGTCCTATGGGACCCAAATGATGAGACCTTAGTGACTCAGGAGGATGCAGCAAAGATGAGAGAACTGTATTCTTATTTATTTTAGGCTTCTAGGAGTAAGCCTAGTTTTGGGGGGGAGAATGTAGTACCCCTACTAGTTTGAACTTATTAGACTCATATTTTATTATTGGTTGTTTTTCAGTGGATACATTACCATGATATGTTATTCAAATTTTTATGACATTATGCTTTATCTAGAGATGAGATGTATAATTTATTTGCAGTATTTCAGTACTTATGATTTATGGCATTTTATGGATTATTGCTATGTACTAACATTTTACTTTATCTATGCAATGTGTAATTATATGTTGTGTGTTTATGAGTGTATTGGATGCAAGGGGACAATTTTCCTTCACTCATTTTAGTGAGACAGGGAACATCGCGATTCTCCTTCATCGGTGTCTATGTCGTGTTTTCTATATTGTATATATATGCATGTGTGGTTTGGTGATGCAGGATATTGCAGGTACAAGTACGGGGTAGGTATGGGGTATCATCTCCACCTGGCTTCATAAGTCTGAGCGTGCCTTATATTTTCTGATGGAAGTGGAGGAGATAGTAGTTGACCCTATTTTACTCAGTTACACTCGTATGAGTGTCGTTAGTTGGTCGTCTTGTTAGTTAGTTCAATCTTTGTATTTTGTCATTTTATCTTTTATGGGAAATTGCTTGAGATTTGTTTAATTTGACTGTTTCAGTGGATTTAATTAATTAATTAATTAAGTTTATGAAATTATCCCATTATTGTATTGTTTATGCATTGAGATTATAAATTTAGTTAATTAAAGAAATTATTAAATTAAGCTGCATGGTATTAGAAATATATTTTTATTTTAAAAATAAATTAGATTAATTGTATTTATTATTTTCTAAAGTTTTAATTAAATAAATGAATAAAAGTAATAATTAGAATTAAAATATTGTTTAAATTCTTTATTTAGAAAATTAATTAATGTGCTTGAAAAAAGAAAAGAAAAGAAAGAATAATGTTTTTTAATTATTGCATGTGATAAATTTAGAAAATAAAATAAAAATTACTATTATTCTAAATTTAGGTTTTTTGTGAGAAAGCTATTGAACCTAGAATTTTAGTTTAAATAGGGGTTAGGTCTTTATTTTAGTTACACAGGAACAGGTCCAGAATTTAGGTGAAGAAATTTATTGGAAGTTATTGAAGGGATTAGGGCTCTTCTACAGATTTCTTCCAAGAATGCTATACAAGGTTGGATGAATTCTTAGTTGTGGGTTTTTAGTAAATATTTCTATTTTTCTTTGATTGATGTGTGTGTGTAAAGTTATTTTTAATACAAACCCTCTTCTAATGAATTCGAGTTTTGTTTTAAAATCCATGCCTGATGTGTATTTCTAATTTATGGGAAGTATGTAATTTTGAGAAAATTAAGAGAAATTATTATAGAAAATTTGTCAAGATTTTAGGATGCATGGTAATTGCAAGATTTGTGAGAAAGGGTATTTACCTGAGAAATGGTTTTAATTACCTTAAGAAAATAAATTTAATTACACATTAAATTTAAAATATATATATATATATATATATATATATATATATATATATATATATATATATATATATATATATATATATATATATATATATATATATATATATATATATATATATATATATATATATATATATATGAAGAAGGATTAAATTATGTGAAAATGGAATTATTGGAAAAATATTATTTTTTATTATTTTACTTAAATTATGTGAAAATGGAATTATTGGAAAAATATTATTTTTTTTATTATTACTATTAAAAGTTTATTAAAAAAAAAATAATTTTATAAAAAAATTTAATTAAAAAAAATATTTAATTTATTAAATTATGTGGGGAGGCTATGCCTCTACCCACGTAGCTCTACCTTCGGTAGTGGTTGTTGCCATAGGGCAGCAGCCCTACCCAAGGGTAGTGGCTGCTGCCTTAGGACAACAACACTACCCAAAGTTAGCGTCTGTTGCCATAGGACAACAACACTACCTAAGGGTAGCGTTTGTTGCCTATGGTAGCACTACTACCTTGGTAGTCATCACTTAGTTTTAAAAAAAAAAATTTAATTTTAATTTTTAATTTTATTTATTATTTTATTTGTTATTTAGTTTTTTTTTTAAATAGAAAAAAAATAAAAATAAATAAATAATAATAAAATAATTATAATGTGTTAATATATATATATGTATATTTAAATATATATATATATATATATATATATATATATATATATATATATATATGTATATGTATATATATAGTTCTTTTATTTTAATTGTCAATTTAAGAATAAAGAATTTAGAATTTAGTAATTTTAGAAAAAAAAAGCTTATAATTTTAAATTCGATATACATATAGGAAATACATTAGGAGATTAATACATATGTAAAATTATTTTACTTTATTGGACAAATGTCAAGTTTATGTATTAAATAGTGGTAAATTTTTGTTATTTGGAAATTCGTAAATTGCATGTTATTTATGCTTTTGGCTATTTTTAAGGAAAGATTGCCTGTAATAGGATCTTGTGTATATTGTGTTTTCAGTCAAGCTTAAATTCCATTGGTATTTTGGTTAAATTGTCATTGTGTCCTATGTTATTATTTCTCCTAGACCAGGTGTTGTTGTATAACCTATTTGATATGAGCCATTGTGTGTTTTTATCCAAATGGTCAATCTTGGGTTGGTATTTGTGTATCCTTCACCTGTGCTTGTCAGGATTGTTTATGGTTGTCTATTTTGCCATAGAGTTCTCGTAGAGAGAAACATTTCCTGTTAGTGTCCTAGGAGAGAGAGTGGCTTTTGAGCGGGGGCCATGCCTGCCGTGGATGACAGGATAACCCGTCGAAAGTTAGTTAAAAAGTGATAACCTAATAATTGATTAGGGGGTGGGTAGATTAAATATTAATTAAGATAAATGTACATCGTGCATAGGTGAGTGCTTGTATAGGGCTCATAATGTTATGAGAAGGCCTGGAATGGCAAACTTACCACCTTGTCTTCACGAAAGGATTGGTAGGGTCCGCATGAGACTTAGTTGGAATCGGAGGCTCGGGAGAAGTTACCAGGAGAAACCCGAGGATGGGGGCTGGGACCTATGGAGGCTGTACCATGGTAACCATCAAGCTATGCGATGACACTCTCTTCTTAGAGTCAGTAGTGTTTTGTGAGTTGAGTCACATGGATGTTTGCAGAGTCTTGTAGTCCTTTCGTACTCGTCTTACTTTGCTTGCTTGAGGGTTTTCTACTATCTCCTAGCATGGTGGGGTGGTTCCATTTTGGGATCACATGGTCGGGTGGTAGTGCCACTTCCCATCGGATGTTCTGGATTGTATCTTCAGGCGAGGAAAGGCTTCGCTGGTGTTTCTTGGTTCGTGGTTTATGTACCAGCTCTTGTTCGAGATCATTTTTCAGTTGAGACCTTGTGGTCATTGTATCAGACTTTTATGTAACCTTGATATTGTATCTTTATAATCAGTGGTATTATTGGAAGCCATGTATTTATGGATATTGTAATATTATTATGTCAGTGAAATGAATGTTATTTTTTTGATCTTATGTTTAAATGGTTTATGGAAATTGGATACATTGGAATACTTTTATTTCTTTATTATGAAATTTGGATGTATGTGTAGTTTTAAACTTAAGTTTTCAATTTATCTAATTAAATGGATTAACTATGGTGTTAATATAATCTACAAAATTAATCTTCATTGGTTACCCTTAGGAAAACATATGATAGACTTCTATTGTGTTGTTAAACGTGCAATGGTTTTAGTTAGTGCACTTAGTCTTTAACAAAAAAAAAAATATTTCACCCTTTAGTTGCCTAGTTGTGTTGTTTTCCTTCAGGGTTCCTGGTGGGGCATTACACAAACTACAAACACAGAATTCCCAAGGGTAAATGCTCCAAAAAGGAACTACACACCTCTAGGGGAACCTATTGAATCAGTGTTGAAGAAGTTAATATAGACAAATATGATCACTTTGCCAGAGGTTAGATTATATGAACTAGGTCCTTTCAAACCTACATGGTGGAATGATAACAATTTCTGTGACTATCATCATACAAAAGATCACAAAACTGCAAGTTGCTATAAATTGAAAAACTTAACTTAGGACTTGATAGATCAAGGTGACATCACAATTGATACCAGCAAAACTTTAGCAAACACAAATCACACCATCTTTAAGGATCCTTTTGTCAAACATGATAAAGGGAAGGCATCCACATCAAGAACACAAGACAACACCGCTTACTACATAAAAGTCCAATATGACTATACTATTCATGGTATTAGCTTAGGAGATGTAGTAAATGTTGATTCACAAGAAAAACTTGATGATGATGAGAAACATCAAGAGGCTGAAAACTATGATAACCAAGTTTGCATGATGTCAGAAGCACCAAAATATGATGAAGACAAGAATCTCTGTCTTATGGGCTGGGGACAGGAAGAACTGTTTTATTCATGATGATTTGAAGATGAAATTATAGCACAAATCATGGATATCGGACTTACACATAATGACTATAGGATGGTATATGAAATAAACCTTGATAACACAACATATGTTGCCGACATGTACCTCACAAGAGATAATACAGTGGCAACAATCACAATAAATCTAAGAGATAAGGATTGTGCAATAGTTACTTGCAGATCAAAAGTAACTTTACAAGGAGTACCATCCAACCCATCACTAGTAGTAGGAGCCTATAATGTGGTTGAGAAACTCAAGAAAATCCCAGCCTAGATATCACGCTTTGAATTATTGCATATATCACCAAATCGCAAAGTTATCCTGGATAAAGCACTTCAAGATTAAGTAGTTGATAGAGATATAGATGAAAATGTTTTCCAATCCATGGTGGGGAATTTATCTAATGGTACTCGTATTGATTTCATATAACAAGATGTTCCTAGTGATCAACTTCTCCATAATGATCCGCTACATCTAAAAGCTTACATACATAAGAAAAAAGTCAGAAGAGTGCTTATAGATGGAGAGGCTAGTCTTAACATCTGCACATTGAAGCTGGTCAAGGCATTGGGTTATTCTGAACTTTATATTGATCCTTGAAAGAGGATAAACATCAAAACATATGATGATGAAGAGCGCCCTTCAAAAGGTGTAGTTACACTACCGGTGCAAATAGGACCTATCACAATAGAGGTTACCTTTCAAATGTTGGATAGAGAACTAGGGTATAACATACTATTGGGTCTCCCATGGATTCATGCCATGCAGGCCGTACCTTCAACATTCTACCAATGTGTTAAATTTGCATACAATGGCATTGAAATCACCATAAAGGGTGATCCAAATCTATTACAACACTATAATCACTTAGAGGGAAGTGTAGATAACTAGGTACCTATTAATCAAGCAACACCCCTCACTACACAAATGGAGTCATTAACGATCACAGGAATACAGAAAAATACACCTATAGCATCTTGTTTGCAGATTAAGGATGTTGGTTGTGGGGAATATTCTATTTCAAGTACCTCGAATGGTAGGCAATTATCTCTTTCTCCTAGGTCTTTTGGGAAGCCTCAAAACACATTGATGAAATAAGATAAAGGAAAATAAATAGTAAAATACTCAGATTCATGCTCTTTCATTAGATGGGGAGACTTATAAGAAGAATCTTTGAATGAAGATGTCAATAAATGGATATACAAAGAAGAAGAAGACATGACAATACCTATGTTACCTTTAGATCAGTATGGCAATGGTTTCAAGATGCTACAAAAACATGGGTACAATGGTACGACAGGCTTATGACTACAAAAGCAAGGAAGATTAGAACTTGTTTTACCAAATGAAAACCCAAAGAATCAAGGGTTAGGATATAAATATGTACCAAATATAGCAGAGGCAAGACAATGTACACTGGCATGGGGGGCCAAAAAGTGGCGATGTGAAAAAAATAGCCTTCTCCACTCGCCTAAAAATGTGAAAATCCATGTTGACTTTTTGCTTGGCTTGGGTGTCAGTACACCTTGGCATGGTAATTACCTAAGCAAATCGGATCTTGAATAAAATTGAATATCCGATTTTTATTTGTAATTTTAAATTAAAAAATATATTATAGAATATATAATGTAATATTATATATTACATATTATATAATATTATATTATATTATTATATAATATAATATAATATTATATAATATATATAATGTAATAATAGATTATATAATTATATAATATAATAATATATTATATTATAATATAATAATATATTATATTATAATATAATAATATATTATATAATACGTATTAAATAATATATTATTATATATTATATAATATAATATTATTTTAAAATAATTTAAGTATGAAAATTAGATATCCGATTTTTTGAGATAATATATTTGGACTGTGACAGCCCGTGAGTTATTTTTAACCCACGGGCTATGCAATTTTGTGGAAACCCGATATCAGATTGCATTCGATATCCAGTTTTTCACCCAAAAATTGCTAAAAAATACATTGAAAGGTAAGATTTTTATTGTTTTCAATCATTTTCAGTCAATTTTTGTATTTTTTTTAATGTTTATTTGTTTTTTCATTGAAAATATGGTTTTTTTCATGAAAACTAAGTTGTTTTAAAATCAAATACAAAATTGTTTAAATTTGTTAGCTAAATTTGATTGTTTACATTCAATTAGGTTAAAAATGGGGGATAACAATGAAAACATTGATCAACCACAACCGCAACAACCAAACCCTCATTTTCCAAACCCCCCCTCAATTCAGGATTTGATTGCAAAAAATTTGAATGAATTGAGGGGGATTACAGATGTATATCGTAGGATCCCTCATCTAAACCCAATGTTTGATCCTCTCACGTTGATCATAAAGAGTATGGAAACCTTGACTAAGGAGCACAATGCTGCCCTTTTGTGGTGAGATTCTATGAGGGAACAATATGCATATGGCTTGTCGTATAAGGAGATCAAGGATCTCGAGATATCGAAAGCCGATATCACCTCATTGTTTGTGAATCCCCGCACTGGTCAACCCGTAGACCCCCAAAAAACAAAACTTTCTATTAAATGGTGCACAAATGATGGTATTGTGAAAAAATTTTGGGATTGTTGGCGGATGGTTTTCGACAAACCACCCAAAAACAATCTTGATGTCCCCTTCTACTTCATAAAAAAATTGTATGCTGAGTTTGTTTTAGGCAAACATGTGAACTACTTTGACATCCAACTTTTCCAAGGTGTGGGTTTAGATATGCCCCAAAATAGACCTGGGGTAGTTAGAGTAGTCCAGGGCCCATATGTCCCCCCTCCTCCTATTGATCCCCCACCTCCAGTGTAGCATCCAAATATCATTTGTGAGGCAGCTTCACAGACCATATCGCTTATTCACTCTTTGAGTAGCCTTTTGGTTTCTCAGGCTGGGTCAGTAGCTCAGCCTACTTTTGATGGTAGTGGTGCATCTAGTGGTGCTAACACGTCATCCTTGGCTCCACACATTTGCGTGCCCCACAATTGTGTCATGTGTGGGCACGTATGCTTGGGTCCAGTTGGACAACTTGTTGATCCTCCCGCAGATAGTGTAGATTATGAGGTACATGAGATGCATGATGCACCAAATGTTATGACATAGACTGGAGGATACCCTAGGGAGTCCTCACATGCTAGAGGCGAGGAGGCACCATCATCATACATTGATGACGTAGTGGTAAGATTTGTATTTTCATAGTTCATGTTATATTTTAAATGAATATTTATAATCTAGATAATATTAAGTACTAATTTTTATTTACATGGTCTATTTAATAGTTGATGACTGAGGAGGAGTTGAAATAGATTCAAGAGGGCACCTTGTCAGCCATTTCATTTGGCCTTGATAGCTTGACGGTACATATATTATTGCACCTAGTCATTTTTATTTATTGTAAATACATGCTCATCATTTATATTGGTATTAATTAGATTATGTAGTAACTTGCATGTATATCTTATTTTACTCTTGTAGGGCACAAGCAACACAAGTGTGGGGCAGTGTGATTTAGGATCTGGTAGTGCAGTTGGAGACAAGGGAAAGGTAATTGAATGCAAATATGATTGAATGAATAGTTTAAATAACTTATAGTGATTACACACGTCTAGACATAGATTGATAGTTTCATATACTTGTTGTGTATATGTATAGCGAATTCTTGGCTTCACATCCTTGATGACTACACCAAGTATACCTGAAGAAGAAGAAGAAGAAGAAGAGATGCCTTGAGTACATGTGTGTTTATTTTATTTTTTGTTTAGTAGATATAATTTGTTATTATCAGTGACAATTCTATGCTAACTTGTATCAATGTCATGTTTGTAAACATATGTAGGTTGTGTATGAAAATATTGAAAACATAACTCCTCTACCAAAGACATACATCAAGAGTCCTGCAAAGCTGAAGAGAAAACGTGGAGATGAGCTAAACATGAATAGTTAAATTATAGTTAATTTTTATGTTAACTTTTCTAATGTGAATTATATAATATAACTAATATTAATCGTGGTTTGTTATTCTTGTGCAAGATCCTTCAGAGCTGAGTAGTGCGACGAAGAGGATCAATTTTGATGATCCATCAGCAGCTTAGGTTGTTATAGATAGTTTTGGGATGCTTACATGTCTATTTGGCATGTATATTTTGTATATGGACATACATTCACATATTTAGACATAAATTTTGTTTGAGTTGGCGTTTATGCCATATTTGTGTATGGACATACATTTGTAATCATTTGACATTTTTATACATACAGAAGTTGATATTCGATCATATAAATTGTTGCTCATCTATGCATGGTGTTATCATGGAAATCTTTAATCTTCATTCTAATAATTAATAATGGTTAATAATGGTTATTTAATGAACAATACAATTCATTTCATTTCATCATAAGTGTTGTTTGTATAATGAACAATACAATTCATTTAATGAACAATACAATACAATTCATTTAATGAACAATAATTGATACAATTTATTATTACCCTATGCATGGTCCTATTTTGCCCCCCCACTCGTTTGAATGCTTGGGGTCACACCCTACCGACGTTGTCCCTTGAGCGCCCTAAGTGCTAAAAATTATCAAACTTTGATAGGCCCTAACTCAGAATCCATGGTACCTATGAATGATCCGTTTGAACCTACGGGGCCATGAAAGGGGTTCCTACAAAATCCTATCTCGGTTTTTCAAGTTTCCCTACGGTTTTATTAGGGCAGCATTTTTTTGGTTGGAAAAAAAATCATCAATCTCATTCAATCTAATGTTGTCGCGTGGCCAATTTCTCGTTCTACTCGTCATGACAACGAACTATCAGCTCTGACATGTCTAGTTAGGCATTATTACCCTATGCATGCTCCTATTTCCCCCCCCCACTCGGTCGACCACTCGGGGTCATGCCCTACTGACATCGTCCCTTGAGCGCCCTAAGTGCTAAAAATTTCAAACTTTGATAGGCCCTAACTCGGATTCCGTGACACCTGCAAATGATCCGTTTGAACCTACGGGGCCACGAGAGGGGTCCCTACAAAATCCTATCTCAGAATCCATGGCCCTAACTTTTTCAATGAAAAATATAGATAAATAAGTATTACACTGTAGACACATAATGATCATCAATATTTCCATGTATTGTATACACATTATTACCATTACACTTGCATGTGACATCCATGAAGGGATATGCAAGCATGATTTTTTTTATTATCAATACAACTACACCAATGTACTCATGTACAGATATATTGTATATCATCAATAAAACTAAACCAATTTGCTCATGGACATTGTATATCATCATAACAAAGTTACATCAATTCACATCCATATAAAAATACAACATCCCACTTCATTTGCATCAAACATCTTCATGTCCTAAGAGAAAAGCTTACGTACAACAATGCCTGCATATAAATGAAGACCAAAATAAGTAACCTTTTTATGCAGAATGAATGTGCTACAAGAAACAAATTATAACACTTAATACAAATTAGTTTGTCAAATTATAAATAGATCATTTGGAACATTTTTAAGATGTACAAGATTGTATAATTATGAAACTTACCAGTTTCTCTACAAAGTATACAAGCATAACTTTGAAGAAAGACACATGTTGATTAAAGCCCTTCTCACTGCATTTGTCTTCATGGTTGAAGACGATGGTAGATATGGTCATTTCTAAATAGAAATACATTCACTTGACTTAATGTTTATGCACAAAATTTAATCTCATTAATGCACAAAGGAATATGTACCATCACCAAGAGAGGGTCTTGTCAATGATGAATGATCTAGCATGAACCTGTATTTTTAAGAATTGTTAGTCTACACATAAAATGCATGGATGAACATAAAGGGTTTATGATAATCACTTCAACTGAAATGTATGATAATAAATGAAAAGGTGGGATTATATACCATAAAAATATATCCCTTCAAATTATATCAACAGAACCCACTATATTGACACAAAAATCATAATGTGATACTATTGTATATATTCAAAAAAGACATGCATGAGCATAAAGGTTTTGCGATAATTATATCATCAAAAATTGTCAAATAGTGTTCTCTAATAACAAAAATTGTAAAGTGACTCAAATGCATGATAATAAGTCGTGTTGCAAAAATACGTCCCTTCCAATTATATCGAGTGTACCCGCTATGTGCATGCAAAAACCGCGTTGCCAAAAAAAATGTTCATCAATAGACCTTCATTTTGAACACATCCTTAATATACATGTAAAAAACTTGAACATTAAGGTTTAATGATCATTGTTTGAAATGAAATGCATGATAAAAAAAATAAGGCACCATTAAAGACCTACTACTCAAGTATGCCTGAAGGATCATCTCTTTTCTTAAGAGTATCTAGTATTGCTTCATGATCAGTAGTAATCACTGTCCATAGCTCTTTGGTCTTTGGTTTTGCTTGATGCTTCAACAAATTAACATTTGTAGCTATAATAAGGTGTGAATACATTATAATGGTTTTGTGTCTCTCATAGTCTTCAAATGTAGGTATGCCATTCTTTCTAATCATGTATGTTCGCAACCAAGTTCCCACAACAACAACTGAACCTGTAGGATATTTGAATCCGTCATCATCTATCACTAGTTGTGTTAGATTTTGTTTTCCCTGTACACATCATGCCAACCAATATTATGATCTATCTTCATTCCCTTGTGGTGCAACAACTGCAAAAACATGTCCTGGTTGTACAAGATCTGATAGATAGTCATACTCAAGTGAGCTTTCCATGTCATCATTTGACAAGGATATTGTTTGAGATAAAGGAGTTAGATATTGGGGAATCCACATATCAACCCACTCACTTGACTCACACTGATCCCAATCACACCAAACACAACTCTGATAAAAACAAGCCAACACTCGTGTCCAAATGGTCCATGTACTTGCATCTGAGCTAAGAAATGAATGCATCTTTGAAGAATCTTTAATTGTTTGACAATCCAATCTATCTCCCATTGTTCCCTCCTCAACCAACCAAAAGAATTTGGTCACTGCTGAATCAAGAGTACCTCCATGTGACAATGCTGAACTACACCAATCAACAATAGAACATGCATCAAAGAAGTTTGCACTTGAAATCATCAATTTCTCCTTAACTAGAGCTCTCTTCAAACATGCACCTACTCCATCATGCTCCCTCTTCCCATGGCCTACCTAAAAAAAAAACCAAATATGAGGTATACGCCTCTCTACATGCATTCTACTCAACCAATAAAACATATAGGCATTCTTGAATTGATCTGTATAGTTATCTAACCATATGATATGCTGATCAATTGCAATATCTTTCTCATGCAAGAACTCAAAAAAATTCTTGAAAGAATGTTGCACATACTCAGAGGAGTGTGATCTATCATCACTCATATAAAAATGATACTCCCTGATTATATTCTTGTCCTCTTCTGTACTATTAGGAGCATGTCTATATGTAATGTGAACAAAAATATCAATCTGGATTGAATTGTAGTACTGAGACTGTACCTCATTCTGTGGTTGCAATGTATAGTTCTTTGCAAAATCAACCACCGATACAATAGTGCCAATTGGGAAAGAGTTCTTACACATCCTAAACTGTTGATCCAACCACTGTGACCTATGGGTGTGCCTTGTATACTTGTAGAAAATATTTTTCTTAAAATCCAAAATAAAATCAGCAATACTCACTTCTCTTGAGACTAATTTTCATCTAGAACCTTCACCTCCACTCTTCAAAGTATATTTCATTGTCTCATATATTTTTTTCTCAACATAATTCTTTCCAAACTCGTGTTCACTTCCCTCATGAAAACTCAAAATAAAATTTGACAAACCACCACATTCTGAGCACTTCTCATTCAAACAATCATATCTATAGAAATAGCAACCATCATCTCTAGGGCATAAAAATATATCTTGCAAGTCTCTTGATGATCTCGGAAATAGTATTGCACCACACTCTTGCAACATCTCATTAGTATGCATCATAGAATGAATATGACATAAAAGTTCATGGTACATTGAAAACTCCACATGGTACTTGCAACAACGAGTATTGTGAATCTTAAGAGGAACACAATAAAATGGTTTCAAAGATTCAAAGGCCCTTTGTGATATTTGCAAATTTGGATGCACTTCACAAAATTTTTTGTACAACATTGTTTGGCTTGATTCCAAGAAATGTTTGGGATGTGGTGTGCGGTCTCAGTTGCTGATTCTTAATTTCAAAACACCCTTTACATTGGGTGACACTCTAGAATTAGAGTGCCAAAATTGTTGAATCTCCTCCTTCACATTGTCAGTCAACTTTCTATCAACATGTGGAAGCCTCCCACCAAAAGCCCATGTATCTTGTTGAAGTGGATCATCAAGTCTTTTTCTTCGTGCAAGTGCTCTATCCAAAGTTTAATGGTTTATGTTAAAATCAACACAAGTTTGTCTCATTTGACGAGCCTTCCTCAATCGATGGCTTACGAAGGAGGTTGTAATCACTCTTCAAGTAGCTCTCTTATCTCTTTCTTTGGTATTCTTTCCAATAGAATTGAGAGCATCAAATAGATTTTTGGCAATAATAGAATTTCTCTCCATCTTCTTGTTGATATGAATCTTCAGTTTGTTTACCAATGGTCTCGTATTTATCATCTTTAGCTATTGAAAAAAGAGTTGGCATTTCTCGATCAATGTCTTATTGCTAAAATTTTGGTCGAAAAGTTGTGTAGCCCACAATTGAATGGTTCTTGTTGACCTGTTGCCTTCAAGATTCGTAATAATGTTCTCATCGATTTCAAGTAACCATTTTGAGGTTCTTGAAGATCTTGGATTTGGAATTTGTCTTTCATCCATGAGAGGGTTTTCATTTATAAAGTAATTAGGTGTTACATATGGTTCACTTGGTTGAGCAATTCCACCTTCAATGTCAAATTTTTCCACATTTTCACCTCCTATGTCAAAATTTTCCACATGTTGAGCATTTTCATTAACCATTTCAACATTTTCAAAATTTTCAGTTTCAAAATCTACATTTTCATTTTCAATAACTTGTGACACATTTTCAAATTCATTTTCCTCTACACTTGAAGTAACATTAGCAATATATAACATTCCTTGTCTTCTCCTCTTATGACCTTCTATATCTCTTTCTCTATACAATTCAATTTGGTCATTTGAAAGTTTTCTTTTGCATTTAGACTTCCGATGACTATTACTCCCCATTTACCTCCACAAAGATTCTCTTAAATGATTGACAATGTAAGATTTGACTTTAAGAATCTCCCAAAAGCACAAATTTGTCTCAACCTATCTAAAAACTCGTGATCATCGATAGAAAATAGAATATGCAGACTGTGGGCCATTGGAATCCACAAAACAACCCACAAGGCTCTTTTTTATTTACAAAAATCGGATATCCGATTTTAATGTATAAATTTGTGGTCCCAAATTTTTTTCCCATTGCTACCTTTTTTTTTTTTTACTGTTGCCACATTAATGCCAATGACAGAAATCGGATATCCCATATCCAATTTTATTATTCATATTTTAGAGAGAGAGAGAGAGAGAGAGAGAGAGAGAGAGAGAGAGATTAGGGGAGAGAGAGATATTAGGGAAGAGGGAGAGAGAGAGACATCGAGGGAGGGGGAGACAGAGAGACATCGGGGGAGGATAAGAGAGTGAGACATCGGGGGAGGGACAGAGAGAGATTGTGTCCTAATGGGTCATATTGTGTCATATGACCCCTTTAAGACATCATATGACCCCTTAGGACACAATACAACCCCTAACGATACAATACGACCCCTTAGGACACAATATGACCCCTAATGACACAATTTGGTGTCTTAAGGGGTCATACGGTGTCCTAAGGGGTTGTAGGACACCATATGACCCCTATGGACACCATAGGACCCCTTAAGACACCAAATTGTGTCGTTAGGGGTCATATGGTGTCCTAAGGGGTCGTAGGACTCAATATGATCCCTTAGGACACCATATGACCCTTTAAGACACCAAATTGTGTCGTTAGGGGTCATATGGTGTCCTAAGGGGTCATAAGGGGTCATGGGACACCATATGACCCCTAAGGACAATATATGACCCCTTATGACACCATATGGTGTTGTTAGGGGTCATATGGTGTACATAGGGGTCATATAATGTCCTAAGACACCATATGACCCCTTAAGACACCAAATTGTGTCATTATGGGTCATGTGGTGTCCCAAGGGGTCGTAGGACACAATTTGACCCCTTAGGACACCATAAGACCCATAACGACCCAATATGGTGTCATAAGGGGTCATATTGTGTTATAAGGGGTCATATGATGTCTTAAAGGGGTCATATGACACAATATGACCCATAACAACACAATTGGGTGTCTTAAAGGGTCATATGGTGTCCTATGACACCATATGACCCCTATGGACACCATATGACCCCTAATGACACCATATGGTGTCCTAAGGGGTCGTATGTTGTCCTTAGGGGTCATATGGTGTCCCATGACCCCTTATGACCCTTTAAGATACCATATGACCCATTATGACACCATATTGGGTCGTTATGGGTCCTATGGTGTCCTAAGGGTTCATATTGTGTCCTACAACACCTTAGGACACCATATGACCCATAACGACACAATTTGGTCTCTTAAGGGGTCATATGGTATCCTAGGACACCATATGACCCCTATGGACACCATATGACCCCTAACGACACCATATGGTGTCATAAGGGGTCGTATGTTGTCCTTGTTGGCATTCTACACTCTTATGAGAATAGTTGATGTTGTCATTGATGACAACCAACTGGCAATCATCTGTCAACCCACCAGAAGTTACTGGCACTGGCAATAGACTTCTACATTCATTGGCAGGTACTTCACCGACAGCAAAAATAACGGATACCGACACTCAAGCCGACATGGAATAAACTTTTGTTTATTGTTTTATCTTTTGTAAAAGACAACATGGCATATTGTAAAAGACTCATATATATCTATGAGATCTTATAGGTCATTTCATATGTGAGTATGTAGTATATGAGAAAGGATGATACATGATAGTTGATATTTTTGTATAAGGTGATATAGTTGACTACGAAGGTTTTGGTAATGGACTGAGCTTAAACCGGTACTGAACCTGGCATAGTTGATGCTGATCTAAAGCAGTACATTGTATTGGATTTTGATAATCCATTTTGTAAGTTAGTTAGACTTCTGTTTTATGCTAATCATTGATGATTATTCTAGAATGTGTTGGGTTACCTTTCTCAAGGAGAAATCATAAGCTTTTGGGAAATTCAAATTATTCAAGGCACTTGTAGAGAATGAAACTAACAAGAAAATCAAATGTTTAAGATCAGATCGAGGAGGTGAATTTACATCTAAGGAGTTCAATACATTTTGTGAAGTGAATGGAATTAGAAGACAACTATCAGCACCCTAGACACCTCAGCAAAATAGAGTTGTGGAAAGGAAGAATAGAACTATTCTAGATGCAACTAGAAGCATGATATCAGAAGCAAATCTACCTCATGTATATTGGAAAGAAGCAGTGAATGGTTTACACTTTCAACAGAGTTCACATCAAAGGTGAAACCGATAAGACACCCTATGAACTATGGTTTGGTGATATTCCTACTCTTAAGTACTTCAAAATATTTGGAAGCAAATGTTACATTAGGAGAGATGAGTATATTGGCAAATTTGATCCTAGAAGTGATGAAGGAATATTTCTTGGGTATTCATCTAAAAGCAAAGCATATAGATGTTTTAATAAGAGATTGCAAAAAATCATTGAAAGTGCAAATGTGAAGATTGATGAACACTTTAGAAGAGATTCAAGGTCTATGGACTCGGAACCGGAAGTTGAGATAATCACAAATGAACCTATATAGAATGCACTGGTACAGAATGTTGATCCAATCACACCAACATCATCAGAGAATTCCACAGTGACTGAAGAACAACAACAAGTGAACACACCCAGGTATGTTAGATTGAATCACTCCAAAAGTTGGATAATTGGGAATAAGTATCAAGGAGTTATGACTAGAGGAAGACTGGCAAAGGAAGAGGTATGTTTAATTTCTCAAATTGAACCAATATCAGTTAATGAGGCATGTGAAGATAAACATTGGATTAAAGCTATGGAAGATGAATTAGAACAAATTGAAAAGATCAATACATGGACACTGGTTCCCCGACCTAAAAATAAAAATGTAATTGGAACTAAATGGATATTCAGAAATAAACTTAATGAAGATGGTAAGGTAATTAGAAACAAAACAAGATTAGTGTGTAAGTGATATTCACAGAAAGAAGGAATTGATTACAATGAAACCTTTGCACCAGTAGCTAGAATTGAGGCAGTCAGATTATTTCTTGCATTTACAACACATAAGAACTATAAAGTTTATCAAATGGATGTTAAATGTGCATTTCTGAATGGTGATCTTGAAGAGGAAATTTACATTGAACAACTTGATGGATTTTCATTGACAAATGATAAAGATATGGTTTGCAGGTTAAGGAAAGCTTTATATGGATTGAAGTAAGCTCCTAGAGCTTGGTATGCTAGATTGGACAAATATCTAATGAAACTTGGTTACACTAAAGGTAATGTCGACAACAACTTATATTTCAAAGTGACTAATGAAGACATTTTGGTTATTGAAATTTTTGTTGATGACATCATTTTTGGAGGAGAAAATGGATTGTGTAAAGGCTTTTCTAATAAGATGCAAGAAGAATTTTAAATGTCTATGATTGGGGAGATAAAATTCTTTTTAGGATTGCAGATTTCTCAAACTGATAAAGGTATATTCTTATGTCAATCAAAGTACTTGAAGGAACTACTAAAGAAATTTGGTATGGAAAACTCTAAACCGGTAAGTACTCCTATGACAACAACTGATAAACTATCATTGAAGGATGATTCAGCCCCTATTAATCCAACAAGATATAAATCTATGATTGGAAGTTTACTGTATTTGACACAAACAAGACCTGATATTATGAATACAGTATGTATTGTTTCAATATTTTAGAGTAATCCTAAAGAAAATCATGAATCGACAGTGAAAAGGATTTTCTGGTATTTACAAGGCACAACAAATCTTGATTTATGGTATCCTAAAGATGAAAATTTTGATTTATGTGCATACACCGATGCTAATTAGGCAGGAGATGTAGATGACAGAAAGAGCACCACCAGTGGGACATTCTTTCTTGGTAGTAGATTGATTTTATGGTTGAGCAAGAAATAGAGTTGTACATCATTATCAGCAGCAGAATTAGAATATGTTGTAGTAGCAACTAATTGTACATCATTATCAACAACATAATAAGAATATGTAGCTAAAGATCAGAATTTGGATAAGCAGGCCCAGCAGAACCTTTTGGATTGTATCCCTACAATTCTGGAGGCTGGCCAAAATTCTCACTTGATTGCTATCCCTGCCAATGATGAGATTCTGCAAGCAGTCAATTCCTTTGAAGGCAACAAGGCACTAGGCCCAGATGGTTTCCCCATGTTCTTTTTTCAAATGTATTGGCACACTATTGGTGATGATGTGTCTAGAGCTATGAAAGAGTTTTTTGGAGCAAGAAGAATATTGAAAGAGATAAATGGCACTTTTATTGCTCTTATTCCCAAAAAGGTAGGAGCTGATTCCATGGACCATTTCAGACCTATAAATCTTTGCAACTCTCTTTACAAGATCATCTCCAAGGTTCTTACCTCGAGAATTCTAAAGCTGCTCCCTTCTATCATTTTGCCTCAGCAAAGTGGTTTTGTTCCTGGAAGACAAATCTTGGATTTGATAATCTCAGTCCATGAAAATATTCATTCTTTATCTAATTCTAAAAAGGAAGGCTTTCTTCTGAAGCTAGACTTATCTAAAGCCTACAAAAGAGTGGATTGGGATTTCATGATGGAAGTTCTATCTTCTTTTGGTTTTTGTGATAGAAGTATTAGTCTTATAAGGCAATTAGTTTCTTCGACATCTTTCTCTATTTTAATTAATGGTTCTCCCTCCCCTTTCTTCAAGTCCTCAAGGGGACTTAGGTAGGGAGTGTTGGCATTACAATAGAAAGGAGATTGTTGGCATTTCAATAAGGATACTGAGAAGGTTGTTGGAGATTATTGATATAACTGAAGAAGGATGATTACTATCTTAATAATATTATTTTGTCATTGATGTCAAGAAATTGATTTTCTGATTCAGTATGATGTTGCCATATCTTGAGAAGTATGTGTTGATGAGTATTAGGAGGTCGGTAAGTGATACAGAAAGAATGTGATAATGAAGGGGAATAATAAGTTATTCAATGGGCAACTATTACTGAGTTAGACAATGATGAGATAATGTTGTTTTGATTGCTTTGATATCTTACATATGTTGTTGATTATAAGTTTAATATTGTACTATGTCACTGAGCAAGGAACCTAGTCGGTAAACCCTAAGGTTATCGATATCAGTTAAAGAAGGTAGAATGTCTATCGAGTGAAGTTTAGTATTAACTGAGTAACAACCAAGTTATAATAGATCACATTGGATGGATAAAAGCATTATTTAATGAAGGATGCTGATGAGCTAGAGATGAATAAATGATTGGTACATCCCGCAAGAAGTTTTTGTTAAGGATCTATGGAAATGAAAAATCAAGAGGAAAATCTACAACATAGATTGAACCGCAATAACCTAGCACAAGTTCCTAGTTGGGAATGCAAGTTCCAAGGTGAGGTAAAATGTTTTCAGATCAAAGGATTCATTGAACCTATTCCAGTTTAATGATCTAATGGCTAATATTGATCATGGGAAATGTGATCAAAGAGATTAAGCGGTTAGAAATTGTTTATAAATAAGGAATTATTGATAAATAATGGATGCAGGCAAATGTATGCATTGTGATGCCACAGGATTATTTACTGAGCTCAGAAGCTTGAAGATCTAATTGAAGAACAGATTGAGAAGCCCAGCAAGCCCAACAAGGGACTAGATAAGTCTTATGACAAGATTGTTTTGAGCAAATAAAATCTGCTTTAGCATTTCAGATGTGAAGTTGCAGATATAATTTATTGCTGTTATTTGTTTTGTAAGAGACAGAAAATCTCTTAACCGAGTGGACCTAACAATCTTATTTGTAAACCCTCTAGCAAGGTAACATTCTAAATGAGTGTTTGAAATCCTTTGACAAGGTCACTTCTAACAAAGTGCAAGACTCTAACAAGTCTGAGGGAAATCCCTTAACTGGGTTACATCTAGCAATGTGTTTTGTAATCTTTAATAGGATTAGCTTTTAACCAAGCATACTCTAGAAGGGTATATTTCTTAGTGGGTCCGAAATCCCATAGTGGTTTTTCCCTATTTGGGTTTCCACATTAAATCTGGTGTTATATGTGTTGTGATGTTATTTGTTCATAAGTTTGAATGTTTTACAGTTTTGATTACATATTATGAAGTATAAGCTACCGAGGTTGAATCAGTTGAATATATTGAACAAGTTAAGTTTGGATGATTCACCCCCCCCCTCTCATCTTACTAACTATTGGCATCAGAACTTTACAGGGAGATCCTCTTTCTCTAGTTATTTTTATTATTATGGCGAAATGTCTGGGGAGAGGTATAGGGAAGCTGATCGAGAAGGGGGAGTTTTGCGGGTTGAAGCCTTCTTTAGCGGATCAGCTCTGTTCCCACCAGCAGTTTGTGGATGACTATATAATTATGGGGAAGGCTATAGTGTAGGATTCTAGAAGTTTAAAGAAAGCTCTAGATAGTTATGGTCTGCTTCTAGGAAAATTATTAATTGGTTTAAAAGATTTGTTTATTTTATCAACACTCTGGAGAGAAGAAAGATCAAAATAAGTAATATCTTGGGATGTCAATTGGGGAGTCTTCCCACATCTTACTTGGGGTTACCCTTAGGCCATGAGCCTCTTGATGCTTTTTGGGGAACTTTGGTAGATAAATTCCATAAGAAGCTAGCTGACTGGAAGGGCTCTCTTCTTAGCCAAGCTGGTAAGGTTCAATTGTTGAAGTCAACTCTTCAAAGTATCCCTCTTTATGCCATGAGCCTTTTCAGAATTCCTGCCAAGTATGCAGAGGTTATTGAAAAGATCCAAAGAAGTTTTTTGTGGATAGGGGTTGAGGAGAAAAAGAGAATGAATCTAATTACGTGGGACAAGGTCTATAAGCCAATAAGAAAGGGAGTTCTGGGTCTTAGAAGAATTAGAGACATGAATGAATACCTTATGGCAAAGTAGATCTAGAGAGGGTATAAAAATCAAGGAGAATGGAAATAGATTTGGGACAACAAGTATAAAAGGAAATGTCCCACTCTTGAAAGTTTCCTCAAAGCAGAAGATATTCCAATTAGTTCCAATATTTGGAAAAATGTCACTAGAACAAGAGAATTAATTGTTAGAGGAGCAAAATGGAAGATGGGGAATGGGAATCTCATCAAATTTTGGGAAGATTCCTGGTTGCTCGAGTCCCCTTTGACTGAAATTCCAGAGTGGAGTAGATTCTAGAACCAGTGCAAGGAAAGATATGGATCAATGGTGGGTGATTATTGGCAAGATGGACAGTGGAAGGATTTATCTCATGTGGATGAGACCTTGGGAAGTCTGAACAAAACTATGAAATCCATGGTGGTGGTGGAAGTAGAAGATCAATTAATTTGGAAACTCACAACAAATGGTAAATTCACTGTGGCTTCTCTCTACTATCATAAGTATTCTAATATGGAGAGTCCTTGCTAGGCTAAGGCCTGGGTGAAAGGCCTTACCCCTAAGATCAATATTTTTTTCTGGACAACCCTTCAAGATAAAATTGTAACTATTGAGAACCTCAGAAAAAGAGGTACGTGTATGCCAAGTGTTTGTTTTCTTTGCTTGCAGAATGAGGAGACCATCAACCATTTTCTCTTTCACTGCCCTTTTTTTGTTGAGGTTTGGGGAAGATGTTTAGATCAATTCAAAATCAGCTCGAGTTTCCCAGAGTTAGTTCAAGAGGTTTATAATTCTTGGTACCATCCTTCAACAAACAAATTTACTACTTTGTTGTGGAAATTAGCTCTGCCCCATATGTGTTGGGGTATATAGAAAGAGAGGAATGAAAGAGTCTTTAGAGAGAAGGTGTCTAAGGCTCAAATTGTGTTTGAGAAAATTAAAAGAAATATAGTGGAAAATATGAGTATAATAGGTGGTATTGCAGAACCTCAAGACAAGGATGATCAAGCTATTTTCAAAAAGTGGAGACTAAAAGTTTGTGAACACTTTCAGAATGACCCTAGAGAGGGAGTGATATGGGTAAGCCCACCCAACAGATGGATGAAAATAAACTTTGATGGTGCTTTAAAGGGCAATCCTAGAATAGGAGGATGTGGGGTGGTCCTTAGGGACGGATGGGGAAGATGCAAAATTATAAAAAGTATACCCATTGGAAATCAGACAAATCATGTAGCTGAAGCTATGGCTACTTACCATGGGATGGTCCTGGCTAAGGAAGCCAAATGCACTAAAGTCTGGTGTGAAGGAGACTCATTAAATATAATAAATTGTTTGAATAAGAAGTTCCCTCCTTCTTGGACAATAAGCAATGCTATCAAGGCGGAAAATAAAATTAGTGAGGAATTTGAAATGTGTGTTTTTACATGTGTATAGGGAAGAAAACTCATGCGTAGACTGGGTGGCCAACCTGGCTTGCCAAATGAAAGATATTATTAATAAATATGGAGAGAGTGAGCTCGCTTGTGATATGAAATCTCTGCTCAATCTGGACCGTATCCAGACAAGGCTACATGGCACCAACAAAAATAATTTCTAAATGCCCCCTCCTCTTTTTTCGAAGCAAGGTTATTACGGAGGTAATAAGTATTTATTCATGTGTCTTTTCATTATTGTTTGGCATGGATTCTGGTCTTTTTTTCAAGGTATCCACAGAAACTAGAGAAGAAGATTAGTAGGTGAGAGAAGGAAATTTAGAGATAGTGAAGGAAAAATGGGAGGAAATAAAAAAACGTTCGAACCTACCTCCTGCTCAGATTGGATGAAGAACATGGAAGTGTGGGATATCCTTCAGGAGGGGGGTTTAAATGTGTTTATGGAGAGGCTTAGTGGGAAAGATCCTGTGGTCACCAAACATTTTATCAAGAACCAGAAGAATGTTAAAATCTTGGTCGGGTCCTAGATGATGACTGTAGATGAGGATATAATTGCTGAAGCTATGGGGATGATCACAGAGGGCATGAAATTTTATAGGGACCGTAGAATCTCTAATAAAGCTCCAGACATATTCCCTGTAACAGATAATGAGAGGAAGAAAATGGTAAAAGTTGACAATTCATATCATTCCCCAAAATGGATATGTAGGCCATGGAGGTTTGTTTTATTCACTACTATCACTTATCACTTTGGATGGTAGGTTTACCAGAGCCTGTGGTCACCATTTTGTTTTGCTCAACCATTTTCGCCATGGGGAAAAGGTGAGTTTTCCGTATTACCTTGCCTACTCTATGGACCACACTATCAAGGAGATTCAAAAAGATCCTAAAGGTGACCACGCCCTGCACCAAGGTCTAATGGCTCTGATCTATAAAGTGCTTAAAGGGAAGAGTATTGAAAAACCTATAAAAGGAAAATATGCTAGAAATAAGGACATGGAGAGTGAAGCCAGTGGCTTCAACTTTGATTCGGAGACTTAAGGTGATTTAGAGGAGACTAGCAAAAAAGGTAGGAATAAGGCTAAGAGGAAAAGGATTGTGGTGGATTCATAAATTTCGGAGTCTGAGGCTGAATCCTTTGAAGGGAAATTTATCAAAAAGAATAAAGGGAAAGTTACTGGAAAGCAAATGCAGAGGAAGAAGACAAGTATTGTTGTCATTCTTCTTTCTGGATGATGTCTTTTCCTAGTGTATTAATGCAATGTTATGTTTTATGGGTTGTGATCCCTTTTTGTTTGGTTGGGATCTATTTTAGTTTTTGAAGTGATCAGGCACGGTGTTTTCTAGTTATTTCTATATTTCCTTCTTTGTAAAAGGTTTGGGTTCCTTTCAAAAACCTGCTTTTACTTAGTCAAAACTAATTGTACTCAGGTATTATGGATTAAGCAAATGTTGAAGGACATAAAGGTAAAATGCAAAGAACCTACAATCATCTATTGTGAGAATTCAACAACAATTGATATATCTAAGAATCCGATATTTCACTCTAAAACTAAACATATTTCTATCAAATACAATTTTCTGAAAGAGAATGTTGAAGCAAAAGAAGTGAAATTGGTTTAGGTGAATACTAAAGAGCAAATTACAGACATTTTTACTAAGCCTTTGCCTAAGGAAACCTTTGAATATCTCAAAGAGTAGCTTGGGGTTATACCCTCACTGATAGAGACTTAGACAATTAAAGATTAGCATCAGATCGACATAATTTACAGAGAAACATTTTTTTCGGCTTTGATGGAGGAGAGCTACTTCTTAGGGGAAGTAGTTGAATAAGTTGGTTCTATAAACTGGTTGTATCTGGTATTTATATTACTTTGGCATTTGATGTCAAAGGAGGAGAGATATCTATGGAAAAACACATTATCCTTTGGGGAGAGATTTTTACTCTCTGCATTTGTATTTTAATTTCTGGTATTGATCTATTCTGGAGATTGTTGGTTTTTGGTGTATTGGCATTTCTACTTTGGCACTTAGATGGTTTTTCCATCTTGTGTTGCAATCAATACCAAAGGGGGAGATTGTTGGTATTATGGATATGTTTCTTATTTTTGTAATTGATGCCAACACTTATCCTTCTAGAGATCTTTGATTAATTTCACTGGCAAGTTCAATAACTTATGCACAGTCATCGGTATTTGGTTCACCGACAGGTTACATTGTTCACTGGCACTAAGGATAACTTGTTATCATCTGAAGATCATTTGGTTATGTCGAAGACATGGTTTGGACACTTGGTTTTGGAGATTTGATTATTGGTCTAATCGGGTTGACATATTTGCTGTTACCGACCAATTGGTCTAGGTTATGGACCGACATGCATTATCTATTCTAGATCAGCATGACATGTTATGGAGATGGTTTAATCAATTAATATTATTGTTGAGCCGACATGATGCATCACATCTTGACTTGTTGTAATTGATTTTTATTGTAATATTCTTAGTGAGCCGAGCTACACATTTGGTCTTAGGTTTTGGTATATATGTAAGATCTCAATTGTGAGATTAACATGGTATGGGTATGGTATGCAATAAGGTATTATAAGGTTATATTTGATATATGCAAATATAAGCAGAGCTACTCATGCAAACATCATTTGAAGATTCAAGGAAGGTTTGAAGAAGACAATCATAGCTTAACGGGTACTGAATCCAACATAGAAGATGCCACTTTGAGAAGTACAATATCATTGGATTTAATCTTCCATTTTGTAGTCAATGTGATTCCCATTCTATGATTGAGCAGTGAGCTCTAGGTAGCTGGCCTTTTTGTATGTGTACACTCTATTTGTAAACACATACTATCTGCAGTAGTATCATCTGATTGTGGGTAAGGTTTCCCACCGTGGTTTTTCCCCTTATAGGGTTTTCACGTACAAATATTTTTGTTATGTGTTTTGGATATTGTTTCTCTTTCTGTTTCATGCATTAAGCCTCACTGGTACTATTATTAATTGTTAATTTGTTTATCAACATTTAGTTTGGTTTACCAGTATTATATTTCAAGTTTGGTTAAAGTTGTATTTGAGATAAAATTATTCGACAACTGATTCACCCCCATCCCCTCTCAGTTGCCTCCGGGTCTTAACAATCCTTAGGGGTCATATGGTGTCCCATGACCCCTTAGGACACCATATGACCCATTATGACACCATATTGGGTCATTATGGGTCCTATGGTGTCCTAAGGGGTCATATTATGTCCTATGACCCTTAGGACACCATATGACCCCTAACGATACAATTTGGTGTCTTAAGGGGTCATATGATGTCCTAAGAGGTCATAAGGGCCCCTAAGGACAACATACAACCCCTTATGACACCATATGGTGTTGTTAGGGGTCATATGGTGTCCTAAGGGGTCATATTGTGTCCTAGGACCCCTTAGGACACCATATGACACCAAATTGTGTCGTTATGGGTCATATTGTGTCCTAATTAGTCATATTGTGTCATATGACCCCTTTCAGACATCATATGACCCTTTAGGACACCATATGACCCCTTAAGACACCAAATTGTGTCGTTATGAGACATATTATGTCCTAATGGGTCATATTGTACCATATGACCCCTTTTAGACATCATATGACCCCTTAGGACACAATACAACCCTTAACAACACAATATGACCCTTTAGGACACAATATCACCCCTAACGACACAATTTGGTGTCTTAAGGGGTCATATGGTGTCCTAAGGGGTCATAGGACACCATATGAACCCTATGGACACCATAAGACCCCTTAAGACACCAAATTGTGTTGTTAGGGGTCATATAGTGTCCTAAGAGGTTGTAGGACACAATATGACCCCTTAGGACACCATATGATCCCTTAAGACACCAAATTGTGTTGTTAGGGGTCATATGGTGTCCTAAGGGGTTGTAGGACATAATATGACCCCATAAGATACCATATGACCCATAATGACACCATTTGGTGTGTTAAGGGATCATATGGTGTCCTAGGACACCATATGACCCCTAACAACACCATATGGTGTCATAAGGGGTCGTACGTTGTCCTTAGGGGTCATATGGTGTCCCATGACCCCTTATGACCCCTTAGGACACCATACGACCTCTATGACACCATATTGGGTCATTATGGATCCTATGGTGTCCTAAGGGATCATATTATGTCCTACAACCCCTTAGAACACCATATAACCCCTAACAACACAATTTGGTGTCTTAAGGGGTCATATGGTGTCCTAAGGGGTCATATTGTGTCCTACAACCCCTTAGGACACCATATGACCCCTAATGACAAAATTTGGTGTCTTAAGGGGTCATATGGTGTCCTAAGGGGTCATATCATGTCTTACGACCCCTTAGGACACCATATGGCCCCTAATGACACAATTTGGTGTCTTAAGGGCTCATATGGTCTCCTAAGGGGTCGTAGGACACCATATGGCCCCTAATGACACAATTTGGTGTCTTAAGGGCTCATATGGTGTATTAAGGGGTTGTAGGACACCATATGACCCCTATGGACACCATAGGACCCCTTATAACACCATATGACCCCTTATGACACCATATGGTGTCATTAGGGGTCGTATGGTGTCTTGAGGCATCATATTGTGTCTTGGGACCCCTTAAGACACCATATGACCCCTTAAGACACCAAATTGTGTTGTTATGGGTCATATTGTGTCCTAATGGCTCATATTGTGTCATATGATCCCTTTAAGACATCATATGACCCCTTAGGACACCATATGACCCCTTAAGACACCAAATTTGTCGTTATGGGTTATATTATGTCCTAATGGATCATATTATGTCATATGATCCCTTTAAGACATCATATGACCCCTTAGAACATAATACGACCCCTAACAACACAATACGACCCCTTAGGACACAATATGACCCCTAACAACACAATTTGGTGTCTTAAGGGGTCATATGGTGTCCTAAGGGGTCATAGGACACCATATGACCCCTATGGACACCATAGGACCCCTTAAGACACCAAATTGTGTTGTTAGGGGTCATATGGGGTCCTAAGGGGTTGTAGGAGACAATATTCCCCCTTAGGACACCATATGACCCCTTAAGACACCCAATTGTGTCGTTAGGGGTCATATGGTGTCCTAAGGGGTCGTAGGACATAATATGACCCCATAGGACACCATATGACCCACAACGACACAATGTGGTGTCTTAAGGGGTCATATGGTGTCCTACGACACCATATGACCCCTATGGACACCATATGACCCCTAATGACACCATATGGTGTCATAATGGGTCGTATGTTTTCCTTAGGGGTCATATGGTGTCCCATGACCCCTTATGACCCCTTAGGAGATGATACGACCTGTTATGACACCATATTGGGTTGTTATGGGTCCTATGGTGTCCTAAAGGGTCATATTATGTCGTGTGACCCCTTAGGACACCATATGACCCCTAACAACATAATTTGGTGTCTTAAGGGGTCATATGGTGTCCTAAGGGGTCATATTGTGTCCTACGACCCCTTAGGAAACCATATGACCCCTAACAACACAATTTGGTGTCTTAAGGGGTCATATGGTGTCCTAAGGGGTCATATTATGTCCTATGATCCCTTAGGACACCATATGACCCCTAATGAAACAATTTGGTGTCTTAAGGGTTCATATGGTGTCCTAAGGGGTCGTAGGACACCATATGACCCCTATGGACACCATAGGACCTCTTATGACACCGTATGGCCCCTAAGGACAACATATGACCCCTTATCACACCATATGGTATCGTTAGGGGTCATATGGTGTCCTAAGGGTTTATATTGTGTCCTAGGACCCCTTAGGACACCATATGACCCCTTAAAACACCAAATTGTGTTATGGATCATATTGTGTCCTAGTGGTTCATATTGTGTCATATGACCCCTTTAAGACATAATACGACCCCTTAGGACACTATATGACCCCTTAAGACACCATATTGTATTTTTGTGGGTCATATTGTGTGCCAATGGGTCATATTGTGTCCTAATGGCTCATATTATGTCATATGACCCCTTTAAGACATCATATGACACCTTAGGACACAATACGACCCCTAACGACACAATAAGACCCCTTAGGACACAATATGACCCCTAATGACACAATTTTGTGTCTTAAGGGGTCATATGGTGTCCTAAGGTGTCGTAGGACACCATATGACCCTTATGGACACCATAGGACCCCTTAAGACACCAAATTGTGTCGTTAGGGGTCATGACACAATATGACCCCTTAGGACACCATATGGTGTTTTTAGGGGTCATATGGTGTCCTAGGGCACCATATGACCCCTTAAGATACCAAATTATGTTTTTATGGGTCATATTATGTCCTAATGGGTCATATTGTGTCAAATGACCTCTTTAAGACATCATATGACCCCTTAGGACACCATATGACCCCTTATGACACTATATTGGGTCGCTATGACCCCTAATATCACAATTTGGTGTCTTAAGGGGTCATATTGTGTCCTACGACCCCTTAAAACACCATATGACCCCTAACAACACAATTTGGTGTCTTAAGGGGTCATAGGAAACCATATGACCCCTATGGACACCATAGGACCCCTTATGACACCATATGGTGTTGTTACGGGTCATATGGTGTCCTAAGGGGTCATAAGGGGTCATGGGACACCATATGACCCCTTATGACACCAAATTGTGTTGTTATGGGTCATATTGTGTCCTAGGGGTCATGGGACAACATATGACCCCTAAGGACAACATACGACCCCTTATGACACCATATTGGGTTGTTAAGGGTCCTATGGTGTCCTAAGGGATCATATTGTGTCCTATGACCCCTTAGGACACCATATGACCCCTTGAGACACCATATTTTGTAGTTATGGGTCCTATAGTGTCCTAAGGGGTCATATTATGTCATACGACCCCTTAGGACACCATATGACCCCTTAAGACACCAAATTATGTCATTATGAGTCATATTGTGTCATATGACCCCTTTAAGACATCATATGACCCCTTAGGACACAATATGACCCCTTATGACACCATATTGGGTCGCTATGGGTCCTATAGTGTCCTAAGGGGTCATATTGTGTCCTACGACCCCTTAGGACACCATATGACCCATAACAACACAATTTGGTGTCTTAATCTCTCTCTCTCCCTCTCCCCTAATATCTCTTTATCCCCCTCCCCTGATGTCTCTCTCTCTCTCTCTCTCTCTCTCTCTCTCCCTCTCCCCTAATCTCTCTCTATCCCCCTCCCCTGATGTCTCTCTCTCTCTCTCTCTCTCTCTCCGCTAATCTCTTTATATCTCCCTTCCCCCCTCTCTCTCCCTCCCCTCTCCCTCCCTCTCTCTCTCTCTCTCTCCCCTAATATCTCTCTATCTCTCTCTCCCTTACCCCTCTGCTAATCTCTTTATATCTCCCTTCCCCCCTCTCTCTCCCTCCCCCCTCCCCCCCTCCCTCTCTCTCTCTCTCTCTCTCTCTCTCTCTCTCTCTCTCTCTCTCTCTCTCTCTCTCTCTCTCTCTCTCTCTCTCTCTCTCTCCCCACTCCCCCCTCTCCCTCTCCCTCTCCCTAATATCATATACTAATTTATTTATAAATTAATATATTAATAAACATTAGATTAATTATGTGCAAATTTAGTTAGTGAATTTACTTGTTAAAATCGGATATCCGATTTTTGTTGTAAAATTTTCAAATTTGAAGTTTTGGCTCAGGAATGCTTTGGGATTTGGCTTGGAAGTAACAAGCTTGGAAAGTCAACTGAAAAAACATGTTTTTCAGTATTGCTTAATTTTCTAGACTTTACACTGGTAGCCGAGGACTTTTTTTGTAGCCAAAATTGATAAAAATGAAAAGGGTTTTTAAGTACGGTCTTAGCTTTCCAACAATATAAGGCTTGTCTTATTTCGACTTTAATAAATAATTATTATTTATTTTCTAATTGAATTTTGACAATAGTCCTAATTGATAGACTGATTGAAAAACACTCATAACTTTCAAACGGTATAACATTTTTTGAATCCAAAACATGCATCACATCCTCTAATTCATCTGCTATAGGAAAGAAAAAAAATAAAAAAATTCATAAGGTTTTGACCAAGTTAAGGTGGTCAGATGTAGGAGTTTCTGAATTTCTGAAAAGCTATAGTAAAAAATTTATAAATAATTATTTACTTTATAAAAAATTATGAAAAAATATGTGTCACATCCTGACATGAGTCTAATACTTATATTATAAATATTATAAAAAAATATTATGATTTGATTGTGATTAGGGTGGTCAGACATACGTCTACTTCTTATCTTTTTCCTAAAGTTTTAGTACCACTACATTGAAATTTTCTATAGATTCTCTTCTTACATATTTTAAAAATAATGTTCACAACTTATTCAAATTTTCATGTCAAGTTGCATAACTCTGATTTTCTGAAATTTCATTGCCACCTAAGGGCCTGCTTTGGCACACCATGATCCTACACATACCCCACTAGATATACTGAACAAACCCAGGATACCGTCAGAGTACATACCTCAAAGTTAGTTGTCAACATGAGTATTTCCCTCTTCATCTCAGAGAAGCAAGAAAACACTAACATCTCCTAGCATGGAATCAGATGGTGAATATATGAGGCAAATTCTACAAGAACCTAACATGGAATTACCCAGCAATACAGTATCTGAAACATCTACGCAAGAAAATACGGTAATAGACATAGTCTTAGCACCAACAAATGAGCCTAATCCTTGGTTGTTGTCAATACTTTTGCCAAGGGAAACAAATTAAGCTCCACCAAATGAATCAGAAGAAGAAAGACTACAATGACTTATACCAGGCTTGAGAAGGGTATCCACCACACAAAGGAGGTCCACAAATCTACAAAAAACTCAGTTACAAGAACAAGAGGAGATAAGTGATACAGCCTCAGAAAGTGAAACACACATAGAAAGTATGATATATTCTCATGATTATGAATTCTTATCTGATCATGATGTCAACCCACAAGCAATAGACATGACAAATGACCATCAATCACCAATCGATGATGAAAATATACCAGGTCACCTAGATAACCAAGTATGCATGTTGTCAAGATCTTTTACAATAGAAGGAAGCAATGAACTACCCTTTATACACTCACATTTGATTGATTGAGGGCGAGAAGGAAAACCAACTCTAGACTGGTTTGAAAATGATGAAGTTATTGCATAATTCCTTGGTGTCAGAGAAGGGTTTCCTCAAGGTGATCATAAGGCAAGATTTTCTATAGAATTGGATAGAACAACATACTTTGGAGAAGCAAGTGCCTCTACAACTAAAGATACAAATGAAAGTGATTGCAATGGCCAGAGAAAGTTAGAAAACCTCCTTATTGAACAAGAGAGTTCTACATTACTTATGGAAGAGAATGAAGAAGTCAATATAGTAGAAGAAGTTGTGCATAATATCCATTTAGCAAAATCATTAAACCAAGAAGAAAAGGACAAGTTCATACAGTTATTCAAACAACATTCGATCAATTTCACTTGGTCCTATGCTTATATGCCAGGCTTAGATCTAAAATTTGGTATTACATCATTTACCATTATTACCAGGAATCAAACCGTACAAACAAAAGCTAAGAAAAATACATCCACAGATTGCATTACTAGTCAAAGTAGAACTCCGAAAGCTTCTGGATGTAGGCTTCATTAGACCTATTGACTATACAGAGTGGATATTCAATCTAGTACCTATGACTAAGCCCACTGGGGACATAAGAATCTATACATACTTCCGAGATCTAAACAAAGCATGTCCTAAGGATGATTTCCCATTACCTAACATATACATGATAGTTGATTTAACTACTGGGAATGAAATGCTTTCATTGATGGATGATTTCTCAGGATACAACCAAATCAGGATTGCACCAGAAGATCAACACAAGATGATATTTACCTCTCCATTGGGAACATACTGATGCAATGTCATGCCATTTGGTCTTAAGAATGTAGAGGAAACTTATCAAAGGGCTATGCCAATACAATTTCATGACATGATCCACAATATCATGGAGGACTATGTGGATGATCTACTAGCTAAATCATAGACAAGAAAAGGTCACCTTGAAGTCCTTGCAAAGATATTTGATCGATTAGAACAATACAATGTCAGATTAAACCCAAAAAAGTGTGTGTTTGGTGTAACAAAAGGCAAAATTTTAGGCTTTATCTTTTCTAATAGAGGAATTGAGGTAGATCTAGCCAAGGTCAAAGCAATCATGGATATGCAACGTCCATCAACACTTAAGCAGTTAAGAGGGTTGCAAGGAAGATTCCAGTCTATAAGAATGTTCATAGCATAGTTAGCAGATAAACGTCATCCATTTCAGTATTTACTCAGAAAAGGAGTCACCTTCAAATGGACAGAATAGTGCCAAGAAGCTTTTCAAGCTTTAAAAGATTATCTTCTAAATACTCCAGTATTAGTTCCACCTACTCAAGGAAAGCCCCTATTACTATATGTATTAGCAACAAACTCGTCTTTGGGAGCCCTATTGGTACAACATGATAATCAAGGAAAGGAAAGAGAAATATACTATATAAGTAGAACCCTAATTGGATATGAGCTTAATTACACTCTTATAGAATGACCATGTCTAGTAGTGATCTTCGCATCTCAGAAGCTTAGACATTATATGTTGAGTCACAAGGTTCAACTCATAGAATTTTTTGATCCACTCAAATATTTGTTAAGCATAGCAACATTAACTAGAAGATTAGCTAAGTGGGTCATGATTTTAAGTGAGTTTGATATAGTGTATGTGGACAAAAAGGCAATCAAAGGGCAGATTATAGTAGATCAGTTAGTAGAGGCTCCCTTACAAGACAATCACCTGCTACTAATAGACTTCCCTAATGAATCTGTGTTCAAATTGACAACATCTATCACGTGGAAATTATACTTTGATGGATCCTATACAAATCATGGAGCCAAAGCCAAGATTATTTTCATCACCCCTCAAGGTGATTCTATCCCTGTCATTCAGAATCAACTTTCCATGTACGAACAATATAGCTGAATATGAAGCTCTCATCATAGGACTTCCTACCGATGTATAGTGGAGGATAAAAGAATTACAAGTCTATGGTGACTCGCAACTGATTATAAATCAAGTCAATGATGAATATTATACAAAAGATGATAAACTGATTCCTTATAAACAAATGGGAGAAGATTACAAATAACACTTTAGTAACATCACTTTTGAACAGATTCCATGGGTAAATAACAAGGTAGTCGATGCCATGGCTATAGTAGGGTCTCTACTAAACATGCCTAATAATGAAACTCATTTAGAGTTTATTGTAGAACAATTGATGATATCAGAATATGTGATTCCCCCATCAAAATATGTATGTATAATTGTGGGTCATGAATCCCCATGGTATAATGAGATATACACATATTTACATACTCAGTATATGTCTCCTGATTTGACTAGAAATCAAGATAAAACTCTTATTCATCAGGCATCCAAACACACTATTATTGCTGACACATTGTATAGAAAAGGGCCTTGATGGAACACTTCTTCAATGTCTTGATGAAGTAGAAGCACAAATTGCTCTAAAAGAGGTACATGATGGAATTTGTGGGGTGCATCAAAGTGGCCCGCCACTATCAAATAAATTATTAAGAAAAGATACTATTGGCCAACTATGGAAAGGGATGCCAATAAATATGTACAAAAATATAGACAATATCAAATGCATGGAGATCTCATTCATGTGCCAACACAACATCTACAACCTATCACATCACCCTAGCCATTTTCACAATGGGGGTTTGATCTAGTTGGTAAGTTAATCCTACTTCTTCCAATAGGCACAAATTCATCTTAACGACTATTGAGTATTTTATTAAATGGGTAGAGGCAATCCCTCTTACATACACCACAGGTAAGAAAATAGAGAAATTCATGCTTAATTACATTATTTGTTGTTATGGGATTCCAATGTGCATAGTAACCGATAATGGATGTCCATTCAAGAATCAAGAAATGAGAGAATTGTGTGAATGATTTCAAATACAATAGAGATTTGCGATGCCATATTATCCGCAAAGCAATGGACAAGCAGAGGCAACAAACAAGACAATATTAAAGATCTTAAAGAAATTTATCACTGATGTAGGACATGATTGGCATCTCGAGTTAAATCCCACTCTTTGGAATTATAGAACAGAGGTACACATGCCTGCAGGAGAAACACCATATTCATTGGTCTATGGTACAAAAGCAATACTACCAATTGAAATAGAATTACCATCTTTAAGAGTCTCCTTAAAACATATCATATTAGAGGAAGACTATTGGGTTTCAAAATTAAAAGAGCTTGAAATGCTTGATGAAAAGAGACAAACTACTTTTAATCATTTGCAAGGTTACCAGTGTTAGACAGTTCAAATAACCAGAAGACAACTAAGAGGGGGGGGGGGGTGAATCAGTTGTCTCCAGATTATCAGAACCTTAAGAAATTAAAACTTTTAATACCATAAAACATAAGATCAATACCGGAATACATAAACCAATTATCAAAATAGAAAATATACCAAGTAAGCACAAGAAACAATTAGAGAATAGATACCATCCACATGACACTAGGATTTGCACGTGGAAAACTCAATAAAGGGAAAAACCATGGTGGGAAGCCTACCCATAGTTATATAATACTTCTGTAGTAAGTATGTGATTACAAATTGAGGGGCCTGCACTTGTAGGAAGGCCAATAGCTTAGAGCACACTGCTCATTACAAAAGGAGTCTCACTGACTACATAAAAATATAGACTACAATCTTGAAGGAAGAATGAACTGCAATGATAGCATCTCCTATGCTCGAGTGTAGTTCCAATTAGCTCAATACCGAAGGACTTAATCCTCTTGCATAAACCCAACTCGACCACCAATGATTGACCAAATTCTTTGCATGAATGATTATTACATTATTCTCTTGCATACCATTCCTCACATGATCTATAATGAGATTCTCCATCATATATATATGAACCCTCGACCATAAACAATAAGGTCGGCCACCAGACAACAAATCCTATTACATAATTATAAGACATGTTAGTCTAAGACCAAACAAATAATATCCAACCCATAATTCATCCTGGAAACACATTGAGAAGACCAAACAACACGTTACATTAAGTCGGTCCATAACCTAGATAGTACCAGACCCAATTTAGGTCCACACAAAGCAATTATCCCAATCAGTCAAGTTTGAAACATGATCATCATCAACATCCTAAATCTCTACTAGAAGTTGCACCAACACCACTTATGCATAATATCAAAATATCTTCAACAAAGCTCTGCTGGTGAAACCCTCACTAGATCAACAAACCAATCTTACCAACATATAAGATAGAATCTAATCACCAAATCAAAACCAACTGACTGAACATGAATCTGAGTAGCATGAATAGAAAATCTAAGCCAATTCCATAAGCCAAAGCATACCGAGACCAAAAGGATATCGGTAAAGCAACAAAAGCAGCTAGTGTTGACATCAATGAAAAAAAATCAATACAACACATAATCAATTCCTCCAAATGGCCAACAATCTCCCCCTTTGGCATTGATGGCAACACTAGATGTGAAAAACATCCAAGTGCCAAGAAATGCCAAACAAATCTCCCACATAAGAATATAGCAATGAAGTTCTGATCCATACTCTACTTGTAGATGATATCTTAGTTAAGTTCTACAAATTTCTCCCCCTAATGTATATATCTCCTTAAGTTTTTCACATGAATATCTCTCCCCTTTTGACATCAATGCCAAAGATCTGACATAAATATCAAAGCAGAATCATAAACAACTAAATCACAAGACTAACTACTCCCCTTGAGTAGTAGCATCACCACATCAATCTAGAATGAATAATATCTCTAATAATGCATACCAGACTGATGCCAAATAGAATCAATCAGTTCTCTACTGGAGGGGTAGAAACCCCTAATTTGTCTCTGAGGTACTCAAATAATTCTTTAGGTAAAGGTTTAGTGAAGATGTCTGCAATTGGCTCTTTAGTGTTCACATAAACCAATCTAACTTCATTTTCTTCAACCTTCTCCTTCAAAAAGGTATACTTGATAGATATGTGCTTTGTCTTAGAGTGAAATACTAGATTATTTGATATGTCTATAGCCAAAGAGTTATCATAGTGAATGACTACTGGTCCATTGCAATGCACTTTTATGTCCTTGAACAATTGCTTCATCCATAGAAGTTGTGTACAGTTAGTAGCAACAACAACATACTCAACTTCAACAATAGATAGAGAAGTACATGACTATTTCTTGCTGATCCATTTAATAAGTTTTTTTCCAAGAAAGAAAGCACTACCATAAGTACTTTTCCGGTCATCAACATTACCTGCTCAATTTGCATCTGTATATGCACATAAAGTAAAGTCATCATCTTTAGGATACCACAAACCATATTCAAATGTTCCTTGTAAGTATCTAAAAATCCTTTTCACCACACTCTCATGATTTTCTCTAGGATCACTTTGATATCTTGATGCAATGCAAACATCATTCATTATGTCCAGTCTAGTTTGAGTCAAACATAGCAGATCTCCAATCATAGATTTGTATCTTGTAGGATTTACCGGTGTAGATAAATCTTTCCTTGTCAATTTCTCACTTGTAACCATATGAGTACTATCCGGTTTAAAATTTCCCATACCAAATTTCTTCAACATCTCCCTAGCATACTTAGTTTGACAGATGAAAATAACTTTATCAGTCTGAGTAATTTGCAAACCTAGGAAAAATTTCATTTCCCCAATCTTAGACATCTTAAATTCATTCTCCATATTTTTAGAAAATTCCATGCACAACTTATCTTCTGTTGGCCATTTGGTGGTATTAATTATGTGTTGCATTGATGTTTTGTCATTGATGTCAACACTAGTTGATTGGATGCTTTACCGACACCCTTCTGGTCCCCATAGGTTGAGTGGTTTTTGGTTAAATTGGATCCGACATGATCCGGTTGACTCCAGTATAACCTGGCGATGGAATTGGCTTGTTCATGATGCTTATACTCATATTTGGTCAGTTGGTTTTGGTCTTGTGATTGGATGCTATCCTTCTTACATAGAAGATTGGTTTCTCATTCTGGTGAGGGTTTCACCGATAGTGATTTTGGTGGTGATCTTTGATGCATTGCATAATTGGTGTTGGTGATCATATTCAAGACTTGGCATTTGGAGATCATTGCTAAAGCGTGTGGGCCTATACTTGGTCCCGATTGATCTAGGTTATAGACCGACATTGATGTAACATGTGGATAGGACCTATTGTTGTATTTCTAGGATGTCTTATGTGTTGGATATTATTTGTTTTGGTCTAAGGAAGACATGGTTTGTAATTATGTAATTGGTTTATTGTTTGGTGGTCGACCTGATTGTTTATGGTTGAGGGTTTGTATAAATAAGATGTAAGATCTTATTGTAGATTATCATGGTTATTGTAAGAGGTCATGGTCAAGGAATGTAATGTGCAAATAATGTAATATCATTTAGGAAAAGGAGCTGGTTGATCATTGGAGATCAAATTGGGTTTGTGTAAGAGGATTTAGTCCTTTGGTATTGAGCTTAACCGGAATTGTACTTAGGCATAGGAGATGCTATCTTTTGCAGTTCAACACTTCTCTGGATTGTAGTATGGATTTGTAAGTAGTCGGTGAGGCTCCTTTTGTGATGAGAAGTGTGCTCTAAGTTGTTGGCATTCTTGCAAGTGCAGGCCCCTTCATTGTAAATTCACACACTTACTATAGAAGTATTATCTGACTGTGGGTAGGCCTCCCATCGTAGTTTTCCCCTTTACCGGGTTTTCCATGTACAAACCTTGGTGTTGTATGGATGGCTTTTATTTTGTGATTATTATTTATGCTTAATTGGATTAATTGCTATTCTGATATTGTTGTTTTAAATTGCTAATTCTTCCGGTAATCTATGACAACTAATTCACCCCCCCTCTCAGTTGTCTTTCGGTTATCTAAACTATCTAAGAATTGGTATTAGAGCTGTGGTCCTCTCTATAGAAAGCTTAACCACTTGAGGAAGATCCTATGGTGACTAACAGTTCAAGTTCATCCAGTTCTTCTGGAGCTATCTTTAGAAGGGATATACTAAGGCTTGAAGGAATAAATTATATAGTATGGAAGATTCAGATGGAGACCCATTTGAGATGTCTTGGAAAGGAGATTTGGGAGATCACACAGAATGGTGTCACACCCTATAATCCAAGATTTGGCAATCCTCCTCTAGCTAACCTAGACAAGGAGATTGAGAATGATTTTAGAGAAAGAGAAGCCCTATTGTTTGCACTTTCTGATCAACAAATAATGGGATTAACCGACAAATCATCTGGAAAGGCTATATAGGATAAATTGCAGACTCTTAATGAAGGTGACCCTATAGTGAAGATTGCTAAACTTGATGGTTATCGGGTGAGATATGAAAGCCTAAAGATGGAAGAAGATGAAATGATTACTGCATTCATTGAAAGGGTAAATGAGATTGTTATGGGAATTCAATGTTGTGGTGGAACTCTAAGCGAAGAAATTGTTTCTAAAGTTCTAAGAGCCCTTATAAAATGAAGTCTACTACAATTAATGAATTGAGAATAATGGCTAATACATCTGTCAATAGAGATACTCAGTTGGGAAACTATCTTCTTTTGAGCTTGAAGAATTTGGACCTTCTAGAGCTATGAAGACTAAACCTGTTTTTCATGCATCTACATCTACAACTAGCAAGAAAGATTTGAGAGATTTATATGCAAAAGAATTAGAATATGTGAAGAGAGAAGATGATGAGTTTGAGAAGCTTGAAGCACTATTTTCTAGAAGAGTATCGAAAGGACCGGTAGGAAGTAAGTATGAAGGAAAAGAACCTTTTAAATGTTTTGCATGTAGTAAGATTGGTCATTTTGCATCTAGATGTTCTAAAAGGAATTCAAGATTTGAAGAAAGAGTTAAGAGATCATTTAAACCTAACCCTGGATATCAAAACAAGTATAGATTCAAGAAAAACAGAGACAAATCATGCTACATAGTGGATGAGGAAGGGATTACTGATTTAGATGATGAATCGACAGAAGATTCTGCTAGTGGATCCAGCAATGGGAAAGAATGGGTATTATTGGCGATCAAGGAAGTTGATCTGGTACTGGAAGAGAATGTACCTGAGGAGAAGGAACTTGCTGCTAAAATTGAGGATAAGGATGAATGGGTAATTGATAGTGGTTGTTCACATCATATGACTAGAGATAAAGGTTAGTTTCTATCTTTGCAAGAAATTGATGGTGGACTAGTTAGATTTGGAGATAACAAGGCATGTATGATTAAATGAAAATGAACTATGTCATTGGATGGTAAGAACAATACTGACAATATTTACTATGTTCAAGGTTTGAAGCATAATCTTTTGAGTTAGGACAATTGGTAGATAAGGGATTTCAATTATAGTTCAAGGATGGAAAATGAAAAATCATTAACAGATCTGGCTTGGAGATTACAACTGATACACAGACAAAAGGTAACATATTTTATTTCAACTCCAGTGAGAAGACATGTTTGATTACATGGATTGATGAGAGTTGGTTATGGAATAAAAGGTCATGTCATGTGAATTTTTATTGCATTGTGAAGATCAGTTCAACTAAGGTTGTTAGAGATATACCTAAGATTATGAAGCCCTATAATTCAGTATGTAAAGAATGTCAAGTGGGTAAACAAGTCAGAACCTCTTTTAGGAGTATACAAGATAAATCAAATGATGTTCTTGATCTTATTCATACTGATTTGTGTGGCCCTGCTAGAGTTAAAAGTTTTCATGGTGATAGATATTTCATGCTAATCATTGATGATTATTCTATAATGATGTGGGTTACTTTTTTGAGAGAAAAATCTGAAGCATTTGAAAAGTTTAAAATATTTAAGGCTAAAGTGGAAACTGAGAGAGGATTGAAGATTAAATGTTTGAGATCAGATCATGGTGGAGAACTCACATCTGGTGAGTTTAATAACTTTTGTGACAAGCATGGTATTAGAAGACAATTTTCAACTACCCAGACACCTCAGCAGAATGGAGTTGTGGAAAGGAAAAATAGAACTATCTTGGGTGTTGCTAGAACAATGATGATGGAAGGTAATCTACCTCATATCTATTGGAGAGAAGGAGTGAGTACATTAATTTACACATTCAACAAAGTACATATCAAAGGAGAAACTAGTAAGACACCTTATGAATTATGGTTTGGCATTGAACCTATAGTTAAGTATTTTAGAATTTTTGGTAGTAAATGTTATATCAAGAGAGATGATACTATTGGGAAATTTGATCCTAGAAGTGATGAAGGCATATTTATTGGTTATTCTAATGAAAGCAAAGCATATAGATGTTATAATAAGAGATTGCAGAAAATAGTGGAGAGTGCTAATGTCAAAGTAGATGACCCAAGCAAAAGTCAAATCAGAATTTATGAGAAGGAATCGACAGTGGAAATGATTATGTCTAAACTGGTAGCACCTTTATCAGAATTGAACTAGTTACTCTAGCAACATTAGAGAATTCTACAGTAACTGAAGAGAAGGGAAGAGGAAAAGAGAGTCAAAAGACTCCTAGGTATGTGAGATTGAATCATTCTGAAGATCAAATCATTGGGGATAAGAACAATGGAGTGATGAAAAGAAGAAGACTGGAAACTAATGAGGTATGGTTAATTTCACAAGTTGAACCAGTATCAGTAATTGAGGCATGTAAAGATGAATTTTGGTTAAAAGCTATGGAAGAAGAATTAGATTAGATTGAGAAAAATAGCACATGGACTTTGGTTCCCCAACCTAAAAATAAAAAATGTTATTGGAACTAAATGGGTTTTTAGGAATAAATTGAATGGGGATGGTAAAGGGAATAAGGCTAGATTGGTTTGTAAAGGATATTCTCAGAAGGAAGGAATTGATTATGGAGAAACTTTTGTAGCGGTAGCTAGGATTGAAGCTGTAAGATTATTTCTTGCCTATTCTACCTATAAAAACTACAAGGTTTATTAGATGGATGTTAAATGTGCATTCTTGAATGGGGATCTTGATGAGGAAGTTTATATTGAGAAACCTGATGGTTTTTCACTATCAGATGATACTGATATGGTTTGCAGGTTAAGGAAAGCTTTATATGGATTGAAAGAAGCACCTAGAGCTTGGTATGCAAGGTTGGATGAATATCTTTTGAGGCTTGGTTTTACTAAGGGTAGTGTTGACAATAATTTATATTACAAAATCACTGATGATGATATACTGATTTGTTGATGACATTATTTTTGGAGGTGAAGATAAATCATGCATAGAATTTTCTAAGAATATGGAGAAAGAATTTGAGATGTCTATGATTGGTCAGATGAAATTTTTCTTATGTTTGTAGATTACTCAGACTGACAAAGGTATTTTTATCTATCAAACTAAATATGCTAAGGAACTGCTGAAGAAATTTGGTATGGGAGATTCTGAACTGGTAAGTACACCTATGGTTACAAGTGAGAAATTGACAAGGAAAGATGTTTCTGCACCGATAAATCCTACAAGATACAAATCTATGATTGGAGGTCTACTTTATTTGATTTAGACTAGGCCTAACATTATGAATGTTGTTTGCATTATTTCAAGATTTCAGAGTGATCCTAGAGAAAATCATGAGATGGCGGTGAAAAGGATTTTTAGATACTTGCAAGGTACATCAGAATATGGTTTGTGGTATCCTAAGGATGATAACTTTAATTTATGTGCATATAAAGATGCTGATTGGGCTGGAGATGTTGATGACCAAAAAAAGTACTTCTGGTGAGCTTTCTTTCTTGGAAAGAAGTTGGTTTCATGGATCAACAAGAAACAATCATGTACTTCTTTATCTACTGTTGAAGTTGAGTATGTTGTTGCTGCTACTAATTGTTCACAAGTTTTATGGATGAAGCAAATGTTGAAGGATATAAAGGTGGATTGTGATGCACTGCTAGTTATTCATTGTGATAACTCTGCTGCTACTGATATATCAAAGAATCTAGTATTTCATTATAAGACAAAACACATATCTATCAAGTATAAATTTTTGAAGGAGAAGGTGGAAGCAAATGAAGTTAAATTGGTTTATGTGAACAATAAAGAACATATTGCATATATTTTCAATAAAACTCTATCCAAGGAATCATTTGAGTACTTGAGAGACAAATTGGGGGTTTCTACTCCTCCGACAGAGACTTGATTGATGCTGTTTGGCATCAGTTCGTTATGCATTATCAGAGATACTATTCATTTTGACACTGATGTGGGATGCTACTACTCAGAGGGAGTAGTCATCTTTGAGATTTAGGGGCCTATGTTTTTGCTTTGATATTTCTATCAGATTTCTAGCATTTATGTCAAAGGGGGAGAGATAGTGATGTGAAAAAGAAATTCAGAACTTTATAGAAATATTATTCAAAGGGGGAGAGTTATTGATATTCAGAGCTATATGCAAGAGATTGTTGGCTATCTTCCACAAGGGGAGACTTGTTTGGCATTTATTGGTACTTAGATGTTTTTCACATCTAGTGTTGCCATCAAGGCCAAAGGGGGAGATTGTTAGCCATTTGGTGGAATTGATTATGTGTTGCATTTATGTCAACACTAGCTAATTGGATGCTTTATCGACACCCTTCTGGTCTCAGTAGGTTGAGTGGTTTTTGGTTAACTTGGATCCGGCATGATCCAATTGAATCCGATATAATCTGGTGATGGAATTGGCTTTTTCATGATGCTTATACTCATATTTGGTCAGTTGGTTTTGGTCTGGTGATTGGATGCTATCCTGCTTACGTAGAAGATTGGTTTCTGGTTCCAGCGAGGGTTTCACTGGCAGAGCTTTTGGTGGTGAAATTTAATGCATTGCATAATTGGTGTTGGTGCAATTTTTGATGGAGTTTCAGGATGCTGTTGGTGATCATGTTCAAGACTTGGAATTTGGAGATCATTGCTGAAGCGTGTGGACCTATACTTGGTCCTAGTTGATCTAGGTTATGGAGATACATTGATGTAACATGTGGATAAAACCTATTGTTTTATTTTCGAGATGTCTTATGTGTTGGATATTATTTATTTTGGTCTAAGACCGACATGGCTTGTAATTATGTAATTGGTTTATTGTTTGGTGGCCGACTTGATTGTTTATGGTCGAGGGTTTGTATAAATAAGATGTAAGATCTCATTGTAGATTATCATGGTTATTGTAAGAGGTCATGGTCAAGGAATGTAATGTACGAATAATGTAATATCATCCAGGTAGAGGAGTTGGTCAATCATTGGAGATCGAATTGGGTTGGGTAAGAGGATTTAGTCCTTTGATATTGAGCTTAACCAGAACTGTACTATGGCATAGGAGATGCTATCTTTTGTAGTTCAACACTTCTCCAGATTGTAGTTTGGATTTGTATGTAGTCAGCGAGGCTCCTTTTGTGATGAGCAATGTGGTCTAGGCTATTGGACTTCCTGCAAGTGCAGTCCCCTTCATTGTAAAATCAAATACTTACTACAGAAGTATTATCTGACCGTGAGTAGGCTTCCCACCGTGGTTTTTCCCTTTATCAGATTTTCCATGTACAAATCTTCGTGTTGTGTGGATGGATTTTATTTTGTTATTATTTTTTATTCTTAATTGGATTAACTACTATTTTGATATTGTTTTTTAAAATTGCTAATGCTTCAAGTAATCTATGACAATTGACTCACACCCCCCTCTCAATTTTCTTCCAGTTATCTAAATTGTCTAACAATCTTCACCTCCAAAAATGATGCCATCAACAAATAACTCAATAATCAGCATATCATCATCAGTGACTTTATAATATAGATTGTTATCATCATTACCTTTAGTTAAACCAAGCTTTAAAAGATATTTGTCCAACCTTGCATACTAGGCTCTAGGTGTTTGTTTCAATCCATATAAGGCTTTCTTTAACCTACAAACCATTTTTTATCATCTGAAAGTGAAAAACTATCAGGTTGCTTAATATAAAATTCCTGATCAAGATCCCCATTTAGAAAAGCAAACTTAACATCCATCTAATAAACCTTTTAGTTTTTATGTGCAACATAGATAAGAAATAATCTTACAGCTTCAATCCTAGCTACAGGTGAAAAAGTTTCACCATAATCAATTCCTTCCTTATGAGAATATCCTTTACAAACCAATCTAGCTTTTGTTCCTCACAACTTGTCCATCGTCATTTAATTTATTCCTGAATACCCATTTAGTTCCAATAACATTCTTATTTTTAGGCTGGGGAACTAAAGTCCATGTGTTATTCTTTTCTATCTAATCTAATTCTTCTTCCATAGCTTTCATCCAACATTCATCTTTACATTTTTTAGTTACTGATACTGGTTTAACTTGAGAAATTAAACATACCTCATTAGTTGCCAATCTTCTTCTTGTCATCACTCCATTGTTCTTATCCCCAATGATCCGATCTTCTGAATGATTCAACCTTACATACTTATGAGTCTTTTGACTCTCTGTTCCTCTTCCCAGTTCTTCAGTTACTGTTGAATTTTCTGATACTGCCGGAGTATCTAGTTCAACATTCTATTCTGGTAAAGGTATTACCAGTTCAGTTATGATCATTTCCACTACCGGTTCTTGCTCATAAATTCTGATTTGACTTCTATTCAAGTCATCCACCTTGACATTAGTGCTCTCCACAATTATCTACAATCTTTTGTTATAACATCTATATGCTTTGCTTTCATTAGAATAACCAAGAAATATTCCTTCATCACATCTAGGGTCAAACTTGCCAATGAAATCATCTCTCTTAATATAACATTTACTACCAAAGATTCTAAAGTACTTAACTATAGGTGTATTGCCAACCATAATTCATAAGGTGTCTTACCATTTTCAACTTTGATATGAACTCTATTAAATATATAAATTGTTGTGCTTACTGCTTCTCTCTAGTAGATATGAGGTAGAGTAGCTTCCATCATCATGGTTCTAGCATCATCCAAGATATTTATGTTCTTTCTTTCCAGAACTCCATTTTTTTGAGGTGTTCGAGGAGTAGAAAATTGTCTCCTTATGCCATGTTTCTTACAAAAGTTATTAAACTCATCAGATGTGAATTCTCCACCATGATCTGACCTTAAGCACTTAATCTTCAATCCTATCTCAGTTTTAACTTTATCTTTAAAGATTTTAAACTTTTCAAAAGCCTCATATTTCTCCCTTAGAAAAGTAACCCACATCATTCTAGAATAATCATCTATGATTAGCATAAAATATCTATCACCTTGAAAACTTTTAATTCTAGCAGGACCACACAAATCAGTATGAATAAGATCAAGAATATCATTAGATTTGTCTTGTATGCTCTTAAAAGGGTTTCTGACCTATTTTCCCATTTGACATTCCTTACATACCAGATTATAGGGCTTCACAATCTTAGGTATATCTTTAACTGCCTTAGTTGAACTGATCTTTACCATGCAATCAAAATTCACATGACATGGCCTTTTATGCCAAAGCCAACTCTCATCAATTTGTGTAATCAAACATGTCTTCTCACTAAAATTCAAATGAAATATATTACCTTTTGTTTGAGTACTGGCTGCAATTTCCAAGCCAGATCCATTCTTGATTTTGCATTTTCCATCCTTGAAATGTAATTGAAATCCCTTATCCACCAACTATCCCACACTCAAAATATTATTCCTTAAATCTTCAACATAATAAACATTATCAATATTGTTCTTACCATCTAATGATATAGTTCCTCTTCCTTTGATCATGCATGCTTTGTCATCTCCAAATCTAACTAGACCACCATCAAATTCTTGCAAAGATAGAAACTTCCTTTTATCTCTAGTCATATGATGTGAACATCCACTGTCAATTACCCATTCATCCTTATCTTCAATTTTAGTATTAAGGGCCTTTTTTTCAGGTATATTCTCTTCCAGTGTCAGAACATCTTCCTTGATAGCCAGGAACACCCATTCCTTTCCATTGCCAGAACCACTAGTAGAGTCTTGTGCCAGTTCATCATCAAAATCAGTCACACCTTCCTCATCCGCAAAGTAACATGATTTATCTCTATTTTTCCTATACTTATGCTTGTTCTGATATCCATGGTTAGGCTTAAAATATCTTCTAGCTCTTTCTTCAAATCTTGAATTCCTTTCAAGACATCTAGATGCAAAATGACCTATCTTATTACATGCAAAAAATTTAAAGGGTGATTTTCCTTCATACTTACTTCCTACCGGTCCTTTAGGTACTCTTCTAGCAAATAGGGATTCAAGTTGCTCAAATTTTTCATCTTTTCTCTTCATATCATCCAATTCCTTCACATATAAAGCTTTCCAATCTTGCTTTCCATTTGATGATGTAAATGCATGAAAAGCAGGTTCAAACTTCACAACTCTAGAAGGTCCAAATTCTTCAAGCTCAAAAGAAAATAATTTCGCAATCAAGGTATCCCTATTGATAGAAGTATTAGCCATTTTTCTCAATTCATTAATTGCAGTAGCCTTCATCTTATAAGTTGGTGGTAAATCTCTCAGAACTTTAGAAACTATTTCATCTCCACTCAGAGATCCACCACAACGTTGAATTCCCATGACAATTTCATTTACCCTTTCCATGAATTCAGTAATCCTTTCATCTTCTTCCATTTTCAAATTTTCATATCTCACACAGTAACCATCAAGTTTAGCAATCTTAATAGTAGGTTCACCTTCATTTAAAGTCTCCAACTTGTCCCATATAGCCTTGTTGAGGATTTGTCAGTCAATCCCATTTTTTGCTGATCATAAAGTGTACACAAGAGGGCTTCTCAAGCTCTAGAATCATTCTCAAGATCCTTATCCAAGTTTGCTGGAGGAGGATTTCCATATGCCAGATTGAGAGGTGTAACACCATTCTCAGTGATCTCCCAAATTTCCTTACCAAGACATCTCAGATGAGTCTCCATCTAAATCTTCCATACTTTGTAATTTGTTCCATCAAGCCTAGGAATTTCTCTTTGAAAGACATCTACAACTGAACTAGATGAACTTGAACTATTAGATGCCATAGGATCTTCCTCAAGCGGTTAAGCTTCTATAGAGAGGACCAGAGCTCTAATACCAATTGTTAGACAATTCAAATAACTGAAAGACAACTAAGAGGGGGGGGGGATGAATCAGTTGTCACCAGATTAATGGAACCTTAAGAAATTAAAACTTTAATACTGGAACACATAAGATCAATGCCAAAATACATAAACCAATTATCAAAATAGTAGATATACCAATTAAGGACACATAACAATTAAATAATAGATACTATCCACATGACACCAAGATTTGTATGTGGAAAACCCGATAAAGGGAAAAACCACGGTGGGAAGCCTACCCATAGTCAGATAATACTTCTGTAGTAAGTATGTGATTACAAATTGAGGGGCCTGCACTTGCAGGTAGGCCAGCAACCTAGATCACATTTCTCATTACAAAAGGAGTCTCACTGACTACATAAAAATGCAGACTACAATCTGGAAGGAAGAATGAAATGCAATGATAGCATCTCCTATGCCCGAGTACATTTTTAGTTAAGCTCAATACCAGAGGACTTAATCCTCTTGCATAAACCCAACTTGATCACCAATGATTGACCAAATCCTCTACATGAATGATTATTACATTATTCGCTTGCATACCATTCCTCACATGATCTACAATGAGATCTTACATCATATATATGAACCCTCGACCATAAACAATAAGGTTGGCCACCAGATAATAAATCCTATTACATAATTATAAAACATGTTGGCCTGAGACCAAACAAATAATATCCAACCCATAAGTCATCTCGTAAACACATCGAGAAGACCAAACAACATGTTACATTAAGCCGGTCCATAACCTAGATAGTACTGGATCCAATTTAGGTCCACACACGCTAAAGCAATGATCCCAGTCAGTAAAATCTCAAACACGATCACCATCGACATCTTGAATCTCTAATAGAAACTGCACCAATACCACTTATGCATAATATCAAAATATCTTCAACAAATCTCTACTGGTGAAACCCTCACCGGATCAACAAACCAATCTTACCAACATATAAAATAGCATCCAATCACCAAATCAAAACCAACTAACTGAACATAAATCTGAGTAGCATGAATAGGAGATCTAAGCCAATTCCATAAGCCAAAGCATACTGGAGTATACCAGATCATCATGATCTTACCAGCTAGAAAACAAACAACCTACCTAGATCAAAAGGATACTGGTAAAGTAGCCAAAGTAGCTAGTGTTGACATCAACGACAAAACATCAATGTAACACATAATCAATTCCTCCAAATGGCCAACAACTAGAACAAACTGAGAAGCAGTTACAGTAAATGAGTACACCTAAGGAATTTTGAAGTGGGAGATCTAGTTCTCAAGGAGAACCAAAGGAACCTAGCATAATGTGAAAAGCCAGGGAAGTTTGAACCTAACTGGCTAGGTCCTTTTATCATAACAAGGGTTATAGGAAATGGAGCATACAATTTGGCTACCATGGAGGGAGATCCACTCCCCAACCCTATGAACAACGTGCACCTTAAATGATATTATATCTAAGGGCTGGTTTAGTTTAGGTTTTTCTTTCTGCATTGCATCTCATTTTATTCAAAGCACCGCAACACATATAATTTCTTTTTTTTTCAAATGCATCGCATTCACAAAATTTCTGCATTAGAATTTAGCAGCATCAATAAAACAAAGCAACTATCCAAATTTATCATATGTTTGCATTCAAGAGAAACAAGGATCATCTCCTTTCTTAGATATTGGGGCATGAAATCTTTGAGGTTGCAAAATCATTAATTTTCAACATTACCCTAAGGTGATGCTTTACTTATGGTTAGGTAGTAATTTCACTATTTGAGACTTGTTAACTCAAAATCTATCAATTTCTATATCTCAAACACATTAACAAAATCTCTAATTCATTCTAGACACCTAGTTGACCATATGACTAGTGAAAAATCTAAAATTCAACTTCAACGCCATTGTAATTGTCACAAACAAGTAGGTTTCATTACCTACAAGTCAAACCAAGAAAATAAAAAAGAAAAAGTGCTATGCCAAATATTCATCTCAAGGCAAAAGAGAAATGATATATAACTAAAATATCACACATGCAAGTGCGATAAAAATCTTGACTATGGGAACGTGCGAGTAACTCCATCAAGGCTATGAACTCCTACTAGAAATAGAGAAATATTTGAGAAATTACAGTCTATAACCTCGTCGAAGCTCTAAAAGCTTGCTGATAGTGAGGCTCTATTCAAGATTCTTTTGAAGTTAGGATAATCCATGTAGCTAGTCATATGGGATGCTAAGGATCTTTAGTGAACAAAAGAGTGAGAATTAACTCATTTGCACACACATGGGCAAAAGAAGATCAAAGTTTCAATAACCAATGGGGAATTTTCATGCATCTCCATTTGTAAATCCTAGTCACTAAGTGTGTTACTTTGGATATTCCTGTAGTATCATAAATTGTACACCCTTGCTAGGTACAATTTCACACTTAATTTAGCACTTTCCTTAGTGTGTTTGCATATTGCATTGTTATTTCCCTTTAGGCATTTAATTAATTAATTTAAATAAATCTAAAGTCATGTTTAATCACTTACATGTTGTAAAGTTGGGCCATTTACCCTAAGCATGCCCCTTTTCATTTTATTCCTTCAATAAATCACTTAATCACAAACCCTAATTTTATCCTATTTCAACCTTTAAGGCCCGATTTCACATATCAAAATCATCATATAATCATATCTAACAACCCTAAAAATTTGGTGAAAAGTTGGTCGGACCATGTGCACTTTTTCCTGAAATTTTGGAAGCATGATTCTATGAAATTATAATGCTGAACCCCAAAAGATTGGTGGGAAATTCAATTCCTAGGTTAGCCTAAAGATGAAATTAAGTTGAAATTAAGATCTATGGTTTCATACATAAGAGCTCTCTTTCTTCATTTGAAGGGATCTAAGAACCAAATCTAAGGAAGAACGATCTTTCTAAAAATCTAAGAATGGGTTTTTGGAGCACAAGGAGCCTTCTATTTAGTGAAAGAGAAGCCTATGTGGAGTCTTCAACAACATTAAATAATATTTCATCAAGAATTAATCTTCAATTAGGAGCCTTGAAGACATTGAAGAATAATAGGAGATCACCGACTAACGATTGACTTGTACCCCTCTCTTAGGGGTTGGGTATGGTTTCATGTCTTTGCATAAGCTTCATTACATCAATTTTCACATTTACATTCATTATTTATATCACTTTGCATTATTGATTTAGAGAATTTACTTTGTGAATTACAAACATTTAGGGTTTACTCTTTAGGGTTGCCCTAGATTGTTTGCATTCATTTTAGGATCTTGCATACACACAAGGTTCTAGCATACACATTTTCAATACATTATCGGCTATTTGTTGAGGTGGAAATCACCAACATAGGGTTTTGACTAAGGCAAAACCCTATATATCCACCCAAATCATCTCCTTTCAACTATAGTGCAGGTATAGGTACCCCGAACGAGTTTCAGATCACCAGAAGTGCCCAGAGGTCTCAGAATTGCCCTAATCTATCTAGGATAGGGGCATAGCTCCCTAGTCCTACCCAAGATAGGGGTGTGGTTCCCTAGTCCCTTCACTTTTTAGTGATTTTTGGTAGTATACAGGTTCAGGATCTCCAGTTTGCAGTTTCCTAGCTACAACTCTCTGTCAGATCATCAAGGATAGTGGTGTGGCACCTTGGTCCTGGTCAGTTTGGCTCAGTTTGTAGAATTAGGTACACATCCAAAATCCTCCCCCTTCCATGCTTTCCATGATAAATCAATGATGAATGAATAGTACCAAACCAGTACTGAGAGGGGGGGGGTGAATCAGTACAGGCAACAGATACTATGCATAGGCAAAAAGATAGTAACTCCAGTCTTAAACAGAGTACAACCGGAAAAACCCAGAATAACTGAGACAAGCATAAACCAATTGACACTTATCTTCTCATACAATCTAATACTTCATTTCCATTTCATCCTAGTGCATGAATAGGTAATCTACCATCAAAGATATATATATAAACAACTAGATCAACATGATTCACCGCTTGACAGAAAACAACATAGCATCACATGAAAATGACATCACATATGACACACATTTTTTATGTGGAAACCCAACTGGGAAAAACCATAGTGGGGATGAATACCCACAAGCTATTTATGAACTCTTTAGAAGTCCGCTCTATTAGGAGCCTTGTTCGGTTAAAGACTGATACAATAGGTTCTGTTAGGAACCGATCCTGTTAGGGATCACTCGACTAAGGGATGGCTAGAATACTCGGTTAAGGGTTAAACCCTATTAAAGGTTACCTTGTTAGAGGATTTCAAGAACTCAATGGTTTTGAGTCACCCTGTTAAAGGATTTACAGTAAGCCGGTTAAAGCTACCCTGTTAAGGGATTTCCCAACTGTTGAAGTGGTTAGATATCAACAAGTATTACAATTATCTAGTAACAGCACTCAATGCCAATACAGATCCGCTTTAGCTCCTCTTCACCTTCTGCACTTACACTCTATAGGTATCACTTCTCTCTTCTATTCTAGCAATAATCATGTATCTCTTCTCTTGGATACACACACAACTTTTGCCAACAACCTCAGAAAGAAACACAACATCGACCTTATAGGAAAGAAATAGGTCGGTAGCTTAAACCCTAAACCCTAAACCTGTTAGGTTAAGCAATTCAAATGGTTCAATCCTGACTGTTGAGCACATTGCATTAAATGCAATAGTCTTGAACCAATCTCAAGAAATTCTCCATTGTTCATTTTCCATTGATTTCATGGCGGCTGATAACCCATCACGTGTTATCACCATTTACAGACTTCACACATTCTTGAGGTAGATAGGGACAATCTCCTTCATGCGCACAAAGCTGACATGGAAACATGATCTGTTCTTCATTACAATGCTAACTCATCACACAAAGTCACCGATTGAGTCACACAGGCTTGAGGCACTTCAACTAGAAACCCTGAAGTTGAGACTACCAACCGGTAGTCATATAAAGCTTCCATGTGTCAGTTCCCATAACCACATGCCGGTTCACCTTAAACAAACACACCGCTTCACTTTGGCATAAATATTGGTTCACAGTGTTATACCGGTTCTCACATATACCAGTTCTCTCCTCTTCAGCATATTGACATCAATGACAACATACAATGTCATCATGTCCTCATAACCAGTTCACATAATGCCAACAATCTCCCTCTTTGGAATTGATGGCAATATACAAAGATATCTCTCAATTTCACATCTTGTCCCCCAATTTTTGTAGATATCTTCTTCACTTCTCTTCTTATCCCCCTTTGACAACAATGCCAAAGTGGAGGCACAAGCTTCCTTGTTCCATTATGCTACTCCCCCTAAGGAGTAGCATCCTTCAACACATCAGTCCCCCCAAAAAAATTTGACTATGCAATACTTGACTGATGTGGAGCATATACCTTTAGTTTACTTCCTGAAGGGGCAACACCCCTAATTCACCTCTTAAGTACATAAATGTAGCCTTTGGAAGAGGCTTGGTGAATATGTCTACTAACTGTTCCTTACTAGAAACATGTTCCAGTGCAATCTCTTTGTTGTGAACCTTTTCCCTCAAGAAATGATATTTAAGCTCAAAGTGCTTGGTTCTAGAATGTAAAACTAGATTCTTGGAGATGTTAATTGCACTAGTATTGTCACAAAATATACTTACTGGTTTAGATACAATAACTTTGAAGCCATTTAATACATGCTTCATCCAAATTGTCTGAGTGCAGTTCATGAAAGTTGCAACATACTCTACTTCTGCTATAGACTGAGAGATACAACTCTACTTCTTACTCATCCATGAGACTAATCTACCACCAAGAAAGAATGCACCACTAGTTGTGCTCTTTTTATCATCCACATTACCTGCCCAATCTACATCTGCGAATACTTTCAAGTTGAAATCCTTGCTATATGGATACCACAATCCATAGTCAATAGTTCCCTTCAGATACCTAAGAATCCGCTTGACTACAACCAAGTGGGATTCTCTTGGACTTTTCTGGAACCTTGCAGTAATGCCAATTGCATGTGCAATATCTAGTGTGCTATGCACTACATAATGCAACTTACCAATCATTGATCGGTATTCCTTCTCATCAACCAATGTTGAGTCATCCTCTTTGGATAGTTTACAACCGGTCACCATCGGTGTACCAACCAGTTTTCTATCTTCCATGCCAAAGGTCTTCAACACCTCTTTGACATACTTGGATTGAGTGATAAAGATTCCATCTTTCATCTGCTGAATCTACAGTCCAATGAAGAACTTAATCTCCCCTATGAGTGGCATCTCAAACTCTTTCTTCATCTCATCTGCAAACTCATGAATCATCTTGTCATCTCCACCAAAGATAATGTCATCAACAAATACCTCAAAGATTAGGATCTAATCTCCTTCAGACTTCAAGTAGATATTACTATCTTCACTTGTTCTCTCAAATCCAATCTTCACAAGATGGGAGTGTAGGCGTTCATACCATGCTCTAGGTGCTTGCTTTAGGCCATATAAGGCTTTATGTAGCCTACATACCATGTCACTATCTTCAGATATGGCAAACCCATCAGGTTGCTCTATATACACCTCCTCTTCAAGTACACCATTTAGGAATGTAGATTTTACATCCATTTGATATACTTTGAATCCTTTAAAAGCTGCATATGTAAGAAGCATACGAACTCCTTCCAATCTGGCTATAGGAGAAAAGGTTTCTCCATACTCTTCTCCTTCTTCTTGGGCATATCCTTTGCACACCATTCTGGCTTTGTTTCTAATCACTGTGCCATCCTCATTCAGCTTATTTATGAAAATCCATTTGGTGCCAATGACATTTTTATGCTCTAGTCTAGGTACCAAAGACCATGTACCATTTTTCTCTATCTGGTCAAGTCCCTCTTCCATTGCCTTGATCCAGTCTTCATCTTTATGTGCCTCTTTGAATGATTTAGGCTCAAATTTAGAGATCATACATGAGTTTTCTCTGACCTTTCTTCTTGTAAGAATTCCTGCATCCTTATCTCTTATGATCTGATTAGGATCATGATTTAGCTTGACATACCGAGGAATGGTCTTAATAGATTCCTCTTTCTTTTCTTCTTCATCCTCATCTCCATCAGTATCAACATCTACATCTACTGGTGTAGGAACACTATTACTGGTACTTGGTTGACTAACAACCAGTTCCTAGAAGGTTACAACCGGTTCATTTACTGCTTGCTCACTGCCGGTTTCCTTAGTTTTCTTAGAGGTTTCATCAAATCTTACATTGTGTAAAGCGGAAAAATCGCGATTGAACCCTAGTTGCTCTCTCCTCTTCCAACTCCGAGGAGAGAGAAGGGAGGTTCGCTAGGATTTGATGGTTTTCACTTAGGGGGGAGACTTTACATTCAAAAGAGGGGTTGAAACCCACAAGATCCAATCCCACGCAATGCAAGATCGGATGCTAAATGAGTTTCAAGGGTTATGACAGCAAGGCTACCCTCTTTTGTAAAGAATGTGCATACAAGAATTAAGCTAGGAATGCATAGAAAGTGACAAAGATTCGCTTATAAACTGAGATAGGAATACAGTATGAAGCTGCAGACCTGGAATTAGCAGTAAAATGTCGATACGGCGCTGTCCTGCAAATTTGAGCAAAAGTTGTCGCGACGATGGCGCCCGGCGCCACGGTCCTCCGAAAAATCCGCGAAACGAAGGGGGATCTGTTCATCTCTGCACAAGGATTCCAGATCTTCAATTTCAGCCGCGTACCTGCAACCTACACACAGAAAAGCGAAGAAGATTGGGGGGTTAGGGATTAGGGGTTTGCCTTTAGGTCAAACCCCAGTTTTGGAATTAACCAAGAAATGAGCAAGAGCTGTAAATGTAAATGATTGTAAAACAAGTACTAATACCTTGTTCTAAGGATGTTTGTATCCTTATGTGCGAAGGTTTAGATGTTGTATGTTGTATGTTGTAGTAGTATGTGATCTCCTCTTCAATGGTTGAATCCTTGTCTTGAATGCAACACTTAGCCTTGAATGGAGACTTGAAATGATCAATTTCTTGAAGGAATGCTTGAATGCTTGAATGCTTGAGTATAATTTCCACGCTTTGTACACATATCCTCCTCATCCCAAATGAGAGAGAAAAATGTAGTTTATATACTTGTCAATTAGGGCTGATAGACAGATTTTCCCGACCTTAGGCAGACCAGGAAAGTTAATTTCCAAATTGCAAACAAAAAGACCCGAGACCCCTTAGGAGACCGGGCCCAAAATAGGACCCAGGGACCAGGGCGCTGGGCGCCATGGTCTTGGGGACCAGGGCACTGGGCGCCCTGGTCCTGAGGGACCAGGGCGCTGGGCGTTCTGGTCCCACCTCCCAGGACAGCAGGGTGCAAGGAGGTTCAAGCCAGGGTACTTGAAAAATGCAGTTTTCAGTGTCATAATCAGGTTTCAGGGTCTCCATTCAGGTTGCGTGTTGCGTCGCCATCGTGAAGACCGAAATGCAGTCAAAATTGCAAGTGTCGCAATTTTAGGATGCTACATTTAGCCCCCACTTTAGCGGTAGTATGTATGCTCATACTTCCGGTAAAGTACAAGGAAACAACATTGAAAAACTTTCACCACGTCAAGGAGGCAAGACACACCAAGCCCCCAGTGGACTAAGGATCTTACGACTTCGATTGACAAAGTAAAAGGGAAGATCACGAGGGAGAACCATGACTGTCAGTAGTAAGGTTCCCTCACTATGAGTCATGCAAGAAAGATATCAAGAATTTTCAAGGCAAAGCAAAATTTGCCAAGAAATTCTCAAGTATCTTGAAAAGATATGAACGGGATGTATGCCCCCCTACGTTAAAGCGATCGCACACGCCTCACCGGGGGTGATTGTTTTAACATAGTGATACACATAAGAATGAGAAAGGAAAGGAGCATGTTATCGCAAGGATTTAGCCCCCAAGTGTGAGATAAGCCCAAGGATAATAGACACAAAACACAAAGCACGAGGTGACTTCGCTTTCCTTGGGGTCAATATGCTGTATGATAAGTCATGTATATATCATATGTATGTATGCATAATTGTTCTTCATTCCCCAATCAAGGAAGGTCACCTAGAAGAAGGGAACACATGTGTCTTTTGAGTCAACATGAGAGAGATCGAGAGATCTCAATGCTTTGCATCGTCCTCAAGTAGACAACACTAAGGACAACAAATAGAAGAATGAGAATAACATATAGAAGAAGTAACACAAGAGAGGAGGAGAGAATCTGCTATGCTAATGTAACTAGTCTAGCACGTCATCTACCCCCTGATCTTGCTGATCAATGTTTTGGGAAGGCAGGGAACATGCTAGAGGAGGAACATTCAACACAACAGATGGAGCTATCACAAGATCCAAACAAGGGCTATGTTCATGTTCCGAGCCACATTGTTCTTGTCTAGGAGCTAGGATAAGTGCTTTAGAAAATTCATTAGATAAATGGTTATCAATATCAACAAGTTCATATTCACTATCAGAAGCAAGAGAAGTAATATTTTCATCATGAATAACATTTTCATCTATATCATCATCAAGATTTATAAAAATAGGATCTTTAACTCGCACAGGATCAAGACCATCATGCATCTTATGTTTAGGAGATTTAGGCTCAATGTCCGTCTGAGGAGAAAATGGAATAATGCTTGTTGAAGGTGTTTTTGGAGATGGCAAAGTTTGAGAAGTAGCTGCTTGAGCTCTAAGATGACGCTTTCGTTGGCGTTCACGTGCAGAACGATTTTGTCTAGTCTTAGTAGGAAGTGAAGAAGATTGAGGAGGAGGAATGTTCTCATCCCTATCACTTGGGTGTTTAGGTTGTGGTCTCTTAGGCTGAATAATAGGAGAAGAAGAAGGTCTCTTCTCTCTATAAAAGGAAGGAGGAGGAACTGCTCCATATAAAGGAGGAATTTTTGGTTTAGGAAGGAGACCAAGTCCATCATGAAGAGGAGGTATAGGTCTACTTGTAGGAAGTTTATTAGACATAGACATAGTCACATCCATAGGGATGGGTTGGGAATCTTCTTGAGTAAAGACATTAGTTTTATCTTTCAAAGGAAGAACTTCCTTCTCAAGAATGATAGGAATGTCAAGTTTAGGTGTTCTAGGTTCACTTAAAGATAGGATCATATCTGTTTTCCACTTTTGATAAGATTTGAAAAGATGATCACTTTGCGGAGGAAGGGATTGGAATTGTTTAGGCCAAAAGTAATCAAGAGGAACACTAGAGGTTCTTTCAGCTGGTTTAAAGAGGCTATGATTGACAGTAACAACTTCACCATTATGGGGAAATTTCAAACACTTATGAATAGGAGAAGCAATAGCTTTCATGGAAGATAGCCAAGGATAGCCAAGCTTCACACGAAATTGTTCGGAAGATGGAATAATAGCAAAGTTCACATCAAGGGATTTATTATAGACCTCAATAGGCAATGTAATAGAACCAATTGCAGGAGAAGAAAATGCATCAAATAGTTTCACAATCACATCTGTTTTGTCATAAATCACTTGATTCAATTGCAAAGTAAAAAGAAATTCTTTAGTAATAACATTAACCATGCACGAAGGATCAATAAGCACTCCACGGCAAGGTGTATTCTTGACTTTTGCAACTATGTATAAAGGACCATCAGGTGCCCTAATGGTTTCATTGGAATCAAATGTGATGGAAGGTTATTTAGGGTTTTCTTGCTGCTCTACAAAGTTAATCACATTTGGAGTCATAGACACAAGACCATCAGATGAAAGAGAGGAATCATTAGGCTCAATCGCATTAGAGGTATGAGAAGGTAATGGATCAGTGAAAATCTGAAGATTTTGATTAGGAGGAGCTACAGATGTATTGCCTTTATCATTCACTCCAGAAACAGAGATAGTATTATTATCAATCAAATCTTGAATTTTACCCTTTAAAGAAAAACATTTTTCAGTATCATGCCCAGGCTGACGATGAAATTGACAAAAGGCTTTGTTATCAAAATAAGGTGAAGTAATCTTTGTAGGATCAATTTGTCTTATAGGAGGAAGAGTAAGCACATTTTGTTCCAATAATTTATTCATAATACTATGCAATGATTCATTCAAAGGAGTATACTTTCTTTCTTTCTTGAAAAATTTAGAAATAGGAGGCACACCTGATGCTGCATTCACATTGTTGTTGATGATGTTTTCATTGAATTTGATGGAGTCTCTGTTCGGTTTAAACTTCCCAAATGGTTGTTGACTGCTATCACCCTTATCACTCGGAGCCATAGGATGTGATTGTTCCATTTGACTCACAGTCAGTTGATAATTGTGAAGAGTTGCACACAACTGTTGGAAAGAAGTAAACTCAGAAAACAGAAGTTTGTCTCGAATATCTTTTTGTAAATTAGAAATAAAGATTCTTTGAATATCATTGTCAGGCACTGGAAAAGAAATTTGAGCATATAAATGCTTATATCTACCAATGAAATCAGTCACTTTTTCTTTAACACCTTGTTTACAATGCATTAAATCAATCAAAGTAACTTTAGGACTTATATTGTTTTGAAATTGTTGAATGAAAGCATTTGCAAGTTGTTCAAAAGAAGTAATAGAATAGGAAGGCAACTAGCAATACCATTGTAGGGCTTTGTCTCTTAATGTTCTCGTGAATAGTTTTGCAAGCAACCTTTGGTCATAAGCAAAATCAGTACAAATTGTTTGAAAAGTCTTAACATGCGTTAGAGGATCTCCTTTACCATTATAAAGCTCCAAATGCAGGATTTCAACATGTTTAGGGGGAATAGCTCGAACAATGTCAAGAGAAAGTGGGCTCGCAACATCAAATATGGGCACACTAAACTTAGATTGATTCATAGAGGCAATTTGTTGCTGTAAAGAAGAGACAGTTTGTGCAAGATTGTTAATGATCGCTTCAGTCGAAGAGTTCATATTAGATGTGTTAGATTGAGATGGAGGTTTTATGTTATTGAAAGAAGATATAGAGTAAGGTGGTGGGACCCTATGATAATTAGTCATAGGAGATGATTGGACAGGAGGAACACTACAAGGAGGAATGGAATGGTTAAACGAATTGCCCCCTTGTGTCATGTTCATTTGTGAAGATGTAATAGGAACACTCATTGAAGGAGTGAAAGAAGAAGTCGGATTGAATGAAGGAAGAGGGTTAATTGAAAAGGAAGAATTGCCCCCATGACTAGTGATCACAGGGGGAATGTATTGTGTAGAAGTAGCCATTATGTTTGATATAAAGGTAGGTATGCTAGCAATAGAAGTCATCAAAGGAATAGAATGATTGACTTGTGTAGGAGGTTGTGTATAACCTAAATTTTCGGCACAACTCTTCATAGGCATCACGTTCGAATTCACAATGTGTGAAATACCACGCAAAATATCAATTCCATTCTTATCACTTTGAAGCATACGTTTTAGACCCTCAATTAAAGGAAGAGCTTCACTATCAGGGTATTCTTGAGACATCCATTGTCAAAAATCGTCAAATTGGTTATCCAATTTCGAAAGTTGTTCTTCAGAAACCTCATGGAGAGCTTCTTCATCATTAGGAGGATTAGAGGAATTACCCATGTCCTCGTTAAAAAGGCTATTCAAATTAGGTTCCATGTCCTCAGTAGTTAAAGCTCGGAAAGACTTAATTCTACGGCTTCGTCTAACGGGAATAGTGTAAGTAGGGCTTATTGTTGTAAAACTCATGCACTAGAGAAGGAGAGAAAATTTTGATTTTAGAGGTAGCAATTTTCAATAAAATCAGCCAATCTTCTGGATTTAAGCTGTTAAATGCAATCACGATAGTCTCCCGAAATTTCGGAAAAAATGTCCGGGACCGTGGCGCTCGGAGTGCAACACGGTCCTTGCAAATTTTTTCAAAATTTGCAGGGATGAAAGGTATGATGATTTTAAAGCCAATCTGAAAAAAATTGAGTGATTTTACGATCTGTAGATAGGCCAAATTGAACCCTACCTAGATTGTCGAAAAATGCAAAATTTGAATTTTGAAAAAAAAAAAAAAAAGAGGGAAACTGAAATTTTGAATTTTATGATTTTAGAGGGAATGTCAAGAGCAATGCAAATTTTGAAATTTAAAAATTGACTCAATTTCACGCAAAATTCAATTTTGAAAGTGGAAATCAAAGTTGTTGTAATTAAGCACTTAATTTCAAAAGTCACAAAATGCAAGAATTTGAATAAAGCATTGAAATTTTTAATGAATGTTAAGGCACTTTTCAGATTTAGGATAGTAAGAACACAATTTTGACACAAAATTTCAGTTTCAATGATTTTTGAATGTTTAAAAGCCTTAATCCAAGCAATCACAAGACCAACTTTGATTGTAATTTTGAAGGTGTTAAAATTGATAAAATCAGCCAAAATTCTGGATTTTAGCAGAAAAATACAGTAAGATCTCGCTCCCAAAATTTCGGAAAAAATGTCGAGGACGATGGCGCTCGGCGCCACGGTCCTTGCAACTTTTTTCCAAATTTTCAGGGATGAAAGATATTGTGATTTTATTGCGGAATCCAAAGTTACAGCTAATTTGGAGATGTTTTGATCGGTGAAATTGTCGAACAAAGGTTGAATCAAGAGGGTTTCAAAAATTAGGGTTTTGACACTTAACCACTTAATTTTCAAAATTAAAACATAGATATGAATTGATAATTTGTAATAGAAGGACAGATCTGAAACAAGCATTAACAATTAAATATTTCACAAGCTTAATTACTAAAAAGAAATTTTAGGGTTTTTATGCAATCACCTCTAAAATTTTGCAAAAGATCAAACATGGAAATGTAATCAATTTTTTCAGATCTAAGCATGAAAAATCAGAAAGGATGTTCACGTCGGGTTCACCAAAATGTAAAGCGGAAAAATCGCGATCGAACCCTAGTTGCTCTCCCCTCTTCCAACTCCGAGGAGAGAGAAGGGAGGTTCGCTAGGATTCGATGGTTTTCACTTAGGGGGGAGACTTTACATTCAAAAGAGGGGTTGAAACCCACAAGATCCAATCCCACGCAATGCAAGATCGGATGCTAAATCAGTTTCAAGGGTTATGACAGCAAGGCTACCCTCTTTTGTAAAGAATGTGCATAGAAGAATTAAGCTAGGAATGCATAGAAAGTGACAAAGATTCGCTTATAAACTGAGATAGGAATACAGTATGAAGCTGCGGACTTGGAATTAGCAGTAAAATGTCGATACGGTGCTGTCCTACAAATTTGAGCAAAAGTTGTCGGGACGATGGCGTCCGGCGCCACGGTCCTCCGAAAAATCCGCAAAACGAAGGGGGATCTGTTCGTCTCTACACAAGGATTCCAGATCTTCAATTTCAGCCGCGTACCTGCAACCTACACACAGAAAAGTGAAGATGATTGGGGGGTTAGGGATTAGGGGTTTGCCTTTAGGTCAAACCCCGGTTTTGGAATTAACCAAGAAATGAGCAAGAGCTGTAAATGTAAATGACTGTAAAACAAGTACTAATACCTTGTTCTAAGGATGTTTGTATCCTTATGTGTGAAGGTTTAGATGTTGTATGTTGTATGTTGTAGTAGTATGTGATCTCCTCTTCAATGGTTGAATCCTTGTCTTGAATGCAACACTTAGCCTTGAATGGAGACTTGAAATGATCAATTGCTTGAAGGAATGCTTGAATGCTTGAATGCTTGAGTATAATTTCCACGCTTTGTACACATATCCTCCTCATCCCAAATGAGAGAGAAAAATGTAGTTTATATACTTGTCAATTAGGGCTGATAGACTGATTTTCCCGACCTTAGGCCGACCAGGAAAGTTAATTTCCAAATTGCAAACAAAAAGACCCGAGACCCCTTAGGAGACTGGGCCCAAAATAGGACCCAGGGACCAGGGCGCTGGGCACCCTGGTCGTGAGGGACCAGGGCGCTGGGCGCTTTGGTCCCACCTCCCGGGACAGCAGGGTGCAAGGAGGTTCAGGCCAGGGTACTTGAAAAATGCAATTTTCAGTGTCATAATCAGGTTTCGGGGTCTCCATTTAGGTTGCGTGTTGCGTCGCCATCGTGAAGACCGAAATGCAGTCAAAATTGCAAGTGTTGCAATTTTAGGACGCTACACATTGATGCTTTCCATAATTCTCTAAGTCCTATTATTGAAACACTTGAGAGCTTTTCTCTTGGTGGAATACCCTAGGAATATTCCCTCATCACATTTCGCATCAAATTTGCTCTGGTGTTCGCTCCTCTTAATGTAACATTTGCTACCAAACACTCTAAAATAGCTAACCACAGGTGTCTTACCAGTCCAATACTCATAAGGAGTTTTATCCTTACCTTTCTTGATGAGTACCTAGTTCATTGTGTAGACTGCAGTGCTCATCGCTTCTCTCCAAAAGGTGTGAGCTACCTTTCCTTAAATCAACATAGTTCTAGCTACTTCAACCACAGTCCGGTTATTCCTCTCCACTAGGCCATTCTGCTGTGGAGTCTGAGGGGTAGACAATTGCCTCTTGATGCCATGTTCTTCACAATACTTGTTGAATTCACAGGAAGTGAATTCCCCTTCTTGATCAGTTCGCAAGCACTTGATCCTTTTATCGCTTTCCTTTTCCACTAATGCTCTGAAAGCTTTGAACTTTACAAAAGCTTTAGGCTTATCTTTCAAGAATGTGACCCACATCATTCTTTAGCAGTCATTAGTGAGAATCATGAAGTACCTATCACCTTGCACACTCCTAGTTTTCATAGGACCACACAAATCAGTATGCACAAGATCAAGCAAATTTTCAGCCGTGAAAGGTTTACCTTTAAAGGTTGAGGAAGACATTTTCACCAGTTGGCACTCTCTGCACAAGGTATTTTCTAATTTACTGAGCACCAGCAACCCTCTAACTACCTTGATCTTACTGGCCTTCACAATGTTATCAAAGTTTACATGGCAGAGTCTCCTATGCCATATCCAGCTATCATCAAATTTAGCCATAAGACATGTACTTATATTTGCATTCAACTGAAATAGGTTACCTTTGGTCTGCATATCGGTGGCCACTAGTTCACCATTCTTTCCTTTGATTCCGCATGCTCTATTCTTGAATTCCAGAGTGAGACCACTATCATTTAGCTGGGCAACACTGAGAAGGTTGTGTCTGAGACCATCAACCCAATACACATTGTCAACACTACTCTTTCCATTCAGAGAGATGGACTCTCTGCCTTTGACCATACATGGTGCATCATTACCAAAGCGAACCACACCACCATCATACTCTTCCAAGGATAGAAACTTGCTCTGGTCACCAGTCATATGGTGAGAACAACCACTGTCAATAATCCACTCATTGGAATTATCAAACCTGGAGACAAGAGCCTTCTTGTCTGACACATCTTCCTTGACAACAATAAACACAATATCTTCATTTTATTCATCTTCTGACTCCTCATCTATGACACCTTCATCAACTGCCATAAAATAGTTTCTCTGGTTTCCTCCTTTGAATTTATTGAGCCTTTCCGATTTGTCCTTCTTGTCGCCATTAGGACAGTTCACAGCAATATGTCTTATCCAGTTACAAGAAAAGCATTTCAAAGGGAGCTTACCTCTATATTTGCCGGTTCCTTTAGGAAGTTTCCTAGCAAGAAGAGCTTCAAATGCCATTAGAATCTCCTCATCATCTATTTCTCTACTCTATCTTGGTTCACCACTAGTGCTAGCTTCTTTTCCTTTTCTGGATGGTACAATAGAAGTTTTAAAAGCTGATTCAGTCTTTTGAACACTGCCATCAAAACTATTTAGCTCATAGGCTGTCAACTTTGCAATAATGGAGTCTAGGGATACCTTAGTCTTGTCTATTGATCTCAACTCCCGAATAGCAACAACCCTTATTGCATAGACCGGTAATAAGGATCTTAGGACTTTGCTTACCATAATGGAATCTTCCATTTTACCACCTGCACTCTTGATATCTCCAACAATAGTTTTGATTCTTATTCCATACTGTTGAATGGTCTCACCTTCAACCATCCACATGGCTTCAAACTTCCCTCTAAGGCTTTCTTCCTTAACTTGTTTTACATGCTCATCACCGCCATAGATATTTTCAAGAGTATCCCATACCTCTTTGGGATTTACCTTATCTTGGACATCAATAAACTCAATGTCAGACAAACTACTGATTAGGGCTTCCATGACTTGCCCATTCTCCTGCATCTCTCTCTTTTGGTCATTAGTGAGAGTACTAGTAGGGGCAACATACACATTCTCAACATAGCTCCACTGTTGAGCACCCATGCTTCTGATGTATATCTTCATTCTGTCTTTCCATATACTGAAATTTTCTCTGTTGAACTTTGGACCTTCCTCTTCATCATTAGAATGGGATCTTTACCTCAAGCAGTTAAGCTTATAACACAGAGGACCTAGAGGACACTCTGATACCAATTGATAACTCAATGATGAATGGATAGTACCAAACCAGTACTGAGGGAAGGGGTGAGTCAGTATAGGCAAAAACACAATCCTAAAATTGGTTTGTCAATAGACACTGTGCATAGGCAGATAGATAGTAACTCTGGTCTTAAACAAAGTAAAACCGACAAAACCCAGAATAACCGAGACAAGAATAAACTGGTTGAAACTTATCTTCTCATACAATCTAATACTTCATTTCCATTTCACCCTAGTGCATGAACAGGTAATCTACCATCAAAGATATATATATAAATAGCTAGATCAACATGATTCACCACTTGACAGAAAACAACATAGCATCACATGAAAATGACATCACATATGACACATATTTTTCACATGGAAACCCAACTGGGAAAAACCATGGTGGGGATGAATACCCACAAGCTATTTTTGAACTCTTTAGAAGTCCACTCTATTAGGAGCCTTGTCTGGTTAAAGACTGATACAACAGGTTCTGTTAGGAACCGATCCTGTTAGGGATCACTTGGTTAAGGGATGGCTAGAATGCTCGGTTAAGGGTTAAACCCTATTAAAGGTTACCTTGTTAGAGGATTTCAAGAACTCAATGGTTTTGAGTCACCCTGTTAAAGGATTTACAGTAAGCCAGTTAAAGCTACCCTGTTAAGGAATTTCCCAACTATTGAAGTGGTTAGAGATCAACAAGTATTACAATGATCTGGTAATAGCACTCAAAGCCAATGTAGATCCTCTTTAGCTCCTCTTCACCTTCTGCACTTACACTTTGCAGGTATCACTTCTCTCTTCTGGTCTGGCAAGAATCATATATCTCTTCTCTTGTATACACACACACAACTTTTTCCAACAACCTCAAAAAGAAACACAACATCGACCTTATAGGAAACAGATAGGTCGGTAGCTTAAACCCTAAACCCTAAACCTGTTAGGTTAATCAATTCAAACGGTTCAATCCTTATCATTGAGCACATTGCATTAAATGCAAAAATCTTGAACCAATCTCAAGACATTCTCCATCGTTCATTTTCCACCAATTTCATGGTGATTGATAACCCATCACACGTTATCACCGTTTGCAGACTTCACACATTCTCGTGGTAGATAGGGACAATCTCCTTCATGCAGGATCCTTCACGCGCATAAAGCTGACATGGCAACACGATCTATTCTTCATTACAATGCTAACTCATCACACAAAGTCACTAATTGAGTCACACAGGCTTGAGGCACTTCAATCAGAAACCCTGAAGTTGAGACTACCAACTGGTAGTCATACAAAGATTCCATGTGCTGGTTCCCATAACCACATGCCGATTCGCCTTAAACAAACACACCGCTTCACTTTGGCACAAATGTCAGTTCACAGTATTATACTGATTCTCGCATATACTGGTTCTCTCCTCTTCAACATATTGACATCAATGACAACATACAATGTCATCATGTCCTTATAACCAGTTCACATAATTCCAACATTTCGTATCTTAGTTTTAGATATGCAAGTTTGTTCAATTTCAAGTTTATTTGTGCTTCATTCTTTATCTCCTTGTCTAGTTGATCATTCAAACCCTAGTTTTTATCATTTGCAACAAGAAGAATATAAACCCTAAGATATAATCCTTGCCTATCTATTTCTCACAAGAAGTAGCCAAAATGAGCTATCTCCCTAGGCTCTTTCGTATTCCCAATGTGTTGTCTAAAGTAGGATTAGGTCCTAGTGACCCAGTCTCGCTTTTCCCCCACCACATTTTGGTGAACCCAACATGAATCCAATCTTCTTTAATTCTTATTTATTTTCTCAGATCTAAGTGCTTTTTCTATTTCAAATTCAAATTTACATTTACAACTTTCAATTCCTTGAAAATTTCAAAATTTAGAGGTTAAATTTGCTAAAAATCTGAATTTTCCAATTCAAAATTGAACTTGTGAATAGCTTAATTTGGATTATTATTTCAGATCTGATTTAGGAACACATTTCAATTATAAATTTTATATTCTAATTCAACATTTAGAGTTCTTCCATTGGTTAAAATTTAACATCTTCTTTTATTTTGCATATGTTATCATTTGAAAGAGGATTTTTTTTTTCATGATGCAGTCATTTCATAAATGTGATAATGGGTTAGCCCCTTGCTTCAATTTTTCCTTCTCTTAAAGAACCTCCGCTTATGTATGAAAACATATTAGTGCCTAAAAGAGTTGTTTCCAACCTCTTCAAAACTCCCCCATGCTCTAAGGATGAAGATTTGAAGAGCGATCTTGATAATTCTCCTAAAATGTGCCCTTCCCACCTAGCTATCTTAGAGGAAGAGGATGATATCATAAGCACCTTTCTTAATGTTACCTTACCTTCCCTACATAATTCCTCTCTAAGTGAAAATTTATTGATGGACATTGACTTATCTTCTCCTTAATTTGGTCTTACCAATGGGGGAATGTTAGTGCAACAAGAGGTTATGAGCATTTCTTTCAAAGATCTCCTTCCTAAGCATGAATCTTTGGAGAAAGATGTTCATTTTCCTCCTAAGGATTACTCCCATCATGAGGATCATTTTGTGCAAGAAGATGGTATTGTCCCTACTTTTCCTAGTGATGGCATTTTCTCTTTTGATTCCAATAAAATTCCCACTAGAGATGATGCATTAATGAGAAAAGCTTGCCCTTCTCTTAAAGTTTGTCTTACCCCTAAATATTCCTTACAAAAAGAAGATGAAATCATAATAAAGTTTCCTTAATTCTCTCTCCCCTAAAGATCCTATTGAAGACATTTTGAGGAAAGAGGATGATTTAAATACATGTAGTGATGCTATCCTTCTTAAGGATGAATAATTAATAAACAATGTTATCCCTTCTCCCAAAATTGGCAATAACAATAATGAAATCTTCATGCAAGATATTTCTAATACTTTTCCTAATGACCTAACTATTTGGGATGAACCATTAGAAGAATGTGTTGATTATTCTCTACCCCATGAGAGAACCCTATCCCAAGGGGATGAATTCATAATTGATAACTCCCTTGATAGCATCTCACCTTCCATGAATCTCAATCATTCTCCCTCTTAAAATAAAGTATCTCCCTCTCTTCAACTTGGTTCTACTCATAAGGATACCCTAGTTCATGGTAAGATTGTTGACATCTCTTTCAAAGATCTCCCTCTCAAAGGTGAGACTTTAAAGAGTAATGTTTATTCTTCTCCTAGAGTGTCTATTCCCCTTATATATCCTTTGATGATAGAGGATGATGTGAACTTTCCTAATAATACTATTTCTTCTAAAAAATCAATGCCTACTTCTAGTCTATTTCCTAAAATTGATCTTATCCATGATAACATTTTAGTGCGAGAAGAGACTATCAACAATTCTTCCAACAATCTTGTCCATTCTTATTCTAAAATTCATAAGGACACCTCTGATATTCCTAAACCATCTTCAATCAATTTTATACATGTGAATGAAACACCTAATAAACCCCTCTTCACAGTTCAAGGTGGTTGTCCTTATCAAAGTTCTCAATGTAAGCCTATCATAGTGGTTCAAGGTGGTTATGCTAATGATTCTTTTTGCACTCCTAAGAAGCTTGTTATTACTGTGCAAGGAGGTTATCCTACTAAGAGCCCTTATGAGTATGTGAAGAAAATCACTAGAGAGAGTTATCATGCGGTTTCTCATACCTACAACACAAGAAACAATAGACAACCTAGTCCTCCTCTAGTTATCCCAACTTCAATTTCTCCCTCTCAATCTACTCTTCCACAAGCACCTCGTATATCACAGACTCTTAGTAAGGAGTATGCTTTCATTGAACAACTTAAAGCTACTCCTGCCAAGATTTATATTTGGGATTTGGTTCAAACTTCACCTGCTTATCATGGGATGTTACAAGATTCTTTGAAAAACTTAGATGTCCCACCTGTAGTGACCCCTAATAACATGGCTTCTTTGATTGATCCTATAAACAAACCCAAAGCTCAAATTGTATTCACACAAGATGAGTTACCTTCTTGTGAAATTCAACATCAATGTGATCCTCTTATGATTGTGGTTATTATCAATGATAGTGCTATAAGATGAACCCTTGTGGACAATGGGTCTAGCCTTAATGTTTGTGGTGTGGACTTATTGGATAATATTAATGTGGATCATTCTCTCATCAAACCCGCTTCTTTGTCTATTCAAGGCTTTGATAATGTTGCTAAACAATCTTTAGGTGTCATAACCTTGCCTGTTTAGGTAGGTCCTATTATTCTACCTACACTTATTCATCTCATGCTTGATAATTTGACATATAACCTTCTATTAGGGAGACCTTGGATTCATAGCATGCAAGTTTTCCCCTCAACCTTGCATAGGCAAGTCAAATTAATTTATAACAATAAGACATACACCTTATTAGGTGATACCAATCTTAAAGAACCATTAAAATCTTGATCTTCTTGTTCAACTACTTCCTATTATTCTAATCCTTCTACTTCTTCAAATACATTTATTTCCTTTGATGATCTTGTTCCTTCTAGTACTCTTGATTCTTCTACCCAATCCGAATCTCCTCCTAAGGATATCTTCTCTCTTGAAGGAGTGCTCATAGATGATGATTGGGGATCTCTAGACTTTAACCCTACTTTTGTAGGAGAGTATAGAGTATCTAAGATTGAGAAGGATAAATCTAAGGAGGAACCTAAAAAGAAACTCACTTTGTCTAAACAACTAAGCAACCACTTTGTGGCTTCTTCTAATTCAAACAATTCTTCAAGTCCTTCCTCTAATTCATATAGCACTGAGACCTATGAGGCACAACCATCTCTTTCTAATTGGCATCCCTTTATGGTCTTGGTTTTCACATTTTAGTTAAGAGTGGCTATGATGGCAATGGTTGTGACACAAATGAACAAGGAGTTAAAGTTCCTTTACAACATAATACACATGAAGATTAATTTGGACTTGGATATAATCCTTCTAAGCCCACCAAAGCATCTAAAAGACCATCTCTCAATGTGAATTATATATTTAGTAGTGATGATGACCTCACCTCAATTAAATCATCTTCTTCTTCTTTTAATACTCATCCCCCTCATAAGGAAATCTTAGTGATGAAGAAATCTCTTTATAAATCTCCTCGAGAGATTTCTAATCCCACTTATGAGACTTTGTCTTCTACTCATTCTAAAATCCCTTTTTCTAGTAATAAGGCTCTAATGAATTACACTTATCCCTCTCCTAAGATTTCTTGTGTGCAAGAAAAGTATGACTTAGTGTCCTATTCTTCTCCTATAAACTTATCTCTTTCTAAAGACATTTTAACATTCATCATCCAATACATGTTTTTAATCTCACTTATAGTAGAGAATTTAACATTTCATATTAAAATACCTCATTCAATCTATCATGTCTTTAAATAACATTAATGGCTATTATGTTGCTAATCATTATGTGACATTGGTAGCTCACTTACTGGGGGCTCATTGTCATTCATGATGGTACAATTTCACATGCAATCATACTTTTAGAAGCAACATAATAGCCTATTTCTATCTCATCTCCTATCCCTATATATATGGGGGCAAGAGTGATTTCAAACATCTCTCCTTCTTATGATTAAAATTTTCCCTTTGTGAAGTAGTGTATTCTATATGGATTTCTTATTGCTTATAGAGGTGTATTCATATTTGAATTCCTTCTCTAATATTGGAACAAGCATCCCTAATGGGCATTTTAAGTACATATCCTTAATTGAGGCCTCCTCCTTGGTGTTGGAAGTCTTTGATCATTTATCAATTTCTTTTCTTCATTAAGTAGTATCTTTTATAATAAACCCTTCTATTTTGTGCACACACATATCCCTGATGAGGATCTCTTGCCTTCTTTTAGAAGAGTGTTACTATAAATAATCTCTCTTTGATGTCATTTCAATCCTCTATTCTTTTCCAATTACCTTTATGGATTTGCATTTTTTGATTATATCTCTTGTATTTGTTTCCATTTAAATCTTTCATCTTGTATTAGAGAGCTCTCAAATCCTCACACTCTTTGTTATGTTGGAATTGAGGTTTAGTTCTCTTTCTTACCAAATTATTCTCCATTAGCTTTTGATCTTATATCAAATCTTCTTGTGAGCATTTGTCATCAATATTCTTTCACAATTCGATGTGGTAAACATGATACCCTGTTTCAACTCACTAAAATTAGCAAGCCAAAATAAGGGCGGGGGGGGGCATATAGCTACCCTCGAATTTTCATCATCTTCCTTAGTCAACATTAGGTGATTTTATCTAAAATATGGCTTTGTAGGGTGCGGTTCCTAACTGTGTATTGTAGATACCGTTGGGGGCTTCATCCGACAACTTATGGATATATCCTTTTTCATGAATGTTTACTTTTCTGCACTTTAGCTTGCATGCATGTAGTGTCATATGACTGCTAAAGTGGGGGCTAAATGTAGTGCCGTAAATTGTACACCCTTGCTAGGGTGGTACAATTTCATAGTTAGTTTAGCACTTGTCTTAATGTGTTTGCAGCTTGCATTGTTATTTCCCTTTAAGCATTTAATTAATTAATTAAATTAAATCTAAAGTCATGTTTCATCACTTTACATGTTATAAAGTTGGGCCCTTTACCCTAAGCGTGCCCATTTTCATTTTATTCTTTCAATAGATCATTTAATCATAAACCCTAATTATGTCCTATTTCGACCTTTAAGGTCTGATTTCTCCTATCAAAACACCTCGAAATCAGATGTAACTTTGGGATTCATTCTAATATCATTATATCTAACGACCCTGCAAATTTGGTGAAAAGTTGGTTGGATCATGTGCAAAGTGCACATGGTCCTCAAATTTTTTCCCAAAATTTTGGGAGCATAATTCTATGATATTATAATGATTAACCCCAAAATATTGGTAGTAAATTCAATTCCTAGGTTGGCCTAAAGATTAAATTAAGTCAAAATTAAGATCTAGGGTTTCATACATAAGAGCTCTCTTTCTTCATTTGAAAGGATCTAAGAATTGAATCTAAGGAAGAATGATCTTTCTAAGAATCTAAGAGAAGTTTTTTGGAGCACAAGGAGCTTTCTATGTAGTGAAAGAGAAGCCTATGTAGAGTCTTAAACAACATTCAACAACATTTCATCAAGCATTCATCATCAATTAGGATCCTTGAAGACATTAAAGAATAATAGGAGATCATCGACTTACGATTGACTTGTACCCCTCCCTTAGGGGTTGGGTATGGTTTATTTTGATGTCTTTGCATAAGCTTCATTACATCAATTTGAACAATTAAATTCATGCTTCAGATCACTTTACATTATTGATTTAGAGTATTTACTTTGTCAATTACAAACATTTAGGGTTTACTCTTTAGGGTTGCTCTAGATTGTTTGCATTCATTTTAGGATCTTGAATACACATAAGGTTTCAAAAAACACATTTTTAGTACATTATCAGCTATTTATGGAGGTGGAAATCACCAAACAAGGGGTTTGACTGAGGCAAAAACCTATATAGCCACCCAAACCCTCTCCTTTTAGCTATAGTGTAGGTACAGGTACCCCGAAGGAGTTTCAAGTTAGTAGAAGGCACCAAAACTATCTAGAGGTTTTAGAATTTCCCTAATCTGTTTGGGACAGGGGGATGGTGCCATGGTCTTTCCCAGGATAGGGGTGTGGTGCCCTAGTCCCTTCACTTTTCAGTGATTTTTGGCATTATATAGGTTCAGGATCTCCAGTTTGCAGTTTCCAAGTTACAACTCTTTGTCAGATCTAGGGACAATGGCATGGCACCTTGGTCCTGGTCAGTTTGGCTAAGTTTGTAGCATTAGGTACACATCCAAAATCCTCCCCCTTTTATGATTTTAGTATCTCAGTTTCAGATCTGCAAGTTTATTCAATTTCAAGTTCATTTGTGATTCATTCTTTATCTCCTAGTCTAGTTGATCATTCAAACCCTAGTTTTTCTCATCATTTGCAACAAGAGGAATAAAAACCCTAAGAGATAATCGTTGGCTCTCTCTTTCTCACAAGAAGTAGCCAAAGTGAGATATCTCCCTAGGCGCTTTCATATTCGTAATGTGTTGGCTAAAGTGGGATTAGGTCCTAGTCACTCAGTCTCGCTTTTCCCCCACCATAGTTCCAAGGGACCTTAAGGATCGATTGACCAATTATCTATGAAATTTTTTATATCTCCAATTCAATTGGTGTACTACAAAATGTTAAACAAACACAGTCATCCTTGTTTGAATAGGAACTGCATCTTCATCATGCATATTGCATTAACATAGGCCATGGCTAAAATTCATTGTCTCCACATGCATTCTGCAGATCACAATGTCATATAGGTTTGCACACTCGAGGCATAACTGAAAAAATACTAAAAATCATAAAAAGTCCTAAAAAAATCCTAAAAGTCATAAAAAGTCCTGCAAAAATCCAAAAACAGTGAAAAACATAAAAATCCAAAAACATTGAGAAAACACAAAATCATAAAAATCATAAAAAGTCCTAAAGAAATCAACCAAAAACATCCAAATATCAATCCACAAAATCCAAAAACATCAAAAAATCAATCAATAAAAAAATTTGCAATAAAATTTCTCGCAAGAATACCCTAGCAGATATCCAGCAAACGCTTCGCATGAAGTTAACAAAGGATACAACTATCTAGTCAAACATCTGAAATCAACTGATCAAACTATCTTATCAATCATATCATATCCATATCAAGTGATCGTCATCTTTTCTTAAATAGAAGAGGATACACTCGAAATCAAACAGGTCAGTCTTAAACAGGGTCCACATTTTCTGAGATCAGACATTATCAACTATCACATCAAGCAATAAAAATGAAGACACAGATCAGTATCGCTGCTGAATTTTGTCCTAGTTAGTCTTTATATTTTATCATTTGGTGATAGATTATGTTCCTATGCTACTCAAGGATGTCCTTAAGTGACTAGAGGAGCCGTGATGGGCATGATCCTTTTCTTTGTTTGTTGTTTGTGGTGTGGACCAATGAAGTTATGGGGAAATAGTTCCAGTGAGTGTTTGTGTTGGTATGTTCATTCAACAAATATCCTATGTAAAATTTAAGGATAGTTATGCTTGTGACTATCGCACATACCTTGACCCCTGGTATTATTCCGAGAATGGAGGGTTCACTCCTTGTCTGCTACATGTTTGTTTCTACAATGAGATATCTTTACATCTTGGTTCCTTATACCCTGATGTGCAAAGCTCCATTGTTACATAATAAGGCTCAATGATGAATATATATTGTGTTATGAATAAAGGCACAAAAGTTTGTGAAAATCATCATCTTTATTTTTCAGTCTATCATTATCAATCTATCATCTCATATCAATCATCCTCAATTCCTTCTAATTCTCATCTTTCATTCTATTTCATTCTAAGGTTTATTCTGTCATATTCTATCTCAATATCATCTTCACATTACCTATCTCTATCTCTAATCAACTAACTATTCTTCTATCTCACATTTTTCTTCTTTCAAAAGATCATTCATAACTTTAATGCATAAACAATCTCTCGAGGGGGCATTACACCCTAAGCATCACCGGGGCAATTTTTTTTGTTTTCTTTAAAACAACATCGTTCCGACATTGTCTCAAAGAGGAGAAAATGTAGACACCTAAAACTGTCTCATTGATCATGTACTTATTATTCCTCTAATTGATTAAATAATTCTTTAATTCTTTAATTAAATTAATTAATCTTATTCTTCTAAATTCATTTTTCTTCACTATCTTACTAATTATTCTATTTCTATTTCTAATCAATTAATCACTAACCCTTTTCTAATATTAATTAAATATTATTTATTTAATTAATTGTGATTTTAATCCTTTAATTTAAATAATCTTTATTATTTAATTAAATTCAATTTCTAGATAATTAAATAGTTTCTTTAAATTATTTAATTAGCTAATATATTCTTCTAATTTCATCTAGTTTCATTTAATTTCATTAATTCTTCTAATTTCATTCAAATTCAAATTAAAAATTATATTTCTCCTAATTTCAAATACATGTGCATGATTTCAAAAATCAAATTGAAAATCAAAGTCAAGTTCCAAATATATTCAAAAAACAAATTGAATTTAAAATCAATTCAATATTTGAATTAAATCTCATGCAAAGATTAAATTGAAAATCAAAGTCAAAGTGCATGCACATGCTAAATTAATTAATTAATTAAATCAATTAAGCTTTTCAAACTCTATTTCTATTTTCCACTTTGCTTTTTTTCTTAAAAACTTTCAATCAGTTAACTATTCAATCTATTTTAATTGATTATTTCAATTAATTGATTAATTACATCATTTATTTAATTCTCTCCAATCATTCTTTTCCTATCTTCTAGTTAGTTTTTTCTAAATAAATCTTTCTTTGTCATCAATTAATTCTCCTCTAATCACTCTTTTTCATCTTTCAATCAACTTTTTTCTAAATCAGTTAACTCATTTAATCTATTCAATCTATTATGTTCCACCTCTAAATCAACAAGTCAACTATCAATCAACATGTGAGCTCACCTGAGTTCCACCTCTTGATCAATCCATTCCACCTTTCAATCAATCCTCTCCAATAATCTATAAATTGAGCATTCAATCTCCATTTTCAATAATCATGAACTTTGAATCTTTGTGTCAATTGCAGGTTGCTAGTGCAATAATCTGAGAGCCACCATACCACAAAGAGGAGAAGAACAATGGAAGCTACATGCAGACATGGAATAGGGAGATTTAATTGATTTATTTTACATTCCTATTTGCTTGATTGTGTCATTTCCATTGATGTTTGTTTAAGATTGTTTGATTAGATAGGGATTTGTGATTTCCCTTTATTTCTAATTGAATCAATGATGAATTTTAGATATGACATGCATGTCAGTCACTCAATAGTGCATACAAGCTGCACATTGGAACTTAAGAGTATAAAAATGACGCATAGAAAAAAAAACATTTAGAAAAACCAAAGAACACTTGTGAAGATCACAATAGTGCATTAGAATATTGATATAGTGCATTGATTCAATTAAATAGCGCATACAAATCAAACTTTAGCATTTAAGCGAACCAAATTAGTGCATTACAAATCCAACATCTACATTATCAAACAACACTAGATAGTTAATTTCAAGGGTAGTATAGTGCATCTGATCAATATTTTAGTGCTCTAGAGTCATACTTTAGCACATAGACAGTCTGTTTTATCACATAACCAAAAATGTCCAAAAACATAGAGCAGTCTATCAACTTTTTAGAAATTTCATCACCAGTTTCAAATACCGTTTTGGGTCTATTGTCAAATCCAACATAGAAAAAGGAAATTGTATCAACATAATATCAGTTAGTGATCACAAGTTTCAAGACAACCAATTCCAAACATCAACATACCAAGTTAGGTTTCTAAGTTGGTCAAATCAACTTAGTTTCCAATATCGGGAAGCTGTTATCATATCATTTGACATACTTGGTCATATCAATAGGGGCATATCGAACCCTCTATTTGACTGAGTGGACCTAGAAATCAAAACAAATTATACATCCAACCAATCTCTCAATTGAAACTTTGATCACTTGCATGAACACCCTTCACAATATCAAGAAGAAGCATCCTTGTCTAAAAACTCATTTGAAAAGAGACAACCTAGTCCTAGAGCGCTTATCAAGAGAAGAAAGTTTCTCTACATTAACTATCAACTCTTTGTATTGCATTGTATTTTCCTGTGTCACATGTGATTATATCTTCAAGGAAAAACCAACAAGTTTGATAAAGAGCCTTTAAGAAGTAGGGCTTTTACTCAGAAAACAACATTTATCCAATGTCTCAACAAAGGGGGAAAGATCAATCCCACTTTCTTTCCAAAAATTTACATCACTTACAATGAAGCTCGACCTAAACAACCAAATCCACCAAGAACCCCGCTAGGATAAGAAGAATTCACTAATTTAGAAGTATATTGATGCTCGCTGACACTTGATCTCAGAAAAACAAAGAAAAGGATCCACAACCAGAATCAAGTATGATTCATAGGGAGTCTAATCATTTTGATGAATACATGCATATGGGGGAAGAGGAGATCACCGAGGAGCTCATCCAACAATGTCAAGAAAGTGCCACCATCCAAAAATGCATGGAAAGGCTTATAGAATCAGACAAACAAAAATAACTCCTCATGGTAAATAGTAAAGGAGTAAAGATTCCTGAGGATTTTGACATGGAGAACTTAAGGAATACCAATGAAAGAATCCCAAGAAAAAGGGCAAGGACCTACACATCCAATACTCAAAATCAAGAGCACTTGGGAGGATATGACACCCATAATCAAGACAACACCTGCGAACGAGATGATACCAAGAATCATTATAACATTAGTTAACAAGGGGATGCCCATCATCAAAGGTTCAAAGAAGAAAATATTACCTTGGCCAACATCACACAACAACTCCAAGCACTCCAATGATAGATGCATGATATGCAACAAGGGTCCACAACAAGGTACTCTTTGGAGGAAATTTTTCCTTATCCTTTTGATAGAAGGTTAAACATGGTGTGATTGGAGTTTTCCCACAATTATACTTACATGATGAGACTATTCCCAAGAAGTTTAGGAGGACAAACAATGGAGTGGCTTTCAAGACTTAGACCTCCTATAAGATCATTTGATGATTTAGTGAATAAATTCATTTCACAATACTCATACAATATCCAACACAAGGTCACTGTGCTAGATATATGCAATATAAAATAAAATAACAATAAAACTTTCATGGTCTTCTTACAAAGATGGAGGCACATGGTCTTAAGATACCCACGTGATGTGCCTGAGAAGGAAAAAATGGAAATTTTCATAGACAACTTAAATGATGAAATGAGTTATCAAATCAAAATGCAATGTCTACCTACTTTCCAAAAACTAATTGAGAATGACATTCAAGTGGAAGAAGCCTCAATCAAGAAAGGAACTTTGAAGTTCTCTAAAGAGGGTGTTAACTCATCAAATAAGACCTACTACAACAACTAAGACAAGTCCAAATTTTGGATGAGAAATAAGAATGTTGTTAATGATGGCGTGGTGGACAACGTTAAACCAAAACAACTTGTGTTAAACCTCTTCGACATTACTCCACCAACTAATCCTCAAAACAATAACAATCAAAGAACCAACGATCCAGGATCAAGCAATCAAGGAAACCCCAACCAAGGGAATAAAAATCTAAAACTAGCACCATATCGATGAAAGTTCACACCTTTAGGACAAACTCTTGAATCCACATTTCGAGAACTGTTGGCAAATAAACTCATCACATTGCCAAACACGAGGGGTTTTGAGCCTCAAGTCAAACCACCATGGTGGAATGATGCACACTATTATGAATATCATAGAAACAAAGGACATCACACAAATGATTTCCTAAGATTGAAGAACGTGGTTTAGGATTTAATCAAGAATGGTGACATAACAGTAGACGGTCATAAGACCAATGATGATCATAAAGCCTTTAAGAATACACTTATAAATTATGACAAAGGCACATCATCATCCTCAAAAAACAAAGGAGCCCATATCAATCATGTATACAACAATGTTATCAATCACATATCGACATCTGACAATCAGATTAATGTCATTACCATAAAAAACAAACAAGAGCATGTCCTTGTCAATGTAACTACATGAGCACAAAAATATGTCTTGAAGGGGAGCACATCTAGAGAAAAAACATCTCCAAACACTCAATACAACTTGGTGAACCAATTGAATAAGACACCTGCTCACATATCCATATTAGAACTTCTCAAGATTTCACCTGCACAAAAGGATATTCTGGAAAAAGCTCTCATGGAAACTACAATTCCAAATAACTTATATGTTGACCGATTTAAAGCCATGCTAGGACATTTAACTATGTCTCACAATCTATCATTTTCAGAGCATGATGATATCTCTCTTAATCATCCACATAACACTCCTCTTCATATCAAAGTACTAGACTACAAACATTGAGTGATAAGTGTTAGGTCCCAGAGACAACTGAGAGGGGGGGGGGGTGAATCAGTTGTCCAATAAATTCAACCAAAATTAACTTAACCAAAACTTAATGCTTAATTCCAGTAAACCAAACTTTATGCTGGTAGATAGTTTTATCAGTTAATTTTGGTTGAATTAATTGGACAACTGATATACCCCCCCTCTTAGTTGTCTCTAGGAGCTAAAAATTGGTATCAGAGCTTAGTCCTCTTTTTGAAGAAGTTTAACAGGTTGAGGAGATCCAATGTCTTCTAACTATTTCAGGAAGGATAGTCTGAAACTTGATGGAACTAACTATGGCATATGGAAGATCAAGATGGAGACACATTTGAATTGCATTGGAAAGGAAATATGGGATGTTACAAATAATGGTTATACTACTCCTACTCAAGGTCAACCTAATCCACCTAACTTGGCTAAAGATGAGGAAAATGATTGCAAAGAAAGAGAAGCACTTTTGAGCGCATTTTCAAATCAACAAGTCATGGGATTATCAGATAGATCTACTGCTAAAGCTATTTGGGACAAATTGGAAACATTGAATGAAGGATATTCCATAGTCAAAATTGCAAAACTTGAATTCTTTCGGGTCAGGTATAAAAATCTGAAAATGGAAGAAGATGAAAGAATTTTTGCTTTTATGGAAAGAGTAAATGAATTTCTTTTATGTATACAATGTTGTGGAGGAACCTTAAGTGAAGATGAGATTGTTTCTAAATTTTTAAGAGATTTTCCACTGGCATAAAAAATGAAAGTTATTGCTATAAATGAATTAAGAACAATGCCTAATGCATTAGTATCTAGAGACACCTTGGTTGGAAAACTTTTAGCTTTTGAAATTGAGGAATTTGGTCCTATTGCTACTATTAAGATAGATCTAGCTTTCAAAGCATCATCATCATCTACAACATCATCGTCATCATCATCTGAGAAATCTGATTGGAAAGCCTTTTATGCAAAAGAACTTGAAGAAATCAGGAAGGAGATTGAAGAACTGGAAGAGCTTGAAGCACTATTTGCAAGAAAAATGCCTAAAGGTCAAGTTGGAAGTAAGTATGAAGGTAAAGCACCCTTTAAATGTTTTAACTATAATAAGATTGGTCATATGGCTTCTAGATGTCCAGATAGACATTAAAGACTAAGAGAAGAAGCTAAAAGAACATATAAGCCTAACCCTGATTATCAGAGATACAAGTTTAAGAAGAATAGAGACAAATCTTGTTATTATGTTGATGAAGGAGTCACTGATGATTCTGATGAGGAACTAACAGACAATGGATGGGCTTTTGTTTCTATAAGAGAAGATCAATCAGAATCTAATATTCAACCGGTAGAGTAGGCGCTAATAGCTAAAGTTGAAGATAAGGATGAATGGATTATTGATTCAGGATGTTCACATCACATGACTAGTGATAAGAGTAAATTCTTAAACTTTCAAGATTATAATGGAGGTCTAGTGAGATTTGGAGATGATAAAGCTTGTATGATAAAAGAAAAAGGAACTATATCATTTGATGGTAAGCACAATACTGATAATGTTTACTATATTGAAGGTTTGAAGCATAATCTTTTGAGTGTTGGTCAATTAGTTGAGAAAGGATTTCAGTTACAATTCAAGAATGGTAAATGCAAAATCTTAAATAGAACTAGTTTGGAAATTGCAACCGGTAATCAAACTAGAGGTAATATCTTTCATTTGAACAACAATGAGAAAGAATGTTTGATTGCTCATATTGATGAAAGTTGGCTATGGCATAATAGACTTTGTCATGTAAATTTTGATTGCATTGTGAAAATCAGTACAACTAAGGTAGTAAGAGATTTACCTAAGATTGTTAAACCTCACAATCCAGTATGTAATGAATGTCAATTTGGAAAACAAGTTAGAGAAACTTTCAAGAGTACTCCAGAGAAGTCTAACAATGTTCTTGTTTTAATTCATACTTATTTATGTGGTCCAACAAGAACTAGAAGTATACAAGAAGATAGGTATTTTATGCTAATCATTGATGACTATTCTAGAATGTGTTGGGTTACTTTTCTCAGGGAGAAATATGAAGCATTTGGGAAATTCAAACTATTCAAAGTGATGGTAGAGAATGAAACTGGCAAGAAAATCAAATGTTTGAGATCAAATCAAGGAGGTGAGTTCACATCTAAGGAATTTAATACATTCTATGAAGTGAAAGGGATAAGAAGATAGTTATCAGCACCTCAGACACCCCAGAAGAATGGAGTTGTTGAAAGAAAAAATAGAACTATCTTGGATGCAGCTAGAACTATGATATCAGAAGCAAATCTACCTCATATATACTGGAGAGAAGCGGTCAATACAACAGTTTATACATTCAATAGAGTTCACATCAAAGGTGAAACCGATAAGACCCCTCATGAACTATGGTTTGGAAATACTCCTACTCTTAAATATTTTAGAATATTTGGAAGTAAATTCTATATTAGAAGAGATGAGTATATTGCCAAATCTAATCCTAGAAGTGATCAAGGAATATTTATTGGCTATTTATCTAAGAGCAAGGCATATAGACGTTTTAACAAGCAATTGCAGAAAATTATTGAGAGTGCAAATGTGAAGATTGATGAATATTTTAGAAGAAATTCAAGGTACATGGACTCTAAACCGGCAATAGAGATAAACACAAATGAACCTACTGTGAGTACACCAGTACAGAATGGTGATCTAGTTACACCGGCATCATCTGAGGATTCACCAATTACTGAAGAACAACAACAAGTAAAAACACCCCGGTATGCAATATTGAATCACTCTGAAGATCAGATAATTGGAAACAAATTTCAAGAAGTTATGACTAGAGGAAGATTGGCAAATGAAGAGGTATGTCTTATTTCTGAAATTGAACCTACATCAATTAATGAGGCATGTGAAGATAAATATTGGATTAAAGCTATGAAAGATGAATTGGAACAAATTGGAAGAAATAACACTTGCTCATTAGTTCCCCAGCCTAAAGACAAAAATGTAATTGGAACTAAATGGGTTTTCAGAAATAAACTTAATGAATATGGAAAGGTAATCAAAAACAAAGCAAGATTAGTGTGTAAGGGATATTCACAAAAAGAAGGAATTGATTACAATGAAACCTTTGCACCGGTAAATAGAATTGAGGTAGTCAAACTTTTATTGGCTTTTGCAACACACAAGAGCTATAAAGTATATCAAATAGATGTTAAATGTGCAATTCTGAATGGAGATCTTGAAGATGAATTTTATATTAAACAACTTGATGGTTTTTATTTGACATATAACAAAGATATGGTTTGTAGGTTAAGGAAAGATTTATATGGACTAAAACAAGCTCCTAGAGCTTGGTATGCTAGATTGGACAAATATCTTTTGAAGCTTGGATACACTAAAGGTAACGTTGACAACAATCTATACTACAAATTGACTAATGATGACATCTTGGTTATTGATGTTTTTGTTGATGATATAATCTTTGGAGGAGAAGATGGACTGTGTAAAGAATTCTCTAACAAAATGCAACAAGAATTTGAAATGTTTATGATTGGGGAGATAAAATTCTTTTTCAGGATTGCAGATTTCACAAACTGGTAAAGGTATATTCCTATGTCAATCCAAGTACTTGAGGAAATTACTAAAGAAATTTGGCATGGAAAAATCTAAACCGGTAAGCACACCTATGACTACAAGTTATAAATTATCTTTGAAGGATGAATCAACACCTGTTAATCTAACTAGATACAAGTCTCTGATAGGAGGTTTACTATATTTGACACAAACAAGACCTGACATTATGAATGCAGTATGTATTGTTTCAATATTTCAGAGTAATCCTAAAGAAAATCATGAATCAACAGTGAAAAGGATTTTCCGGTACCTACAAGGCACTACAAATCTTGGCTTATGGTATCCTAGAAATGAAAATTTTGATTTATGTGCATACACAGATGCTAATTGGGTAGGAGATGTAGATGACAAAAAAAGAACCATCGACGGAGCATTTTTTCTTGGTAGCAGACTAATTTCATGGTTGAGCAAGAAACAAAGTTGTACATCACTATCAATAGCTGAATCAGAATATGTTGCAGTAACAACTAATTGTACATAGGTATTATGGATCAAACAAATGTTGAAGGACATAAAGGTAAAATGCACGGAACCTATAACTATTTACTGTGATAATATGGCAGCAATTGATATATCAAAGAACCTGGTATTTCATTCAAAGACTAAACATGTTTCTATCAAATTCAATTTTCTGAAAGAGACTGTTGAAGAAAAAGAAGTGAAATTGGTTTATGTGAATACTAAAGAGTAGATTGTAGATATTTTTATAAAGCCTTTGCCTAAGGAAACCTTTGAATATCTCAGAGTGCAGCTTGGAGTTATACCCTCACCGGTAGAAACTTAGATAGTTGATGTTTGTCATCAATCGGTAGAATTAACAGAGAAATATTTTATTCTGGATTTGATGAGGAGAGCTACTTCTCAGGGGGAGTAGTTGGATAAATTGGTTAGTTGGTATTTTGTATTTGGTTTTGTATTGCTTTGGCATTTGATGTCAAAGGGGGAGAGATATTATGGAAAAACATTTTGGGGAGAGATATCTTTTGGGAGAAATCATTCCTAGGGGAGAGAAATTATGTATTTTGATTTCTGGTTAATGATCTCTTTGGGAGATTGTTGGTTTTTTGTTTTTGGCATTTTTGTTTTGGCACCTTGATGGTTTTTCCATCTTGTGTTGCCATCAATACCAAAGGGGGAGATTGTTGGTATTTTGGATATGTTGATATGGTTTTGTCATTGATCTCAACACCTATCATCACTTTTCAACCTTATCAACACTTGGAGATATTTGGTTATGTTCACCGACAAGTCAAGTGACTTATGCACAGTCATTGGTATTTGGTTCACCGACATTTTATATTGTTCACCGGCACATGGAATGACTTGGAGACTACTTGGTTATGTCGAAGACATTATTTGATCACTTGGTTTTGGCAATTTGGTTATTGGACTATTCAGGTTTGCATATTTGCTATTATGGGCAAATAGGTCCAGGTTATGCACCGACAAGCATATCTATTCTAGATTAGCATGACACATTATGAAGGTGATTTATTATTATTGTAAATGCATTGAGCCGACATGATGCTTCGCTTATTGATTTATTTGTAATTGATTTTATTGTAATATATTTTAGTGAGCCAATCTATTCAATTGGTCTTAGGTTATGGTATAAATGTAAGATCTCATTTAAGAGATTGAGATGCGATAAGAAAAAGGATTGGAATAAGGTATATGCAAAAATAAATAGAGCTATACATGTAGACATCATTTGAAGGTTGAAGGAAGGTTTTTGTGAAGATAATCAAAACTTAACCGGTAGTGAATCCATCATATGAAGATGCTATTTTATGCAGTACATTATCATTAGATTTAACCATCCAATTGTAGTCAGTGTGACTCCCATTTTGTAATTGAGCAGTGAGCTCTAGGCAGTTGGCCTTTCTGCATGTGCATAATCCATATTGTACACACATACTATCTGTAATAGTATCATTTGATTGCGGGTAAGGTTTCCCATCATGGTTTTTCCCCTTATAGGGTTTCCACGTACAAATATTTGTGTTATGTGTTGTTGATGTTATTGTCTTTTTGTTTCATGCATTAATCATTACTGGTACTACAATTAACTGATAAAACTGTCTACCGGCATAAAGTTTGGTTTACCGGAATTAAGCATTAAGTTTTGGTTAAGTTAATTTTGGTTGAATTTATTGGACAACTGATTCACCCCCCCCTCTCAGTTGTCTCCAGGACCTAACAAAAAGAGTATTAATAGATGGAGGAGCCGGTCTAAATATTTGCACTCTAAAACTTATCTGTGCATTGGGTTTCTTAGAAATGGCCATTGATCCTAAGAAAAAATAACAATTGAGGCATATGATGATGAGGAAAGATCATCAAAAGGGCTCGTGGTACTACCCATTCAAGTAGGGCCAATCCAAAAAGATAGTCTATGTCAAGTTTTGGACATGGACTTTTCTTACAACATACTTTTGGGTTGACCTTGGATCCATGAAATGCAAGCGGTGCCATCCACATATCATCAGTGCCTAAAATTTCCATATGATGAGTGAGAAATTACTATCACAACAAACACTAATCCTTTCCAATATTGCAATAATCTGAAAGAAGTTCAGAATGTTCTTGTACCCCATAACAGGGAAGCTCCTACTTCCACATCATCAAACAACAAGGATCAACTCAAAACTCTATCCATAGATTTTGAGAAAGATATGAAGTTAAAAGATAAAGGCAAGGGGGAACACTTGTTTGAATCCCTATGTCTATCAAAGTTGCCAATTTCACCAAGGTCTCATGGACAACCATCAACTTCCAAACAACAATCTTCACAATCTATCAAAAAGCTTGATGGTATGTTCATTCAAGCAAGAACACTAGAAGATGAAAAATAAGATGAAAATGTTTACAATTGGATCTACAAAGATGAAGAAGAAATAAGAGCAGAAACTATTAACATCACTACTCCCACAAAACAGTATGGAAAAGGATTTAAAATCATACAACAGATAGCGTATCAAGGAAAAGGTCCAATTGGCAAGTGTCAAGAAGGTATCACAAAACCAATTCAACCCCATTCACAACTTACTAAAGATAAATCCAGACTTGGGTATGATCAACATATTCGACCAATATGAAAATAATATCATCAAAACCCCCAATGGAAAAAATGGGTCACATACAAAGAGGAATCATGGCAAGAAGCACTACATCAAGTTGCTGCAAAGATCCACAAAGAACAAAAGGATGAGGAATATGAAAAGCAACAAGAGGAGATTTCTATTCAAAGAGAGGAAGCTTCTTACAACGAGATACTTCATGTGCAAGCAATGACAAAATTTGATCAAGCCAGTATACAATCAGGCACAAAAGGAACAATTAGAACAAACAAAGAAGATGAACCTGATCCACCAAAAGATGAGCCTATCATTCAAAGGAGGGAGACTGTTTATGAACAAATAGAAAAAGTACAAGAAAGTACAAAACCTGAGTCAACACAAGCCACACAACTTGTATCCATTATCAGTGAACTCTTCTTGCCTTACAATATTCCTATCAGATATAGTGGTATAGTCTTGGAAAGTGATTCTGAGACAGAATCAAAAGAATATGAATGGGATACTTGCTCTGATGTCACCGAGGAAATTGAGGTAGATACAATCCACACATATACACCCATACCCTATGATGGAAAAAATTCAGGGGCTAGATTAGTTGAAGCTGGATAACAGCATATCAATGTTTCCAATGAGGATGATCAGGTTTCAAGTGAAATAGATTCTGAAGAGGGTATCATCATATACTTTGGCCTAAATGATGCCATTTTTGACAACATATCTATCATAATTCTCACTGTTGTGGACCTTAACCCACCAAATGATCCCTTACCATTAATCCATCTTGAAATCATAGACTGGGAACAACCTAAACAACTTACCATAACTATCTTCACAAATGATGAAACTATTGTCCAATACCTTTGTTTTGTGAACCCAGAAACATGTTACACCAATGACACTCATAAAAAAGTTATCAATCAGGAGAGTGCCAAATCTCTTAGTCGCAAAAGAAAAATAAAAAATCGATCTACTGGTGAAAACCATTTAATGGCAATATTAGATCATAAAAAAGTAAAAACAAAGGACATATCTGATGGTGAAAACCTCTCTGAGGTGGTTGAAGATGAGATACTTGACACTCTTCTTGAGCATTATCAGGAGAGATCACTAATTTTGATTGAACCAACTCAATCAATCAATATCGGCATTGAAGAAGCATCACAAATCATACACCTGGTAGAATCACTAACATAACAAGAAAGGCTTGATTTCATCAAATTCTTCAAGGACAAGAAAATCAATTTTGCTTGGTCTCATGCAAATATGCTAGGGGTAGATCCAGATCTAATCATGAATCACTTATCTATAGCTCCTGGATCTAAGCATGTCAAATAGAAACTGAGAAAGATGAACCCACATGTCACCATATTGGTTAAAGTAGAGCTGAAGAAGTTACTTGATGTAGGATTAATCCGACCTATGGATTATGCAAAATGGATCTCTAACATTGTGCCAGTCTCTAAACCAGATAAAAACATCAGGATTTGTATAGACTTTAGGGATCTCAACAAGGCTTATCCGAAGGATGAGTTTCCTTTACCCAACATCGACACCGTTGTAGATCTAACAAGAAGACATGCTATGTTATCCCTCATGGATGGTTTCTTTGGCTACAATCAAATCAAGATAGCACCAAAGGACCAAGATAAAACAACATTCACTTGTTCATGGGGTACCTATTGTGGGAATGTCATGCCTTTTGGCTTGAAGAGTGCAAGGGTGACCTATCAAAGAGAAATGACCTCAATATTTCATGACATGTTGCACACATTCATGGAAGACTATGTAGATGACTTATTGGCTAAATCATTCACAAGAGAAGGACATCTGGAAATTCTAGATAAAATTTTTCAAAGGTTGGAGCACTTCAATGTATGACTCAATCCTAAGAAGTCTGTATTTAGTGTAACATCAAGCAAAATTTTGGGATAAATCAAGGTGGACCCTACAAAGGTACAAGTGATCATGGAGATGCCACCTCCTTGAAATATCAGCCAATTAAGATCTCTACAAGGACATCTACAATCCACAAGAAGATTCATTTCTCAACTAGCCAACAAGTGTCTTCCATTCACATATCTACTTCATAAAAATGTCCCTTTCAGATGGGAAGATCGATGTGCAGAATCATTTCATCAACTCAAGCAATATCTCATGAATCCACTGATCTTGGTACCACCTGTATACACCTCAAAATGGTCTGAAGATAATTAATTAAATAAGCAATTATTTAATTAATCTCCCTCCCCAATTTAATTGAACTCATTAGAAATTTAATTAAATTATCCCTTTCATCTACTTATTAATAAATCTAAGGATTTATTTAATAAGTTCATTTCCATAGTCCCCTTTGATTAATTAATTCAAATTAATTAATCCTCCCCCCATTTTCAATCAATTCTTCTAATCCTCTAATTAATTAAAACAAATGAATTTATGAGTTGTTCAGAATTAATTAGTCTTTTCCTATTATTTGAATTTTTAAATTCAAATTACCCTCATGCCTCCTAACTTCTAACCACCTAACCTAACCATCCCTTTAACCTAACCCATTCCACCTAACCTTGGGTTTTTCCTAACCCTATCCTATCTTGCACATTCTAACCTCCTATGGTGTGGATATTTTCTTCTTGAGACACATGGCACTTTGGCCACATGTCTCCTCTCTTGGACACTTGCCCTTGTATGAGCAAAGCTCCTTGACACTTGTCACCACAGAGATGACAAGTGTCACTTCCTCCAACCTCTTCTCCACCCTCCTTTGATTTCACCATTGATATCTTTAGACTCAATCTTGACCGTTGATTCCTACCACCTCACCCCTGGCCTTGGAAATCTTATAAATATCCCCCATTTTGGATCCATAAGGATCCCATCTCATTATCAATTTAGGAATCGTTACTATAGGCATATCATTTGAGAATCATTGTTATAGGCAATTGCATCTTAGATTTAGCTTAATTTGATCATTTTCTAGCATAATTGTTGAATCATGTAGATTAATCAATCTCTTTTCTAGTTTAATTGCATCATCATCATAGCTTAATCATGCATATCATTATCTTAATTAGTCTCTTAGATAAATCTATCTTAATCAATATTATCTTTGCATATCATTATCATCTCAAATCCTCCATCTAGGTGTAGTCAAGTCACTGGGATTGCTTATCCAAATTTGAGAGAAAATCCATACTTGCATCTCTTAGGAGGCAATAGGTGGCTTTGTCATGGTTCATCTTTATTTGCTTATTGTTTTCTAACCATGCTTGTAATGATCTATTGAGTGTTTGTGTTGCAGCTGAAGGTATCACACTTCATAGGCACGACATTTAGGTGCCCGCTATGGGGCTGCAAATCTCATTTTTGGCCTCTTAGCATCATCAAATTTCCAATCTAGCAAGTTTATGGCCGAGTCTGATTCAGAATTTTGTATGAGTTCCCTTTTTGCCTCGTATGAGTTCCTTTATGTCCTTGTACAAGCATAGAGAATTGTCGTATGATCAGGTGATAATTGTCATATGGAATTTTGTTTTTGTGTTTTCAAAATAGATGGCATTTTAGGGTTTCATGCTTCAATTTGGTTATTACTAATGCTAACGTTGGTCTGTTTGTGATTTTTTTGGTAGCCTAACTAGTTTTTGTAGGATGATCATTAAAGATTATACTTGTCAAAGATTCATTTCAACAAAACATATCATGACTACTAACGTATCTATTTTGCAAATTGCCTAGGAGGATTCAACCAAACATTATGTCTTCTTTAAATTTTCTAGGCACACTTGTTTTTACTAAGGGAAATGAACAAACATGTATGATGTGTTTTGATGATAGGAAAGTATGCTCTCACCTTTCTTAGGTGATCATAAAGATAGACTCATCTTTTTCTTTCAATAGTGCATATCTTTAGCGGGCCTACCCTTCTGAGGAGCTAATAACTCTAAGCCATTAAGGTCGGTGAGAGGGGAACGACCTAGGTAGGAATGGCTAACACCAAGTACTCCAACCCATTATAAAATAAATGTGATTTTATGAAAATCAAGTCAATGGTAGTGCTCGGGAATATCTCTCCTCCGTACCTTCAGGTATATCAAGCCTTGGTTTTTAAGGCTGGGAGACCTCTTAATTGAGTTTATACCCTAACACACCGAATGGATCCCCTACTAGTTCTGATTAAAATAAGAAGCTATCTGATTCACCTCCAAAAGGGGGATAATCTTTGTGCAAGAGAGATAGTAACTCTCTGAAAACACTTTCCATATTGTGCCCCCATTAGCGTTTGGAGTCGGATAATACGACATTGACAATCCATTGCATGAGACTTAGCAGCCGTATTCTGATTAGCTATTGGGTGTGTACCTAAGCTTGCAAGCAAAGGTTTTCTCTCTCATCCAACTTCCTTAGGTAGCGTAATGTGCTTGAGGTCACTTATCATATCACATGTTCGCTATGTCTTCATACCTAAAACAGAAAATCAAACCTTTAAAACTAGAAAACATAAGCAACACATCAAACTTCATTAATCAAAATTCTGCCAAACAAATATTTACAAGTTTGTTATTTTGTCGTACAAGGCATCTACTTTGTCATATGGTCCAGTGAGAATTGTCGTATGACCCAATTTAGCAGAAAATTTTATGTCATATTTCATCATCCGGTCCAGTTAGAATTGTCGTACGAGTCATCTTAGCAGAGGATTTTGTGTCATCATTTGTCATCCGGTTCTGTGAGAAAGCTCGTATGAGTTTATGTCTTCTGTCATGCGATATTAATGGTTTGTCATATGACCCTGTCTAAATTGTCGTTCGAGGCTATGTAATCTGTCATACAAATTTATGTCTTTGTCTATCCAGAACTGTCTTCTTGCATGTCTTTTTTAGATCTGTCATAATTTCTTGGTCAATTTATAGTGAGCATAAACACCTATTATCTGTCATTGTGTCCTTGGACTATCTCCTTTGTTCACTTGGTCAAGTTATCATCTATCAAATCAGACTCTAAAAATAGACACCTCAATATTTTTCAAGTATTCACATTCAACAAGTTCAAGATCTAACATCTCAAAGTGCATCATCACCCTCTTTGATAAACTAATCACTCAAAAACATAGTTTCTCATTAGGATCTATCATCCTTTATCACAAAACTACAACGTTTGGTCAGGATAAGCTTGTCCCACATCATAGGATATATCGTTCCTATTGGACTTGGTTTTTATCAAAATCATCATAATTGCACTCCAAAACTAAAGATAAAAAAACTTGCAAACTTTTAAACACTTGAATCATCTTTTTGTGTCATATCACTCTATCGCATTTACATTGACAGTTGATCACTTATCAAAACAACTTTTGGACAATCAAATCCTAGCACAATATCTAACACACGTGTATGCCTATTTTAACCAGGGCTCAGAGATGAAATATCACAGAGACGAAAATCGAAACTTTGGAAATAACTGAAGATTATAGAACCATGGAACACAAAGATGAAATACAAGTTGAAGAATAAATAACAATACAACATGTCAAAGACATCAAAAAAGATCCTCAATTCGATAAATTTATGCATAAATTATTGGAGGGAGAAAAAGAAAAATATTTCCTAATGTTAGCCAAATTTGGTGCTACACTCCTCCAAGATTTTGATGTGAACAAATTGACACAAAAGAAAAGTGGCCCTCCCCCTAATAATGAACAGTATGAAGATATTTTTGGTCTCAAAATGAATTACACATCAATTCCTAGTAACACTAGAACCAATGAAGAAACTTACATTCCCAAAAGAGATGAAATAGAAATTTTGAATAACATTCCATCCAATGAAGATACAAGAAGGAGTAGAGATGATACAAGAAGAGATCCAGATCCTCCTAGAATGAAAAATCATGGTTATACAAGCAAAAATCATGTTGATAATCCTATCACAACTCTCACACAACAAATACAAACACTGCGAACACAAATTCAAGATTTGCAAAGAGGAAATGTTAGAAGATACTCACTTCAAGAAATCTGTCCTTATCCATTCGACATAAATATAAACATGATACCATTTCTATAGGTTGTGAAACTCCTAGATACAAAAAATATGATGGAAGCATTAACCCTAAAGATCATATACGATAATTTTGCACAATGAGTATGGAGTTTGCACATGAGGATAACTACTTGATGAGATTATTTCCGAAAAGCTTAACTAGACTAGCTATGGAATGGTTCTCCAGACTTCCACTTGGAATCAAATCATTCTCAGAATTGGTGGATAAGTTTGTTTCACAATACTCTTACAACATACAACATGAAGTAACAATACTAGACCTATGTAATGCCAAACAAAATAGTGTAGAACCTTTCATGACATTTTTACAAAGATGGAGACGGTTAGCTTCACGATATCCTCATACAGTGCTAGAGTATGAAAAAATGGACATATTCATCGACAACCTAAATGATCCAATGAGTTATCATCTAAAAATGCAAGGAAATCAAAGTTTCGGAAAGATGATTGATAATGGAATCAGAATGGAGGAAGCCATGATAAAGAAAGGTGAGTTAAAAATATACAAAGAAGGAGTCCTTCCTCCTAACAACACTAATAACAATAATCACAATGATAAGCCAAATTTTTGGAATAGAAATCATAATATCATCAACGATGGGATAGTGGATAATAGCAATGTGAAACCAAAACAACCGATTTTTAATTTATCCACTCACTCAGCAGTGGCTCAACAAAACAACCATCACCAAAAAGAAACTATCAAAAATTTCTTTTGAAGGCAATTTACAAACATTGGTGAACCCCTTGGGTCAGCACTAAAGACACTTCTCGAAAACAAATTGATTACTTTACCAGAAGAAAGGAACTACGAACCTCAAGTAAAACCCCCTTGGTGGAATGATAACCATTATTGCGATTTCCATCGAAACAAGGGACATCACATAGATAATTGTCAGCAGTTGAAACATGTCATCCAAGATTTGATTGATAATGGATTAATAATTTTAGATGGACATACAACAAACAAATCTCATACAACTTTTAAAAATCTACTTCCAAACTATGAGAAGGGTGAATCATCAACAACAAATAATGGTAAGGGTAAAGCAAAGGTAAACTATGCTCATACATATGATAATGTGGTAAATGTGATTGTAGTTAAAGAAAAGCAAAATCAAGAACCTGCTCATGCTATCACAAGAAGCAAAGCTAAAGTTGTTTTGCCGGGTCCTACAACAAACACGTCATCCATTTCAAAACAATATAATCTAGTGGAACAATTGCAGAAAATGCCCGCATAAATATCCATCTTAGAAATTTAAAGCTTTCACCTGCACACAAAGAAATTCTTGAACGAGCATTAGTAGATACAATAGTGTCTAAAGATCTGGATATAGATCAATTCCAAACCATGGTGGGACAGCTCACAACCCCTCACTTCTTATCATTCACCAAAGAAGATGACATGTCCTTGCAACATCCCCATAATGCTCCCTTCAATATCGAATTCATCATTCATAAGACATGAGTTAAACGTGTCCTAATAGATGGAGGAGTTGGCTTAAACATTTGTTCTTTGAGTCTTGTCCACACTCTAGGTTATTTAGAAGATGCAGTTGATCCCCCCAAAAAGATCACCATTAAAGCCTATGATAAAGAAGAGCATTCCTCTAAAGGAATTATGATGTTACCCATCAAAGTGGGACCTTTACAGAAAGACACAACATGCCAAGTTCTAGATTTGGACTTATCATACAACATACTCTTGGGAAGACCCTAGATACATGACATAAAAGCTATTCCATCAACATATCATCAGTGCCTAAAGTTTCCCTACAATGAGCAGGAAATCACGATCTAAATAGATTCAAATCCATCTCAGTATTGTAGTTATCTCAAACCAGCTCAAAAAGTCATTGTTCCTCATAATAGGGAGGCATCATCTTCAAACACACAATCCAAAGAAAAATCATTTGCCTCAATTTTTTCAGGTATGGAAAAACAAATGTAGCTAAGAAATCAAGGGAATGAAGAATATTCAATATCACAATTACCAATTTCTCCTAAATCCATTGGAAAACCATCAGACTCTATACAACAATCAATTGTAAAACATCTTCTAATATTTGATGGAGCATTTGTTAGTGCTGGGACCTTATTAGAGGAAACAAAAGACAAATATGTGCTACAGTGGCTATACAAGGATGAATAATTTCAACAAAAGATCAACAATGTCCACATACCTACATAAAAGTATGGAAAAGGATTCAACATTCTTCAAAAAATGGGATACATTGGAACAAGTCCTATAGGAAAAAGAAAATAAGGTATCTTAGAACCTATTCAACCTCATCCTCAATAGGCTACAGACAAAACATGCTTAGGATATGGACAAGTTACTCTACCAGAAGACACATCTTTTAGCCAGCAACAAGAATAATATGAAAACAGACAAGAACAACTGGCAATTGAAAGAGAAGAAACATCAGCTAAGCAACAAGAACAAGAAAACATGAAATGGGAAAAGAAGGAAGCTTCAAATCAATAGGAAAAATAAACTAAAAGCACCTCCCAAGCAGCCTTAAATCTTAATCAAAACAAGCATGGACTTGGTACTAATCAAGGAGAGCACATAGTAAGGTTGACAAAACTCAATCTTAGTCCTGAAGAGGTTGAATATGAAAGAAGAAAAGATATAGCAACAAAAGCTGAAGAAACAAATCAAACACTATATGAACAAATCTGTAGATTGAGAGTTGTAAGTGATACAGATTATAATGAATGGGAATGGGTTTCCTATCACTCTAAAGAATCAGCTAAAGAAAATTGCTTTGAAGAAGATGTAGGAATCGATGTAGTTCACACGTATGTAGGGAAAACATTGGGAACTAGTTCACTTGAATTAGAATCACATTCAACTGACTTGGACTTAATCGAGGATGATCAAGAACTTCTGGTGCAAGGTCATTCTGACAAAAGTACCATTATAGACATCAACATATATATCAAAAACTTTGATACATCCATCATGACCCTTGATACTCTCAAAACATCTCAACCTGATGACCCCTTACCTCTAATCCACCATGAACTTATTGATTGGGAAAATGAAGGACATACTACCATTGATACCTTTCTGAATGACCATGCCATATCCATATATCTTAATGAAATCAAACCCGCAACAACTTTCACCAAGAATTTTAGCAACGCATCTTCCAGTCAAGTGGGTGCCAAATCTCCTAGTCACAAAAAGGAAAATAAAGAAAACAATATCATCTCTAATGCTGAAAACCATTTCTTGGCAACATTAGATTAGGAAAAAGTAAAAAGAAAGGATGCATCTAATAGTGAAAACCTCCTTGAGGCACCAGAAGATGGGAGATTTGACACTTTACTTGCACACTATCAAGAAAGGTCATCCATTTTGATCAAACCAACAGAGGTAGTTAACATTGGGACAATAGAGCAACCAAAGATCATACATCCAACAACTTCTCTGTCAGAAGAAGAAATGCAACAATATATGGAATTCTTCAAACAAAGGCAAATCAATTTTGCCTAGTCATATGCAGACATGTCAGGGTTAGATCTAGAGCTTATTATGCATCACTTAAACGTCAGTCCAACAGCCAAACCAGTTATACAAAAATTAAGGAAAATGCATCCGCATATCGCTCTCCTTGTCAAAGTATAGTTAAAGAAATTATTGGATGTCGGATTCATCAGACCTATAGCTTATCCTCAATGGGTATCCAACATCATTCCTATTTCAAAACCAGATAAAAGTATCAGAATATGCACAGAATTCAAAGATCTTAATAATGCATGTCCAAAGGATGACTTTTGTTTGCCTAATATTGACATCATTGTAGATTTAATTGTTGGACACTCCATATTTTATCTAATGGATGGTTTCTCCAGATACAATCAGATCAAAATAACTGTTGTCACATAAATTTGCACCCGATGCAAGCTTGAAATTCCTGCATGTTGGTATTTTGGATATGTTGATATGGTTTTGTCATTGATGTCAACACTTGTCAACACTTGTTAACCTTATCAACACTTGGAGATCTTTGGTTATTTTCATCGGCAAGTCAAGTGACTTATGCATAGTCATGGGTATTTGGTTCACTGTCAGGTTATATTGTTCATCGGCACTTGAAATGACTTGGAGACTACTTGGAGACTACTTGGTTATGTCGAAGACATTATTTGATCACTTGGTTTTGGTGATTTGGTTATTGGTCTGTTCGGGTTTGCATATTTGTTGTTACCAGCAAATAGGTCCAGGTTATGCACTGGCAAGAATATCTATTCTAGATTAGCATGAAACATTATGGAGATGATTTGTTATTATTGTAAAAGCATTGAGCCGACATGATGCATCACTTAATGATTTATTTTTAATTGATTTTATCGTAATATTCTTAGTGAGATGACCTATTCAATTGGTATTGGGTTATGGTATAAATGTAAGATCTCATTTGTGAGATTGATATGCGATTGGAAAAAGGATTGTAATAAGGTATATGCAAAAATAAGCAGAGCTATACATGTAGACATCATTTAAAGGTTGAAGGAAGGTATTTTAAGAAGGCATATCAAAACTTAACCGGTACTAAATCCAGCATATGAAGATGCTATTTTATGTAGTACATTATCATTGGATTTAACCATCCAATTGTAGTCCGTGTGACTCCCATTTTGTGATTGAGCAGTGAGCTCTAGGAAGTTGGCCTTTCTACATGTGAAGATTACATATTGTACACACATACTATTTGCAGTAGTATCATTTGATTGTGGGTAAGGCTTCCCACCATGGTTTTTCCCCTTACAGGGTTTCCACATACAAATATTTGTGTTATGTGTTGTGGATGTTGTTGTCTTTCTGTTTCATGCATTAATCCTTACTAGTATTGCAATTAACTAATAAAATTGTCTACCGACATATAGTTTGGTTTACCGGCATTATGCATTAAGTTTTGGTTAAGTTAATTTTGGTTGAATTTATTGGACTACTGATTCACCCCCTCTCTCAGTTGTCTCCAGGACCTAACAATTGGTATTAGAGCTTAGTCCTCTTTTTCCAAAAGTTTAATAGCTTGAGGATATCCAATGTCTTCTAATTTTTTCAGGAAGGACAGTCTGAAACTTGATGGAACCAACTATGGCATATGCAAGATCAAGATGGAGACACATTTGATTTGCATTGGAAAGGAAAATGGGATGTTACAAAGAATGGCTATATTGCTCCTACTCAAGGTCAACCTAATCCACTTAACTTGACTAAAGATGAGGAAAATGATTGTAAAGCAAGAGAAGCTCTTTTGAGTGCATTGTCAGATCAACAAGTCATAGGATTATCAGATAGATCTACTACTATAGCTGTTTGGGACAAATTGGAAATAGTGAATGAAGGAGATTCCATAGTCAAAATTGCAAAACTTGAATGCTTCCGAGTCAGGTATGAAAATCTGAAAATGGAAGAAGATGAAAGAATTTCTGCTTTTATGGAAAGAGTAAATGAAATTGTTTTGGGTATACAATGTTGTGGAGGAACCTTAAGTGAAGATGAGATTGTTTCTAAAGTTTTAAGAGCTTTCCCACCAGCATATAAAATGAAAGTTACTGCTATAAATGAATTGAGAACAATGCCCAATGTATTAGTATCTAGAGACACCTTGGTTGGAAAAATTTCATCTTTGAACTTGAGGAATTTGGTCATGTTGCTACTATTAAGATAGATCTAGCTTTGAAAGAATCATCATCATCTGTAGAATCATCATCATCATCTGAGAAATATGATTGGAAAGCATTTTATGCAAAAGAACTTGAAGATATCAGGAAGGAGAATGAAGAACTGGAAGAGCTTGAAGCACTATTTGCAAGAAAATGCCTAAAGGTCCAGTTGGAAGTAAGTATGAAGGTAAAGAACCCTTTAAATGTTTTAACTATAATAAAATTGGTCATATGGCTTCTAGATGTCCTGATAGACATGCAAGACTAAGAGAAGAAGCTAAAGAACATATAAGCCCAACCCTGATTATCAGAGATACAAGTTCAAGAAGAATAGAGACAAATCTTGTTATTATGTTGATGAAGGAGTCACTGATGGTTCTGATGAGGAACCGACAGACAATAAATGCGATTTTGTTGCTATAATAGAAGATCAACCGACACCTACTATTCAACTGGTAGAGCAGGCCCTGATAGCTAAAGTTGAAGATAAGGATGAATGGATTATTGATTTAGGATGTTCACATCACATGACTGGTGATAAGAGTAAATTCTTAACCTTTCAAGATTACAATGGAGGTCTAGGGAGATTTGGAGATGATAAAGCTTGTATGATAAAAGGAAAAGGAACTATATCTTTTGATGGTAAGAACAATACTTATAATGTTTGCTATGTTGAAGGTTTGAAGCATAATATTTGGAGTGTTGGTCAATTAGTTGAGAAAGGATTTCAGTTACAATTCAAGAATGGTAAATGCAAAATCTTAAACAAAACTGGTTTGGAAATTGTAATCGGTAATCAGACTAGAGGTAATATCTTTCATTTGAAAAACAATGAGAAAGCATGTTTGATTGCACATATTGATGAAAGTTGGATATGACATAAGAGACTTTGTCATGTAAATTTTGATTGCATTGTTAAAATTAGTACAACTAAGGCAGTAACAGATTTACCTAAGATTGTTAAACCTCACAATCCGGTATGTAAGGAATGTCAATTTGGAAAGCAAGTTAGAGCAACTTTCAAGAGTATTCCAGAGAAATATAATAATGTTCTTGATTTATGTGGTCCAACAAGAACTAAAAGTATACAAGGAGATAGGTATTTTATGCTAATCATTGATGACTATTTTAGAATGTGTTGGGTTACTTTTCTCATGGAAAAATCTGAAGCATTTGGGAAATTCAACCTATTCAAATTAATGGTAGAGAATGAAACCAACAAGAAAATCAAATGTTTGAATCAGATCAAGGAGGTGAATTCACATCTAAGGAATTTAATACATTCTGTGAAGTGAATGGGATCGAAAGATAGTTATCAGCACCCCTAACACCCCAGTAGAATGGAGTTGTTGAAAGGAAAAACATAACTATCTTGGATACAACTAGAAGTATGATATCAGAAGCAAATCTACTTGATATATACTGGAGAGAAGTAGTCAATACAATAGAGTTCACATCAAGGGTGAAACTGGTAAGACCCCTCATGAACTATGGTTTGGAAATACTCATACTCTTAAATATTTCAGAATATTTGGAAGTAAATGATATATTAGAAGGGATGAGTACATTGGAAAATTTGATCCTAGAAGTGATGAAGAAATATTTCTTGGTTATTCATCTAAGAGCAAGGCATATAGATGTTTTAACAAGATTTTGCAAAAAATTGTTGAGAGTGCAAATGTGAAGATTGATGAACAGTTTAGAGGAAATTCAAGGTACATGGACTCTGAACCGACAATAGATATAATCACAAATGAACCTACTATGAGTACACCATTATAGAATGGTGATCCACTTACACCGACATCATCTAAGGATTCAATAGTTACTGAAGAACAACAACAAGTAAAAACATCCCGGTATGTAAGATTGAACCACTTTGAAGATTAGATAATTGGAAAAAAATTTCAAGGAGTTATGACTAGAGGAATATTGGCAAATGAAGAGGTATTTATTATTTCTCAAATTGAACCTACATCAATTAATGAGGCATGTGAAGATAAATATTGGGTTAAAGCTATGGAAGATGAATTTGAACAAATTGAAAGAAATAACACTTGGTCATTAGTTCCTCGACCTAAAGATAAAAATGTAATTGGAACTAAATGGGTTTTCAGAAATAAACTTAATGAAGATGGTAAGGTAATTAGAAAAAAGAAAGATTAGTGTGTAAGGGATATTCACATAAAGAAGGAATTGATTACAATGAAATCTTTGCACTGGTAGCTAGAATTGAGGTCGTCAGACTTTTATTGGCTTTTGCAACACACAAGAACTATAAAGTATATCAAATGGATGTTAAATGTGCATTTCTGAATGGAGATCTTGAAGAAGAAGTTTATATTGAACAACCTGATGGATTTTCTTTAACAGATAACAAAGACATGGTTTGCAGGTTAAGGAAAGCTTTATATGGATTAAAGCAAGCTCCTAGAGCTTGGTATGCTAGATTGGAAAAATATATTTTGAAGCTTGGATACACTAAAGGTAATGCTGACATCAATCTATACTACAAAGTGATTAGTGATGACATCTTGGTTATTGAAGTTTTTGTTAATGATATAATCTTTGGAGGAGAAGATTGATTGTGTAAAGACTTTTCTAACAAAATGCAACAAGAATTTGAAATGTCTATGATTGGAGAGATAAAATTCTTTTTAGGATTGCAGATTTCATAGTATATTCCTATGTCAATCTAAGTACTTGAAGGAATTACTAAAGAAATTTGGCACGGAAAACTCTAAACCAGTAAGCACACCTATGACTACAACTGATAAATTATCTTTAAAGGATGAATCAACACCTGTTAGTCTGACTAGATACAAGTCTATGATAGGAGGTTTATTGTATTTGACTCAAACAAGACCTGATATTATGAATGCAGTATGTATTGTTTCAAGATTTCAGAGTAATCCTAGAGAAAATAATGAATTGGTAGTGAAAAGGATTTTCCAGTACCTACAAGGCACTACAAATATTGGCTTATGGTATCCTAGAGATGAAATTTTGATATATGTGCATACACACATGCTAATTGGGTATGAGATGTAGATGACAGAAAAAGAACCACTAGCGGAGCATTTTTTCTTGGTAGCAGACTAATTTCATGGTTGAGCAAGAAACAGAGTTGTACATCACTATCAATAGCAGAATCAAAATATGTTGTAGCAACTACAAATTGTACACAGGTATTATGGATCAAACAAATGTTGAAGGACATAAAGGTAAAATGCAAGGAACCTATAACTATATACTGTGATAATATGGAAACAATTGATATATCAAAGAATCCGATATTTCATTCAAAGACTAAACATGTTTTTATGAAATTCAATTTTCTAAAAGAGAATGTTGAAGCAAAAGAAGTGAAATTGGTTTATGTGAATACTAAAGAGTAGATTGCAGATATTTTTACAAAGCCTTTGCCTAAATAAACTTTTGAATATCTCAGAGAGCAGCTTGGAGTTCTACCCCCACTAGTAGAGACTTAGACAGTTGATGTTTGTCATCAACCGACAGAATTAATAGAGAAATTTTTTTCCAGCTTTGATGATGAGAGCTACTTCTTAGGGGGAGTAGTTGGTATTTTGTAATGAATTGGTATTTTTGTATTTGGTTTTGTATTGCTTTGGCATTTTATGTCAAAGGGGAAGAGATATTATGGAAAAAAAATTGAAAAACATTTTGGGGAGAGATATCTTTTGGGAGAAATCATTCCTAGGGGAGAGACATTATGTATTTTGATTTCTTGTTAATGATCTCTTTGGGAGATTGTTGGTTTTTGGTTTTTGGCATTTATGTTTTGGCACTTTGATGGTTTTTCCATCTTGTGTTGCCATCAATGCCAAAGGTGGAGATTGTTGGTATTTTGGATATGTTGATATGGTTTTGTCATTGATGTCAACACTTGTCAACACTTGTCAACCTTATCAGCACTTGGAGATCTTTGGTTATGATCATCGGCAAGTCAAGTGACTTATGCACAGTCACTGGTATTTGGTTCACCGACAGGTTATATTGTTCATCGACACTTGGAATGACTTGGAGACTACTTGGTTATGTTGAAGACATTATTTGATCACTTGGTTTTGACAATTTGGTTATTGGACTATTCAGGTTTACATATTTGTTGTTACTGGCAAATAGATCCAGGTTATGCACTAACAAGCATATCTATTCCAGATCAGCATGACATGTTATTGAGATGATTTGTTATTATTGTAAATGCATTGAGCTGACATGATGCATCACTTAATGATTTATTTTTAATTAATATTATTGTAATATTCTTAGTGAGCCTACCTATTCAATTGGTCTCAAGTTATGGTATAAATGTAAGATCTCATTTGTGAGATTGAAATGCGATTGAAAAAAGGATTGTAATAAGGTATATGCAAAAATAAGCAAAGCTATACATGCAGACATCATTTGAAGGTTGAAGGAAGGTATTTGAAGAAGGAATATTAGAACTTAACCGGTACTGAATCCAGCATATGAAGATGCTATTTTATGCAGCACATTATCATTGAATTTAACCATCCAATTGTAGTCAATGTGACTCCCATTTTGTGATTGAGCAGTGAGCTCTAGACAGCTGGCCTTTCTGCATGTGCAGACTCCATATTGTACACACATACTATCTGCAATAGTATCATTTGATTGTGGGTAAGGCTTCCCACTATGGTTTTTCCCCTTACAGGGTTTCCACATACAAATATTTGTGTTATGTGTTGTGGATGTTATTGTCTTTCTATTTCATGCATTAATCTTTATCGGTACTGCAATTAACTAATAAAACTATCTACTGGAATATAGTTTGGTTTACCAGCATTATGCATTAAGTTTTGGTTAAGTTAGTTTTGGTTGAATTTATTGGAGAACTGATTCACCCCCCCCTCTCAGTTGTCTCCGGGACCTAACACTACAATCCAGTGACGCATTGGACTTCTCTTAGGCTGTGGGTATCCTATTATGAGAGAAGACCTCTGGATTATAGGCTGACTTCCTATTTGATCACCAAAAGAATTTAATGGAATTTTTGAGAAAAGGGAAGAAGGATATGCATAAAACTAAAAATTAACTACTACTAGGTGATCCACCAATGATAAAGACCTGCAAACTACTTACAAATCTACAAGATAACCAGCTAATGAAACTTCTTAAACTCACAACTCAAACATACATGTTTGCATAAATAATTCTCTTGAAAGGCTAACTTACTGATGTTCACAAAAAGGAGAATAATAATTTTCACACATCTTTGATGCAACAGATTCACATACACAATCAGAGACCTGGACTATAACATGTACCTCAACCCTAAGCATCTGAAGAAACAAAGATAAAATGAAGGATTCTACAAAAGAATCACAAAATTTTAATCAAAAGGCTTACAATCATAACACTTAGACCAAAGAATTTAAGGAGGAACTCAACTTCTTTATTGAAAACAAGGAACTTTCTGCATTACAAATCTAGAAAAACTCCTAAAAAAAATGAGTTACAGGAGCCTGAATATCTGATGTTACCCAAGTACAAAAACTCCATAACCCTCCACTAAAAGAGTGAAAAACCAAACTTATACCAAAGCTCAAAAAAAAAAAAATTCAAAATTTGAATTTTTTGGCTCCAAGATGGATCAACTGTCATCAATTCTAAGCCTTTCCTCAAAATTAGGGGTTTAACTAAGAGAGAAACTCCTCCAAAACTACCAAAAGAGTAGCCAGACTAAACACAACTTCACATCATTTTGTGTTGAGTTCACTTGGACGTTGTTGGTTACCTAACCATTTGATTTAGCCTCCTAGATTAATTGCCAACACATAACAGAAACCCTTGGGACTATTGACAACTTGTCGCTATGTTGCAAGGATTAACCTTTATGCACCTTTTCATTGTAGTATAGCGACAACTCTCAAATCTTCAGGAACCTATTCAGCTTTTAACCACTCTACTTTTTTTCTTTTAACACTCTTGTTTCTCTTTTCTCCTGGGCCCATGGGAATGAGCAATGATAATGAACTTTGAACTAGTTCAAAGTTCAAGTTCAAAGTTGATTTTAAAAAATATGGACATCTGCTCGTTTGTAGACTTTTGCCACATGTCAGCCTCTGATTTGCTCGCAGGTCCACTTTGTCTGCCATCTGGACTTAGTCTGACTTGGTTCTTCATCTTCTTTCTACCATGTGGCGCATCCTCACTTGTTCTGAGCCCACCTGGATGACCACCTCAACTGCCACCTTGACAGTTGCCAAGTTGCATGAGATAACCAACGAGCATATTCATCATGCGGTATAGCGACGACCATTGATCTATCCTCAAACTGCTCAATCTTTAACCTCTCTAAGCCTCCATGCCACATGTCAATCTCTGATTTGCCACCTGATCAACTTGAGCATGACCTCATCCACCAGCTCAACACCACTAGGCCCACCATTTTACTTTGGTTTGTTTGACATCAGTCTTTCAGCCAAACTACCTCCCTCGGTGAATAGTTTTTATGTCTCCTCGAAACTGCAGTTTCATCGATATCTATTATTTTGATGAAACCAATACATTCGATGAAACCATTCAGAGATCTATCACATCCAAGGTTTGTTTAACATTCCCCTTGATGACATACCACCTATCATGAGGTGTGTCACCTTGCGATATGCTTAGAGTCCACCTCGACAACACCTGACCTGCCACCTGTCGTGAGGGTATTCGTTTCAGGCACTTCACAACCGCGATACAATGACTATCATGGATAGCCCCAGAATGTCACTTCATCGTCTAATCTTCCTTGATCTGTCATTGGATCTTAGCAATCTTCTCAAGCTTTAACTTCACTTTTTGACACGTACTTTATCACCAATTCACGGGGAGTATTTGGCGATTATCTTCCCATCGCGACATAGCGATAGCTGTCAGATCTTTCTTAATCACCATTGATCTACTTGAATCTACTTAGTCTTTAGTCTCTCTAAGTGGCTCTCTCTTATGCCATGGTGTCACCATGTGTCAGCTTCTATTTTTCCACATGATCCACCTAGGCGCCACCTCAACAGTCGTTAAGTCATGGTGGTTAATAGTTGAGCACTTTCACATAGCGGTATAGCAATGGCCATCAGATCCTTTGCAACCTTCTCACCTATTCATTTTCCCTTTCATTGCAAAATTTGGTCACCTTGAGATGCGCACGCATGCGAGAGGGCCACCAATGCTGAGCTGCTCCTTGTGAAAATCCAGTAAGCTTTGACACTAAGGATATATGCGGCCTTGCATATAAATGCGATAAATTTCCTCTGCGTGACCAATGTGGGATAAATGGTCTTTCATGGGCCTTTCTTTTGTCACGTGACCCCTATAGTTTGCTTTTACCTGAAGGTTTCTAAGCCTCTCCAAATTAAAAAATGAATTTTACAATGGAGCATGAACATTTATGTGATCTATCTATCTTTGTAACATTCATCTCTATCAGCATGTTGGGCTCTACCCTCATGGGAACCACATTTTAACTCACATGCTATATTTTACCCTTCCTATATCTGCACATGAAGCAAACAAGTTAGACAAAACATGTATTCTTTTCATACTTAGCACTTGTTTCTCCTTCTGAGGCATATTGAGCTTGTAGCAAAAATAGGTAACAATAACACCTCAAGATCAAGAAAAGACAACTTTCACATGCCCATGGGGTACTTTCTACTGGGACATCATGCCTTTTGGATTAAAGAATGCAGGTGCTACATATTAGAGAGCTATGACAACAATATTCCATGACATGATGCATACATTCATGGAAGACTATGTGGATGACATCTTGGCAAAATCATACAACAAAGAAGACCATATAGGAATACTAGAAAAGATCTTTGACAAGTTAGAACAGTATAAGCTACAACTCAATCCTAAGAAATGTGCCTTTGGTGTTACTTCAAGAAAGCTATTGAGATACATTGTTTCAGCTAGAGGTATCAAAGTAGATCCAACAAAGGTCAAAGCAATTATGGAAATGGCATCTGCCAAGAATATCAGTAAACTCATATCACTCGAAGGAAGACTCCAGTCAATCAGAAGATTTGTCGCTCAACTGGTAGATAAATGTCAACCATTTACTCATCTATTGCATGAAAATGTTCATTTCAAGTGGGACCATCAATGTGAGGATGCATTCAACAAGATCAAGGCATATCTCATGCAACCACCTATCTTAATGTCGCCAATTCTAGGAAATACATTATTACTCTATTTATCAACCATCAAAGTATCATTAGGAGTTCTACTTGCACAATAGGATAATGAAGAAAAAGAATGAGCCATCTAGTACATCAGTAGAACATTAGTGGGATACGAGCTCAACTATTCTCCAACAAAAAAAGAATGCTTGGCAGTATTTTTTGCTTCTCAAAAGTTAAGACACTATCTACTATCTCACTCCATCAAGTTGATAGCTAAAATCGATCCATTGAAGTATTTACTTAGCAAGGCAACATTAACAAGATGACTAGCAAAATGGATCATGATTCTAAGTGAGTTTGATATTGAGTATGTAGACAGAAAAGATATCAAGGGACAAGTCATTGCAAACCAACTAGCTGAGGCACTGCTTCAAGATAATCGTCCTTTGTAGATTGAATTTCTCGATGCTGATATCCTAACGGTCACCACAAAAACATGACAATTATACTTTGATGGTTCATATACACAACACAGATTAGGAGTAGGCATTCTATTCATCACACCACAAGGTCATACAATTCCAAAAGCATACCAATTAAGCTTTCCATGCACCAACAATACAACAGAATATGAAGCTTTGGTTACATGCATCAAAATGGCTATAGAATGGAACATTACACAACTTCAATTCTTTGGAGACTCTCAGCTCGTCATCAATCAAATTAATGATGATTATCAAACAAAGGACAAAAATTTAATGCCTTATAAAAAGATGGTTGATGATATCAAGAAATACTTTGTAGAAATATCTTTTCAGCAAATTCCGAGGAATGACAACAAAGCAGTAGATGCCATGGCAACACTTGCTTCTCCACTTTAGACACAAAAAAATCAAGAGTGTTATGAACTCCTGGTGGAAGAGTTGTTTTACCCCACTCATAATTGTCTTCATTCCCAAACTATCTGTCACCTTGTTGGGCATGGTTCCTCCCGTTATGGCCAAACTTACACATACCTAAAAGATAATATCCTCCCTCCTAAGTTATCAAAAAATCAAAAGAGAAACTTTATTAACCAATCCTCCCATTACACTCTCATCGCGGATACCCTATTTAAACAAGGTCTAGATGGTACTCTTTTAAGATGTCTCGAACAAGAAGAATCTGAGAAGACCTTACATGAAGTCCATAATGACATTTGTGGCACTCATTCAAGTGGTCTTACCTTTTTGAAAAAACTCATACTCTTGGGCTATTATTGGCCAACTATGGAATGAGATTCTTTTTAGATAGCTAGAACATGCAAACAATTTCAGATCCATGGGAATTTGATTCATGCACTAGTACAAGAACTTCATGCTTTGGAAACATCTTGGCCTTTTTGTCAATGGGGTCTTGATTTAGTAGGAAAGATAAATCCTTCTTCATTTAATGGTCATAAATTCATCCTTGTAGCCATAGAATATTTCACAAAATGAATTGAGGAAGTACCTCTCACAAATATTATAGGAAAAAAAATTGCTGCATTTATCTTGAATTACATCATCTGTCGCTATGGAATACCCATGACCATTATCACTGATAATGGGTGACCATTCAAGAATCAGGATGTACAAGAACTATGTGATAAATTCAGGATCCAACATAGATTTTCCACACCCTACTATCTATAAGGGAATGGGCAAGCAGAAGCATCAAACAAAACTATGTTGAAAATCCTTAAAAAGACAGTGAATGATGCTAACAGAGATTGGCATATTCAATTAAATCCTACTCTATGGGCCTGTCGTACCAGTATCTGCACACCAACAAGTGTCACACCTTTCTCTCTTATTTATGGATCAGAAGAAATATTGCCAATAGAAATAGAGATACCTTCTCTACGAGTATCATTAAAAGGTCTTATCCCTGATGAAGAACTACGAGTCTCTAGATTGTAGAAGTTAGAATTGATCCATGAATGAAGACAAAATGTCTTTGATCATTTAAAGGTATGTCAGCAAAGAATGTGTCAGAGTTATAATCATAGGGTCAAACCATGAGTCTTTCTAGTTGGGGAACTAGTACTAAAGGATAATCCATGCAACTAGGCAAATCAAGAAAAGAAAAGAAAGTTCGAACCAAACTGGTTAGGTCCGTTTGTTATCACAACAGTATTTGGGTCAAGAGCATATCAGCTATCAACACAAGATGAAAATCAGCTCGAAGAATCCATCAATAGCATGCATTTGAAGAAGTTTTATGTCTGAAAAAGCAAAAAAATCCAAAAACAGTGAAAAAGAAGAAAAATCCAAAAATAGTGAAAAAGAAGAAAAATCCAAAAAAAAAGTGAAAAAGAAGAAAATCCAAAAAAAAAAAAAATCAACTATGAGAAAAAGTGCAATAAAAAGAGATAGTGAAAACCTAGCAAACATGTGCTATTTGTCAGCTAACTCTTCCATCTATTAGTTCATGCATCCTTCCACTTGCATTCATTCATTTTCCATCACCATTGCTCATATTCATAATAAAGCCTTTGTACGCAGGCATCCCAGGTGGCTTCTTGCCATGGTTTAGATCATTAAGTATATCATAATGAATTTGTTTCTAGGTTTGGGGCAAACTCCTACACCTAGCTGGGGGCAAAATTTTTTGATCATTTTGAGCTTAATCAAATAGTAAGAACAATAGTTAGACAACTCTTATCAAGCAAACACTGAGACACATCCAACGTGTAGTACCCCTACTATTTTGAACTCATTAGACTTATATTTTATTATTGGTTGTTTTTCGGTGGATACATTACCATGGAATATTATTCAGATTTTTATGACATTATGCTTTATTTGGAGATGAGATGTATAATTTATTTGCAGTATTTCAGTACTTGTGATTTATGGCATTTTATGTATTATTGCTATATATTGACATTTTACTTTATTTATGCAATGTGGAATTACATGTTGTGTGTTTGCGAGTGTATTGGATGCAAGGGGATGATTTTCCTTCACTCATTTCAGTGAGACAGGGAACATCACAATTTTCCTTCATTGGTGTGTATGCCATGTTTTCTATATTGTATATATATGCATGTGTGGTTCGGTGATGCAAGATATTGCAGGTACAAGTACCGGGTAGGTATGGGGTATCATCTCCACCTGGCTTCACAGGTTTGAGCGTGCCTTATATTTTCCGATGGAAGTGGAGGAGATAGTAGTTGACCCTATTTTACTTAGTTACACTCATATAAGTGTTGTTAGTTGGTCATTTTGTCAGTTAGTTCGGTCTTCGTATTTTATCATTTTATCTTTAATGGGTAATTGCTTGAGATTTGTTTAATTTGAGTGTTTTAGAGAATTTAATTAATTAATTAATTAAGATCATGAAATTATCTCATTATTGTATTGTTTATGCATTGAGCTTATAAGTTTAGTTAATTAAGGAAATTATTAAATTAAGTTGCAAGCTACATGGTATTTGAAATATATTTTTATTTAAATAAATTAGATTAATTATATTTATTGTTTCCTTAAATAAATAAATGATTAAATAAATAAAAGAATAAATAAATGAATAAAAGGATTAATTAGAATTAAAATATTGTTTTAATTCTTTATTTAGAAAATTAATTAATGTGCATGAGAAAAGTAAAGAAAGAATAATGTTTTTTAATTATTGCATGTGATAAATTTAGAAAATAAAATAAAAATTACTATTATTCTAAATTTAGGTTTTTTGTGAAAAAGCTATTGAACCTAGAATTTTAGTTTAAATAGGGGTTAGGTCTTTATTTTAGTTAGACACAGGGACACACAGGAACAAGTCAAGAATTTAGGTGAAGAAATTTTATTGGAAGTTATTGAAGGGATTAGGGCTCTTCTACAGATTTCTTCCAAGAAAGCTATATCAGGTTGGATGATTTCTTAGTTGTGTGTTTTGTTAAAAATATTTCTATTTGTCTCTGCTTGATTTGTGTGTAAAATAATTGTCAAATCCAAAACCCTCTTCTAGTGAATTCGAGTTTTGTTTTGAAATCCATGCCTGATGTGTATTTCTAATTTATGGGAAGTATGTAATTCTTGAGAAAATTAAGAGAAATTATTATAGAAAATTTGTCGGGGCATTACACAATGTTGAACATGAGATCAAACTATCACAAAGTCAGTCTAAGCACATCACACACTTTTCAATGGATGATATCTTTTGGATAATGATTTTAGCATGATTGTTCAATTTTTCTATCTTGATTTTCGCTATCATGATTTCTGAGTAACTCCAGGATGTCTCTGACTAGTGGAACAAGGAAGGAACGTGACATTTTTCTTGTCTGTTGTTTGTAAATTAATCATTAATATGTGCAAGCTTATCTCGGGACATGATCATCAGAGTATCATTGAAGACATTTCCAGTTTGCATATTGAAATGATTAATACTGCCTATTTTATGCAAGCAACAATCAAGTCATCTCGGCCCAATTATACCTCAAAATCCAAGAAATTCATGCTTAGGTCATCATGGTTTAATTATACCATTGATGTTTACACTCACTTCCCACATTTAAAAAATCTCAATGATGACAAAACGCAATAACCCAGTGACTGGTCCGGTCATAGCTTTGCATTTTATTCTTGCATGGGATCCCACGTGCTCATTTTATCCAAGGTTAAATCTATCGTAGGAATCATCAAGGTATCATCATAAGTGTATACGCAATCAGAATGATAACTCATCTCTCTCCAGATATTATCGATCTCATGAAAATCTTATATTGCCCCCCTCAACAGAACCAACATCAGTATATCTGAATCTTCCTGCAACTTGATATCAACAAACTTCCAGTTCTTTATCCAATCAACCTTGTCAATTTTACCAATCTACCACATCTATTCTATCATATCTTATACATGATGTATCTTCCCTGGAACCAAATGTTCTGATCATGTCTTATACAAGATATATCATTCCTGAAACCAGACGCTTTGATCATCTTTGTCTTATACAGGAGGTGTCATTCCTGAAATGAGACTAAATCTCAATCTTATCAATCTAATCAATCAAGCTTTATCAATAATCAAAAAACACATCACCATCATCATAGAACTCACATTTTCATCAGCCACAATTGCAAAAATCAAATCATTTCTAATCAGGATATCAATTTTGCAAAAAATAACAAAACTCCAGAGGTCAATTATCTCAACTGATTACCCGAGGGGGCATCATCATATCAAAATTTATCAATCAATGGCTTGGGAATCCTATCGAACTAATATCATCATCAAAATGAGATTAATCTTTGAATCAATGCATCATCACACCTCACTTCAAAGAGGGGCAAAATGTATACACCTAAAAATGGTCTGAAGATAATTAATTAAATAAGCAATTATTTAATTAATCTCCCTCCCCAATTTAATTGAATTCGTTAGCAATTTGATTAAATTCTCCCTTTCATCTACTTATTAATAAATCTAAGGATTTATTTAATAAGTTCATTTCCATAGTCTCCTTTGATTAATTAATGCAAATTAATTAATCCTCCCCCCATTTTCAAGCAATTCTTCTAATCCTCTAAATAATTAAAACAAATCAATTTATGAGTTGTTAATAATCAATTAGTCTTTTCCTATTATTTGAACTTTCAAATTTAAATTACCCTCATGCCTCCTAACTTCTAACCACCTAACCTAACCATCCCTCTAACCTAACCCATTCCACCTAACATTGGGTTTTGCCTAGCCCTATCCTATCTTGCACATTCTAACCTCCTATGGTGTGGATATTTTCTTCTTGAGACACATGGCACTTTGGCCATATGTCTCCTCTCTTGGATACTTTCCCTTTTATGAGAAAAGCTCCTTGATACTTGTCACCATAGAGATGACAAGTGTCCCTTCCTCCAACCTCTTCTCCAACCTCCTCCGATTTCAGGCTTGATATCTTCAGACTCAATCTTGACCATTGATTCCTGCCACCTCACCCCTGGCCTTTGAAATCCTATAAATATCCCCCATTTTTGAGCCATAAGGATCCCATATCATTATCAATTTAGGCATTGTTACTATAGGCATATAATTTGAGCATCATTGTTATAGGCAATTGCATCTTAGATTTAGCTTAATTTGATCATTTTCTAGCATTATTGTTGAATCATGTAGACTAATCAGTCTCTTTTCTAGCTTAATTGCATCATCATCATAGCTTAATTAGTCTCTTAGATCAATCTAGCTTAATCAATCTTATCTTTGCATATCATTATCATATCAAATCCTCCATCTAGGTGTAGTCAAGTCACTGGGATTGCTTGTCCAGATCTAAGAGCAAATCCATACTCACATCTCTTAGGAGGTGATAGGTCGCTTTGTCATGGTTCATCTTTATTTTATTATTATTTTCTAACCATGCTTGTAATGATCTATTGAGTGTTTGTGTTGCAGCTGCAGGTATCACACTTCATAGGCACAACACCATGAATAGTCGACAAGCCACTTATTCTCTACATATCAACAACAAAAGTGTCATTGGGGGCATTACTAGTTTAAGACCCAATGAAAAAAGAAAGGGAAATATACTATAGTAGTAGTACATTGAATGGATACAAGCTTAACTATATATTCATTGAAAAATATTGTTTGGAAGTGGTGTTTTCTTCTCAAAAGTTTCGCCACTACAAGCTAGCCCACACAATCAAATTGGTAGCCAAGATTGATCCCTTAAAATATCTACTTAGCAAAGCCGCTCTCACAAGAAGGTTAGCTAAATGGGTTATGATTCTAAGTGAGTTTGACATTCACTACATAGATAGAAAGGCTATCAAAGGTCATGCTATAGCTGATCAACTAGCAGAAGCACCCTTATAAGACAATCATCCAATCCATGTGGAATTTCTAAATAAAGATATTCTCACAGTATTAACAAAATGATGGATCTTGTACTTTGATGGGTCATACACACAACATGGATCAGGTGTTGGTGTTCTATTAATTACTTCATAAGGAAATGTTATCCCTAAATCTTACAGATTAATGTTTCCTTGTACAAATAGAATTGCTGAGTATGAAGCTCTAGTCACATGCATCAAGATGGTCATAGAGTGGAAGTTCATAGAATTGAAAGTCTTTGGAGACTCCCAATTGGTCATTAATCAGGTTAATGATGACTATCAAACAAATGATGACAAGTTGATTCCCTACAAATGCATGATGGATGACTTCAAGAAATATTTTGTAGACATCAAATTTGAGCAGATTCCAAGGGTGAACAACAAAGCTACAGACACCATGGAAACCATTGCCTCTCTCCTACAAATACCAGATAAACAAAATCACTATGATTTCCTAATGGAACAATTGTTTTCTCCTACCTACGACAATTCTAAATCCCAAGTCATATGCCCCTAGTCGGTTTTGACTCACCCCTCTATGGAAAGATCTACACCTAACTAAAAGACAATGTCCTTCCATTAGACCTATCTCGTAACTAGAAATGCAGCTTATTTAACAAGCAACCCACTATACCTTAACCACTGACACACTTTACCATCGAGATCTTGTTGGTACTCTTCTTTGGTGTCTTGATCGTAATAAATCTGAAATTGCCTTGCATGAACTTCATGAAGGTATTTGTGACATGCATTAAAGTGGTCCTACTCTTGCAAAGAAACTTCCAAGGATGGGCTATTATTGGCCAACAATAGAGAAAGAATCATATCATTTCACCAGAAAATATCCAAAATGCCAAATTCATGGCAATCTTATACATGCACTAGCACAAGAGCTACAACCATTCACAACATCATGGCCCTTCTATCAATGGGGACTTGACCTAGTAAGAAAGATTCATCCTTCCTTATCAAATGAACATAAGTTTATCATCATGACCATTGAATATTTTACAAAGTGGATAGAGGTCATCCCATTGACTACTATTACCAGTAAGAAAATATCCTCTTTTATCTTGAATTATCTCATTTATCGGTATGGAATTCCTAGTTCTATTATTACGGATAATGGAAGACCTTTCAAGAATCAAGATGTACAAGTGTGTGGATGATTCCATATCCAAAATCATTTTTTACACCATATTATCCACAAGGGAATGGCCAAGCAAAGGCCTCAAACAAAATAATCCTGAAAAATCCTCAAAAAGACAGTGAATGACACTAGTAAAGATTGACATGTCTAGCTCAATCTGACACTTTGGGCATATATAAAAAGTATCCGCACACCCATAGGAGCTACACCATATTCATTCATGTATGGATCAGAGGCCATCCTCCCTATTGAGGTAGAAATTCCATCACTCAGGGTATCATTGAAAGAACTCATTCTAGATCGGTTATACCAAGAGCATTCAAAATTGGTGATCTAGTCCTAAAAGAAAATCCCCGCAATCAAAAAGATCGGGAAACAAAAGGGAAATTTGAACCTAACTGGTTGGGAGCCTTTGTCATCATATCAACTCACGGATTAGGGGCATACCAATTATCAAGTTAAGAAGGGGACATGCTTTATGAGCCCACCAGCAACATCCATATGAAGAAACTCTACACTTGAGTCGTCCAATTCACAGATCAAGTAAAAAATAAAATAAAAAATAAAAAAAATCATCACTAGGGTGAAAACCTGGTAAATAGGCACCTTGTGGCACAACAAATAAGAAAAATAAAGAAAAATAAAAAAAATTAAAAAACAAATCAAAAAGTGCAATAAAAACAAATAGTGAAAACTTGGCAATAGGCACTATTTGTGATCGATCGGCTCTTCCATCTGTATGTACTCATATCATATCTTTTTGCACTATGCCTATGGCCATCACAACTTTGGTAAATGCATATGGAAATTGCGGACACACTTAACGTAGACACTATCTTTGATTGTCCAAACAATTATCCGCATAAATCTCTCACCAAGGCTTGGTGATCAATGTATATATCCACTTTAAAAACTTATCCATAGATGAGGGCAAAATCCTGATCTCAGTAGGGGAATTTTGCTTTAGTTTTCATCAAACAAGCAAAACATCACAAACAAAGATCACAACATACCATATAAACAAATGTCAAAACTAACCGTCAAACTGGAAATCAAAATCATTGTCAGAATGCACACAAAACCAAACATGATGGATGATATATTCTGAATTATGATTTGTTTACATTTAGCAGGAAGTTTTGACTATTTGTATCTTGATTTTTGACCTATTAGATCTCTTGAGTGACTCAAGGATGCACTGAGCTAGAGAAGCAATGAAGGAGTTTGATATTTTCTTTGGTTCTCTATCTATAAGGAGGTCATTTATATGATTCAAATTTGTCTCGAGACATGATTGGAAACATATCATTTAAGACATTTCCCATTTTACACATAAGAATGGTTAACTCTTGTCTGTTTTACACAAACAACACTCAGGTGATCTTGGTTCAATTATACCTCAACACTTGTGTCATTTTGCAATATCAAAACTCATAAGTTATACGTAGGTCATCGTGGTTCAATTATACCATTGATGTTTGTATTAACTTCCAACATTTCAAAAGCTCAATGATGACAAAACAACATAAACAAGTGGCTAACAGGAATGAAAATGATACAATTAAAATGATCATTGGTGCATTTAGTTGCATTCATCATCATTATCATCATTATTATCACATCCGATTTTATTTCATATCATCACCAAATCAATGCATCAAAACATCAATCATCATTATATCAACATTTTTATGACCACATATATCACCTTCAAACATATAAATAACCATCATCATATCAATAACATTCATACATTATCACATCATCAAAACATGTATATCCAAAATGCCATCAAGACACAAAAATTTGCATACATCCATGTGCCAAATACATTTGAAAATCATCATCATAGAATCATTATCATGAGATCATCATAACCATCATAAGATCATCACATCTATATATAAACATCAATAATCATCATAGAACATCACACGTGGATGAAAGCAAATCGCTGACATATATCATATAATCTCAAAACAAGGTCAAAATAGACAACTAAATATCATGTCTATAAGTACAACAACAATGATCTATATCACAAAAATGAGCCTATCAAGTATTACTATCCCCCAAGGCAGAGGGTCTCGCAACAGATGTCACTGCTTCTGGATCCTCACCAAATGGATCATGTCATGTTGGTCTTGTAACACCTCTTCTCTCCATCTTGGAATGACTGTGTCTGGATCGGGTAGATGCAATTGCAACATAACTAGGTTCTCTTTTCTCTCAAGGGACAAGATCCTTGTATAAACACTGGTAGTACTTGGCCTCCTTGGCCGAGTACTGTATCTCCCTAAGTGTGTCCCTGAGAGGGGTTCCTATGACCACTCTATCTAATCTATTAGTGAGGGCCTCTGATCATCCCTATCGCTCAATGGTTGTATCCCTCTCCATCTGCAATTGAGCAATCTATCACTGTTGCGCCAAAACTTGGGACTACAATTGCTGCACCAAGATCTAAAAGGACCTAATCTATGCATCCTACTGATGGGAAGGAACCCTAATTTGGATAGGTACCTACGAGTTAGTCCTTGTTGGACCTGTCCCTGTTTGAGGAGCTTGTGGAGGAAGAACATAGGGTCTCCTCCTTTGTGTGGGTCATCTACCTCCCATTGCCCTGCCCTCCACACCTCCCACCACACTACCCTCCACACCTCCCACTACACCTCTCCCTGTGCCTCCACCATAATCCCCATCATCCCCCTCATCACCATCATCTCCCTCATCCTCCTCTCTCTGCCTCTGACCTCCTCACCTCTATGGTCACTCCTCTTCCTCATCATTAAATGATAGAAATGGCTCTGAAAGATCAGATAGATGAGCAACTACATTCACAAAAGTAGGATGAGAACTCTGATATCATAATCCCAAATCTAGCTGACTAAAATCATGTACTCGACCACTACTACAACACTATCAATCATCAGCCCCCACTTAGGTACATATTGTTGTCAAGATGCATACAGATAAGCTCCCTGTAGAATCCCCTATTGTCATCCATATTGCTGGTAGACATGACTATGCAAAAACCTCTCAATAATAAAGGGTGTCTGCCCAATCAAATATTGTGACATATATACATAGGGCATCTCTATCCCATCCTCAACCCATAACTCACAGTCCATGTATAGTCTCCAGATGACCATGTCTATATTATCCAAGGCCCTACGCCAGTGCTCTAGTTTTCCCAGCTTATGCTAGACAACTACACCTATATATCCATATGCATATGGTTGACCAACTAGTTTGTCTCTATCTGCAAGCGGCCATGTCACTGCTATATGCTCCCAGGCCCACACCTGTAATAATGTCACTCCTGTCAATAGATTGGTTTATCCCAGATACACAACCTAGTGGAGCTCCCTGTATAGGTGGACCAACATGCATGACCCCCATGGAAACCTGCGACCCTATGTGACCATGTCCTCTAACACCAAACCCCATCCCATAGCCAGTCCCTTTGGCCTATGGTCGGGACATAAGAAACTGCCAATAAAATCAACTAGTACTGATGGCAGCGGAGCATAATCTAGATCCAAAAACTCATGCCATGGGATCTCATAACCACTGATGTAGTCATCCTAAAACACATGATGCAAAGCCTCTATGCCACCCTTCTCAATATTCTCATAGGGTAGAAAATCTCCTACCATGGGAATCCACAAGACTCGATAACAATCCTCAAGCGTCACCATCATATCCCCTATCACCAGATAAAAAGTGTTGGTATTGATATGCCACCTCTCTCACAGTGTTGTCAACAAACCCCAGTTAATGTTATACCGGGGCATGTCCAAAAGAGATGATAATCTGCATTTCTTAATGATGTCTCTATCTTCTTGTGTCAGTCACGAGATCAGTCCCCGTGGCTTCAAGAATCTCTCTTGATACTGTTGAACACCAAGAACCACCTGCAAATCATAACATATTGACCATCAGTCATAGATTCAATCAATTTTATTAAAACAAATTAAATCAATAACTTAAATTGTGAATATCATATCGGAGCAACAAATTAGTATCCCATGTCATAAAGCATCATATCAATGAAACATATCAAAGAAACAAATTAGTATCCCATATCAAAAAGCATCATATTAACTAAACATATCAAAGTGACAAATCTATTGGAAATTGACACTCATTTGATTGGTTTCATATCTTGTCATTGATGGCAACATGTTCCGGCTTCATTCTTTGTTTTGGTACTTCACCGACACCGACAGGTATCTTCACCACTAGGAAGGATTCTATGAATATCGGCATTGGAGGCCAACATCATTGGGAGATCCGACAATCGGAAAATCATTTTTTAATTTATGTATATATATAATGAGATGACATGTATAATTATTTTGTAATATTTATGTAAGCCGACATGATTCATGAAAGATTGTAAGGGTATATAGGCTAGTTGTTAGATCAATTTGTGATATGATTTGTAATGAGGATGTTGTGTGATTAGATCAGTAATGTGAAGGTCATGTATATGTGGTCTATGGATGATTTTGGATGCACTCCTAGAGCGAAGGTTATTCTAGTAAGGGTTTAAGGTTACAGAACCAAAATAATAAGATCTTGAACCAGAACTCAATCAGACATAGAAGATGCATTAAATGACTTTAGTTTTATGTTTTCCTATTCAAAATGACTATAGTCAGTGAGGCTCCTTTGTGTTGAGCAGTGTGCTCTAGGTAGTAAGCCTTCCTACATGTGTAGGCCCCCATATTATGTAATATCTTTTCATATGGCTAGTGGATTAATATTATGAGTCACAAATCCCACTGCGGTTTTTCCTCTTTGAGTTTTTCTACATATAAATTCTTTGTTTTATGGTGTTCGTTTATGTGATTGGTTCATTGATTTCTTTACTTCTTTCAATTATATATGTACCAGTTTACCAGTTGGTGAATGTATGTTATAATAAGGTTAAAATTAAATGCTCTGGTAGAACATGATTCACCCATCCTCTTAGTGTTCTTGGATTCCAACAATTAGTATCAAAGCTTTGTGCCTCGGAGGAAGTCTAGCAACTTCAGGGAGATCCTAAATCCGGAATCCATGAATATGAGTATGGAGAAGTAACTTGAGGTAGCACTTGAAGATTATGATGCTGAAAGGATGAAGATCTTGAAGTTACACGAGGAATTAAATTCTACAAAGGAATTCATTCTTAGCCTACAAGAGAGGCTATAATTTGTTCAAGCTAGGAGGAAGGAACTTCTGCAAAATTAGGATAATGAAGAGAAAGATGCCTTTAATGAAAAATATCAGAAGCTGAGTCAAGAGAATATGGTCATGAGGAATGAAATGCAAGCCCTGATTATGAGGATGTCAAAAGGAGATTGAAGCCTGGAAGATGAATGAATAAAACATTGGGAGATCTCTGAAAGACGGATCTGAAGAATGCATCCGGTTGGCTCATGAAAATAATATGTTGAGAAAAAAATTAGTGCAATCCCAAAGAAATGAACAAGAACTTGAAAGATAGATGATAATCCTAAGAGATGATTTGACTATTGCAAGTGAGTACGGTTGGTATATGTACAAAGCATGATGACATGATGATATTGTATGTTGTCATTGATGTCAATATGTTGAAGAATGAACTAGTATGTTGTAGTAACCAAATTAGCAAGAGAACCAGTATGATGATGTAAACCAATATTTGTGAAAAAGTGAAGCGATATGTTTGTTCAAGGTGAACCGGTATATTGGAATGAGAACTGGTAAATGGAAGTTTTGTATCGGGGTTTCATTTGGCATGACTACCAGTTGGTAGTCTTAGCTTCAGGGTTTCCGGTTGATGCATTCCAAGATTGTGTGATTCAACCAATGAAATCTTGTGATGAGTTAGCATTGTAATGAAGACCTAATAGTGTTTCCATGTCAGCCTTGTGCATGTGAAGGATTTCCTTGAGGATCTTGCATGGAGATTAATCCTATCTACCTCGGGAATGTGAAAAGTCTCTATAAATGGTGGAGAGTGCGTGATGAGTTATCAGCTTCTTGAAGCAGCAAAGAATGAATGTTGGAGAACGTCTTGACATCTATTCAAGACTATTGTATTCGATGCAGTATGATTAACGGTCAGGATTGAACCGAATGGATTGTAAAATCTAAATGCCTAGGGTTTAGGATTTATGCTATCGACCTATCTGTTTCCTATAAGGTTGATGATGTTTTTCATTTTGGAGTTGTTGGAAAATGTTATGTGTGTATCCCAATGAGTGATACTTGATCTTGCCAGACCAGAGAAGTGTGTTGATACCTGCAGAGTGTGATTACAGAAGAAAAGGAGCTAAAGTGGATCTGCCTTGGCATTGAATGTTGTTATCAGATCTGTGTATTACCTGTTGACTTCTAACCATTTTAGCAGTTGGAAAATCCCTTAACCAGGTAGATTTAATAGGCCTTTGTGTAAATCCTTTAACAAGGTGACTTAATTCAATGAGTTCTTCAAATCCTCTTGTGAGGTAACCTTTAACAGGGTTCTAACCTTTAACCGGGTATTTAGCCATCCCTTAACTGGGTGATCCCTAGCAGGATCAGTTCCTAGCAGAACCTATTGTAAAAGTCTCTAACTAGACTAGGCTCTTAATAGAGTGGACTTCAAAAGAGTTCAAGAACAACTTATGGGTATTCATCCCCACCATGGTTTTTCCTAGTTGGGTTTCCACGTGAAAAATCAGTGTGTCATGTGTGATGCCTTTCATGTGATGGTTTAGTGTTTTATGTCAAAGTGGTAAAACATGTTGAACTAGCAGTTATTATATTTTTGATGATAGATTACTTGTTTATGCATAAGGGTGAAGTGGTGATGAGGTATTAGATTTTATGGAAAGCTAAGGGTTACTAGTTTATGTCTTTCACATTCTCACTATGTTTTACCCGCATTAATCATATTTAGACCGATGCTATTGCTTACCAGTCAAAGTTCAGTGTGTGCAGTCAAACCAGTTCAGGAAAAGTTTTTTTGCGTGTACTGATTCACCCCCCCCTCTCAGTACCGGTTTGGTACTATCTATTCATCATTCATTCATCAATTGGTATCAGAGCATCTTCCAAGTCCTCTATGTTGTAAGCTTAATTGCTTGAGGAAAAGATCCCACTCTAATGATGAAGAGGGAAGGTCCAAAGTTCAATAGAGACAACTTTAACACATGGAAGGATAGAATGAAGATATACATCAGAAGCATGGGTGCTCAACACTGGAGCTATATTGAGAATGCTTATGTTATCCCTACCAGTACTCTCACCGATGATCAAAAGAGAGAGATTTAGGAGAATGGGCAAGTCATGGAAGCCCTAATCAGCAGTCTATCTGACATTGAGTTTATCGATGTTCAAGATAAAAACAATCCCAAAGAAGTATGGGATGCTCTTGAGAATATCTATGGTGGTGATGAGCATGTGAAACAAGCTAAGGAAGAGAGCCGTAGGGGAAAGTTTGAAGACATGTGGATGGTTGAAGGAGAGAACATTCAACAATATGGAATAAGAATCAAATCTATTGTTGGATACATCAAGAGTTCAGGTGGTAAAATAGATGATTCCATTGTTGTTAGAAAAGTCTTGAGATCCTTATTACTAGTCTATGCAATAAGGGTTGTTGCTATTCAGGAGTTGAGGTCTATAGACGAGACAAAGGTATCCCTAGATTCCATCATTTCTAAGTTGATAACTTTTGAGCTAAATAATTATGATGGCAGTATTCAGAAGACTGACTCAACCTTTAGAGCATCTGCTACACCATCTAGAAAGGGCAAAGAAGCTAGTACCAGTGGTGAACCAAGACAAAGCAGAGAAATGGATGATGAGGAGATCCTGATGGAATTTGAAGCTCTTCTTGCCAAGGGACTTCCTAAGGGAACTAGTAAATACAAAGGTAAGCTCCCTTTAAAATGTTTTTCTTGCAATAGGATAGGACACATTGCTGTAAATTGTCCTAATAGTGATAACAAGGACAAATCGGAGAAGTCCAAGAAGTTCAAAGGAGGAAACAGGAGAAACTATTTTTTAGCAGTTGATGAAGGTGTCGCTGATGAGGAATCAAAAGATGAAGAAAGTGAAGACATTGTGTTTGTAGTAGTTAAGGAAGATGTGTCAGATAAGAAGGCTCTTGTCTCCCACATTGATAATTCCAATGAGTGGATTATTGACAGTGGCTATTCTCACCATATGACTAGTGACCAGAGTAAGTTTCTATGTCTGGAAGAGTATGATGGTGGTGTGGTTCATTTTGGTAATGATGCACCATGTATGGTAAAAGGCAGAGGGTCCATCTCTCTGAATGGAAAAAGAAGTGTTGATAGTGTGTATTGGGTAGAAGGTCTCATACACAACCTTTTGAGTGTTGCCCAGCTGAATGATAATGGAATCACTCTAGAATTCAGAGATGGAGTGTGTAAAATAAAAGGTAAGAGTGGTGAACTGATGGCCACTGGTGTGTAGACCAAAGGTAAACAATTTCAGCTGAATGCAAACATTAGTACATGTCCAATGGCTAAGTTTGATGATAGCTAGATATGGCATAGGAGACTCTGCCATGTAAACTTTGATAATATTGTGAAGGCCAGTAAGATCAAGCCAGTTAGAAGATTTCCTATGCTGAGAAAACCAAAGAATCCTTTGTGTAGAGAGTGTCAACTGGGGAAAATGTCTTCCTCAACCTTCAAAGGTAAATCTTTCACTGCAGACAATTTACTTGATCTTGTGCATACTAATTTGTGTGGTCCTATGAAAAATAGGAGTGTGCAGGGAGATAGGTATTTTATGATTCTTACTAATGATTGCTCAAGAATGATGTGGGTCACACTCTTGAAGGACAAGTCTGAAGCCTTTGGAAAGTTCAAAGCCTTTAGAGCACTGGCTGAAAAAGAAAGTGGTAAGAGGATTAAGTGCCTAAGAACTTATCAAGGAGGTGAATTCACTTCGGGTGAATTCAAAAAGTACTGTGAAGAGAATGGCATCAAGAGGCAACTATCTACCCCCCAGACTCCATAGCAGAATGGCCTAATAGAGAGAAACAACTGGACTATAGTTGAAGCAACCAAAACAATGTTGATCCAAGGAAAAGTTGCTCACACCTTTTGGAGAGAAGCAGTGAGCACTACAGTCTACACAATGAACCAGGTACTCATCAAGAAAGGAAAGGATAAAACTCCTTATGAGTATTAGATCAGTAAGACACCAGTGGTAAGCTACTTTAGAGTGTTTGGTAGCAAATCTTATATCAAGAGGAGTGAACATCAGAGTAAGTTTGATGCAAAATGTGATGAGGGAATATTCCTAGGATATTCCACCAAGAGTAAAGCTCTCAAGTGTTTCAACAATAAGACTCAGAGAATTATTGAAAGTATCAATGTTATAGTTGATGAAACATCTGAGAAACTTGAGGAAATCGATAGTGAGCAAGTACAAGAGGAACCGGTAGTAACCTTTTGGGAACTGGTTGCAAAACAACCTAGCACCAGTAACAGTGCTCCTACACTGGTAGATGTTGATGCTGAAGAAGATGAGGATGAAGAAGAAAAGTAAGAGGAAACAACTAAGATCATTCCTAGGTATGTAAAGATGAATCATGATCCAAAGCAGATCATAGGAGATAAGGATGCAGGAATTCTTACAAGAAGAAAGGTCAAAGAAAATTCTTGCATGATCTCTGAATTTGAGCCTAAAACATTTAAAGAGGCACATAAAGATGAAGAATGGATCAAGGGAATGGAAGAGAAACTTGACCAGATAGAAAAGAATGGTACATGGTCTTTGGTACCCAAACCTGAGCATAAAAATGTCATAGGCACCAAATGGGTTTTCAGAAATAAGCTGAATGAATATGGCATAGTGGCAAGAAACAAAGCTAGACTGGTGTGTAAAGGATATGCTCAAGAAGAAGGAGAAGAGTATGGAGAAACCTTTTCTCCAGTAGCCAGATTGGAAGGAGTTTGTATGCTTCTTGCTTATTCAGCCTTCAAGGGATTCAAAGTATATCAAATGGATGTAAAATCTGCATTCCTGAATGGAATACTAGAAGAGGAGGTGTATATAGAGCAACCAGATGGGTTTGCCCTATCAGAAGAAAGTGACATGGTGTGTAGGCTACATAAAGCCTTGTATGGACTAAAGCAGGCACCTAGAGCATAGTATCAACATTTGCACTCCCATCTTGTGAAGACTGGATTTGAAAGAACAAGCGAAGATAGGAATATCTACTTGAAATTAGAAGGAGATCAGATTTTGATTTGTGAAGTATTTGTTGATGACATAATTTTTGGTGGAGATGACAAGATGAGTCATGACTTTGCAGATGAGATGAAGAAGGAATTTGAGATGTCACTTATAGGGGAGATTAAGTTCTTCATTGGACTATAGATTCAACAAATGAAAGATGGAATCTTTATCACTCAGTCCAAGTATGTCAAAGAGGTGTTGAAGACCTTTGGCATGGAAGACAACAAACCAATTGGTACACCGATGGTGACCGGTTGTAAATTATCAAAAGAGGATGACTCAGTGTTGGTAAATGAGAAGGAATACCAATAAATGATTGGTAAATTGCACTATGTAGTACATAGAAGACTAGACATTGCACATGCAATGGGCATTACTACACGGTTCTTGAAAAGCCCAAGAGAATCCCACTTGGTAGCAGTCAAGCGGATTCTTAGATATCTGAAGGGAACTATTAACTATGGATTATGGTATCCATATAGTAATGATTTCAACTTGAAAGTGTTTACAGATGCTGATTGGGTTGGTAATGTGGATGACCGAAAGAGCACAACTGGTGGTGCATTCTTTCTTGGTGGTAGACTAGTCTCCTAGATGAGTAAGAAGAAGAGTTGTATCTCTCAGTTCACAAAAAAAGCGGAGTATGTTGCAGCATTTATGAACTACACCTAGACAATTTGGATGAAGCATGTATTAAATGGCTTCAAAGTTCCTATATCTGAACCCTTAAGTATATTTTGTGACAACACAAGTACAATTAACATCTCCAAGAATCTGGTTTTACATGCTAGAACCAAGCACTTCGAGCTCAAGTATCATTTCTTAAGAGAGAAGGTTCAGAACAAAGAGGTCATATTGGAATATGTTTCCAGTAAGGAGAAGTTAGCAAACATATTCACCAAGCCTCTACCGAAGGCTACCTTTACCTATTTGAGAGGTGAATTAGGGGTGTTACCCCTTCAAGAGGTGAACTAAAGGTGTGCGATCCACATCAGTCAGGTCTTACATTGATATATCTTTTTTAGGATTGGTGTGTTGAAGGATGCTACTCCTTAGGGGGAGCAACATAGTGGATCATAGATGTGTATGCCTCCACTTTGGCATTGTTGTCAAAGGGGGAGAAGATGTGAAGTGGAAAAGATATCTACCGTATTGGGGAGAAGATGTGAAGAAAATGCAGAAAGATATATTTGTATATTGCCATCAATGCCAAAGGGGGATATTGTTGGCATATGTGCAGAGCATGATCACATGATGATATTGTATGTTGTCATTGATGTCAATATGCTGAAGAATGAACCGGTATGTTGTAGTAAGAAAATTAGCAGGAGAACCGGTATGATGATGTAAATCTGTATTTGTGAAAAAGTGAAGCGATATGTTTGTTCAAGGTGAATCGGTATGTTGGAATGAGAACTGGTAAATGGAAGTTTTGTATCAGGGTTTCATTTGACATGACTACCGGTTGGTAGTCTCAGCTTCAGGGTTTCCAATTGATGCATTCCAAGATTGTGCGATTCAACCGATGACATCTTGTGATGAGTTAGTATTGTAATGAAGACCTGATAGTGTTGCCACACCAGCCTTGTGCACGTGAAGGATTTTGTTGAGGATCTTGCAGGGAGATTGATCCTATCTACCTCAGGAATGCACAAAGTCTTTGTAAATGGTAGAGAGCACGTGATGAGCTATCAGCTTCCTGAAGCGACAAAGAATGAATGTTGGAGAATTTCTTGAGATCTGTTCAAGATTGTTGTATTTGATGTAGTATGATTAACAGTTAGGATTGAACCAACTGGATTGTAAAACCTAAATGCTTAGGGTTTAGGGTTTATGCTACCGACCTATCCTTTTCCTATAAGGTCGATGTTATTTTTCATTTTGGATTTGTTGGCAAATGTTATGTGTGTATCCTAGTGAGTGATACTTGATTCTTGCCAGACTGAAGAAGTGTGTTGATACCTTCAGAGTGTGATTGTAGAAGAAAAGAAGCTAAAGTGGATCTGCCTTAGCATTGAGTGTTGTTATTAGATCATTGTATTACCTATTGACTTCTAACCATTTCAGCAATTGGAAAATACCTTAACGAGGTAGCTTTAATAGGCTTTTGTGTAAATCCTTTAACAAGGTGACTCAATTCAATGAGTTCTTCAAATCCTCTTGCGAGGTAACCTTTAACAGGGTTCTAACCTTTAACCAGGTATTTAGCCATCCCTTAACCGAGTGATCCCTAGTAGGATTAGTTCTTAGTAGAACCTATTGTAAAAGTCTCTAATGGACTAGGCTCCTAACAGAGTGGACTTCAAAAGAGTTAAAGAACAACTTGTGGGTATTCATCCCCACCATGGTTTTTCCCAGTTGGGTTTCCACATGAAAAATCAGTGTGTCATGTGTAATGCCTTTCATGTGATGGTTTAGTGTTTTATGTCAAAGTGGTAAAACATGTTGAACTAGTAGTCATTATATTTTTGATGATAGATTACTTGTTTATGCATAAGGGTGAAGTGGTGATGAGGTATTAGATTGTATGGAAAGCTCAGGTTTACCGGTTTATGTCTTTCACATTCTCACTATGTTTTACGAGTAGTAATATGATTTAGACTGATGTTATTGATTACCAGTCAAAGTTCAGTGTGTGCAATCAAACCGGTTCAGGAAAAGTGGTTTTACATGAACTAATTCACCCCCCTCTCTCAGTACCAGTTTGGTACTAACTGTTCATCATTTATTCATCAAGTACAAGGACAAATTCAAGGTTAGTTCAACACAACTTGATGAATCATTAAAAAGCCAAAGTTAGAATGGAGATTTTAGTGGACTTGGATTTGAACAAGGTCAAAGCTTCGGTACTGCAAATAAAGATCAGAACCAGAAGATACCGGAAAGACAACTCAATGATTATAGATTTAATGGTAGATGTTTTGTTTGTAATAAATTTAGTCATATGGCTAGGAAATGTAGAAATAGAGAAAATCAGAACTATAACTCTACTCTCGATCAATGTTTCAAATGTAATAAGTATGGTCATAAGACAAAATATTGCATAACGAATGTAAAATGTCATGCATGTGGAAAATTTGGACATATGGCTAATTAGTGCAAGTTAATTAATTATACCGGTTATAGCAAAGCAATTCAAAAGAGCAATGTTACATGTTATGCATGCAACAAGATTGGACACATAGCTAAGTTTTGCAGAAGCAAAAATGCACCGGTTAACAATGATGGTTCAAATGATAAAGGGAAAGTAATGATCAATGAAATCCAACAAGATCATACCAAGAAATGGGTCAGGAAGTCAGATGATCAATCAGTAGATGGAATTGCTCTGGTTACTCAACCAACAAAGGAGATTGCTCCTGCACTAGCAGGAAGCTCACCCGATAACTGAGGCAGATGCCTTAGGGGTAGACAAATTTCATGAAAATATTGCGTAAGCCTCAGGAAGGAGATCTGGAAGATGTTCTAGACATTGGAAAAGGTTTATTTGGCATGGAGATGTTCAACCAAGATCTGGTATGCTCCACTGGAAGTCATTCATATCAATGACGGATTAGGCTTTTTCAAAGGTTAAAAGGTTGAACCCAATTCATTTTTTATCACCTTGCATTCAGAGTGATTAAGAGCGATACAGAGCGAGTCTAAGGCAATTCAGTGTGATAAAAAATATGTTAGGATTGATGATAGTCCCAAAGATACTGAGAGGGGGGGGGTGTGAATCAGTATCTAACCGGTTAAAAAAATATTTGACCTTATTCAGTATTTTGCATTCCAAAACAGTGTATAGGTAAACAAGAATTAATGCAGTAAATATGAACAATAAAGACAACATAAAAAGCACACCATAACACAAGATGTTTAACAAGGAAACCCAGTGTGGGATAAACCTTGGTGGGATTTGTGACCCACAATATTCACTCATTGGCCAATGAATGGATATTACTTACAAGAGAGGCCTGCACATGCAAGAAGGCCAACTGCCTAGAGCTCATTGCTCAATTACAAAAGGAAGTCTCACTAACTTACAAAATGGATTATGAAAATCCAATATAGTGTACTACTACAAAACAACATCTGCTATGCCAAGTTCAGTATTGGTTTAAGCTCATACAATGACCATAATCCCTTATACAAAATCTGCCTTAATATCCGCTTATCACTTCTACCATCATGTGTCCATCCATCACTATATTCTCCTCTATTACAAAATGATTTACAAGACCTCATTCATATATGAGTCTATTACAATATGCCATGTCGGCTTACAAAAGATATTACAATTAAATACAATAAACAAAACTTTATTCCTATCGGCTGGGATGCCGGTGAACATTGTTGTCGCTACCGGTGAAGTGCCTGTTGGTGCCGGTGTTGGTTCCTAAAGATATCCACAAGGTTGTCGGTAAGTTGCCATCAATGACAACACCTTTAATCACCTTCAATTCTCATTGGAGTGTGCAATGCCAACAAAATCTTCATCAACAATTTCACCAGCACTTAGAAGAATTATCTAGGGTTATTCATCGACATCCATTTCTCAGGTATTTATCACAATCATCTTTCATCATGGAAGATGTGTCATCCTCTGCACCTACTTTCATTGAAAATCCAACTATTGTCAAGGTTAAGGATCGTCCCAAGCCAATTTTCAAGCAATTCTCGCATATTGCCACCTTGGATGATTCAGTTGGCACATCTTCATGTGTTTCAGAAGGAGTTGTTTATGTGGAAGACATTAGAGCATATATTCACTGCCACATTGAGGATCTGGGTACCAATGACATCAATAATATGTACATGAATGAGTTGATGGGTGACTCTAGAAAGATCAAGCCCAAGTATAAGCACATTGAGGATCTAGGGTTTACTGGCATTCTTGATATCCCTGAATTCAAAGATGAGATCATCTGATATATACTGAGTAGAGTTCATGGAGAGTTCATTTGGTTGGATAGGCCATATAAGATCACAAAGGAGGCCATTAGGGCCATCACTGGTTTGTTGCAGATTGGTCAGCGTCCGGAGAAAAAGATTTCAAATGATCAAGTTAACAAACTCACTGGTGCAACTTTGGACCGTCGATCGATAAGGGTTAGCACTATCACTGATCGAGACATCAGATTTGGTAGCATTATCATTGTATATAAGGTAACTCAATCCAATCGTCTCAATTCTATTTCTAGCTCTTGCATATATGCCACACATAAGATTATGAGGTAAAATGAGAAAATAGATCTATGTGGATGGATGAATGATGAGTTGTTAATTAAACTTGGAAAGATTAAAGGAGAGAAAAAGGGGATATTCTGATATGGGAATCTCATTGCCTGCTTGATGCTATTTTTCCTTAATGAAACTCTTGGTTTTGGGAATAGACAGTGGGCATTTGATATCCTGGTAGGCAGACAATTGAAGCAATCTATTGCTAGCTTGGGTAGCCTATGAGATGATAAGGTTTGGGGTTACTTCAAGGCATTTTAGAAAGCAATAAAATCCAGAGAGAGGGTTTCTAAACACGTTGTTGAGAAATACTCAACCGAGATCTACTTTATGGTAAAAAAGGATGAAACCTTAATGGAAGCAGTTAAACTACAAAAGATATGGATAGAGGAGATACGATATGAGTTTGATGCTGAGATTATAGATGCTTATGCTAAGATGTTGATTGATGCTCCTATTGATGAGGCTAAAAAGTCCTTCAGTATTGTAAAGCAAAAGAAGGAAGAGGTTCAAATTGAATTCAATAGGAAGAAGAGGGAGAAACGGCAAGGTAAGGCTAGCAAATTTTTTGAACAAGTATCCCAAGACATCAAGGCCTTAATGGATGTTGTTCTGGAAAAAGGAAGGAAGAGGAAAGAGCCTAAAGTATTCATTGAGCCCATTCCATCAAACTCTGGAACTGAAGATGATACTCCTTTAGCATTCAAGAGGGTATTGAGGAAGAAAGATGAGGAGTCTAAGGAGGAAGCAAAGAAGCAACCGGTAAGAAAGGTGACAATCAAGGTACCGACCAACCAACCTAAAAAGAAAAGAGATCCAAAGGAAACATCTTTTACACCTTCTGCACCATCCAGTTCTGACAGAAGAAAGAAGAAGGATGACATAGACTTTTCTATTGTAACCAGTAATGTATCTATAATCCCACCCAAGACTTGTGCAGAACTGATAGATGAAATCACTAAGGTTGGTATGTTAAAAATGAACAACATTATTATGAGCACTGAGATGATGATGAGAAGAAAGAAATTGAGGAAGCAGTTTTGTTATACCTGGATATATTTAAGAAGGATTTGTTAGAAATTGAGAAGCAAATACCAACACAACTATATGACAATCTAGATGCTAGGAGATTATCTCCTATGGAGGAGGATAAGCACATAAAAAATCAAGAGTTACTAACTACTTGTTGTTCAATTACTCCAAATGAGTTGGATATGACCCTTGAAGTTGCAAACAAAACAATTTTCTGCAACAAGCACATGATAATTATTGTTATGGTAGGCAAGGTTAATGAAATAATCAGTGAAACTCACAAGGAATGGGTTCAATTCTTTGTTGATAACCCTAGTTTCTTCTCTTCACCGAAAGCTAAGACTGAGACTACTGACATCTCAATTGAAGGGAAAGGAAAAGGTATAGTAGGTACCCCACCTATAATTTTGAAAGATACTAAGGCATTGGATGTAGAGCCCCCGACAGAATAAAATGTACAGGATTGACAGGAGATACCAGAAGAAGTAGATGGTGTACATAATACCAACAAATACATAGAATGTATAGGTTATAGATGTTGAGGACAATAATCCTCTAGATGAGAATGTACAGGTTAACGATATAGCTCATGTGGAAATGACAGTAATAGAAACTACACCAAGTGGCGAAGCCACCAGTGCAATAGAGGATGTTATTAAAGGTATTAAACCATCAGAGGAAAAGGGAGAGGAATTCAGCAGGGAACTGGTAGCCGACACATCATTGTTGTGTGCAATGTTCTCACCATCAACAATTTTCATGTCATCAAATTTTCCTCTTAAACTTTCTTCTTTTTCTCTTTGTACATGTTCATCTCCTCCATAAATTAAGTCTAATTTCTCCCATACTTCATATGTAGTTTCTAATCCATGAACATATATATATTCAAAATTAGACAAAGTACTTACAATTTCTTCAAGTGCCTAGATGTTTTCTTGTTGTTCTTTAAGCTCATCCAGCATCAAGGGGTTGGTAGTAGGAGCAACATACTTCTTTACCACATGTTTCCAAAACTGTGAACCCAATCCTTTAATGTATATCTTCCTCTGTTCTTTCCATATCCAGTAGTTGTCATTGGTGAACTTAGGACCCTCCTTCTTCATCATCTTACTCAGGATCTTTCCCTCAAGCTGTTAAGCTTTCTACACACAAAGGACCAATGCTCTGATACCAATTGTTAATCTTAGATGATTCAATTAATACTGAGAGGGGGGGTGAATCAGTATTAACACTACTTGAAAGAATGAAACTAAAACTTATCAAACTTTCATCAAATCAAGCATAAACCACTAATAGAATCATTTGCGAGTACTGGTAACCTCTGATAATCATCTGCTACACTGATTTAACAATGTTTATCATTGAGTATTCATCACATGCATAAAATGAAGGAAAATGAAATCAACACATCAAAAACATTCACCATATGAACACCATGTTTTTTCACGTGGAAACCAAACTAGGGAAAAACCACGGTGGGAATTGGTACCCACAATAATTTTGCACTCTTTCAGAATGTGCCTTGTTAGGAGCCTAGCACAGCTAGGAGTAGACCTTGTTAGGATTCACCCGGTTAAGGGATTTAGATGATGAGCCCTTTTAGGAGCTTTGACCTATTAGGATAAACCTTGTAAGAGGATTTAAGACTCTAATATAGAGCTACCTTGTTAGGGGATTTACAATGCAAGGCATGTTAAGACCTACCCGGTTAAGGGATTTTGACTGCTGAAACTTTTAGGGAGCAATAGTGAATGATTTGGGTATAGAACTTAGCTACTTGCTTGATCAGGTCCAATTCTTCTCCAAATCTGCAACACTTAGATATATCTCTCATACTCTGATTCGGCTTCACACTCTTCTTAAAACCACCGACACAATAAACATCAACTATACTGACATATATAACTTTTACAACTAGTTTGGCAACTAAACCCTAGATACATCAAGAATTTACAATATAGATCATCATACAGATCATTACAATATTTTTCAAGACAATATCAATTGTTGAGTGATTGTAACTCATCACAGCAACTTGATTTGATACAAAGTCAAACCCTTAGAACACTCTACTAAGCGCTTCACTGATTCCCAAGAAATTCCATCCTCAAATGTGCCAAAACAAAAATTTGACTTTCCATGCGAGTTGTGCCATGTCATCTCCAACATTTGAACTTGATGTAGATCACCGCCAAACCAAAAATCATTACCAATCCTTAAACCCTTCTTAAACCCTAGCAAAAATATAATAGAAATCATAAACATGACTTCCAATAACCAAAACATGACGAGGTTCTGGTCAGATGCATATTACAATGATACAAATTCACATTTCACACCACAACACTTCATTCAACACCAATCACCAGATCTAATCAAAATAATTCTTGTTTACCGGTTAAGGTCCTCCTAGTTTCTTGTTTGTTTACCGGTTAACTCTTTCCGGTAGACAAAAAAAGACTAAGATGATAAAATGCAATAAAGTAAACATCAGTTGCCATCAATTACAACATAAATAACTGATTAAAGTCATCAGGCCAATCAATCTCAATCTCTTCATCACAAATCAACTATATCATCACCAACAGTCCTATACCAGTTCAATCAACATTCTTCATCTGCATCATCAGTTATGCCAATGATGCCAACAATAAGATCAATGGAGATCGAAACCCTACTTGACATGTGAATGGTAATATTGTTTTATTTTGTTGATTTTCATGATCTTAGGTATCTCTATTGGTATTGGCGAATATTTCATTCTAGGACTTAGATTGTTTGTGGTTGAATAGGTTTTACAATAGTTTATCATCATCACTTTTCATCGTATACATTTTGGCACACCCGATGGGACAGATTTTTGTTAGATCTATGTTTTTTCTGTAGGTTTTCTATCCCTATATTGTTGTTTTGTAAAACAATTTGGAGAATAACCTTATGTAGCTAGAGTTTTAGACACCAGATTAAGATTGTGGAGAGATTTGATCAGATCTCACAAACGGATTGGAATTTTTGCATCAAATTTATTTTGCAGGTTGGGGACAGTATCAAAAGTGTTCAATCTAAAATTTAAATTTTTTGGAGCATATTGGAATTTTTTTTTAAAAAACTTATGTTTTTTCATAAATAAAAAAATTTGGGAGCAAATTAGCGAATTTTTGGGATTTTATTACAATTTTGGAAAGGTCACAAAATTATACAGGGGTTCTATTTTTTTGTGATTTTAATTTTAATACAAAAAAATTCATGAAAAATCATATCTTTAAAAATAAGGGTTTTGCAATGATTTGATCATCTCTCACAAATACCTTGGAATGTTTGCAGCAATTGGTTTTTGCAAGTTAGGAATGGTATCAAGAGTTCTTAGTCCAAAATTTAGATTTTTTGGATCAAGTTTGAATTTTTAATGTTTTTTCATAAAAATAAATTTTGGGAGCAAATTAGTATTTTCTTTTGTTTTTTATTACATTTATGGAAATTTCTTGAAATTATACAAGTGGTTTTTTCCTTAAGATTTTAATTTTGATGCAAAAAAAATGGTGTAAAATTAGATCTTTGGATTTGTCGAAGGCCCCTTTTTCACATTTGGATTTGGATTTTCTAAAATTAACCCAACAAGTGTTCTTGCAAGTGGGGGTAATTTATCAAAAACTACTAATCATTTGTTGCAAGTTTAATTTGAGTGTGTGTCTTCACATTTCAATTCCTAGCTTAATTAGGCTCACACGATTTCATTAGTATTTTCTTTGTTTTCTTAAGGGTTGATTTACTTTCTTGGTGTGTCTTGTGCCTTTTGGCACATTGTGTTTAGTTTAGAACCCAAGGTGATAATAAAAGTATCCTCTCTCCTTGCCTTCATGGATCTTGGGTGTAAGAGAAATTGTTATCATCTTTAGAGGGTCTGCCTCCCGTCTTGTTAGAGGGAACGACCCAAGCGATATTTTGTTATGGTCCACTCTATAAAAGACTATGGTTTTGGATGAAAGATCCTTATCACCTAGTGTCGATATGTTATATCGACATCAGTCTCCCTTAGTATCTGTGTGATCCATAAAAACCTATAGAGTGTAACCTCTATAGACTGGGAGGCCTCATTAATTTGAGTGAAATGCTGCATGTATAGCCACTAGATACCCCAAAACATGAATAAACACATTTTTTTGTAGTACATTTGATGGTTCAAGTAGTGCGGATTGTACCCCTTAGATACCCCTCATGTACCCTTTCATGTTGAGATAGGAACCCCTCATTTGATCTAATTTGGTCTTTTGAGGTTAGAGAATCTGGTATGCTCGAGAAGTGAGTGTCATGGTGGGGGAGTCGGTGCTATTAGAATCTCTAGGTGTTTGCTTGTTTGAGGTATTTATATGTCGTGGGGGGCCCATTGAATGGTTTCTCTTTCCAACCTAGGTTGTGTTTGTTTTCAAGTGTCTTCAATTTGTGCTATACTAGTGAAAATCTTTTGAACATACACACAAATATTTTGGACAAAATCTCCTTCAGACATTATGTCTTCATTGTTTGATGTGTCTTCTTGCCATAAAAACATTCAATATTAAGATTTGGTCACATCCAACAGCTTTACATTTGGACAAAATCATACGTTTTATTAGAAACAACATCTGTGATAGTTTAAACCACATTTGGATTGGGAAACTATGTCTATGCAGAGAAAAATCATGTTTTTGTCAGAAAGAAAAACATTGTCAAAACAACAGGTAAAAAATTGTGTCTTTGTTCCTTGAAATCACGTCTGAGTTGGGAAACTGTGTCTTCGTAGAGCAAAATCATGTTTTTTATCAGAAAGTAAAACATTGTCAGAACAATGGTTAAAACTGCATCTATGTCACCTAAAATTATGTTTTTGATCATAAATCACATTTTTGCATTATAGTTCATCGTCTGTGTTCCAGAATAAATTTTGCAAAATTTGGAAAAGACAAAAATGGGCTTAAGTTTTGACATTTGAAGAGCTTATAAGGCATTTTCTATAGGGCTTCATCATTTTTTAGTCAACCAGTCTTGGTCACATATTTGTTCATCATTTGCCTTCATTTGCAATTCCTAATACATATTTTTTTCCAAAATAGAGTCAAAAGGTTATTTTTTGTCCTCATCATATCTTGCAAACTTGTTACAACATATCACTAAGTGGCTCCCATATCAGATCTATCATCTTAGGGTCCCAATTGGTCTTCTTTAGTCAGGATCAACACACCTCATCAAGAGATCTATCATCTCTTTGGAAGCCACACCTTTCCTTAGATCACACCTATCTTGAACTTACATTTTTGGACATTGCAAGACAACCCTAGATTCTTTCCATTTCATATCCTTTCTTGATCTTCCATAATTTTTCACATTTCCTTTCATTCCTCATTTTAGCTAAAGTCAAGTTCATGGTTGAAACCGGTTCTCAAAGGTCTAGAAGAGAAGTTGAAGAAGCTCTAGGATCTCTCAACATGAGTACCTATGAGTTTGATGGAGACAAATTTTGCAACCCATTTGACAACAACAGTAATATACTAGACAATAACAATGAGAACAACAATGATAATGACAATACATCTATCACTCTCGGAGATGTGGATGAAACTATCATGGAACCTAGATTCAATAGAATAATTCAAGAAATCATGAGAAGAGATAGACAATACTTTTTTCAAGTCATGGCACAAAATGGGATGAAGCTACCTCATGATTTTGATGTGTCACAAATTATAGAGGAGGACCCTAATCAAGGAAATCACACAAATGAAAAACCTAGAAGATATAATGGTGGTAATAGGACAGAATTTTGTGCCTAAGTCACCTTCATCCTTATTTCAAAAACTATAAGTTCCCAATACCTATGCTCATGCCAATTTTACTAGGAACTCTCATGAACAATCCCACCATCATCCTTTCCCATGGAGAAGAAATGCCAATATACGTGACCAAGATAATACCCAAGATCATACCAATGCATACAATTACACTCTAGAAAACATTCAAAATCATGACACAAGGAGACCCCATGTTAGATGTGGGGGAAATATCCAAGATCATTCTTATGATACTTCCCATTCTCATGGTCATGATATTTATCAACCTAGACCTAGTGCTCCTCATTACAATACCATACCAAGTGGTCCATATGAAAGCTATAACATGTCCCTCCTCCATATGAACACATTTATTATCAATACCATCCATACATGCATTATATCACTCCTCCTTCACCCAGTGGCTCAGGCATAGGACTAGCTCAAAGAGAAAAGACACCACCCAAGAATAACTTGCAACAACAAATCAAGGATTTGCAAAAGCACATGGTAGACATGAATACACCAAAGAAACAATACACAATGATAGATATATGTCCTTACCCATTTGATAGAAGTATTCCAATGCCTCCATTTCCTCCATAATTCATGACAACAAAATTTGACAAGTATAGAAGCAAGGGAGATCCTAAGGCACACATAAGAGAATTTTTCACATTTTGCATTGAGTTAGTAGGAGAAGAAACATACTTGATGTTATTGTTCCCACAAAGCTTAGGTGGACAAGCTATGGAATGGTTCTCCCAACTTCCATCTGGAATTAAGTCATAGTGTGATTTAGTAGAAGCTTTCATACAAAACTTCTCATACGACATTGAAATAGATGTGTTAGTAACTACCTTGTGCAATACTAAACTTTAAAATGGGGAATCATTTGCTTCATTCTTACAGTGATGGAGAGGTCTTGCTAGTCGATGCTCTTGCAGTATCCCACAAAAACAAATGGTAGAAATGTTTACTCAGAACATTAACAAGGCAATTGGATATGAACTAAGAAAAGCTTGTTTATCTACTTTCAAAGAGGTCATTGAAAAAGGATTGGTAATGGAAAAAGTCCTTATTGAACAAGGTGTCATAAAGCTATTCAAAGAAAACAAAGAGGAATCAAATGGGAAAGACAAGCCCCGCTTTTGGAACAAAAATAAGAACACAGACAATGATGGGGTAATAGATGCAAATGTTGTAAAATAAAAAATGAATTTCCGTAGTGCAAGTTCATCCAATGTGAACAATCAAGTGAACACTCAAAGGCCATCAAAGCCTCAAAGTAAATACACTCCATTGGGAGAGCCAATTGAGACAACATTCAAGAAATTGGTTGTAAAAAAGCTCATAAAACTACTAGATAATCCACCTTACAAAACAAAAGTAAAACCAACATGGTGGAATGATGATGAGTATTGTGAGTATAACAAGAGAAAAGGACACACAACTAGCAATTATCACAAATTGAAGGATGTTATATAGATCTTATTGACAAGGGTGACATAGAAGTTTATGGTCATATCTCCAATGAGGAACATGTGATGTTTAAGGAGCCATTTTCTACACATGATAAAGGAAAAGCCAAAATAGATAATCAAGCAAATTTTACTAAGATGTCCTATGATTATGACTCTACCGTTAACCATATTTTGGTGGACAATTATGTTTCTACTATTATTATAAAGGACAAAACTCTTGAAGGTTCTACCCAAAGGAGGAAAGTTGTTTTAAAAGGCATTGGACCATCTTCTTTATCCTCCAAAGATGAAACCTTCGAATGTAATGTCACAACCCGTTGAGGTAAAGTCACCTTGCAAGGTGTTCCATCCAAGACCATAGCCTCATTATCTACCAGAAATAAGTCTGACCTTGTAGATCAATTAGGGAAGACACCCGCTCTCATTTTCATCCTTGAGATTTTACACATATCCCCTCACATAAGGTCATTCTTGATAAAAAATTGAGAGAAACCTCCATACCCACTGGTCTAAATGTGAACTAGTTTCAAGACATGGTGGGATACTTTTCCACTCCACATTGCCTTACATTCACAGAAGTCAATGATGTCTTTGTATGCCAACCACACGATGCACCCTTCTACATTAAGTTCTTTCTCCATAAAAACCATATCAAATGAGTCTTGATAGATGGAGAAGCGGGTCTGAATATTTGTACATTGAACACTATTAAAAAATTGGGATATTCTGAACAAACTATGAATTCAAAAAATAAGATCACTACTAAAGCATATGATGATGAAGAACATTGATCCAAAGGAACAGTCACCTTACCTCTAAGAATCAAGCTAGTCATGAAGGATATGGTTTGTTAAGTCCTTGATCTAGATCTCACATACAACATATTTTTGGGATGTCCATGGAATCATGAAATGAGAGCAGTACCATCAACATATCATCAATGTATCAAATTCCCTTACAATGGCATTGAAGTAATGATAAAAGGTGATCCAAATCTATTCATGTACTATAATAACCTAGGACTAGGATCATAAATAATAATTCTAATCAATAGAGAAGCAACTCCATCATTAGCATATGTGGATCCAAAATCATTAAAACCTTCTACATTAAAAAAAGGTGAGCTTAAAGGAAAATACAAGGACAAAGGCATGGGAGAATATAATTTGAATCAAACCATGTATTTAAGACAAATAGTGGATTCTCCTAAAGATTATGGACAACAACATCCCTCTAAAAAAGTATCCACCATTATCATAAAATCGGATCCCACTATATTTTACAGATGGGGTGAGATGGAAGAAGAATATCTCTACAAAATGCCTTATAAGGAACTTGAAGAAGAATCTACACAAGATCACATCAATATATCACGTGAAAAGTATGGCAAAGGATTTAAGTTCTTGCAAAAATTTGGATATGGTGGAAAAAGCCCTCTTGGGTTACAAAAGAAATGAATAATTGAACCATTGCAACTAGAGTTAACATTCAAAAATTAGTGCTCTAAAGGACTTGGCTTCATACCTCTTAGATTAGGTACTCACAATTATAAAGAAGCATTGGAAATCATAGACTCCAAAAACCAACAAGAAAAGAAACGCTATTCCACGAACTCTAACAAATGGGAATGGGGTCCAGATAAGTCATCTAGTGATTATGAGCTCACCGAAAGATTTAGAGAACCAGGTGAACCCACAGAAGAAGAAGAGTTTAATAAAAAATTTAGAGTTGGTCAAGTAACGTTATCATTGTCTACATCACAAGAAGAGAATGATAGTGGAGAACCATGGACAAAAATATTTTGGGATCTCAAACCCTCAACATCTCAAGGCTTTAGGTCAAAACCATGAAGAGTGAAGACTCCCATTGCCGAGTGTCCCTCTAGTGACATTGAATTGGATTCATCTACGAGCGAGGCTGATAAGGAGAGTTATAGTGATGGCCCCAATGATTGCATTGAAACACCTGAAGACTCTTGTGTCTTTACCCTCTCCCCTGTTGATTTTGAGAACATCGATGTCCTTCCTCTCATTCATCCACAAATCATTGATTGGGACCAACAAAAGCCTCCACAACTAGACACTTTTCAAAATAACAAGGCCTTTATTGACTATCTTGGCATAAGAAATGATCTACCTATCGGGGACCACAAAGCAGGATACATCATAGAACTCAATAGTGTGGCATATCTTGGAGAGGATGCCAAACCTTCTTGTTGCAAAAGTATAAAAATAAAAACAAATCATGAGTCTTATGATGAAAACCACATTGTGGTGTTGTCTAACTCTAAAAAAGTAAAAAGAGAGGGCTTATCTGAGCGTGGAAACCTCTTTGAGGCACTCAAGGATGAAAGATTTGACACTCTCCCTATGACATCATATGAAGAGAAATCATCAATGCTAGTGGAAGAGACTATCAAGACAAATATTGGCACAAAGGAGATTAGACACAACTTATTCTTAGCACAATGTCTGACAGAACAAGAAAGACCAAAGTTCATAAGTTTCTTTACAGAGTGAAAAATCAATTTTGCATGGTCATATACAGATATGCCTAGATTGGACCCTAATCTAGTAATGCATCATTTGGCAGTTACTCCAGGAGCTAAGCCTGTAAAACCAAAATTGAGAAAGATGCATCCGCAGGTGGCACTATTAGTTAAGGTAAAGCTGGAGAAAGTATTAGATGTGGGATTAATTAGTCCAATCGACTACCCTGAGGGGATCTCTAACTTAGTACCTATTAGTAAACTAGATCGTAGTATAAGAATATGCATAGATTTTAGAGACATCAATAAAGTGTCCTAAAGATGATTTTTTGCTGTCAAATATTGATTTGATAATGGATCTTACAGTTGGTCATGCAATGTTATCATTGATGGATGGATTCTCTAAGTATAACCAAATCAAAATAGCACCTAGAGACCAACATAAAACAATATTTTCCTGTCTTTGGGGTACTTTCTGCTCGAATGTTATTCTCTTTAGTTTAAAGAATGCGGGTGATACATATCAAAGAGAAATGATAACAATCTTTCATGATCTCATGCATGTCACTATGTAAGATTATATTGATGATCTCTTGGAAAATTCAATAACAAGAGAAGCACGTCTAGATATTCTATCAGTGGTCCTTGAATGTCTAGAAAAATACAAAGTTAGGCTATATCCTAAGAAATGTGTCTTCAGGGTGACCTTCGAGAAGCTCCTTGGATACATTGTCTCATAGAGAGGAATTGAAGCAGATCCAGCCAAAGTCAGAGCTATATTAGAGATGCCACCACCAAAGAATATTAGTCAACTTTGGTATCTACATAGAAGACTCCAATTGATATGTAGATTCATTGCACAAATGGCAGATAAATGTCATCCTTCAACGTCGACTTCATAAGAATATCAAGCTCAAATAGGATGATAGGTGTCAGCAAGCTTTCCAAATTCTCAAAGACTATCTTTTGAATCCAATAGTATTGATGCCACTTTTCCTAGGAAAACCCCTACTACTATACATATCAGCTACACAAACATCATCGAGGGTACTCTTGGTACAATAGGACAATGAAGGCAAGAAAAGAGTAGGATATTATATCAACCACACATTGGTTGGCTATGAGCTTAACTACACATCGATTGAGAACGCATGTCTTGCAATTTTTTTTGCCTCATATAAATTACAACATTACATGATAACTCATAAAACAAAGCTCATTGCAAGGATATATCCACTAAAATATATTCTTAATAAGGTAACACTCACTGAAAGACTAGCTAAATGGGTTATGATACTAAGCGAGATTGACGTTGAATATGTAGATAGAATAACAATTAAAGGAAAATCTATATCAAATTAGGTGGCAGATGTACCTATGATTGATGACAAGTTCCTATTGTCTCAAAATTCATGGATGAATCCATTCTCATGGTGATAAGTGTAAAGCCTTGGTAATTATATTTCGATGGTTCATACATGCAGGATGACACAGGAGCTAGTATCCTCTTCATTACACCTCAAGGGGACTCCATTCCTAAGTCATATCAGTTGTCATTCCCTTGCACCAATAACATAAAAGAATACAAAGCATTAACAACAGGACTACAAATTGTGGTTCAGTGGAAGATCTAGGAGCTTCATGTTTTTTAGGACTCTCAACTTGTAATTCATCAAGCAAATTATGATTATTAGACTAAAGATGAAAAGTTAATGCCATACAAGAAAATGGTGGACAACTTCAAGCAATATTTCACATAGATAATCTTTGAATAGATTCCAAGGGATAACAATCGAGTTGTAGATGTCATGGCTACCATTGCTTCATTGATCGATATGCCTCAAAGTGAGACTCGCTATGAGTTCTTGGTGGATAATATTTTGTTTCCCTCATATAAAATTACTCCTGCCAAGATGATATGTATTGTTGGTCCCGATTCCCCTTGGTACAGTGCCATTTTCACTTACCTTTGTGATAATATCCTTCCACCTAACCTTTCCAACAATCAACATCGTACCTTCAGTCATCAACCCTCTCACTATGTCATCTTAGCCAATACCCTTTATTGTCGGGGTCTAGATGGTAATCTTATTAGATGCTTAGAAAGTGATGAAGCTCAAATTGTGTTGCATGAGGTTCACGAAGGTATATGTGGTGCTCACTCTAGTGGTCCAACTTTAGCCAAGAAATTGATGAGGAATAGATACTACTAGCCTACTATGGAAAAATACTCATACTAGTTTGTCAGGAAGTGTAAGCAATGTTAGATTCATAGAGACCTTATTCATGCACCAACGCAGGAACTTCAGCCAATTTCTACTCCATGGCCCTTTTTCTAGTGGGGACTCAACCTCAAAGGTAAGATTCACCCTCCTTATAATAGTCAATTCATTATCACAACTACAAAATATTTTACCAAATGGATTGAAGTGTTCCTCTCACCCAAGTCACCAATAAGAAGATTGCAACTTTCATCTTTAATTATATCATTTTCTGCTACGATGTTCTCCTTTCCATTGTCACAGATAATGGGCATCCTTTCAAGATCCAAGATGTTCATGAGCTTTGTGATAATTTCCATATCTGTCATTTCTTTTCCACCCCATACTACCCCGAAGGTAATGGTGAAGATAAGGTGTCTAATAAAACTATCCTCAAAATCCTTAAAAAGACAGTCAATGATGTTGGCCGTAACTAGCATATCCAACTTAACCCCACACTATGGGTGTACTGCACAAGTTTTTGCACACCTAATAGAGCTACACCTTATTCACTTGTCTATGGTGTTGAAACTATCTTTCCTATCGAGATTGAGTTACCATCCTTGAGAGTTTCTTTGCGCAATCTAATCAATGGTGAAGATTACAAGGTCTCTCGCTTACAAGATATAGAATTATTGGATGAGCATAGACAAACTGATTTTATTAATCTCAAAGCATATCAATAAAGAATGAGTCATAGCTAAAATCATAAGGTAAAGCCTGACACATTTCAGGTGGGTGACTTATTTCTTAGAGAAAATCCAACAAGACAAAGAGAATAAAGGCAAGTTTGAACCTGTGTAGGGGAAAACATGAGACTAAGTATGGAAACCCTAATCCCACTCTCATACACACTCATGGAATATGAAAGAGCCTAGGGAAGTAACTCACTTTGGCTAATTCTTATGATAAAGAGAGAGCCATGGATTACCTCTTAGTTTTTCTATTCCTTTGCTATAAATGAGAGAGAAGAATGATGCAAAAATGCAATCTAACCTAGAATGCAAGTAAGCAAGCAAATCCTAATATAAGAATGCAGATCAAATAACAACTGATATACTGCTAAAAAGTATAGATCAAAAGGAAAAATAAGAGGTGCACCTATGTCTGAAATCTAAGAAGAAATGTCTGGGACCAGGGTGCCATGCCACTATCTTGATTCTGCAATTTTGGAGCTGCAACTGACAAGATGGATTCTAGAGCCTGCAAGACACTATTCTACCAAGTCTTATTGACAAAGAATAGGACCATGGAACCACACCACTATCTTGGGTAGGACTAGGGTGCCATGCCCCTCTCCCCAAGGTTTTTGTTGAGATCTGCAACCCAGAATTGTCCCTGTGTGCTCTCTTAGTCCTAAAACTTCCAGTGACGCTCGGATCCGAACTTGTACCTGAAGTTGAAAATAGGGTTTAGGGTGGCTATTTAGGGTTTTTCCTTAGTCAAACCCCTATGTTGGTTATTTCCACCTCCACAAATAACCAATAATGTACTAAAAATGTGTTTTCAAGATCTTAAGATGAAAGCAAACAATCTAGAGAAACCCTAAAAAGTAAACCCTAATTGCTTATAATTGACAAAGTAAATTCTCTAAATCCACAATACAGAGTGATCTAAAGCATGAATATGAATCAAAATGAAGATTATGCAAAGACATGAAAATAACATGAACCATACCCAACCCCAAGGGAGAGGTATAAGCCAATCGTCAATCGGTGACCTCCTATTGTTATTCTACATCTTCAAAATCCCTCGATTGATAAAATGATACTTGATGAATTTTTGATGGATGAATTTTGTTTAAGACTTCAAAGATCTACTCTTTCGCTATAAAGAAGGCTCTAATGCTCCAAAACCTGCTCTTAGATTCTTAGATGAAGACCCCTTCAAATGAAGAAAGAGAGCTCTTAAGTATGAAACCTTAGATCTTAATTTCATGTTTAGGCCAACCTAGACTTGAATTTACCACTAATCTTTTGGGGTTAAGAATTATTATATCATAGGATTGTGCTCCCTAAATTTCAAGGAAAAAGTTGAGGACCATGTGTATTCCCAGGACAGTTCGACCAACTTTTCACCAAATTTTTGGGGCCATTAGATATGATGATATTAGAGCGCATCCCAAAGTTACAGCTGATTTCGAGATGTTTTGATATGTAAAATCAGGCTTAAACAGTCAAAATAAGACATAATTAGGGTTTATGATTAAATGATTCATTGGAGGAGTACGATGAAAAGGGGCATGCTTAGGGTAAAGGGCCCAACTTTATAATGTAAAGTGATGAAACATGACCTTAGATTTAATTAAATTAATTAATTAAATGCTTAAAGGGGAATTAGAAATGCAAGATGCAAGACACACTAAGGTGGGTGCTAACCTAAGTGTGAAATTGTACCACCCTAGTAAGGGTGTACAATTTACAACACTACATTTAGCCCCCACTTTAGCAGTCATATGATGCTACATGCATATACAAGATAAAGTACAAAAAAGTAAACATTTAAAAAAAAGGATGTCATAAGTTGTCAGATGAAGCCCCCATCGATATCTGCAGTACACAATTAGGAATCAAACCCTACAAAACCACATGTTAGATCATAAAATCACCTAATGTTTACTAAGGAAGGTGATGAAATTCGTGGGTAGCTTTATGCCCCCTTGTTTTGACTTGCTTATTAGTGAGGTGAAACAGGGTATCATGTTTACCACAGTGAATTGTGATAAAGATTTTGATGAAGCAAGTTCACATAAAGGCTTGATTACTCATCCAAGCATATTATGGAACTCATGTGGAGTGAGAGGGAAAACTCACTATTCCAACACCATCATGGTGCGAAATCAGAGCTTCCTAGCTCAAGATATGATAGATTGAAGAAAAAGTGCAGAAATTAGGGTTTTAACTTAAAAACATAAAGTGAAAAATTTCATAACACATAAATATGAAAGTGACACCTTCCTTTGTCACTTTAAAATTTTTTTTTGGCACTATTCACTATAGAGGAGCCCAAATATTAGCCATCATGCCTCAATGCCGACCTAAGTGACCTACGCAAATGGAGATCCTATGCTAGTCTATACTCGTTGGCTAACCACTCAATGAGGTGAGTTGACCTTCCATTGACTCCATTTAATTTTCTCATGCTTTCATAGTTTTTGGAATGATGATGTCATCACCAAGACTAGGCTGTGCCACCTCTTTGGGCACCTACGCATCCTAGGGCGCCCTCATCCCAAGGGGGTTCCCCGGTCCTCCTAGGGAACCCTAGTCCCATTTGGGCACCCTAGTCCCACCTAGGCGCCTTGGTCCCAATAGGGCACCCTGGTCCTTGTTTGGGGTGACCAATGGTGACGCAGGATTAGGCATTTGAATGTTAGAATAGATAGCATGATTGCATTGATTAGATGATAATAATGATGATTGATTACTGATGATATGATGTTTTTCTTTTTGCAGACACTACCATACATCCACGAGCATATCATTCGTATCATCTTTTGGAGCCTTTGGGAGCATATCCCAAGGCTGATAGCGGGGGAGAGGGAGTTGATGCATGCAGTGGGCTTGTGGGATGTGATGACTATGATGACCATCAGATTCCATTTAATGATGTTTTTGGCATTGATGGAGAGGTGGGATGCAAACACCTCAACATTCTCATTACCTGTGGGGGAGATGACAGTCACCCTTGAGGATGTATATCGCATTCTGCGCCTTCCCATTAGGGGGGAGACCATGAGATATCGATTTGATCGGACAGAGGAGGATTATAGGAGAGAGAAGGTATATGATGTGGGGAGAGTGATACTCGGTGAGATGAGGGGTTGTATCATGGTCAACTACCTCCTACACCCTACCGATGAGGCTCCATTAGTGAGACAACTCATGATTGTGACCCTTGCATTAGTAGTTTGCCCTAATGGGCATGACACATATATGCATGGAGGAATCATCTACAGTGTCTAAGCGATGGAGAGACATAGGAGGGTATACACTTGGGGTCAGAGCATGCTTGTGCATCTCTATCATGACCATGGGGAGTATGTGTTCAGATAGGAATGCAGCATGATGACATGCATACTACTGCAACTGTGGATGTTTGAGAATATTACCTGCACAAGGCTTGCTAGAGCCCCTATAGACTTAGTCCCAAAGTAGCCTAGGGTTTTTGCTTATCCACTTACCCATGAGTGGTGATTCAATGATCTCTTGCATTGGAGGTTGAGCTTAAATAGATTGATAGTGAGCAGAGGCATATGGAGACCCTACCTCAAGATGTATATGTGGGTAGGGATACACAGGCATATGTTTAACATATAGAGGAACCGTCTACTAGAGGGCTGGTACAACCACATAGTCAGTCCCTTCTACTTCGACCGAGTCTGACGACATTTTAGATTTGAGTAGTGTGTTCCTACTAATGTGCTTGTGTACATCTAACACTCACGTGTGATTTCGATGGTAGGAGCCATTTCTAGGCCTACCAATGATGAGATTGACATCATAGATTCAGATGTGTCAGATTAGGACATTGCGATAGACTATAGAGATGATTCGAGCATGCACCATTGGTACATCACATGGTGGGGGAGGATATACCCTGGAGCCATCTTCCCAAGAGACTTCCCTAGAGGGAACCCCAGACTATGGAGACAAACAGGTGACGAAGACAGATCAGATACATCCAAGGAGGGCTCAGATGATTAGGTTGATGACACAGAAGAGCAGGATGCAGGCGGAGACAGAGATGATCCTAACACCAGAGAGGGAGATCAGGATGGCGATGGTGAGGAGGATAGTGAGAAAGAGAACGATAAGGAGGATGAGTCAAATGCAATTCCTCATCACTCTAGAGAGGATACCATAGCCCTAGATCCACTAAGTATCCCATTACAGGCAGAGAAGGACCCTATCAGGGGTCCTGATCCTAGTCCCCATCAACACATACCCACTGTACAAAGACAGTACGAGCGCAGAGAGCCTAGTGGGTTCCAGTCTTAGGCAGTCACTTTCCATGATCCCTACTGGCGAGAGGGAGATCCAAGTAAGGTGTCATGTTATTTAATTAACTTATGTATCTTACTTGTTTATATTTGATGATATAGAATGTTATTGATAAAAATTTATCTCTTTCTTGTAGCTATCATCTAGGAGTGGCATTCTCTTATTCAGAATGCAGTTACAGACCTCATCATGACTGCGCACATTCCCAGTTCCTCATAGATATCGCACAAATCCCAAAGGAATGCATGATGACACGAAGACCTTTTCTCCCCTATTTGGATGAAGATGGAGGTCCTATGAGAGAGATTATGATAGATAGAGCATAACCTAGAAACGTCATAGACAGAGGCAACAACATACCATGGGATTATGATGGAGATGGATCGCGGGAGCTCCTTGCTAAGTCACTCATGGTCCATATCATGATTCACTCCCATGGCTAGATTAGGAAGGGGCATCTAGCCACCATCCTCCAGCTACTAGTCCTAGGGATAGGAGATGATCTTGATGTAGTGATTTATATATTATGATACTCATGGATATGTTATTTTAATGCTTAAACAATATATGCATTGCTTATATTAGAAGTAACATATTGAGTGATGAACATGTATGTCTAATTTTAATTTCCATGTGATTGATTTCTCAATGCTTCATGATTAAATTGATACATTGTTGGCATTTGATGAACCGGTATGTTGGAATATGATGATATCATGATAATGTATGTTGTCATTGATGTCAATAAGTATAGGTGAACCGATATGAATATTGGAAGAGGTTGTTACTGATGTTCAAGTTGGAGAACCGGTATGAAGAGATGTAGTGAACCGGTGTCAGGGTTTCACTAAGTGTGACTACCGGTTGGTAATCTCAGCTCTAGGGTTTCCAGTTTGGCAATCTATCTTATGTGATATAATCGATGACATTTTGTGATGAGTTATCTAAGAGATAAGGATGAGATCAAGATGCCATGTCAGTTTGGTGCACGTGAAGGATTTCCTTGAGGATCTTGCATGTGAAGATCGATTGCATTAAATGTCTACCTCAGGAATGAACATTCTTCTTAGTGGTATGCGAAGAGAGCATGATGGGTTACTGATTTCCATATGCAGTGGAGAATGGACAATGCAGAATGACTCATGGTATGTTTGAGATTGTTTCATTCTATGCAAAGTATTTTGAACGGTCAGGATTGGACCACCTGTAATTGTTAACCTAAATGTTTATGGTTTAGGGTTTATGTTACCTAATTGTTGTCTATAAGGTCGATGATGTTTGTTATTGTTTGTGTTGGAAAATGTTGTGTTTGTATCTAGGTGATGAGATACTTGCCAGACCAGTGAGTGGAAAACTACAAAATGTGATTGCAGAATAGAGGAGAGTGGAAAACTACAGAGTGTGATTGCAGAGTAGAGGAACTAAAAAGGATCTTCCTTAGCATGTAGTGTTGTTATCAAATCAGAGATTTACCTATTATCTTCTAACCATTTCAATAGAAGGAAAATCCCTTTACCGGGTAGCTTGAATAGGCTTGTTGTAAATCCTCTAACTAGGTGACTCAAGTTCATTGAGTTCTTCAAACTCTCTAGCAAGGTAACCTTTAACAGGGTATATAGCCATCCCTTAACCGGGTGATCTTTAACAGGATCGGTTCCTAACAAAACCTTATTGTAAAGTCTTTAACCAGACTAGGCTCCTAATAGAGTGAGCTTCAAAAGAGTTCAAAACAAGCTTGTGGGTATTCATACCCATCGTGGTTTTTCCCATTTGGGTTTCTGCGTGAAAAATCTTTGTATTATGAGTTGTGCATTTTTCATGTGATGACTGAGTACTCTTTGTTTAGGTGATTATGCATGTAGAGTTAATGGTTATGATATTATTGATACAACACATGCATGAGTATATTGGTGAAGTAGTTATCAAGTGTTGAATGATATTTGAAGTATTTAGTTTACTGGTTTAGATGTCTGAAGTCTTACTGTGTTTAACCAATATTACCATGGTTAAGTTTAGTGATGAAGAAAACTATTTATCATTGTTTTAACTTGATAAGTTGTTGAGGAGTTTTTGTCTATACTAATTCATCCCCTCCCCTCTCAGTACCATTTAGGATATTTGTTGTTCATCATTATTAATCAATTGGTATCAGAGCACCTCTAGGTCCTTGGTTATATAAGCTTAACCACTTGAGGTAAAAGATCTTCCTTTAATGATGAAGAGGGAAGGTCCTAAATTCAATAGAGATAACTTCAAAATATGGAAGGACAGAATGAAGATTTATATCAATATTTTGGGTGCTCAACACTGGAGCTATGTTGAGAATGTCTATGTTATCCCCACTGGCACTCTAACCGATGATCAGAAAAGAGAGATTCAAGAAAATGGTCAAGTCATGGAATCCCTTATTAGCAATCTGTTTGATATTGAGTTCATTGATGTACAAGATAAGGACACTCCTAAGGATGTATGGGACACTTTGGAAAGCATTTATGGCAGTTCTGAGCATGTCAAGCAAGCTAAGGAAGAAAGCCTTAGAGGAAAATTTGAAGACATGAGGATGGTTGAAGGAGAGACCATTCAACAATATGGCATAAGGATCAAGACTATGGTTGGAGATATCAAGAGAACTAGTGGAACAATTGATGATGCCACTATTGTCAGTAAAGTTTTGAGATCATTGTTACCAGTCTATGCAATCAGAGTTGCTGCTATTCATGAGTTAAGATATATCAACAAGAAAAAGGTATCTCTAGAATCTATCATTGTAAAGTTGACTGCATATGAGTTGAATAGCTATGATGGCAGTGTTTAGAAGACTAAGTCAGCCTTTAAAGCATCTGTTGTACCAACCAGAAAAGGAAAAGAAGTAAGTACTAGCTATGAATCTAGGCCAAATAGAGATATGGATGATGAGGAGATTCCGATGGAGTTTGAAGCTCTTCTTGCCAACAAACTTCCAAAAGGCACCAGAAAATATAGAGGTAAGCTTCCTTTAAAATGTTTTTCCTACAATAAGATAGGACATATAGCTGTTAAGTGTCTTACCAATGACAATAAGGATAAACCGGAGAGGTTTAGAAAGTATAAAGGAGGAGGTAGAAGAAATTGTCTTGTTGCAGTGGATTAAGGTGCTACTGATGAAGAATCTGAGGATGAAGAGAATGAGGATATAGTGTTTGTAGCTATAAAGGAAGAAGTGTCTGACAAGAAATCCCTTGTCTCTCGCATTGAAAACACAAATGAGTGGATTATTGATAGCGGGTGTTCTCACCACATGACTTGTGACTAGAGAAAGTTTTTGTCTCTGGAAGAATATGATGGAGGTGTTGTTTGGTTTGGCAACGATGCACCTTGCATGGTGAAAGGAAAAGGATACATCTCATTGAATGGGAAAAGAAGTGTGGATGAGGTCTACTAGGTGGAAGGCCTTAAGCACAACCTTTTGAGTATTGCTTAGCTGAATGACAAAGGAATCATTTTGGAGTTCAAAGGTGGAATCTGTAGAATAATTGGAAAGAGTGACAAACTTATTACCACTAGCAAGCATACCAGAGGAAACCTGTTTTAGCTGAATGCCAAGATTAGTCAGTGTCAGATGGCAAAGTTTGATGATAGTTGGATATGGAATAGGAGACTTTGTCATATGAATTATGATAATATTGTAAAGGCGAGTAAGATCAAGGCAATAAGAGGATTGCCTTTGTTTAACAAACCTAAGAATTCTTTGTGCAGAGAATGTCAACTTGGGAAGATGTCTTCCTCAACTTTCAAAGGTAAGTATTTTTCAGCAGAGAACTTACTTGATCTTGTGCACACCGATCTGTGTGGTCCAATGAAAACAAGAAGTATTTAGGGAGATAGGTATTTCATGATTCTTACTGATGACTGCTCAAGAATGATGTGGGTCACATTCTTGAAAGACAAGTCTGAGGCAATTGGAAAGTTCAAAGCCTTTAGAGCATTGGTAGAGAAGGAAAGTGGTCAAAGGATAAAATGCCTAAGAACTGATTAAGGAAGTGAATTCACTTCTAACAAATTCAACAAGTACTATGAAGAGAATGGTATCAAGAGGTAGTTGTCTACCCTAAGGACACCACAACAAAATGGAATAGTAGAAAGGAATAACAAAACTGTAGTTGAAGTGGCCAGAACAATGCTGATCCAAGGAAAGGTTGCTCACACTTTTTGGAGAGAAGCGATGAGCACTACAGTCTATAGTATGAACCGGGTACTCTTCAAGAGAGGTAAAGATAAAACCCCTTACGAGTACTAGACCAGGAAGACTCCCACTATGAGTTATTTTAAAGTCCTTGGCAGCAAGTGTTACATCAAGAGAGGTGAGCATATGAGAAAGTTTGATTCTAAATGTGATGAAGGAATATTTCTGGGATATTCCACTAAGAAAAAACTCTCAAATGCTACAATAATATAACTCAAAGAATTTTTGAGAGCATTGTTACCAACCTAATTGTTGTCTATAAGGTCAATGACATTTGGTATTGTTTGTATTGGCAAATGTTGTGTTTGTATCCGAGTGATGAGATACTTGCCAGACCAGTGAGTGGAAAACTGTAGAGTGTGATTGCAGAGTAGAGGAACTGAAAAGGATCTTCCTTAGCATGTAGTGTTGTTATCAGATCAGAGATTTATTTGTTGTCTTCTAACTATTTCAATAGAAGGAAAATCCCTTTATTGGGTAGCTTTAATAGGATTGTTGTAAATCCCCTAACCAAGTGACTCAAGTTCATTGAGCTCTTCAAATCCTCTAGCAAGGTAATATTTAATAGGGTTTTAACCTTTAACAGGGTATATAGTCATCCCTTAACCAGGTGATCTTTAACAAGATCAGTTCCTAATAGAACCTTATTGTAAATTCTTTAACCGGACTAGGATCCTAACAAAGTGAGCTTCAAAAGAGTTCAAAACAAGCTTGTGGGTATTCATCCCCACCGTGGTTTTTCCCATTTGGGTTTCCACGTGAAAAATTTGTGTGTTATGAGTTGTGCATATTTCATGTGATGACTAAGTATTCTTTGTTTAGGTGATTATGCATGCAGAGTTAATGGTTATGATATTACTGATACAACACATGCATGAGTATATTGGTGAAGTAGTTATCAAGTGTTGAATGATATTTGAAGTATTCAGTTTACTGGTTTAGATGTCTGAAGTCTTACTTTGTTTAATTGGTATTGCCATGGTTAAGTTCAGTGATGAAGACAACCAGTTATCATTGTTTTAACTTGATAAGTTGTTGATGATTTTTTGTCTGTATTGATTCACCCCCCCCTCTCAGTACCGTTTAGGATATTTGTTGTTCATCACTATTCATCATATGTGTTATTCAATTAAATAACTAAGTATTAATTAAATGCTTCTTTGATGATGTAAAAGAAGAATGTATTAAGCCTAAGAACTATATGACTATTGTGATTTAACTAACTCTTGTGATTTAACTAACTCTAGTTAAACACAACATGATATAATTCTACTTAACATAGAAGAAATTATATAACATGCTAGCACATATGAAATATAAATCTATTACAATTTACATGAAAGAATCCAAGACAAACAATATAGTAATGAAACATGCTTGTCAAGAATGAAGTAATGTAAACCAAACAATATAACATCATTTAATCTTACATACTTTAATGAAGACATGCTAACATATTACCCGATTTTGAAGAAAAAAGATATACACAGAGAACAAAAAGTAGACCAGAAAGAGGAAGAGAGAGACATAAAAAGAGAACTAGGCATAGTATCTACAAAGGTGCATAGCATTTATGGGTTCCTTGAGAGGCATACCTTCCACATCTATTACCTTGTAAGCACCTAATCCATAGGCCTTGACAACAATGTATGGTTCAAGCCAATTAGGGTTGAATTTTCCTTTTTCCTCAGGTAAGGCATTCATATTGTGTTGATTCTCGTAAAGGACTAAATCACCTATTGAGAAGGAACATTGAATAACCTTACCATTGTAGCTTCGCTGCAAAGTTTTATGATACACTTGAATATGCTCAAGGGAATTTATGTGACGTTCATCAAGAATCTCAAGTTGTTGAAGTCTTTTCTCTCTATAAGAATCATCATCCACTATACCCCTAAGAGAAACTCTCAAAGAATGAATTTCTAACTCCAAAGGCATAATGGCATCAACACCATAAACAATATTATAAGGAGTAAAACCCATAGCAACATGAACACTCATGCAAAAATCCCACAGACCACAGGTTAATTGAGTATGCCAATCCTTACCATGCTTGTTTATAGTCTTTCGAAGAATTTGTTCAATTATCCTATTAGAAGACTCAACTTGACCATTTGATTGAGGATAATAAGGTGTAAAAAATTAATGTTGGATATGATATTTCTCAAGAAACTTCTTCACATCCTTATTTTTGAATGACGTTCCATTAACTGAAACTAAGGCAGACGGTATCCCAAATCAGGAAATAATGTTTTCCAAAATGAATTGACAAATTACTTCAGCGGTAGTGGATCGAAGTGGAACGGCTTCCACCCACTTCGTAAAGAAATCAGTGGTAGTTATGATGAAGGTATGTCCTTGAGATGAAGGAGGAGATATTTTACCAATATGATCCAAACCCCATGTAGAAAAGGGCCAAGAAGCCACTTGAGATCGAAGTTATTGGGCAAGGGCATGGATCAAATTGCTATGTTGCTGACACTGATGACATTTTTTAACAAACACAAAGGGATCCTTTTCCATGGTTTGCCAATAATATCCCATTCAGAGCAATCTTTGGACTAAAGATCTACCCCCAAAATACCCCCCACAAGAACCTGAATGTGCTTCCTCAAGAGGAATAGGGATTTCAGCCTTTTTTAAGCATCAAAGGAGAAGACCATTATAACCCCTCCTATAAAAAACATTAGAAAGGATAATGTATCTAGCAGCCAATTTGTGAATCCTAGCACTAGTATTCTTATTTATAGAGTCAGGAAAGGTACCATCACTCAAATATCTCACAATATGCGAGTACCATTCATCAGAGTCTATAATGCAACAATATGTCACATCACTAGGATTATCAGCAATAGCTGAGGTAGTGAGGTTGTGAATAGTAAATTTAATATCTACCAAGGGGTTCTCTAGAGACACAAGAGAGGCAACACATACCATCGCATCAGCATGTCGATTATCTTTTCAAGGAATGGGCTCCATGGTCTAAGAATAAAAATTTTGCAACAAGGATATAGCTAGATCTCTATATTGTGATAATTTGTCTTGCTTAGCTTGATAAACTTTTGTCACTTATCTTATGATTAGTTGAGAATCTCCATAAATATGTAGATGTTTCACATTCAATGCCAAGGCCTTTAATTCCAGCTATAAGAGCCTCATATTCAGCAATGTTGTTGGTACATAGGAAATTGAGACGATATGATAAAGAAATAGGCTTCTTTTTAGGAGAGATTAAGACCAGCCTTGCCCCTGATCCTATATGACACTTAGAGCCATCAAAGTACAATTCCCAAGTCTCATCAACCTTAGTGGAAAAAATATATTTGTCGAGAAAGGACTTTGGATTAGGTAGGGAGAAGGGTGAAGGAGCATCAACTAAGTGATCAATCAATGCTTGACCCTTTATTGCCTTTTGTGAGACAATATTAAGGTCAAACTCGGTCAACATCATAACCCACTTAGCTAAGCATCTAGAAAGGTCAGTTTTGAAGAAAATATGTTTAAGAGGATTGAATTTAATGATAACACAGACCTCAACATTCAAGAGATAATGCCTCAACTTTTGGGTTGCAAAGACTAAAGCAAGGCACTATCTTTCTATTGCAGAATATCGAACTTCATAACCAACTAGAGTGTGGCTTATGTAATAAATTGGGCATTCTCTACCATCCTTATCACATTGTGCCAATAGGGCTGCAAGAGCTTGAGGGAAAGCATTGGTGTATAGAAGGAAAGGCTTAGTAGGATCAGTAGGTTGAAGAATAGGAGGATTGGCCAAATAGGTTTTTTAGGTCTTCAAATGCTTGATGACAATACTTATTCCATTGGAAGGTGATATTATTTTTAAGCAATTGTGTGAAGGGAAATATACGATCCGCAAGTTGAGAAATGAACCTACAAATAGCCCGGATCTTTCCTTGCAAACTTTTTAGTTGGAAGACATTCTTAGGAGGTGGCATGCTAACAATAGCATCTATCTTCTTTGTATCCACCTCAACGCCACGATGTGAAACTATAAATCATAATAGTTTTCAACTATCCACACCAAAAACACATTTTTAGGGATTCAAACGCATGTTATACTTACAAATTCTCTTAAAAATTTGACGAAGGATCTTAACATGATTTGTACAAAGAATGGATTTGGCTAAGATGTCATCAATGTAATCTTCTGAGGTTTTATGCATATAGTCATGGAAGATGAGAGTCATAGCACACTGATAGGTTGTGCCTAAGTTTTTCAATCCAAGAGGCATCACAATCCAACAAAACATACCCCAAGGGGTGGTAAAAGTAGTTTTATATTGATCTTGAGGATTAATGAAGATTTTATTATATCCTAAGAAACCATGCATAAAGGATAATAAAGCATGCCCTGCTAGTGAACCCACTATCATGTCGATATTCGAGAGAGGAAAGTCATCCTTTAAAGAGGCCTTGTTTAAATCATGAAAATCCATACTCATCCTAATCTTATTTTTAGCTTTAGCCATAGCCACAATGTTTAGAATCCATGGGGAATAATCAATAGGACGAATGAATCCAGCATCCAACAGTTTTTCAATCTTAGTTTTAACAACTAATGCCACTTTAGGGTGAATCTTTCGAATCTTTTTCTTCATAGGTTTAGCATCAAGAATTAGGACAATGTTGTGAGTGACAATATTAGGATCTATGCCAGGAATGTTAGATTATATCCAAGCAAAGATCTCAGGGAATTCATGTAACAACTTGGTATACTATTTTTGCTCTTCTTTGTCAAGACATTTCCCTATCTTGATGATTTTATCTTCAACACAAGGATCCATATTGATATCAATGGTGTCATTTATTAGGAGATTTCTTTGTTGAGGAGCATCTTTTAATTGAAGAAATTCTTTAACTATCTCATTGTTATTTCTTTCTTTCCCAAAGTAAGCTTCTGCATTTAGACAATAGGGAAAACTGTGGTTATGGTGATACCAAGGAAGGATGTCATAAGCTCCCAAGAATTCAGCTAAGGAATCATCGGTAGAAAAAACATCCAAAGAAAAGAAACAAGAAGGGTTATAGTCAATATATTATGGATATTTTAGTGAGAGAGAAGCATAAATGACATTAACACTAATAGATGGTCTCTAAGAGGCTATAGCATGCTTGAAAGGATCATAACCAAGCCCAAATGTCATATCATGAAAGTTGTTTTCCAATGGAACCTTAATCCCTTGTTCTTGAGCACCATATCCATATCCATTATATCCACACCTAGCTAGGATGGGAAAACTAGGACCATAAAGGTTAGTCATTTTCGAAGAAGGAGGATTTTCAAAGAGTGAAGAATCAAAATCCTCTAGACTAGAAACTAAGGGAGATGAAGTCTGAGAAGTCACCACAAATTTATTACTCAATGGCCCAGACAAAGTAGATTTCTTTTTAGGTTCTTCTTCTTCTTTCTTCTTTTTGACCTTAGGTTCTCTAGGGGGAATTATGTATTCTCCTATGAAAGTAGGATTGAAATCAAGGGATCCCCAAACATCTTCTGCAAGAATTTTTTCAAAAGAGAAAGTGTTCTCAATCATAGAGTCGGGCTGAGTAGACTCTTCCTCAAGAACCTTAGGTCCACTTGAGGAAGTAATGGGAATCGATCCAGATATAGGAGATAGGTTTGATGAAGTGGTCACACTGATCGAAGTAGAAGCTTTAGAGGAATTATCTAAAATAGTTGGCAAAGAATTAGTTGAAGAGAATTTAGAACTTGATGTTTGTAAAAAAGCCTGGAATCTTGTGTCACCTAACAAGGTATATGTTGTTGTAAATAAACTTGATTTGACTATGCAATGTAGAGGGAACAACTTGCATGCTATGAATCCAAGGTCTCCCTAGCAACAAGTTGTATTTCAACTCTGTAGACATGACATGGATAGGTGTGGGTAAAGTAATATGACCAACCTTAATAGGCAAGGTGATGATACCTAGTGAAGATTTAGCAATATTATTCAAGCCATAGATGGTAAGAGAATCGGGCTTAATAAGAGATGTATCAACATTGATCCTATGTAACAAGTTAATGCTACAAAAATTAAGGCCAAAACCATTGTCCACTAGTGATCGTCTTATCGCACTATCATTTATATTAACCAAAATCATTAAGGGATCATATTGTTGTTTAATTTCACTAGAGGGCAGCTCATCTTGTGTAAACACAATCTGAGCCTTAGGTGTTGTAATAGAGTTAATCAAGGAATCCATATTATTTAATGTTGTATACACCTAAAAATGGTCTGAAGATAATTAATTAAATAAGCAATTATTTAACTAATCTCCCTTCCCAATTTAATTGAATTCACTAAGTAATTTGATTAAATTTCCCTTTTCATCTACTTATCAATAAGTCTAAGGATTTATTTAATAGGTTCATTTCACCCCTTTAATTAATTAATTCCCTGCACCAAATTCATTTCTTCTAAATCTCCTAATTAATTAAAATAAATCAAATCAATGAGTTGTTGAGATTAATTAGCCATTTTCCTAATATTTGAATTTCTAAATTCAAATTCTCCTAACTTCTACCACTCCTAAACCTAACCCATTCTACCTACCACCATGTCCCCTTTCATCTAACATCTTCTAGAAGCTTTGTAACACTTGTCACTAAGTGTTCCCTTTCATCCTACATCTTCTAGAAGCCTCTTGACACTTGTCACCATAGAGATGACAGATGTTCCCTTTAATCCAACTCCCTTTGTCAACCTCCTCCAATTTAACCATTGATATCTTAAAATCAATCTCAACCGTTGATTCATGCCAACTCACCCCTAGCCTTGGAAAATCCTATAAATAGACCTCATTTTGAGTAATATGGATCCCATCTCATTCATAGCTTAAGCATTGTTATTATAGGCATCTAGAACTCTTGGAGACCTTTCCAACAAGGTAAACAGCTTGTAATTTTGAGTCCCAAGTAGCAAGTTATGCCTATTTGAAGTTAGGCTAAAATTTCATATAATTTTTTTGAAAATTTCATAGTTTGGATCACTAATGCTATTCTTGTTATGTCTATGAGATGTTTGTAGCCTAACTCTTTTCTTGCAGATATGCTTGTCAAAGATATGCTTGTCAAAGACAAATTCAAAACACAATCATGACTACTAATGGATCTATTTTGTAGGTTGCCTAAGGATTCAACAAAAACTTTGTGTATTCTTTAAGATTTTTAGGCACACTTCAATTTGGGCTTAAAGAAATGAACTATCATGTCTTATGTGCTTGTGATGATAGGCAAGTATTCTCTCACCTTCCTTAGGTGATCAGAAAGCTAGACTCATCTTTTTGCTTTCAATATTACATACCTTTAGCGGGCCTGTCACAGTGGGAAAAAGTAATCACCCTGTGAGAACGGCCCAAGTGAGTACAGCTGGACCTGAGCATTCCAACTCACTATAACAAATAGGTCTTTGATGATTAAAGTCTCAGAGGATGGGATTATTTGAATTTTCTCTTTGAGATCTCTCATATCAGACATTTTCTAAGGCCTCGCAGTCTCAATCACGTTTACATGACTATAGCTTGTTTCGGTACCTTGTCGAGCTATAGGCCTCAATCACGCTTGTGTGACTTCAAGGGGTAATTTCAAATGGAATTCCTGACTAAGAACTATAAAAATAGAAGCTACCCGATTCACCTCCAAAAGGGTGATAATCTTTGTGCAAGAGAGATAGTAACTCTCCCAAGACACTTGCCATATCATGCCCCCATTAGCATTTGGAGTTGGATAATACGACATTGAGAATCCATTACGTGAGACTCAGCAGCCATATTCTGATTAGCTATTGGGTGTGTACCTAAGTCAGCAAGCAAAGATTTTCATTCTCAGCCAACTTCCTTAGGGTTTAGCTTGATTGAGAGTCATGTATCACATCGTGTGTTTGTTGTGTATTCATCCCTAAAATTGAAAAATCAGACACTTAAAACTGGAAAACCAAAGTAAAACATCAAAATTTAGTGATTCAAATTCAAACAAGAAAACAATTTTTATCACTGTTCAAATACCTGTCATACGAGTCAGGAGTCTCTGTTGTATTTCTTGATCTTCTGTCATACGAGTCAAGGTTATACATCGTACGAAAAATTATGGTTCACATGAAGTCACTAGTCTGTCGTTCTATCTTGTATCTCTTGTCGTTCTATGCTGCATAATCTGTTGTATGAAACTCTGCATTTGTTACTCCAGAATCATGTCTTACATGCCTATTTCAGATTTATCATGTATGCCTAATCAATTTGCAATAAGCATAAACACCTATTATCTATCAATCCGTTCTTAGATTGTCTACTTGATTTGCTTGGTCAAGTTATCACTCGTCAAAATCAAACTCTAGAACATAAACACCTCAAGATTTTCAAAGTGCTTACCCCCAACGAGTTCAAGATCTAAACATCTCAAAGTGTGTTATCACCCTCTTTGATAAATTGATCACTCAAACATAGTTTCTCATCAGAATTAATCATCCTTTATCATGAAACTGAAACGTTTGGTCAGGATAACTTTGTCCCACATCGTAGGATAGATCGTTCCTACTGGACATGGTTCTTATCAAATCAACACCATTGCACTCTTAAACTGAAGATTGAAAAACGTGCAAACTTTTAAACACTTGAATCCTCTTTTAGTGACATATCACTCTATGGCCTTGAAATTGACTATTGATCACTTACCCAAAACAACTTTTAGACAATCAAAATCCCTGAAATGGAAACTGAAACATTTGCAATAGCTGAAAATCATATCAACATGACATATCAAAGAAAAACACAAGAAGAAAACATGACAAACTAACACATCAAAGAAATCAAACAAGTTCAAAATCAAAATCCAACTATGTTAAAACCTCACAAGGATTTAAACACATCTCAAAAGAAAAGGTGGCTCTTTTATGCATCTCTTAAAGAGATCCCTAAAGGATTTGGCTAAAGAAGATCAAAATCGTGCACCCATGTCTAACAATGATTCATCCATCCGTAAGCAAATTGACGCTCCAAAGGCATCTATTCCTACACCTCTTGAAAGCTTGTAAGACCCTTCCATAGCATCTGTGCCAAATAATACATACAGAGTTGAAGATTCCCAAGAAATATCTATGATGGCCATCAAGCCTATTTCAGAGAATCCTATTCAAAGCTCATCTCCTTCATATCCAAGCATTGATTCCTTGCAACATCCCCATAGCACTTCTATGAAGTCCTCATTCATAGAATGCTTGTTAAATGTGTCCTAATAGATGGGGGAGCTAGCTTGAACATTTTCTCTATGAATCTTGTCCATGCTCTAGGCTATTCAGAAGATGCAGTTGATCCCTGGAAAAAGATCAAAATCAAAACATCTGGTGAAGAAGAACATTCATCTAAAGGAATGGTGATATTACCCATCACAGTGGGACCCTTGCAAAAAGATACAACATGCCAAGTCCTAGACTTGGACCTACCATACAATACTCTTGGGGAGATCATGGATTCAGGACATACAAGCTACATCATCAACATGCCACCAGTGCTTAAAATTTCCATACAATGGATAGGAAATCACAATATTAGCAGAATCAAAGGCATTGCAGCATTGTAATAATCTAAAATTAGCTCAGGAGGTCATTAGTTCACTTAATAGAGAGGTAGCATCTTCAAGCACACAATCCAAGGAACAATCATTTGAATCAATTTTGTCAAACATGGAAAAACAAATGCAGCTGAAAGATCAAGGAAACAGAGAATATTTGCTATCATGGAAAAACAAACAAGAACAACTTCAAATTGAGAGGGATGAAAAAGTAGATATAGTAGTCGATGTAGTTCACATGTATGTAGAACAAACATTAGAAACTAGCCTACTTGAATCAGAATCACATTCGACTGACATGGACTTAACCGAGGACGATCAAGATTTTCTTGTACGAGGTCATTCTAACAAGAGTACCGTTCTAGACATGGAAATACATACTGAAAGCTCTGACATCTCTATCATGACCCCTAATATCTTTGAATCTATTCAACTTGAAGATCCTTTATCCTTAAGCTATCCTGAACCTATGGATTGGGAAAATGAAGGACATACTGCTATTGATACCTTTCTGAATGACCATGCCATATCCTTATATCTTGATGAAATCAAACCCGCAACAACTTTCACTAGGGATTCCGCTAACGTATCTTCAAGTCAAATGGATGTCAAATCTCCTAGTCACAAAATTGAAAATAAAGAAAGCAATATCAAGTCTAATGCTGAAAACCATTTATTGGCAACATTAGACTAGAAAAAAGTAAAAATAAAGGACGAATCTAATGGTGAAAACCTCCTTGAGGCACCGAAAGATGGGAGATTTGACACCTTACCTGAATATTATCAAGAGAAGTTATCTATCATAAGAGCACCAGCAGAGGCAACTATCATTGGCACAGTTGAACTACATCCAACAACGATCTCTTTATCAAAACTAGCAAGGCAAAAATACTTGAAACCATTCAAAAGATGGCAAGTCAACTTTACCTGGTCATATACAAACATTTCAGGGTTTGATCCATATCTTACAATACATCACCTGAATATCAGTCCAGGAGAAAACATCAATAATGGAACACATTATGGATTAAGAGCAAACATTAATAATGAAACACATCATGGATTCAGAGCAAGCATAAATAAAGGAACACAACATAAATCAAAGCAGGCATTCTATTCATCAAAATGGCTGTAGAATGGAACATTAAACAACTTCAGGTCTTTGGAGATTCTTAGCTTGTCATTAATCAAATCAATGATGACTATCAAACCAAAGATGACAAACTCATGCCTTACAAAAATATGGTGGATGATTTCAAGAAATACTTTGTAGAAATAACTTTTGAGTAGATTCCAAGAAATGATAACAAAGTAGCAAACGCCATGGCTACACTTGCTTCTCTATTGCAGACACAGGAAAATCAAGAGCGTTATGAATTCCTAGTTGAAGAGTTGTTTCATCTTGCCTATAATTGTCCTAATTCCCAAACCATCTGTCAACTTATTAGACACAATTCCTCCCGCTATGGCCAAACTTACGCATACTTGAAAGATAACACCCTACCTCCTGACTTATCCAAGAACCAAAAGAGAAATTTTATTTGCCAATCCTCCCATTATACTCTCGTCGCGGATACCCTGTATAAACAAGGTCTAGATGGTACTCTCTTACGATGTCTTGAACAAGAAGAATTTGAGAAGGCCTTACATGAAGTCCATAATGGCATTTGTGGCACTCATTCAAGTGGTCTTACCCTTTCAAAGAGACTCATATGCTTGGGCTACTATTGGCCGACTATGGAACGAGATTCTTTTAAGATAGCAAGAACATGCAAATAATGTCAAATCCATGGGAATTTGATCCATGCACCAGCACAAGAACTACATGCTTTGGCAACATATTGGCCTTTTTGTCAATGGGGACTTGACTGAGTAGGAAAGATAAATCCTTCCTCATCTATTGGAAACAAATTCATTTTGGTAGCTACTGAATATTTCACAAAATGGATTGAAGCGGTACCTCTCATCAATATCATAGGAAAACAAATTGCTGCATTTATCTTGAATTATATCATCTGTCGCTATGGAATACCAATGACCATTATCACTAATAATGGGTGACCATTCAAGAATCAAGATGTACAAGAACTCTGTGAGAGGTCCAAAATCCAGCACAGATTCTCCACACCATATTATCCATAGGGAAATGGGCAGGTAGAAGCATCTAACAAAACTATCCTAAAAATTCTTAAAAAGATAGTGAATGATGCTGGGAAAGATTGGCATATCCAACTAAACCATGCTCTATGGGCTTACTGCACTAGTATCCACACACCGACAGGTGCCACACCTTTTTCTCTTGTATATGGATCAGAAGCCATATTGCCAATTGAAGTAGAGATACCTTCTCTACATGTATCACTAAAAGGTCTCATCCCAGATGAAGAACAAAGAATATCTAGACTGCAAGAGTTAGAACTAATCCATGAACACAGACACAATGCCTTTGATCATCTAAAGGTATATCAGAAAAGAATGTGCCAGAGCTATAATCATAAGGTTAAACCAAGAATCTTTCAAGTGGGGGAACTAGTGCAAAAAGAAAATCCATGCAACCAGGTAGATCAAGAATAGAAAGGAAAGTTTGAACCAAACTGGTTAGGTCCATCTGTGGTCACAATAGTATTTGGATCAAGAGCATATTAGTTATCAACACAAGATGGAGATCAACTTGAGGAACCTATCAATAGCATGCACCTGAAGAAGTTCTATGTCTGAAAAATAAAAAAAAATTAAAAACAGTGAAAAATCAGAAAAAATAAAAAACAATGAAAAATCAGAAAAAATCAAAAACAGTGAAAAATCAGAAAAATCCTAAAAAGTGAAAAAGCAAAAAAATCCAAAAAAAATCAAATATCAGAAAAAGTGCAATAAAAACAGATGGTGAAAACCTGGCAAATAGGTGTTATCTATCCGCTAGCTCTTCCATCTATTAGTTCATGCATTTTTCTGCTTGCATTCATTTTCCATCAGCGTTGATCATCATGAATCCTTTATACATACGCAAGCATCCCAGGTGGCTTCTTACCATGGTTTGGATCATTGGTTATATCATAACGACTTTTTTTCTAGGCTTGGTGCAAAAAATCCTACACCTAGCTGGGGGCAAAACTTTTGATCAATTTTGAGCTTAATCAAACAAGTAGAACAAATAGTTAGACAACTCTTATCAAGCGAAAACTGAGACACATCCAACATTGAACACAAGATCAAATTATCAACTATCAAGCTATCACAAAATCAATCTAAGCACATCACACACTTTTCAGTGGATAATATCTTTTTGGCTTATGATTGTAACATGATTGTTCAACTTTTCTATATTTATTTTCACTATCATGATTTCTGAGTGACTCTAGGATGTCATTGACTAGAGGAACAAGGAAGAAACATGATATTTTTCTTGTCTACTGTCTAAAAATTAATCATTAATATGTGCAAATTTGTCTCGGGACATGATCATCAGAATATCATTGAAGACATTTCCAATTTGCGTATTGAAATGATTAATAATACCTGTTTTACACAAACAACACTCAGGTCATCTCGGTTCAATTATACCTTGATGCTTGTGTTAACTTGCTATATCAAAATCCAGGAAAGAAGTGCTCAGGTCATCATGGTTTAATTATACCATCGATGTTTGCACTCACTTCCCACATTTCAAAAGCTCAATGATAAAAATGCAAAATAATCCAGTGACTACTCGGGTCATAGCTTTGCAAAATCATCAAAGTATCATCACAAGTGTACATGCAATCAGAATGATGACTTGTCTCTTTCATGATATTATCAACCTACCTCAAATCTTATGCTATCTTCCTCAACAGAATCAACATCAGCATATCCAAAAATTTCTGCAACTGATATCAACAAACTGTCAGTTCTTTATCTAATCAATCTTATCAAATGAAATCAATCAATCAAACCTAATCAATTCTATCACGTGTTATACAGGATGAATCCTTCCTAAAACTAGGTGACCTGATTCTGATTCATGTCTTATACAGGATGTATCCTTCCTGAAACCAGACGTGATCATCAATGTCTTATATAGGATGAATCCTTCCTGAAACCAGACATTATGATCATCCATGTCTTATACAGGATGAATCCTTCTTGAAACTAGACTGAATCAAATCAATCAAGATTTTTCAATCTTACCGATCTAGGCAATCAAGCTAATTAAAGAACTCGCACTTTCATCAAACAACAGTTGCAAAAATCAAATCAAATCTATCAGGATATCAATCTCACAAAAACTCCAAAGATCAATTATCTCAATTGATCTCCCGAGGGGGCATCATTATACCAAAATTTAGCAATCAAGAGCTGGGGCATCCTATCAAATCAATACCATCATCAAATGAGATTATTCTTTGAGTCAACATGTCATCACACCTCACTTCAAAGAGGGGCAAAATGTATACACCTAAAAATGGTCTGAAGATAATTAATTAAATAAGCATTTATTTAATTAATCTCCCTTCCCAATTTAATTGAATTCACTAATCAATTTGATTAAATTTCCCTTTTCATCTACTTATTAATAAATCGAAGGATTTATTTAATAGGTTCATTTCACCCCTTTAATTAATTAATTCCCTCCACCAAATTCATTTCTTCTAAATCTCCTAATTAATTAAAACAAATCAAATGAATGAGTTGTTGAGATTAATTAGCCATTTTCCTAATATTTGAATTTCTAAATTCAAATTCTCCTAACTTCTACCACTCCTAAACCTAACCATTCCTAAACCTAACCCATTCTACCTACCACCATGTCCCCTTTCATCTAACATCTTCTAGAACCTTTGTGACACTTTTCACTAAGTGTTCCCTTTCATCCTACATCTTCTAGAAGCCTCTTGACACTTGTCACCATAGAGATGACAGATGTTCCCTTTAATCCAACTCCCTTTGCCAACCTCCTCCAATTTAACCATTGATATCTTCAAATCAATCTCAACTATTGATTCATGCCAACTCACCCCTAGCCTTGGAAAATCCTATAAATAGACCTCATTTTGAGTCATATGGATCCCATCTCATTCGTAGCTTAAGCATTGTTATTATAAGCATCTAGCTTCTATTTTATCATTTCTTAGCAATGTTATCATGCTCATTTTAGTTTAATTGCATCTTCATTCTAGTTCATTATCTAGATCAATCATGAATTCATATAGCTTAATCATGCTATTCTTGCTAGATTATGCATTTTCAACATTCAAATCCTCCATCTAAGTGTAGTCAAGTCACTGAATTTTGCATAATCCGATCTGAGAGCATTTTTCATACTCGCATTTACTAGGAGGCAATAAGTCGATTAGCTATGGTTTTTCATTTCATTGATTTAATCTACTAACCATGCTTGTAATGATTTATTGAGTGCATTGTGTTTGCAGGTACAAGTACAATTCATAGAGCACGGCAAATGTCACTGCGGATGGGTCATTCAATGTTTTCAAGGCATCTTCTAGCATTCCCTAATGAGTCAAGGAAGTTTGAATCAAATGCCAAAGGGATATCTTGGCAGGAGTAGCTTTAAGTTGTTTGACAAGATCATATTCACTAAATGCGAGGTGCTTGAGGAAGAATGGGTTCAGGATCAGGTAGAGGAGTTGGAACAACTGGAGGAGGATTAGGTTGCCTATTGTTTCTCATATTATAAGTATGGGAAACTATAATATGTAAAATTCATCTTTAAAGACAAGTAATCAATTAGAAGCAAAAGGGAAATCACGAATCCCTATCTAACCAAAGAATTTAACAAATAAGACAATGGAATAGCACAATCAAGCAAATAGGAATTAAAATAATCAAATCAAATCAAAATTCCCTATCCCAAGATTGCATATTGCTTCCATTGCACTTCTCTTCTCTATGGTATGATGGCTCTCAGATATTTTGCTGGTAACCTGCAAGTGACACAAAGACTTGAAGTTCATGATTATTGAAAATGGAGATTGGATGCTCAATTTATAGATAATTGGAGAAGATTGATTGATAGGTGGAACAAATTGATCAAGAGGCAGAACTCAGGTGAGCTGAAATGAAAATTGATAGTTGAACTGTTGATTGTAGGAGTGAAACTCAATAGACTAAATAGATTAATTGAGTCAACTGATTGAGAAAAAGTTGACTGAGGGAAGAAAAAGAATGATTGGAGGAAATAAAGAGGATGACAAAGAAAGATTAATTTAGAAAAAGCTAACTAAAAGATGGAAATAGAGATTGGAGAGATAAATGATTTAATTAATTGATTGATTAAATTAATTAATTTAGCATGTGCTTGCATTTTAACTTAGATTTTCAATTTAATCTTTGCATGAGATTTTAATTCAAATAATTTAATTTAATTTAATTTAATTCAATTTAGCATTTGAATATATTTAGAACTTGACTTTGATTTTTAATTTGGTTTTTGAAATCATGCACATGTATTTGAAATGGAAGAAATAATGAAATTAAATGAAATTAGAATTTGGGGGATTTGGAAATGGAAGTTAATTAGTTAATTAAATAATTTTAAAGAAACTATTTAATTATGTAAAAATGGAATTTAATTAAATAATAAATATTATTTAATTTAAAGGATAAAATCACAATTAATTAAACAATAAATATTTAATTAATATCTAGAAAAGAGTTAATGATTAGATGTTTAGAGATTGAAATTGAGAATAATTAGTTTATTTATTTAAATAATGAAGATTATTTAAATTGGGGAATTAATCAAATAATAAATATTTAATTAATATTAAAAAATGGTTAAAATGATTAAATGATGATAGAATAAGAAATAGAATAATTAGTAAGATTATGAGGAAATATGAAATAGAAGAATAAGATCAATTAAATTAAATAAATAATTAAAGAATTATTTAATCAAATAGAGGAATAATTAGTACATGATCAATGAGACATTTTTAGGTGTCTACATCTGCCCCTCTTTGAGACAATGTCGAAGTGATGTTTCAAAGAAAATAAAAAATTATGCCCCAGTATGCCTCGGTGATACTTAGGGTGTAATGCCCCCTCGAGAGATTGTTTGTGCATTAAGACATGAATGATCTCATGAAAAAAAAAAAGAATGCGAGATGAAAGATAGAAGAATGGTTAGTTGATTAAAGATAGAGATAGGTGATGTGAATATGATATTGAGATAGAAAATGAGAGAATAGATTGATGAAAGAATGAAATAGAATAATGTTAGGTGAGAATTAGAAGCAAATGAAGATGACTGATAATGATTTAGAAAGAGACGATGAGAGAAGAATCAACAAAATAGCAATAAATAGATGAGATGAAAATGAAAATGAAATTGAATGAATCACAAACCTGTGTCATTATTTATTGCATCAATATATATTCATCATTGAGCCTTATTATTTAACAATGAAGCTTAGCACATCAGGATATAAGGAACCAAGATGCAAAGATATCTCATTGTAGAAACAAACATGTAGCAGACAAGGAGTGAACCCTCTATTCTGGGAATTACGCTAGGGGTCAAGGTATGTGTGGCGATTTCACCTTGATGTGAAGGCTCTTATCACAGACACCCACTAGAGCAATTTCCCTAGAATTTCATCGATTCACACCACAAACACTAAACAAAGAAAAAGATAATGCCCATCATTGCTCCTTTAGTCACTTGTAGACATCCTTGAGTAGTATAGGAACAATATCTGTTGCCAAATGATAAAAAGATAAAGATTGGCCCGAACAAAATTCAGCAGCTATACTGACCTTGTGCCTTCGTTCTCAGTTGCTTGATGTGATGGTTGATAATGTCTGATCTCAGAAAGTTGCAGACCCCGTTTAAGACTGACCTCTCTGATTTCGAGTTTATCCTCTTCTATTTAAGACAACATTGATATGGATATGATACGATTGATAAGACAGTTTGATTAGTTGATTGCAGATGTTTGACTTGATAGTCATATCCTTTGTTAACTTTATGCGAAGTGTTTGTTGGATATCTGCTAGGGTATTTGTTTCTCACAAGACATTTTATTGCAAGTTTTTTTGATTGATTGATTTTCGATTTTTAGTTCTTTTCCAAGAACTTTTTCAATGTTTTTGGATTTTATAGATCGATATTTGAATGTTTTTGATTGACTTTTTCAAGACATTTTCTGATGTTTTGGATGATTTTTTCAGGATCATATCCGATTTTTTGGATTTTTGAAGGATCGTATATGGATGTTTTTGGTATTTTTGAAGCATCGTATATGGATGTTTTTGGTATTTTTCAAGGATTGTAACTGGATGTTTTTGGTATTTTAAGATATTCAATGTTTTTGGATTTTATGGTTTTCAATGTTTTTGGATTTTTTCAGGACTTTATCTGATTTTTAGGATTTTTTCACGACTTTATCCGATGTTTTTGGAGTATTTTTTTAGTTATGCCCCTAGTGTGCAGACCTGTATGACATGATGATCTACAGAATGCATATGGAGATAAATGAATTTTTGACATGACCTATGTGAATGCAACGTGTAGAATGAAGATGCATTTCCTATTCGAACAAGGTTGACTGTGTTTGTTTTATCATTTGAATACACCAATTGAAATGGAGGTGCAAAAAATTTCATAAATAAGTGTTCAATTGGTCCCTAAAGTCCCTATGAACATTCATCTCAACACACTTAGTGACTAGGATTTACAAATGGAGATGCGGAAAACTTCCCCATTGGTTCTTGAAACTTTGATCTTCTTTTGCCCATGTGTGTGCAAATGAGTTAATTCCTTCTCTTGTGTTCACTAAAGATCCTTAGCATCCTATATGACTAGCTACATGGTTTATCCTAACTTCAAAAGCATCCTGAATAGAGCCTCGCTTCTAGCAAGCCTTGAGAGCTCTAACGAGGTTCTAGACTGTAATTTCTCAAATATTGCTCCATTCCCAGTAGGCATTCATAGTCCTGATGGAGTTACTTGCATGTTCCCATAGTCAAGCTTTTTATCATATTTGTATGCGTGATATTTTAGTTATATATCATTTCTCTTTTTCCTTGAGATGGATATTTGGTATAGCTCTTTTTCTTTTTTTATTTTCTTGCCTTGACTTGTAAGTAATGAAACCTACTTGAGTGTGACAATTACAACGACGCTAAAGTAGAATTTTAGATTTTTCACTAGTCATATGATCAACTAGTCTAGAATGAATTAGAGATCTTCTTAATGTGTGGGATATAGCAATTGATAAATTGTGGGTTAACAAGTCTCAAATAGTGAAATTGCTACCCAACCATAAGTAAAGCATCGTCATAGGGTAATGTTGAGAATGAATGACCTTAGAACCTCAAAGACTTCATGTCTGAATATCTAAGAACGGAGATGACCCTTGTTTTCCTTAGATGCAAATAGATGATAAACTTGAATAGTTGCCTTGTTTTATTTATATTTCTATATGTAATTGCCGAAACTTTGAGAATGCGATGCATCTAAAAAAGAAACTATATGTAATGCAGCATTTTTAAATGATATGATATGCAATGCAAAAAATAAAACCTAAACTATACAGCCCTTAGGTATAATATCACTTGAGGTGCATGTTGTTCATAGGGTCAAAGAGTGGATCTCCCTCCATGGTAGCCAAATCATATGCTCCACTACCTATGACCCTTGTTATAATGAAAGGACCTAGCCAGTTAGGTTCAAATTTCCTAGCCTTTCTTGTTCCACTAGGTTCCTTTGATTCTCTCTAAGTACTAGATCTCCCACTTGAAAGGTTCATGGGTGGACCCATTTATTATAACTTCATCTCAGTCTGTTTTGATATCCTTGTAGATGGTTAAATGTTGTTTGTCTTTTTTCATCAAGGGTTTCGAGTTCTTGTAACCTTGCTACCCTGTAGTCCTCCTCTGATATGATGTTCTATAAGGAGACTCTTAGAGACAGTATTTCTATTTCAATGGGGAGTATCACTTCTATCCCATAGACCAAAGAATATGGTGTTTCTCCTATAGGTGTGCGTACTCCTATTCTATAGGCCCAAAGAGAGAGATTTAACTGGAGATTCCAGTCCCATCCTATGTCAGTGACTACTTTCTTAATAATTTTCAGTATTGTTTTATTTGTAGCCTCTGCTTTTCCATTACTTTGTGGATAGTATGGTGTGGCAAATCTCTGTTGTATATGAAATTTGTCCCACAACTCTTTCACTTCTTGGTTTTTAAATGGACATCTATTATCTGTAACAAAGCACATTGGAATTCTGTATCTCCATATAATATAGTTGAGCATGAATTTTGATATCTGCTTTCTAGTAATGTATGTTAGAGGAATTGCCTCAACCCATTTGGTAAAGTATTCAATGGCTGTCAAGATGAACTTGTGCCCATTGGAAGAAGTAGGGTTGATTTTACCCACTATATCTAATCCCCATTGTGAAAATGGCCATGGTGATGTGATGGGTTGAAGATCTTGTTCTTGTACATGAATAAGGTCTCCATGCATTTGGCATTGTTTACACTTATGTACATACTTGTAAGCATCCTTTTCCATGGTTGGCTAGTAATAACCTGTTCTCAATAATTTCTTTGACAATGGCGGACCACTTTGGTGAGCCCCGCAGATTCCATCATGAACTTCTTTTAAAGCAAGGTGTGCTTCATTCTCATCCAGGCATCGGAGAAGAGTTCCATCAAAACCTTTTCTATGCAAAGTATCGGCTATAATGGTGTACCTAGATGCTTGACGAATAAATGTCTTCTTTTGATTCTTGGACAAATTCGATGACATGTATTGAGTATGTAAATATGTATATATTTCATTGTACCATGATGATTTTGGACCCACGGTTGCACATACATATTTTGATAGGGGATTCTCATATGCAGGTAGCATCAACTGTTCTATGATGAACTCAAACTGAGTTTCGTTAGCAGGCATATTCAGAAGAGATCCTATGGTTGCCATTGCATTTGCTGCCTTGTTTTGTATTCTTGGGATTTGTTCGAAGGTAATTTTTCTGAAGTGCTCCTTGTAATATTTTACCAACTTCTTATAAGGCATGAGTTTGTCATCCTTTGTGTTGTAATCATCATTAACCTAGTTTACAATCAACTACGAATCACCATAGACCTGTAACTCTTATATTTTCCATTGTACAACTGTACGAAGCCCTATGAGGAGAGCTTCATATTTAGCCATATTGTTGGTGCATTGGAAATTGATCCTAAATGACTTAGGTATAACATCCCCTTGAGGAGTAATGAAGAGAATCCCTATTCTAGATCCATGACTTGTATATGACCCATGAAAGTATAACTTCCACATTACTGAGGTAGTTAATGTAAACACATATTCGTCTCGAAAGTCTATCAGCAACAGGTGATTGTTCTATATAGGAGCCTCTGCTAATTGATATGCTATAATTTTTCCTTTGATGGCTTTTCTGTCTATGTATTCTATATCAAACTCACTTAGGATCATAACCCACTTAGCCAATTGCTCAGTCAATGTTGCTCTGCTCAATAGGTACTTGAGTGGGTCAAAGCATGCAATGAGTTGTACCTTATGACTCAACATGTAATTTCTGAGCTTTTGGGATGCAAAGATTATTGCTAAGCATGCTTGCTCTATGGGGGTATAATTAAGCTCATAGCTGATTAGAGTCCTACTTATATAATAAATGGCTCTTTCTTTTACATTTTCATCATGTTGTGCCAATAGAGCTCCTAGAGCTGAGTTCATTGCTGATATGTATAACAATAGAGGTTGTCTTGGAGTAGGGGATATTAACACCGGTGTGTTCAAAAGATAGTCTTTCAGAGCTTGGAAATCTTCCTGTCATTGTTCTGTCCATTTAAAAGTAACTCCTTTCCTTAGTAAATGTTGGAATGGGTGATACTTATCTACCAACTGTGCTATGAATCCCTTATGGATTGCAGTCTTCCTTGAAACCCTCTGAGTTGTTTAAGTGTTGATGGAGGTTGCATATCAATGATTTCCTTGACCTTAGCAGGGTCTATTTCAATTCCTCTGTTTGACACTATAAACCCTAACAGTTTACTTGTTGTTACGCCAAACACACACTTCTTCAGATTTAATCTGGCATTATACTATTCTAATCAATCAAATATCTATGTAAGAACTACAAGGTGACTTTCTCTTGTTTGTGATTTATCCATTATATCATCCATGTAATCTTCCATTATGTTGTGGATCATGTCATGAAACAATGTTGTCATGGCTCTTTGGTATGTTGCTCCAACATTTTTGAGACCAAATGGCATCACATTCAAGTAGTATGTTCCCCATGGGCATGTAAAGGTCATTTTATGTTGATCTTCTGGTGTAATTTTAGTCTGGTTGTATCCTAAAAAACCATCCATTAAGGATAGCATCTCATTTCTAGCTGTTAGGTCAACTATCATGTCGATATTAGGTAGTGGGAAGTCATCTTTAGGACAAGCTTTATTTAGATCCAGAAAATCAGTACAGATTCTTATGCCTCTTGTGGGTTTAGTCATGGGTACCAAGTTGGATATCCATTCCGCATAGTCAATAGGTCTAATAAAACCTACATCCAACAACTTTTGTAGTTCTATTTTAACCAATAATGCGATACTTGGATGCATTTTTCTCAATTTTTGCTTGTAAGGTTTAACTCCTGGTATCAAAGGTAAGTGATGCAACACTAATTCAGAATCTAAACCTGGCATGTTTGAATAGAATTAAGCAAATTTGATAGGTCTTTGTTTAAAAAAATGGATGAATTTGTCTTTTTCTTCCTTGCTTAGTGATTTTGCTAGATGGATGTTATGTACAACCTCCCCTTCTACTATGTTTACTTCTTCTGTTTCCTCTATAAGTAATGCTGACCTTTCTCTTTCCTTAGGAAGATTACCCAAGTCACTCTTGTCATTATGGGTAGTCTGATCCTTATCTTCTGTTGTAGAAGTACTTTCTTCTCCAAAGTATGTCATTCTATTCAAGTCTATAACAAACCCTTCTTTATGATCACCTTGTGGAAATCCCTCTCTGACTCCTAGAAATTCTGAAATGGCTTCATCATTTTCAAACCAATCCAGCTTTGGTTTTTATTCTTGCCCCCAATCAATCAAGTGTGAATGCACTAGGGGTAAATCATTACTGCCTTCTTTAGTAGACTCTGATAACATGAATACTTGATTGTTTGACTGACTTTGTGTATCTTCATTTTGTATAAGCCTTATTTGATTCCTTAATATTACACTTTCTAATGGGCTAGAATCATGGAGTGATAAGAATTTGTAGTCATGATAGTCTGTCTCACTTTCAATATATGTTTTATCATATGATCTATCATCACTTATTTCTTCTTGTTCTCGTCTCTTATTTTGTTGTAGATTGATTGGTCTTCTTTGGACATTAGTTACCCTTCTTAAGCCTGGTATAAGCCTTTGCAATCCTTCTTCATCTATTTCATTAGGTGGAGCCTGAGTTGCTTCTCATGGTAGAAGTAGTGACAATAACAATGGGTGGGATTCGGGTGGTGGTGGTAAACCTGCATCTGTTGCCACATTAGCCTGTACTATTGTGTCAATAACTGCATCATTTTGTAACTCAGTGGTAGGTTCTTGCAAGAGTTGTCTCATGTCTTCTCCATCTGATTCTGCACTAGGTGACGTAGGTACCTGATTACTTGTTTAAGATGAAGATGGAAGCGCCTGTGTGGACAAATTCCTTTGTGATATGTAATTTGATGGTTTGCTTGGTCGATTTAGAATATCAAGATTATGTTGTCTTGCTTCGGTGATACATGGGATATGCTTGTATCCCAATCCTTGATTCTCTGGATTATCATTAGGAACAAAAGGTTCTAGTCTTCCTTGTTTCTATAACCCAAGGCCCATGGTACCATCATATCCATGTCTTTGGAGTATTTTGAATCCATTGCCATACTGATCTGTGTGTATTCTGGGTATTGTCATATGATCTTCTTCTCTATATATCCAATTTTTAACATCTTCATTCAGGGATTCCTCTTGTAAGTCACCCCATCTAATGAAAGAGCATGAATCTGTGTATCTAGCAATTTCTTTTCCTTTGTCCTATTTATGTATTGTAGTGTGAGGTTTCCCAAAGGACTTAGGAGAAAGAGACAATTGTTTCCCACTTAAATTATTTACAATAGAATACTCTCCACAATCCATATCTTTGATTTGTAAGGAGGATGTTGTAGGCATTTCCTTTTTTGTTTCTGTGATCTTTAATGTTTCCAGCTGTGTAGTGAGAGGTGCGGCCTGATTGATAGGTATCTGATTATCCACACTATCTTTCAGATAATTGCAATGTTGAAATGGATTTGGATCACCTTTTATGGTCATTTCAATGCCATTGTATGGGAATTTGACACATTGATGGAACGTGGATGGTACTGCTTGCATGGTGTGGATCCATGGGCAGCCCAATAACATGTTATATCCTAGCTCTCTGTCCAAGACTTGAAAAGTGACCTCTGTCGTTATTGCTCCTATTTGTATAAGTAATTTACAATGCCTTTAGACGGACGTTCTTCATCATCGTAAGCCTTGATATTTATCCTCTTGGAAGAATCAATATAAAGTTCAAAATATCCTAGTACTTTGACCAGCTTTAAAGTACAAATGTTGAGACCGGCTCCCCCATCTTTGAGTACTCTTCTGATTCTTCTCTTATGAATGTAAGCTTCCAAATGTAGAGGGTCATTATGATGCAATCTATCACTAGGAATATCTTGTTTTGTGAATGCAATACATGTGCCTTGTGTGAGATTTCCCACCATAGATTGGAAGGCATTTTCATCTATATCTCTGTTCACTATCGAATCTTGAAGTGCTTTTTCCAGTATAGCTCTATGATTGGGTGAAATTTGCAATAGTTCGAATAATGATATCTATGTAGGAGTTTTCTTAAGTTGGTCAACAACATTGTAAGTTCCTACTGCTGGTGGTTGATTTTATGGTATTCCTTGTAAAGTCACCTTTTATCTATGAGTAACTACTGCACAGTCTCTATCTCTAGGAGTTATGGTGATCATAGTGATTGTATCATTTGTAGCATAGGCTATTTTATCAAGATTTATTTTAAATCCCTCTTCATAGTCTTTATGGGTATGTTTGACATCCATGATATGTTCTATGATTTCATCTTCAAACCAACCTGAGTGAGATGGTTGATCATACCCTAGTCTTTGAGACAAAGATTTCTATCATCATCATACTTTGGTGCCTCTGATATCATGCAAATTTGGTTTTCCTCTATGTGAGTGTCTTGATGTTGGTCATCTTGTTCGAGTGTTTCTTGTGAATCATTGTTTGCTACATCTCGTGAGCTAGTGGCATGAATAGTGTAGTCATATGAGACCTTTGTGTAGTTAGCAGTATTGCCTTGGGTACCTGATGTGGTATCTTTCCCCTTGTCATGCTTAACAAAAGGATACTTAAAAATCATATGATTTGTGTTTGCTGAGGTTTTTTTGGTATCAATTGTGATGTCCTCTTGCTCTATCATATCTTGGACCAAGTTTTTCAATTTGTAGCAACTTGTCATTTTGTGACCTTTAGTCCTATGATAATTGTAGAAATCATTATCATTCCACCTTGTGGGTTTGAAAGGACCTGGTTCATACACTCTTACCTCAGGTAAAGTGATCATGTTTGTCTGTATTAACTTTTTGAGTGCTAACTCAATAGGTTCTAGAGGTGTGTAATTTCTTCTTGTAGCATTTACCATGGGGTATCTTGTGTTCATGTTTTGTGTAGCATTTACATTTGTTGAGGTTGTGTTATTCCCTATATGTGGATTAGATGACATACTCGTTCCCAAAGATAAAACAGGTTGAGTTATGTTTATCATTCTGGTGTCTACAATACCATCATTGGTCACATTTTTGTTTTTCGACCAAAACTTAGATTTTTCATTGTTTTTGGTATTGCCATACTTAATAAGACCTTGTTCTACTAGTCCCTTCTTACATTTGAGAGATTTTTTTGTGATTTGTTTGAATGTGGTTAAACATTGCATTTGTATCAAATATTTAATCTTAGGAATCAAATTATCTATGAACATATCCACTTTCTCTATTTTTGGGATGCAAATGTTTCATTCTCATATTGTTTAGAGGCACACAAGTCCATCAAAGTAACTGGGGTGTCAATGTTGTGCGAGAAGTTTGCAATAAATTGTTCAGCTAATTCTCCCCATGATGTGATGGTTGGTGGTAAATGTGAAAACCACTCTAAAGCTGGACCTCCCAGACTTTTAGGAAATAATCTCATTAGATAAGTATCTTTTGAGGCAACCTCTATACATGCCATAAAAAATTCTCTGATATGATCTCTAGGATCACCCTTCCCTTGATATCTATCGAATTTGGGCATTTCAAAATGTTGTGGGAAAGACGACATGTATAATGTGTGATTGAATGGATAAGGATGTAAGTCCTGCATTGTGTAGCTCTTTTTATCATTACCAGTTTGCATGGTCGTCATTTGTTGTTGTAAATTATGTATTTGCTGTGTCAGAATATCTTTTTGTTTCAAAGTTATACCTTGTGTTTGTGTATGTCCCACAAAAGGATTCATGGTTGCATAACTAGGAGGTTGTTGGAAGGTACCCAGATTATAACCTTGTGTGTTGTGTGTTCCACTAGGTAATGTGAAATAGCTGATATGGAAACCCATTTTTGGTTGAGTTGTATTTGTTGTATTGGAAATACCTAGATTTGCATTTTGTTGACTATATGTGGATCCCATAGAATAGGAAACTGGAGGTTGGGTTGCACTTGTTACTTGTGTTTGAATAGGTGCTGAGACACTTGATATTATTGGTATGCTTTGTGATGGTATACTAGCATTGATCGCCGAAGATGACACACTTGTTTGAAAGTTTGTGTTTGTGTTGAAATTTGTTTGGATAGGTATGTTTTGAAGAAAACTGGAGGTCGTTGCTTGCATTTGTGTCAAGGGTGGTGCTTGACTATTATCTTGACCTAATGTTTTTCCTAAGGGTAAAATCTTTGTGGCATCAAAATCCTCAGGTAGTTTTGCCCCATTTTGTATTAACAATGAAAGATACTTGTCCCTATCACTATGTATAAGTGCATCTAGGATCATGAGGACATGTGGGTCTTGCTGAGTAGGCTCAATTTCTTCCTTTGTCAAATGTTGTTGTAATTCATTTATGGTGGACATTGTTTGTGTACCTGAGTGTTGACCTATTAACATGTCTAAATTCCAAGTAGGGTTTACAGACTGTGTGTTGTTCGGGTCCATTATTCCTTTTGCTTTCTGCGACCTTGTGATGGGCATATAAAATTGCTTATATGAGGGCATTTCTATGCAAGATGACAACTTAACCCTAGACTGTAGACGTAAATGCAAGGCTATGCAAGACTATACTAGACTCACTATTGAGGATTTTGACGTGAGACCTTTTGAGCATTCCTAGATTTCTCTAATGCAAGTCTTTCCATTTGCTGACAAAGTTGTTTGGCCTCAATCTCTCTATCAATTATACAGGAAATCCTAGACTCAATGTTTATCGCGTGTATGACTCCTATATATTGAGGTGTGCTTCTTCTTAAATCCCAAGCTAAGTTAGCTAGACCATCAATGATATCTCATTGACCATCATTTGGAACTAGATTAGGTTGCTCGAAGGGGAGCAAACCATCCCTAGGAGACCCATGAAGGCACATGCTATGAACCTATAACTGACAATGGACTTAGACTTATATGAGATCTAGGTGAAGATGTATATGATAATGTAGGACTATGTAACTAATATGGATGATAATGCAAAAGACTTAGGATGATGATGAGGATGTGATTGGGACTATGCAAAAGACATAGGATGATAATGAGGACATGATTAGGACTATGCAAAAGACTATGTCAAAGACTGCCTAGGGTCACAAGTATGTAAGAACTTTTTGAGAATTAGTTTCAAAATGGACTTTGCTTTCTGTAACTTTGTGTGTAGGATAATGTTTTGTAGTTTTCAAAATCTGAGAAAAATTGTTGGTAGGTATGTATAGCTGACTAACTCAATCTTCAAACAATCTTAGAAAATTTGAAGATACGTGGGATAGGGCCTGAAATAGCCTAAGGGACTGACTCAATACTGGTCTAGCACATCGATACATAAAAAAGCACGGAATACAATCTTAGGCTTGATAGTGGAAACCATTCAAGTGAGGCCCTTACAATAAAATACCGAGACAAAATGAACAGATAGAGAGTCTGGCAGCACTGGCTCCACTCCATGGCAAACAATTCTCAGGCATGCCAGTCTCTCTTACCCTGAAGATCCAAAGATCTTATAGCTAAGGGATTCCTATATCAGTGTAAGGTACATGAAGGGTATCTATGGGGTAGATCCGCACTCCTAAAATCACTGAATGTAGGGTTTTTTGGCAACTAGATTGGTTCTTAGTATTAGGTTTCAAGGGGTCCCGATCAAATGATGAATTCTCAAAGCAAGCCACTTAAGGCTTTAGTTGAGCTTGTCGGTGTAGGGAAGGCCCCCACATATGTCAAATTCACTCAACACTCTAGCCACCTGACCAATATATTTATATAACAACTCAAAAAACCCGCTCGGGAGTATGTTGGGAGAGATGATATCCCCAATGCATCCCAATTTGAAGTACCTCTATGGGGTGATGAAATCCCCAGTCAAAGATACCCCTCACTATGTAGAATAAAAGAAACTTTGGATGTCGTTGTCACCTTCCTTCTTTCTCCCAAGAGCCCGATGGTAGGTAGAAAGTCAGTTAGTGCAACAGTAGGTCCACCCCAGACACAATAAAAAGTTCTTTACCTTAAGAAAAAGAAAAATGATGTAATCTAATGTAGCTTGATTCACATTTGTTTTATAGCCCAAATTTATGTCTTAGATACACATGTGCATGTCTATTTTAAACACCAAATCCAAGTATGAAGGCATACATGTCAATTTTAACCATTTTTTTATTTTAAGCACCAAAAACCAAGTGTAAGATACATGCATGTCAATTTTAGCCCATGTTCATTTTAAGCACCAACAATGAAGTGTGAGATTATCCATGCATGTTAATTTTAGCCTTGTTCATTTTAAGCACCAACAACAAAGTGTGAGATTATCCATGCATGTCAATTTTAACTGTTGTTGATTTTAAGCACTAAAAATTAAGTGTGAAGTGTGCATGCAAAAATACTAATCTAATCCTGTCTGCGAATTTGCCACAGGCTGTAAACAGAAGATTAGTAGTAAAAATCAAACTAACAGAAAAAAAAACTCAAAACTTGGCAGAGGCGATTGCGTAATTTTACCTGTGTGATTGCATGATACTTATAGAGAGAATGCATAAATCTGACAGAGTGAATGCGTAAACCTGACAGAGAGAATGTGTGACGATATCTGGTTGATTGCATGACAGAAGACAGACAACAACAAAAGTTAAAAACTAAAAAAAATAAGAGAACTAAACCCAATCAGGAACCTGCAAAACCAATTGTGAAGCCCTAGCCAAATCCCTCATCATCCATTCAATATTGATTAGATCATATTTAACTGTATATCTATCTAAGGCTAGTTGCTCTTCCAAATCCTATATCAATTTTTCTACTTGGAGAACCTTTTGGTAGCGTTTAGCTTCTCTCCTTTGTTGTTTCATCCTTCTTGCACTTGAAATCCTGAACTATACTTTTCTTGCCATAAACTGTATTAATCAGATCATAAAATAAAAGCAAGTTGATCCTGGATTAACCAAATTTGAGGTAGAATTAAACAAAACAAATAACAAATGGAAGAAAAAATTAAATAGCAAAGCTTCCTGCGAATGCGTGATGTAGAAAAGGTGATTGTGCGATTTGGATAGTGCGATTGCGTGACCCTGTTAGAATGAATGCGTGAACCAGAAGCGTCAAATGCGTAATTATATCTATGCAATTGCGTGACGACGAATGCTCAATTGCGTGACAGAAAAATATTTTCTCAAAATTCGTGCAACCTGCAAAAAAATGAAAAATCCGCACAATCTGCAAAAAATCACACAGAAAAAATAAAGAAGGTCAAATTGTTGTTAGTTCACGTCAGGTTCACCAAAATGTAATATGTAAAATTCATCTTTAAAGACCTATAATCAATTAGAAGCAAAAGGGAAATCACGAATCCCTATCTAACCAAAGAATTTAACAAATAAGACAATGGAATAACACAATCAAGCAAATAGGAATTAAAATAATCAAATCAAATCAAAACTCCCTATCCCAAGATTGCATATTGCTTCCATTGCTCTTCTCTTCTCTGTGGGCTGATGGCTCTTAGATATTACATTGGTAACCTGCAAGTGACACAAAGATTTGAAGTTCGTGATTATTGAAAATGGAGATTGGATGCTCAATTTATAGATAATTGGAGAAGATTGACTGAAAGGTGGAACACATTGATCAAGAGGTGGAACTCAGGTGAGCTCAAATGAAAATTGATAGTTGAACTGTTGATTGTAGGAGTGAAACTCAATAGATTGAATAGATTAATTGAGTCAACTGATTGAGAAAAAGCTGACTGAGGGAAGAAAAAGAATGATTGGAGGAAATAAAGATGATGACAAAGAAAGCTTAATTTAGAAAAAGCTAACTAAAAGATGGAAATAGAGATTGGAGAGATAAATGATTTAATTAATTGATTGATTAAATTAATTAATTTAGCATGTGCTTGCATTTTAACTTAGATTTTCAATTTAATCTTTGCATGAGATTTTAATTCAAATAATTTAATTTAATTTAATTCAATTTAGCATTTGAATATATTTAGAACTTGACTTTGATTTTCAATTTGGTTTTTGAAATCATGCATATGTATTTGAAATGGAAGAAGTAATGAAATTAAATGAAATTAGAATTTGGGGGATTTGGAAATGGAAGAATTAATTAGTTAATTAAATAATTTTAAAGAAACTATTTAATTATGTAGAAATGGAATTTAATTAAATAATAAAGATTATTTAATTTAAAGGATAAAATCACAATTAATTAAACAATAAATATTTAATTAATATTTAGAAAAGAGTTAATGATTAGATGTTTAGAGATTGAAATTGAGAATAATTAGTTTACTTATTTAAATAATGAAGATTATTTAAATTGGGGAATTAATTAAATAATAAATATTTAATTAATATTAGAAAATGGTTAAAATGATTAAATGATGATAGAATAAGAAATAGAATAATTAGTAAGATTATGAGGAAATATGAAATAGAAGAATAAGATCAATTAAATTAATTAAAGAATTAAAGAATTATTTAATCAAATAGAGGAATAATTAGTACATGATCAATGAGACATTTTTAGGTGTCTACAGAAACTACATTATAACTCTCCTTAGTTAGTTGTCTAGCATAGCTATAAGGACTCTTAGTGGGATTCCTTCCTTGAACTGTAATGATAGGTTTGTTTGGAGTGCTAAAGGAATCATGACTATATCCACCTTGAACCATGAAAAGAGGTTGATTAGGAAGAGGTGAATTTGGAGAAGGACAAGCACCTTGGACAACAAAAGTGGCTTTCTATGTTAATTCACATTGATCACATTGATTAACCTTTTAGATGCATTATTCTTGATTGGAAGTTTAGGCAAAGACATAAAGTCATTAAGGGAATCATCCAATAAAGCATGATCATAGTGATTGAACGGCTTATCTCTGGACTCAAAAGGAGACATAACATCATAGAGGGAATAATGGGAATCAACCATGTTGCTAGATCTAGTGGAAGAGTTGATAGGAATGTAACCATGAGAGGAATAATTTAACTTATCCTTCTCATCACCACAAAATGGCATAGTAACAAGGTTGATTAATTTTTGGCAAAATGAGGGTCTAGAAGGCTTACAGTTCAAAAACTCATCTAGAGCTTCATCAAATTCAACCTTACTAAACTCATAATCAACAAAATTGCATACATCATCAAAAGCATGAATGTTTTGCAAATAGAAATCTGACATTTTGAAATGAAAATTGCATGAAACTTAAACACACAATGCAAGAAAATGAAAGAAACCTATCTTTCTTTTTTCTTTCTTTTTCTTTGTTTTGAAAGAAAATGAAATAAACTAGATCTAGATCTAACAATGAAATGCAATGAAAATGAAATTGGATTCACGTGAGGTTCACCAAAGTGTGTAGGGGAAAAAGTGAGACTAAGTATGGAAACCCTAATCCCACTCTGATACACACTCATGGAATACGAAAGAGCCTAGGGGGGTAATGCACTTTGGCTAATTCTTATGAGAAAGAGAGAGTCATGGATTACCTCTTAGGTTTTCTATTCCTTTATTATAAATGAGAGAGAGGAATGATGCAAAAATGCAATCTAACCTAGAATGCAAGTAAGCAAGCAAACCCTAATATGAGAATGCAGATCAAAGAAAAATTGATATACTGATGAAAAGTATAGATCAGAAGGAAAAATCAGATGTGCACTAGTGTCTGAAATATGAGAAGAAATTTTTGAGACCAAGGTGTCATGCCACTGTCTTGATTCTACAATTCTGGAGCTACAACTAGCAAGATGGATTTTGAAGCCTGCAAGACACTGTTCTGCAAGGTCTTGCTGACAGAAGGAAGGAACATGGCACTACACCATTGTCCTCGATAGGAATAGGGTGTCATGCCCCTATCCCTAAGGTTTTTGCTGAGATCTACAACCTAGAATTGTCCTTGTGTGCTCTTCTGGTCTTGAAACCTCCAGTGATGCTTAGATCCGAACCTCTACCTGAAGCTGAAAAATAGGGTTTGGGGTGGCTATATAGGGTTTTTCCTTAGTCAAACCCCCATGTTGGTGATTTCCACCTCCATAAATAGCAAATAATGTACTGAAAAAGTGTGTGCAAGATCCTAAGATGAAAGCAAATAATCTAGAGCAACCCTAAAGATTAAACCCTAATTGTTTATAATTGACAAAGTAAATGATCTAGATCCACAATGTAAAGTGATCTAAAGAATGAATATGAATCAAAAGAAGCTTATGCAAAGACATGAAAACAACATGAAACCATAACCAACCCCAAGGGAGAGGTACAAGCCAATCATCAGTCGGTAATCTCCTATTGTTCTTCTGCATCTTCAAAAGTCCCCAATTGATAAAATGATGCTTGATGAATGTTTGATGGATGAATGTTGTTGAAGACTTCAAAGATCTACTCTTTCACTACAAACAAGGCTCTTAGATTCTTAGAAGAAGACCCCTTCAAATGAAGAAAGAGAGCTCTTAAGTATGAAACCCTAGATCTCAATTTCATGTTTAGGCCGACCTAGGGTTTGAATTTCCTGCTGATCTTTTGGGGTTAAGAATTATTATATCATAGGATTGTGCTCCCGAAATTTTGGGGAAATAGTCAAGGACTAGGTGCATTCCTGCCATGGTCCGACCAACTTTTCACTAAATTTTCGGGACCATTAGATATGATGAAATTAGAGCACTTCCCAAAGTTATAGTTGATTTCGAGATATTTTGATATGCGAAATTGGGCCTAAATGGTCAAAATAAGACATAATTAGGGTTTATGATTAAATGATTAATTGGAGAAATAAGATGAAAAGGGGCACACTTAGGGTAAAGAGCCTAAATTTATAATATGTAAAGTGATGAAACATGACCTTAGATTAAATTAAATTAATTAATTAAATGCTTAAAGGGGAATTAGAAATGCAAGATGCAAGACACGCTAAGGTGGGTGCTAACCTAAGTGTGAAATTGTACCACCCTAGCAAGGGTTTACAATTTACGACACTAGAGAACCAAATTGGCTTGGTCCTTACATCATCACAACAATATGTGGATCAGGTGCACATCATCTCTCAACACTAGATGGAGGACCTTTACAAGATCTAATTAACAACATGCACCTTTGCAAGTTTTACACAGTTTTTTAGAATATCCCATTGTCAAAAATATGAAAAAATCAAAAAATAACAAAAATACAAAAAAAATCATAGAAATAAAACTAATCATTACTTGGTGAAAACCTAGAAAGCAGGCGCCTTGTGACACAAAAAAATTGAAAAATCAAAAAAAGTAAAGAGAAATAAATTCATCTGTTATGCCCTACATACCTAGCCCCATCAGTTTCCTTGTCTTGAAAATATGGGTCCCCTCTCTTTTGATTTATTGTTTTGTTTTCTACTTTTTGCCTGAACACCCTAGAACCCCGAAATCCCAAGGTGTTCTTTGCTTTGTTTCAAGTCCTACCCTAGAACCTCAAAGTCCTGAGGCAGCCTTTTTTGTTTTTTGTCTTTGGTCAAGACCCTGGAACCCCAGAATCCCAAAGTTGTTTAGTTTTCCACCTCAGAACCTTGAAACCCCAAAGTCCCGAGGTTCCCTAATTGTTTTGTGTTTTCACCTCGAAATTCTAGAACCCCAGATTCTCGAGGTCATTTCTAAGACAATCATATAGATGACCTATCAGGGGGGTATAAATAGGGGAAATGAGTTTTTATAAGCTCATTTGTGCATTCAAGATTTCTAGTTTTCCATCTCTGACCTTCCAACTTTGTGCCTCCATGTTGCTGACCTTTCGTGTGTTTTTCTTCCACTAGGTTGGTGGATTTTCTTCCTCCTTGTGTTTTCTTGTTTAGATTTTCTAGTTTTTAGTATAGTTTTTCTTTGTTTCTTTTCTTATTTTTCCTCGTTTCTCATTTTTTGTGTCACTGTTTTAGCATGCCCTAGGTTCAGGATTCCAAATCCCCAGTATCCTAAAGTATTATGGTTTTCCCACTGTCTTGGTAATCAACCTCAGAACCTTGGAACTCTGGAGTTCTAAGATTGTTCCCTTTTTGGCCATGCCTTCAACCTCAAAACTTCAGAACCCTAGAGTTTTGGGCTCTGTTGTCTTATTTCACCCTGGAGTTTCAAACCATCCTTTTTAGGCATTTGACTGAGTACCTTAGGGCCCTAGAACCCTAAAGTCCTGAACCATTCTTCTAGTCCACCATAGAACCCTGAAGTTCTGGGCTCTATTTTTCTGTCTTACACCGGAACCTCATAAATCTGAAGTTAATTCTTTTTTAAGTAGTTTTTCACCTCGAAACCCTGGAACCCCAGAGTGGGTGATATAATTTATATTTTTGATTATGTGATAGGATAATTTTTGGAACTTTCATGCAGATTAGAGCAATTAAATGGACCCAACCTCCAACAAGAAAGTCAAGGAATTGGAAAAGTTACCTGCAACCATGAAGTACCACTACCAAGGATAGATGTACGCTTCTAAATTAGATGACCAGATCAAGTGGGTAATGGATACCGAAGTAGGACATATTGAACTAGAGGACATTAGAACTCAGTTAGACAAGCCAAGTTTGGATGCTCCTTATAGGAGAATTAAGAGGTCGGGGCTAGTGAAGGCGACAGTTTTTCCACAATCTATCCAAGCCCTAGAATTCATTATGACCATTGCACAATTTTATAATGTAGATGATAGGAAGTGCATAGATGATAAAGGCATAACAAAAATATATTTGTTAGTGGATATGCTAGGGTTTGTATTTGGTATTCCTTCAAGGGATGAAGTGTTGCTCACCATTGAGGAGGAAGTTGCAGAGGTATGGGATAAGGATACTGCTTCTTGCAAGAGACATGTGAATGAAAATTCACTCGAAGAGGAGAGGAAGATAGGGTTGAAGGCCAGTGACATTCTAAGGGCTGATTTCAAGGAGCCACAATGGGACCTAATTATCATGTTGAGAAAGGCCTTTGGTAAGCCAGATTGCTGACATTTTCACCCCTGGATGTTTCAATACATGAATACAATTTTGATTGGGCCCAAATATTATCAGATAACATACATAATCAGCCAATTGATGTACATAAAACAAACAAGTTTTTCTTTACTTCTTATGTTATCTAGGTAGTTGCTTGGCCAGGCAAGTTTCTAGGACTATAAACAGAGGGCCAACTCAGTGATGAAAAGGGGCATAAGAAGGTATGGGAGTATTACACTCAACTCCCTCTAAGTAATGAAAACATACATTTTAAAAGGATAAATGATGCCTTCCTTTTCCCCATTATTATAAAAATTATAGGTGATGAGGGTTACAAAAAATCCCAGAGGTAATGGCGATATTAAGGGAATGGGCACGTTGGTTCATCTAGAATCAATGTTCAACATACATCAAGGTTAGTGGCTCACCAAGGAATCTCATGTTGCTTCCTAGATATTGCAATGACCGAGTGATACTCTTGGAGTATGTAAGGTAGATGGTTGGGTTGTAGTCGATGTTGTCTTCCAAGCACAAAACTGGTGTAGATTTCTTTGTAACAATTGGTTATTTTTCTTGTTCCAAAATTCAAGTAGCTAAGTTGGTTGAGAAAGAACTAAAGGACTTGCATTTAAAAGAATTTAATTATACTCATGAACACTATGATCAATATGGAAAACTAAAGAAGATGATGTCGAAATATTATGATGGGCATAAACCAAGGTTAGAGGACTTTTGGCCCAACCTCCAAGATAGTTTTGAAGTTAGAGAGAAAATTTATTCTAGGCTCTCAGTCCCACAAATAATTTTTTTTAAAATAGAGACAAATCTCCTTAAATAATTGAGGGATGATGGTGAATTATTATACCAAACATACAGGGAGCTAGGAATTTATAAGAAGCCCCTCTCTCCAATAAGATAGTCAGGGAAGGAAGATGTAAATATAGATATAGTAACTCAAACTGTTATAATAGAACTAAATAATTGTTGAATTCAAGGATTAGGTTGAGTGCTTCAAAAGGAAAGAAAAAAGAATCAGCCACTGATAATCCTCAGTCAAAAGTACACAAAGAGTATACTCATAGAACAAGGTCTAGTTATAGGAAGAATACATCCACAGAACCAGATGAAGCTGCTAGACCTGAGAAAACCACAAAGGAAATTTTGGAACAGGTCACGGAACAAATGAGAAAGGATGAGTTGTTGAAAAAGGCTACATATTTTGGAATAAGGGAGGGGCTAGGAGTTGTGCCACTCGAAGAAGTACATCCTATTAGGGTTTCTATTAGGCAAGCACCCATAGAAGGAAATGAGGAGAAAGATGAGAAAGAAAAGGTCAATGAAGGAACATCTACATTTTCTCAACCTCCTCCTGACATGACAACAACATCTACTCAATGTCCACCTACCGCAACAACACAAGCTCCAATTTTGACATCGTCAACTACCACAATCCTTGTAACATCTCCTGTGTCTACACCAATTGACATTTTTACTACAACATCGGTAGCATCACCTCCATTAATACAAGTATTAACTCATGCAATGGAAAAGGTTACCATTCATAACATTGAATCTGATTCTGTAGACATCTAAAATTGTCTTGTCTAATTAAATAAATACTTTTATTTATTTAACTATTTTATCCTAATTATTTTATTCATTAAATAAATCTTTATTTATTTAATTAATTAATTTATCCTCTTCTAAGCCTTTTCTCATTTAAATAAATACTTTTATTTATTTAATTGATCCCACTTCCTCTATTAATTAAATGAATCTTTATTTATTTAATTAATTAATTAGTCTTTTCTACCCATGACACATGTCATTCATCTCTTAATTCCTACACTACCTACCCTCATTATTTTCTCATTTCCTCTACCTACCCTTTAATCCTAGCCGACCATCTATCTTTTACACATCTTAATCTTATCCCTCCATTTCTCACAATGTCTTCTATATAAGAGGATACTTCCTTCATTATCAACCCTCAACTACGCTTTCAAACTTTCATATGCAATCAAGCCTACTTGCAACCACATTTCCATTCTTTGTTGAGCTCTTGTGCACACATAAAATCTGAGAGCAAATATATCAAACAAGATCAATGGAGATAGGAAGAATGTGAATTCAAACCCTAGTGGACATGTGATGGTATAATCTTTGTGATATTGTTGATTTGCATTGTCTTAGGTAATCTTCATATGTTATGGTGGATCTTTGTTGTTGTTAGGCTAGGGTTTTGTGGTTGAATTCATTTTGTCTTTCAATATTGTTGTTCCCATTTTTACCATAAATATTTTGGCACACCTAGTGGGACTCTTGTCCCTTTTGCATTTAACATCTTTTGTTGCATATTTTGTGTTTTTGAAGTTGCAGATATAACATTTTCCAACAACATTTCGACTTTTTGCGTCTGCGCATTCTGGAACCACATTTTTTATTTTTTGTCGTGTCTCTGAACCTCTGAATCATGTCTCTATTTTTGGTAGTATTTTCATTTTCCAGATTGCAGGCTTTCATTATAGGAGAATTTGTGGGCGATTTAATCGCCTCTGTGATCATTTTAACTATGTATGTGTCCTGCAACATTTTATGTTTTTTCTTTTTTTTGCACAAATGTGTCTGTGAGGTGTTAAAATGCATCTGTATTATAGAACTGTGTCTTTGATTGGTAAAATCATGTCTGTGTTTACTTAAAAAAAAAAAATATCTTCCTCATTTAGGGTTTTCATTTTCGCCATTTTGTCTTGCATTTAATGTTTTAGATCTGGTTTATTCAAGCTAATATCTTGTGATCTAGCTAACAAATTGATGCAGCTTATCTTTGAAGCAAATCACATTGTCAAAGGCCCCTATTTCATAGAGTCTTTTGGATCTAAAATTTACCTAACTTGTTTGGTTGCAGGAAGGGGTAATCATTTGGAATAACCTAAATTACTAACAAATCTTTGTTGCAGGATATTGGCAAGGGTTTTCTTTTGATTTTCATTGCTTTCTTTGTTTTCATAGAATATCAAACACTTCAATTGGTGCACTAAAATTGAACCAGTGTCTTTTGTGTTTAATCTTTAGAGGGCCTGCCTCCCTATGTGGTCATTAGGGCTACTAGTGAGGAAAACCCACCTCTTTTGAACCACTATAAATAACTGTATCCATGGTGAAATCCATGGGTAATGTGTGTTGATTAGTTCATATTGACACTATGTCTCCCCATAAACCCGTTTGATCAAATTTAGTTGATCAATAGTATGGTGTAACCCCTACCGGTAGGGAGTCTTCTGTATTTACGGAGCTGAAAGTGTCGCATGTATGGCCACACAAGCGGATGCCCTTACTAGCACCTTTTTTTTTAGAAAACCAAAATCCTTTTAGTTGTTGGGACAAGAGGTCGGACCTCTGGAGCGGCACACACACATATGGTTCTTAGTAGAGGTACAAACTTTGCCATGGGGAATGTTTGTGGGGACTAGTGTTTGGCTGCCCTGAAGAAGTGAGTGCCGAGGGTGGAGCCAGTGGGGTCAAGCACCTAAGTATCCGCTTTGAATAGCGTAGCCTCAGGGGAAACCCCATGTGGGATCAAAAACTATTGTCCTAGACAACCATAGGAATTGTGCTTGTCTTCTTTTAAACATTCAAACATTCATGATCAAACATCAAAACATTGTGTCTTTTGTGTCTTTAAGTGCATGCAAAACATTTTTACATCAAACAACACACTTTTTTTGAGTCATTTTGAGTCCAAAGACCTGCAAACATAGAGTCCTCCTCAACATTGTGTCCTCTTGTCACGAAAAAAGGTCAAAAAATTCAGATTTGGTCACAACAAACAACTTCACAAATTGGAAACAAAGCACTCAGGTTTTATAAATGCATCTGTGTAGTACCTAGTCAAGTCTATGTTGGGTAACCATGTCTGTGAAGTATACAACCACATCTATGTTTAGTATTGGGAAAATTTACAGTCCAACAAACAAGAGCAATCAGTTTCAGAAATCTTGAGTTTCCTAGATTATTTCTTTGGGGTTTCATCTAGAATTCAGCCTTTTTTGGGTCTCACAAAGTTCATCATTGCCTTACACCTTGCATTACATTCACATTTGTCTAAAATTGAGTCAAAAGGTCACTTGCTTATCCACATCTTACTTTGTCAACATAATACATACAACAACATTTTGCTAAGTGGTCCCACATCAAGGTCTATCACCTTTCAGTCTCATTTGGTATTACTTGGAGTCAAGGTCAACTTACCTCATCAAGAGATCTATCATCTCTTTGGAAGTCACACCTACTCTACTACATACATACTTGGTCATACACTTCAGACATTGCAAGTACACCTCAGATTCATTTACATTCCACCCAACCCTTGGTCTTCCATACTCTTTCCATTTTCATCTAGTCTCACATATCTTGGTCAAGACCTAGTTCATGGTTGAAACCCATTCCCAAAAATCTACGAGGGAAGCTAAAGAGGCTCAAGAGTCTGCAAACATGAGTGGCTATGAGTATGACAATGATATCTTTTTAATTATGATCATACCACATTACCTGACATGGACATTTATAGAAACATTCAGAATGTTGAGAATGTGGATGATACAAACAACAATGATGTACCAAATGAAAATGTTGACAACATTTCAATACATTCAGAAGAAGTGGAAGACTCTATCATGGATCCTCATATTAATAGATTGGCTGAAGAAATCATCATAAGAGATAGACAATATTTCCTACAAGTGATGGCACAAAGTGGAGCTAAGATACCTCATGATTTTGACATGTCCCAAATAGTGGAGAACCGACCTACTCAAGAAAGTCAACTCAATATGGATCAAAGGAGACCTAATAGTGGAGGTACTAGGGGACCATGTTTCATGCCTAAGTCATCATCATCCTTATTTCAAAAACCTTAGATCCCCAATGCACATGGCCAAGCTTATGATACTCATGAAAGAACATCTCCTGAACAACTCTGTCTACATAGATCTTTATGGAAATCTTATGCAGATCAATACACTCAATCACATACCAATGCTAAGGACCAACCTCAAAAGAAATTGGATATCCAGAGGCATGCTTAAAATTTGGACACAAGAAAACCCCGTGTCAAATTTAGGGGCAAAACACAAGAGAAAACTCATGATATGCCTTATGACCCTATATCAAGTGGTCCCTACACACATTATTGTAGACACCCAAAAATGTCTCATTAATTCTACACTAACTATTCATCTATTTAATTAACTCTTTAATTAATTAATTAAATTAACTATTTCTTCTAATCATCGCCCTTCAACACTTCTAATTATTCTATTTCCATTCTCAAATCATTTTAATCAATTAACCCTATCTCAATTATTAATTAAATATCAATTATTTAATTAATTACAACCTTTTCCTTAGTTAAATAATCTTTATTATTTAATTAATTCTATTTCCTAAGTTTAAATAATTTCATTTAAATTATTTAAATTAATTAACTTATTCCTCCAATTCCCCAAATGATAATTTCAATTAATTCCATCCAATTTTATTTCATTTCTCCCAAATTTGAATTTCAGTTCATTTCACATCATTTCATCTAATTTCAAATCATCAAAATCACATTTTTCACAAATCTGAATTTCATTTAATTTCATGTGCATTTCAGCATTAGAATGACCAAATTCAAATTCAAATTGAAAATTAAATTCAAATTGAAAATAAAAATCAAATTCAATTTCAATTTCCTACAACACATGCTAAAATCCGAATTGATTGATCAAATCAGTTAACTCAGTTAACTCATCAATCATCCTTTTTAACTCAAAATCAATTCAATCATCTCTCCAATCTATTCAGTTCACTAATTAATCAAGTGAGCTAACTAATCCATCTATTCAGTTCACTCTTCAATCTATTTAGTTCACTCTTCAATCTATTTAGTTCACTAATCAATCAAGTGAGTTGACTAATCAATCAAATGAGTTAACAAATCAATCAATTGAGTTCACTGATCAATCAATTTCAGTTGTCTCCCAATCAACACTTGAGTTCTATTTCTCGCCCCCTTTGTGTTGAAAATATATAAATTTGACCTCTTTTCATCAATTCATGCTAGCTATTTTAGAATCACAAAATCAGAGTCTTCAAAGTATTTGTATGCAAGAAATTCGTGCAATACCTGAGAGCCACCAACCACTCAAATTGGAGAAGAACAATGGAAGCAAAGATGCAAAATGAGGGAGTTCTTATTTGAGTTCATTCTTTATTTCGTATTGATTTTTATTGATTATGTTTGTTTTGTTTGTTAATTTGTTGAGAATTGGTGATTCATTCTTATTTCCTAATTAGCTTAATACATTCATGACATTCAGGCATAGAAACAATGGTGAACTCGATGTGAATCTACTCTAACCTTCATTTTTCTGTTTTGACAAAACTTGCAAATCTGTACATGCATAGGAAATTGGATATCGCAATTACATATGCATAAATTTGCAATTTCCAATAATGTATCGTAATTTCTCTAAAGGATTGTGAATTCAAAAAAAATTGTCATTTTTGAATGATTTTGTCTCACGCATCTAACCCTGAAATTTGGTCGAATTCCGAAAAAGTTGATTTCTATATATAAAATGTATCTAATCCAATGGCAAGAAAGGAAAATCCGAATAGGATACAACAAAAGGTTTATCAAAGACTTCTAAAGGCTGAAAGGGAGCTACGTGAGATCAAAGAAAAAGAGGAGATCGCTCAGTATCACAGGACCATCCATCGCTTTTTAACCAAATACAAATTCTTTGATGAAATTGATGTGTTGGCTCACATAGTGTGGACCAATATCATTGCAGAATAACTCCATTATCTTATGTCTTTTTCTTCTATTTTTTAGTTAAAAGTTCAAAAAAAAAAAAGAAAAAAGAAGAAGTCACAATTGCTATCACATCATATCGCAATTGCTTACATAGTAATTCACAATTGATGGTTTATCATTTTGCATTTGATATGATATTAGTTCGCATTTTATTAGTAGTTTAGTCGCATTTGATAGATTTATTTTTTTATTTTTTATTTTGTTGTAGTTCTGGTTTTTACCAGGATGTCTTTATGTCTGTGAAAAGATAGAACTCTGTAACTTGAAAATTAGGCTGGATAGCCCACCATGTGTTGACTAAAATTATTATTTTTCTATAGGGGTAGCCTATAAAAACTTCTTTTTGGTGCTTTAATAAAAGAACAAAACAAATTTCATCATTGCTATGCTGGTTAAAATGAACACCGTGTCTGTGTGGAGAAACATCTCCACTTAGAATAGAAAATGATTGCAATGGAAGGTTAAAAAAAGAATTTTTCTTTTTGTGTCTCCAAGGAGATAGGTATTATGCTCCCCCCTTCAATGGGTGATTAGAAAACCAAACTTTCTTCCTTCATGCTTTCCTTTGTTTTTTGCAATTAAATCCTTTAGAAGGCCTACCCTCCTGAATTGCCCTTAGGGCACCATTAAGGCCGGTGAGAGGGGAACGACCTAAGTGGCCAACGGCTAAAGCCAAGTAATCCAAGCCACTATAATCAAATTGTATGTGATGAAAATCATATCTAACAAGTGTTACATGCTATCACAATGATATTATGCCTCCCTTAGTGCCTATATAATGCATTAAAATATGTAGAGCATAACCTCTACAGACTGGGAGACCTCCCTCAACAGAGTCTAAAACGTTGTTGATTGTGACCACTCGAATGGACCCTTGACTAAACACCTTAGAAATTAGAAGCTAAACCGAGTTATTAACCACACTTGTTTTATCACAGTACAAGGGTGGGGAAGAATCTAGCCCCAAGACACTCACCATAAATCTCCCAAGATAATGGACCAATTGAGGAGCAATCTTCTTTGATATAATTTCTAGAAAAAGGCAAAAAAATGGGCACACCCTAGGGTGTGACACGGTTGTTTGAGTTGACAGAGTATCAAGATGTGAGTTTTGATAATACTTGTGATCTTTTGACATTAGGAGAGTCTGTCTGATATTGAATTGCCCAAATACAATGAAAACAAAATGGGGTCTTGAAAAAGATTCCAACATTCATGGAAATTTGAAAAACTTTCCTAAACAATTGCTATATTCATGGTTTTATTCTTTTTTATGTGACTGTTGTGCCCTTTGCTATACTTCAACAAATTCAAAACATTGCAAGATACAAATCAAAACAAAATCAAAAGTTTCAGTGTTCAACAAGATCAAAACTTCAATAAGAAAAACAAGTACCAACAACAAAACCAATGTCAGAACCAAACCTTTTGGACAAATTCAAATTTGATGAAAATATTACTTTCAAGTGATCATAGGTCCTAGGTATTCAATTCATGTAGAAGTTCCATTAGAATCATCACACAAAGTCCTCATGCAAGTCATTTCACCAAAATACCTTAAGATTAGTGTCGCATGAGATTATAGGAATCATACCTAAGTCCATGGGTATTAGAGGAGATGGAGAATTCCCATTCGAACAACCAAATCTTGGACCAAACACTGATCAATTACAAATAAATGATGGTTTAGATAACCTCATTTGGGAATTAAGATTCAATCGTGCCCAATATGATACAATTGAGGCCATCATAGATGATGAAATCTGAAAGTCTGTTCACCTTGATGGGAAACTAAGGAAAAAGATACAAAGAGCAGCTCAAAAAGAAGCCATTAGACAATTGGTAGAGAAGACCATAGCAACATTCCTCAAACCATGTTAGAAAAAGAAAAAGTGTTCATCCTTTTAGGTATCACTCATTCATTCTTAGAGTCTGCATTGTCAGCATATTAATCTTCATCACATGGGTCTAAAAGGAAATGATCAATTCCCATTTGAACAACCAAACCTTGGGACAAACAACTTTCAATTAGAAATAATTCATGATTTAAATACCCTTTCTGAAGAACTGATAATTGATCAAAACCAATACAACATAGTCCAGGCTGTCATAGATGAAGAAGTTCAAAAATCAATACAGATAGACATAGACCTAGAAAACCAAATTAAAGAAGAGGCGGAATTTGAAGCTTTCTGGCAATACGCTGAAAATCTTGTGTCTGAATTTTGAAATCATAGATAGCAAGCCATCATCATAGATCACATTGTCTGCATTGTAGGGTGTCATAGAAATATATTTAGTTTCATTTAACCAAATCTTCCATACAAATCTTAGAGAGTCAAGATCACTTCGAAGCAATATTCATGCCATTAACGCGTGCTCAAAAGGCAAAAAATCAAATGGATCCTAACAATGACCCTTTGGTCAACCCTACATGGAATATGGATCTATCCACACAAAAACAAACATAGGGTTACATACCCACAACAATGTCAACAAACCTAAACAAGATGCCTTCCCTTGATGAAATACAACATAATTTAACAAAGGAAGAGCTCAAAGCAACCCAACAAGATCCCACAACATTAATGATCCTCAATGCTCTCATTAATAGTGACAGTGATAGATATCTCGCTCTCTTAGTATAAAATGGGGCCAAACTACCACCAGGGATAGATATTTCAACAATAGTGCCACAAGGTGTGACATTAAACCAGAATATACCTCAAATACCCATTATAACGCAGACACAAGCAACAATTGCTACAACAACACAAGGTATATCTCAAAATGAAAATATGGCTTCAACCTCAATACAATCAACAGTGATACCACCAAGTGCCAATCTTACAACATAGACAATGGCAAATATGACACTACAAGCTCCAATATCTCACACCACTACCTTAGCAAGTATAACTCAACCAATAGTCTCAGTTGGTTCCACCTACAATAGTCAGAATATGAATCCAGGGACAACAAGTTTGGCTTAGCCAAATGCTACTCTGCAAGTTGCATACTTCACACCACCTGTTGGGACTTATGGGACACATCTACCTAGTATGTCTATATTTCAACAAGCTCAAAGGTACTCAAATACTATTCCTTTTGTAGGGAACATTCATCAAGTCAACACACCAATAACCTAGATAGAACTTCTGACTTAACAAATGGAGAACCTACAAAAGCAAATGGCTAGTATACAAGCGTGGAATGATAAAAAGAGCTATACTATGGAATATCTTTGTCCTTATCCTTTTGATAGAAAACTATACATGCCACCTTTTCCCCCACATTTAAAAACACCAAAATTTGACAAATATAGAGGGAAAGGAGATCCTCGAGATCATATAAGAGAATTCTTCATGACATGCATTGAAGTAGCTCACAATGATACATACTTGATGAGATTATTTTCAAAAAGCCTAGGAGGGACAACACTAGAATGGTTTTCGCACCTTCCACCAAAAATTACTTCATGGGGAGAATTAGCTGAGTTATTTATATCCAACTTTGCCTTCAACATAGATAATCCAATCACATTAATGGATTTATGTGCAACAAAACAAAAAGAAGGTGAGACTTTCACTGCATTCTTACAAAGATGGAGAGGCCTATATTGTAGATGCCTCAATCACATCCCTGAAGCAGAACAAGTAGACATCTTTAATGAAAATCTTGTGCCTCCGATTAAAATCCATTACAAATGCAATGCTTGAATAATTTCAAAGACATAATAGAAAAAGGCATCAAATGTGAGAAAAGGCCTATTAGAACAAGGGATATTGAAACACCAAAAGGATAGTGGACTAACCACCAACACAAGCAATGAAAGATCAAAATTTTGGTCTAGAAATAAAAATTTCACAAATGACAGAGTTTTTGACACATGTATTGTAAATAGAGCTCAACCAAAAATATCTTTACAAGGACCAACTGATAAGAACCAGACTCAAACAAACAACACCAATGTACTACAATCAAATAATCCAAGGCCTCCAAGGATAGGTGCACCTATTGAATCAGTACTGAAGAAGTTGATACAAAGAAATGCTATAATTTTACCGAAAGCTTAGGCCATATGAACTAGGTCCATTTAAGTCTACTTGGTGGAATGACAATGACTTCTGCGAATATCATCGTAATAAGGGTCACAAGACAAAAACTTGCTACAAATTGAAGAACTTCATCCAAGATCTCATAGATCAAGGTGACATTATAGTGGATAATAAAGCACCAAATATAAATCATACCATTTTCAAAGGTCCTTTTGTCAAACATGACAAAGGATAGGATTCCAATTCTAATGCACAAGACAATACTGCCAATTATACCAATGTAGCATTTGACTATGCCATTAACACACTAAGTGAAGGACATGAAATGATAGATACAATCACAATGAATCCTAGAAGAAGATATTGCATCATCATTACAAGAAGATCGAAAGTTACATTACAAGGAGTACCTCTGAACCAGCCTTTAATAATTAGCAACTATAATATGGTGGATAAATTGAAGAGAACTCCACACCAAATTTCATTATTTGAGTTGTTGTGCATATCACCAGCCCATAAAGCAATCCTGGATAAAGCCTTATAAGATTCAGTTGTTTCTAGGGACATTGATGAAAACACATTTCAATCAATGGATAATGATCTGTTGCACTTAGAAGCTTTCATCAACTGAAAAAAGGTTCAAAGAGTACTAATAGATGGTGGCGTGGGCCTCAACATATGCACTCTACATTTGATCAAAGCTCTGGGATATTCTAAACATAATATTGACTCTACTAAGAGAATCAATATAAAAGCCTATGACAATGAGGAATTCCCTTCCAAAGGTATGGTGACTTTACCAATACAAGTGGGGCTGACTACAACAAATATCACCTTTCAAGTACTAGACAAAGAATTGGGGTACAATATGTTGTTAGGTCGCTCATGGATACATACAATGCAAGCAGTACCATCAACTTTCCACCAATGTGTAAATTTCCCATACAATGGTATAGAGATCACTATCCATGGTGACCCCAACCCTTTCCAACATTGTAATCATTTCAGGGAAAGCTCAGACAATCAAGTACCAAACAATCAATAAGCTCCTATTCACCTACAAATGGAATCATTAATAATTAAAGAAATGGATAAAAATACACCAACTACATCTTATTTGTACATTAAAGAAGTTGGTTGTGGAGAATATTCCATTTCGAGCACATCAGACAGCAAACAATCATCATTTTCTCCTAGGTCCTTTGGGAAGCCTTAGAACACAACAATGAAGAAAGATAAAGGAAAATAAATAGTAAAATATTCAGATTCTTGTTCCTTCATTATATGGGGAGATCTACAAGAAGAATATCTAAATGAAGATATTAATAACTCTATATATAGAGAGGAGGATGACATGGTAGTACCCATGATACCTCTACATCACTATGGAAATGACTTTAAGATGTTACAAAAACATGGATATGATGGCACCACAGGGTTAGGACTACAAAAACAAGGAATATTAGAACCTGTTTTACCACATGAAAACCCAAAGAATCAAGGCTTGGGATATAAATATGTACCACCAATAATAGAAGCTAGACAATGAACATTGGATATATTGAACAGGTGTCATACCCAAACTTTTGGGCAAAACACAACCAACAAATTTATTTTTTTTAAAACACTAAATTACATGTAACCATTGCTTAATGAGTTGATACATCTTAATAAGTTGTTCCAAGTGAATTCTTAAATGATATTAAATACTATCATAACAATTACGATAACTCCTATTATCAAGCGGATAGAATAAATTCTATAAGAGTAATAATAATTTCACTCAAAAGTCCCTTTCAATATAGTTGTGCCTATTAATACTTAATTAGATCCATTTCTACTAAATAGACATTAATAAAATTTATTTGACTGGATATCAATCATTTACTAAATATTGAGCTTCCTCCATCCTGTTACTACATCCTTCCTAAATAGCTTACTTAATTAGGGCTTCTACTAGTTATGCGAATGTGAAATGCACTAAGCAAGTTTCGTCTTAACTATGTGTGAGCTAACTCTAACCACTAACTCAATTAAGCAGAAATAACTTAATTAGAATTAAATTGCGGTTTACTAAATGACTTAATTATTATCTCATAGATCTTAACTAATAAATTAATTTAGCCCCTTAATTTGACGTAGGTAAAAATTAATCTCCAATAACCAATAATTGATTTTAGGAACTAATTAAGTTAGTCCTAGAACTTAGTTTATAATGTCTAAAATTCTTTTTTTTCTTTATTTAATAATTAAAATAATTTAAATTAAATCAACGAAAGGGGTCAATTAAATTCAAATGAATGTTTTCCTATAAAGCTTCACCTCATATACCTATATCTAGGAGGCTAAAATTTAACCCCTATAGATACATAAATTTCAACAGAAATGAAATTTCCTAAAAGATTGACTTCATGAGTACTTAATTAAAACATTATATTTTTCTTCTTTAAATAAATACCTATGTTTATCACAACCATAAAATATAAGCACTAAGAATAAATTTTTAATCTAAAATTTGCCTTATTCTTATATATTTTCAAACTCATATATATTCAAACTCTTATATAATTTCTGCTTAGTTATAGAAATCCCCATGCAAACGCTAATCTAAAAACATATTATAAAAATACCTCTTAATTTTAAAATTTTCTTTCTTTCTTCTTTTCTACCCTAGCCCTACTCGGGCTAGGGTTTGATTCTTTCTTGTTTTTGTTTTGCAAGGTAGGCTCACCAAGCAGCGACCATGGCGGCTATGGCAAAGGGGGGAAGGTGAGGTGGAGCATTGGAAGGATGGCAACGATGTTTGGCAAGGGCAGGCGGAGGCCGAGGGTAGCTCCCTGCAGGGACAGCGGCGTCGTCACTGTGGGTTGCGGCCCACAGTGGTGGCTGCGGCCATCACTCGAGAACCCGCCGCCCACTAAGCGGAGGGGGCCGCCCTGCGGGGATGACTGCAGGGGGCCGATCCCTCTCCAAAGTTAATTTTTTTTTATTTTTTTTGTTTATATATATATATATATGTATATATATATATGTGTATATATATGTATATGTATATATATATATATAGGTACACTCCAAAGGTGAAAACAAATAAACATATAAATTTATTTCATAAATATATATATATATATATATATATATATTTTAATTGATTTATTTATTTTTTATATTTTTATTTTATAACAGAATAGTTTAAGTCAGCTGATTTAAATCTGCATGTATTTTCTTTATTCTAAAATATTGCTACTAAAATCACAGATAGACTTATTTTCTTGAATTTATTTTCTACAATGTTTATCAGACAGATAAAATTAACTTATCCAGCAACTATATGACTATGAAAATTATTTAAATCAAATAACTATCTAACTCTAGCTTTCTAATTTCTGCTATTAAGTAATCGACAGAATTCATTAATTTTATCAGCAACTTATTAAAGCTAGAACTTATTAAAATAAAACTATAGGAAAGCTTATAAAAAATTTAGATCTTATTTCTGCAATTATATTAAATGACAGAATTAAAAACTACAATTTATTAATTTCAAACCCTAGAGATGGCTATAAAATCTTTGATTTTATTTTTTGCAAATAATTTAAATAACAGATTTTAAATACTAAGTTTTGCATTTCCATACATAGATCTAAAATGTACTATTTCCAGCCTATCACATGCAAGCATATCTAGTCCATTTCTCTTCTAATAATTCATTTTAAATGCGTAAGGGAGATAACAATTTTCTTTCTTTTCAAATTATCCTTTACACACATTATTTTTTTTAAACATTGGAACCAAATCAAAAATGATCTTTTTTTTTTCTTTTCTACAATATAACTTAAATGACTATCATAAATATTTAAATTTTATCTTCCAGATACTCTTGTCACTTTACAAATAGGTCTTTCTTTTCTAATACATGAGGAAAATGATAAATACATATCCAACCACTTTTCTGCAACTACTAATTCCAGCCACATCTACTTGTCCTGCTATTTTCTTCTGACAACCTACAATTATAATCAAAGAGATGACCATGGAGTGCTCACCTCCCAACCTAGGCTAACTAGTAGCCACCCATGAGCTCGGAGAACCAAGCCCTAGACAGGTAACACACATGCAAACACAAAAGACAAGGGAAAACTCAATCTCAAACATAATCCCAACCCAGGCTACACTGCACCACACATTTGTGATGTCTTTTCAAGGGTGGTAGTGGACCAAGTACCCTGAGGAGACTGCAAGTATGGTAAAACATATAGCCACCTCATGGCAAACCAAAACATATAGCCACCTCATGGAAAACCAAAACATATAGCCACCTCATGGCAAACCAAATACATCAAGTATATCAACCCCACATTCCTTATGCCCCCCAAGGCATTCATGCCTTATTTCCCTCCTTATGACCCCCAATGCATAAACAAGCCATGCAGCAAGGGTCACATAAAATCCCTTGTGATCACTCTCATAATGAGAGCCTCTTAGTCGAGGGCTGTCACTTCTACCACCCACAAGACCATCCTCTCTCCCAAGAGTAGGAGGTCTTGATTACTCCCAAAACACATAAATTGCATAAGCACAAAACACCAAATAAATTTCCAAGGAATACATGCAAGGAAAACAAGCCTTTTACACAAGCATTTCTTTCAATACGACATACAATAAGAAAGCATTACAAGAAAGGTGAAACCAACCTTCAACTGCCCAAGGGTATGCTAGTTTTGTTGAGGATGAGCAGCCCAATTCCACCAGACTTTCCTTTCTACACTTAGCCGAATTCTTAATTCCCCAATCTATCTTTTTCCTTTCAAAATTCTTTGTCTCCAAAAATGGAGAGTGGGTGATTACCCACAAAATCTCCCTTTCTTGCTTAAGAAGACACTAGCCAGAGTTCTCACAAGTTTCTAAAACTGAAAAGGAAGGTAAGGTATAATGGGAAAGGAAACTTTCATTCAAAAAGGAAGGTTAATAGCTTAGCTCAAGCCTCCTAATTTCAATTTTCGCACAACTTAGAAAAGCCACTTTTTAGGGTGTCTAAATGGTCACATGAGAGTTGAAACATGCCTAAAAATACTCCTAACCCTTAGGTATACCTTATGGGCTTTAGGAAACCCTAATAAACTACCCCTAGGAGTCCATTTAACCCTTTTTAAACCCCTTTGAAGTTAATTTTCGGGTCAAACCTAAGTTGACTACCCCAAAGATTCTCTACCTAAGGCAATTATGGAATCACATTAAATTTAATTGAAAAAGCTATAGTTAAACAATTCCCTCCAAGAGACAAATTTAAAAACTCAAACATAAATCAACACATGTGTCAAGTGACAGGAAGAAAATACTTTTACAAAATTGCACATGAAATCTTGTCTCTTGTTGGATTTAAATAAATCAAATAAATAACACTTAACACACATGCATCATTTACTATTACAAATAAAATACGACACAAACGGGGTGTTGTTTCTCCGAATAGATAAACCCTGGTTTTATGAACATACATAGGTCTAGGTTTGGTTCTCCATAATATTTCCATCGTCACATGGATATCTTTTCCTGCGCCACTCAAATACACATTAGTAATTTCCAATAACCTCGTATAATATTAAACACATGAATTAGAATACACATCAAACACTTCGCATACAATTTACATTTGAACAATTCAATATATCTCATATCCAAATAAATCCACATAAGCAATTATCATAATTCTCATAATTTTGATCCACACATAAAACATACATCCTAATTCTATCCTCATAGTAAAGTCCCACAAATCCAATAATGACATACATCATCTCCAATTTATCCTATTCTAGAATCATATAGAGTTCTATATCATAAAGCATATAAATGAGCATCAACATACATCAATGTTATCCAAATCATGGAATCATATAAGTTCTAAATCTAGATATAGCTAACATACGTTAGATCAAGATTATCCAATCAGTGGATCTTTAGGATTTCAAATTCATAACACATCCAAATGTACACCACAAGGTGAAATAATTCTATAACTTGGTTCAATTACTTTTCTCACCAATCTATCTGTCTAACACAGTCCATTCTATTGAATTATATAGCATTTATTAATAGGGTCAAACATGGTCAACTAAGTAAATCAAAGCTTGGTTTGGGGTAGGCCTTACAATAGGACAAAGGTACCCTCAGACTTCATACATATAAACCAGCCATCATCAAAGATGGATTTATTTCCACCTCAAAAAATAAAGAGACAACCAACATCTCCTATCATAGAATCAGATGGTGAAGACATGAGACAGCTCCTACAAGAACCTACCACACAGACAACCAGCAGTACAATACGTAAATCATCTGCACAAGAAAACATAGCAACAAATACAGGCTTAGCACTAGCAGATGAACCAAATCCTTGGTTATTATCAATACTTTTGCGAAGAGAAACAACTTCAACACCTCTATTTTAATCAGATGAAGCAAGACTGCAAATACTAATACAAGGCTTAAGAAGGGTATCCATAATACAAAGGAGATCCACTCAAATTTAGTTACCAGAACAAGAGTAGATAAGTGATACAAAATCAAAAGGTGAAACATACATAGAACGCATCACATATTCTCACGACTATGAATTTCCATCTAACAATGAAGACAACTCATCTCCAATTTATGATGAAGAAACAATAGATCATAATCAAGTGTGCATGATATCTCGATCCTCTAAATTGACAAGAGATAAATATTTGCTCCTCATGCATCCATGTCTAATTGACTGGGGGAAAGAAGAAGAGCCACAATTAGATTGGTTCCAAAATGATGAAGCTATAGCAGAATTATTGGGTGTAAGGGATGGATTCCCTTGTAATGATCACAAAGTTGGCTATGCAGTAGATCTAGATAGAACTGCATATTTTGGAGAAGCAATCTCTTCTCTTAATCACGATAGTGATGATAAATTTGAACACATAATAGCTTCCCTACCTATTGGTAAAGAACGGTCAAAATTACTGGTAGAAGAAACTAAGGAAATCAAAATCAGCAATGTTGAGAAGGTTCGTAACATTCACCTGGCAAAATCCCTTGACCCAGTGGAAAAAGAGAAATTTATCAAATTATTTAAGCAAAGACCCATCAAATTTGCATGGTCTTATGCAGATATGCCTAGATTAGACCCAAAATTAGTCCTACATCACTTGCCTTTACTTCCAGGGGTAAAGCCATACAAACAAAAGCTCAGGAAAATTCACCCTCACATACCCTTGTTAGTCAAAATTGAGTTACAAAAATTGTTAGATGTGGCTTTCATTAGACCTATAGACTAAGCTAAATGGATTTCAAATCTAGTCCCGATATCCAAGCATACTGGAGGTATAAAGATCTACACCAACTTCAGAGATCTTAACAAGGCTTGTCCCAAAGATGACTTTCCACTCCCTAATATAGACATCATAGTGGACTTAACAACTGGAAATGAAATGCTATCACTCATGGATGGTTTTTCTAGTTATAATCAAATCAAAATTGTGCCAGAAGATCAACCAAAGATAGTATTTACTTGTCCATGGAAAACCTATTGCTGGAATGTGATGTCATTCGGCCTTAAGAATGCAGGTGCTACTTATCAAAGAGCAATGACCACCTTGTTTCATGATATGATACACACAATTATGGAAGATTATGTAGATGACTTGCTATCAAAATCCAAAACAAGGGATAGTCACTTAAACATATTGGCTAAGATATTTGATAGACTTGAGCAATACAATGTAAGACTAAATCCAAAAATATGTGTCTTTGGGGTAACCTCTGGTAAACTCTTGGGCTTCATTGTATCCAAACGTGAAATTAAGATAGATCAAGAGAAAGTGAAATCTATTTTAGACATGCCATCACCTGCTACACTCAAACAACTCAAAAGTATACAAGGAAGATTGCAATCCATAAGACGCTTCATAGCCCAATTGGCAAAAAAGTGCCAACCATTTCAACATTTTCTGAAGAAAGGTGTTACATTTAAATGGACACAAAAATTCCAGGAGGCATTCGAAAAACTAAAAGAATATCTATTGTCCACTACAATATTGTTTCCACTAGTACATGGGAAACCATTACTCCTATATATATCTGCAACAAATTCTTCCTTAGGCGCTATCCTAGCACATCATGATGAACAAGGAAAAAAGAGAGTCGTCTACTACATTAGTAGAAAAATCATTGGGTATGAACTCAACTACACACAGATAGAAAGAGCATGTCTTACAGTAGTCTTTGCATCACAAAAATAGAGACTTTATATATTAAGTCATAAAATATAGTTAGTTGCACAATTTGATCCACTCAAATACCTGATGAATAGAGTAGCACTAACTGGAAGACTTGCAAAATGGGTCATGATACTCAGTGAATTCAACATTGAATACATCAGTAGAAAGGCTATAAGTGACAAATCATAGCAGACCAACTTGCAGAAGCAACTTTACAAGACAACCATCCAATGGTGATAGGTTTTCCAGATGAATCAGTATTTACACTATCAACATAGACACAATGGAAATTATTCTTTGATGGTTCACATAAAAAATCATGGTGCAAGAGTAGGAATTCTCTTCATAACTCCTCAAGGAGAATCAATTCCTAAATCATTCAGGATTATCTTTCCTTGTACCAATAACATTGTTGAATACGAAGCCCTGATGGTAGGACTACACACTGGGCTACAATGGAACATCAAAGATCTATAGGTCTTTGGAGACTCACAACTCATCATTAATCAAGTCAATGATGATTACAATACAAAAGATGATAAGTTACAACCAAACAAACAATTGGTAGAAGAATACAAACAACACTTCACCAAGGTCACATTTGAACATATTTTGAGAGTGCAAAATAGGGCAGCAGATGCAATGGCAACAATAGAATCTCTCTTGCATATACCAAATGATGGAACTCACTTTGAATTTCAAGCAGAACAACTCATTGTCCCAGCTTATGAAATACCATCCACTGAATATGTCTGTATGATAGTAGGACCTGAGTCTCCATGGTACAGAGATATATACGCATACCTGCATGATCAATATATACCTCTTGATCTTTCACGGAATTAAAGAAAGGCACTCATACAACAATCATCAAAACATGCAATCATTGTTGATACTTTATATAAGAAAAGTATAGACAACACCTTACTCAGGTGCCTTGATATGGAGGAGACACAAATCACCTTAAAAGAAGTTCATGACGGAATATGTGGAGCACATTCTTCTGGACCACATTCTTCTGGACCTGCTCTAGTAAAAACACTATTACGAATAGGTTACTATTGGCCTACAATGGAAAAAGATGCTTACAAGTATGTCAAAGATGCAAGCAATGTCAAATACATGGGAATCTCATTCAAGCACCTGCTCAAGATCTTCAGACAATAACATCACCATGACCATTTTCACAATGGGGATTAGATCTTGTAGGGAAAATAAATCCCACCTCTTCCAACAGACATAAGTTTATTCTCACCGCTACAGAATATTTCACAAAATTTGTTGAACCAATCCCAATTATTTTCACAATTGGAAAACAAATAGTGAAATTTATCCTGAATTATATCATTTGCAGATATGGGGTACCCATGTGCATCGTGACTGATAATGGACAACCCTTTAAAAATCAATAAGTGAGTGAGCTTTGTGAACAATTTAAAATCCAACAATGTTTTGCAACACCTTACTATGCCCAAAGCAATGGTCAAGCTGAAGCAAAAAACAAAACTTTTTTGAAAATCTTAAAGAAAGTTGTCAATGACAGTGGACGAGATTGGCATCTCAAAATAAATCCATCTCTATGGGCTTATCAAACTAGTATACGTACAACAACTGGTACAACACCATTTTCTCTAGTTTATGGTGCAGAAGCGATTTTACCTATCGAAGTAGAATTGCCATCCCTAAGAGTCTCTCTAAGAAACATAATCTCATAATAAAACTATAGAGTAGCAAATTTGCAAGAATTAGAATTCCTAGATGAAAAATGACAAAGCGCTCTAAACTATTTACAAGGCTACCAAAATAGAATGAGAAGAAGCTATAACAAATGAGTCAACCCATGTTGCTTCGAAATAGGAGATATCATTCTTAAACAAAATCAAAGAAACATTGTTGAACATGAAAAACCAAGAAAGTTTGAACCTAACTAGCTGGGTTTGTTTGTCATAATGAAAGTAATTGGGAATGGAACTTATCAGTTGCAAACAATGGAGGGAGATTCACTCCCTAATCCTATCAACAGTATGTACCTAGAAAGATATTACATCTAAGGGTGGGTTCATTTCAAATTCTAGTATTGCACTTGCATATTTATTTACCGCATAGCATTATCCCTTTCTCATATAGCTGCATCAATAAAACAAGGTGATTGTCTGAGTTATTCACCTATCTGCACTGAAAGGAACGAAGGTTATCTCATTTCATAGATACTTATTCATGAAGTCTTTAGAAGGCCTCTAGCCATTCATCTTCAACATCACATTGTGATTACACTTTATTCTTGGATGGGTAGAGGTTTCCTTATCAAGTCTTGTTACCCATAATCTATCAATTTCTATATCTCATACATTAATCAAAAAATTCTAAGTCATTACGAGATACCTAGTTGATCATGTGGTTAGTAAAAAATCCAATATTTTGCTTCATGCCGTTGTAATTGTCATACCTAAGTAGGTTTCATTACTTACAAGTCAAGGCAAGAAAATAAAAGAAAAAAGTGTTATGTCAATCTCAAGGCAAAACTATATATATATATTACTGAAATATCACACATACAAGTGCGAGAAAAAAGAGAAAGCTTGACTATGGGAACATGCAAGTAACTCCATCAGAGCTATGGATGCCTACTAGCAATGGAGCAATTTTTGAGAGATTACAGTGCATACCCTCGTCAAAGCCCTAAAAGCTTGCTGGCAACGAGGCTTTGTCCAAGTTCTTTTTGAAGTCAGAATAACTCACGTAGCTAGCCACATAGGATTCCAAGGGTCTTTGATGGTGATAAGGGTCAGAATGAACTCAATTGCACACACATGGGCAAAAGAAGATCAAAATTTCAAGAATTGATGGAGAAGTTTTCCATGCCTCCATTTATAAATCTTGGTTACATAGTGTGTTAGGTTGGATGGTTTAAGTCTTTAAAGAATGGATTGAACACGTATCTCTAAAATGTTTCACACCTTTAATCCAATTGGTGCATTTCAAAATGAAAGACACACACACTCATCCTTGTTCGAATAGGAACTGCATTTTAGTCATGCATCCTGCATTAGCATAACTCATATCAAAAATTCATTTTCTCCATCACATTATGTGTCATCATGTAAGGTCTACATACTTGGGGGGGCATAACTAAAAAAATTCTAAACATTCAAAAAAACGATCCTGAAAAGATCCTAAACACTCAAAAAATGATCCTGAAAAAAATTCCTAAAACATTTGAAAAATGATCACGAAAAAAACCTAAAAAATCAAAACCAATCCTGAAAAAATTTTAAACATTCAAAAAATGATCTTGAAAAAATTCTAAACATTCAAAAAATGATCCTGAAAATATTCTAAACATTTGAAAAGCGATCTTGAAAAAATTCCTAAAAAATCAAAAATGATTCTGAAAAAATCCTTAAAAAATAAAAAATGATCCTGAAAAATCCTAAAAAAAAAAAAATGATCCTGAAAAAAAACAAAAAAAACAAAAAACACTTGAAAAACAATCCTACAAAAATACCAAAAACAATCAATATCGATCCACAAAATCCAAAAACATTCAAATATCAATTTAAAAACTTGCAATAAATTATCTCACAAGAATCAAACACCCCAACAGATGTCTAGAAAACACTTCGCATGAAGTTAAACAAAGGATACAACTATCTTGTCAAAATGTCTGCAATCACACTGATCAACTGTCTAATCTATCAATTTATCAAACTATCAACATGATCAATATCTTATCTTAAACATAATCAATACACTCAAAACCAGACAAATCAGTCTTATATGGGGTCCAAAACTTCTGAAACCAAACATTATCAAAATCACACCAAACATATCAAAGCAAAGGCTTAGTCAGTCTAACTATTGAGTTTTGTCTATTTTGGTTGACTCTTTTTATCAAATTGGCAAAGATCATTTCTTTTAGCTACTCAAGGATGTCCAAAAAGTGACTAGAGGATCCACGTTGGGCATGATCTTTTTCTTTGTTTGTTGTTTGTGGTTTGAACCGATGAAGTTCTGGGGAAATTTCTCTAGTGGGTGTCTATGATAGGAGCATTCAACTTGTGAATGCCACACATACCTTGACCCCTAGTGTAATTTCTAGACTGAGGGTTCATTCCTTGTCTATTACGTGTTTGTTTCTTTGCAATGAGATATCTATATATCTTGGTTCCTTATATCCTAGTGCAATAATCTGGATTGTTATATAATATAAGGCTCAATGATGATAATGTATTGCACCACAAATAAAACAATGAAGACTTTCTCATCAAAAATTTTATCATATCATCCATTATCACATCAAAATCTGGCTTACAAAGATTGATTCAGTTGATTGATCATTTTCTACATCTAACAACTAACAATTCTTCTAAGACCCTCAACATGTGTTTTGGCACAAAAAATAATAATAAACGTCATCACATCACATGTTCATAATCATAATAAAGTTTTCATCAACCATTATGCATCACAACATAAAGCTACATCAAATCACTACATGATATCACATTCATATTGCAGTCATCATCACAATAAGGAAACATTAGACCATGAAGTTCACCATCAAAAAGTTCATCAAGAAAGAATATCATATATATCATAAATGTGTCAATATACATCATATCTACAACATAAAAATCAATATCTAATCTATCAACCTATACTGCCTCTATCAGTAGGTGCATCTTGACTTGCTCCAGCCTATCCCGATGGTGCTTTAGGTGGACCCATCACTCCTCCACTACTAGTCTATTGAGAAGTAGATCGACTCAATCTTCTCCCCATGAAAGCACTAAAACTAGGTTCCCTCTGACCCTGTAGGATAGCTCTCTCATAAGCTTGCCAATAATAAATAGCCTCCTATGTGGCAGCAAAATATCTATCTGCTTGGCTACGAGCCTCCGTCACTGGCCCAAATAACTGATCATATGCATCCATAGTGATTTGAGTCTACCTAACTATCTCATCCCTCTCCCAATGTAATCAATCTCTATCAACAACTATCTAATCCCTCTTCACAGTCAAATCCTCCATCGCATGTTGATACTGATCCCTATCCTCCATCCGTCACTGCCGCAAAGTAGCGACCAAGTTCTCTAAATGCCTAACCTGATCTCTCAATCCCTCCTCATCTCCTCTGTCCACACCTATAGACTCTACATCCTGGGGCATATCCACATCACAACTATCATCCCTGCCCTCATCTCGATCATTGCTTGATGACCTTGATCCTGACTCATCACTATCATCATAACTGCTCATGGATGCAGTCTCTCCACCAATATCCACAATCTCCCTATCACTATCCACCTGCCCTGCAACCACTGCTATCAAATCTATACCTCTTCCACCTCTAACTCCTCCACCTCTACCACTTCCACATCTACCTCCTCCATCTCTACCTCCTCCACCCCTATCCTCTCCACCTCTCTCTCTAGGACCCTTACCATGTCTAATCTGTTGAGCACCAATCAGAATTGTTGGATCTGTCAAAGGTATAGGCCTATGATGTATCCACCATACACTATACTGCACTGTGGACCTTGGAACCACTACACCAAGCTGCCATCCCCACAAAATAGGAGCAAGAGCATCAAACTTATCAATAGCAACATGAGGTTGTACACAAGAACCCCAATCACCAACCTCTTGAGTAGTGCGAGCAAAATATGTTGTCACGTCTAGAATACCATGTACTTCCTTGAACTATTTGAGCACATGGCCAGGAAGATGCATATCAATAACCCTATGACTACCCATTTCTCAACCAATAAGATATCCTTGCTCTCAACAAAAAGGAAGATGTTGAGCATCATCAGTCAACCAGGACAAGTAAGATAAGGTCTCCATGAGAAGTATTGTAAGATATCAATCTGATGATGCCAATACAAGATATTACCCGATGCCCTATGCCTCACAATAATAGTATATCCATAAGAATATGGCTTCTCTGGCTCTAAATCTATATGTAACATAGGATGTAAGATAGCTATGTGCTCCCAAGCCCATGTCTGAAGAAAAGTAATACCATATCCAACTAATTTCTGCTACAAGTCAACAATCCCATGCATCTGATGATACAAAGTGGCAAGAAGACAAGGACCCCAAGAAAACACATGTATGTCAATAATCATATCATGTATAACACGTCCCCATCCAATAGGAAAACCATGGGCACATCTATCAAGAATCAATAATCCAACAACAATACAAGCAAGCACAATGGTGAGATGATCATAATCAAAATCATTCCAACAAATATCATAATGACCACAGATATGTAGATCCTACTCCTCACACTCGAACAATGTACACAAAGCTAAAATATCATCATCATGATCAAAAGTAACTTGCCTACCAGATATCGGAATGTGTAAAATATGCCACACATCCTCAATTGTGATAGATGCCTCACCAGTCGATAGATGAAAAGAAAATGTCTCTAAATGCCACTGCTCAACTAAAGCAGTAATCATAGCCCTATTGGTCATAACCTCAGGCAAATGTGCTATATAATATAATCCAACCTATCATAACAAAGCGGTATCCTCTGCATCCAACTCATGACATTGATCAAGACTATCTGGTCGTGTCTTCCTAGCAAGAAGTACTGGATAATGCGCCTGCATTTGGAAAATATAAAAATGAGTTAACTACATCATCAAAACTATTAGGACGCATAAACTGAAGGAAAAAGGCCTTTCTTATCAATTGTGATTCAATATTACCAATTGCGAAACAAAATAAGCAAATGCGATTCAATTTTATCATGTGCAACACAAAGTTAACAATTGTGACATAAAACATCAAGTGCGAAGAATTAAACTCAATTGTGACATAATTAAGTCAATGCGGGCAATATCGATACTTAATTGTGACATACATGAAAAATAACACACCAAAAAATGATTAAAAAATTTACAAAATATAGACATAAACTGGCAAAAATTAGGCAACTCACCATGCCACTAGTGTCGGGAGGTCTCTGATAAGATCACACTCACTCAGATAAATGCAACCTCACTATATGACTTGCGATTTTGCTCCAAGGATGCCAGAAGCTTTAATCTCTCTAAGAATTTCTTTTAAAAACAAAAAAATGCAAATGAGCTTAAAACCATACCAATCCTCAATATATAAGCTCAAACATTAGGGTTTCTTAACATAAATGCTCATGGACCGCTCCAGCTTCAACACGGTTTTAGACAAAGCAAACGATATCGAAACTCTTTCAAACTTCATGTTATCACTATCTAGCATATTTCCGAAAAACTAGTCTTCGATCCAAAATTTTCTGACCACTTTTTCTGAGAGGGCATTATACCCTAGCATCACCGGGGCATATTGGGGCAGTTTTTCTTTTCATTTTCTTTGAAACAACGCCATTTTGATATTGTCTCAAAGAGGGGAAAATGTAGACACCTAAAAATGTCTCATTAATTCTACACTAATTATTCATCTATTTAATTAATTAATTCTTTAATTATTTAATTAAATTAACTATTTCTTCTAATCATCGCCCTTCAACATTTCTAATTATTCTATTTCTATTCTCAAATCATTTTAGTCAGTTAACCCTATCTCAATTATTAATTAAATATCAATTATTTAATTAATTACAACCTTTTCCTTAGTTAAATAATCTTTATTATTTAATTAATTCTATTTCTTAAGTTTAAATAATTTCATTTAAATTATTTAAATTAATTAACTTATTCCTCCAATTCCCCAAATGATAATTTCAATTAATTCCATCCAATTTCATTTCATCTCCCAAATTCAAATTTCAGTTCATTTCACATCATTTCATCTAATTTCAAATCATCAAATTCACATTTTTTCCAAATTTGAATTTCATTTAATTTCATGTACATTTCAGCATTTGAATGACCAAATTCAAATTCAAATTGAAAATGAAAATCAAATTCAATTTCAAATTCCTACAACACATGCTAAAATCAGAACTGATTGATCAAATCAGTTAACTCATCAATCATCCTTTTTAACTCAAAATCAATTTAGTCATCTCCCTAATCTATTCAGTTCACTAATCAATCGAGTTGACTAATCCATCTATTCAATTCAGTCTTAAATCTATTTAGTTCACTCTTCAATCTATTCAGTTCACTAACCAAGCAAGTGAGTTGACTAATCAATCAAATGAGTTAACAAATCAATCAATTGAGTTCACTGATCAATCAATTTCAGTTGTCTCCCAATCAACACTTGATTTCTATCTCTCACCCCCTTTGTGTTGAAAATCTATAAATTCAACCTCTTTTCGTCAAGTCAAGCTAGCTTTTTTAGAATCACAAAATCAGAGTCTTCAAAGTATTTGTATACAGGAAATTGGTGCAATACCTGAGAGTCACCAACCACTCAAATTGGAGAAGAACAATGGAAGCAAAGATGCAAAATGAGGGAGTTCTTATTTGTGTTCATTCTTTATTTCGTATTGATTTTCATTGATTATGTTTGTTGTTTGTAGATTAGTTGAGAATTGGTAATTTGTTCTTATTTTCTAATTAGCTTAATACATTCATGACATTCAGGCATAGAAACAATTATCATTATAGACCTCCTCCATATGAGCATGTTTACGATCAATACCATCCATATATGCAGTATCCTCCTCCTCCACCTGGTGGCTGAAGCATGGGATATGGTCCAAGAAGTCGATCTCCACCCAAAAAAAATTTGGAACAACAGATAAAGGACTTAAAAAACAAGATGGAGGACTTCGATATACCAAAACCAAATTACACAATTTGAGATATATGTTCTTATCCATTTGATAAAAGCATTCCAGTGCCTCCATTTCCTACACACTTCGTAACACCAAAGATTGATAAATACAAAGGCAAAGGGGACCCTAAGGCACATATAAGACAGTTTTTCACAACTTGCATTCAGGTAGCAGCAGAAGAAACATACTTGATGAGATTGTTCCCATAGAGCTTAGGTAAAAAAGCCATGGAATGGTTCTCCCAACTTCCACCTAGAATTAAGTCATGGGGTGATCTAGTAGAAGCTTTCATACAACATTTCTCATATAACATAGAGATAGACATGTCAATTACCACTTTTTGCAACACCAAACAGAAATATGGGGAGTCATTTTCATCATTCTTACAAAGATGGAGGAATTTAGCCAGCAAATGCTCTTGTGAAATCCCACAAAAACAAATGGTAGAGATGTTTACATAGAATGTCAACAAAGAAATTGGTTATGACTAGACGAAATCTTGTTTGTCCACTTTCAAGGATGTCATTGAGAAAGGCTTAGCAACAAAGAAGGTCTTAATTGAGAAAGGAATCATCAAGATATTCAAAGAAAATAAAGAGGATTTAAAAGGAAATGACAAGCCACGATTTTAGAACAAGAACAAGAACATAGTAAATGATGGCATTGTTGATGCTAACACAGTGAGACCAAAAATCATTCTTTCTGGATCAAGTTCTACAAACAACTAGGTAAATACTCAAGCAACTTTAAAACTATGAAGGAAATACACCCCATTGGGAGAACTACTTGAGTCATCTCTTAGGAAGCTAGTGGCAAACAGGATAATAACAATTCTAGACAATACTCCATATGAGCTAAAAGTCAAACCAAATTGGTGGAATGACAATGAATATTGCAAATATCATAAGAGAAAGGGACATAAAATAGGAAATTTCCATCACTTGAAGAACATTATAGAGGATCTTATTGATAGAGGTGACATTGAGATCAAAGGACATGCATCCAATCAAGAACATGAGATGTTTAAGGAACCATTCCCTAAACATGACAAGGGAAAAGCCAAAGCCACAAATGAGAAAGCTAACTATACCAAAGTGTCCTATAACTATGATTCAACCATTAATCACATTTTGATGAACAACTATGTTTCTACTATTATCATAAAGGACAAAACGCCTGAAAGTTCTGCCCAAAGACCCAAAGTTGTCTTGAAAGGCATTGGAATTTCTTCTGAATCTACCTCCGAATGTAATGTCGCAACTCGACCAGGTAAGGTCACTTTGCAAGGTTCTCCAGCTAAAACCATCACTTCCTCATCAGCCAAACCTAAGTATGACCTAGTAGAACAGTTAGGGAAGATGCCAGCGCTTATCTCCATCCTTGAAATTTTATGCATATCCCCTGCACATAAAGCCATCCTTGATAAAACTTTGAGAGAAACCTTTGTACCCACTAATCTGAATGTGTACCAGTTTCAAGACATGGTGGGATACCTTTTCATTCCACATTCCCTTACATTCACTGAAGTTGAAAATGCCTCCATAATCCAACTGCATAATGCCCCTCTACACATTGAAGCCTTCCTACAAAAATCAAACTAGTCTTGATAGATGGGGGAGAAAGTCTAAACATTTGTACATTGAATACTCTTAAGCAATTGGGATATTCTAAAAAAACTGTGAATGCTACCAACAAAATTACCATCAAAGCATATGATGATGAAGAACGTTCATCCAAAGGCACAGTCACCTTACCTCTCAAAGTTGGGCCAATTACAAAAGATGTGGTATGTCAAGTCCTTGGTCTAGATCTCCCATACAACATACTCTTGGGACGCCCATGGATTCATGAAATGAGAGTTGTTCCCTCAACATTGTTGGCATATGGACACTCCAATGAGACATTGTGTGTGATTGAAGGTTTTGTCATTGATGGCAACCTTGCAATCCTATTGCACCAGAAAATCATCATACCGGCAAAGCATTATTCAAGCAAGACAGTGCACTAGCATCAACAAGATCACTCTACACTAGCACCTGCACTGGCACAGAAGAAAAGATGTATATCGGCATAGAGGCCGATAGGATTTTTGATATGTAATATTTTGATTATTATTGCAAGCTGACTTGGCAAATTGTAAAATGACTCTTGTATATAAAAGAGATCATTTTAGACATTTGTAAGGGTAAGGAAGAGAACAAAAAGGAAAATTATTAGGTAGACCTAATGTGTGAATTATAGGTCAAGGGTATATGTAAAGAACAGAGTTAGAACTGGTACTAAATCTAGCATTGGAGATGGTATTGTAAAGCAGTATAGATCATTGGATTAGTATAATCCTCATTGTAAGTCAGTGTGACTTCTCATTGAGCAGTGAGCTCTAGGCAATTGGCCTTCCTGCATGTGCAAGCCCCTATTGTAAGTAATATTCTCTTATTGGCCAGTAAGTGAATATTGTGGGTCACAAATCCCACTGAGGTTTTTCCCACACTGGGTTTCCTCGTTAAACATCTTGTGTTATGGTGTTCCTTTCATGTGGATGTTTTTGATTATGTTTATTACATTAATTCTTGCATACCGGTACACTGCTACTTTATGTTCTGCATGTTTTAACTTAAGAAAATTTGAATACCGGTTAGATACTGATTCACCCCCCCCTCTTAGTATTTGTGGGAACCCTAACAAACATATCATCGATGTATCAAGTTCCTACACAATGGAGTTGAAGTGACCGTCAAAGCTGATCCAAACCCATTCATATATTGCAAAAATCTATGACCTAGATCAGAATAATAATCCGAGTCAATCGAGAGGTTGTTCCTTCATCAGCATATGTTGATCCAATATCCTTGAAAGCTTCTACATCAAAACATGCAGAGATCAAAGAAAAGTTAAAGGTTAAAGACATGGGATGTGGTGAGTATATCTTTCATGTTGATAAAATCCCACTATCTCCTAAGACATTTAGTCGACAAGAAAAACCTACAAACAATGTGTAATATCAAGGAATTGGGTGTGAACCACATAGTGTTGTGGCTACTAAGTCTGAATGCAAATCTCCTCTAGTGGTGCAAGCAACTCTTGATATCAATAGTCCTAAGAGTGGTTCCAATGAAGAATCTATTGAGTGTATCGCCAACCCTCTTGAGAACTCACATAGCCTTACAATTCCATCCACTCATTCCATTTCCACTCCTCTCCCGTACTGGGATCAACAAGAATTACGAAAGCCCTTACTAATTGGGGATCAAAAATCAAGCTTTGAAAAGAAAAATCTAAAAGTCAAAAATAAAGAAAAGGCCTTTATTCCAAATCAAAATCAAAAGCTATTGGACTTTGAAAAAATCAAGGTCAAGGATTAAAATACTATGAAAGAAAAAGAGAAATAGATGATCTCCCCTAATACTAAAATAACTGGGGGCAAAATCTCTACAATTTTTAGTCAAAAAGCATACTTGTTGATCCTAAGTCTCCATCATGCCATCCTACTTTCACTTCTTTTCATAATCATAAGCCTTCACAACTCATCCACTTGTTTTGCACATCCATTCCCTTTTGGTGATACATCATGGACCTTTAATGGAGCTTCCTCGAGGGACTTTGTTATCAGGGATGCCCAAACTTCTTTAGGTGACATGCATACAGGCCTATGTAGTCCACACGCTAGTAATTCTATCTTAGTTCCTTTATCAAGGAAGACAATCAATGGAGCTACACATCATTCAATCAAGGAACAATGCAGCTACAATCATAAGGTAAAGCTTTGCACATTCAAGGTGGGTGACCAAGTTCTTAGAGAAAATCCTAGAAATCAACAGGACCGAGATAAGAAAGGAAAATTTGAGCCCAATTGGCTTGGTCCCTACATCATCACTTCAATCTATGGATCAGGTGCATATCATCTTTCGACACTAGAGGAAGAACCTTTAGAAGATCCTATCAACAACATGCACCTTTGCAAGTTTTACACATAACTCTTCGGCATATCCTAATTCAAAATACAAAATAATCAAAAAATTCAAAAATACAAAAATACAAAAAAATCATAAAAATATAAAAATGGTTACTTGGTGAGAACATGGCAAACAAGCACCTTGTGACACAAAAAACAAAAAAAAATTGAAAAATCGAAAAAAGTAAAGAGAAATAAATTTGTCCAATGGTGAAAACCACTTTAGTGGCACCCTGGGCAAGTACCAAGGTGAAAACCAGGTCACTAGCGCCATGTGTAGAGACATTTCTCATCTCTCCTTCAGGATTCATTATCATCCTTTCACTTTGCACACACTCACAATCTATGCATCCATAATAACCTTACCCATTCCCATCATGGCTTGTTATTGATCTTCCTAAGATTGGTTAGCCATCCATAATAATTGCTCCCTTTTCACCCCTTTCCATCCATAATAAATCAGCTCCTATATGTGGTTAAGGCAAATCCTATGTCTAGTGATGGGGTGGAACTAAGAGCATCACACATTCCAAGGAGTACAGTTTCTTCCAGTTTTCTTCAGTCTATCCACACACAATCCACAATAAAGCAACACTTGGATCACAAATCTGCAATAAAGTTTCATCTTCTTTGCAATAAAGTATCATTTTCCTGGATTCAGTTAGTTTTAGATCAGATGTAAATAACAGCAATGGGCTTCAACAAATAAACTCTTTTAACAGACTCAGACAACATTATGGTTCAGTGTTATCTATCCTTTTTCTGAAAGTAAACATTGTGACCACAATCAAATAGACTTATACAAGTGACAAGAGACACTAAACTTGGGGACTATAGTGAATGTTGGTGTCGAGTCTTGCTTTTCTTTTGATTTTATCTTTTGGTGACATGTCTTTTGCTTTTCTGGGATGTCTGACTAGAGATTTTATCTCCAGGATGTCTTTGACTAGAAAGGCGAGGATGAGGTATCGTCACCTATTTTTTCTTTGTTGTCTGTGGATTGTCTCTTAGTAATGCTATGACATGTCCAAGGATATGAGGACACTATGAGTCTAGTATGAACTGGGGCATTCCTTGTTTGCGACTATTTGATCTCCATGCAAACAGGTACAATGACTTTCTGGGTTGAACATATACCTGGATTGTCATAACCTATTTGCCATAATAATTCTCAATGATGATAAAAGCACAAGAAGCTCTTTCACTTCCATATCTTCTATCTTTCATCCCCCTTTCTTGAGTCTGTGTAGCCCGCTATAACGTGACTGAATATAATGACATTCCCAAAATATTTTTATTTCATATAGTTTGCACCTGCATTACCACATATAAGCATTTCATACATATAGATATCACAATTGCACCATATCCTACACACAACTTAGGTTAGCACACTTTACATTCTCATCATGTAAATAATTATTTGCATTATCATATTCATCTGCATTTCATACATTCACATTTATATATGCATAACATATAAAACATAAAAGAACAAAAACATATTGCATTTCATCATGTACATATTTGTATCCATATCATAAGCATCATATAGAAACATGCATCACATAGAAGCAACATCACATAGGTACACATGCATATAACTTCCACAAGGATAAATCATCTCATATATATATCTAAAAAAATCATGTGTCATGATACAATGATGTCAAAATACATATGGCTACAAAATCACCCGAAGGTGTCTACATCATCATACAAAAATGATACAAAACTGATACATAGGGATCCCTCTAAGGCTATGATCAACTCCCTCCCTTAGAGCGAGCTGGCCTCAATAGAATCTAAGCCCTGGAAGTCCTTGCCCCAGGATCATCTCTCTTTCCCCCCCTATCTGGTGGTGGTGGAGGACCCATGACCCCACCACCAGATGCCTATCTCTTGTCTCTCCCTTTAGTGGTCATCGTAGTCTGTGATGGTCTCTAGAATCTCCTAGCCCGCTAATCTAGTGGCACCATTCCATAATATAGATCTCTCTAGTAGGCTATCTCCTCTCTTATCCATAGAACATAGGTGTATCCATCCCCTATGTCCTCTGCTTCCTACCTTCCTTCCCTTAGTGTTGTCTTAGCCTTCGTGTAGTGCTGAATAGCTTGATCTCTCTCCCACTCAGTGTCCCTCAGTTATCTCCCGAGCCTAGCCCCATCTCACTCTAGATCCTAGATCTCATTTTCCTATCCCTAGCAGATCTCCCTCAAGGATAGTAGCTCATCCTCCTCCTCTCCTCCCACCTTCCCCTATCCCTATGGCTGCTCCTATGGTTGTCCCTATCCCTGTCTCTGTCCCTATACCTGTCTGGGAACCTGTGTTGCTGGCACCTGTAAAGTCAATCCACCTCTACCTATGACTACATGAGCCTGCCACTCCTCTCCTCCATCTCTCCTCTATGCCACCCTCCTCTCTGCTATTGCACCCACCTCTGTCATCGGCCTCTACCTCCACCATCCCCACTATCATCTCCACCATCCCCACCATCACCCTCTATCGATTCCCCTAGATCCGTCAGCTATGGAAATAGATGATCTGCCTAATATTCGATGTACTCTACATCCAGCTCTGCATCCTCCACATCTATCAAAATATCCCAAGGCATGGGAACCATCTCCAGCATCTGTGCCACTTCCTAATCATAAGACAATAATGGACCTAAATGTGTCTGATCTCTCACTGTCCACACATACATCGCTAAACCTTGTGGCATCTATTGTATCCTACCAAACTACCTACATACTCTATCAGTCAACTATCGCTCAATCACATATGGTGTCTACCCAATCAAATACCTACTCTTGAATACATACGACAACTCCACTGTGTCATCCTCTCACTCACAATCTCAATAAGGCCTCCATATCACACTGTCTATCTCATCAATCACTTAATGCTAATACTCAAACCTCCCAATCTATGGCTAGGAAGTAATCATACATACAAATGCACATAACTGCACCCATGTCCCCTGCCTCCAAAGTGTATCGGTCGTGTAACCAGAAGATGCTCATATGCCCATACCTACAATAATGTCACTCTGCACCCCAATCCTATTGATCTATGATACACAAACTGATGTAACTCATAGTATAGGTATGTCAGTAGATATGACCCCCATGCAAACCCAGTGTCCTCTATCACCAATGTCTCTAGAGTCCTCCCCCATCCCACAACCAACCCTTATGTCGCCCTACCTGGACAGAGGAACCCACAGATAAATACTATCAGCATTGTCGGTAGAAACAATCTTGTAGTTGTCATAGTATCCCAGGCCACATTTCCTACCCTCATCTCCAGTCCTAGATCCTGAAACACTCATCTCAATGCATCCTGATCTCCCTCTCGATTGTAAGGAACCAACCCCCCAGCGATTGGTATTCGTAGTATCCTATACAAATCCTCTAAGGTGACTGTCATCTCACCCATTGACAAATGAAAAGTGTATGTCTCTGAGTGCCATCTCTCAGCTAATGCAGTTAGCAATCCCATGTTCTCCTAAAACTTAGGCATATACATAATGTATCTCAAGCCCATGGCCTCCACTACTGCTCTATCCTCAAATGTCAGCTCTGCTCATAACCCCTAAGTCAAAGGGAATCTCTCCTATGACTCTAGCATAGGTAGGTCCTCCTACAATGAGTAAAGTCAACTGTGTCAATCCTATTAGCACTCCCTGTTCATCACAAAGTGCTTCTCTTTTATCTTAGTGCTTATATCTATCATATGGCACTCTATCCTAGTAGTACTCCTTGTTCATCACAAAGTGATGCTTTTATCTTTTAGGGAACCTACTTGAGTGTATCCTCTTGAGTAGTTTATCTAATTGACAACGTATGTTCTATCACAAAATTGTCAATTTCAACCTAATCTGATTAGCAATGTATGTTCTATCACAAAATTGTCAATTTATATGGTACTTCCTACTCATCACAAAGTACCTCGCTCTATCCTATCCCAGGGCCTCTGCTTGAGTATATCCTCTTGAGTAGTTTTCCTGATCGGCGATGTATGTTTTATCACAAAATTGTCAATCCTAGCCCTATCTGTTATCCTAGTCTTCCCTAGCAGACCTGTTTGAGTGTATCCTCTCAATAGCTTATCCAATCGACAATGTATTTTTATCATAGAACTATTAATTCGACCTTATGTATTTTCATCACACAAATGTGCTTACATACTCCATAGACATTTCTGCATTTCATCGACGCACTTGAAACACATAGACGTGCCTTTCTCGTGCATAGACACGCCTGCCCTGCATAGATGTTTCTGTATTTCACAAACGCGCTCGCATTTGTCATAGATGCCTTTGAAACCATATACACATTTACACTCGACACAGACAGGCCTAACCTAGCCAGATGCATCTAGCACCAACGCAGATGCACCTTCATGTCTTTTAACCTGCTTGACAATTTCTATGATATACCTAATATGTATTTATTGACCTACCTTACATGCATTTATGACAACAATTAATGCACCATAGTACAAGGAGGTTTTGTGGTACTCACTGGCTCTCCTACATCTGTTGGCCTCTGATATCGGCAAACACAATTGAATCTATGCACCAATGCCATCACTACTGACTATTGACTGCTCTCTGCTCTCTCTGCACTCTAATCTCTTAGGTGTGTGGATGCCAATGAGGATTTTTTCCCTTGTATTATACCTCATAGACTACCCTATTCTTTATCCCATGACTCTATCACTCTATCTTATCTTGTCAGTCATTTCTAGACTTTCTTTCTTATCGAGAGATTGTGTACAATCTTTTCAACATTTTCATCCAATCTCTCGAGGGGGCATATCATTCCTGTCTTGGGGCAACTTTGTATCAGTTTATCTTATCTTCTTTAAAACAACGCGACAAGCTACATTGTCTCAAAGAGAGACAAAATGTAGACACCTAAAATTGTCTTGTCTAATTAAATAAATATTTTTATTTATTTAATTATTTTATCCTAATTCTTCTATTAAAAAAAAAATCTTTATTTATTTAATTAATTCATTTATCATCTTCTAAGCCTTTTCTCATTTAAATAAATACTCTTATTTATTTAATCGATCCCACTTCCTCTATTAATTAAATGAATCTTTCTTTATTTAATTAATTCATTAGCCTCTTCTACCCATGACACATGTCATTCATCTCTTAATTCCTACACTACCTACCCTCTCATTATTTTCTCATTTCCTCTACCTACCCTTTAATCCTAGCCGAACATCTATCTTTTACACCTCTTAATCTTATCCCTCCATTTCTCACTGTGTCTTCTATATAAGAGGATACTTACTTCATTATCAACCCTCAACTACTCTTTCAAACTTTCATATGTAATCAAGCCTACTTGCAACCACATTTCCATTCTTTGTTGAGCTCTTGTGCACACATAAAATCTGAGAGCAAATATATCAAGCGAGATCAATGGAGATAGGAAGAATGAAGATTCAAACCCTAGTGAACATGTGATGGTATAATCTTTGTGATATTGTTGATTTGCATTGTCTTAGGTAATCTTCATATGTTATGGTGGATCTTTGTTGTTGTTAGGCTAGGGCTTTGTGGTTGAATTCATTTAGTCTTTCAATATTGTTGTTTCCATTTTTACCATAAACAGATTCTGATCAGGAGGATGAGCAACCTATTGTACAATTGGTACAAAGGAAAACTAAGAAGAAGAAAACAAATAAATTTGTTCAACTCGGGAAACATGTACTGACAGATCCTATGGACATAGATGAACATAATTTACTAGAGAAGAAGCTCATTGAAGAAGAAAGAGAACAAGATCAACCTAAGGAGGAACATGATGAAAGGTTGGTTCTAACTCCTAAAGACCAAGAAAATTTGTTAAAGGAAATAGTTAAAGAAGGGTTGAGGGAGAAAAAGAAAGTTGATAAAGAGTTTGAAGAAGAAGTGAGTGACAGGCTAAGAAAATTGCATGAAAAACAACAATTGAATATTGATATCGCTCTCCAAACCAGCCAAGTTCAACCAGGTACATCAGCCCATCATATTCAAATTCTTGAGCAAGAGGAGGAAGAGAAAGATGAAGCAGAAGAGAAATAAAAGGTAAACAAGGTGACTACAAAAATCATACCACATGAAGGTGATAAGGATGAGGACACACCACAGTGGTTAAGATTCAACTTTGAGAAGAAAAAGAAAGTGGTACTACCGAAGATTACCTTGACACAAGCAATCATTGAAGAGCCAAGGAAAACAAAGAAGGTGAAGACCATGCATCATTTGTCTAGAACTAGTTGTGGTGAGGTGATTACTGATATTGCAGTTCCTACACAAGTTGAAGGCTAGAGCTCTTTGAAATACCAAGTTTTACAAGTAAAATTGGGTAAGTAGACCAAGTGGGAAGAGTTGGATACTCTAGAACTTTCTACCAGAGTGGTGAGGAGAAGAATAGAGAAAGAACACATTTCTCACTCAAAGGTTAAGGCACAATTAGAACAATACAAATAGTTAGTGGTAGAAATGGGCAAGCCTATGGATGTGTGTATAGATGATAGTTTTCCTTTGACCTCATCACTTCTAGAAGGTGACATGAAGACACTCATGGAAGTAAGAAAGGTTGTTGCAACTACAAAAACATGGGCACAAAATAATACTTCCCAAATTAGATTGTTTTTGCAAAATACTATGGAGGTATATAGGAAAGCCACACAGGTAGGCGGAGCTCTAGCTTCATGTTCTCAGCAGTAGGAGCAAAAGCTCCACATTTTTTATAAACAATATCAGATTTTCAACAAAATTTTCAATCTCGAGGAAGATATCATAATGAGGGAAGTGTTGGCAAATGCACACTTCAATGAGACATTGCAGGTGATTGAAGGTTTTGTCATTGATGGCAACCTTACAATCCTATGACACCGGCAAGGCAATCCATCGGCACTAGCAAAGTTAGATTCTACACTGGCACACAGACCACCGGCACTGGCAGTGCAAGGATGCATACCAGCACAAAAGCCGACAGGAATTTTGTTGTTAATATATTTTGTTTATTATTCAAAAATCATTGTAAGCTAACTTGGCAAGTTGTAAAAAGACTCTTATATAAGAGAGATCATTGTAGAACATTTTGTAATAGATAGAGGAATGTAATTAGGTGAAATAAGGCAGACCTATCATGTGAATTATAGGTTAAGGGTTTATGTAAGAAGTAGAGCTATAAACAGGTACTAGATTTGGCATAGTAGATGCTATTTCAAAGTAGTACAAGACATTGGATTTATATAATCCATTTTGTAAGTTAGTGAGACTTCCCATTTTGTATTTGAGTAGTGAGCTCTAGGCACTTGGCCTTCCTGCATGTGCAAGCCCCTCTTGTAGCAGTAATATTCTCTTATTGGCCGGTAAGTGAATATTGTGGGTCACAAATCCCACCAAGGTTTTCCCACACTGGGTTTCCTCATTAAAATATTATGTTATGGTGTGTTTTTCATGTGGTTGTTTTTATCTCTATTTATTGCATTACTTTTTGTTTACTGGTACACAATATTAATATACTCTACATGTTTTAAGTTAAGAAAATCTTACAACCTATTAGATACTAATTCACCCCCCCTCTTAGTATCTGTGGGAATCCTAACAATTGGTATCAGAGCCTGGTCCTCTATTTTCAGAAGCCTAAAAGCTTGAGGAAGATCTTGACACCGGTAGAGATGGAAAACTTGATGAAGCAACTAGAAGGAGCTCTCTCAGACTATGATGCAGAAAAATTGAAAAATATCAAACTTGAAGATGATTTAAAAGTTGCTTAGGATATTATTCAAGCACTTCAAGAAAATCTTACTATTTCAAGAAAAAAGAGAAGAGAACTTTGTGAAAAGATGCAAAATGAGAATGATGAAAAGGAAACTCTTAGTGATCTGATGAGTAAGCTGAAACAAGAAAACATGACAACAAAGAATGAGATGCAGGATATGACTATGATATTTTGCATAGAAATTGAAGATAGAAAGAAGAATGAAGAAGACTTGACTAGAAGACTGAATGATGCTACAAATGAAAACACAAGACATAGTTATGAAAATGATATGTTGAAGATAGATCTGATGCATGCACAAAATGACTCAAATGAACTCATCAGACAAAAAGGTATCTTGGAAGGAGAACTGGCTGCTACAAATCAACATAAAGAGAAATTCAAGAAAAGCTTTGAAGAACTTGGCGACTTGTTGAAGAATCAGAAACCAAATGGTGACACTAATGGTCTTGGCTTTGAAACTGGTGAAATCTCTGGTACTACAAACACACAGGATCATAGAAAACCAGTAAGACAACCTACTACTTATAAATTTAATGGCAAATGCTTTAATTGTAACAAGTATGGTCATAGAGCAAATCAATGTAGATCTAGAAATTATCAAAATACTAGTACACCCACCGGTCAATGTTCAAAATGCAACAAAATTGGTCATAACTCTGAGAATTGCAGACTAAATGTGAGATGTTATGTTTGTAGAAGATTTGGACATTTATCTAATCAATGCAAAACACAAACTGACATAGGTTATGGAAAGGCTATTTAGAGAAATAATGTGACTTGTTATGCATGTAGCAAAATTGGGCATATTGCTACATTTTGTAGAAGCAAGTCCTCACCGGTAGACAACAAAGGTCCTAGTTTGAAAGGTAAAGAAAAGGTTGAAGAAGTAAAGCAGGAATTCTCAAAACAATGGATCGGGAAATTAGAACTAAATGGTGTTGGGAATACTCCTCCACCAGTAGAACCAAGGAACACTCCACTGGCAGAATAGAGTAGCATGCCACCGGTAGGAGTCTCTTCATCTAATTGAAGAAAATTCTTTTGAAGGTTTGGAAATCAATGAGAAATATGCTATTATTCCCTCAGTTGATGGTAAGAAGTTGAAATTATTTCTATGCCGGCAGATATGTTAAGTACTTAACCGACAAGCATTAAATGTGGTAGTTGGAAGATTAACATTATAAATTAGTGTTTTTGGCTCCATTTTACTTCACCGAGCATTCAAACATTTGAAGAGCATGAAATTTCTAGAGCTAAGGCATTTTGAGCAAAGAGGCAAAGCATTTCAGCAATCAATCTTTCCAAAGGTAGAAAAAAACGTATTTATCATGGCATCCTCTTCTGTACCTGAATTCATAGCAAACCCTACTATAGTGGAAGTAATCAAGCGCCCTAGGCCCATTTTTTAGTTAGTTCCTGAGATAGCTAAAAAGGATGATAATGTTGGTGCATTTTCCCAAATCCCCAAAGGATTTGTTTTTGCAGAAGACCCTAGAATGTACATCCATTGCCATATAGAAGAATTAGGTGATGAGGAAATCAAGAACATGTACAAGACTATCATATGTGATGATTCCGGTAATGTGAAACCTGAACACAAAATAATTGAAACCCTAGGATTCACAAAAATTCTCTGCATTTCGAAATTCCCCAAGGAAGTGATGATAGTGTTGAGCAGGGTACATGGTGAATTTTTCTAGCTGGATTCAATTCACAAAATCACTAAGGAAGCTATAAAAGTTGTAACAGGGTTACCCTCCACCGGTAACAGACCTGACAAAACAAAGAAGGTCTCAAATGACCTGGTAATGAACCTAACAGGTGCAACATCTGACAAAAGGTCTTTAAGGGTGAATGATGTAACTAACATAAATGTGAGATTCATTAGCATGATTTTAGGTTACAAAACAACACATGCAAACAGACTAAATTCAGTTTCCAGCTTATGCATAAAAAGTGCTCATGATATGATTAAGGATAATGTGAAAATTGATATATGTGAATGGTTGAAGGATGAACTTATTGACAATATGGGAAAGATCAAGAAGGATAAGAAAGGGACATTTAGATTTGGTAACTTACTTGTTTGCTTAATGCTACATATAACCAAATAGGTGCCTGGTACAGGTAATAAGAACCTTGGATTTGACATACCGGTAGGCAAACAACTATCTGACTTATTAAACAACATGGGTGAAAACAAAGAAAAGAATATTAATGAATACTTTCAAGCATTAAAGGCCAAAATGAACACTAGAGTAAGATTATCACAAAAAATTGTAGATAAATATAAGGATGACATATGCTTTGTGATTAAGAAGGATGAGATCTGGATGGAAGCAGTTATCCCAAGAACAATTTGGGTTACTGAAATGGGTTATGAGACAAATGATCACATCATTGAAACATATGCTAAAGCCCTTCTAGAAGTACCCAATGAACCTAAGGAAGAAGTATTTGGCAGTGCTGAAACCATTGAAAATCAAATTCAATCCAAGAAGAGAGTGAAGAAAGTAGAAGCAACAGTGAGGAGAGGTTCAAGGCAAGCTAAGGCTATCAAAGAAGATGTACTGAAACAAACTGGTATCACTGAAGATGAGTTACAGGCACAACAACCAAAAACTCACCTTTCACCGATAGCAACTTCTTTAGAGAGTGACATGCCAACTGCATTTAAAAGAGTTATAAGGAAAAGACAACCTTCACCGGTATCCACACCTTCACTTAGAAGAACTAGAAAAAAACAACAGGCAGTGAGGCCCCCGGCTAAAAAGATAACTCCAAAGAAGAAAAAGTTTACACCAAAGAAAAGGACTCAACAAAATATTACTCTTATTGACAGACTGCTAGATGAAATAACAAAGGAAGGACAGCTAAAAAACATCAACAAACTATATGACTCACTATTAGTTGATGATAAAGGAAAGGTTGAAAATAGTGTTATCTTACACTTGGATATCTACAAGAAGTTCTTGATGCAAGTTGTAGATGAACTACCAAATGAACTATTCAAGAGACTGGAAGCAAGAAGACAAGCTATTGTAGAGCTTGACAAGAAAATAAAAGTTGAAAAATTACTTGCTGTCTACCCAGTTAACTCTCTGAAAGAAATAGATGATCTAATTACAGAAGCTAACCGGTCAGTATTCTCTACTGCACATCGGCATATTTCTCTAATGGTTGGAAGAGTAAATGAGGTTACAGAGGAAACTGAAAATGCATGGGATATATTCCTTGTTGAGAAGGAAAATTAGGAAGAGTATAGAAACCCTAAACCAATCAAGGTATATCAAAAAGACAAGGATAAGGGAAAAAGAAAGGTTGGCAGACCTCCAAGCATCAAAATAAGAGATAATTTATCCCCACCACCTCTGGTTACTCCACCGGTAATAGCAACTAAAGATCAACTGACTGATGAGAGTATGGATATATCACAGGAGGATACAAATCCTAATTCTGAGGTACTATATATAGTAGATGTTGATACTAAGAAGGTCAACATTGTGGTAGATAAGGACACAATCAGTAAGACAGATAAGGCTAGTGAGCCACCAGTAACTGATAACACAGATAACATAGAAGGTAAATCGACAGATGGGAAAACAGAACAATGAGCAAAACAACAAATAGAGCAACAAGCAGAGTAACAGGCTCCAGCACAGGAACAGGTTAATACAGAATCAATGCCACCTGCTACTACTGAGAAAAACAAACCATTGCTTAAGGAAATGGAAACATAGACTGACCTACCAAAGGTCACTACAAGCAAGGATATTGCTCCCACCGGTGGAATTCAGAATGTTAGCTCTTCAACTGCAGGATTTAAATCAACAAATATAACTGAAGTTCTTTTAGATTCTATAAAGAAAATAACAGATTGTAGTTCACAGGCATATAAAGCTATAGATGACACAATTCCAATTTTGAAGATGATAGCTCCAAAATGCAATGTAGATAATAAGGATTCTTTGAGTCAACTTGACACTTTGTCTAAGTATATTACTGACAACACAGTGATAGTTGAACAAATAAAGGAGGAAGCATTCAAAGAGAGGTTAGAAAAAGAAAAATAGAAATTCTTTGAGGAACAAATAAAGAAGTGTACAAGGCATTTTGACACACTTCTACTGGAACTATGTAGCACACTTAAGGAGTTCAAAACTTTGTATAGAGACACTTGTAAGACAAAATTTTTGACAATTGACATAGACAAGAAAATGAGAAAGATACAGGAGGAAATTAACAAGCTAGCTGACAATTTTATTAATTCATCTGATTCATTATCAATTGTTGAGAAAAAGATAATAGGTCTTGAGGAAGAGTTACTAAAGATAGAAAGAGAAAAGGAGAAAATAAAAATTAAGGCTAAGGATCTGAAATGGAGATTAAGTCCAAAGTTGGACTACCTCGCATGTTTAAGGAAAGAAATATCCGATGCATTAGTACAAGGACAGAAAATACCGGCAGAGAAAATGCAACACCTCACCGGTACAGTTCAGAGGACGAAGGTAGCAATAAAAGACAGTAAAAAGTTCATTGAGAACTTGAATTTGGTTCTAGCATAACTTTTTCAAATTGTAACCAACTGGTTACAAGGTTGAGACAACAAACTATACTCTATTGACACTTTGACAACCTTTGTCATTGATGCCAAAGGGGGAGTAGTGGTATGAGGAAAATCCAATAACTTAGGGATCATCTACTCAGGGGGAGCACACATTTTTGGTAACAAATTTTGGACTTCAATTTTTGGATAAACTTTTGAATTTTTCTCATGAATGTTGCCATCAATGCCAAAGGGGCAGATTGTTGGCAAATGCACACTCCAAAGAGACATTGTAGGTGATTGAAGGTTTTGTCATTGATGGCAACCTTACAATCCTATGACACCGGCAAGGCAATCCACCGGCACCAACAAAGTTAGATTCTACACCGGCACATAGACCACCAGCACCGGTAGTGAAAGGAAGCATACTGGCACATATGCCAATAGGAATTTTGTTGTTAATATATTTTGTTTATTATTGAAAAATCATTGTAAGCCGACTTGGCAAGTTGTAAAATGACTCTTATATAAGAGAGATCATTGTAGAACATTTTGTAATAGATAGAGGAATGTAATTAGGCGAAATAAGGCAGACCTATTATGCGAATTATAGGTTAAGGGTTTATGTAAGAAGCAGAGCTATAAACTGGTACTAGATCTAGCTTAGTAGATAATATTTTGAAGCAGTACAAGACATTGGATTTATATAATCCATTTTGTAAGTTAGTGAGACTTCCCATTTTGTATTTGAGCAGTGAGCTCTAGGCACTTGGCCTTCCTACATGTGCAGGCCCCTCTTGTAGCAGTAATATTCTCTTATTGGCCCGTAAGTGAATATTGTGGGGCACAAATCCCACCGAGGGTTTCCTCATTAAAATATTGTGTTATGGTGTGTTTTTCATGTGGTTGCTTTTAGCTTTGTTTATTGCATTACTTTCTGTTTACTGGTACACAGTATTAATATGCTCTACATTTTTTAAGTTAAGAAAATCTTACAATGGATTAGATACTGATTCACCTCCCCCTCTTAGTATCTGTGGGAATCCTAACAGGAAGATCTCTTAGGTGGAGAAAGTTTTGAAAATTTGTAGTCATATATATACATTTTGGAATTAAAGATGGAGATGCTTCAACAATATGGAAAGGACATAATAGATATACGTCTTCCTCTCCTTGGTTCAATAAATAAGTATGAGAAGTTTGTAGAGAAGTTGTTAGGTAGTTTTGGGCTTGGTATTCTTAGTGCTAGACATTTGGAGGAGGACAATGTGCTCCATCAGTGGGATACATATGTGGCACATTATTTTGCAACTTTTGTTGAGTTTATTGTCGAGGTAATGTACAGATACACATGCTTGATAACTCAGTGTCAACTAGCTTTAGGGATAATAGAGAAATTGGAGGAAATTTTGAAGAAGCACAAGTTCAAAATTAAACATGTTGTTGATCCTCCTAATGACATAGTTGCATGCATCATTAGCAACTACGGGAGCTATAAAAAGAAGTAGAAGATGAACATACAGTTGCTAATGATAGCATGGTGTTTTTGAAGAATTTTTGCATGACATTAGTACTAGGACTTCAACTGTTGCTCCAGCATGTACCTTGATTATTGAGTAGTTTTTGCATGATTACAAAGTGTTGGCTCATGCAACACCATTTTTCGTAATACTCACCTAGTCATAGTTTTGTGATAGTTAACTAGAGTTCAAGGCAGAGACTTGCATGTCAACTGCGAATCATTCCTTTTCTTAGAGATTAATTTAGATAGGTTTATTTCCTAGAAAGTAGGACAAGAAACTCTATAAATTAAGGATTTTGATTCATTGTAAGGGTCCACAAATTGATGATTTAAGGCCCAATTACATATTCTTTTACAAATTTTTATGCAGATTTTATGAGTTTGAGTAGATGTTATGATACATTCTTTGGAGTTAATACAAGAATAAGCTTATAGATTTATTGATCTATGTGTATGTGCTATGAATTTGTTCTTTGCAATCTGGTAATGTCTATTGCTCAAAATCGGCAACTTATTTTGGTCTTATATTTTACTGCTTTATGAATCATATTGCGCACGTAAGTGGTGTATGAGAATTAATGTGATAGAATGATATTATGGTGATATTTGTTTCCATGAATTTGTGAGGTTGCATGTCTTTGCATATTTATTGGGGGTCCGTTATTGAATGTTGGTTTGAATGATATTGATGATTTTTGGATTGCAAGGTGCTAATTGTGTAGTTCATTAAGTTGTTATTATATTGGTTTCACTGTTATTTTCTTGTTTCCTTGATCTATCTTTTGCAGTTTATTTTGGAAGAGAATATAAATCATAAAATACAAAAAAAAGTCAAGTTATTGGAGGTTATTAGAATTTGTTTCAACCAACAGGCCCCTTAATAGGTATAACCACGTCAACTATTGATCTCCCCATCACCGTCAAGATCCAACTATAGAGACCTTGGAGTAGCAAATTTCCCAAAACTTATTACTTTTCAGGAAAGGTGGTGAGTGTTCACATAAACTACTTGACTGTTGGTGAGTGTGTCAAAACACTCGTCAACAGAAATTTGCACTAGAAGGAGGGCCTAAAACACAAATCTCCCAACTTTAAATTGCACGGTCGCACTATGAACTAGCATGGTACTCCCAGGAGATGAAATTTTACCATTCATGCAAGCCAATCTCAATTATGAACAAGATGACACCATTTCCCAGCTACATACTCTTTCTTGGGATAGTAGAAGGAATCATAGTGATTGGTTGTGAGCTAGACAAGTCCTTGAAAGAAAAAGGAAAAAAGGTATATGCATAGAAGTGGTGGCATAGAGGAAAATTCTTGCACAAAGAAACCCCCAACCACCTCCTCCACATCCAATAAATTGAGGTATTAAGCTAGATCATATAGCACCTTTCTCTTTGGAGAGGTTTTGCAAATTTCTTAGGAGTAACTCTTCTCCATTGGACTTAGTAGAGTTAGGACCTATGACTAGGAAGAAGAAAAATAAAATTAAAAGATATCCTTCAACATCCTCACCAACGTAATCATCCAGATCCAATGTAGAAGACCATTTAATCCCGAGTCCTCAACCTATCGCTGCACCTTTCATAACTCAACATCCACCATCACCACCTGCAATGCCTTACTTCAGCCAAGATCACACGCCACTGAGAAATATACCTAGAGGAATATACGACCTACCTAGGAACCCAGAAAAAATTGGCAGTAAATTCTACTTTGGGGGACTTAGGACTGCAGATGAGCATAATGAAGCATTCAAGGATGCAGTAGTTTGTAACAACATCAAACATCAAGATGTGGTATGTATACTCTTCCCATTTTCAGTTGGGGAAAATGAGTATAATTGGTATTTGACTCTACTAGAAAACTCCATTAATGGTTGGGATATTTTAGAGAAAGCTTGTATTGATCAGTTCCGAGTGTATGTTGATCCTGGAACATTGTACCATCAGTTTTCCTCCCTTAAGAAGTCACCAAATGAACCTTTGACAAATTTTAATACCAACTTTCAAAGGTCATACAAGAGGTTATAGGCTCCTTATCAAGTGGCATCAAACGTAGAAAGTGGCTCATATTTGAGAGCCATTGACCCATGGAGCACTATGTTTATCAAAAAGAGTGTTCCTGAAGATCAAAGGAATACCTTGGTGAAGGTTTATGCATTGAAAATCAACATGACTCAAGAGTTGAATCAAACACCTGGGAGGATTAGATACAACTTTCCCATAGGAGTGAACCAAGGTAATTATAATCAACTTCTCGGGATACCATCACCTTTACCAATAGGAGCTCTGACAATGAACCCGGTACCAATTTGTGCACCTTAGTCTCAAGAAAGTCAACATCTTTCTTCTCAAGCTTTAACTTGGAAGAACAATACCAATGCTACCCCTATCCAAACTCAGTAGGATGGTCAAGTACAAGGGACAAGTCAACAGTTTGATAATCCCCAGACAGCAAACCAAGCCCCAACTACGATACCTGAGAGTAAAGGGTCACACATATCTGCTAAAGTAGAAGCATTAAAGAAGATGATTTCACAAGTTACTTTAGATCTGATTCAACTGAAAATGAACCCTCTAGGAGGGTATAACTAATCCCAAATGTATAATAATCAGCGACACTATAATAATTAGAATAAAAAACAAAGGTATAACTCCAAGCCATATGATAGACAATGGAACATGGGTCCAAACAATGGTGGGGTAAACCATGACCATCTAGACACAAGATACAACCATAATAATATACAAAGTGTTAACCTGATAGATATGAATTTACTAACTAATTGGTGTAGGTTACACAATACAGCATCCTATTCGAAAGTCAATTGTGCCCAGTTCAAAAAGATGATTAGGATTGCTTAGATTGATTCTCAACTGATGGGGTGCTCTAATGAGGAGCCAGAAAAGGTTAATACAACAATGTCGGTTGACACATTCCTCTACAAAGAGTTTCAAGTAGAATTTGAAAGTGAACCATGTCTCTATAATGTGGAAGCCTTCCAAACCAGGAATAATTACAACCTTAGAAGTCAAAGGCAAGGCACCGTTGACATAACCACCTCCCCCAAAGGGTGGATTTGTACCTCCTAATGCAAGTAACAATCTTGCCCCTCCTCAAGATTTTCAAGGAACGTATCCTAGACAAGGCCAAGGCCAAGAAGATGTTCTAAAAGGGTCTTTTGACGTTACTAAGGAGATGGAGAGGACTGATAACTTAATGATGAACAAATAGTACCAAATCAATACTAAGAGGGGCGGGGGGTGAATCAGTATAGGCAAAAACTCAACCTTAAACCGATTTGTCAACTAACACTTATGCATTGACAGACAAACAACAACACCGGTCCTTCAATAGAGTTCAACCAGCAAAACCCATTGTAACTAAGATGAGCAAAGACTGGTTGACACTTATCTTCTCATTTAATCTAACTCTTCATTCCCATTTCACTCTAATGCATGAACAGGCAATCTACCATCAAAGATGTACATATTACAACAAGATCAACACGCATCACCACTTAATTACAAAACATCACACATGACACACATATTTTTCACATGGAAACCCAACTGGGAAAAACCATGGTGGGGATGAATACCCACAAGCTTGTTTTTGAACTCTTTGGAAGTCCGCTATGTTAGGAGCCTTGTCCGGTTAAAGACAGATACAATAGGTTCTGTTAGGAACCGAATCTATTAGGTATCACTTGGTTAAGGTATGGCTACAATACCTGGTTAAGGGTTAAACCCTGCTAAGGGTACCTTGTTAGAGGATTTCAAGAACTCAATAGCTAAAGGATATCAATGACTCAGTAGCTTTGGGTTGCCCTGTTAGAGGATTTTCAACAAGCTGGTTAAGGCTACCCTATTAGGGGATTTCACAACTATTGAAGTAGTTAAAGATCAATAGGTATATCAATGACCTGATAATAGCACTCAATGCCAATGCAGATCCGCTTAAGCTCCTCTTCACCTTCTGCACTTACACTCTATAGATATGACTTCTCTCCTCTGGTCTGGCAAGAATCATGTATCTCTTCTCTTAGATACACACACACAACTTTTGCCAACAACCTCTGAAATAATCACAACATCGACCTTATAGGACAACAAACAGGTCAGTAGCATAAACCCTAAACCCTAGACCTATTAGGTTAAGGAATTCAAACGGGTTAATCCTGACCATTGATCATACTATATTGAATGCAATAGTCTTGATCCAATCTCAAGACATTCTCCATCATTCGTTTTCCACCAATTTCATGGCGGTTGATAACCCATCACATGTTATCACCATTTACACACTTCGCACATTCCCAAGGTAGATAGGAACACTCTTCTTTATGCAAGATCCTTCACGCACACAAGGCTTACATGGCAACACTATCTGTTCTTCATTATCATGCTAACTTCATCACATAAAGATCACCGATTGAGTCACATAGGCTTGAGATACTCCAACCAGAAATCTTGAAGTGGAAACTACCTACCAACCGATAGTCATACAATGCTTCCATGTGTCGGTTCCCATGACTACATGTCGGTTCACCTTGACATGTCGATTCACCTTGAACAAATATACTGCTTTACTTTGGCATATATACCAGTTCTCACATATGTCGGTTCTCTCTTCATATCACATATTGACATCAATGACAACCTTCAATATCATTATGTCCTCATACCGGTTCACATAATTCTAGCAATCTCCCCCTTTGGCATTGATGGCAATATACAAAGATATCTTTTTGCAAACTCATCTTCTCCCCAATTTCTATAGATATCTTCTCCACTACACTTCTTCTTCCCCTTTGACAATAATGCCAAAGTGGAGGCACAAACATCCATGTTCCATTATGCTGCTCCCCCTGACGAGTAGCATCCTTCAACACATCAATCAAAAAAAATTTGACTATGCAATACCTGACTGATGTGGAACAAATACTTTTAATTTACCTCTTGAAGGGGCAGTACCCCCAATTCACCTCTTAAATACACAAATGTAGTCTTTGGGAGAGGCTTGGTGAATATGTCTGCTAACTGCTCCTTACTGGAAACATGGTCTAGTGCAATCTCTTTATTCTGAACCTTTTCCCTCAATAAATGATACTTAAGCTCAAAATGCTTGGTTCTAGAATGTAAAACCGGATTCTTTGAAATATTGATAGCACTTGTGTTATCATAGAATATACTTACCGGTTTAGATACAGGGATTTTGAAGCCATCTAATACATGCTTCATCTAGATTGTCTGAGTGCAGTTCATGAAAGTTACAACATACTCCACTTCCGCTGTAGACTGAGAGATAAAGCTCTGCTTCTTACTCATCCATGAGACCAGTCTACCACTGAGAAAGAATGTACCACTAGTTGTGCTTTTTTGATCATCCACATTACCTACCCAATCAGCATTTGTGAATACTTTCAGGTTGAAATCATTGTTGTATGGGTACCACAATCCATAGTCAACTGTTCCCTTCAGATACCTAAGAATCTGCTTGACTGCAACCAAGTGGGATTCTCTTGGACTTTTTTGGAACCTTGCAGTAATGCCAACTACATGTGCAATATCTGGTCTGCTATGCACTACATAATGCAACTTACCAATCATTGATTGGTATTCCTTCTCATCAACCAATGCAGAATCATCCTCTTTTGATAATTTGCAACCGGTCACCATCGATGTACCAACCGGTTTGCTATCTTCCATGCCAAAGGTCTTCAACACCTCTTTGACATATTTGGACTGAGTGATAAAGATTTCATCTTTCATCTATTGGATCTGTAGTCCAATGAAGAACTTAATCTCCCCTATGAGTGACATCTCAAACTCTTCCTTCATCTCATCAGCAAACTCATAACTCATCTTGTCATCTCCACCAAAGATAATGTCATGAATAAAAACTTCATGGATCAGGATCTAATCTCCTTCAAATTTCAAGTAGATATTGCTATCTTCACTTGTTCTCTCAAATCCAATCTTCACAAGATGGGAATGTAGATGTTCATACCATGCTCTAGGTGCCTGCTTTAGAGTATATAAGGCTTTATGTAGCCTGCACACCATATCACTATCTTCAGATAGGGAAAACCCATTTGGTTGCTCTATATACACCTCCTCTTCAAGTACACCATTTAGGAATGCAGATTTTACATCCATTTGATATACCTTGAATCCTTTAAAAGCTACATATGCAAGAAGCATATGAACTCCTTCCAATCTAGCTACAGGAGCAAAGGTTTCTCCATAGTCTTCTCCTTCTTCTTGAGCATATCCTTTGCACACCAATCTGTCTTTGTTTTTGATCACTATGCCATCCTCATTCAGCTTGTTTCTGAACACCCATTTGGTGCCAATGACATTTTTATGTTCTGGTCTGGGTACCAAGGACCATGTACCATTTTTATCTATCTAGTCAAGTTCCTCTTCCATTGCCTTGATCCAGTCTTCATCTTTATGAGCCTCTTTGAATGACTTAGCCTCAAATTCAGAAATCAAACATGAGTTTTCTTTGATCTTTCTTCTTGTAAGGATTCCTGCATCCTTATCTCCTATGATCTGCTTAGGATCATGCTTCAGCTTGACATACCGAGGACTAGTCTTGACTGGTTCTTCTTGCTTTTCCTCTTCATCCTCATCTTCATTAGTATCAACATTCACTGGTTTAGGAACACTGTTATTGGTACTTGGTTGACTGACAACCAGTTCCTAGAAGGTTGTAACCAGTTCATTTATAGCTTGCTCACTACCTGTTTCCTCTGGTTTCTTAGAGGTTTCATCAACTCTCACATTGATACTTTCCATAATTCTCTGAGTCCTATTGTTGAAACACTTGAGAGCTTTACTCTTGGTGGAATATCCTAGGAATATTCCCTCATCACATTTAGCTTCAAACTTGCCCTGATGTTCACTCCTCTTGATGTAACATTTGCTACCAAATACCCTAAAGTAGCTAACCACAGGTGTCTTACCGGTCCAATACTCATAAGGAGTTTTATCATTACCTTTCTTGATGAGTACCCGATTCATTGTGTAGACTACAATGCTTACTACTTCTCTCCAAAAGGTGTGAGCTACTTTTCCTTGAATCAACATGGTTCTAGCTGCTTCAACCACAGTTTGGTTATTCCTCTCTGCTAGGCCATTCTATTGTGGATTTTGGGGGGCAGACAGTTGCCTCTTGATGCCAAATTCTTCACAATACTTGTTGAATTCATCGGAAGTGAATTCCCCTCCTTGATCAATTCTAAGACACCTTATCCTTTGACCACTTTCCTTCTCCACTAATGCTCTGAAAGCTTTGAACTTCACAAAGGCTTTAGACTTGTCTTTCAAGAATGTGACCCACATCATTCTTGAGCAATCATCAGTGAGAATCATGAAGTACCTATCACCCTGCACACTTCTAGTTTTCATAGGACCACACAAATCAGTATGCACAAGATCAAGCAAGTTGTCAGTAGTGAAAAATTTACCTTTAAAGGTTGAGGAAGACATTTTCCCCAATTGACACTCTCTGCACAAGGTATTATCCAATTTTCTTAGCATCGGGAACCCTCTAACTACCTTGATCTTACTAGCCTTCACAATGTTATCAAAGTTTACATGGCAGAGTCTCCTATGCCATATCCAGCTATCATCAAACTTAGCCATAAGACATGTACTTATATTTGCATTCAGATGAAATAGGCTACCTTTGGTCTGCATGCTAGTGGCCACCAATTTACAATCTTTTTCTTTGACTCTACAGATTCCATTCTTGAATTCCAAAGTGAGGCCACTGTCATTCAGCTGGGCATCACTCAGAAGGTTGTGTCTGAGACCATCAACCCAATACACATTGTCAGGACTACTCTTTCCATTCAGAGAGATGGAACCTTTTCCTTTAATCATGCATGGTGCATCATTGCCAAAATGAACCACACCACCATCATACTCTTCCAAGGATAGAAACTTGCTTCGGTCACCAGTCATATGGTGTGAGCAACCACTGTCAATAATCCACTCATTGGAATTATCAAAGTGGGAGACAAGAGCCTTCTTGTTTGACACATCTTCCTTTATAGCAACAAACGCAATGTCTTCATTCTCTTCATCTTCTGATTCCTCATCTGTGACACCTTCATCAACTGCAACAAAATAGTTTCTCTGGTTTCCTCCTTTGAATTTCCTAAATCTTTCCAGTTTATCCTTGTTGTCACTATTAGGACAGTTCATAGCAATATGTCCTATCCGGTTACATGAAAAACATTTCAAAGGGAGCTTACCTCTGTATTTACCGGTTCCTTTTGGAAATTTCCTGGCAAGAAGATCTTCAAATTCCATTAGAAACTCCTCATCATCCATTACTCTGTTCTATCTTGGTTCACCACTAGTGCTTGCTTCTTTTCCTTTCCTGGATGGTACAATAGAAGCTCTAAAAGCTGATTTAGTCTTTTGAACATTGCCATAAAAACTATTTAGCTCATAGGTTGTCAACTTTGCTATGATGGAGTCCAATGATACCTTAGTCTTGTCTATTAATCTCAGCTCCTAAATAGCAGCAACCCTTATTGCATAGACCGGCAATAGGGATCTCAGGACTTTGCTTACCACAGTGGAATCTTCCATTTTACCACCTGTACTCTTGATATCTCTGACAACAGTTTTGATTCTAATACCATACTGCTGAATGGTTTCACCTTCAACCATTTGCATGTCTTCAAACTTTCCTCTAAGGCTTTCTTCCTTAGCTTGTTTTACATGCTCATCACCTCCATAGATATTTTCAAGAGCATCCCATACCTCTTTGGGATTTACCTTATCTTGGACCTCAATGAACACAATATTAGATAAGCTACTAATTAGGGCTTCCATGACTTACCCATTCTCCTGTATCTCTCTCTTTTTATCATTGGTGAGAGTACCAGTAGGGGCAACATAGGGATTCTCAACATAGCTCCAGTATTGAGCACCCATGCTTCTGATGTATATCTTCATTTTGTCTTTCCATATATCGAAATTTTCTTTGTTAAACTTTGGACCTTCCCTCTTCATCATTACAACGGGATCTTTCCCTCAAGCGATTAAGCTTACAACACAGAGGACCTAGAGGATGCTCTGATACCAATTGATAACTTAATAATGAATGAATAGTACCAAACCGGTACTGAGAGAGGGGGGGGTCAATCGGTACAAGAAAAAACTCAACCTTAAACCGGTTTGTCAACTAACACTTATGCACTGACAAGCAAATAGCAGCATCGGTCCTTCAATAGAGTTCAACCAGCAAAACCCAGTGTAACTAAGATGAGCATAGACAGGTTGACACTTATCTTCTCATATAATCTAACTCTTCATTCCCATTTCACTCTAATGCATGAAGAGGCAATCTACCATCAAAGATGTACATATTATAGGAAGATCAACATGCATCACCACTTAATTAGAAAACAATCATAACATCACATGAAGAAAACATCACACATGACACACATATTTTTCATGTGGAAACCCAACTAGGAAAAACCACGGTGGGGATGAATACCCACAAGCTTGTTTTTGAACTCTTTGGAAGTCCGCTCTGTTAGGAGCCTTGTCCAGTTAAAGACAGATACAATAGGTTCTGTTAGGAACCGATCCTATTAGGGATCACCCAATTAAGGGTTAAACCCTGTTAAGGGTACCTTGTTAGAGGATTTCAAGAACTCAATAGCTAAAGGATATCAATGACTTAGTAGCTTCAAGTTACCCTATTAGAATATTTTCAACAAGCCGGTTAAGGCTACCCTATTAGGGGATTTCACAATTGTTGAAGTAGTTAAAGATCAACAGGTATATCAATGACCTGATAATAGCACTCAATGCCAATGTAGATCTTCTTAAGCTCCTCTTCACCTTCTACACTTACACTCTGTAGATATGACTTCTCTCCTCTGGTCTATCAAGAATCACGTATCTCTTCTCCTAGATACACACACACAACTTTTGCCAACAACCTCTGAAAGAATCACAACATTGACCTTACAGGACAATAGATAAGTCGGTAGCATAAACCCTAAACCCTAGACCTGTTATGTTAAGGAATTCAAACGGTTCAATCCTAACCATTGATCATACTGTATTGAATGAAACAATCTTGATCCAATCTCAAGACATTCTCCATCATTAGGTTTCCACCGATTTCATGGCGGCTGATAACCCATCACACGTTATCACCATTTACAGACTTCACACATTCCCGAGGTAGATAGAAACACTCTTCTTTATGCAAGATCCTTCACGCACACAAGGCTTACGTGGAAACACTATCTGTTCTTCATTATCATGCTAACTTCATCACATAAAGATCACTGATTGAGTCACACAGGCTTGAGATACTCCAACCAAAAATCCTGAAGTGGAAACTACCTACCAACTGGTAGTCATAGAATGCTTCCATGTGTTGGCTCCCATGACTACATGTTGGTTCACCTTGACATGCTGGTTCACCTTGAACAAATATACCGCTTTACTTTGGCATATATACTGGTTCTCACATATTCTAGTTCTCTCTTCATATCACATATTGACATCAATGACAACATACAATATCATTATGTCCTCATACAGGTTCACATAATGCCAACAAGGACTACAACAACTATGTCACTAATAGAGGTATTGTGAAATTTCCCCAAAGAGAAGAAGGCTCTTCTTAAGAAATTCGAACAACTGGAATCTCATAGCAATGAGGTTAAGATAGCTAACTTGAATAAAATTAATGGTAATATCAGTAATGATGCCATCGAAAACCCACCATTTGTGCTTAGCTTAAAGATATGTGGAAAGAATTTACATAATTGTTTGGTAGATTTTTGGTGCCTCTGGAAATGTAATGCCTTATTCTATATTTTAGAAGCTTGGTCTCAAACTGGTGCGTGCAAATACAAAAGTGGTACAGTTGGACAAGATCGAGGTAAAAGTGATTGGGGAGTTGAAAGATGTGTATATCCAGCTGGGTGTTGATCCACGCATATCTTGTTACATTGGCATCCAAGTAGTTGATATTTCAGAGGTATATGGGATACACCTCAATAGAGATTGGTCAAAGACTTTGGGAGGTTACTTTTCAACCTATTTTACATATTTATGGCTTCCATGGAAGGGTGTAAGTAACCAGATTCGAATTAACAATGAACCCAAGTTGAAGAAATTGGTCACAGATTATGAGGCTCCCAATGAGGTGGCATATGCTGAAGTGAGTCTAGGAGTTTATAGAGTAAATGAATTTATCACTTTCTCTACACCTATAGTTCCCTAGTCTCGCCAAGTTGATGTGGTAGAGCATATGGGGAGGATTAAGGATTTTATTATAAGAATGAAACAAGGGATGTGTCTATTAGGAGATGATGTCAAAGTGCAAGATTTGTTACTCCCACAATGGTGTAGGATACATCAACAAGAATATTCAAAGATATCATGTATCCCTTGCCAAAATGATGTCATGAAGTTGATGAGTCTGGTCCCTTATGAAGATATTGATTATGGTGCCAAAATTGAAGAAATTGAAGTACCAAACCATGAGAGAGTAATTCTCCAAAGAGAGAATGTTATAATAGAAAATTCCCAGCTAGAAAAATGCAAGAAGGAGATCCTTATAGTTGATATTGGTAATAAGGGGAATGAGGAGACTAAACCCAAGCAAGAGAATGGAGAGACTCAATCTCTTATGTAGCTTCAAGTGAAGCAGTCCACTCCCAATATGGTCAAAGTACTCTTGGAGCATGTAAATGAACAACCTCAGATGTTAGAAGATAGAAAACTCAAGGAACAACAACCACTTTAGAAACTAATCTTCCTCCATTGATCGTTGAACCTAAGATAAAGAATGTAAAGAAATTGAAGGATGAAATCTAGTTTCTAAAGTTTGATGGGTCTAAATCCAAGAAAGGTAGTGGAGCAGGAGTTGAATTAACCAGTCCTAAAGGGAAGACCTTTCTAGCCTCCTATCGGCTTCAATTCCCTTTCATTAACAATATTAGTGAATATGAGGCCTTAGAGGATTTCTCTTTGCCCATAAAAAGGGGGTTAAATGCTTAAGAGTGCAAGGATATTCCAAATTGGTGGTTAAACAAGTAAGAAGCTAGTATGCATGTCATGACAAAAGGTTAGCAACATATAGGAACCGGGTATGGGGACTGCTTGAAGACTTTGATTCTTTTAATATCCAGTTAGTGCTTAGGAAAGGAAATAGAATATTAGATGCATTGGTTGTAGAAGCAAGTACATTGGAACCAGTAAGTCAATCCCCTTTGAAAAGATTTTCCATAGAGCTAGTCTCTATACCCGTTGTGCCTGATAACATGAAGCATTTCCAATTCTTTGAGGATGATAGACATATTCTAGCTTTCCTTGCTAATTCTGTTGCTTTCGAGGAGCAAATCATTGATGAAGAGGATAGCTCAAATGTTGTTGATGAAGATGGTGATGAAGAAATTATCAATTTGCATATAAATATCATTCCCACAGGTATGGTCACTCTAGAAAGGCTTTTTGACTTTGATCCCAAGATAAAAGAAAGATTGACCACGGATTCAGATGCTGGAAAATATGAACCACACAATATTGGTCCAGATGGTCAAGAAAAGATAAGTCTATATTGGGAAAATTTGCACTCCCACTGAAAGGGAGAGAATTATACAAATCTTAAAGGAATACATTGATGTTATAGAATGGGGATATGAGGATCTAAAAACATTTGATACATCTATCATCACTCATGTTATACCTTTAAACCTAATATAAATACATTCAGACAGAAGCAATGACTGGTCAATTCAATGATAGAGCCCTTGATTTTTAAAGAAGTTCAAAAGTTGCTTACTGCTAGGATTATTTTCCCAGTCTGCTACTCTACTTGGGTCACCAAACCGGTGCCAGTAAGGAAAAATAATGGGGAGATTCAACTTTGTGTTGATTTTCTTAACCTCAATAAGGCATCGGAAAAAGATAATTATCCACTCCCTTCCCTGGATGAGGTATTGCAAATTGTTAATGGTTCATAGATGATTTCATTCTTAGATGGTTATTCTAGATATAACCAAGTTTTGGTGAACCATGAATTCTGCATGAAAACATCATTTACTACAAAGTGGGGGACTTATGTATACCGCAGGATGTCATTTGGTTTAATCAATGCTAGAGCAACATTCCAGAGAGTGATGGATAAAACCTTTAAAGACTTAATTGGAAAATGCATTATCATATATATGGATGACCTTACTATATTCTCCAAAGTCAGGGGAGATCCCCTAGACCACCTTTGCAAAGCTCTAGAAAGATTCTAAAGATATGCGATATCTCTTAATCCCAAAAAGTGTTTGTTTGAGGTTACTGAAGGGAAGTTCCTTAGTCATGTAATCTCTGAAAGAGGGATATCCATTGACCCATATCAAGTGGAAGCACTATTGAAATTATAGATGCCTGGGAGTAAAAAGGAAATGAGATCTTTCTTCAGGAAGATCAATTTTGTGAGGAAATTTATCACTAGATTTGCAGAGATAGTCAAGCCACTAAACGAAATGATGAAAAAGGATGTTAAGATTGAATGGACTACTCAAGCAATAGAGGCATTTGCCTAGATCAAGAAGTCCATTGTCAAAGCTCCCATCCTAACTAGTCCTGACTATATTCTACCTTTTTACATATATTATTTTGCCTTGTTGCATTTAGGCACCATTGTTATGACACTGAGGCAAGCAGGGGATGAAAAAACAATCGCATTCATGAGCCCCCCTTTTAAGAAATTTTGAGGTGAGATATTCTGCTCTTGAAAAACAAGTTTTTGCTTTGGTAAGAGCAGTCAATAAATTTAGACATTATATCTTGAGGAGCAAGATATATGCAATTGTACCTAATCAAGCAATAAATTCATTTCTTATGCAATCAAAGCTGGGAGAACGCCGAGGGAAATTGATGGTCATTTTACAAAAATTTGATCTAGAAATGCATCCAATGATGTTAGTTAGAGGCCAGGGTCTTTCTTAAGCTATGGTGACTGATACCCCTCAAATCCAGTGCCAGCAATACACATTGCAGTCATTCACTTAGGACCCATGGTACATTGATTTGGTTTTTATCTTGCTGAATAACAAGTGTCTTGGGGGGTTGACTACCACACAAATACAAGCTTTAAGGCTCAAAAGTGCTAATTACATGATCAAATATTTCATACTATACAGAAAGAATTATGAAGGCATCTATCTTAGATGTCTATATTAGCAAGAGGCTTGTAAGATGATCAAAGAATTTCATGGGAAGTATGGTACAAGCCATGTGTCGGCTGATGCTATAGTGCATCAGATATTGAAATCAGGATATTATTGGCCTATCATTTTTAAAGATACTCATGAACATGTCAGACATTGTCATACCTGTCAAATTGCAGCTTCTAGAGAAAGGAATCTTGTCATACCTCTCCAACCAGTGTTTGAGGTAAGACCATTTTCTCAATGGGCATTAGATTTCGTCAGTGTTATTAATCCTAATTCATCTATAGGACACAAATTTATTCTCACACCAATGGATTATTGCACCTGATGGATAGAGGCCATAGCATGTAGGAATGCTACTACAGAGGTTGTTCTTAAATTCATTGATGAGTACATCATCACCAGGTTTGGTATGCCATTCGCTCTGGTATGTGACAACAACCCTTCTTTTACTTCAGCACAGTTAATGCAATGGTCATATGAGTATAAGGTAATCTTGAAATTTTCATCTAATTACTATCCACAAGGTAATGGGGTAGTTTAATCCACCAATAAGAATATCTTAGATGTTATTAAGAAGCTACTAGAGAAGAACCCTAAGGATTGGCACAATCAATTGAGGTACACCCTATGGGCTGATTGAAATAGAGTTAAAGCTGCCCTAGGGACTTCTCCATATTATATTGTTTATGGCCAAAACCATGTTTTCCCATTTAATTTACAAATACATGTCCTCCAACTAATGAAAGAACTTGAAATTGAGGACCAGATAGAAGTTCACCTCCTGAATCTATTGAAACTTGATGAGAAAAGGATAAATACCCTACAACACTTTGCTAAACATCAAGCAGTTATTAAGCGATGGTTTGATAAAAGAGCCAAGGTGAAATCCTTTCAAATCTTTGACTTAGTTTTGTTATGGGACAAGGCCAAGGAGAAGAAGGGTGATCATCATAATTTGAGAGGTTGTGGTTACGTCCTTAGTAGATTGCTAAAATTTTAGGAGAGAACACTTTTAGGTTGAGCTCTTTGACTAGAGAACTTGTACCATTGCCCGTTAATGGTCAGTTCATCAAGCATTATTATGATTAAACCTCTGAGGAGAAAGATCTTTTGTACTATATTAGTTTAGTTGTTTTATTTTCTTTATTGTTTGTTTGGTTTTGTGAGTTGGTTGTGTTGATTTTCTTTTGCTGTGTGTTTGTTTTCCTTTTTGTTTTCTTTAGTTCGTTTGTTCGTTTCATTTTACTTTGTTGAGGTACATGTTTATTCTCAAGGATTCTAAAGGATAGGTGTTCTTTGCATAACAGGTTGGGAAATTTTGAGAGACTTTGACTCTTTGCTCTTTACAGCTTCATTATTGTTTGGTTAATTTTGAAACCTTTGTCTACACTCATCCAAGGTGGTATATAATGGTTTAAATATGATTCAAGTTCTTGACTCTCAATTGAAAAAGACTAACCTGATCACTCAGCACTACCATCACACTACATTACATCAAAAAAATTTGTAAGATATCAGATGAACTTGTTTCCAAGTGAACTTGTTTGAAAGTTGCTTAAAGGTTATGAAAGAAATAATCCTTCTATTATTCTATGAAGTGAAAATGATCTAAAAAAAAAGAAATGATCCACTTGCAGCAGATAAACCTGGGTGTTTCAAGTAATCTCCACCAGGGCTATGGATGTCTGGCTGGCAGTGGAGTGCTACTTGATGGGAGCCAAAGGTATCTATGTCGGGGCTATGGACGCCTAACTAGTAGCAGAGCTATGCTTGGGATGACCTTGCACAAAACACGTTGTTTGAATTCACCTACATATCTTGGGCCCAATTTCCTTTGTTTATCTTCCTTATGGAGAATGATGGAGTAATGAATCATGTGCACACACTTAAGAGTTAAATCTTGTTCAGTTCTGGACTCGGTTGTTTGTTCATTAGTTCAATCATCTTTTCACTCTTATACATTATTTTGAATGATAACAACCTTAAGCATCAAGTTACATTAGAGATTCTAAAGTTCTAAAATGCCTAGAGTCATTTTTCCCAGATAGTTGCCATTTGTTATACCCTGCATACCTAGCCCCATCAATTTCCTTCTCTTGAAAATATGGGTCCCCTCTCTTTTGCTTTGTTGTTTTGTTTTCTAGTTTTTCCTTGAACACTCCAGAACCCTGGACCGAGTCCTGAGGTGTTCTTTGCTTTGTTTCAAGTGCTACCTTAGATCCCCGGAGTCCCAAGGTAGCCTTTTTTGTTTTGTCTTTGGTAAAGACCCCAAAATCCCAAAGTTGTTTAGGTTTGCACCTCGGAACCCCGAACCTCAGAGTCCCGAGGTGCCCTGCTTGTTTTGTGTTTTCACCTAGGATCTCTGAAACGCCAGACTCTCAAGGTCATGTTTAAGGCAATCATACAGACAACCTATCGAGGGGTATAAATAGAGAAAATGAACTTTTCTAAGCTCATTTGTGCATTCAAGCTTTCTAGTTTTCCAGCTCTAACCTCCCGACTTCGTGCCTCCGTGTTGTTGACCATTCATGCATTTTTATTTCACCAAGTTGGTGGATTTTCTTCCTCCTTGTGTTTTCTTGTTTAGATTTTTTAGTTTTTAGTATAGTTTTTTCTTTGTTTCTTTTCCTTTTTTTCTCGTTTCTCATTTTTCGTGTCGGTGTTTTAGTGTGCCCTAGGTTCAGGATTCTGGGTCCCCATAATCACAAAGTCTTATGTTTTTCCCACTGTCTTGGTTACCCACCTCAAAACCTCAGAACCCCAGAGTTCCGAGGTTGTTCCCTTTTTGGCCATGCCTTCAACCCCGAAACTCTGGAACCTCAGAGTTTCAGGCTCCATTGTCTTATTTCGCCATAGAACCCCAAAACTCCGGAGTTCTAGACCATACTTTTTAGGCATTTGACTGAGTTCCCCAGAACCTCAAAGTCTCGAACCATTCTTCCAGTCCACCTAGGAACCCTGGAGTTCCAGGCTCTGTTGTTTTGTCTTACCTCGAAACCCCAAAACCCCAAAGTTTCGAAGTTAATTGTTTTTTAAGGAGTTTTTCACCTCGAAACCCCAGAGTCTCGGAGTGGGTGATATAATTGATATTTTGGACTATGTGATAGGATAATTTTTGGAACTTTCTTGCAAATCAGAGAAATTAAATGGACCCAACCTCCAGCAAGAAAGTCAAGGAATTGGATAAGTTACCTGCAACCATGAAGTACCACTACCAAGGACACATGTACGCTTCTAAATTAGATGACCATATCAAGTGGGTAATGGATAACGAAGTGGGACATATTGAACTAGAGGACATCAGAATTCAGTTAGACAAGCCAAGGTTGGATGCTCCTTATAGGAGAATTAAGAGGTCGGGGCTAGTGGAGGCAACAATTTTTCCATAATTTGTCCAAGCCCCAGAATTCATTATGATCATTTTACAATTTTATAATGCAGACTCTAGGAAGTGCATAGATGATAAAGGCCTAACAGTAATAGATTTGTCAATGCATATGATAGGGTTTGTATTTGGTATTCCTTCAAGAGATGATGTGCTTCTCACTACTAAGGAAGAAGCTGAGGAGGTATGTGTAATAGCCTAAAATTGGTCATCTAAACCATGGGCCTCTAATCTTGACAACATCACCAAGGTCCTAACCAAAGGCAATTAAATCAATCTTGAGTACATTATTAATTCTTTAATTATCAAAAATCACATGGCAAATCAACTACTCGATATTAATTAAATATTTATTTAATTAATTGAATCATTTCCAATAAAATCATTTTGATCAATTATCCCATTTTAATTTATTAAATATCCTTGCATATTTAATTAATTGATAAATTTGCCATTCAATAATGCAAAAAGGATTAATTTATTACAAAAGATGAATTAATTTATTACAAAGAGTTGAATTGAAAATAAAACAAAAAGAATTGAATTGAGAGAGAAATCAAACTTGAGATATTATTTCTTTTTCTAAATTTAGAACTTGAAATCTGAAAAGCAAATTTAATTAAATTATTGAATTATTCTCTAAAATTGGAACTCAAAGCTTTTCAAAAAAAGAAGTTCAGTTGCATTGAAAAGACCTTTTTCTTGAATAAATCAAATATGTGCACGGAATTATCTATTTTCATCATATATGCATGGAATTAGTTTATTATTATTTCCCAATGCAACTTGGACTTCTAATTTGAATGCATTTCAATTAAACTATAATTGGAATCTATCTCAAGGTTAACTAAACATGATTTCTCAATTATTTCAATTAATCCTAAATTGAGCTTTTTCTCTTGTGATTATCTATAAATTCAGTCTTCAGCTCTCATTCCAATTCAACCCAGAGATTTTTGAGAACATGCTTGGAGATTATTATCACGCTAATTTTGCTCTGGAGTCATTCAAGATTATTGTTCTTTTTAGATTATTTGCATCCATTTTACATTCACTATTGCTTGAATTATTCATCCATCTTGCATCCATATGTTGGCATATGCACACTCCAATGAGACATTATATGTGATTGAAGGTTTTGTCATTGATGGCAACCTTGCAATCTTATGGCACCAGCAAAGGCATTATACCGGCATCAGCAGATCACACTTAGGACACCGACACCGACATAGAAGAAAAGAAGTATACTGGCACAAAAAAAAGAAAGTATACCGGCATAGAGGCCGACAAGATTTTTGTTATACAATATTTTGTTTATTATTGTAAGCCAACTTGGAAAATTGTAAAATGACTCTTATATATAAAGGAGATCATTGTAGACATTTGAGATAGTGAGGAAGGAGCATAAAAGAAAATATTAGGCAGACCTAATGTGAGAAATATAGGTCAAGGGGTATATGTAAAGAACAGAGTAGCAACCAGTACTGAATCTAGCATTGAAGAAGCTATTATAAAGCAATACAAGTTATTGGATTTGTATAATCCTTATTGTAAGTCAGTGTGACTTCCCATTGAGCAGTGAGCTCTAGGCAGTTGGCCTTCCTGCATGTGCAGGCCCCTATTGTAAGTAATATTCTCTTATTGGCCAGTGAGTGAATATTGTGGGTCACAAATCCCACCGAGGTTTTTCCCACACCGGGTTTCCTCATTAAAATCCTGTGTTATGGTGTGCTTTTCATGTGGATGTTCTTGATTCTGTTTATTGTATTATTTCTTGCATACCAATACACTGTTATATTATATTCTGCATGTTTTAAGTTAAGAAATTCTAAATACCAGTTAGATACTGATTCACCCCCCCCTCTCAGTATCTATGGGACCCCTAACAATTGGTATCAGAGCTTGGTCCTCTATTTTTAGAAGCCTAACAGCTTGAGGAAGATCTTGACACCGGTAAAGATGGAAAATCTGATGAAGCAACTTGAAGGAGCTCTTACAAACTATGATGCAGAGAAATTGAAAAATATCAAATTAGAAGATGATTTAAGGGCAGCTCAAGATATCATTCAGGCACTTCAAGAAATAAGAGAAGAGAACTTTGTGAAAAATTTCAAAATGAGAATGATGAAAAGGAATCACTTAATGATATGATAAGCAAGTTGAAACAAGAGATCATGACAACAAAAAATGAAATGCAGGATATGACTATGAGATTTTGCAAAGAGATTGAGGATAGGAAGAAGAATGAAGAAGAATTGACCAAAAGACTAAGTGATGCAACAAATGAGAATACAAGACTTAGCTATGAAAATGACATGTTGAAGACAGATCTGATGCATACTCAGAATGACTCAAATGAACTGATGAGACAAAAAGAAGTCTTGGAAAGAGAACTAGAAACTGCAAATCAACACAAAGAAAAATTCAAGAAAAGCTCAGAGGAACTTGGCACCTTGTTGAAGAATCAAAAACCTAAAGGTGACACTTTTGGAATTGGCTTTGAAGTTGGTGAAAGCTCCAGTACTGCAAATACTCGGGATCACAGCAAACCGGTAAGACAACCTAATGCTTATAAATTCAATGGTAAATGCTTTAACTGTAATAAGTACGGTCATAGAGAAAATGAATGTAGATCTAGAAATTATCAGAATATCAACACACCCACTAGTCAATGTTCTAAATGCAACAAAATAAGTCACAAATCTGAAAACTATAGAATGAATGTGAGATGTTATGTTTGTGGAAGATTTGGACATTTATCTAATCAATGCAGAACACAAACCGGCATAGGTTATGGGAAAGCTATTCAGAAGAATAATGTAACTTGTTATGCATGTAACAAGATTGGGCATATTGCTAAATTTTGTAGAAGTAAAGGAACACTGGTAGACAACAAAAGTGCTAGCTTGAAAGGTAAAGAAAAAGTTGAAGAGGTTAAGCAAGAATTCTCAAAACAATGGATTAGAAAAGCTGATCTAAATATTGGGAATACTCCTCCACCGGTAGAACAAACCAATGCTTCACTGGCAGGACAGAGTGATGCTTCACCGGAAGGAAAGAGAAGTGCTCCATCGACAGGAAGTTCTTCATCCAATTGAAGAAAATTTCCTTGAGGGTTTGGCAACCTATTGATACATGTGCTATTATTCCCTTGGTTAGAGACAAGAAGTTGAAAAATTACTTATTACTGGCAAACAATGTTAAGTGAATACTTAACCGGCATGCAATTAATGTGGTAGATGGGGAAGAGACATTATAAAGTTAAGGTTTTGGCTCCATTTCATTTCAGCGTGATTTCAAATTTTCAGAGAGCGCAAAGACTCTGAGCTAAGGCATTTTGAGCAAGAAGCAATCATCCATCCAAGGTAGTAAAAGGTATTTAATCATGGCATCCACCTCTGCAATTGAATACATAGCAAACCCTATTGTTGTTGAAGTAATAAAAAGACCTAGGCCCATATTTCAGTTAGTTCCCGAGATAGCAAAGAAGGATGATACCTTGGGTTCTTTTTTCTCAAATTCCTAAGGGAGTTGTTTATGTTGAAGACCCCCGAATGTACATCCAGTGCAACATTGAAGAGTTAGGAAATGAGGAAATTAAAACCATGTATAAAACCGTCATATGTGATAATACCAACAATGTTAAAGATGAACACAAAATCATTGAGACCCTAGGATTTACAGAGATCCTTAGCATTCCTAAATTTCCAAAGGATGTGATTAGGATAGTTTTGAGCAGGGTACATGGAGAATTTTTTTGGTTAGATGCAATCCATAAGATCACCAAGGAAGCTGTGAAAGCTGTCATAGGTTTACCGACCACTGGTAAAAGGCTAGATAAAACCAAGAAGGTTTCCAATGACCTAGTTATAGACCTAACTGGTGGAACATTTGACAAGAGGTCTCTAAGGGTTAGTGATGTAAAAGATATCAGTGTGAGATTCATCAGTATGATATTAGGGTATAAAGCAACTCACGCTAATAGACTAAATTTAGTTTCAATTTTATGCATTAAGAGTGCTTATGACATGGTCACAGACAATGCAAAAATTGACAGATGTGAATGGTTAAAGGATGAACTAATTGAAAACCTTGGAAAGATAAAAAAGGACAAGAAAAGAACTTTCAGATTTGGAAATCTATTAGTATGTCTAATGCTACACATAACAAAATAGGTTCCTGGTATAGGTTACAAAGAACTTGGATATGACATACCGGTAGGAAAACAATTGACTGAACTATTCCATAACATGGGTGAGAACAAGGAAAACAATATTAATGACTTCTTTCAAGCATTAAAAGCTAAAATGAAGAAAAGAGTAAGGTTATCACAGAAGATTGTAGACAAATACAAAGATGATATATGCTTTGTCATCAAGAAAGATGAAATCTGGATGGAAGTGGTCATCCCAAGGATAGTTTGGGTAACCGAGATGGGCTATGAAACTGATGATCACATAGTTGAAACATATGCCAAAGCACTTCTGGAAGCCCCCAGAGAACCAAAAGAAGAAATATTTGGTAGTGCTAAAACCATAGAAAGCCAAATTCAATCAAAGAAAAGAGTGAAAAAGGTTGAGGTAGTTGTGAGGAAAGGGTCCAGACAAGCAAAAGCCATTAAGGAAGATGTATTGAAGAAAACTGGCATAAAAGAGGATGAGTTAGCAGCTCTACAGCTTGAAACTCACCTATCATTGGTAGGTACTTCTTGAGGAAGTGACATGCCTACAACTTCTAAAAGAGTTGTAAGAAAAAGAGATCCCTCACTGGCAACCACACCTTCACCTAGGAGGACAAGGCAAAAGCAACAAGTAGTGAGATCCCCGGTTAGAAAGGCCACACCAAAGAAGAAACTGACACCTAAGAAGAAGAAAAGGACAAACAAAGATTTGGCCCCTCTTGATATACTGTTAAATGAAATCACAGAGGAAGGTAAACTAAAGAATATAGAGAAAATATATGACACTCTAACAGGTGATGAAAAAGAGCAAGTTGAGAACAGTGTTATATTACATATGGACATGTACAATAAATTTTTGATGGAAGTAGTAAATGAAATTCCTGATGAATTATTCAAAATACTTGAGGCAAGAAGACAGGTAGTGATAGAATTGGATAAGAAAATAAAAATTGAGAAGCTACTTGCTGTATATCTAGTAAACTCTCCAAAAGAAATTGATGATTTGATTGCTCAAGAAAACTGGTCAGTATTCTCTACTGCACACTGACATATTTCACTAATGGTAGGAAGAGTTAATGAGGTAACAAAGGAAACAGAAGATGGATGGGATATATTCCTAGTTGAGAAAGAAAAACAAGAAGAATACAGGAATCCCAAACCTATAAAGGTTTATCAAAAAGACAAAGACAAAGGGAAAGGTAAAGTTGGTGGACCACCAAGCATCAAAGTTAAACACAACTTACCCCCACCTTCTTTAAATAATCCACCGGTAAAATCAACAACTACTGAAGATCAACTGCTAGCTAGGAGTATGGATGTAGACAATAATAATCCTAATTCTGAAGTCCTATATACTGTGAATGTTGATACTCAGAAGATCAACATAGTAGTAGACAAAGATTCATCTGATAAATCAGAGATGGCTAGTGAGCCTCCGGTGACTGAGGAAACTAAGAAACCGGCAGATGATAAAGAGAAAAAGGTAGAGACTGAGTCACAAATTGAGGAAATGAAACCTACAGAGAAACAAACAGAGAAAAAGGCTCCAGAACAACAACAACAACCAGAACAGGTACATAAGGAAATAGTGCCATCGGCAACCAGTGAAGTAGGAAAACGAGTGCTTAAAGAAATGCAGACACAAACTGACCTACCAGAGGAAAATACAAACTTGGTAACTTCCACTAGTACTCAGATTGTTGGATCATCATCAGCATACAAATCAACAAATGTGACTGAGGTATTACTAGATTCTATCAAGAAAATAACTGACTACAGCTCACAGGCTTACAAAGAAATTAATGATACCATACCAATTTTGAAGGTAATTGCACCTAACTGTAATATAGATAACAAAGATTCTTTAGGACAATTGGAAACACTCTGTAAATATATCTCAAAGAACATTAAGAAAATAAAGGAAGATTTAGTAAAGGATAAGGTAGAAATTGAAAAACAGAAATTCTTTGATGAGGAAATAAAGAAGTGTAATAGAGATTTTGACACACTTCTATCGAAACTATGTAATTTGTTGAAAGAATACAAAAATTTGTATAAAGATACCTATAAAACAAACTTTTTGACTATAGATATTAACAAGAAAATGAAAAAGCTACCAAATGAGATAAATAAACTTGCAGACAACTTTGTCAACTCACCTGATACACTATCAGTTTTTGAGGAGAAGATAACAAATTTTGAGGAAGAAATAATCAAATTGGAAAGAGAGAAAGAAAGAATAATACATAAGGCAAAACATTTGAGATCTAAACTAAGTCCAAGCTTGGACTATCTAGCATCTCTACGGAAGGAAATTTCTGAGGCACTAATTTAGGGAAGCAAAACACCAGCAGAGCATTTGCAGCATCTCACCGGTACAGTGAAGAGAATTGAGATAGCAATAAAGGATAGTAAGAAGTTTATGGATAGTATAAACTTGATTTTGGGAGATCTTTTTCAGATTATAACTAGCCAGGTACAAGGTTGAGTTTATGGATAGCTGAAACTACAAACTCTACTGACATCTTGACAAACTTTGTCATTGATGCTAAAGGGGGAGTAGTGGGATGAGAAAGTTCAAATCACAAGAATCATATGCTCAGGGGGAGCACACACATTTTTGGTAACATTTTTGGATACTTTTTGAAATTTCTCATGAGTGTTGCCATCAATGCCAAAGGGGGAGATTGTTGGCATATGCACACTCCAATGAGACATTGTATGTGATTGAAGGTTTTGTCATTGATGGCAACCTTGCAATCTTATGGCACCGGCAAAGGCATTATATCGGCATCAGCAGATCACACTCAGGACACCAGAACTGGCATAGAAGAAAAGAAGTATACCGGCATAGAAGAAAGGAATTATACCGACATAGAGGCTGATAGGATTTTTGTTATACAATATTTTGTTTATTATTGTAAGCCAACTTGGAAAATTGTAAAATGACTCTTATATATAAAGGAGATCATTGTAGACATTTGAGATAGTGAGGAAGGAGCATAAAAGAAAATATTAGGCAAACCTAATGTGTGAAATATAGGTCAAGGGGTATATGTAAAGAATAGAGTAGCAACCAGTACTGAATCTGGCATTGAAGAAGCTATTGTAAAGCAGTACAAGTTATTGGATTTGTATAATCCTTATTGTAAGTTAGTGTGACTTCCCATTGAGCAATGAGCTCTAGGCAGTTGGCCTTCCTACATGTGCAAGCCCCTATTGTAAGTAATATTCTCTTATTGGCCAGTGAGTGAATATTGTGGGTCACAAATCCCATCAAGGTTTTTTCCCACATCGGGTTTCCTTGTTAAAATCCTATGTTATGGTGTGCTTTTCATGTGGATGTTCTTGATTCTGTTTATTGCGTTATTTCTTGCATACCGATACACTGTTATATTTTGTTCTGCATGTTTTAAGTTAAGAAATTCTAAATGCCAATTAGATACTGATTCACCCCCCCCTCTCAGTATCTATGGGATCCCTAACACCATATAGCTTAACATTATATAGATTAAATCCTTCATCTTGGTGTAGTCTAGTCACTGGTATTGCTTATAAAAATCTGAGAGCAATCTTATACTCACATCTTTTAGAAGGCAATTAGTCACTTTGCTATGGTTTATTTCTTATTCATTATTGATTACTAACCATGCATATAATGACTTAATTGAAGTGTTGTGCTTGTAGCTACAGGTTCACTTTTTCACACACACATCTCTGGCGCCCACCGTGGGGCCCGAAGAGTACATTTTTTTGGCCTCCAAGACTGACCACTTTTTTTTGTTATTTTCTAGATTTCAGATTTTGGGGGTTTTTTTTTCATCCGTACATCTCGTATGACAATTTTTACAAGTTGAAACAACAAAATGCAGGTGTCGCACGAATTGCAAATATCCTATTGTACGAAAAGATCCTTTGTCGTATTAGTAGAAACCCTTTGTCATACAAGTAGACATCATCAACAAATCTTCTTTCATATGATACTGAATCCTGTCTTGTAGGAGTCAAGTTCCTATTGTACGATTCTGTATTTTCTTGTAAAAGAGGCAAATTTCATATTTTTTTCATTTTTGATTGATTATTCTGATGACTGACCCTGATTGTTTATATGTCTATCTCAGAGTTTTTAACAGCCTAACTAGTTTTTGCAAAATGCTTGTCGCACAAAGACATTATGACTACTGATTCATTGTCTTTGCAGGTTGCCTAAGGAGAATCGACTAAACATCGTGTATTCTTTAAATTCATTTCTTTTAGGAACCTAACTTGCTATCTAGTTAAAGAAAAAAAATTTCTTTCATGCTTTTAGAAGATTCTGAGAGGTAGGAAAGTATGCTCTTGTGTTTTTCTAGACAATCAGAAATCCAGACCCTTGAAGCTTTTTCTTCATTTGAAATTTGTACATCTTTAGCAGGCCTGCCCTCCCAAGGGGTTGAAAAACTCTTAAAGTTGTTACAGCTGGTGTGAGGGGAACGACCTAAGTGGAATGGCTAGACGCCAAGTACTCCAACCCACTATAAAATAAACATGATTTGATGAAAATCAAGTCAACGACAATGCTCAGGAATAGCTCTCCTTCGTACCTTCAGGTATATTAAACCTTGGTTTTCAAGGTTGGGAGACCTCTTAATTGAGTTTATCCCTTGACGTGTCAAACAAATCCCTAACTAAATCCAATTTAAAATTAGAAGCTACCCAATTCATCTCCGAAAGGGGGATAATCTTTGTGCTAGAGAGATAGTAACTCTCCCAAGATACTTGTCATTTCATGCCCCCATTAGCATTTGGAGTTGGATAATACAGCGTTGAGAATCCATTGCGTGAGACTCGGTGGCCAGATTCTGATTAGCTATTGGGTGTGTACCCAAGTCTACAAATAAAGGTTTTCTTTCCTCACCAAATTCCTTAGGGTTTGCATGTTGTGATTGGAGTCACTATACATACTACTTATTTTCTATTTTTTCATCCCTAAAACAAAAACTGAAATACCAAAAAAATTGGAGAAGACAAGAAATAACTCAGTGATTTGAAACTTTGTCTGTGTCAAAAACTAGACCATCCTAAGTCAAAACTCTGTCTGTGTTAGAAACTAGTCCATCCTAAGTCAAAACTCTGTCCATGTCAGAAACTAGTCCATCCTGAGTCGAAACTCTGTTCATGTCAGAAACTAGTCCATCCTAAGTCGAAACTCTGTCCGTGTCAGAAACTAGTCCATTTTTAAGTCAGAAATCTATCCGAGTCAGAAACTAGTCTATCCTGGTCAAAAATTAGTCCATCTCAAAATTGGTCATACTTAGTTATCATACTCAGCAATCGAAAAACTCAAAATTTCTAGGCTCTCTCTTGTGAACAGTCGTACGACTCTGATAATCCATCATGTTGCACCAAGTCCTGTGTTGTACGAGTCCACTGATTTGTCATCCTATACCAGATTATTTGTCATACAAGTCTGAGTCATCTATCATCCAGCACTGTATCCTATCTCGTACGAGAGAAAATTACCCTCAGTCTTTTGTCATCTTGTACATACCCATTTTTCATATGGTACGAGGCAACAACTCATACAAAATAGAACTATTCTCGTCCTATAGCTACCAAATTGTTGTCTGATCCAAAAAATATTGTCGTACGAGTCTTTGGTTTTGTTAGAACAGAACAGTCAAACTTTCCTAAAAATAGCTTACAACAAACATAATACTGGTTATTATTTTCCTGAGCATAAATAGATCAAGACAATGTACCTCTGCCATTTGCATTGCACGATTTGGTCGATCACCTTTCAACTAGTCCAATCAAACTACCTATCAAATTTTAGTCACTTAGATAACGTCCTATACAGGATAGATCATTCCTGAAACTAGACTGAATCTTACACTATGCTTAGAATCAACTTAGATAACATCTTAGACAGGATAGATCGTTCCTAAAATCAGATTAAATCTCAGTTGTTTCTCCTAAACAATACTCTAAATAGAACAACTAGCTCTGAAATTGATCTTGACCTCTACATCACAAACAACTCTAGGTCACACAAATCCATAAAGATGCCTATTCAAACCAGGAGTTCTCATAAGAAACAAGCCAAAGGCAAAGAACAAACCTTCACCTATCAAGATAATCCATTCTACATGAAGGATCCACTCACTGACATGTCGTCGTCATCAGGTGGACCAATTTTTGATGAACCTGAATCGCCCACCATACATGAGATAGAATACAATGATGGAAACAAAAATGACCATAATATTCCCAAAAATCATAATGACTCCTCATCATCAAGTGAGATTGACGAAGACGCTGAACCTCCAGAAAAAGAAATCCTTGACTGTCAGAAAGACAAAGACTTTAGAAAAATGATGAAAACTATCATGACCCAAGAGAAGGAAGACTATTTCTTAGAACTAGAAAAACAAGGTGCCAAACTTCCTATTGGATATGATGTTCAAACACTTTTTTCTAAAAGGGAAGACTCACCTATACTCATGGTACACAAATAGTTACTAGCTTTGCGGATGGAGGTCACAAAACTGAAGAGTAAGGACAAGTCCCCAAAATAATATTCTCTGGACACAATATGTCCCTTTCCATTTGACAAGAATCTACACATGCCTCCATTTCCTTCATGAGTGGAAATCCCAAAATTTGACAAATATGATGGTACCTCAAGATCCTCAAGATCATGTTAGGGAATTTAGTGCTACTTGTATGGAGTTCATGCATGATCAAACATACCTCATGCATCTCTTCCCAAGGAGTTTAGGGGGTCAAGCAATGGGATGGTTCTCAAGTCTACCCAAAGGAATAAAAACATTTGAAGAACTAATCCAACTATTTTTACAACAATACTCATACAACATTCGACATCCTATGACTATGATCGATCTTTGTAATACTCAATAGAAAACAAGGGAACCTCTTCTTACTTTTCTCCAACGCTAGAGAAAGATGTTCTCTAGGTACCCACGACCTATTCCAGACTCTGAGAAAATGGATATATTTTGTCAATAACTTGGTCCCCAAACTGAAATATAGCGTACAAATGCAAGTACACCCATCATTTAACAAAATGGTAGATAATGCCATTCAAATGGAAGATGTGCTCATAAAGAAGGGGGATATCACACCTTGGAAAGAAACACAAACAGGATCTAGCTCTAAAGAGAAGAACAAGTATTGGAAATTTGCCAAAGACAACAACAAGAATGTTGTTAATGATGGAGTAGTAGACACTATCAGAACGAACTCAAAATCCACAATATTCAACTTGGCTAGTGGTACAGAAGAACTTAAAGCTACTGAGATTGGAGGAGAGAATTTGCCAAAGAAAACAAAGGAATGGTTCAAAGAAAAGCCTTGGCTTTCCAAACCTAAGCGTGATTTTACTCCTCTTGAAGAATCATATGAATTCACTTTCAAAACTCTATTGGAAAACAACTTGATAACACTACCAGATAACTCCAAACCATATGATCCAGATGTCAAACCAAGATGGTGGAGAGAAAATGAATATTGTGACTTCCATCGGAATAAGGGTCATAACATAAACAATTGCATGAAGCTAAAATATGAGATTCAAGATCTCATAGACGCTGGTAAAGTTTTTGTTGGGAATCATCCAACCAATGCAAATCATAAAGCATTTAAAGACCCTTTGCCTGCTTACGAACAAGGTGATTCCTCAAAGACCAAAGGAGGTGCCAAGGTAAATTATACTTATGCCAGCCAAGACAACGTTATCAACATGATTGAGCATTCATACTCAGAATATTGCAATGTGATTATAGTTCAAGATAAACCAAATGAATCATGATATGCAAGAGCTCTGACCCGATCTCAAAAGAAAGTTACCCTCCAAGGAGCTAGTTCTTCCAACCCGGCTCAAGAAACATCAAATCCAACAGCCTTGCCAAACAAACAAAAGGAATCAACCTTGGACAATTTTTAAAAGATTAACCTCATCATCATCCTCTGGATACAACATGGTTGAACTGTTAAAAAGGACAAATGCTTAAATTTCAATTTTTGAATTCCTACAACTTTCATCTACTCACAAGGAAATCCTAGACAAAGCATTGCTCACTACCAACGTTCCAAAAGATTTAGACATTGATCGGTTTCAGTCTATGGTGGGTCATCTGACTTCACCTCACTATTTGACCTTCTCTAAAGAAGATGACAATTCATTAAATCATCCACATAACCAGCCATTGCATATTGAAGCCATGATCCACAAACACAGAGTCAAACATGTTTTGATAGACGGAGGCACGAGGTTCAATATCTATACTTATCATCTTCTTACACAACTAGGATTCTCTGAAAATGTCATTGGTCCAGGCAAGAAAATAACAATTAAACCCTATGATGAGGAAGAGAGGACCTCTAAAGGTCTAGTATCATTACCAATCAGAGTGGGACCGGTAGAGAGAGATGCCCTTTTCTAGGTTCTCGATATTCCATTGTCATACAATATATTACTGGGCAAGTCGTGGATTCATGAAATGAAGGTAGTACCATCAACATATCACCAATGCTTAAAGCTTCCTTATAACAGAGCTGAAGTCAGTATTCCTATTGATACTAATGTCATCTATAATGCATTGACAAAAGGTGCAGATACTTTTGTGCCTCATAATAGGGCAGCCTCTCCAAATGAAGATCCAGAAACACTGATGAAAGACTTAGAAAAGAGATTGAAGATTATGGATACTAGCATGGATGGCTACAAGATAGAACTGGTACTATCATTAGTTTCTCTCCCTCCATCACCAAAATAGTTGGGCAAACCATCAGAGGCTATGAGAACACAAACTTTAGCTCCGAATACTATATATGATAGTCTCTTTATATAGTCTTCTACCTCCTTGGTAGATGAAATAGAAGAGGATGATGTGCTTAACTGGCTCTTTAAGGAAGATAGTTCGAATAAGGAGGTACAACATTATGAGATTTCCTCAAACCAATATGGTCGTGGTTACAAAATGATTCAGCGGATGGGGTACTCAGGTAGTGGTCCTTTGGGAAAACAAAAAGAAGGTATTACTGAACCAATTCAGCTACAAACCAAATCCACACATGATAAGGCTAGACTGGGATACAATCTGAAAAAGACATCAGACCAAAAACATGTTTCTAAGTCTAAGTGCTCAAAAAGGATATCACCTTTAACATTACATGAAGCAGACACTAAACAAACAACAGTAGAGTGTAGAAAAGATAAAGAGGAATCAACAGTCAAGAAAGAAGAAATAGTCAGTGCCCAGGCTTTGATGGTATCGGCTATGCTAATACAAGAAGTTGAGGTTCCTGAGGATATAAGAGATGAAGTTGTGATAATCAAAGAATTGTTTGCACCATTAAAAGTTCCAGTCACATATACTGGCAAGAAACAAGTAGATGATTCAGAGACTGATTCAAATGAGTATGAATGGGGTCCTGACTATCTTTCAGACACATTCACTATAGAAACTCTAGAAGAATCTAGTGGTGTCATAGATGATACTCAAGAGTTGATGCGCATAAAACTAGAGAAGGAAATACAAGAAATTAGACAAAAGAGGCAAGCAAATTATGAACAAGGATTGAAAGAAGGAAGAATACCAGAAAGCTTCTCATCTATGTGCCCTTATCCTAAAACAGAACAAATCAGTTATAGCACTACACTGGAAGAGTTGGAAGCTATAGAACAAGAACCAGTCATTAGTCCAAAAGAAGCTAAATGGAGTAGATGACAACAAATCACAGAAACAATGAGATCATGTCAACAGGTGTGTCAGATACAAATGACAAATGAACCACAACATGAAGGAGCTTGTAGCATTAAAGATGTTAGTATTGATACCATACATATGCTTACTAAATCACCTAAAAGAGACTTGGAAACTTCATCCGATGACTCTGATGATAGTCTTGTTCATGATGATATCCACTAAGCCTCAAATTCTGAATCATCTGATACAATCAATAAAAAGTTGCCTACTAGTCTTATTGTTGTTAAACCATGATATGACGTCCAGTCCGGTGTAGTAAACGATGTTACAAGTATGTCTATTGGATTAGATCAATTAAATATTAACGTGAACTTTAATAATCATGATCTGGCTTTTCCTGGTCTCGAGACACTTACGTAAGGTATCATTCTGGAACTCGACTTTTTGATCCACAGCTATGATAACAATACCATGAATGCTCTTGAACCTATCCAAAATTTGTCCTTAGTATATCCCAAATTGATTGACTGTACTTTAGAGAATCAACCCATGGATATACCTACTTTTGCCAATGACTATACATTATCCTATTATCTCAATGCAGTCAAACCTATAAACTCTTCCACTAGTGAATAGAGTGAAAATATGACTGAACCGGATATTAAGTATCTTAGTCACAAAAACAAAAAAAATAAAAATAAAAGATCTGATGGTGAAAACCATATTGTGGCGATGTCAGAATCTAAAAGAGAGAAAATAAAGGATGTACCTAAAAGTGAAAACCTCTTTGAGGCACCTAAAGGTGAGATACTTGGTATACTGTCTAGTCATTTTCAGGAGCAGTCTTCCATATTGATCAAGCCAACTCAGCCAGTGAATATCAGGAATCAAGAGACACCACAAATCATTCATGTAGCTTGATCACTATCAATAGAAGAATTGAAGGAGTTCACTAAGCTATTCTCAGAAAAGAAAATAAAATTTGCATGGATGTACTCTGATATGCCAGGCTTGGATCTTGATCTCATTATGCACCATCTCTCAATCATGCCAGGAGTAAAACCAGTTAAGCAAAAACTCCATAAGATGCACCCGCATGTAGCACTATTGGTCAAAGTTGAACTAGAGAAACTGCTCAAAGCTAGATTTATCAGAGCAATAGATTATGTTGAATGGATTTCCAACATAGTGCCTATGTCGAAGGCAGATAAATCTGTCAGAGTGTGTACAGACTTTAGAGATCTCAACAAAGCATGTCCAAAAGATGACTTTCCATTGCCAAATATTCATATGATAGTCGACATGACAATTGGGTATGAGATGTACTCACTAATGGATGGATTTTCTGAGTACAATCAGATTAAAATTGCTCCTGGAGATCAAGAAAAGACAACTTTCACCTGTGTGTGGGGAACCTTTTGCTGGAATGTCATGCCATTTGGGTTAAAGAACGCAGGATCAAACTATCAAAGAGCAGTTACAACTATCTTTCATGACATGATGCATAAGAATATGGAAGATTATGTTGATGACACCTTAGTGAAGACTATGAAAAGATCAATGCATATTCAAGAGTTAGGTCCTATACTTGACAGAATGGAAAAGTTCAAGCTCCGATTAAACCCAAAGAAGTGTGCATTCGGAGTGACATCTGGTAAACTACTTGGCTACATCATTTCAAAGAAGGGAATTGAGGTTGATCCTGAGAAGGTCCAAGCTATAATGGAAATGCCACCTCCAAAAAACATCAGTCAAATGAGAAGTCTACAAGGACGTCTCCAATCCATTAGAAGATTCATTTCTCAGCTAGCAAACAAAGCTCAACCTTTTACAAAAGTATTGAGAAAAGGAATAATATACAACTGGGATCAGTAGTGTGAACAACCTCTTTAGCAGATAAAAGAGTACCTATCTAATCCACCGATATTGATGCCACCTATTTAGGGTAAGCCACTAATCTTATATATATCAGTAACTGATTCATCATTGGGGGCACTTCTGGCGCAACAAGATGACAATGAAAAGGAAAGAGCAATTTATTATATCAGTAGGACATTGGTACCTTATGAAATGAGCTACAGTAGAATAGAAAAAGCATTCTTGACATTAGTCTTTGCATCATAGAAACTGAGGCACTATATGCTAGCACATTCAATCAAGTTGGTGGCCAAAATTGATCCACTCAAGTATCTTCTTATTAAAGCACCACTCACCGAAAGATTGGCGAAATGGGTTATGATCCATACAGAGTTTGACATTGAATATGTGGAACGCAAAGCCATAAAAGGACAGGTATTTGCTAATCAACTTGCCAAAGCTCCACTTGAGGATACTCAACCACTACACATCAAGTTCCTAGATGAATCAATAATGCATCTTACTCAACAAACCTAGAAGATGTTCTTCGATGGTTCCTTTACTCAAAATGGTTTAGGTGCTGGCATATTATTTATTACTCCTCAAAAGTATTCAATTCCAAAGTCTTATAAGATTCTATTCCCTTGCACAACAACATTGTAGAATATGAAGCTTTGGTGAATGGAATAAAACTAGCTATTGAATTAAAGGTTGTTGAATTACATATCTATGGAGATTCTTAGCTAGTTATCAATCAGATCAATGATACATATCAGACTCGAGATGAGAAATTGATGCCTTACAAGAGGATGGTGGATGATCTCAAGAAGTACTTTACCTTTGTATCATTCCAACAGATTCCTAGATCAGTGACTAGAGCAGCAGATGCTATGGCCACCTTGGCATCTATACCTAAGTTACAGAAGTCCAATTTTCGCTTTGATTTCCTCGTGGAAGAGTTATATTACCCCACTGCCCAAATAGTCTGTTCTATTATTGGACATGACTCATCCCGATACAGCCATATCTATTCCTATCTATGTGATCAAATTATCCCTGAAAACCTTACTCGTAATGAGAAAAGAAACCTAACTCAAAATGCTTTGCAGTATGTTATCATAGCTAACGATTTATTTAGATGAGGTTTGGATGGTACATTGCTTAGGTGTCTAGAAACTGAAGAATCTAAACGTGCATTATCGGAAGTCCATGAAGGTATTTGTGGTTCTCATTTGAATGGTTTTACTTTAGCTCAGAAACTATTATGGGTTGGCTACTACTGGCCAGATATGGAAAAAGATGCCATAAAATTTGCTAAGACTTGTGAGAAATGTCAGCTTCATGGAAATCTCATACATGCCCTGGCAAGGGACCTCATACCATTTATAACACACTGGCCTTTTCAACAATGGGCCTTTGATCTCATTGGTCAGATATATTCAGCTTCATCCAACAGACATAAATTCATCATAACTACCACTGAGTATTTCACCAAGTGGGTAGAGGCAGTTCCGCTCACCAAAGCAACTGGTAAACAAGTTGCCTTATTCATCCTAAACTATATAATTTGTAGGTATGGGATACCTTCATCCATCATGACTGATAATGGAGGACAATTGAAGAATAAAGATCTAGATGAGCTTTGTGAGAAATTCAAAATAAAGCAACACTGGTCATCAGTATATTACCCTCAAGGTAATGGACAAGCTGAGGCATCTAACAAAAAGCTACTGATTATCTTGCATATAATAGTGAACAAGTTTGGGAAGGATTGGCATCTACAACTCAATCTTGCACTATGGGCTTACAGAACTAGTACCATAACACCTACTAGGGCTACACCTTTCTCTTTGGTGTATGGGTTTGAAGCAGTATTACCTATTGAAGTAGAAATGTTTCTCTCTAAGAGTTTCATTGCAAGGTCTTGTTACTGATGAAGATCATAGAATATCTAGATTGCAAGAACTCGAATTGTTGGATGAGTGTCGGCAAGTGGTGTTTGATTATCTCAGAGTGTATCAGAAGAGAATGTCTAGAGGATATAACAAGAAGGTTTGACAAAGAGAATTTCAAGTTGGTGACCTAGTTCTGAGAGAAAATCCAAAAAATCAACAGTTTTGCGACAATAAAGGAAAGTTTGAACCCAACTAGCTAGGTCCCTACATTGTTACTACAACATACGGCTCTGGTGCCTATCAACTCTCAAACTCGGAAGGAGAACAGCTCTATGAATGATTAACACTGTAGTCACATAAATCTGTCCACTTGATTAAATGAATACTTAGTATTTATTTGATTATTTAACCATCAATTAATAATTAATTAAATTAATATTTAATTAATTCATCTTAACCCTCTTCTCCTATTAATTAAATAAATTATTCAATTTATTTGATTTAATTCACTTAACCAAATTCAAACCATTAATTAAATAAATAAATCATATTTATTTAATTAAATCTTCTCTCACATTTAAATAAATTAATATTTATTTAAATCCTCCAAAATCCCACCTCTCACATTTAAATAAATAAATCATTTATTTAAATCACCTTTATCCTCCACCCACTTGCATTTTCCTACAAATGCAAGTTGCACAATTATTTTAAATAAATAATTTATTTAAATCACCTTTATCCTCCACCCACTTGTATTTTCCTACAAAAGCAAGTTGCACAACTATTTTAAATAAATTATTTATTTAAAATCCTATTTATCCTCACCCACTTGAAACCTTTAATGGTTTCCCTTAAAGTAGTCAAACTTGATGGCTTTAAAGTCTTCAAACTTGATGGCTTCCTTCTATAGTCTTCTTAAGACTTTAATGGTTTTCCTTAAAGTCTTCAAGCCTTTAATGGTTTCCCTCAAAGTCTTCAAGCATTTTAAATGCTTTATCTTCATTTTTCTCATTTAAATAAATTAATATTTATTTGAATATTTATCCAAATGCAAATTACACCATTTAATTGAAATAAATGATTTTATTTTAATTGAAAATACCAAAATTTCTCCCACTTGCATTTTCCTACAAAATCCACTTGTATGCCTAAACCCCTTCTAGATTCTTCTAAACCCTTCCTAATTAGCCTAATCCATCCCCTAAATATTGTCACATTCCTAAGCAAATTGGAGTCACTTCTCAAAGACTCCAAAGTCTTTGAAAAGCAATTAATGCTTTGTGTGTTCAACAAATTAACCCTCAAAGTCTTGGATAACCTTTGAAAGCTTTCAACCTTCAACCACTTAATCCCCAAAGTCTCCAATAACCATTAATGGTTAATTCAACCCTCCCACATGGTTAAAACATTTGTTTTGACTCAACCTCTACCCAACCCAAAGGTCTCATCAGGCCATTAATGCTTTGACCATGATTATCTCTTAATCATTTGCACAAAGGTTTATCCTTGGATTAACTCTTAATCCAGTGGGTAATCTTAATTTAGACTTGACCCTTACCTTCTAGATAACCATGAGGTCTTCTCAGGCCTTTAATGCCTCCAACCTCTTCTCTCAACCCAATCCTATGTTGAAACTTGTCACCATTTTATTGGTGCCAATTGTGCACATGGATCCCCAACTTTCAATCCTAACCCTTGTTAAGATTGCTCAATCTTAACCCTTCATTTCCCTATTTCTTCTATAAATAGAACCCTTCTCCTCAAGCAAAAGAGAAGCATTTTAGAGTATTGTTGTTATACTGGCATTAGCATAGAGCTTTTTCATAGCATCACTATCTACTCTTGCATAGTATTTGCTTATCATATTCAACTATCTTGAATCTCCATATGGCATCCATGGCTAGTGCTAAAAGCTGAGAGCTACACTCATTTGGGACTTGGAGAGGAGAGGAACAAGGGAGATCGCAACTATGAGCATCTTGATTAGCTATTTCATTCTATGTTTATATGCTTTCTATTTCATGCTTAATATCTCTCTTGATATGCCTGTTTAGGATAATCTTTTGTTGCTAACACTAACGTTTGTTTCTTGTGCTCTTGTGTGTGTTGCCATCAAACAGATTTTCTAATCCTTTTTGCAGAGCATCATTTGGTGAACCCGACGTGAATCCAAACACCAAAAAGATCATTTTTTTTTTTTTTTTTAACCAATAACATGTTTGAATGTTGAAAATGTCACACAGGTTGCGATTTTGACACTGTTTTGGTGCGTTTGGCATTATTTTGGCGCTATTCCCCCTGTTTCAGTGCTTTTCCCTTCTCTGTCTTTCCCTTTCTTTTAATACGTTTGTGTTAAATAGTGCCTCTGTTCAAACGCAGACTAGCGCTATTGTAACAAAACGTTGTACAAATCACCTTGTAACCAAAAATAAAAATAAAAAAATTTAGGCTTGTAGAAGCCCACCAAATAGGCAGATTTTACTAACTATTTTTCTCTTTTGTGCACATTTAAATTAGATTAAAGAGTAGATTTATATTTTTTACTAACTTGTTTTTGAAGTTGGTTTTAAAAATGAATTCACTTTTTATTTTGGTTTAAAATTAACTTCACATTTCAAATTTGGGCTTTTGAAAAAGAATCACACATTTGTTTGGGGCTCTTAAAAAGAATTTCATTGTTCAAAGGTAAAAAGAACCACAAACTTATACAAAAACAACTTTATTTTTTTTTTTTTTTTTTTTGCAAGTTAGGAAACAAACTTCGTTTTGGTGCTTAAAATCAACAAGGCAAATTTTATTTCTTGCATCAAGATAAAACTCACAATCCACACTTCCATTTTTGGTGCAAATAAAATTCACAATCAACTTGTCTCATTTTCAAAGCAATTTTACTTCATGCAAACGTGTTTTTCATTAAGTTGACCAGGATTTCAAATTCTAGTTTACTCAAACAATTGCCTTTGAAAATTAAAAAGAACACCATGATTGTTGGAGCAACATCTCCAAATAGTTAGATCACATTGCAATGACAGATTAAAAAGAACAAGTGTTTTTCGTGCTTGGCACACTTGTGCAAAGAGTTGGTCGAGTGGTCCTACTTCTAACACACACTATCCTCTCCCTTGGCTTTCGTGGTCCTAGGTGCAAGAGAAAAGTGTTAGTAACACTCAAAATTTTATCTTTTTAAGAGAGGCCTGCCAAGAGACACATCACTCTTGGGAACGACCTTGAGCGGTAAATCCTTCGAGCCGCTATAGAAATCAGGTGTGAGCGAAAGCTGTAGCCTTGGGTATAGCTGTTCCTACAGTGTAACTGGCCAAAAGGACAAATGGGCCCCACCACCAGTTACAAGGCTCTTAAGTGAGTCACTGCAGAATGAACTTATGTCCAAAAACATCGAACATGACTAAACACCTTTAAGTAGTAGCCCACCCGTTCTATTGATTGAGGATATTTGAGGTATAATTTAGTGCAAGAGCATAGATGGTTTTGCTCCCAAGATACTCACCATACATATTTCCTTGAGTAGAAACATAGCTTTTTGAAAGGTCACTTGTGGCTTGATAAAAGTGGTGACTCCCCCATCATAGGGATCATCTATTTGTTATGCTCGTGCAAGACTTAGTATATCACATCCTTACCTGCCACGGCGGGATTGATAAGGTATGTAGTACCAAAGTCGAAGAAATATCAAGATGTGGGCTAAATTTATCACAACTGGCCATTTGACCTTAGGGATAAAAAGTGTTTGAAGTGTGTTCGTTTTACAGACCTAGTGCAAATTGAGCCGACTTCAGGCTTTGGAATTACACCTTAAAATAAATCTAAAGGAAGGGTCAAAAACAAGTCCAAGGATTGGGTTGATCTAGACCCATACTCATTTGTGCCTTTTGAGGCAACATTCTTGTGTTTGTGTGCTTGCTTTGTTTTCTTGTCAAAGAAAAATCAGAAAATCAATCCCAAAAACAAAGTATTCATCCAACATCTGTCAACACAACCAAAAACATCAAAAACAAGGTACAAACAAACAAAGAATCAAAAATTTATGACCATTCTTCACATCTTGCGAAAGAAGAAGTGTCATCAGAATATCACCTTGAAAAGGAGACCACTAAGCTCAAAGGCTTTGCTCAAAAGGAGGAAATTCTTCTATCTCAATAGACAAATCTTTGTCTCACATAGAGTCTTTCTACATCGCATGCGTCTCTATCTTCAAGGTAAAACAAACGAGTTTGATTCAGAATCACTGAAGCGCAGAGCTTTTATGCAATATAGAGCTCTGAGTTATCACAAAAATCAAGGAGGAAAGATTAATCCCAACTTCTTCCCAAACATCTGTATCACCTACAACACAGCTCGAGAAGTGCCACCAACGCCTGAAAGGGAAGAGGTAGAGTTTGTCCCATCTGTGACACAGAGTTTTTATTGAAGTTGAAAACAAAAACATCCATCATCTCACTCATACATCATCACTTCATCATCAATCCATCCCAACTCTCAAAACATTAAGAGGTTCTTGTCCCAATATTCTTTTTTAGATATTGCTTAAAATCAAAACACATCACATCACTTTTTAGATTGTTTCTACATCTAGGATAAGCTCATCCTAAGAGACACATCTACGCAGGTTAAAACTAGTTCATGAGTGAATCCTCTCATTGCTAGGTAGTTAAATCTGTAACACATCTCAGATTTCTCTGCACCTTATCACATCCAAACTTATCAAACAAACAAGCAAATCAAAGAAGGAATTTCGGTTACATCTACCTTAAAGTGCTAGAGATCCACATACAACACAAATCACCAATCATCAATCTTTCATTTCATCACCAACTCATCATCATCTTCAATCAACTTCAAAACAAACTTGCAAACAAAATGGCTCAAACCCGATCGCAATCAAGGCAACGAGAAATAGAAATTGAGGAAGAAGAGGACAATCTCAATGAATTTCAAGAAGCACTTGGAGGAAATGTAAATGATGAAAACCCAAGTACTCCTACTCCGTCAACAATCGAAAGGGTTCAGCATAACCCTCATTTTAACAGATTATTTGATGAAATACTAAGGAGCAATGCGGATGCTCACTTTTTAAGACTCGCTCAAGAAGGAGCCAAACTCCCCTCTGACTTTGATCTTGCCCAATTAAGACAAGCATCAGAAAGACAAAGTCGCCATGAGGAGGAAAGGCGTAGAGATCCCATCAGATATAACATCCCTCGAGGTAACCCACCACCTCCTCCTCCAAATGAAATGGAGATGTTGCGGCAACAAGTCGCGAATCTCGCCCAACAACTTCATAGTGGTGTTAAGACCAATCAATTTTCACTTAACGACATCTGTCCCTATCCGTTTGATAGGAATCTTTATATGCCACCCTTTCCACGCGGGTTTGAAACACCCAAATTTGAAAAATATAGAGGAAAGGGGGATCCCCGTGATCATGTCCGAGAATTTCATTCTGCTTGTCTTGAAGTAGCTTATGAGGACACATACCTAATGCGCCTTTTTCCCCAAAGCTTGGGAGGAACAACCACATCATGGTTTTCCCGACTTCCAGGTGGCATTAGAACATTTGAGGAACTCATCCAGAAGTTCCTATCTCATTACTCTTATAATATTGAACGCGACATCACCATGGCTGATCTATGCAACACCAAACAAAAACCAGGTGAATTATTCTCAGTATTCCTGCAACGATGGCGCCAAATGTCTAGCAGACGTTCTCTTCAGTTACCTGAACAAGAACTAGTGGAAATTTTCATTTCCAACTTAAACGAAGAAATGGAATTTCACCTGGATGTCAAAGACACAGACTCCTTTAACGATATGATCACCAAAGGTATAAAATGTGAAAGGGCACTCATCAAGAAAGGGCTCATCAAAATCTTTAATGAACCAAAAGATGGTCCTCGCCCGCGCTTCAATAGTGACAAACCAAACTTCTGGAACAAGAATAAGAATATCGTCAACGATGGGGTTGTGGATGCTCGAACTATCCAAAATGCACAACCTGTGGTTCGGTTTGCAGGACAAAATCCTCCACCTCAAAATAACACAAATGTTCCTCCTAATCAAGGTCGCATCACATCTCAGGATGAACCAAGACCTCGTCAGCAAAAACAAAAACGCACATACACTCCCTTAGGGGAACCCATTGAAATAGTGTTGCGACAACTCATTTCTCAAAATTTGATCACTCTACCTAAGCTATCAAACTATGAGCCTCAGGTCAAACCGGCATGGTGGAGAGATACTGAACACTGTGAGTTCCATCAAGGAAGAGGCCACAAGACAAGTAATTGTCACCGATTGAAAGATCTCATTCAGGATCTTATTGATCGAGGAGAAATTGAAGTTGAAGGACATGACCCAAAAACAACCAATAATGATCATCAGATGTTCAAGAATCCACTTCCATCACAAGATCAAAGGGGTCCTTCCACTTCTAGGCGAGGCATTGATACCACTGATTATACGCAGGCTGCGTATAATTATACTGTAAATCACCTATATGATGCCAGTGAACAAATTGCAACCATAACCTTCAAAAATCCCACCTCAAATTGCAATGTTGTTACACGTCGTGGCAAGGTCACCATAAAGGCAGCTCCACAAGGCACCACCTCCATCCCAAAGCAATACAATCTTGTGGAACAATTAGACAAAACCCCTGCGCTCATATCCATTTTAGAACTACTGCGCCTATCACCATCTCATAAAACAATCTTGGATCAAGCACTCCAAGAGGCGTCAGTCCCTGCAAATCTAAATACGGACCAATTTCAAGCCATGGTTGGAAGTCTAAAGTCATCACCTTGTCTCACTTTTTCTGAAAGTGACAACTCTTCTTTCCAACAACCTCATAATGCTTCGCTCCACATTGAAGGCTTTGTCAACCAACACAGGATCAAGCGAGTCTTGATCGATAATGGAGCAGGCCTAAACATTTGCACACTTCAGTTGGTCACAGCATTGGGATATGCAATAGAATCAGTGGATCCTCGTAAGAAGATCACCATCAAAGCCTATGATGATGCAGAGCGTTCATCCAAAGGAGCTGTGGTACTACCAATCCGAGTGGGCCCTGTGGTAAAGCATATCATTTGTCAGGTTCTGGACCTTCCTCTGCCATATAATCTATTATTAGGGAGACCTTGGATACATGCCATGCAAGCCGTTCCATCTACCTACCATCAATGTATCAAGTTCCCACATAACGGTGTAGAGATCACAATCCTGGGCGATGCAAATCCCTTTGCATTTTGCCATAATATCCGCCATCAACCAGAGATTACTGTTCCTAATAATAGAGAATCCATTTCCTCCACATCATATATAAATCCCGCCTCTCTTGCCAGTTCAAACACCCCTATGCCCAAGCAAGAAAAGCTAAAGATGAAAGTAGCAGAGGAAGGTCCTGGAGAATATAACTTGAGTCAGCTCTTTTGTGTGGGACAAATGCCCACTTCTCCTAGAACACATGGTAAACCACAGCAGTTGCTCCAGCAACCACTAATCACGCCAGCATGTGCCTTAACGCCTTTCATCCTTGGAAAGAGTCAAGAGGAAGAAACACAAGATGAGGACCTAGCGGACTGGATCTATAAAGATCCCATCACCACTGACAAACCGCAAGTTACACTTCCTACGGAACAATATGGCAAAGGCCTCCTCATTATGCAAAGAATGGGATATGATGGTCAGAGTGCTTTGGGATACTGCAAACAAGGACGACACGAACCTCTACTACCAGAATTCAAGCCCAAAGGTAATACAGGCCTTGGCTTTGAAAAAGAGATCCTTCCTAAACTCAGATTCAAAGGAAAACCCAGCAAACCATTTTGCCCACCTACTGCAAAGAGGATACCTTTCATAATCAAAGCACCATCAAGCACTATCCCCACTGCCCCCTCAAGGCTCACAACTCCACCATCACCAATGTCACTCATCCCATCAAACGAACCAGTAATCCTATCAGCAACACCATTTGTAGCAGCAACTATATTGGAACCCGCAGCAGCATCTATGGCACCAGTAGTTCCAGCAGAAGCCACTGAGTCACCATTACCGATACTTCCAGTGACAAATCCATTAAACCCCATCACAATTCCTGCAGCACCGATCACTACAAGGATACATAAACCAATCACACCTGCCGTGTTTAACTCCAAAGACATCCCAGTATGGTATAGCAATCGGATGCTGGAGAGTGATTCAGAGACCGACTCACATGAGTGGGAATTTGATTCAGTGCAACTTAACACTTCAGATGAGGAAGACACATCACCACCTCCACCCCGCAAAGACATCCCTGTTTACGGAGAAGCACAGATAAAGACCACTTGGGTACCTGAGCTGGAAACATCTTCCACAGACCCTACGTCTCATCCTACGCCTGATTCTGACAGGGAGAGTACCATCAACGACCTTCACCACACTGTCTTAACCCTCACTGATACATCTCCCGCACTTAACTTAATCGATGAGGTAATGCCCATTATCCACCCTGAACTCATCGAATGGAATCAACCAAATCCCCCATGTCTTGACCTCTTCCAAAACGATGAGGCTATCATTGACTTTTTGGAATTAAGGGATAATCTACCAAGCGGGGATCACAAAGCTGGATTCGCCATTGAACTTAATAGCACAGCATACTTCAGAGCGGATGCCAAACCCTTCAGCTGCAAAAATATAACAATAAAACATGGATCTTCCAGTGAAAACCACACTGTGACACTATTTGATCCGACAAAAGTAAAAAGAAAGAGCGTATCCAATGGTGAAAACCTCTCTGAGGCGCCTGAGGATGAAGGGTTTGACATCCTCCCTGCTAGTACACAACAGGAACGATCAACGATTCTTATCGAGGAAACCAAAGAATACAATGTGGGGACTCCTGAAAACCCTCATATCATACATCTGGCATCTCTTCTCACTCCAGAGGAACAACCTCAATTTATAGAGTTCTTCCAGCAACGCCAGATCAACTTTGCATGGTCATATGCAGACATGCCTGGGCTTGATCCTGATTTAGTCATGCATCATCTCACAGTAGCAAAAGGAGCCAAACCTGTCAAGCAGAAGCTTCGTAAGATGCATCCTCAGATTGCCGTGCTAGTCAAAACAGAACTCAAGAAACTCCTGGATGTTGGTTTCATTAGACCAATTGATTATGCAGAATGGATCTCCAATATTGTGCCAGTCGGCAAACCAAAAGGGGGCATCCGCATTTGTACTGACTTCAGAGATCTGAATAAGGCATGTTCTAAGGATGACTTCCCTCTACCAAATATCGACATCATAGTAGATTTGACAGCAGGACATGCCATGCTTTCACTCATGGATGGCTTTTCAGGATACAATCAAATAAAGATCGCACCAGAGGACCAACATAAGACAGCCTTCACATGTCCATGGGGCACATACTGCTGGAATGTAATGCCTTTTGGTCTAAAGAATGCAGGAGCGACCTATCAAAGAGCAATGACCACCATCTTCCATGACATGATGCATACTATGATGGAAGATTATGTGGATGATTTACTAGCAAAATCACTTACTAGAGAAGGACATCTCCACATCTTAGATAAAATCTTTGATAGACTGGAACAATACCATGTTCGACTCAACCCAAAGAAATGTGTCTTTGGAGTGACCTCCGGGAAGCTTCTAGGATACATTGTCTCAAGCAAAGGTATTGAGGTCGACCCAGCAAAGGTTAAGGCAATAATGGACATGCCACCTCCAAAGAATATCAGTCAGCTAAGAACACTACAAGGACGTCTTCAATCTATCCGCAGATTCATTGCACAATTGGCTGATAAGTGTCACCCATTCACACACCTGCTACACAAGAACATCCGCTTTCAGTGGGATGCTCGATGCCAGCAAGCATTTCAGACGCTTAAAGACTATCTCATGAATCCACCATTGCTGATGCCACCAGATCCAAGTAGACCGTTGTTACTCTATATCTCAGCAACAAGTACAGCATTAGGTGTATTACTGGCACAACATAATGCAGAAGGAAAAGAGTGTGCTATTTACTACATCTCTCGTACACTGGTTGGCTATGAACTCAATTACACACCTATTGAGCGAGCTTGCCTAGCAGTAATCTTAGCAGCCACTAAATTGCGGCACTATCTGTTAACACACAAGGTACAACTCATCGCAAAAATTGATCCACTCAAGTATTTACTCAGCAAAGCAGCATTGACAGGTCGTTTGGCCAAATGGGTAATGATTCTAAGTGAATTTGACATTGAGTATGTGGACCGTAAAGCTATCAAAGGTCAAGTTATTGCAGATCAGTTGGCTGATGCACCTCTCATAGGCGATCATCCTCTCATTTCCAATTTTCCAGATGAAGAGATATTCATGATCACAGAAGTACAACCATGGAAACTATATTTTGATGGTTCATACACTAGGCACGGCTCGGGGGCAGGCATTCTGTTTATCACACCTCAAGGTGATAGCATCCCGAAGTCTTACAGGCTCACATTTCCATGCACAAACAACATAGCAGAGTATGAGGCCTTGATCACGGGACTCAGGTTAGCCATACAATGGAAATTACAAGAACTACAAGTATATGGTGATTCCCAACTAGTCATTCGACAAGCAACTGATGAATATCAGACCAAAGATGATAAACTCATGCCATATAAGCAAATGGTGGACAATCTAAAGGCATCATTTACTACTATCACTTTTGAGCAGATACCAAGAGATCAGAATCGAGCTGCTGATGCCATGGCTACCATCGCATCTCTACTAGATCTTCCACAGAATTCAACATGCTACGAGTTCTTGGTAGAACAGCTTTGGATCCCCGCTTATGATATCCCTGAATCCGAGATGATATGTCGCCTTGTCGGTTCTGAATCCCCATGGTACGGTGAGTTCTACACCTATCTTCGCGATCATACCCTTCCTCCCAACCAATCGAATAACCAACGAAAAACCTTCATTCGCCAAACTGCTCGATATACCATTATTGCCGAAACCCTATACCGACGCGGTCTTGATGGTACTCTCCTTCGATGTCTGGAACAAGGTGAGATAACAAAGGCTTTGGAAGAGGTACATGAAGGAATTTGCGGGACTCACTCAAGTGGTCCATCACTAGCCAAGAAGATCATGCGAGCTGGATACTATTGGCCATCTATGGAAAAGGATTCCTACTACTTTGTCAGGAAGTGCAAAAAATGCCAAGTTCATGGCGACCTAATACATGCACCGGCCCAGGAACTGCAACAAATCACGACACCATGGCCTTTCTGTCAATGGGGCCTTGACCTTGTGGGTAAGATTCATCCATCTTCATCCAACGGCCATAAATTCATTATTACCGCCACCGAATATTTCACCAAGTGGATCGAAGCCGTTCCACTTACCCAAGTCACCGGCAAGCAGATCGCCTCATTCATCCTCAACTACATCATCTGCCGGTATGGTGTACCCATGTCCATTGTCACAGATAACGGTCTTCCTTTCAAAAATCAGGATGTCCGTGAACTTTGTGAGAAATTTCATATCCAACACCGCTTTTCCACTCCCTATTACCCACAAGGCAATGGTCAGGCTGAAGCATCCAATAAAAACATATTGAGGATCCTAAAGAAGACAGTCAATGATGCCGATCGTGATTGGCATGTTCAATTGAATCCAGTATTATGGGCATATCGCACTAGCATTCGAACCCCTACAGGTGCAACTCCTTATTCATTAGTCTATGGTGCAGAAGCTATCTTGCCTATTGAGGTTGAGATACCATCATTACGAGTTTCATTGCACAATCTCATCGATGATGAAGCATACAGAGTATCCCGTCTTCAAGACTTAGAGTTACTAGATGAGAAGCGACAAGCTGCATACAATCACCTCAAAGCCTATCAGCAGCGCATGAGTAGAAGCTACAATCACCGAGTTAGACCTCGTACATTTGAGGTAGGTGATCTTGTTCTTCGAGAAAATCCTCGCAACCAACCAAACAGAGAACATCAAGGCAAGTTTGAATCAAACTGGTTGGGCCCATATGTTGTCACTGCTGTATTCGGGTCCGGGGCATATCAGTTGGCTACTTCAGAAGGAGAACCGCTTGCAGATCCAATCAATAGCATGCACCTCAAACGGTTTTACACATAAGCTGTACAGAGCATCAGGCTCCCTCTGCCTATCAGAAAATACCAAAAAACATTCAGAAAAATGTCCTGAAGAAAATATAAAAACATTCAAAAAAGTAAAGAAAAATTATGCATCCAAACGGTGAACAACCACTCCGGTGGCACCTTGGGTAAGAACGATGGTGAAAACCTGGCAAACAGGCGCCACTCGTAAAGGCTATGGCTCCAGTATCTTTCAGGCTCATTGCGATCACATTCATGCACACATACATCCATCCATCCAAACCATGGCTTGTTATTTGATCTGCAATTAAGAAAATACTCCATGCGTCTAGCATCCCACCTTTTCATAGTCAGGTCTACAAACTGGGGGCAATACCCTTACCCTCGTGAAGGAAGTGGATTCTACATTGTCTCATATGATTCATTACGCTCTTCATTCAGGCAATCATCAGAAAATATCAAAAACATTCAAAAATGACTCACAAAATCCACAAATATTCAAAAACTATTACACAAAATCCAAAAACATCGAAAAACCCATCGAAAATCACACAAAAACATGGCAACACCTTGTACATATTCATTCAAACAGATACAAAACAAACATTGACAAAATACTCACACAAATGACCACTTATCACTCGACCAACACAATCAACATCAACAATCAAACTGTCTTTTCAACAAGGATGCATCCTTCCTTACCAAAACAAAGACAAGACGACATTTTCTTTGACAAGAAAATTCTGTTAAGCTATCAAATACTTGGTTGATTTGTGAGTTCAATTGTTTGTTTATCTGTATCAGAATCTTTTAGCATTGTTTGTATCGTTTGCGCATTATTTCCGATGAAGTTCTGGGGCATGTACTAATGGTGTCTACGTGGGAAGTTCACCAAGCTACGTGATCTTATGCAAAATGCAGTCATAGATCACTATGGCTTGCTGACTACAGCGTATACCTCGACCATATGGGCATGAACCATTACCAAGGATCCTTATTTTTTATTCTTTATGTATATACTATTTGTTTACAGGTACAATGCTCATTCTTTGGTTCCTCCTCATCCAATTTGGATAAAGGTTTTTATTTCTTAGTACGGTATGCACTTGTCTCAGGATATGATCAGCCTAAGATCAAGGAGGACGTTCCAAGTCATGCATGAAAGGAGATAATCCTTGTCTGTTCCGCAAGCAATACTCAGGTCAACTTGATCCATTATATCAAGTTGCTTGTATTAACTTGCTATATAAAATCCATGTAAGAAATACTCTGGTCATCTTGAATCTTTATGTCAAGTTGCTTGTATTTTCTTACAACATTTTAAAGCTCAATGATGAAAAATAAAGCACTATGGATCGTCATCTCATCTCATCTATATATATTGCATTTCGTTGCATTCCATCCATCCATACATTCATAAATAGCTGCATATCATGCATACATAGTCATAATAATGCATACTCTATTTTCCTCTTCTTCCATAGGAATGAGTCATAGGTCCTCCATTTCTTCTAACATCGAACCCCCCCAACCCTCCCCATCTCGATAATCACCATCACATACCCTACATCATGTCCCAATCAACCTAATCAAGCCACGTTCATCACCATCCATCTCTAAATAGGAGGGATTGTGTTTCCTATCCTAAGTCATCCAATAAGTCAAGAAAGTTACTCTATTTGCACAGATACATCGACTCCCACACACCTAGACTATCAAAAGATACTCTGATCAAGTATCTTCGGGTCTCAACAGGTAATCGGTCATGGTAATCCTAGACTACATCAGGCATTGATCATAATGACCTAGTCTCAACGGGGCTACCATGATTCCCCACAACCATCCATCACACACACATTATCAATTGATCAAACCAATCAAACACAATCCAACGGACAATTACATCAATTGTCTACGTCTCAACGAGTATTTTGCTTCATATACCTTGACTTCATCGGACAATTACATCAATTGTCTAAGTCACCATCAGGTCACTTTGATTCACTTACTCAGACTTTATCATGTCCAAGCGACCAACTGACATCAACTGTCACGCTTTGACTTGACCGGGGCAATTAAACCGATTGCACCAGATTGTCCAAACAATTTTGATCAATTGTATAGCATCAATCCAAACCCCACACTACATCTGCTATGTATCTCTTGCATGACCTCAGGGTACTCACTGGCTTGTTGTTTCTTCATATTCACTCCATTTTCTCCCATTCTTTCATCATTAGTTCTAATTTCTTCTATTCTACCTCCCCTCCACTTTTCATTCTTTTTCGAGAGATCGCCCGATTTTTCAAAAAAAATTCGGCCCATCTCTCGAGGGGGCATACCACCCATTAAATTTACATTTTATGGGGCATTTCTTCACACCTATTTTTCTTTCTTTGAAACGACGCGATAAACCGCACCGTCTCAAAGAGGGGCAAATGTAGTCACATAAATCTGTCCACTTGATTAAATGAATACTTAGTATTTATTTGATTATTTAACCATCAATTAATAATTAATTAAATTAATATTTAATTAATTCATCTTAACCCTCTTCTCCTATTAATTAAATAAATTATTCAATTTATTTGATTTAATTCACTTAACCAAATTCAAACCATTAATTAAATAAATAAATCATATTTATTTAATTAAATCTTCTCTCACATTTAAATAAATTAATATTTATTTAAATCCTCCAAAATCCCACCTCTCACATTTAAATAAATAAATCATTTATTTAAATCACCTTTATCCTCCACCCACTTGCATTTTCCTACAAATGCAAGTTGCACAATTATTTTAAATAAATAATTTATTTAAATCACCTTTATCCTCCACCCACTTGTATTTTCCTACAAAAGCAAGTTGCACAACTATTTTAAATAAATTATTTATTTAAAATCCTATTTATCCTCACCCACTTGAAACCTTTAATGGTTTCCCTTAAAGTAGTCAAACTTGATGGCTTTAAAGTCTTCAAACTTGATGGCTTCCTTCTATAGTCTTCTTAAGACTTTAATGGTTTTCCTTAAAGTCTTCAAGCCTTTAATGGTTTCCCTCAAAGTCTTCAAGCATTTTAAATGCTTTATCTTCATTTTTCTCATTTAAATAAATTAATATTTATTTGAATATTTATCCAAATGCAAATTACACCATTTAATTGAAATAAATGATTTTATTTTAATTGAAAATACCAAAATTTCTCCCACTTGCATTTTCCTACAAAATCCACTTGTATGCCTAAACCCCTTCTAGATTCTTCTAAACCCTTCCTAATTAGCCTAATCCATCCCCTAAATATTGTCACATTCCTAAGCAAATTGGAGTCACTTCTCAAAGACTCCAAAGTCTTTGAAAAGCAATTAATGCTTTGTGTGTTCAACAAATTAACCCTCAAAGTCTTGGATAACCTTTGAAAGCTTTCAACCTTCAACCACTTAATCCCCAAAGTCTCCAATAACCATTAATGGTTAATTCAACCCTCCCACATGGTTAAAACATTTGTTTTGACTCAACCTCTACCCAACCCAAAGGTCTCATCAGGCCATTAATGCTTTGACCATGATTATCTCTTAATCATTTGCACAAAGGTTTATCCTTGGATTAACTCTTAATCCAGTGGGTAATCTTAATTTAGACTTGACCCTTACCTTCTAGATAACCATGAGGTCTTCTCAGGCCTTTAATGCCTCCAACCTCTTCTCTCAACCCAATCCTATGTTGAAACTTGTCACCATTTTATTGGTGCCAATTGTGCACATGGATCCCCAACTTTCAATCCTAACCCTTGTTAAGATTGCTCAATCTTAACCCTTCATTTCCCTATTTCTTCTATAAATAGAACCCTTCTCCTCAAGCAAAAGAGAAGCATTTTAGAGTATTGTTGTTATACTGGCATTAGCATAGAGCTTTTTCATAGCATCACTATCTACTCTTGCATAGTATTTGCTTATCATATTCAACTATCTTGAATCTCCATATGGCATCCATGGCTAGTGCTAAAAGCTGAGAGCTACACTCATTTGGGACTTGGAGAGGAGAGGAACAAGGGAGATCGCAACTATGAGCATCTTGATTAGCTATTTCATTCTATGTTTATATGCTTTCTATTTCATGCTTAATATCTCTCTTGATATGCCTGTTTAGGATAATCTTTTGTTGCTAACACTAACGTTTGTTTCTTGTGCTCTTGTGTGTGTTGCCATCAAACAGATTTTCTAATCCTTTTTGCAGAGCATCAAACACCATCCACTTGAAGAAATTCTTCGCTTAGCACTCTCTGCTCCAGCAAACATGTACAGCTAAAAAAGTCCTGAAAAAGTCCTGAAAAAAATCCTAAAAATCAGAATAAGTCCTGAAAAAAATCCTAAAAATCAGAAAAAGTCCTAAAGAAATCAAAAAAAGAAAAAAAAAAAGAAAAGACAAAAAAATATATAAAAAGAGAGAAATTTTCCTAGTGAAAACCTGGTAAACAGGCACCTTGGTAAAAAAAAATGAATCTCTATCAAGCAAGTGAAAACCTAGCAAACAAGTGCCTCTTGTACTCAAGCGCTCCATCTATCAATGCAACATTGGCATTTCCCACTTTCATGCATCTTTTGCTTTCGCTTGTATATATTTTTAGTCACTTTTGTGACATCCTAGTTCGTTGGAACCCTCATGACTTGAAACTAATCAACATCCTAGTCTTAGGCTACTCAACAGAGCACATTACATATCCTAAGCATTGTTAACCAAGTCATTTTTTTCGTCAATGAAACCTGGTCATCCACTCCGAGTCAGTCACCTATCTCCTAACTACCAAAGAGTTTATCACTGAGTTCACAAGCAAAACAACATAATGGAAAACAATCACTAAACAATTTGAGCTATGAATGAAAATTTTCTTTGTATGTTGTCTTTTATATTAATTTTTGAATATTGTCCCTCTGAGTAACTCGAGGAAGTCTACTGTGACTAAGAGTAGCAAGGATTGGGGGCATAATATTTTCTTTGTTTTCTTCTTATACAAATGATCCCGATGATATGGAAACATATAAATTAGCTGGGTGTCTATGATAAGAGCCTTCACATCAAGGTGAAATCACCTCACATACCTCGACTCCGCTTATTTGTATGCTATAGGGAGGTCCATATAATTTTTTTGTTTATTTTAAGGGAAATTTTTTATGATGCAATCCGGGTCCCTGTGAATCTGTCCAAGGATATGAATGAAAAAAGGGTCATTGCAGACAAGATAATTAATATTGCACATTGAAAAAGAAAGGAACTCTAACCTACTTGTTGTGTTCGTTATGCTCAGTGATGAATCTTAAGTATTTTAAATCCAGTGACTAGGTTTAGGTTGCATTTTGCACATCATTTCGCATATCATTTGGCATTTCATTCTGCATTTTTGTGAATCTAGAGTGATTTCGGTATAGTAATAATCCCTTTATCTTCTGAACAAGAGCTAAAAGCATCATCATTTCTTATGCTAAGTGGTCTATTTATCATTATTTCTCCGATTGAGTACTTGTGTTTTGAGATATTTAGCTGCATACATAACATTTCATATAGATTCATTCATTTCATTATTATTCATTTACATTGCATAGAAAAACGAAAAAATTGCATTACTCATCACTCATTACTCATTTTCATTCATTTATTTGTATATGAAAAGAAACCAAAACATAGACATCCATATTCATTTGCATTACATGCATTCATGCTAAAATAAATGCATACATATAGAATAAAGCATATAAGAGACATCTCATAAGCGAATCAACACAAGTACGATAAAGTCAAATTAGATCTCGTATATATATCATATCAAGTCCAAGGGTACAAAATGATGTCCAATGACATATACAAACTCCCATCGGAGCAAGAATTGTATCGGCTACAAAAAATGGGTGTGTCTACAATATATATCCGAGCTCCAAAAAAAAATGAATCATCTAGCTAGCGCCCTCTCCCTCATCGCCTGGTGGAGGAGCAGGAGCCTGATGTTCGGGATCCTATCAAGGTGCTCGTGCTCCCTCTGATCTAGCCATATACTGTGAATAGGGTTGCACCTGTTGTGCAATAGGAACTACGACACTATATGCCACCACATAATATGTTGCCCTACTGCTCTGGAGAAGCACCTCCTATCGTAGAGACTCTATCTCTACTCTCGACTTTTCTCTCAATGCTATGATCTGGCGATCACGCTCGGCCCTAACCTCGACTAGCTGTCGGTCTCGCTCCACCAGTTGAGTCTGAGCCACTGTCAACTGTGACTACAGCTCTACAAGATGTGCTCTCATCAACTGTCCCATGTCAGCCCCCTTCTCTCTCGCAAGCTCTCTGCCGCCATCTCCACCGCCATCTCCACCTTGCTCATCCCGCCATTGCTGGACCTTCCTCGGAGCTGCTTACTCCTCCTCTCTGCCACCCAACCTCATGCCTACTCTCCCAAGGGATCCACCCTCACCCCTCTATTGTCGAACATTAGCTTGCACCCCATTGCTGCTAGCACCAGGATCAGCACCAGTCCATCATGGAGCCTCTAATCTCTATGCCTGTCCCTACCTATGACCCTGCCTTTGGCCTTATCCCTATGCCGGTACGGGGGCATCATCCTCCACATCCTTAATATGAGTAGCCTTCTCTCCCAAATCTGTAAATTGAGGGAACGGATGCTGCTGAAAGTAATCTCTATACTGGGGCAATACCCCCGCATCTGCTATATCATCCAAGTAATCCCACCTCAGGCGGTGTAAACCTGTCAACTCCTGCATCACTAAAGAATAGGATAGCCTAGGTGACCATCCTTGTCTCTCCTCATCGGCATATCAAGCATATGTTGTATACTCCTACGAGATCCCTTGAGGCCATCCATACTACCTCATCACTTGTGAAATGATGAATCGCTCCACAACAGTCTGTGATCTCTCGATTAGTGGGCGTGTACCAAAAGGTCCCTGCGAATCCTCTACCAGTCATCCCATAGCTCCAATCCTCTATATGGTCTCCAGACAATGGCTATAAGGTCATCAAGCTGTCATCACCAAAAATCTATCTTGCCCAGATGGGGCTGCGTAATATATCTGGCATACCTGCAAAAAATCGGTTGACAAATGGGAAGGTGCTCCCAAGCCCACACCTGTAAAATGTATACACCCATGGCCATGCTCCGCCCATCTCTATAAACAATCTCATGCATCTCTCGATACATGTGGGCCAATAAACAAGAGCCCCAGCCAAGTCTTTGAGGGGTCTCTATCAACCTCTCCAACATCCATCCCCATCTGCTCTGGAAACCCTGTTGCCCTCTATTTGGCATCAAAAAGCAACCAATGAAACCTACTAGGACACATGCCAATGGATACTCCTCATTGTACCTGCTTATCAATATGTCCCAACTCATGGAACAAGTCAAGATATTAAGATCCCTGAATACATTCCTAAGAGCCTGTAGTCCAGGTAACAACGTGGTATCATAATCCACCTTATCCCTAGCAAAAGGGAAATGAAGGATCCTGTACACATCCTTGGGAGTGATAGTCAACTCCCCAACTAGCAAATGAAAGGTATTTTGCTCTGAATGAAAATGTTCAACCAATGTCATGAGCATCCCATGGTTCACACGGATGTCAGGTAATCGTAATAAATGAGTCAAGCCGCATAAATCAACATGAGCCTGCTCAACCTCAGATAGATGATGAACTAATGCCATCGTAGGTGGATATACACATCTAAAGAGAATAGGAAGTAGTCAAACCTGCAAAAACCCAATAACGATCATTAGAAAACATTTCAAATGAGCCTACAAGAGAAGTTAAACATCACACAAATCCAAATAAGTCAAATGTAAAACCAAAATTTCATGTTTACACTTTCAAAAATGATCATTGTCTTTCGAAATTCAAAAAATAGTCAAGCAGCATCTCGTACGAGTCAGGAATGGCTCTCATACGAGAAAACAACCTCAAACGAAAATTTAATAGACTTAGCATGACAAAATGGTCTTTTAACAGACCTATCGTACGACACAAGGGTGGACCCCATATGACAAAACTAGTAGGCTCAAACGAAAAAAGATTTTTTACCAGTTTTTCGTACGAGACAGGATCCTGTCTCGCATGATAAAACATGCTGCCCGACCTAAAACCCGTGAAAAACATGAAAAATGAACAAAAAAATTCAAAATTGGAAACATAAAGAGGATAAAGATCAATCACTTACCGTTGGCTCGTAGTTTGGAGGTCGATTATCTCTTCTCTGGTGCTCAAATCAATGCTGACAAGTAGGGACCACCATTTTTCTTCACAGAAGGATTTTTGAATTTTCAAACTTGGAGGGTTAAAATGATTTGAAAATAACACTTTCATCCTATATATAGCCTAAAACCTAATTTTTCAACTTGCTCTGATGGTTATGAAAATTGTACCCTTAGCTAATTTGCCTACTCTGATTCCATTTTCGGGATCGAAATCGAAATTCAAGATCATTTTGCTATTCAATTTCATAATTTTGACCACTTAGCGCTTTTTTCATCAAATGCTCATTCTTTCTTCAAATTGCGCTCAATTTCAACGCTGAACCTTAATTCAATTTCGTTCTACAAATCAACATTTCAATCAACTCTACACTCAATTTCTCATCAATCAATGCCGAAATTTACAAAAAAAATCCTTAGAATCAATTTGTGCTCAAATAACTTATTTTCGCCAAACAATTGCCTATAATCAATCCCTCGTTATCTTTCGATTTTGCTCCCGAGGGGGCATACTCATGACCTTATGACCTCACATCTCACAAGTCGAGGAAATTTTTCAAATCTTCATCAAAAGTTGAGCAAAATCTTTTCAACTAATAAAAATCAGTCCTTATTGCTAAGGGGTATCTCAGCTTCATCACTTCACATCAAGTTGAGATCTCTCGATCATTTGAGTCAAATCCATTGCTAGGGGCATATCAGTTTCATCGCTTCACATCAAGCTGATATTTGTCTTTCATCTGAATTAATCTCTTAACGTTAATCATTTTCATCACTTCAAATCAAACTGATTGTTCGTTTAAGCTCAATCAAAAGTTTCAAGAGTATCTTTGATTACACTAAATCTAAGTAGGTGTTCAGAATTCATTTCTTGATCAAGCTGAATGGTTCATTCTTCGCTCATCGTGTCTTGATCAATCAAGTTCAAGATCTATTTTTTTTATCATCACTCACTGCATCTAAGATCAATCAAGTTCTAGATCAGTAAGATCTGCTTCTTGATCAATCAAGTTCAAGTTTGGTATCTTTGTTTTCTATCGTTCCTCAGTTCAATCAAGTTTGGGATCAGTATCACTTTAATCAAACTTCATTCAACTTTGTTGCTTCGAATCAAGCTAAACACCTTGCTTTTCATCTAGTTCGTGATCAATCAAGTTCAGAACTGGCATCTCCTAGACATCACACATTCTTTGAACCAACGCACTACTCTCACATTAATTCAAAGAGGGGCAAATGTAATACCCTAAAATTGGTCATCTAAACCATGGGCCCCTAATCTCGACAACATCACCAAGGTCCTAACCAAAGGCAATTAAATCAATCTTAAGCACATTATTAATTCTTTAATTATAAAAAATCACATGGCAAATCAACTACTCAATATTAATTAAATATTTATTTAATTAATTGAATCATTTCCAATAAAATCATTTTGATCAATTATCCCATTTTAGTTTATTAAATATCCTTGCATATTTAATTAAATAATTAATTTTCCATTCAATCATGCAAAAAGGATTAATTTATTACAAAAGATGAATTAATTTATTACAAAGAGTTGAATTGAAAATAAAACAAAAAGAATTGAATTGAGAGAGAAATCAAACTTGAGATATTATTTCTTTTTCTATATTTAGAACTTGAAATCAGAAAAGTAAATTTAATTAAATTATTGAATTATTCTCTAAAATTGGAACTCAAAGCTTTTCAAAAAAAGAAGTTCAGTTGCCTTGAAAAGACCTTTTTCTTGAATAAATCAAATATGTGCATAGAATTATCTATTTTCATCATATATGCATGGAATTAATTTATTATTATTTTCCAATGCAACTTGGACTTCTAATTTGAATGCATTTCAATTAAACTATAATTGGAATCTATCTCAAGGTTAACTAAACATGATTTCTCAATTATTTCAATTAATCCTAAATTGAGCTTTTTCTCTTGTGATTCTCTATAAATTTAGTCTTCAGCTCTCATTCCAATTCACCCCAGAGATTTTTTAGAACACGCTTGGAGATTATTATCATGCTAATTTCGCTCTGGAGTCATTGAAGATTATTGTGCTTTTTAGATTATTAGCATCCATTCTACATTCATTATTGCTTGCATCCATTGTTGCTTGAATTATTCATCCATCTTGCATCCATATAGCTAAATATTATATAGATTAAATCCTTCGTCTTGGTGTAGTCTAGTCACTGGTATTTCTTATAAAAATCTGAGAGCAATCTTATACTCGCATCTGTTAGAAGGAAATTAGTCGCTTTGCTATGGTTTATTTCTTATTCATTATTGATTACTAACCATGCATATAATGACTTAATTGAAGTGTTGTGCTTGCAGCTACATGTTCACTTTTTCACACACACAGTTTGGGATAAGGATACTAATTCCTAGAAAGACACATGAATTTAAAATGGCTTGAAGAGGAGAGGAAGATAGTGTTGATAGCTAGTGACATTCTCAAGGTTGATTTCAAGGAGCCACAATGGGACCTAATTATCATGTTGAGCAAGGCCTTCGGTAAGCCAGATTGCCGACATTTTTACCCCTGGATGTTTCAATACATGACTACAATTTTGATTGGGCCCAAATATTATTGGATAACATAAATAAGCAGTTGGTTGATGTACATAAAATGAAGAATTTTTTCTTTACTTCTTATGTTATTTGGGTAGCTGCTCGGGCAAGCAAGTTTCCAGGACTACAAACAGAGGGCCAACTCGATGATGAAGAGGGGAAGAAGAAGGTATGGGAGTATTACACTCAACTCCCTCTAAGAAATACAAAGGTACATTTTAAAAGCATAAATGATGCCTTCCTTTTCCCTGTTATTATAAAATTTAAAGGTGATGAGAGTTACAGAATAAGCCCAGAGGCAATGGCGATAATAAGGGAATGGGCATGTTGGTTCATCTAGAATCAATGTGTTGGCATTGTGTTGTCATTGATATAAGCCAACATTGTGGTGTCATTGATGATCATTGGTATATACTAATATAGTTGTCATTGATGTCAATAGGTAGTGTGGTCAGTAAGGTCAACCAATGAGTAGGAATTGTAGATAGTCATGTCAACCAGTGAACGATGTATTGAAAATGATAGTAAGTGATTTGTTGGCATTAAGTTGTTGCCAATTGGTAAGCATGTTCCCAGTAAGTTAGAAAAGGTTGAACAAGAGAACAAGTGCAAAAAACTGATATGCAATGTGATTTCATCTAGGAGGAATCCCATTGGATACAAATGTTGTCATAGGATGAAGAGAAGACTGACAGAGAGTGTGCTCAACCGGATCATGTACTTGGTTGAAGTTGTGTCTGCTCAAATAGGGAAGTCATATTGGTGTAACACCAGAAGAAGACTAAGCACAATGTAATGACAACTAGTTCCCACCAGTCATTGGTCAGAAAGTGACAAGGATCCTCTTCCATCGGTAAGTGGTAATACTAATCTTATCTCACAATATGCATGCAATGCATAATAACATTCTGGGACAATATAGAGAAGTATATTGCAAATGATTGAAGGCCCACACTGGATCAACTGGTGAAACACAAATATGCCTCAAGTACATGAATTTAGAGATATGTACTGGATCAACTAGAGTTGGAAACTTGAGCCACCGAGATAGAGAAGGAAGAGTAAACAAGTGATGGGTTTGTCACTTTGACAAACCGGTTGAGATGTTGTTCGGGCTGATGAAGGAGAAGGTAAGGTTGTACAACTGCAAACTGAGAGTGCATCCAGAATGTAGATGGATACAGTTGAAGATTGATGGCTTGGTATCGTCAAGGTGGTTATTGGTAAGTATGTCAACCGGTAAGGCTGACAATGTGACAAGTGAAGAGTTCTTGTCTGATGAAGATGTGTTGTTGTGTTTTGGCAAAGTGAAGTGATTGGGAAAAAGTGTTTCACTGGTAGAACAAAAATGTGCAATCTTGAAGTTAGACCGGTTAGGGTATAACAGGCATGGTTAGAGAACCGGTAGGTATGCACCGGATGTGTCATTGGTTAGTGATCTTATCTGAACTGACACAGATGACTTAGCAGATGTGGATGCCGACAATGATGAAATGTAGGACACAGCTATCATGGATGTTGTGGTTGGTGAAGTGTGATTCCATGAGGTTGTTGCCGACTGAGTCCACATTTATGGTCAACCCCAAAAAATCATAGGTGTGTTGTAGGGGTTTGTGGCTCGATGCAAACTGAATGGAAAAGATCAGAGTGGTGCTCTAATCGATGTAGGTTGAGCAGGTGCTGACCGGATTTGGTGAAGGGGGACCCCAAACTCATTCATCATGGTTGAAAAGTGCATGTCATGTTTGCTAAATATAGAAAACATGTTTTGGAAGCACTATGATTGGTGGTGATGGGTGATCAATTGTAGGTTGACTATCTCAAAGAGGAGATCCGATCCGATCGGATATGCCTCATGGTTGATGAAGGAACCCTAGTGCACCAGAAGTTTGAATATTGATCATGGTGGGAAAACTCAGGGATAAATATGTCGACTAAAGATAGAAGAGGTGGATGCTACAAGCCAGATATTGTAGAGCAGAGTGTGAGAGTGTAGCAGAAAGCCAGCCAGTCAGAGAGCTCATTGAAGATCAAGGTGACTGCATTCTTGAGAGAGAACTCATAAGAAGAGCTAAACTGGCAAGGGTAAGGCAACCAATAGAGTATCATTGAACCTAACAGTGGGGTGATCTAGTAGTTTTCCAACAGGTAAGAAGGTTGCAGAGAGGGAAGCAGTGAAGTGTGAGTGGTTGAGGAGATCTGGAAAGCCAGAGAGAAGTGTAGGGTTAAACCGACAAGTGGAGTAATTGGCAAGCTGAGAACCCATAGTGAGAAGAGAACAAAGTACCGGCAGAGAAGAAGTAGAGGCTAAACCAGTAAGGTTGCAATAGAGGGAAGGTGAGCAGAGAACTATCAAAGAACTGAAAAGAGGTGAACTAGTGGAGAGATATGTGAGAGTTACAAATCTCTTTTGTAAGAAGACTATTACTATTGTTTCTAATATATTCTATTGTAATCATTGAGTTGGAGCTCGGTGTAGGGTTTGGTTCCCTAAATCAGTAGGGGTGGTACTCCTTGTGTTGGTTCCCTAAATTTTGTAACTAGTGTTTTCATTGTGAGGCTGGATTGGAGCAGTAGACTCTAGCAGCATTTCTCACTGAGGTTTTTCCCATGCTGGGTTTTCCTCGTACATCTCGTATTATGTGATGTTCCTTTTGTGTGTGGTTGCATTTGTGTCATCCTTTTATCTCACCAGAATTTTTTCTTTGTGTTAGATCTGCTAACCAATATACACACACTTAGGATTAAAAGGTTAAAGTTTGGAAACCACTGATTCACCCCCCCTCTCAGCAGCATCTTGTGTTCAACAAAACATTCCACATACATCAGGGTTAGTGGCTTCATAGGGAATACCATGTTGTTTCCTGGATATTGCAATGACCAGGTGATATTGTTGGAGTATGTAAGGTTGATGGTCGGGTTGTAGTCACTGTTGTCATCCAAACACAAAATTGGTGTAGATTTCTCTATAACAATTGGTTATTTTTCTTGTTCCAAAATTCAAGTAGCTAAGGCGGCTGAGAAAGAACTACAAGACTTGCATTTAGAAGAATTTAATTATACTTGGTAACACTATGATCCATATGGAAAGCTGAAGCAGATGATGTCAAAAGCTTATGATGGGCATAAATCGAGGTTAGAGGACTTTTGGGACAACCTCCAAGACAATTTTGAAGTTAGAGAGAAAAATTATTCTAGGCTCTCAGTCCCACAAATAATAAATTTTGAAGTAGAGACCAATCTCCCTAGAGAATTGAAGGATGATGGCAAAATATTAGACCAAACATACAGAGAGATAGGAATTGATAAGAAACCCCTGTCTCTAATAAGAAGGTCGGGGCAGGAAGATGTAAATATAGATATACTAACTCAAATTTTTATAAAGAGAACTAAACAATGGTTGAATTCAAGGATTAGGCAAAAATAATCAGCCACTAATAATCCTCAGTCAAAAGTACACAGGGAGTATGCCCCCAGAATAAGGTCTAGTTCTAGGAAGAATACATCCATAGAACTAGATGAAGTTGCCAGACCTGAGAAAACCACAGTGGACCTTTTGGAACAGGTCAAGGAACAAATGTGAAAGGCTGAGTTGTTGAAAAAGGTAGAATATTTTAGAAAAAGGGAGGGGTTAGGAGTAGTTCCACTGGAAGAAGTACATCCATTAGGGTTGCTATTGGGCAAGCACCAGGAGAAGGCACTAAGGAGAAAGATGAGCAAGGAAGGCCAATGAAGGAAAATCTATATTTGCTCAACCTCCTCCTAACAAGACAACAACATCTACTCAGCCTATACCTACCACAACAACACGAGCTCCAATTTTGATATCATCAATTGCCACAATCCCCGTAACAATGCATGTGTCTGCACCAATTGACATTTTTGCTACAACATCAGTAACATCGCCTCCATTAATACAAGTATTAACTCCTACTATGGAAAAGGTTACCATTCATAACATTGACTCTGATTCTAATCAGGAGGATGAAAAACATATTGTACAATTGATACAAAGGAAAACTAAGAAGAAGAAAAGAAAGAAATTTGTTCGACTTGAGAAACATGCACTGATGTATCTTATGGACATAGATGAGCATAATTTACCAAAGAATTAGCCAATTGAAGAAGAAAGAGAACAAGGTCAGCCTAAGGAGGACCATGATGAAAGGTTGGTTCTAACTCCTGAAGACCAAGAAAATTCGTTAAAGGAAATAGCAGAAGAAGGGTTGAAGGAGACAGATAAAGTTGATAAAGAGTTTTAAGAAGAAGTGAGTGATAGGCTAGGAGAATTGCATGAACAACAATAGTTGAATATTGATATCTCTCTCCAAACCAGCCAAGTTCAACCAAGTACATCAACCCATCATATTCAAATTCCTGTGCAAGAGGAGGAAAAGAAAGATGAAGTAGAAGAGCAATCAAAGCTACACAAGGTGACTGCAGAAATCATATCACATGAAGGTGATAAGGATGAGGACATGCCACAGTGATTAAGCTTCACCTTTGAAAAGAAAAAGAAAGTGGTATTGCCGAAGATTACCTTGCAACAAGAAATCATTGAAGAACCAAGGAAAACAAAGAAGGAAAAGATCGTGCCTCATTTGTTTAGAACCGATTCTAGTGAGGTGATTATTGATATTGTAGTTCCTACACAAGTTGAAGGCCAGAGCTCCCTAAAATACCAAGTTTCAAAAGTAAAATTGGGTAAGCAGACCAAGTGGGGAGAGTTGGATACTCTGGAACTTGCTACCAGTGTGGTGAGGAGCAAAATAGACAAAGAACACATTTCTCACATAGAGGTTAAGGCACAGTTAGAACAATATAAATAGTTACTGGTAGAAATGGGCAAGCTGGTGGATGTGTGTATAGATGATGATTTTCCTTTGACCTCACCACTTCTAGAAGGTGACATGAAGACACTCATGGAAGTAAGAAAGGTGGTTGCAAATGCAAAAACATGGGAACAAAATAATACTTCCCAAATTAGATTTTTTTGCAGAATACTATGGAGGTATATAGGAAAGCCACACAGGTAGGCGAAGCTCTAGCTTCATGTTCTAAGAAGTGGGAGTGAAAGATCTACATTTTTGATAAACAATATCATATTTTGAATGAAATTTTGAATCTTAGGGAAGATATCATAATGAGGGAAGATCTCTGAGGTGGAGATAGTTTTGAAAATTTGCAGTCATATATATACATTTTAGAATTAAAGATGGAGATGCTTCAACAATATGGAAAGGACATAAAAAAATATTTGTCTTCCTCTCCTTGGTTCATTAAAGAAGTATGAGAAGTTTGTAGAGAATTTTTTAGGTATTTTTGGGCTTGGTATTCTTAGTGCTAGACATTTGGAGAAGGATAATGTGCTCTGTCAGTGGGACGCATATGTGGCACATTATTTTGCAAACTTTGTTGAGTTTATTGTCAAGTTAATGGATAGATACACATACTTGATAACTCAGTATCAACAAGCTTTGGGGATAATAGAGAAATTAGAGGATAGAAGTAAGAATGCAGAGGAAATTTTGAAGAAGCACAAGTTCAGATTTAAACATGGTGTTGATCCTCCTGCTAAGATAGTTGCATGCATCATTAGCAACTGTTAGAGTAATCAAGTCTTTACTTGATTAATTAAACATTTGTTTAATTAATTAAGTTCCCCTTTATCTCTTTTACACTTAAGCTAACATTAGGTGCATAATAATTATTTATTATGTGCAATCCTACGGTTTTCCCTTTTAGGGTTTCTTGACCTATTAGAGGCTGAATCTTTTATTTTGTATTATTATTTCTATTCCACATTTTTGTGAATACAGAGCTCTCATCTTTTTGAGCATTTCCTGTGAATTTGGTTTTTTCTCTATTGCTTCCTTGCTTCTCCTTGTAACAGGTTTATTCAGCTTGCAGAGATCATTTGGGCTCTTGTGGTGTTGTATTTCTCAACTCTCACAGCAACTAGAAGAGCTATAAAAAGAAGTAGAAGATGAATATACAGTTGCTAATGATAGCATGGTGTTTTTGAATAATATTGCTTGACATTGGTACTAGGACTTTGATTGCTGCTCCAGCATGTACCTTGATTATTGAGCAGGTTTTGCGTTATTACAAAGTGTTGGCTCATCCAGTACCATTTTCATAATACTCACCCTGTCGAAGTTTTGTAATAGTTAGCTGGAGTTCAAGGCAGAGACTTGCATGTCAACTGTGACTCCTTGCTTTTCTTAGAGCTTAATTTAGATAGGTTTATTTCCTAGAAGGTAGGAGAAGAAACTCTATAAATAAAGGATTTTGATTCATTGTAAGGGTCCACAACTTGATGATTTGAGGCCCAATTAGAAATTATTTTAGAAATTTTTATGAATATTTTATGACTTTGAATAGATGTTATGATACATTCTTTGGAGTTAATACAAGAAGCATCTTATAGATTTCCTGATCTATGCGTATGTGCTATGAATTTGTTTTTTGCAATCTGGTAATGTCTATTGTTTTAAATCAGAAACTTATTTTTGTCTTATGTTGTATTGCTTTATGAATCATATTATGCATGTAAGTGGTGTATGAGAATTAATGTGATAGAATGATATTGTGGTGATATTCATTTCCATGAATTTATGAGGTTGCATGACTTTTCATGTTTATTGGGGGTCCATTATTGAATGTTGATTTGAATGATATTGATGATTTTTGGATTGCAAGGTGCTAATTGTGTAGTTCATTAAGTTTTTATTGTATTGATTTCATTGTTATTTTCTTTTTTCCTTGATCTATCTTTTGCAATTTATTTTGAAAGAGAATATAAATCATAAAATACAAAAAAAAGTCAAGTTATTGGACATTATTGGAATTTGTTTCAACCAACAAGCCCCTTAACAGGTACAACTATTGAGTTGCCCATCACCGTCGACATCCGACTATAGAGACCTTGGAGTAGAAAGTTTACCAAAACTTATTACTTTTCAGGAGAGGTGGTGAGTGTTCACATAAACTACCTGACTATTGGTGAGTATGTCAAAACACCTGATAACACCATCCAACGATGAAAACCACTTCAGTGGCACCCTAGGCAAATACCATGGTGAAAATTGGGTTACTAGTGCCATGTGTAAAGACATTGCTCCTCCCTCCTTTAGGATTCAATCTCATCCTTTCATTTTGCACACACTCATAGCCTACTCCTCCATGATAAATTTACCCATTCCCATCATGGCTTATTATTGATGTACCTAAGATTGGTTAGTCATTCATAATAAACCTCCCTTTTCACCCTTTCCTTATATAATAAATTAGGTCCAATCTGTAACTAGGGCAAAATTCTAAATCTAGTGTTGGAAGTGGAACCCTGAGCATCACATGTTTTAAGGAGCATTGTCTTTTCATCCCTCTTTCTTTTTATGCACAAGTCACAATAAAGAGATCACTTTCATCACCAATCCACAATAAAGTACCATTCTTCTTCACAATAAAGTATTAGTTTCATGGATTGAGTTAGTTTTAGATGTGACACAAGTAGCAGTGGGCTTTCAATAAATCAAATCTTTCGGCAGACTTTGGTAACAACACAGTTTTTAGCATAATCTATCCTTTATTAGGATAACAAAATTGTGACCAAATCAAACATGTTAACATATGTGGCAAGAAACACAAATAACTTGAGTATTTTATTGTGTGTTGGTGTCAAGCCTTGATTTTCTTTTGATTTTGTCTTTAAAGGTGACATGTCTTAGCTTTTCTAGGATGTCTCTGACTAGAGATTCTATCTCTAGAATGTCGCTGACTAGAAAGGCGAGGATGGGGTATGATTCACCTACTAATCTTTCTATCTATGGATTGTCTCTTAGTAATTCTATGGCTTGTCCAAGGATATGAGGACACTGTGAGTTTAGTGTGAACTGGGGCATTTCTTGTTTGTGACTGTCTGATCTCCATGTAAATGGGTACAATGATTTTCTAGGTCAAACCTATACCTAGATGGTCATAACCTATTTTCCATAATAAAGATCAATGATGATAATAGCACAAGAATCTCTTTTAATTTCATATCTTCTACCTTCCATCCCCTTTTTCCGTTGTCCCTTCTTGAGTCCATGTAGTTTGCTATCATATGACTGAGTATAATGACACTTTGATAATATCTGCATTTCATATAGCTTTCACCTGCATCATTATATGTTAGCACATAATACACATGCATTTAGAAATCATGATAGCATCACATCTTGCATACACAATTGATTAGCATCTAATAATAAGCATTTGCATTCTCATATAAAACATAAAAAGACAGAAATATATACATCATGCATCTAATCATAACCATATACTAATCTACATTTAGTATATATAAACCCAGAAAAAGAACAAAAATATATTGTATTTCATCATGTACATATTTTCATCCATATCATAAGCATCATAAAATCATCATAAAGAATATATAACATCACATAGGAACACATGCATATAGTTTCCACTAGGATGGATCATCTCATATATATATCAAAAAATAATAAGTGTCATGATACAATGATGTCAAAATCTCATATGCCTACAAAATCACCCAAAGGTGTCTACATCATCATACAAAAATTGATAGAAAATGGGATCCAAGAGAGCTATGATGAAGACCCTCCCTCAAAGCCAGCTAGTCTTGAAGGAATCTAAGCTCCTGAAGGACTAGCCCCTAGATCATCTTGTTTGTCCCCTCTTGCAGACCCCACGAGACCATCTTTTCACCAAAGTAGTTAACATTCTTATGTTTGCCTAAATATTGAGCACATACATAATGTGTCTCAATCTCATTGCCTTGATTGCAGTGTGGTCCTCAACAATCACATCTGTTTATAACCATTGTGTTATAGGGAATTGCTCTCTAGACTCAATCTGGGGTAAGTACTCATGTATCCAATCAAATCATTCGTGTCAATCCTAGTGGTACTCATGTTCATCACATAGTGTTTCTTATCTTATCCTATCCTATCCTATTGGTACTTATGTCCATCACATGGTGTTTCTCATCAGGCTCTATCCTAGTGCTTATGGCACTGCATCCTAGTGCATGCACTATATCCTATCTTGCTAGAGAACTCACCTAATTTTATCAATTCAATGGCTTATCCTACATTCAACTTAGAAAACCTACTTGTTTAGGGTACTTGTTGAGTGAATCCTCTCAACAGCTTATCCAATTGGCAACATATGTTTATCACATAATTGTCAATTCTAGCCTTCTTTCCAATTTGCCTTTTTTATGGTACATGTTGAGTGAGTCCTCTCAATAGCTTATCCAATTGGCCATGCACATCTATTTCATGATTGTTGATCCTAGCCTTGTTTTCAATTTGTGTTCCCTAGGGCACCTATTTGAGTGAATCCTCTTAGAAGCTTATCCAATTAATAGCATATTCTCATCACAAAACTATCAATTTTGGCCTTTTAAAAAATAGACATGATTCTATTGATTCCTCTTGAGTCAATCTTCTTCCTATGTGACTTTGTCACCCTATCTTGCTAGACCTTTGTAGCCTTTCTTTCTTATCGAGAGATTGTCTACAATCTTTTCAAATATTTTCATCCAATCTCTCAAGGGGGCATATCATTCCCATCATGGGGAACCTTTTTATCATTTTATCTTATCTTCTTTGAGCCAAAGCAACAAGTTGTATTGTCTCAAAGAGGGAAAAAATGTAGACACCTAAAATTGTCCTGTCTAACTAAATAAATATTTTACTATTTAATTATTTTATCCTAAGTCTTCTATTAATTAAATAAATTCTTATTTATTTAATTAATTCATTAATCCTCTTCTAAGAATTTTCTCATTTAAATAAATACTTTTATTTATTTAAATTGTCCTTTTCCTAAATTAAATAAATAATTTATTTATTTAATCGATCCCACTTCCTCTATTAATTAAATAAATTTTTATTTATTTAATTAATTCATTAGATTTTTCTTTTAATGACACGTGTCACTTATATCTTAATTTTCCTCTATCTATCTTCTTATTATTTTTATTATTTCTTCTACCTACCCTTTAATCCTAGCTGGCCATTTATCATCTTCACCTTTTAATCTTATCCCTCCATTTCCTAAAGTGTCTTCTATATAAGAGGATACTCTCCTTCATTATAAACCCTAATCAATCCAACTAGCTAACTAATGAATCAATCAAGCCTTTAAGCAATCGAGCGTCTTCAACCATAATCCATTCTTTGTTGAGCTCTTGCACACATATAAAATCTGAAAGCAAGTATACATCAAACAAGATCAATGGAGATAGGAGACAATGGAGATTGAAACCCTATTTGACATGTGAATGGTAATATTATTTTATTTTGTTGATTTACATGATCTTAGGTATCTCAATTGGTATTGGTGAATGTTTCATGGTAGGACCTAGATTGTTTATGGTTGAATCTTTAAGGTCTTATGATAGTTTATCATCATCAATTTTCACCATATACAAGTTCAATGGGCTTCTGATAAACATATGGAAGTTCAAATAAAGGAAGTTTTACGAGGATTAGGTGACATAGTAGCTCAAAAAATTTCTTTGTGGGGTTACTTTAAATCATTTCAGGCCATTATGCAAAGTAGAGAGAGGATCCCAAAAGAGATTGTAGAGAAATATGAGAGCAGTGTATGTTCAATGGTTGACAAGGATCAACATCATATGGAAGCAATCGAACTGAGGAAAGTTTGGATCATTCCCATGGGGTATGAGGTGGATGGAATTACTCTTGATTCTTATGCTCAACACCTTCTCAGTAAATCACTAGATGAAAAGGAGAGATTTTGCACATACAAGGAGAAAATCATGGACCTGCATATGAAATTTACTAATTCTAGAAGGGAGAGGAAGGTGAGAGAAAAGGTTGAATAGCTTGCAGAGAAGACAGGAATAACCAAAGAAGTTGTGTAAAGGGCTAGGGAGAAAAACATACTGAAGGAGGAAGACATGGCGAAGTCCAAGACTAAACCGCTCTCCACTCCTCCCAAGAACACCAATCCAGGACAAAGTAAGTCTTCACCTACCACCAGTGTGTAGAAGTATGTTCCTCCACCCAAGCCACCAACAACATCAACCGGTGGAGCAGAGAAGAGGAAGAAAGAGAAGCTAGTAAGAAAATATGTAGCTGTAGAGGAAGAAATTGAATCTGATGAAGAGATTAGAGAAGTAAAGAAAACTACTACCTATGCTAGGGTAGTAAGGAAACCACAATCCAGTGAAGCTCAGTCTACCAAGAAGCCTAGAACAAAAGATGAGCCATCCGGTAAAGCAAAATTTAGGAAGAAGCAAAAGCTTGAGCTTGACGAAGCTCTGAAATTGGGCAAGATAAAAGGTATTTTTACTATTGTGCCCCCAATGTCATTAAATAAGGTGATTGATGAGATAGAAAAAGAAGGAAATCTAAAGAATCTACCTATATATTATGAGAATTGTGATGACAAAGATCAAAGGGCTATTGAGGAAGTTGTTGTAAAGTATATGAACATTTTTAGCAAAGCATTGATAGAGATGTCATCTATGATCCTGAAGGGAGTATATGATATTTTGGATGCCCGGAGACATACAGCAAGTTTAGAGGATGGTAGATTAAAATAATATATCTTAGTAAACCTATGTCTTGTTGCATCAAAGGATGAAATAAAAATAATTTTGGGGCTTACAAAGAAAAAGTTCCAGAGCAAACATAGAGTGAATAAAATAATGTTTGGAAAAATTGATGAAGTTGCTAAGGAAACAGAGGGTATACTGAAGGAAATTTTGAAGGAAAATCAGTATCAGATCGATCAAGAGAAGGATGATTCCCAACCAAAAGAGAAATCAAGAAAAGACACCTCTATTCTGGTAGTTCAGGTTTAGACAAAGGTTCCTCATGAGAAGAAAGATCAGACAATTGAGCAAGTTAATCTAGAAGGAACACATAAGCAAGCAGTTTTTTATGATACCATTGGTAAATAGGCAATTGATGACTCTGGTGAAGCTATACAAGATCCTCTAGTAATGGAAGTACATTATGAAGAATAAGTTGAGGAGATTGCAAATGAGAAGGGAGTCGGTCAAGAAGAAGAGATAGAAGTTGATGCTGAAAAAGGGTGATGTAGATACAAGTGCAAAGGCAGAGAAGGGTAAGGAAAAGGAGAAAGATAATCAAACTTTGGTGACAGTGGAAAGAGACACTATAACTGACAAAGGCAAACAAGTTGTCACTGATGTAGATGACTTTACTAAAGGGCCAATAGATTTGAGCTCTTTATCCCCTATCTAAGCCCTGAAATTAGATACCCTTGCACAAGTTAAGGCAAGAGAGGACTTACTTGAGTCTCATTCAGAAGACAAAAAGCTAATAACTCTTGCAACTAATGTCTTAGAAAATATTTTTCCTACCTTCAAGAAGGACTCTGATGATACACCCTTCAGTAAGCTAAAATGTATGCTTCATGCAGTTGATTCTTATTTTGTGTCTTTAGAGAAGGCAACACATGGAACAGTTTTGAGCAGATTTAATGAAACAATATTGAAATCAATTTTGAGAGCAGTTGAAGGAGATAGGGTTAGTTTGTCAACTGCGGTGAAGGGTATTGAGGATGCTTTGGATGAAGGTGGTCAAATATATAAGTCATGTCTTATTTTTCCCAAGTTTACCATAGACATTGACAAAAAGATTAAAGAATATGAAGGGAAGTTAGCCAACATTTCTCAATCCTTTTCCCCTCATTCAATTTTTTCCAGTAGCCTTGAAGCTCAAGTTATGGACTTAATTGATAAAATCAAGAGATTGCATCAAGAGAAGGACCAAATAATTAGCAGAGTAGGTGAGTTGAGGATTCTTATCACTCCTTGGTTAGACACTTTACTTGGTAGTCAGCAGGATGTAGTGAATGATCTAAGTAAGAGTGTTCCCTCATATCTAAAAGGAGTAGAAGTACATGCTTATATGTTCAATGCTCTGATAAATATTTTGGAATATTTTCAAAGAGGTTGGAATGAGCATCTGAAGTCCCTAAAGACAACCTTTGCTGACATATTCAAAATTATGTACGTAGCTGTATACATCTTTGTACATACAATTTTGGTAGAGGTCCACCTTTGCCATTTATGTCAAAGGGGGAGAGAGTAAGGTGAAAAATGGTGCACATTCTTAGGGGAAGCTAGTTGTATAGATCTTGTAGATTGTTTGGATTATTTCTAGAGTTTTGCAGTATTACGTTCATTAATCTTGAGTTCATTTTTTGCAGTGTTTTCATCAATGCCAAAGGGGGATATTTTTGGCAAGAGACACTGTATTGGTGAAGATTGTGTTATAATTAAATAATACTAAGAGGGGGGGGGGTGAATTAGTGTTATACTAGAATGATCAATTTTAGCCTTATTAAAACATGCATACACCAACTGACATACCGGTACATACAGAATTGAAAGAAGTAAAGAAACTAATAAGCCAATCACATAAATTAGAACCATAACACAGAATTATATGAGGAAAACCTCAAAGAGGAAAAACCGCAGTGGTATTTGTGACCCACAATATCAATCCACTAGCCATATGAAGATATATTATTAAATATAAGGGGCCTGCACTTGTAGGAAGGCTTACAACCTAGAGCACACTGCTCAATCACAAAAGGAGCCTCATTGACTACATATAAATCTAGAAAACAATTCGGAGAAGTGTTGAACTGCAAAAGATAGCATCTTCTATTCCAGAATACAGTTCTAGTTAAACTATGTTTGTTCTAATCCAAAACCCTAAACCCTTTACCAGAATAACCCTTACTAAAATATCCTCATATACATAATCTCTCTAATATATTTCACATCATATCACATGCACATATCCACTACATTTTCATCACCATACCCATTACAAAATGATCTAATCCAATAGACCTATATACCCTATACAACTTATCATGCCTTATGTCGGCTTACAAAGATAATTACAATATCAAATTACATGTTGGCTAGATAACATGAATACATGAATAACAAAAAAAATTGTCTATTCCCAATCAAAGAGATGTCGGCCTCCAATATCGATAACCATGTCGGCCTGCTTTGTCGGTAACCAAAGAAATCCTTCTATCCAATCAGTGTCAATGCAAGTGTAGTGTCTTTGAAGTGCCTATCGATACACAACTGAACCAAAACATGAAGTTGGAACAAGATACCATGTTTCCATCAATGACAATATAGTGAAACCAACCAATTGAATGTCAATTGCCAACAATCTCCCCCTTTGGTATTGATGGCAACACTCATGTGAAAAATGGTCATGATTTCATCTATCGGTTTCGTCCTGCCTGCTCCCCCTGAGCTGAATATTCATCAATGCAAAATAATTCATACTTCATGTCTCCCCCCAATGTATACAACTCCTTCTATTATTTTGCAAACCTATATCACTCCCCCTTTGACATCAATGCCATCACAAATTCTAAAAAGAATGTCAAAGATCCAAAAAACTGTACAATGAATATCCCAAAAATATCTTACCGGAGCTTAACAAATTTGAAAATTTCTGGATATACCTTCTCCAATAACTCAAGATAAGTATCCCAACCAGATTTGAAAGTGTCAGAAATAGATACAAGTCCATTTAGTATATGTGCAAATGATTCTTTCTAACTTATCTCTGTCGGTGTGGGCTTTCCAACATATCCATACATTCCTTCTTATGTATACAGAGTGAATCCAACTAGGGACTCACCAAACCTCTTAGACTTCTGGCTCTTCTTATAATTTTGTCTTTTTCTTTCTCAAGAACAGAAATTTGAGCTTCCAAAACCAAAATTTGACCATCAATGGATGTAGTCAATGAAGTCAATCAATCAAAAGAATTAGCTATACTTACAATTCTCTCCTGAAATTCCTTTATCTTCTAATCCACATTAACTGTAAGTATATCAATCTTACAACATACTTTGTATATACTTATACATTGCTTCAAATATTTATCTATTAGTTTCATCTTTTCATCAATCTTCTTCTTCTCAGATTCAATCACTTGATCAAATTCAGCTCTTTAAGCTTGTGTGAACCTCTCCAGTGCTTGCACGTTTGAAATCTAATGCAAGGATTGAAAATCCTTTGAAATGTGCTTAGTAATTGTCTTCAGCTTGCTAGATGGGCTAGCTTCTCTATCAATCTTGCAATCCAGGACTAGTCTGTGTAAAAGAGTGATTGATTGATCAATAATCCCTTTATCCGTAGATCCCTCCTTTATTATTTTTTGTGCAGCCATCATCATGAGTTTAGTGGGACTCATCTCAGTTATGTTTTTCTTTACAACCTATGAGGTGTCAGTTGACAACAATGATGGACCAACTATCGGTTCCCTATCAGATTCCCCTTTCTTCTCCTCTGATGATTTGTCCTTTATAGCTTCCTCACTTGCACAGGTGGCTTCGTCACTTGGTGCAGTCTCTGGATTCCTCTGAAGGAACTGTAACCTCAACCTGTACATTTATATCCGGAAGAATGTTATCCTCAACATTAGTATCCTGTACATTATCAACCGTTTCACTCTCCATATTTGTTGGTATCTCAACATTTGTTTGTACACTTGTATCTACCAAGGGCTTAATTTCCACTATCTTAATGCTCTTCCAAATTGAAGGTGAAGTACCCATAATAACCTTTTCTTTTCCTTCAACTGGGGTGTCTGCAGTGTCTATCTTTGATTCTAGTGAAGTAAAGAAACCTCAGTTCTCTCCTAAGGACTTAACCCATACCTTGAGGGTCTCTTTTATTATCTCATTTACCCTTCCTATCATCAGACTGGTTATTCTATGTTTGTTGTTAGATACTTTTCTATCTGCCACCTCAAGTGTCCTATCCATTTCCTTTGGAGTAATAGATAGCAATTCTTGATTTTTTATGTGTTTGTCTTCTTGCATTACTGATAGTCTCCTAGCATTTAACATATCATACAATTCTGTTGGTATTTGATCTTCATTTTCTATTAAAGCTTTCTTATAAATATGCAAATATAACAATACTGCTTCCTCTACCTCTCTTTGTTCCTCATCCTCTAAATGTTCATAATAGAGTTGTACATTATTTAACATGCCATCCTTAGTTATTTCATCACCTAATTTTGCAAAATTTTTTGGTGGAATGTTAGTTACATTACCAGATTGAATAGCCGTATCAATCTCATTCTTTTTCTTCCTTCTTGTAGTACTAGATGGAGTTGAAGGTGTGGCTTTTGGTGCTTGCTTTTGTGCCAGTAAATTGAATGTAACTTTCCTAACTGGTTGCTTTTTAGCCTCTGCCTTTGTTCCTTTGTTTTCTTCCTTACAATCCTTTTGAATGCCAAGGGTGTGTCATCCTCAGATTTAGACTCTGTTGTGATAGACTCAATGAACACTTTTGGTTCTTTCCTCTTCCTGCCTTTCTCTGGGACAACATCAATTAATGCTTTGATGTCTTGTGAAGCCTTCTCAACAAACTTTCTTTCCTTTCCTTTCTTCTTCTCTCTCTTCTTCCAGTTGAACTCGATTTCAACCTCTTATTTTTTCTATTTAGCAGTACCACAGGGCTTCTTAGCCTCATCAACAAGTGCATCAATCAACATTTTTTCATAAGACTCAAGGATTTGTGCATCAACTTCATAGCCCATTTCCTCAATCCAAATTTTTTGGGGCTTGATCGCTTCCATAAGTATTTCATCTTTCTTCACCATGAAGCATATGTCAGTTGAGTATTTCTCAATAATATGCTTAGGGACCCTTTCCCTATATTTCATAAACTTATGGAATCCCTTAAAATATCCCCATACTTTATCATCCCTCTGACTGCCTAAAGTAGCAATTAACTATTTCAATTGTCTCCCTACCGCGATATCAAATGCCCATTGCCTCTTCCCAAAACTGAGAGTGTCATTCATGAAAAATAACATTAAGCAGACAATCAAGTTTCCATACCGGAAAGTCCCTTTCTTTTCACCTTTAATCTTTCCTAGGTTTATTAATAACTCATCTAACATTCAACTGCATAGATCTAATTTCTCATTTTCTCTCATCATTTTGTAAGCTGCGAAAATGCAGGAGCTAGAAACAGAATTAAGTCAGTTTGACTGAGTTACCTTATAACCGATGATCATGCTACCAAAACTAATGTCTATGTCATTAATAGTGCTTATTCTCATAGATCTTTTGTCAGATGTCACGTTGGTGATTTTGTTGACATAATCATTCAAAACCTTCTTATCTACATCTTGCCCAACCTGTGGTAAACCAGTGATTGCCCTGATGGCTTCCTTGGTGATCTTGTAAGGTCTATCCAACCAGATAAACTCACCATGTACTCTGATCAAAACATATTTAATGATTTCATCTTCAAATTCTAGAATGTCCAGAATGTCGATAAACCCTAAGTCTTCAATGTGCTTGTATGTTGGTTTGACCTTTCAAAAATCTCCCATAAGCTCTCTCATGTACATGCTCTTTATATCAGATGTCCCCAAATCCTCGATGTGACAATGTATGTATGCCATAACATCTTCGACATAAACAACTCCCTTTGGAACATAGGAAATACTCCAACTAATTCTTCCAGCATAGCCACATGTGGATATTGCTTGAAAATTGGCCTAGGACATGTTGTCTTCAAAATTTGATTCACTTCAACATCCTATTTATGATATGATAACTCTGTGCAGAAGGGATATTAAAGAGAAGAAAAGTTCTAGGACAACATATGACAAGGTTTGATTTAACCTCCTACACTTCGGACCTACTCAGAGTCCAGGCGGGTATACCTTTGTGAACTAAATTCACACTTTCAAAAGATAAATCCACAACAAACCAGTCCAGAAAACCAGTGGATCTAATCACCTTGAAACTAACTAAAACAAAGGAATGAAAATTATACTCATATTCAATATTTGACCTACAAAACATGTAATAGACAACCTCGATCTATACCAGTGCCTTATCCAGGATCACAGAGTCATCTAAGTTTAAACAATGCTCCCATAGTCAAATATATATACATATCCCATTAGTTTGGCTTCTGTAGATCCCTATATATGCCTGACACATATGAGAATTTATGCACACCAAATTAAACTATGCTCATCAAGATTCAAACATATCACAAAGAATTTACTCGTAGAAGTGATCCCCGCATATTTAATTTCCCTCCTAAAGAGAAAAGCTAGCAAACACATCTATAGAAAGTTGCCTTACAACACCTATTCAAACAAAATAACCCTGGATTATTCATAATGAAACACTAAACAATTACAAACACATTTGAAGATGACACAAAGTTTTTACTCAAAACCGATGGTCTATATATTGATATTATCTTCAAGAAAGCATTACAAAAACATTCAAATATTCTCCATTAAACTTAGAAAAGCTCAGATAAATTTTTGCAGCGTTTTCTTACAATTCTTTTGCGTTCATCTTTTTACTAGTCCTGGTATCAATTATAATAATATGGATGCACATAGCTTCGGACTTTCCTAGGAGAATTTGTTAAAATCATTTCTTCCCAAGAAGAAGTTACAAAGATCTTTTACAAAAACAGTTACAAGTCTTTTTCGACCTCCGCAACTTCTTCTATTTGTTGTCCGATTGCAACCTCTTCTAACTATTCAAGAGTGCCCTCTAATTGCTCTACATCCTGGATGGCATATTTTCTTGTCCACTCATTGTACACATCATCAGTTGGCCACGTGAAGTTAATCACTTTTGCCTTTGCCTTGGTTAACCTCTTCCAGGAATTTCTCATCTTGTTGACCTCTGAATTGAGAAAACAATAATGAGATTTGATTTTCTCTATCTCTTGAATTGTTACAACAAAAAAGGAAGCATCATCTAAATCAACAATTCCTTAAGCCATACTTGTTTGTCCTTTAGTTGATCTGGGCTGACAAAAACTCTTGGGAGCAATTCAAAAACCTGATCAGTGTACTCCTTCTTGTAAAAGTTGATCTTTCTGTCAGCATTGTCTATCCCTTCTACCAATTTCACTAGATCCTTGGTGGTATCACAAGTGGATTTGATGATAGGATCGGTCCCTGCTTCATCATAAGATACACAAATAAGCTCCAAGTCCTGCTCTCTAGGCTTCCACTTGTCAAAAACAAGCATCAAAATGGCCTTATCTCCATTAAGCTCATTCCAAATATCCAAAATCTTTCTTATGTTGTTATATAATAGTGAGGCCCTCATGGTATCTGCAAAACTTGAGATGGTAGCCCTTACTCTTTCTTCAAACTTCTTGGCATACAAGGCCTGAGCCTATTTTAAATTCTCTAATTCTTGGGGAGTAACCTCAATCATTTGGGACCTAGAAGGTGCTAGAGATGGTGGAAACTCAATGATGGTGTTGGTAGGTGCAGGTCTTGTAGGAGAAGAGGAGATCATCAGTGTTGAAGACTCACCTTGATGGTACTGTCCTGTCAACTGGCTTTGCAGCTTAGCAATGATGCTATCTTTACCTCTTACCTCTTCCTTAGCACTATTGTAAGCCTTCAAAATTGTCTCCAACTTGACTTGGAGATCTACTTTCTCGTTAGCTTCCCTTTCTGCTACTGCAACACTAAATTTTGCAATTTCTAGCACAGTGCTAGCAGCTTCCACCACCCCTATGTTTCGCACTCTTTTTACTATCATCCCACCAAGGTAACTTGACCTTGGGGTGTCCTTATTTCTCCTATTTTCATCTCTTTTAAGGGACCACATGACCAATGCAGCATTGTCTTTACTAAAAGTGATTCCCTCCATGGGTTTAGTTTCTTTCCTCACCGCCTCCAATACCAAGGCATCTGCTATGTCCCACTCAGGGAGAATGAGTACTCCAGCTTGTGCCACCATATCTCTTCCTTGCTCAGGAGTGATGGTTTTAAAATAATCTATCATTTCTTCCTTTATTTCCTCCTCCACCAGAGCTGGATCTTTGTGAGGATTCTCACCTTTTCTCTTCTCACATCTTGCATTGTATTTATCAATATTTTGCTTCCATACAAATTGCATGAATTCTCCTGATGTAACAAAGTTATTGTCAGCCAAGAAGTCATCACTGGCCTGCTTGATCTCAAGATCCCACTCCTGGCCCCTAAACTCATTGGTAGTGATGTTCATCTTAGCAGTAGGGGGCTCTTCTGGCATTCCTTCCTCCACTTCATCATATGTGTAAGCTATTTCTCCCAGGCTACCTAACTATATCAGTTGCTCAGCTGCTGCCTGTTCATCTCCTATATGAATAGAGGATTGGGATGGAGAGTACAAGGGTGTATCAGATTGTATCTCTTTTCCTACTCTTTTCTTCCTTGGACTCTCTTGGATGTCAATGACATCTTGTATCTTCCTCTTTCCATTGGAGGTAGAGGGCTCCCCTATTTTAGGCATCAGCACACTATAATAAGACTTCTTGTGCAATGTATAGTCACCAGGAGGGATTTCTCTAGTAGGGGAAAACCTATTTGAAACCATTCTTGCCTTTTCAGGGTTGTTTTTAACAACAACCTCCCTCTTTTCTTTCAGAGTTTGCATTACATCCTCAAAGCAAAGAATTAAAAACTTTATTTTCTCCTCAAAAGGGAAAAAGCTAGACAATGGGTCATAGCTAGTATCAAACTGATGTACAAAATCTAAGGCCTTTTTATAAGCCACCCATTTTTCCTTTCTTAGCTCCTACTCATCTAGATCAAACTCATTTCTAATGAGGTCTTCAGGAAACTGGAACTGATGGGGTCTTCCTCTACACACTGCTCTTTTTCTAAACATGCCATTAAAGAAATCTTCAGGATCGACACACCTGGACACTGCAGTTGACAAATGATAAGGTTTGAGAAAATCCTCAAAACAATTCCAACCTCCCTTGGTTATTACAAATTGGTGGGCTATACTAACCATAGGGAAAATAGTCCCTTTACCCCTGCTTGTTAGCTCTGCCTCTTGCACACTACCAATTTGTCTTAGGATTTCTGCAGTTCCCACATTGAGAGGGACTTGATAGGGCAATAAAAAGGGAGTGCCTCTGAAACCAAATGCTCTGAAGATTGTGGAAACGGGGTATAAGTAAATATCACCCCAATTATGAACAATTTTCATACTTTCTGCAAATTCCTTTGGTCTAATAAATTCCAAAAGAACCTTGGGGATTATTGGGTTTTCTGAGTAGAGGAGAGTCCTAATCTTTGATGCAAAATATTTATCAAATTTTAAGAAACTGGCATCATCTCTGTCCCATGACTGCACTGTACTCCATAGTTGCACTGGCATCTTTTCTCCGTCCTTCTCTTTTATAAGGTCCATTCCACTTGCAAAATAATCACCACCTTTGAACAAAAACAAATGCATGAGGAGTGAATACCATCCGAAAGGCCTATCAACCTTTCCATTCTTTATTCCTATCAACCCTCCATGGATAGCATCAATAATAAAAGAAGCATAATCAAAGGTTACTACGAGAGAAGGATTCAAAATCTGAGCAATCATTAGCACGTAATGATTGGGCATATTTGCCTCAGCATCTTCTCCCAAAATCTGGCAAAGTGACCAATACACTCCCTTAGCCCTAAGGGTGAACAGACTCAATGAGAAGGGCTCTTTAGTGTTGGGTCCTACAACTGTCAACCCACCTATCTTCACAAAAAATTCCTTAAGAGGCCCATTTCTAAGGTGGTTCCTCTGTGCACTATATACTTGAGCTAATGATTTGAAATTAATGGGTTCCAAAAAATTGGTAAACTCATTAAGCCCAAAAGCACTTCTGAATTCCTCATTATTTATTTCAATGAGGGCTTTCCCATTTATATCCCTAATGCTCCTTATGACTGGATCATAATTATGTGCGATCTGAGTTAGGAAATCCATATCCATGAATACTCCTGGAACTACCAATTTTCCAACATCTAACTCCCAGATGTTATTCTGCGGGGCTGGGGAATTTCTCATGCCAAATCCAACTTTGAACAACCCCAACCCAGACAACCCAACCTGTGGATCTCTCAACCAGTTACCCTTATCATACAACCCTTCTCCTATCTTCAAACGAGAAGCTCTTGGCACTAATTCTTTTACTTTTCATGCCAAATTAGTCAACAATGTCAACTGCTCAAGAAAATCATCACGAATGGCCCTTTCTTGGTAATTAACTTTCCTAAAAAATTCTCTCTTATGTGGCATTTTAGAATATGCAAGCAATGCAATTATTTCCCCAACTAGTTCTATGACAAAATCAAGACCTCAATTAACACACACTGCTAAGAAATTACCAAGAAAGAGTACAAGAAAACCTATTTTTAGCTTGAAGAAATCTGCTTTGCAACTGAATGAACTTTCTCTGTAACCACTCCTCTGCAACAATTCTTTAGAATGATACCTTCATCCGGTTGATACGAGATCATATATGGTACCCAGGCTCTTAATTGCGACATTGATACTGCATGCTTCAGTCGTCCCTTCAGAATTGAATTCATGAGAGAATTCAAATTTTTTGCTCCAACGGGTCACAACAGACCTGCACATTCTTTCCTTTTGCTCTTTTGGTGTTTCACAAAGCATAACCTTCAAGCAATTTTGTTAAACGAAATCATGCCAACCGTCCTATCAAAAGAAACTTGATTGACCTTTATACTGACTTAACAACTTTGCCTTCGCGTCGGGCCCTACCTCCTTTTTGCCATTCCGTGGGCTTTATCCTCCGAGCACTTTTCCTTCGCGAAGCATCGCCAGGCGTTGGATGGAACTTTAACTACTTGGCATTTAACTCTTACTAGGACCATTAGCTTCTTCATTAACCACACCTTTATCCTAACTAGTAACGGTCTTTCGCTATTTTGTGTAGCTTAAACAGCTTTCAACTTCGAGTCACGAAACAATGCGAAGCATTAGATCAAATTGGAGATGACCATCCTTTAAGGGAGACCTTTATGTCTACTTTACTTATACTATTCTTTCATTGGTTACTGAATACCACATGGCAGTCAACCATTAGCTTTGGAAAGCTATTCGAGTCTAGTTCAACATCAGCCACGTGTATTTCCCTTATAACCGCCGATTACACCTTGGCGAGCCCTCAACTTCTTCTAAAAACACATGTTAATGGACACGTCACCATATAGTATTACACTTGGACGAGCCCTTTTTCCTTTTGCTATTTTGCAAAGCATATCCTTTGGTTGGTTTGCAGCTATGAAACAATGTGAGCCCTTGGATCAAAACGGAGTTGATCCCCTTTTAACTTCATACTTTATCTATCTTCAGGGCCCAAAAACCTTTTCACTGTTCCGCAGGGCATAAAATACGAGCACTTTACCTTTGCAAATTCACGTGGGCTGTTAGATTATTTTTGACTTGCTCAATGCTTAAGAATCTTAACTGGATCTGACAAACGTGGGCCCTCTGACTCAACTCCATCCACCTAGCATCTAGTCACTTTTAAACTGACATGTCAACCTTTCATTTGCTAAGAGGACACATCTGATTCCACCTCCTCCTTGACACCTATATCTGCCAGGTCATTACTTATCCCGCGGCATGACTCACCTCTAGGACCCACCTTTTAATCCTTAGAGCCAACTTGTTGACCATTGTGACCTCCTGCCATGTGCCATCATCTTACTCGCCCTCTTGACTAGCTAGACCGTCTTCTTGGAGTGCCATGACATTTTGCTACTTCACGAAAGCTAACTATCGAGCATTTTCATCCTGCGAAGCTGCGCTGACCGTCAGATCAAATGAAACCTGTGCATCTGTTATGCTCTTATAAAAACTCCCTTTTCGCAGACTGAAAAACCTTTTTGCTATTTCGCAAAGCATAACCTTCAAGCATCTATTAGCCATGAAATAGCGTGAACCGTCAAATTAGATTGGACTTGATCACCTTTTAGTCACTTAGAAAGTCTTTGCTGTAGGGTCCCACCAAACGCTTTCGCCATTTCATGAAAGGTATTTCACTTGCAAGTTTCAGCTGCGAAAACCGTTAGATCTTGAGTGAGATGAAGCCTTTTTAAACTGGACCAAATGTGTACCATTTAGAACACTTCTCCCTTTTGCCATTTCGCGGGTCTTAAACCATGAGCAACTTCGCATAACGAAATAGTGAAAACCATAGATCCATCTGAGAGCTGCGCACAACATATTGGGCCCGACAACATTAGGAAGAAAAGACATAAGGATGAATTTTTACAATTAATTCAAATGACCACCTAGGCAAAAGACATGGGGGAACACCTCTTATGACCCCAAGACCCATTACTTAAGTGGATAAAGTCAGGAATAGAAACCAAAGGGTTTTTGATCAAACATTGAGCGATTTAAAATTGAAACCCTAAACCCTTAAGACCTAACATAGACTTGAAGCATTTGATAGTGTGTCTAACTCAAAATTTCAAAAACTTAGCCGATTATGGGGAAAGAAAACCCATTTTTAAACAGTGATAATAGCAGCTCCGACTAGGGATGATTGATCGCAAGGTCAACACAAGAAAACTCAGAAACTCTAGAGAAACAGACCAAAACACAGACCCAAACAAAACAACAAGAAGGAAACAAAATATATACAAATAAAGGACCTATTGTGCATGGACATCAAGAGAAATAATGTTTTAGGAATTGTCCATGCACTGGAAATTCCTATATTTCATCATTTATATTCTTCACAAAATATGAATCCTTACCATTTAAGTCATAGACCACAAAAGGGCCAATCCATAACGATTCAAATTTTTTATGCTTTCCCTTGTCCTGTTCTTTTGCATTCCACTGAAGAACAATATCATCAATTTGAAACTTCCTTAATGATGTCCTTTTATCAAAAAGGTATTTGGACTGCAATTGGATCTTCTGATTTCTCTTATGAGCCAAAGTTCTGAGCTCTTCCACCTCCACAATTCGGATCATTATGTTTTCCATAGGTTCAGATAGCTCCATGTCCTCATCTTGCAAGAATTTATAAACTGGAAGAAGATTATTCACTGGCAATCTGACTTGAGTACCATAAACTAGTTCAAAAGGTGATATTCCAATGGCCTTCTTAACTATTATTCTATCTACCCACAAAGCTAACTTCAATTTTTGATCCCAAGATCTCTTGTTTTCTTCTAGGATTTTCTTGATGATGTTTAAAAGCCTTTTATTGCTAGATTCTTCTTGTCCATTCCCCTTAGGGTGATAGGGTGAAGAGTAAGACATAAGTATTCCATGACTGGTACAAAATCCTACAAACTCTTCCGACCTGAAACTCATGGCATTATCCATCGCCAATTTTGCAGGTATTCCAAACCTAGTTATTACATTATCCATCAAGAAGTCAATGACAACCTTGCTTGTAGCTCTTCTTGTAGGAATAGCTTCTATCCATTTGGTGAAATAGTCAGTGGCTACTATGATCCATCTGTGACCTCTTCCCGATCTTTCAATAATTTCTCCAATAAAATCAATGCCCCACTAGACAAAAGGGGCTTCCACTGTGACTGGATTTAGGGGTAGGGCTCCTTCATACTTCAGCTTGGATGAAAACTTCTGGCATGGGTCACATTTCTGAACATGTGCATGAGCATCTTTGAATAAGGTAGGCCAATAGTATCTATCCCTAATTATCTTACCAGCAGTGGTCTTAGCAGAGTAATGACCCCCACATACTCCATCATGCATTTCAATCAGCACTCGTTTAGCCTAGAATTCATCCAAACACATCAGCAATTCTCCATCTCTTTTTTCCAGAATAGATCACCTTGAATGAGCACATATTTTTGTGACTTGAGCTTCAGAGTTCTTTTCTGATTATGTGTCATTCCTTCTGGGAATTCAGCATCTCTTAAAAATCAGACTATCTCTGAGTACCAAAGTTGTCTCGCAATGCTAGTGACTGAAGTACTCTTGACTTCTACATTATGTATTTCAGCATTCAGAAGATTAGACTCAGTCATGAGCTTAGCCAAACCTAAACCTCTCACCAATTTGGTTATCTTTATTTCCAAGTCAAATTCTTGGACTCTATTAATCCATCTGCATCTTTTCCTTGTAACTTCAGACTAGGATAGAATATCCTTAACTACTGCATGTGGGACATAAGCAATAATATTTGCATTTACCAGATATGGCCTAAAAGCCTTGACAACTTTAACCAAAGCATAATCTTGTTTCTCCATGGTTTCATATTTTAATTCTGATGCTTGCAAAGACTACTTGTAGAAAGCTATGGGATGTTCATATCCCTCATTATCCTTTTGTAACAATATTGTAGCTACTGTATGATATGAAGCAAAAGAAAACAGAGAAAAGGGCTTACTGTAATCAGGAGATTTTAACATTGGTGCTTCCTGAATGGCCTTCTTAATTTCAGAAAAAGCCTTTGAGGCTTCTTGATCCCAACAAAATTTGGTATCCTTCTTGAGCAGCTTGACAATGGGCTTCACTATCTCCGCAAAGTTTGCAATGAATCTCCTCACAAAATTCACTTTGCCTAGAAAGGATTGGATACCTTTAATATTCTTTGGTTCAGGCACTTTGTTTATTGCTTCAATCCTTTCAGGGTCTATCCTCACCCCTTCCTTGGAAACAATGTGTTCCAATAGTTTTCCTTCAGTGACTCCAAAATGACATTTTTTGGGATTTAATGACACACCAAATTCCAAGGCTTTGTTGAACACCTTTTCTAAATGTCCACAATGATCATCAGCTCTTTTGGAGAAATAGATTAGATCATCCTGAAAAACCACCATGATGATATTAATGAATTATTTGAAGGCTACATCCATGGCTCTCTGAAATGTAGCTCCAGCATTTTTCAATCCGAATGGCATTCTCACATAGACATATGTTCCCCATGGAGTAGTGAAAGTAGTTTTAAACTGTTTAGACTCCTTCACTAACACTTGATTACATCCTAAAAAACCATCCATCATAGACAAGAGATCACAACCTGTTACTCTCTGCAGCATGGCTTCCATATTGGGAGAAGAATAATTGTCCTTTAAAGAAGCAACATTTAAATTTCTAAAATCTACACACAATCTAATGTCCCCATTCTTCTTTCTCACTAGGACCAGATTGGAGACCCATGAAGAATGTCTTATAGGTTTGATAATCCCCCCTTCTCTTAATTTAGTCAACTCTTTCTATATCTTAGTTTCTAACAGGGGATTAATAGGTCTCTGTTTCTATCTGAAAGGCTTAGCATCTAGAAGTAAAGGAACTTCATGCTGAAAAAGATCTTGTCTATATGCCTTTAGGTCTTCATAAGACCAAGCAAAAACATGTTTATATTTCCTCAATAAATTAATAAGGTTAGTCCTGATATGAGGGGCTAATTTCTTCCCAATGTATACTAACTTAGGGGATGATTCAGTCCCCAGGTTTACCTCCTCTAATTCTTCCAACTTGGTGGTAGACTGTTGATGTAAGTGACTATCATTATAACTAAACATGCTCTCTAGCTCTACCAGCCCTTTAGGTATTTCATTGGTTTCCAACTGGACCAAATCATTTCCAAACATTGTTTCTCTATTGTCAACCACCTCCACCAATGCATTGCAATCAATCTTCTGTCTATCATAATCATCAACACATTGGATGAACCTAAGAATATCTTCATCATCAACAAAAACTTGCCAATTATACACATTATCAAGGATAGCAGGCCTAGATTTTATTTCCACAGTGGAAATACTGGTTAGTGTTGCATCATCATTTTTCAAGGCAACATTAGCTAGGAAATCTGCCATAATATTCTTCTATTGCTCTATCCAATTAATAGAAAATGCACTAAAATGCTCAATAACATCCCAAACTACATGTTTATATCTCTTTAATCTATCATTCTTGGATGCATATTTGGATCTTACCTGAGAGACAACCAATTTTGAATCCCCTAGCACTGTTAACAACTGGATTCCATTCTTTTTTGCAACTTCAAGCCCCAACAATAAGGCTTCATACTCTACAGTATTATTTGTGCACTGGAAAGCCAATAAGAAAGAATACTTAAAGGTTATACCTGATGGGGATACAAAAAGAACCCCTACTCCAGATCCTTCTTTGGAGCAAGCTCCATCAAAATACATCTACCATAAACCATACTGTTGTGCTTCTAATTCGACCACAATGGGGTCAGTATTCTTCAACTGGGGCAGAATTGGTTGAAGTCTAAAGTTATCAAGATCTACATCAATCATACAATTAAGCATATTAGGGTCTACATTTTCAATTACCCTAGGAGCATGCAGCTCTCTATACAATTTGACCTGATTTCCATTGATTGGAATGGTGGCATAAGACAAATCTAGTTGAACATTTCCTCCTACTGCTTCTACCCACTGCTTGGACAATAACATACCATAATGGGGCTTGGTATCAGTAACAATAACATCCATTTTATAAGTTGCCTCAGGGAATGCTGCTATTTTTACTTCAACATCTCTCATTGTACCTATCACAGGCACTTCCTTATTATCCATAGCATAACACTTCCCATATACAATGGTTATTGATAGTCCTAACTCTTTCATGACACCATAAGGCATCACATTAGCAGCAACTCCTAAATCTATCATGCAGTTTTTTATCAACCGATTGTTTACTAACAAAGTAACATAGAAAGGGTCTACCTCTAAAGGCTCTTTAGTGCTAGTGGTTCCAACATAAACCTCTGGGGTTTGGAATTCTTGATCCTTTCCAATTCTAGCTGAACTAGTGGGTAAGACTGTGTCACTATCAGATATACTAGAAAATAAAGACAAAGTTGCATCCCTATGTTCTTTAATCTTCAGTAATTCTACTAGTGGGAGAGTGACCTTCATTTGTGTAAGAACTTGAGCCATGTCAAATGCAGAACTATTACTTATTTCAGTACTAGCTCTAACTCTTTCTACCTTGAATTGACTTGTCTTTTTTACTATGGCAGCTCCTTGTATATCACTGGTGTTTTTGTCATCTGTACTCTTGAGTACATCTTTAACTTGTTCCCCTTTTTCTTGACCAATTTTAGGAATCGTAGTAGCACTACTTGCTGCCCCCTTTTGAGTGACCTCTTTTATGAACATGGAACCAGGTTCACCCTAATTAATGTCTTTCTTGGTGCTTCTCAAGTTATAGTTGTGTCTTGCTTTGGCAATGGCAGCTTTAGTGAGACTTTTAACTTCTTCCTCACTAGGCCTTCTAAGATGAACTTCTTCATCCTCAATTGTTACCACATTCAATGTAGGATGCCAATCCAAGGTTAGTTGTCCTTGAACAAACCTTTCATTACCTAGTACATCACTATATTCACTTTGTATAGACTCCTCATCACTTTCTATAATGGTTTCAAACATATTGATTTCAGGCTCAACTTCTTGTCTCATGGATTCTTCAAGGGATTGAGCTACTACACATTAATGAGGAGAATGTGGTCCATCACAAGCAATACACCAGGGAGTATTTTCTATATTATGGATAGTTTTCCCTTTCAAGGGATCTGGAGTGTCCTGATTCTGAGAAATTTTGGGCTTCTCATTTTGAGGCTTGCCATCTTTCCAATTGGTATTATATGGCATGTCATGCAATCTAGGGGGCCTATCCTGCCAGTTATAATGAGGTTTATCATTTTTGTTTACCTTGGTAGTCAGATCCTTCATAGAAATGACCAACTTCTCTATCCTGTCTTCCTCAGCTGCTTTGCTAGGTTGTTGTTTTGTTTCTTGCCATAACCTACCATCTGTTCTTCTTCCTAACTTTTCGGATGCTTTTCTATTACTTTCTATATTAATGGCAATTCTAAAAGCATCTCTCAAGTTATGTGGATTTTTGTCCCTCAAGATATAAGCCATCATTGAGTTAAATGCATTGTAATAGGTATTCAGACACATGTTATCATCTAGCCTCATCACCTGATACAATCCATGCATAGCCTTTTGGAATCTAGCATTGAAATTAGTGACCATTTCATTGTCAGACTTTCTGATGTTATTAAATTCATTGAGCATAAAGCTCACATTTGTTTTATCACCATATTGCTCTTGAAAACAATTTTTAAAATCTTCCCATGACCCAATGCTATTAACTGGAAGACCTCTATACCAATCTCTTGCACCATCAACTAGGGATTGAATAAACAGTTTCATGATGACATCTTCATCCACTATCTCATAATCATTTATTAGATCCCCAAAAGATTTTAGATGTTCCTCAGCACTAATTGCATTGTTTCCAGCAAATTTATGGAGTCTATCCCTTAACTCAGTAGGAACATGATTGGGATATCCTGGGATCCCATCAAAGAACAATTGTCTATATTGCTCTAAATTGATAGGTCTCCTTTGAAAAGGGGGAATAACATTATTGTTTCCCAAAGCCATTCTAGCTTTTGGAATTGGAGACTGAGATATTTGGGTATGTTGGTTGTTCACAAGGATTTGACTCACAGATGCTACATTAACAGGCTTCGTAGGTTGAATTTTAACTGGGGGAAGAGAAATTTGCTGAGGATCAGGCTTATTAAGGTCTTCTGATGGGCACATGATAGGGGGAGCTTTTAGATAACTAATTTTTCTTTTGACTTCCTGATTGGCTACTTCCAGCTCAGCCTTCTCTAACTCCATTTATAAGTCCTCCTTTTCTTTCCTCCTTCTTTTCATTTCTCTCTCATGTGCTAACAACCTATGAGAAATCTCCTCTGCACTTTCAGATCTGATTCCATCATCTACCCATTTCTGTTTTCCTTTATCCACATTAGTCCTAGGAAGCTGAGGATCACTAAGAACTTCCTTGTTTGGTTGGACTACTGACCTATATGCCTGCTTGGATTTGGGGATCAGAATTTCTCTGATCACATGGCCCTCTTCATCACTCTTTTCTTTTTCTTTAGCTAGCACTTTAAGGTCAGCTATTTGTCTAAGAATCCTATCTCTCTCCATTAATTTATCTTTGACTTCCTTCTCCTTATTTGCTTCCTTTTGGGTTCTTAGGGAAATTAAATGATGAACTCTCCTATTCAAATCTTCAATCTCTTGGAACACTTTATCTTCATCAGGGAAAACCTCCTCAGAGTCAAATAAATTGACTTGATCTATGTCAATCAAACTAATGTTTCCAACGACTATTCTAGGCACAGAGTGTCCAATTGCATTTGAACTAGTCCTATCTCTTGCAGAGACACTAACATGGGATAAATCTTGATTTAAGGCATGTGCATTATCAATATTCCCAAACAATCCACAATGGAAACCTAGTATATCATGTTCAGAATCTCTAGAAGAAGAACTAGATTTTGCATAAACAGGTCGATAAGGCATCTTACCGGTATTATTATTTTTTTGTACCCAAGCAGCATTTGATGGCTCGTGTAACACTGATCTCGTTTGGCCTCTTCGTGATTGCTCTGGCAAACCTTCATGCAAAGTTTCACGAGGATGCTTCTTCATGAATGATCTAGTGTTTTTTCCTCCTTGCATTGTGCTTGTTTTCCTTTTAAAATGATTTGTACATCACAAGGAATAGTTCCAAGATAACAGAGTCGCCACCCACAAGAATATGGGAATTATGAAAACAAGCTTATAATGAAAGACTGCAATTCCATGGACAGAATGACTTTCTTTACAAATTTAAGCACAAAATCTGCTTCTGGATTCTTAATGTGACTTATCCCATCCGGGTCACCACAATATGAATTAAATCTTTCTTAACCTGAGACTTTTAACAATTCATTTACTCCCCAGCAGAGTTGCCACTTTTGTTGTCTTCAAAATCTGATTCACTTCAACATCCTATTTATGATATGATAACTCTATACAGAAGAGATATTAAAGAGAAGGAAACTTCTAGGACAACATATGAAAAGGTTTGATTTAACCTCCTACACTTCGGACCTACTCAGAGTCCAGGCAGGTATACCTTTGTGAACTAAATTCACACTTTCAAAAGATAAATCCATAGCAAACCAGTCTAGAAAACCAGTGGATCTAATCACCTTGAAACTAACTGAAACAAAGGAATGAAAATTATACTCATATTCAGTATTTGACCTACAAAACATGTAATAGACAACCTCAATCTATAACAGTGCCTTATCCAAGGTCACAGAGTCATCTAAGTTTAAACAATGCTCCCATAGTCAAATATATATACATATCCCATTAGTTTGGCTTCTGTAGATCCCTATATATGCCTGACACATATGAGAATTTATGCACACCAAATTAAACTATGCTCATCAAGATTCAAGAATCTCACAAAGAATTTACTCGTAGAACTGATCCCCGCATATTTAATTTCCCTCCTAAAGAGAAAAGCTAGCAAACACATCTACTGAAAGTTGCCTTACAACCCCTATTCAAACGAAATAACCCTAGATTATTTAGAATGAAATAGTAAATAATTGAAAACAAATTTCAAGATGACACAAAGTTTTTACTCAAAACCGATGGTCTGTATATTGATATTATCTTCAAGAAAGCATTACAAAAATGTTCAAATATTCTCCATTAAACTTAGAAAAGCTCAGATAAATTTCTGCATCGTTTTCTTACAATTCTTTTGCGATCATCTTTTTACTAGTCCTGGTATCCATTTATAATAATATGGATACACATAGCTTTGAACTTTCCTAGGAGAATTTGTTACAATCATTTCTTCCCAAGAAGAAGTTACAAATATCTTTTACAAAAATAGTTACAAGTCTTTTTCGACCTCCGCAACTTCTTCTACTTGCTGTCCAATTGCAACCTCTTCTAACTATTCAGGAGTGCCCTCTAACTGCTCTACATCTTGGATGGCATATTTTCTTGTCCGCTCATTGTACACATCATCAGTTGGCCACGTGAAGTTAATCACTTTTGCCTTTTCCTTGGTTAACCTCTTCTAGGAATTTATCATCTTGTTGACCTCTGAATTGAGAAAACCATAATGAGATTTGATTTTCTTTATCTCCTAAATTGTTACAACAAAAAAGGAAGCATCATCTAAATCAACAATTCCTTTTATTCTAGCTGATACTTTGGCCTCTAATTCCTTAAGCCATACTTTTTTTTCTTTTAGTTGATCTGGGCTGACAAAAACTCCTGGAAGCAATTCAAAAACCTAATCAACGTACTCCTTCTTGTACAAGTTGATCTTTCTATTAGCATTCTCTATCCCTTCTGCCAATTTCACTAGATCCTTGGTGGTAGCACAAGTGGATTTGATGATAGGATCGGCCCCTACCTCATCATAAGATACACAAATAAGCTCCAAGTCCTGCTCTCTAGGATTCCACTTGTCAAAAATAGGTGTCAAAATGGCCTTATCTCCATTAAGCTCATTCCACATATCCAAAATCTTGCTTATGTTGTTATATAATAGTGAGGCACTCATGGTATCTGCAAAACTTGAGATGGTAGCCCTTACTCTTTCTTCATACTTCTTGGCATACAAGGCCTGAGCCTATTTTAAATTCTCCAATTCTTGGGGAGTAACCTTAATCATTTGGGAGCTAGAAGGTGCTGGAGATTGTGGGAACTCAATGATCGGGCTGGTAGGTGGAGGTCTTGTAGGAGAAGAGGAGATCATCAGTGTTGAAGACTCACCTTGATGGTACTGTCCTGTCAACTAGCTTTGCAACTTAGCAATGATGCTATCTTTACCTCTTACCTCTTCCTTAGCACTGTTGTAAGCCTTCAAAATCGTCTCCAACTTGACTTGGAGATCTGCTTTCTCGTTAGCTTGCCTTTCATTTACTGCAACACTAAATTTTGTAGTTTCTAGCATAGTGCTAGTAGCTTCCACCACCCCTGTGTTTTGCACTCTTTTTACTATCATCCCACCAAGGTAACTTGACCTTGGGGTGTCCTTATTTCTCCTATTTTCATCTCTTTTGAGGGACCACATGACCAATGTAGCATTTTCTTTGCTAAAAGTGATTCCCTCCATGGGTTTAGTTTCTCTCCTCACTGCCTCCAATACCAAGGCATCTGCTATGTCCCACTCAGGGAGAATGAGTACTCCAACTTGTGCCACCATATCTCTTCCTTGCTTAGGAGTGATTGTTTTAAACTCATCTATCATTTCTTGCTTTATTTCCTCCTCCACTAGAGTTGGATCTTTGTGAGGCTGCTCACCTTTTCTCTTCTCACATCTTGCATTGTATTTATCAAAATTTTGCTTCCATACAAATTGCATGAATGCTCTTGATGTAACAAAGTTATTGTCAGCAAAGAAGTCATCACTGGCCTACTTGATCTTAGGATCCCACTCCTGGCCCATAAACTCATTGGTAGTGATGTTCGTCTCAGTAGCAAGGGGCTCTTCTGGCATTCTTTCCTCCACTTCATCATATGTTTAAGCTATTTCTCCCAGGCTACCTAACTGTATCAGTTGCTCAGCAGCTGCCTATTCTTCTCATATATGAATAGGGGATTGGGATGGAGAGTACAAGGGTGTATCAGATTGTATCTCTTTTCCTACTCTCTGCTTCTTTAGGCTCTCTTGGATGTCAATGACATCTTGTATCTTCCTCTTTCCTTTGGAGGTAGAGGGCTCCCCTATTGTCGGCATCAGCACACTATAATAAGACTTCTTGTGTAATGTATCATCACCAGGAGGGATTTCTCTAGTAGGGGAAAACCTACTTGAAACCATTCTTGTCTTTTCAGGGTTTTTTTTACCACAACCTCCCTCTTTTCTTTGAGAGTTTGCATTACATCCTCAAAGCAAAGAATTAAAAACTTTATTTTCTCCTCAAAAGGGAAAAAGCTAGACAATGGGTCATAGCTAGTATCAAACTGATGTACAAAATCTAAGGCCTTTTTATAAGCCACCCATTTTTCCTTTCTCAGCTCCTACTCATCTAGATCAAACTCATTTCTAATGAGGTCTTCAGGAAACTGGAACTGATGGGGTCTTCCTCTACACACTGCTCTTTTTCTAAACATGCCATTAAAGAAATCTTCAGGATCGACACACCTGGACACTGCAGTTGACAAATGATAAGGTTTGAGAAAATCCTCAAAACAATTCCAACCTCCCTTGGTTATTACAAATTGGTGGGCTATACTAACCATAGGGAAAATAGTCCCTTTACCCCTGCTTGTTAGCTCTGCCTCTTGCACACTACCAATTTGTCTTAGGATTTCTGCAGTTCCCACGTTGAGAGGGACTTGATAGGGCAATAAAAAGGGAGTGCCTCTGAAACCAAATGCTCTGAAGATTGTGGAAACGGGGTATAAGTAAATATCACCCCAATTATGAACAATTTTCATACTTTCTGCAAATTCCTTTGGTCTAATAAATTCCAAAAGAACCTTGGGGACTCTTGGGTTTTCTGAGCAGAGGAGAGTCCTAATCTTTGATGCAAAATATTTATCAAATTTTAAGAAACTGGCATCATCTCTATCCCATGACAGCACTGTACTCCATAGTTGCACTAGCATCTTTTCTCCATCCTTCTCTTTTATAAGGTCCATTCCACTTCCAAAATAATCACCACCTTTGAACAAAAATAGATGCATGAGGAGTGCACACCATCTGAAAGGCCTATCAACCTTTCCATTCTTTATTCCTATCAACCCTCCATGGATAGCATCAGTAATAAAAGAAGCATAATCAAAGGTTACTACAAGAGAAGGATTCAAAATCTGAGCAATCAATAGCACGTAATGATTGGGCATATTTACCTCAGCATCCTCTCCCAAAATATGGCAAAGTGAACAATACACTCCCTTAGCCCTAAGGGTGAATAGACTCAATGAGAAGGGCTCTTCAGTGTTGGGTCCTACTACTATCAACCCACCTATCTTCACAAAAAATTCCTTAAGAGGCCCATTTCTAAGGTGGTTCCTCTGTGCACTATATACTTGAGCTAATGATTTGAAATTAATGGGTTCTAGAAAATTGGTAAACTCATTAAGCCCAAAAGCACTTCTGAATTCCTCATTATTGATTTCAATGAGGGCTTTCCCATTTATATCCCTAATGCTTCTTGTGACTAGATCATAATTATGTGTGATCTGAGTTAGGAGATCCATATCCATGAATACTCATGGAACTACCAATTTTTCAACATCTAACTCCCAGATGCTATTCTGTGGGACTGGGGAATTTCTCATGCCAAATCCAACTTTGAGCAACCCCAACCCAGAAAACCCAACCTATGGATCTCTCAACCAATTACCCTTATCATACAACCCTTCTCCTATCTTCAAATGAGGAGCTCTTGGCACTAATTCTTTTACTTTTGATGCCTGATTAGTCGACAATGTCAACTACTCAAGAAAATCATCACAAATGGCCCTTTCTTGGTAATTAACTTTCCCAGAAAATTCTTTCTTAGGTGCCATTTTAGAATATGCAAGCAATGTAATTATTACCCCAGCTAGTTCTGTGACAAAATCAAGACCTCAATTAACACACACTGCTAAGAAATTACCGAAAAAGAGTACATGAAAACCTATTTTTAGCTTGAAGAAATCTGCTCTGCAACTGAATGAACTTGCTCTGTAACCGCTCTTCTACAACAATTCTTTAGAATGATACCTTCAATTGGTTGATACGAGATCATATATGGTACCCAGGCTCTTAACTGCGACATTGATACCACATGCTTCAGCCGTCCCTTCAGAATTGATTTCATGAGAGAATTCAAATTTTTCACTCCAACGGGTCACAACAAACCTGCACATTCTTTCCTTTTGCTCTTTCGGTGTTTCACAAACCATAACCTTTGGGAAATTTCATTAAACGAAATCACACCAACTGTCTGATCAAAAGAAACTTGATCGTCCTTTATACTAACTTAACAGCTTTGCCTTCGCGTCGGGCCCTACCTCCTTTTCGCCATTTCGCGGGCTTTATCCTCCGAGCACTTTTCTTTCACGAAGCAGGGCCAGGTGTTGGATGGAACTTTAATTGCTCGGCATTTAACTCTTACTAGGACCGTTAGCTTCTTCATTAATCATGCCTTTATCCTAACTGCTAACTATCTTTTGCTATTTCGCGTAGCTTAAACAGCTTTCAACTTCGAGCCACAAAACAATGCGAAGCGTTGGATCAAATCGAAGATGACCATCCTTTAAGGGAGACCTTTATGCCTGCTTTACTTACGCTATTCTTTCATTGGTTACTGAATACCACATGGCAATCAACCATTAGCTTTGGAAAGTTGTTCAAGTCTAGTTCAACATCAACCATTGGCGAGCCCTCAACTTCTTCTGAAAACACGTGTCGATGGATACGTCACCATATAGCATTACACCTAGATGAGCCCTTTTTCTTTTCGCTATTTCGTGAAGCATATCCTTCAGTTGGTTCATAGCTGCAAAGCAACGCGAGCCCTTGGATCAAAACAGAGTTGATCCCCTTTTAACTTCATACTTTATCTATCTTCGGGGCCCAAAAACCTTTTCGCTGTTTCGCAGGGCATAAAATATGAGCACTTTACCTTTGCGAATTCACGTGGGCCATTAGATTATTTTTGACTTGCTCAATGCTTAACAATCTTAACTGGATCTGACAAACATGGGCCCTCTGACTCAACTCCATCCACCTGGCATCTAGTCACTTTTAAACTGACATGTCAACCTTTCATTTGCTAAGAGGACACATCTGATTCCACCTCCTTCTTGACACCTGTATCTGATAGGTCATTACTTATCCCACGGCATGACTCACCTCTGGGACCCACCTTTTAATCCTTAGAGCCAACTTGTTGACCATTGTGACCTCCTGCCACATGCCATCATCTTACTCGCCCTCTTGACCAACTGGAACGTCTACTTGGAGTGACATGTCATTTCACTACTTTGCGAAAGCTAACTGTCGAGCATTTTCCTCCTGTGAAGCTGTGCTGACCATCAGATCAAATGAAACCTGCACATCTGTTATGCTCTTATAAAAACTCCATTTTCGCAGACCGAAAAACCTTTTCGCTATTTTGCAAAGCATAACCTTCGAGCATCTAGCAGCCATGAAAAAGCACAAACCGTTGGATCAGAATTGACTTGATCACCTTTTAGTCACTTAGAAAGTCTTCACTGCAGGGTCCCACCAAACGCTTTTGCCATTTCACGAAAGGTATTTCACTTGCAAGTTTCAGCTGCAAAATAACGCCAACTGTTAGATCTTGAGTGAGATGAAGCCTTTTTAAACTGGACCAAATGTGCACCATTTAGAATGCTTCTCCCTTTTTCCATTTCGTGGGTCTTAAACCATGGGTAACTTGGCCTAACAAAATAGCAAAAACCATAGATCCATCTGAGAGTTGCACACAACTTACTGGGCCCGACAACATTAGGAAGAAAAGACATAAGGCATGAATTTTTACAATTAATTCAAATGACCGCCTACGCAAAAGACATGGGGGAACACCTCTTACGACCCCAAGACCCACTACTTAAGTGGATAAAGTAACGTAGGAATAGAAACCAGAGGGTTTTTGATTAAACATTGAGCGATTTAAAATTGAAACCCTAAACCCTTAAGACCTAACATAGACTTGAAGCATTTGATAGTGTGTCTAACTCAAAATTTCAAAAACTTAGCCGATTATGGGGAAAGAAAACCCATTTTTAAACAGTGATAACAGGATGGTCCTTGACCTCTACTACAATTGGATTGGAAAAAAAGATAGGAATACATGATGATCTCACTTCCATGATTAGGGATAAATACGTGATGATCACTTCTGGTGAAACCCTTAAAAAATTCTTCCAATCACCAATGAAATCACTCAAGAAGATATCTGATCACATTGAATAGCCTTTGATCACTCTAGATGCAAGGTGATAAAAAATGAAGTGAATTCAACCTTTTATCCTCCAAGAAAAACCCCAATCTTTCATTGACATCAATGACTTCCGGTGAAAGATATAGGATCTCAAATAGAACATATCCATGTCGGATAAGCATCTCCAATGTCTAGAACATCTTCCAAAACCTCTTCCTGTGGCATATGCAGCATCTTCATGAATTTTGCCTACCCCTAAGGCATCTGCCTTAGTTACCAGATGAGCTACCTGCCAGTGCAAGAGCAACCTCCTTTGTCGGATAAGTAACCAGTGCATTCCCATCTGCTGAATGTTCTTCAGTCTTCCTAACCCATCTCTAAGTATGATCTTTTTGGATTTTACTAACCTTTTCTTTCCCTTTCTCATTTGATCCTCCATTACCAACCGGTGGATTTTTGCTTCTAGAAATTTAGCAATATGTCCAACCTCATTACATGCATAATATGTAATATTGTTCCTTTGAATTGCTTTGCTAAAACCAGTATAATTTCTTGACCTGCACTGATTAGCCATATGTCTAAATTTTCCACATGCATAGCATTTAACATTCATTCTACAATCTTCTATCTTATGACCATACTTATTACATTTAAAACATTGACCGGGAGTAGAATCAGGGTTCTGATTTGCTCTGTTTCTACATTGCCTATCCATGTGACCAAATCTATTGCAAACCAAACATCTACCATTAAATTTATAAGTATTAAATTGTCTTACCAGTGCCTTATGGTTTTGATCTTCATTAGCAATACCAGAACTCTATCCTTGCTCAAATCCAAGTCCACTGGAATCTCCAATCTGCCTTTGTTTTTTCAATAATTCATCTAGTTGTGCTGAACTAATCTTGAATTTTTCTTTATACTCACTTGCAGTAGATAGATCATCTCTCAAAATTATCATTTATCTCTCAAGCTCTTGTTCATTACTCTAGGATTGTACAAAATCAGTTCTCAACATATCATTTGATCATTTTTCTTTTGGTCTTCAATCTCTTTAGACATCCTCATAGTTATAGCTTGCATTTCATTTCTCATAACCATGTTCTCCTTACTCAATTTTTGACATTGTTCCTTAAGTGCATCTTTCTCTTCATCATCCCGATTTTGCAAAAGTTCATTCCTCCTATCTTGAACAGATGATATCCTCTCCTCTAGGAAAATAATGAATTCCTTAGAAGAATTTAATTCATCTTGTAGCTTTAAGTTCTTCAACCTTTCAGCATCATAATCTTCAAGTGTCATCTCAAGTTGCTTCTCCAAGCCCATGTCCATGGATTCTGGATTCAGGATCTTCCTCAAGCTATTAAACTTCCTCTGAGGCACAAGGCTCTGATACCAATTGTTGGAATCCAATAACACTAAGAGGGGGGGGTGAATCAATGTTATACCAAAATGATCAATTTTAGCCTTATTAAAACATGCATACACCAACCAGTATACTGGTACATACATAATTGAAATAAGTAAAGCAACCAATAAGCCAATCACATAAATGAGAACCATAAAACAAAGAATTATATGTGGAAAACCTCAAAGAGGAAAAACCATGGTGGAATTTGTGACCCACAATATTAATTCACTGGCTATATGAAGAGATATTATAAAATATAAGCGGTCCGCACTTGTAGGAAGGCTTACAGCCTAGAGCACACTGCTCAATCACAAAAGGAGCCTCACTGACTACATATAAATCTAGACAACAATCTAGAGAAGTGTTGAACTGCAAAAGATATCATCTTTTATGCTAGAATACAGTTTTGGTTAAGCTTTGTCTATTCTGGTCTTTAACCCTTACAAAAACATCCTCACATACATAATATCTCTAATATATTTTGTATCATATCACATCCACATCTCCATTACAAAATGATCTAATCCAACTAACCTATATACCCTATACAACTTATGATGTCTTATGTCATCTTACAAAGATAATTACAATATAAAATTACATGTCGGCTAGATAACATAAATACATGAATAACAAAAACAATTGTCGATGCCGGATCCAAGAGATGTCAGCCTCCAATATCGATAACCATATTCTAAACCATGTTTACCTGCATTTTCGATAACCAAAGAACTCCTTCTATCCTATCGGTGCTGGTGTCAGTGTAGTATCTGTGAAGTGCCTGTTAGTACACAACTGAACCAAAACATGAAGCCGAAATAAGATACCATGTTGCCATCAATGACAACATAGTGAAACCAACCAATTGAGTGTCAATTCCCAATAGTTTGATGCATGGATATTTCTTAAGGGTTGTCATTGATGGAAACTTAGTCTAGAAATCCTATCCGGTGTATGCAGATTTGAGTTATCGGAAGCTTAAGGAATTGTATCATTCATCTATGCTTAAGTCTGGAAGGTAGAACACGGAGTGAAGATAAACTATGCATAACTCATTTTTGGTTTCATTATTTTGGTTGTGGTGATAGAAGAAGTTGGTTCATAATTCAAGACATCTTACTTCAAATTGTTGGCCTCTGGTATAATTTATAGTGAAAGATTCAAGGTCCGGTATCTGGTGATTTCGGAGAACAAATATAGTGTGTTGATTAGTGATGTAACATTTGTTGCAGAATTGTTGGGATGATTTTTTTTATTGTTGGTGAGTTCCAAGTGTTTGTGTCGATGTGTGTGAAGCTTGTTATCATATTGATTAGGTCTGCATATGCATTTGTGGACGGATTGAGCCGACATGTTACGAACATGTTTCTTATTTTGTAGTTTTGTGAAGCCAACATGTTTGAGATCTTATTAGGTTGTGTGGATATATAATTCTGATCTAGATGATCATTTTAGGTATGGAAATATGTGAATGTGGATGTGTGGTATGCGAATGAGAATTAGAATGCAGAATTGGTGCTTCGGTAGATGACTGTGTAGTAGAATAGGGTAGAAAGGTAGAATAGCATTTGACAATCAGATTGTGATTAACTAAAATTGATCTTTGGCATTTCTAGATGCTATATTCCAGTGCAAACATTGCAATTAGTCTTGTATCTCATTTGTAGGGCAGTGAGTCCTCCGGGGTTATTGCCCTCTTATATAATTGAGCAGTGAACTCTAGGGAGTGTGCCTGAATGCAAGTGCATTCCTCTTATGTAATATTATCATACTCCTAGAAATAGTATAATAATATTGTGGGTTCAAATCCCACCATGGTTTTTCCCTTTCTAAGTTTCCATGTAAAAATCTTGGTGTTATGGTTGTGTGGTTAATTGCTTTATGTTTCTACACTTTTCTTTCATACTTATGCATCTGGTGATTTAAGAATCAGCTTAATAAGCTTATAAATTTCAAAACAATGATTCACCCCCCCCTCTCAGTGTTCATTGATTCCTATAGATAGTCCATCCAAGGATACCAAGGCAAGTTACAAAAAGAAAAGATGAGGAAATTTTGAGATGATCTGAATATAGAATGAGATGAAAAATACAAAAAAAGATGAAGCTATGTGGCTACAGATAGGAAAAGAACTTAAGGATACTATCAAGAGATGGACATGGACAAAGTTGTAGCTGAGAATATTATCATTGATGCCAATGACATTCAATGCATATTATGGAAAGAAAGTATAAAATGTAAATATTCTTTCCTCAAACATATCATCAAAGAGAGAAGAAATTCACTCAAGGCTTGCAATTAGATGTTGACAAATATAACTCAATAATTCAATACGTTGAATGTAAAATCAAGAAGACAAATAATGCAAGAGATTCCATTGCAAATGAGTTAAAATTTGAGTTCCAACACACAATTGATACTCTCTCAGACCTTGTTTAACATACTATAATATTGAGAGGGGGAGTGATTCAACATTTACTGAAACATACATAAGCAATTTAAACATTATATCAAATCTATCGAAAGAAAGAATTGAAACAAAACATGCACTACATAAGAATGCCAATATTTTTACATGGAAAACCCATGGTGAGAGCTATCTCACAATATAAATGAAACAAGTTTTTACAATATTTTTTTTTAAGGCTCGCTGCCTAAGGAAGCTCACTACTCCTCGATGGACTTGTCATAGATACATATGTTGGTCATCCAAACTATCTTATTGTAGTGTCCTGACTACTCACAATTTTGTCCTTATTTGGGCCCTCACCTTGGAATTCATGTCCTAAGGAATTATTAGAGCCCTGATTCTGCTCACATCATGAAAATTCTTCATTATTTTGACCTTTCATTTCATTTCCCCCTTGTTTCTTGGTTCCTGACTGATTAGGACCATGGCACTGCCACCCCAGTCCTCCCAATTAGGGCCCGTTTTTGGGCCCCTTATTAGTCACATCATTTTGGTAGGGACCTAGATCCCATGTCATCTCATGTAATAAAATTAAGTTGTTTTTTGATGGGCAAGTATAAAAGTAGGTCTACCCCTCTCATTTTGATATACAATTCAAATCCAGAAATCATATTCAATCAATCATTCATGTGGGAAAGCAATCAGTCTTCTTTCAAGCATTGGAGTAGAAGTAAGGTCAAGGTTCAAGCATTGGAGCTAGCATTCATGTTCTATGTTTATGAAGACTATATAAAACCCTAATTCCTTGTGGAGACAAAAAAAACTCTATTAAAAGGTATATCATTAGTGTTTTAATCATTATTTAGCATCTCCCTCAAAAGGAGAACATTTTTATTACTATAATTCAATTACATTTCATTTCTATTTCATGGTTAATTCCAAAACTAAGGTTTGACCTAAAGCAAACCCCTATTCCCAACCTATTTTTCATTCTCTAGTATGCACATAAATAGGTACGAAGCTATGATCTTCATAATTGATTTTATTGATAGTGACAAACAAATTCCCATTTGGATGGAGGAAAGTATGGAGGATAGGTGCGACAAGCATACCAATCCCAATATTTGAGGAGCTCCTCCTGGGAATAGATCCAAATACACTTTCATTCCTAATATCCAGGTTTGTGGCTCGATACAACATCTGTAGCTCATTGTTCATGTGTTTTTACTTTAATTCTAGCACATTTACCCTAGTTTCAGCATTTTCACAATCCAATTTAAAAGAGGATAACCCCCCCCCAGAAGAGTGAATACAATAAGAATTTTCAGCCCTATCCTTTTTGGTTTATGGCTAGATCTATTGGCTTCACTCCTCTTTTAATGTAATGGTTCCTAAGTAAAATTTAGTGGTTTTCATGTGTTTAACTGTAGAAACCCTAATTTTACACCATTACACTTGCTTAACTTCAATCATGTTGATCATACATCATTTCTCAACCTCTTCAACTATATCAATCAATCTCTACACAAGTATTATAGGTCATCAAGTTGAAATAAATGACAACAAAAAATTGTGCATATTGCCAACAATCTCCCCCTTTGTCATTTATGGAAACACACATCTATCTACAAGTCATCTCTCCCCCTTTTACGTCAAGGGAAAAGGGCATAATATCTTCTACTTATAACAACCAAAATTGTGTAGGAACTCCCCCTAACTATATGGCCTTTACCAAAAACTCTCCCCCAAATATGGAGACACCCAAAAATTAATTATATATACAAAATGTCTTCAATAATAAACCAAAGAGTAATACTGCATTCCTCTACAAGCCTATACAAAGACAAAAATTTCTTGTGTACAATAATCCTCCCACTCTTTTAGGGTATAATGTGCTTACATAATACCTTTCACTGAGAAAAATATGTATCCTAATTGTTATTTATGGATACAAATAAGTGTGATTGAAATTCAATCTTGATGTATAAGTCCTCTTCTTATTCAATAGAATTAGGTAGCCTCATGCTCTAAACATAATTTTATGTCTTTGTCAAGATACTATTGGTATTACAGATGAATTGATTATGTGTTGCATTATTTTTTTGTCATTGATGTCAACAATAGCTATTATGGTTGGTTACCAGCAGACAGGATTTGGTTACCGGCAGAAGATCTAGTGCTACCAACAAAAGACTATCTGTTGGACACTTTCGACATGTTTGGATCAGTGAAGTATGTTTGATTTCATGTGTCACATGTTCCTTGAGCATGTTTTGGTCAGTTGGTATTGACTTGGTAATCAGATGCTATCATACACTCTTGTAAACCCTTACGAGCATTGGTTTAAGGTTTTACCAGCAAAGCTTTCTCTGAGGAATCTTGATAGGATGCATAAGTGTTGTTGGTGCAGCTTCTAGATGGATTTCAGGATGGTGAAGATGCTCTTTGATCATGCTTCAACTGCTTGAAGACATTGCTTTAGCATGGTGGACCCAGAATAGGTCCAGTACCTATCTAGGTTATGGACTGGTATCATGATAACGTGTTCTCTACACGTTACCAAGATGTTTTTGGGATGTTTTTGTTAGGATTCCCATAGATACTGAGAGTGGGGGTGAATTAGTATCTAACCGGTATATAGAATTTCTTAACTTAAAATATGCAGAACATATTATAACAGTGTACCGGTATGCAAGAAATAATACAATAAATAGAATTAAAAACATCCACATGAAAAGCACACCATGACACAAGGATTTAACGAGGAAACCTGGTGTGGGAAAAACCTCAGTGGGATTTGTGACCCACAATATCCACTTACTGGCCAATAAGAGAATATTACTTACAAGAGGGGCCTACACATGCAGGAAGGCCAACTGCCTAGAGCTCACTGCTCAATGGGAAGTCTCACTGACTTACAATGTGGATTGTACAAATCCAATATCTTGTACTACTTTACAATAGCATCTATAATGCCTGATCCAGTACTGGTTGCTGCTCTGCTTCTTACATAAACCCTTTAACCTTTATTTCGCATAATAGGTCTGCCTTAATATTTTGCTTACATCACATACATAACCTCTTTTAAAAAGTCTACAATGATCTCTTTTATATACAAGAGTCATTTTACAACATGCCAAGTCGGCTTACAAAGTTTTTACAATAATAAACAAAATATAATATAACAAAATCCTGTCGGCCTCTGTGCCAGTATACTTTCTTTCTTTGTGTCGATGCCAGTGTCCTGAGTGCTGGTGTAGAGTGTGATCATTGATGCCGGTGAACTATCTTGTAGGTGTAATGTCTTGCCGATATAATGCCTTGTCGGTATGATGCCTTGCCGGTGCCATAGGATTGTAAGGTTTCCATCAATGACAAAACCTTCAATCAGCTACAATGTCTCATTGGAGTGTGCATATGCCAACAATCTCCCTATTTGGCATTGATGGCAGCACTCATGAGAAATTTCAAAAAGTGTATCCAAAAATGAGGTCCAAAAAGTTACCAAAAATGTGTGCTCCCCCTGAGCATATGATTCCTATGATATTTGAATTTTCTCATCCCACTATTCCCCCTTTGGCATCAATGAAAAAGGTTGTCAAGATGTCAGTAGAGTTTGTAGTTTCAACCTTGTAACTGAGTAGTTACAATTTGAAATAGATCCTCCAAAATCAAATTTATACTCTCCATAAACTTTTTACTGTCTCTTATTGTTGTCTCTATTCTTTTAACTGTACCGGTGAGATGTTAAAAATGCTCTGCCGGTCCCTGTATCAGTGCCTCAGATATTTACTTATATAATGATGCTAGATAGTCCAATCTTGGACTCAGTTTTAATCTTAGATGCTTTGCCTTATTCACTATTCTCTCTTTTTCTCTTTCCAATTTAAGTAATTCTTCTTCAAAATTTGTTATCTTATGTTCAAAAATTAATAATATATCAGGTGAGTTAACAAAATTATCTGTAAGTTTATTGATTTCATCCTATGCCTTGCTCATCTTCTTATCTATATCTATAGTCAAAAAGTTTGTCTTGCAGGTGTCTTTGTACAGAGTTTTGTATTCTTTTAATAAATTACACAGTTCCAGTAGAAGTGTGTCAAAATCTCTAGTACACTTTTTTATCTCCTCATCAAAGAATTTTTGCTTTTCAATTTCCAATTTTTCCTTCAATGTCTCTTCCTTTATTTTCTCAATGTTCTCTATGATATATTTACACAAGGTATCAAGTTGTCCTAAAGAATATTTATTGTCTATATTACAGTTAGGATCAATTACCTTCAAAATTGGTATTGTGTCATCTATTGCCTTATAAGCTTGTGAGTTGCAATTTGTTATCTTTTTAATTGAATCCAATAGTACTTCAGTCACATTAGTTGATTTGTAGCTTGATGAGGAACCTACATTCTGAGTACTGCCAATGGAAGTAACCAAGCTTGTATTGACCTCTGGTAGGTCTATTTGTGTTTGTATTTCCTTAAGCAATGGTTTTTCTACTTCTCCAATTGCTGGTGGCACTGTTTCCTTATGAACCTGTTCCTATTTCTATTGTTGTTCTTGTTCTAGAGCCTTTTTCTCTGTTTATTTCTCTGTTTGTTGCATTGTCTTAGTCTAAGTCTAAGTTTCTACCTATTTCTATTTGTCATATGTCAGTTTCTCCTGTGTGTTATCAGTTTGCTCCGCTATCGAAGGCTCACTAGACATGTCAGTCTTATCAGCTATATCTTTATCTACCACAATGTTGATCTTTTGAGTATCAACATCCACTATATATAAGACTTCGGGATTAGGATTGACATCCTCTACATCCATACTTTCAACTTCCGGTTGATCTTTTGTAGCTGTTGTTTTCACCAGTGGAGTAATCAAAGGAGGTGGGGGTAAGTTGTCTTTAATCTTGATACTGGGTGGTCCACCAACTTTACCTTTACCCTTGTCTCTTTCTTTATGATATACCTTTATAGGTTTTTGACTCATGTATTCTTCTTGTTTTTCTTTTTCCACTAGGAAAATGTCCCATGCATTTTTTGTCTCCTCAATCACCTCATTAACTCTTCCAACCATTAAAGCAATGTGCTGGGGTGCAGTAGAAAATACTGACCGATTGGCTTCAGCAATTAAGTCATCAATTTCTTTGGGTGAATTCACTGGATATATAGCAAGTAGCTTTTCTATCTTGATTTTCTTGTCAAGTTCTATTACTGCTTGTCTTCTTGCCTCCAGTCTCTTAAATAGTTTATCTGGTACTTCATCTACTACTTCCATCAAAAATTTCTTATACATATCCATATGCAATATAACATTGTTTTCTACTTATTCTTTTTCATCAGCTGTCAGAGTGTCATATAGTTTCTCTATGTTCTTCAATTTCCCTTCCTCTATAATTTCATTCAACAGTATGTCAAGAGGGGCCAAGTCCTTGTTTGTCCTTTTCTTCTTTTTGGGTGTCAGCTTCTTCTTCTTTGGTGTATCCTTTCTTATGGGAGATCTCACTACTTGTTGTTTTTGTCTTGTCCTCCTAGGTGAGGGTGTGGTTGCCAGTGAGGAATCTCTTTTCCTTACAACTCTCTTGAAAGATGCAAGCATATCATTCTCTAAAGAAGTACCTACCGGTGATAGGTGAGTTTCAGGTTGTGGAGCTGCTAACTCATCCTCTGTTATACCGGTTTGCTTTAACACATCTTCTTTAATAGCCTTTGCCTGTCTGGAATCTTTTTCACTCTTTTCTTAGATTGTATTTGGCTTTCAATAGTTTCTACACTACCAAATACTTCTTCCTTAGGCTCTTTAGGGGCTTCCAGAAGTGCTTTAGCATATGTTTCAATTAAATGATCATCTATTTCGTAGCCCATCTCTGTTACCCAAACTATCCTAGGGATGACTACTTCCATCTAGATCTCATCCTTCTTGATTACAAAGCATATTTTATCCTTATATTTGTCAACAATCTTTTGTGATAATCTGATTCTTTTCTTCATTTTGGCTTTAAGTGCTTGAAAGAAATCATGGATATTGTTTTCCTTATCTTCTCCCTTATTATTGAATAGTTCTATTAGTTGTTTCCCTACCAGTATACCATATCCAAGTTCTTTGTAGCCTATACCGGGAACCTATTTGGTTATATGTAGCATCAGACATACTAGCAGATTTCCAAATTTAAAAGTTCATTTCTTGTCCTTCTTAATCTTTCCTAAGTTGTCAATTAATTCATCCTTAAACCATTCACATACATCAATCTTCGCATTATCCATGACCATATCCTACGCACTCTTAATGCATAGACTTGAAACTGAATTGAGTCTATTTGCATGAGTAGCTTTATATCCTAATATCATGCTGATAAATCTTACATTAATATCTGTTACATCATTTACTCTTAAGGACCTTCTGTCGGATGTGGCACCAATTAGGTTTATAACTAGGTCATTGGAGACCTTTTTAGTCTTGTCTGGCCTTTTACCGGTGGTCGGTAACCCTCTGATAGCTTTCACAGCTTCCTTGGTGATTTTGTGAATTACATCTAACCAAAAAAATTCACCATGTACCCTGCTTAAGACTATCCTAATCACATCCTTGGGGAATTTAGGAATGTTAAGGATCTCTGTAAATCCTAGGGTTTCAATGATCTTATGTTCATCTTTTACATTTCTGGATTCATCACATATGATAGTTTTAAACATGGTTTTAATCTCTTCATCTCCTAGTTCCTCAATGTAGCAGTCAATGTAAATTCTAGGGTCTTCAGCATAAACAACTCCCTTAGGATTTCTTGAAGTGTTCTTGCCTCTTGCTCAAAATGCCTTAGCTTGGAATCTTCGTGCTCTTCATAGGTTTGAAATCTCAGTAAAATGAAATAGAGCCAAAACCTCAAATTTATAGTGTCTTTTTGCCATCTACCACATTAAATGCATGCCGATTAAGTATTCACTTAACATTGTCTACCGGTAATAAGTAATTTCCAACTTCTCATCTCTAACCGAGGGAATAATAGCATGTGTCATTAGATTGCCAAACCCTCAAGGAAACTTTCTTCAATTAGATGAAGAACTTCCTGCTGGTGGAGCAATACTCTGTCCTACCAGTGAAGCATTGACTGGTTCTATCAATGGAGGAGTATTCCCAATATTTAGATCAGCTTTTCTAATCCATTGTTTTGAGAATTCTTGCTTAACCTCTTCAACTTTTTCTTTACCCTTCAAGCTAGAACTTTTGTTGTCTATCGGTGATCCTTTACTTCTACAAAATTTTGCAATATGTCCAATCTTGTTACATGCATAACAAGTTATATTATTCTTCTGAATAGCTTTCCCATAACCTATGTTGGTTTGTGTTCTGCATTGATTAGATAAATGTCCAAATCTTCCACAAACATAACATTTCACATTCATTCTACAATTTTCAGAGTTGTGACCAACTTTGTTGCATTTTGAACATTGACCGGTGGATGTGTTGATATTCTAATAATTTCTAGATCTACATTCATTTGCTCTATAACCATACTTATTACAGTTAAAGCATTTTCCATTAAATTTATAAGCATTAGGTTGTCTTACCAGTTTGCTGTGATCCTGAGTATTTGCAATATCGGAGCTTTCACCAATTTCAAAGCCAATTCCAGAAGTCTCACCTTTAGGTTTTTGATTCTTCAACAAGGTGCCAAGTTCCTCTAAGCTTTTCTTGAATTTTTCTTTATGTTGATTTGTATTTTCTAGTTCTCTTTCTAAGACCTCTTTCTGTCTCATCAATTCATTGGAGTCATTCTAAGTGTGCATCAGATCTATCTTCAATAAATCATTTTCATAGCTAAGTCTTGTGTTCTCATTTTTTGCATCACTTAGTCTTCTAGTCAATTCTTCTTCATTCTTCTTCCTATCCTCAATTTCTTTACAAAATCTCATAGTCATATCCTACATCTCATTCTTTGTTGTCATGTTCTCCAGTTTCAGCTTGCTTATCTGATCATTAAGTAATTCCTTTTCATCATTCTTATTTTGCATCTTTTCACAAAGTTCTCTTCTCTTATTTCTTGCAACAGTAAGATTCTCTTGAAGTGCCTGAATGATATCTTGAGCTGCCTTTAAATCATCTTCTAGTTTGATATTTTTCAATTTTTCTGTATCATAGTCTGAGAGAGCTCCTTCAAATTGCTTCATCAGATTTTCCATCTTTACCGGTGTCAAGCTCTTCCTCAAGTTGTTAGGCTTCTCAAAATAGAGGACCGGGCTCTGATACCAATTGTTAGGATTCCCACAGATACTGAGAGGGCGGGTGAATCAGTATCTAATAGGTATATAGAATTTCTTAACTTAAAATATGCAGAACATATTATAACAATGTACCAGTATGCAAGAAATAATACAACAAATAGAATTAAAAACATCCACATGAAAAGCACACCATGACACAAGGATTTAATGAGGAAAGCTAGTGTGGGAAAAACCTCGGTGGGATTTGTGACCCACAATATCCACTTACTAGCCAATAAGAGAATATTACTTACAAGAGGGGCCTGCACATGCAGGAAGGCCAACTGGCTAGAGCTCACTGCTCAATGGGAAGTCTCACTGACTTACAATGTGGATTGTACAAATCCAATATCTTGTACTACTTTACAATAGCATCTATAATGCTTGATCTAGTACCGGTTGCTACTCTGATTCTTACATAAACCCTTTAACCTATATTTCGCATAATAGGTCTGCCTTAATATTTTGCTTACATCACTTACATAACCTCTTTTAAAAAAGTCTACAATGATCTCTTTTATATATAAGAGTCATTTTACAACATGCCAAGTCGGATTACAAATTTTTTACAATAATAAACAAAATATAATATAACAAAATCCTATTAGGCTCTGTGCCAGTATACTTTCTTTCTTTGTGCTGGTGCCGATGTCCTGAGTGCCGATGTAGAGTGTGATTGCTGATGCCGGTGAACTATCTTGTAGGTGTAACACCTTGCCGGTATAATGCCTTGCTGGTATGATGCCTTTTCGGTACCATAGGGTTGTAAGGTTGCCATCAATGACAAAACCTTCAATCAGCTACAATGTCTCATTGGAGTGTGCATATGCCAATAGTTTTATGGACTGTTTATTATTATTTTGGTCTTAAGCTGACATGGCATATCAGTGTAGTATGGATTTATGTAATGATCTTATTGTAATATCTTTTAGGTGGCTGACCTAATTGGTTTAGGCCTTAGGGTTTGTTTAAAGTGATGTAAGATCTCACTGTAATAAGTTCTTGTGGTCTTGGAATGCAATATCATATGCGAAAGAGATTTGGTCAATCATAGGTGATTAAATTGGGATCAAGGAAGAGGTCAAAGGCCTCCAGTATTGAGCTTAATCGAGACTGTAATCAGGCATGGTAGATGCTATCTCTGACATTTCACTCTATCGGATTGTTGTCCATTTATCTTGAGATGGTTGTAGCCTCTCTATAGTCAATGAGACTCTTTTTTAATGAGGAGTACGCTCTAGGCAGTGTGCCTCCCTACATGTGCAGACCCCTCATTGTAACACATACTTTCTGTAGAAGTATCATCTGACTATGGGTAAGCTTCCCAGCATGGTTTTTCCCTTTCCAATTTTTCCACATACAAATCATGGTGCTATGTGGTATGGTTGATTTGCATTGATTATTTGTTTAATTGTTAAGGTGTATTGTTTACCGATATCTGTTTCTTCCCTACCGGTACTTAATCTAGTTAAAGGTTATTAAGTGGATTAAATGTTATAATCTATTAACAACTAATTCACGCCCTCTCCCAGTTGTTCACCAATTCTCCTAAAAATTGGTATCAGAGCTTTGGTCCTCTTTTGCAAAAGCTTAACTGCTTGAGGTAAATCCTATGGCAGCTAACACTTCAAATCCACCGGCAACTATTTTCAGAAGAGAAATCCCTAAGCTTGATGGAACAAATTATGGGATATGGAAAATTTGAATGGAGACTCATCTTAGATGTCTTTGCAAGGATACACACCTTATGATCCAACATTTGGGAATCCTACTCCTGCAGACTTGGACAAGAATATTGAAAATGATTGCAGAGCTAGAGAAGCCCTCTTGTGTGCACTTACTAATTAGTAGATCATGGGATTGACTGATAAATCATTGGCAAAGGTTATGTGAGATAAATTGAAAACTTTTAATGAAGGTGATCCTACTGTCAAAATTTCTAAACTTGATGGTTACTGGGTAAGATATGAAAACTTAAAAATGGAAAATAATGAAAGAATTGTTATGTTTATGGAAAGAGTAAATGAGATTGTTATGGGAATTCAATGTTGTGGAGGATTTCTAAGAGAAGATTAAATAGTTTCCAAATTCTTGAGAGCCCTTCCACCGGCTTACAAGATGAAGGCAACTGCAATTAAAGAGTTGAGAACAATGGAAAACTCTTTAGTTAACAGAGACATTCTCATTGGAAAATTATCTGCTTTTGAGCTTCAAGAATTTGGATCTTCTGGAGTCGTAAATTCTGAACAAGCTTTTCATGCATCATCATCATCATCATCATCTATAGGAAAAAGTGATTGGAAGGTCTTATATGCAAAATAACTAGAAGACATGAGGAAAGAAGATGATAATTTGAGCAACTTGAAGCCTTATTTGCTAGAAGAGTACCTAAAGGTCCGACATGAAGTAAGTATGAAGGAAAAGCACCTTTTAAATTTTTTTCATGTAATAAGATTGGTCATTCTGGATCTAGATGTCCTGAAAGGAATGCAAGGTTTGGGAAAAGAGTTAAGAAATCATTTAAGCCTAATCAGAACAGATATAGATTCAAGAAAAGTAAACAATGCTACATAGTGGATGAGGAAGGAGTAACCAATGACTCTAGAGATGAACCAGTAGAAGAATCTACTAGTGGATCTGGCAATGGAAGGGAATGGGTGTTTTATGCTTTAAAAGAAGATGAACCAGAATTGGCTATCAAAAATAAAGAAAAGGCCCTAGCAGCAAAAGTTGAAGATAAGGATGAATGGGTAACTGATAGTGGATGCTCACATCATATGACTAGTGATAAAGGAAAATGTATGTCCCTGCAAGAATAAAATGGTGGTCAAATCAGATTTGGAGATGACAAAGCATGTATGATCAGAGGTAGAGGTATTATTTCTTTGGATAGCAAGCATAACACTAATAATGTCTATTATATAGAAGGTTTAAAGCATAACCTTTTGAGTGTTAGTCAATTGGTGGACAAGGGTTTCCAACTTCAAATTAAAGATAGAAAATGCAAAATCATTAACAAGACTGGTTTGGAGATTGCAACCGGTATTCCGATTGGATGTAATATCTTTCACTTGAACACTGGTAATAAGACATGTTTGATTTCTCATATTGATGAGAGTTGGTTATGGCATAAGAGATCATGTCATGTTAATTTTGATTGTATTGTTAAGATTAGTTCAACTAAAGTAGTTAGAGATATACCTAAGATTATGAAGCCTCATAATCGGGTATGTAAGGAATGTCAATTTGGAAAGCAAGTTAGAAGTTCTTTTAAGAGCATACATGATAAATCTAATGATGTACTTGATTTGATTCACATTGACTTATGTGGTCTAGAAAGGACTAGAAGCTTTCAAGGTGATAGGTATTTCATGTTGATTATTGATGACTATTCTAGGATGATGTGGGTGACTTTTCTTAAGGAGAAGTCTAAAGCCTTTAAGAAATTCAAGATCTTTAAAGAAAAGGTTGAAACAGAAACTAGATTGAAAATCAAATGTCTAAGATCAGATCATCGCAGTGAGTTCACTTCTCATGAATTTAATAGTTACTGTGAGACAAATGGAATTAGGAGACAGTTATCTGCACCTCGGACTCCTCAAAGGAATGGAGTGGTGGAAAGAAATAGCAAAACCATTTTGGATGTAGCAAGATCTATGATGATGGAAGCCAAATTTCCTCATATCTACTGGAGAGAGAAGCAATGAGTACAGTAGTCTACACATTCAACAGAGTTCACATCAAAGGTGAAACTGGTAAGACCCCTTATGAATTATGGTTTGGACATACACCTACTGTTAAATATTTCATAATTTTTGGAAGTAAATGATATATCAAAAGAGATGATTCAATTGGAAATTTTGATCCTAGATGTGATGAAGGGATATTTCTTGGTTATTCAATTCAAAGCAAAGCATATAGATGTTATAACAAAAGATTATAGAAAATTTTGGAGAGTGCTAATGTGAAAGTGGATGAGCGATATAGAAATCAATCTATATCATATGACAGGGAACTAGCAGTGGAGATGATCATAACTGAATCGGCAATGCCTCAACCAGTACAGGAAACTGAGACAGTTACACCAGCATAATCATAAAATTCAACTATGACTAATAATCAGAGCAGTGAACCTGAAGTTCAAAAGACACCAAGGTATGTAAGATTAAATCATTCTAAAGATCAAATTATTGGAGATAGGAACAAGGGAGTTATGAAAAGAAGAAGATTGGCAAATGATGAGGTGTGTCTTATTTCTCAAGTTGAACAGGCAATTTTTATTGAAGATTGTAAGGATAAACACTAGTTAAAAGCTATGGAAGATGAATTAGATCAGATAGAGAAGAATGAAACTTGGACTTTAGTTCCCCGACCTAAAAATAAGAATGTTATTGGAACTAAATGGGTTTTTAGGAATAAACAAATTGAGGATGGTCAAGTTGTAAGAAACAAGGCTAGACTAGTTTGTAAAGGATATTCTCAAATGGAAGGAATTGATTATGATGAGACATTTTCACCTGTAGCTAGAATTGAAGTTGTTGGACTATTTCTTGCCTATGCAGCTTATAAGAACTATAAGGTTTATCAAATGGATGTTAAATGTACATTTTTGAATGGTGAACTTGAGGAAGAAGTATACATTGAGCAACCTGATGGATTTTCATTGATAGATGATAAAGATATGGTTTGCAGATTGAAGAAAGCTTTATATGAATTGAAACAGGCTCCTAGAGCTTGGTATGCAATGTTGGATAAATATCTTTTGAAGCTTGGTTTTACTAAAGGCAGTGCTAATAGTAATTTATATTATAAGATCATTGATAATGATATTTTGATTATTGAAGTATTTGTTGATGATATCATTTTTGGAGGAGAAGATAAATTGTGCATGGAATTTGCTAACAATATGAAGAATGAATTTGAAATGTCCATGATTGGTGAGATGAGATTTTTCTTAGGTTTGCAGATTACTCAAACTGACAAAGGCATTTTTATCTATCAAACTAAGTATCTGAGGGAATTGTTGAAGAAGTTTGGTATGGATAATTCTAAATTGGTAAGTACTCCTCTGGTGAAAAGTGAGAAAATATCTATCAAGGATACTTCTACACTGGTAAATCCGACAAGGTATAAGTCTTTGATTGGTGGTCTGTTATATTTCACTCAGACTAGACCAGATATTATGAATGCAGTAAATATTATTTCAAGATATCAAAGTAATCCTAAAGAAAATCATGAATGTACAGTAAAAAGGATACTTCAGTATTTGCAAGGAACAACAGAATATGGTTTATGGTATTCTAAAAATGATGATTTCACTTTATGTGCATATACTGACTCAGATTGGGCAGGAGATACTGATGATAGGAAGAGCACTTCTTGTGGAGCTTTCTTTCTTGGAAAGAAACTAGTTTCATGGATTGGCAAAAAATAGTCATGCATGTCTTTATCTACTGTAGAAGTTGAATATGTTGCAGCAGCAACTAATTGCACTCAAGTCTTGTGGATGAAGAAAATGTTGAAGGATATCAAGGTAAATTGTATTGAACCGGTAGTTATCTATTGTGATAACTCTGTAGCTATTGACATGTCTAAGAATCCGGTATTTCACTCTAAGACTAAACATATATCAATAAAGTATAACTTTCTGAAGGACAAGGTAGAAGAAAAGGAAGTCAAATTGGTTTATGTGAACACTAAAGAACAGATTGCACATATATTCACTAAACCGTTGTCTAAGGAATCATTTCAATATTTGAGAGACAGGTTAGGGTTTTTTGCCCCTCTGATAGAGACTTGATTGATGTAGTTTGTCATCAGTCCGACATGCATTATCAGAGATATTATTCATTCTAGTACTGATGAGTGGTACTACTACTGAAGGGGAGTAGTCAACTTTGAGATACAAAGGTTTATATTCTTGCTTTGATATTTTTGTCAGATTTCTGGCATTCATGTCAAAGGGGGAGAGATATTGATGTGAAAAATAAGAAAAGGAGTTGTATTCATTAGAGGGAGAATTTTTTATATTCAGGAGATTGTTGGTTGTCTTCCATAGAGGGAAACTTGTTTTGCATTTCTTGGTACTTAGATTTTTTTCACATCTAGTGTTGCCATCAATGCCAAAGGGGGAGATTGTTGGCATTGTGGATGAATTGATTATGTGTTGCATTTATGTTTCTTCATTGATGTCAACACTAGTTGTCATGGTTGGTTACCGGCACATAGGTTTTGGTTATGGTCAGAAGATCTAGTGTTACCGCTAGAAGACTATCTGTTGGACACTTCAAAAATGTTTGGATCAGTGAAGTATGTTTGATTCCATGTGTCACATGTTCCTTGAGCATGTTTTGGTCAGTTGCTATTGACTTGGTAATCAAATGCTATCATACACTCTTGTAAACCCTTACTGGCATTGGTTTAAGGTTTTACCAGTAGAGATTTCACTAAGGAATCTTGACAGGATGAATAAGTGGTGTTGGTGCAGCTTCTAGATGGATTTCAGTATGTTGAAGATGTTCTTTGATCATGCTTCAATTGCTTGAAGACATTTCTTTGGTGTGGTGGACCCAGAATAGGTACATTACCTATCTAGGTTATGGACCGGTATCATGATAACGTGTTCTCTACATGTTACCAGGATGTTTCTGGATGGTTTATGGATTGTTTATTATTTTTTTGGTCTTAAGCCGACATGGCATGTCATTTTAACATGGATCTATGTAATGATATTATTGTAATATCTTTTAGGTGGCCGACCTAATTGTTTTAGGCCTTAGGGTTTGTATAAAATGATGTAAGATCTCATTATAATAAGTGCTCATGGTCTTGGAATGCATTATCATATACGAAGGAGATTTGGTCGATCATAGGTGATCTAATTGGGATTAAGGAAGAGTTCAAAGGCCTTTGGTATTGAGCTTAACCAGGACTATAATTAGGCATGGTAGATGCTATCTCTGGCAATTCACTCTATTGGATTGTTCTCCATTTAGCTTGAGATGGTTGTAGCCTCTCTATAGTCAGTGAGACTCTTTTGTAATGAGTAGTACGCTCTAGACAATGTGCCCCTTTGCATGTGCAGGCCCCTCATTATAACACATACTTTCTGCAGAACTATCATCTGACTGTGGGTAGGCTTCCCACCGTGGTTTTTCCCTTTCTGGGTTTTCCACGTACAAATCATGGTGCTATGTGGTATGGTTGCTTTGCATTGATTATTTGTTTAATTGTTAAGTTATATTGTTTACCGGTATATGTTTCTACCCTACCAATACTTAATCTGGTTAAAGGTTATTAAGTGGATTAAATGTCATAATCTATTAACAACTGATTCACACCCCCCCCCTTCAGTTGTTCACCGGTTATCCTAACAGATACGAGTAAGACAAAATAACCAAAGTCTCACTGCTTCTCTTAACTTACCAACCTCCCCTTTGATGTATTATCTTTGATCTAGTAGTTGCTTTAGTTGGGAGTTTTGGTCATCTTCTTGTGTCTTGATGGCACCATCCTTTTCCTTAAAGGGATCATACTTGTTTTCTAGCTGAGTTATTTGTGACTCAATAGATTCACTCTTATCATTTATGTTCTTAGTAGAGTCTAGCTATTTCAAATAGAAATGATACAAAACAATGGCTTTCTCCAAAAAAAAAAAAAAATTTATTCCTTCTAATAGAGTATTATGTGCCTTAGCACATTTGTCTATTGCATTACTCATCATTTTGATATTTACATTTTTCTCTACCCCTTCTTTGAGCTTGGATGAATGAATCTTGACGGACTCTATTAAACTCTTTATTTGCAATGTTGGGGGAAAAGATGTATCCCTATTTGCATTAGGAACTTCATCCTACATCATCTTCAATTCCTCTTCCATCATTTCAGATCCATGATTATCCTTCTTAAAACTTAGGTTTTTTGTAATAAAACAAAAAAAACCTAGAAATATACCCATTAGGGTTTGCATGTAGGACCTCATGGAAAAACAATTCTCTTAAAGTATCTCTTGAACTCTCTTTAATGCATTGAATGAGATTAAAATTTATTGTCACTTAAATATCCTTCACATCTACCCTAGCTACTCCATATTGATTACATTTAGGTATTTGATATATTTTCATTGTTTTATGATATCGGGGATTTATGAACATTCATCAAACTTCAACAAAGAGATAATTTTCTCTAGAAACTTGATAAAATGTTATAATATCATTAGACAAGCATATCCATGTCACTGTTAACTTGTATGTTGAATACTTCATCATCTTTTTATTCACGAGGGTTTGAAAAGTTTACAATTACAACTCCCCCTAAACCAACACTTTTATTTAGTTTTTGGAAGATCCATCTGCACTTAACAAAGATACAGATCCATCTTTCACTTCAATTTCTTCCTTCTTCTTCCATATTTTTTCCCTCATTTTTTTGAATGAGATCAACCTTCTTTTCTAGATCATAAGTCTTACATTCTTTCCCTTGCAGAACCTTGGAATGCATCCTAGTTTATTGTAATTATAGCAAGTGATACCATATTGCATAGCATAATGAATCCTTCTCATATTAGATCTATAATCAAACACCCTATGACCAAACTTGTTGCATGTGTAGCAATAACCATAGAAGGATTGAGAGGTCATAGCAATGTTCTTACTCATGTAACTATCCATCATCTTACTAGACACATTCATTAGCCTTATGACCAAATTTATGGCAATTATAGAACTAACCATGAAATGGTTGAGAGCTCATAGAATTGTACCTTGAAGGCCTAAATGGATTATTTCTCATTCTACTTTTATAATCAATAGTTGTATGTCCAACCTTATTACAAGAATGGCAATTATCATTGAAATATTGAGAGTACTTGGTTGGAGTAGATTGTTTAGGAGTAGGATTTTTAAAATTGTTCTTCTGGTTCCAGACTTGTGTGAAAATTTTCTTCTATCCTTCTCTCTTCTTGGATTTGTCATGTGAATTTTCTTTTTCCTTCTTATTCTTTCCTTCATCCATATTTATTTTTGATATTTTTCCTTTTTGAAATCCAAGACCACCCTTGTCTCTTTGTAGTTTTTGATAACTAAGTATCTCATAAGGATGTCACTGCCACCTTTGATTTTTAAGCTTTTGTCTATCTGATCTTTTTCATTTTTATAATTTTTTTCTCAAAGTGACAATATCTTCCTCAAGCTTACTGCATTTAGAAAAAAATTTATGAAGCTTAGACAAAAAAATCAACAATCTTCTTTCCTTCTTCAACTTGAACTTTTAGGTTGATAATTTCATCTTCTGCTCTTTTGAGTTTGTCTTCACATTCTTTTCTTCATTAAATTTGAGCTTTTATCTTGATAATCTTCTTCTCTTCATGATTTAATCTGATATTGTATTCTTCACACTCTGCCCTTGCAATATCCATGTCCTCAAGAGTAGACCAAAGTTATCCTTCAAGATCTACTTTACAATCATTCAAATAAATTTCCCAAACTTCAAGTTCCATTTCCTCTAGATATGATTAAGGATAAATTATATCCTTAGCAACTACTTCAAATCCCATGTCTTCAAATGTACGATCTACCTTAGTTGTTAAATTGTTCTCTTAGGAACCTTGCTCTGATACCAATTGTTGAACACACCAGGATGTTGAGAGGGGGGGTGAATCAACATTTGATTAAATGTAAATATTAAATCAGATATCTAAAAGAAAGAACTGAAATAAATCATGCACCACACTATAACACTAAGATTTTTACATGGAAAACCCAATGAGGGAAAACCACGGTGAGAGTTATCTCACTATATAAATGAAACAAGTTCTTACAATATTTGTTTTAAAGTCACTACCTAAGGAAGGTCACTACTCCCTAATGGACTTGTTGAACAAGATACATAATATACATAAACTTTCTAGGGAGATTCACTATCTAATAGTAGGATACATGAAGATTTCAATAGAAAAACTTAACATGAGATGCTAAAAAGAATGTATCTAAAATATGCAGATATGGCAATACCCTTTTTTTTAGATTAATTTATCATACACAATTAATTCAAATCACAAATTATTTTTCCTTCTTTACATATTCTTTGCAACACCTGAAAAGACCAATTAGGTTGGCTCCAAAAAGACATTTAGTTTAAACATGTAGTATAGCATATGTCAGCTCCAAAAACATGGAAAATGAAATAGAATGAGTTAAAAATAACCCAAAGCATAATTTAATGTAAATACATCACAACACATCCTCTAAATAAAATATGATAGGTCGAGATCAACCACAAATGAAGGAACCAAGGTTATTTCCCCAAACAACATCAATCACCACCAAAATTGTCAATTGTATACCTAAATAGTACCAGGGAGAAACTAAAAGCAACATATAGAACAAGATGTAAGCAATGTAAACTATCCACAACATCCATACAACAGTGTCCTAAAGTAATTGGTCAATTATTTCTAGTACAATTGGATGATCCCACTGAACTGATAAGAATAGAGCATTCTAGATAAATAGTGACACTTCAACACTTAGGATATTGCACTACACTATATCAAATCAATTAAAACTCATATGGATGAACCCTTATACCTTTCTAATCATATCACCAAGTTTTTATGAGCATTTATACCATTTTGGAGGAATGCAAAGCATTCTGATGAGCATTTGAGACACTTAAGCCTATTATACTACAATCCAAAGAACAATCACATCTAACTCTTGTTGTAAAAATATTTATGACATAAAATCCTATAAATAAACTCCTTTTAGACTACCAAACTTAACTCTAGAACCACACAACTAGATAATACAATCTAGAGGAATGTGGACTACAAAATGGGATCACTGACCTAGGAAAATATGCAATTTGCCTTAAACAACTTTTCTTAAAATGCACAAGTATGAACCTATACTCAATTTTCATTCATCTAATTGCTTAAACATATAGAAACCATCCAATACAATTTCAATCATCATACAAATCATGAACCATTGTGTTACAATCTTAATCATATACATAGCATACATATGGACTAATATATTATCATAGGTACATTTATTGTTCATCCAAAATGTCTTGTTTAACTTCAATCATTTTGATCACACAACATTTCTTAGCCTCTTCATCTATATCAATCAATCTCTACATAAGTATGATAGTTCATCAATTTGACCTTAAGTTGGCATCAATGATAGCATAATCAAGTTAACATCAATACACACAATAAATTGTACTTATTGCCAACAAACCCAAAGGCTTTCAATGAAGATAATTTGAATAAATTGGAAAGGATTGACTCTACATTGTCTTGGTAAGAAGGTCATCCTACAAACTCCTCTACCAAGATTGAATTTGTTTGTGCCAAAAAAGCCTTATGGAGACTTGGAATGTAGAATGTTCTTATTTTGAATTAGGAAGTCATTCTGACATTAGTGCAAGCTTTGAAAGATTGCAAAACTTGCCTAGAAATACAACAACAAGACCAAGTGGACAATACTAACATGGACTCTTAGTAGGCATCACCTTAGCCCTAGTGGTCATTTTACTGATGTTTTAAAGTTAAATCTTTAGTCTTTTTTTTGTTAAAATTTATTTTAAAATGATTCCTTTTAAAGAATCAATTTCAAAGAATGTTGGGTAGTTATGTTTTAAAATGTTATAAATAGGTAGTTGATGGACTATTGAAGGGTTCAAAAAATTTGATCCTCGTTACATTGTAGTGCAAGAGAGAATAAATCAAGCTGAAGATCAATAATTTTGTTGTGCTTCTAATATTTTCCTTGTTTGTGTGCATAGAATTGAATGTTTTCTTATATTTTGTTTTAAGTCTAATAATAAAAACATTTTGAATGTCATTTCCTTTGAGAATACTAGTATTCATATAAGTAACCTTCATCATCTTGAAATTTTAGCCAATCTTAAAATTTAAAGTTTTTCATTCATGCATTGGTATTTCAATCTATGTTTTGGTGTTAATGATGGTTTATTTTTTAAAGTTTAATGGTTTGTGCGCCTAAAATTTGATATCTTAAAATTGTTACTTTTGTTTCAACATTATTTTCTGCATTTGTTACATGGTGATGAGAAAATGTAATTTTTCTTTACTACTTTCTAGTCAAAAGTATACCCTTGTTTTAAATATTCAAAAATTCAGAATATTGATCATATGAGGGATTGTACCTTTCCAAAATTCAAGGGGAAACTAATTAATAGTGTAGCATTGTAAATTGTATACTATTAATTAGGTTGTCCAATTCCACATTTAGTTAGCACTCATCTTAGTTTGTCCTATTGCATTATCATTACAAGACTTCTTTAGGCATTTAATTAATAATTAAATTAAACCTAGGTCCTTGCATATCAATTCCCATATCATAAAATTGGACCCTTGATCCTAGGTGTTCCTCTTTTTATTTAATCTTGATTTAATCCTAATATTTAACCTAATTCCAATCTTCAAAGCATGTCCCATATATCTACACATTATGGTTTGACCCACTGAGCTGGATTCAATATTAGAATCCTATTATCTCACATCCCTGGAAATTCGTGAAAAGTTGGTAAGACCAGGGGAAATCTCTACTACCTGGTCTCACACTTTTTTTCCTAAATTTTGGGAGGAAAATTTGAAAATCTTTGATAATTCAAATCTCGCTTCATGTCGAATTATATCAATTCTAGGTTGGTTTTTCATCAAATTCAAACCTAGGGTTTCATATATAAGCCAAAACCTTTCCTCTTTTGGGGATCCTATATAGAAGTTCAAGAGGAGATCCCTATGAAGTGAAATTTCTACTTTGTGTGAAGTCTCACATCTATAAATTCATCCATAATCAAGTCTTCATTAACCATGGAATCTTCAAGAGACATTGAAGGATAATAAGGGAATCGTTGATTATTGATTGGCTTGTACCTCTTCCTAAAGATTGGGTATGATTTTGTGTTGTTATATTATCCCTGATTTCAAACTCAATGAAAACATGGGATAACCCCTATGAAATTTATCCATTTCATACCCCACATCCTTTAAACATGCATTTTGAGGCACTTGTCAAACCCTCTCATGTGTAGTCAGGCTCTCGAGAAATCATCTTGATTTGAGTCTCAAGTTGTTGATCTTAAAGATTGATGAAGTGTCATTTTGGGAGTTAGTTTTTATTTCCTTGTGTATTTTTGGATTTAAACTCCAATTTTGCACATGATATAAGACTTCCTTCATTTTGGGCTCTAGTTTAAAAACCCAAAATGCACATAATCATGCATTTTAGGTTTGTAAGCCTGAACTACATGGTTTTTACAAAATACACCAAATTCCTTCCCTTTATTGTGGTTCTAAGTTGTATCTATCAACTACACAAAGCCCTTATATTTTCACAAAGTGCAATTTAGAGTTCTAACTGTGAAATACATGAAATTCTTTCCCCTGCCATGTGCAATTTAGAGTTATAACTCCAAACTACACAGAGTAAACTGCAAATTTTCATAAGATGCAGCTCGAGGTTGTGACTCTGAACCACACCCAAAACACAATCATAAGTTTTGTAATCCTAAAATATACCTAGCCTATCATGAAATAATCACAAGTATAGTTTGAGGTTACTACTCTAAATTACACCTCAATACTTTTCCATTGGTGTAAATCGGAGTTATAACTTTAAACTACATCATCCCAAATACAAACTTTGATTTGCAATTTTTGGTCTATTTTTTCTAACACTAGGAATTCTTGAAATCAGTACTAGACTCCACTCCAAATGATAGATTATGCACACTGAGACTAGATGAATCTGAAATACAGGCTACCTTGCAACAATATGAAGATTTTCTGAAGAAGGATGATGATGATGATGATGATGATGATGAAGATGTGTCTTTGGACACTTAATCATTCTCTCCATGCTTTCTAGTTTATGTAATTTGTAATTTGTTTTTAACATTCTACATGTCTTTTTGTACATATAAATTGACATGTAACAACAACACAAGTCCAAATTCAAATAGCACTTTGTTGTGTTGGCATTTGATCATTTGATCTTAACCGGTAAATTGTTTGTTTGCTTGATGTAACCGATACATGTTTATTTTGTAAAGAGATTAGATTGTTGTTTGATGAATATGTTGCATGTTGTCATTGATGGAAACTATGTTTTTATAGTCATCTGAGTCTCACTGTTCAATTGATAACTAGAGACAGTTTTTATGAGAACCGGTAATTAGGACTTTAATCAGTTAAAGACAAACAGAAAGATATTCTGACAACCGGTACAGGAAATCTATGAAGAATGAGATGATGCGGTTTTGCAGAAGCAATGTAGAATGGTAGATGAAGTCATTTTCATGACTGCATGTGCAAATTCAATTGGATGAATGAGATTTGATTGACAGAGCAGGTATTCTGACTGAGACTTAACCGGTATTGATGAAAATCACTCTGATCGGTAAAACGACACAGAACTGGATTTGTTATGTCAGTGGCCGACATAACTAAGGAATGCATTGTAAGATTGTATAGATACATTAAACCTAGGAAATTGTAACATGGTTCTAGCTGACCTAATGATGATTTTAAAATATGTGATGAGGTATGAAGTCGGAAATGAGTATGAGCTTGAATGTGTGAGAAATCATTAGCGAATTTTATTTTTTTGATTATGCGATGATCAGAGAAGTTCAGATATGAAGTATATGTGATGTTGTAATGTTATAAAGTGGATCTTATTAAACAATGAAGGTGTTATACTACGATCATTTGTACTTGTTGTCTCCCTAATAGTTGGAGCAAGAAAATCCTCTCACAAGGTTACTCCTAACAGGTCTGATCATTAAAATCCTCTAACCAGGTGACACATTAACTTGTGTTTGCAAATCCCAATAACTTGGGTAGCTCCTAACAGGGTTGTTCCTCATAGGACTTATTGTATAGCTCTTAACCAGGCTTAGACACTTCTAACAGGGTGTGCCCCTAACCAGTTGTTGTAGACCTTAACCAGTCAGATCTCTATATGGCAGATAGTGGATCTTGTGGGTACTAACTCCCACCATGGTTTTTCCCTTTTAGGTTTTCCATGTATAAACTCTTATGTCATGTGGTTTATGCTTTATGTGGTGATTGCATACTTGGTGTTATTTCTTATATGCTTAATAAGTTTTAAGTTGGTGAAATCGATAATCAGATTTGTATTGGTTTTACTTGCACTAATTCACCTCCCCCTCTCAATGCCTTATAAGTTCATCAATTGGTACCAGAGCCTAACTTCCTCAAGTCTTAACCATTTGGAAGGGATGTCTAATCCTAAGGAAAAATGGGGGAAGGAATGAGTTACCAAGAGATGGCTAGGGAAATTGTAGAAACCAAGGAAGATTTAGAAACCCTAAGAGGAAAGTATAAGGCATCACTAGGTAAAAGGAAAGAATTAACTGAACAATTGTTGGAGGTTTCTAAAATCATCTCTTCTAATGAGGCTAATATAGATGCATTGCTTGAGGAAGTGGAGAAACTAAATGGTGAGAAAATGAACCTAGGAAGAGAGCTTGAAACCCTTACAATCCGAATGAGTCAAGAACTTGAAGCTAGGAGGGCAGTTGAAGACAAGATCAAAGAGAAAGATCATGAGATCTTTAAGTTAAATCAGGAAGTCGGAACCCTAGATGCTCACTGGCATAAGGAGAAAGAAGAGAAAGAAGAAATCAAAGAAGATCTTGATATGGCAATGTCTCTTAGAGAGACTCTTATGAAGAAGAATGAAGATCTTACTAAAGAGCTTGTGAAAGCTAATGAGAAGCTTGCAAAATTCAACAAGAGTTATGTCATGCTAGATGAATATATCCAATCTCAAAGGATGAATGGTGATACATCTAGGCTAGGATACAATACATTTGAGAAAGGAGAACCTTTTGGTACTAAGAGCAACATGCATGAAGGTAAATCAGCTCCTAAGGCTCAGAAACCTATGAGTAAGATAGCTTGCAAACCTGTTTGTTTTAATTGTCATAAACTAGGACATACTGCTAATGTTTGTAGAAGCAGATCTGATGCTAATATCGGTTATAGACCTAATACTAGATATGTGCCTAGAATTTTTCAAGGTTACTGTTATACATGCAACATGTATGGGCATAGATCTATTGAATGTGGGTATGAAGCTAATTATCCAACACCTCATATGAATCCAAGAACTGTTGGTGATTGGAGAAGGAATTTTAATGACCAAAGAAGCACTAATTGGCAAAGACCCTATGTTAACCGGTCTAGTCCTTATGAGATGGAGAAAAGAATCAATGTGATTTGTTCAATCTGCAACAACTTTGGACATGTGACAATGAACTATAGAAGAAGGAAAGGTAGAGGCAAAGAAAGACCATGAAGAGCATCTGGAATGGCATGTTATCATTGTAATAAATTGGGACACATTGCTAAGTTTTGCAAAACACAGAAGAACCAACTGGTGAATCATCTTGCAAACCGGAAAGGAAAGCAAAAAGTTGATATTGAAGAACCAGAGATGAGAAGAATAGAACTTGGAAGAAAAAGAGTGATGACAAACCATCTAAGGAATCAAATTATTCACCTAATGTGGAGAATCCATCACAGGCAAACTAATTTGTTTCTACAAATTGGGGTGTACATAATGTCAAATCTTGAGATGAACCCCTGGATAAAGTACTATAAGTTAAATCTACATATTCTGATGCATTTTGATGTTTATAAGACTTTTTGAATCATAACTAGTAAATAACATTAAGTTTTAGCAACCGATAATATGCTTAAGAGTGTTTTAAGGAGTTTTAGGTTTTTGTCGGTTAAAGCATTTAATGCAGTAGTTAGAAGGAAAATAAAAAGACAATTTTGAATTTCATTTGTCTCATTGCAATCTTGAGAGCATTTGGCGAGTGAGCAGAGCAGAGAAAGTTTGTGTTTGTAGCATTCACCATGTTTAGCAAAGATCTGAGGTGATCAAAAGAATATTGAGAATCAGTGATCAAGTGTTGAAGGTTGTGATGGTGTGAAACCCTAGTTCGAAAGCAGGAAAGGTATTTATCAATGAATCTTAATATTTGCTTTAAGATTTTGCATATTTTTGTATGGATACTCTACATCTTGTTTATGTGACCGAGAGGTCATGACCGGAGTTCAAACATCATCCTTTTAAAATCAGAGGAAAAAGACCCTGTCGGTGCCCTATCTAGTGTACCACATGGAGTTCTACATGTAGAAGATGTCAGACCATTTTACCACTATAAATTAGAGGACATGGGTGTTGCAGTCATTTATGAACAATATAGATCATTGTGTAATAAACATGGTAGATTAAAATAACAATATAGAAGTGTTTCCGACAAAGGGTTTCACCATACAGTTAATTTCATTGATGACTTTGATAATGAGTTAGTGAGATTTTTCTTGAGCCGTATTCATGGTAAATTCATGTGGCTAGATAGACCTCATAAGATAACAAAGGAAGAAATCCATGCAGTAACCAGTTTCTACTCAACAAACTTGAAGTGCCATTACTGAGGTTAGTACCTAAAAATGATGTTGAGAAACTAACAAGATCAAAATGGGATGGAAGAGCCATGACTGTAAATAACATGAATGATCCTGCTATCAAATTTGCTTCTATGGTGATCCGGTACAAAATCTATTATTCAAGTAGAATGAACATCATACTAGCAGCGACCCTTCATACTGCTTATAGGATGGTCAAAGAGAATGTGAACTATGACTTGGAAGAAGAATTAAGGAGTCAATTAATGGTGAATATAGAAGCAGTGAAGAAGGACAAGAAGCTGAGATTCAAGTTTGGATAGTTGATTATGGGTATGTTCTTCTATTTCCAAAACCTTTTCCTCGGTATTAGAGATGTTCAGTGGATAACTGGTACACCTACCCTAATACAAATGAAGAATAGTATTAGGTTGATCAAATATAAGTTTGACAATATTTCTTGGGGATATTTTAAAGAATTTCAAAAGAAAATGCACGCTAGAGAGCATATACCGGTAGAGGTAGTAAACTAGTATGAGGACTCAATATGTTTCATGGTTGACACAGATACATGTTTAATGGAAGCAAACATCCCTAGGACTACATGGGTGTTACCTCTAGGTTATTAAGTTGATAAGGACTTACTCATTACATATGCAGAACACTTGTTGTTGCAACCGGTCGATACCACTGCTAAGAGATTTGGAACCTACAAAGAGAAATTAATTCAAGTACACTCGGAGCTACAGAGATAGATAATTGCTAAAAAGGTCAAAAAAGAAGTGGAAGCATTTGTAGAACAAGATGGCTTCACCAAGGAACAAATAGCAGAACCAAGAGCTAAGCATGAGGTAGAACAAGGTGGTACTTCTAATGCACCAACCGGTACTCCCACCGGTAAAACAAGAGTGCCACAACAACAGAAAAGAAGAAGGTAGAAGAAACCAAGGAGAAACTTGTTCGATCATAGAGAGATAAACTATCAAAGATACAATTCCGAAGGAAAGGGAAAATTGTTGAGCCACCTTTTGCACCTATACAAACCGGTAAAAGGAAGAAAGAGAAAGCCCACAAATCGGTAAATGATGAAGAGGCTACTGAATTAGATGAGGACAAAAGAGCACTTAGATAAAGTGCTAAGACGCCAGAAACAACTGGTAAGGGAAAATCACCTAAGAAAACTTTGACATTAGAAGATTCTTTTAAGAGAATGGTCAAATTAATAAAGGACTATGGAATCTATAAAGGTTTGGATATACTATTTATTCATTTTTCTGAAAGTCAACAAAGAGACATTGAAGATGCAGTCATCTTCAGTATGAACAAATTTAGCAAATCTCTCATTGATCTACAAGGACAGATTCCAAATTCTTTGTATAATCTTATTGATGCAAGATGGCAGGATTCAATTAGCCAAGACAAAGAATTAATTGATTATATATTTAAGCACCTACAACCAGAAGCAAGTGAAGAATAAATTGAATAGATAAAGGTTAATGTAAAGGAATCATATAGATCCAAGAAAAGATTAACAAGAATGTTAATAGGGGAGACTGAATCAGTCCAGAAGGAGACTGAGATGTTGATCAAGAAGGTTGTAGGTCCCATCCTGAATGAAGAAGATGATGAACAAGTTGAGGAATGAAGTTTAGAAGAACTTCCTAAAGGTGTTAAGATCACAGATTTTGAACCTGATAACAAGTATATGTATGATGATCCAATTGATACTGAACCGATATTCATTCCTGATGATAACACCGAAGACAATGTTGCTAACACTGTTGATAAAGTAGATGTTTTTGATGTTGATGTAAAGATGTTTGAACCTCAATAGGAACAAGTTAAAAACAAAGAAGAAGAGAGAGCAGAAGACATAAGCACAACTGAGCAATCGGTGAATGCACAATCTATCGTTACTCAGACTGAACTGGTAACTATAAATGCAGATGTAAATGCAAGTGTTGCTATTGATGGCAGCCAGAAGGATAAGACTGATTAAAATAAGGTAGAGGAAGCACCGGTGAATGAACAAAATGTTGAAGACCAACTGCCACCGGACACCACAGAGAAAGAAAAGGCAGAGAAAAGGGAGTCAAAGGAGAAAAATATAATTGATGATGACAATGATGACTCGGTTAGCATTAAAGGACCTATTGATATGGACAATCCGAGTTCTTCTCAATTAATGGAGATTGCAATAGCAATGCAATCTAGAGCTCAAAAGAAGAGAATGAAGGAATGGCAGAGAGAGGCAGGGACCTTGAGGACAGCACTTGAAATTTTGTCTAGTCTCCTATCGAAGACTGATACTGAGAATCTTGTTACTCCGATGGATAAACTTGGTCAGTTAGTTGTTAATGTCAGTGAACAACTTAAAAATTATGAAGAAGCTACATATATTTCTATTGAAAAATATTATAAGAAGAGAAGGGTAGAACAATTGTTGATTGAAATAGCCAAAGGAAAAGTACTCCTAACAGTGAATAAAGATTTGTTGAAAATTGAATTAGAAACTGGAGGTAATATTTTGGCTACTATTTCAAAATTTTCCTTATTTTGTGTGGATTTGAAGAAGAACGGGGAAGCTACTAAGAAGGACCTTGAAGTGTTAAGTGAAACATTTAAACTAGTGACTGACTCAGTACTATTCTTTGGAAGATATGTTGAAGAGTTACAACATAAACTTGTGATGTATGACCTTGAGCGAGCTAAATGGATAAAATCTTTGAAGGCACTCCAAACTCAACTAATTCCAAAGGTGGAAATTCTATAGCGAGCTTACAAAGAGTTAGAGGCAATTTTAGCTACTCCAGAGATGAGTACAAAAGATGATATGGAGGAATTGCAAGCCCAGCTAAAGACACATATTGAGATAACCGAAACACTATTGGAGACTTGGGCTAATGATCTCAAGCAGTTGAAGATCAATTTTGGTGATGCATTCTCTAAAATTATTTTGTAATGGACATTATGACTCTATAACTATAATTTTTATATAAAATGCTTTGATGAAAATTTTGATGTAAAATGTATATATCTTTCATGTATTTTACTTCTTTATTTGTCATTGTTATCAAAGGGGAAGTAGCAGTTTAAGAGTCAAAATTTTGTATGTAATTTCAGATTAAGGGGGAGTAGTAGTTGAGATAGTCAATTTTGTGTTGCACACTTAGTGGACAAATTTTTCCTAAGTGTTGTCATCAATGCCAAAGGGGGAGATTGTTGGCATCTGATCTTAACCGGTAAATTGTTTGTTTGCTTGATGTAACTGGTACATGTATGTTTTGTAAAGAGATTAGATTGTTGTTTGATGACTATGTTGTACATTGTCATTGATGGCAACTATATTTCTACAGTCATCTGAGTCTCGTTGTTCAACCAACAAAGCCTAACCGGTAAGAAGAGACAGTTTTTATCAGAACCAGTAATTAGGACTTTAACTGGTAAAAGACAGATAGAAAGATGTTCCGACAACCGGTATAGAAAATCTATGAAGAACTAGATGATGCGGTTTTGCAGTAGCAATGTAGACTAGTAGATGAAGTCATGTTCATGACCGCATGTGAAGATTTGATCAAATGAACGTGATCTAATTGACAAAGCAGGTATTATGACTGAGACTTAACCGATACTGATGAAAATCACTCTAATTGGTAAAATGACACAGAATTGGATTTGTTATGTCAGTGGCTAACATAACTAAGGCGTACATTGCAAGATTGTCTAGATACATTGAACCTAGGAAATTGTAACATGGTTCTAGCCGACCTAATGATGATTTTAAAATATGTGATGAGGTATGAAGTCAGGAATGAGTATGATCTTGAATGTGTGAGAAATCATTAGTGAATTTTGTATTTCTGATTATGTGGTGATCAGAGGAGTTCAGAGATGAAGTATATGTGATGTTATACTAATGTCCATTGTACTTGTTGTCTCCCTAATAGTTGAAAAAAGAAAATACTCTCACAAGGTCACTCCTAACAGGGTGCAGTCAGATCCTAATAGGTCTGATCATTAAAATCCTCTAACCAAGTGACACATTAACTTGTGTTTGCAAATCCCAATAACTTGGGTAGCTCCTAACAGGGCTGGTCCTCACAGGCCTTATTATATAGCTCTTAACTGGGCTTAGACACTTCTAACTAGGTGTGCCCCTAACCAGGTGTTGTAGACCTTAACCGGTTAGATCTCTATACTGCAGATAGTAGATCTTGTGGGTACTAACTCCCACCGTGGTTTTTCCCATTTGGGTTTTCCACGTATAAACTCTTGTGTCATGTGTTTTATGCTTTATGTGGTGATTGCATACTTGGTGTTATTTCTTATATGCCATTGAGTTTTAAGTTGGTGAAATTGATAATCAGATTTGTATTGGTTTTACTTGCACTGATTCACCCCCCCCCCCACCTCTCAGTGCCTTATAAGTTCATCATGTTGTTGAATAAGTCATAGTTAGTTGCAATATTTATTTATTTTTCTCATAAGCTCCCCTCTATAAATATGAGGGGCTCCATTGTTAAAAACCATCTTTTGGCAATGCAACAAAACTCTACCAATTTGGGAAGCACTCTGAAACTTTTCTTTTTGATGTAACTCAAATTGCAATCAATAAAAGAGACAAGTTGCTTTCAATATTTGTGTTGGAACAAGTTATAATGTGATGATATTATTTGGAGTTGATTGTGAGTGTTGTAGTGTTATTTGAAAGAGATTCAAACCCAATCTTGTAGGCTTTGAGCTACTTATTGTGTTTAGAATTAATGTTATGTTGTCAAACTTGATCTTGTGGTTTTTGAGCTACTTATCATGTGTGAAGCTAATGTTGCATGCTTAATCAAAGAGATAACTTGTAGTCTCTGTGGTGCTTTTACCTTCTACGTTTGTGCATTTAAGGTGAAGTGTATGTTGAACTCTTTTAGCTACAAGTGTTTGATCTTTATTCCTAAAGCTTTATAAGAAGTCATGGAAAGTCTTTGAGCTTTCATGAGTTTCTTGGTTACTAATTCTACTTGGTTGTACTTAAAATTTTATTGTAAGAAAAGATCATCTATTCTGAAGGAAGAGGATATGATGAAGGAAGAACACGTATTTTGAAAATAGAGAATATGGTGGAAGTAACACCTTGTTGATTAGCTTAGTGTACATAATTTTATCTCCTACTTAAGTGTTATTGGTTTTTAGTGGAAATAAATAATGGGAGCCTCCCCTTACAAAGAGGAGAGACTATGTCTCACACACTATAGTTCAAACTACTATTTTGCAATTGATTGAATCAAGTTAGTTACAAAATATTCACCCAACATGTTATCATGCCTCTACATTGAGCTTCGGATCTACATTGCATTACTTTACAAACTTACATTATTTCTTTAGATTTGCATCCTAATTCTAGTTTAAAGCATCTTTCATTAGAATCATTTAGGGTTTTCTCTAATACATTTGGGTAGAACTCTAGTTTGCATTCATCTCATAGCAATCTCAAACACACATAAGATTCAAGAGTACACACATCTTTTCAGCTATAATATTGGCTATTTGTGGAGGTAGAAATCACCAAATAAGGGGGTTGACTAAGGCAAAACCCTATATAGCCACAAAACTACCATTTTTTGTTTGCAAGTGTAGTTACAAGTACCTAACAAAGAGGGAAGACTCTAGGAGATCTCAGGAAGTAGGTATAGGTTCTCTACTAGAATTTTAGCCTGTTCTCAAGTACCACGACGACCAACATACTTATCCTTCCAATTTAACTTTAGATTACAAGGTTGCTGCTCAGACTGCATAGGATTTAGGCCCCCAGTTCACATATTAACAGATTAGGGTTTGCAATGCCCTGGTCCTGTCAGTTTTACTCTATATTTCATCTACAGGTGCATGGTTAGATCCCTCTTTCATTTTTGTACTCACTGTCTCAATTATGTTACCTACTAGTTTGATACAATACCTTTACATGTTTTTCTCTTTGTACTTTCATTAGAGTCTTGCATCCTCCTATACTTTGCATATCTATTTCCATAGCAGCAAAGGAATAGAAATCCTAGAAGCATCCCTTGGCTCTCTTTCACAAGAGTTAGTCAAGGATGATCACTCCTTAGGTGCTTTCATATTCCAAAGTTTGGATGAAAGTGGTTTTAGGTCCTACTTCTATCCGATTCTATTTTCATCCAAAACAAATAGTTTACCCGACTATAAGTTGATAGATTGTCTTCAATTTTGAGCAATAAAGAGTCACTTTTTTATTATTTATGTAGTGCCATAAATTGCACTCCTTTAATTAGTTAGTCCAATTTCACACTCCCCTAGCACTTATTTTAATTTCCACACTCCTCTATGCATTATAGGACATAATTTATTTAATTCAATATTATGCATCATATTTTACTTTAATAAATCAACACTATTATTTAGGCACTTATTTTAAGTGTGCCCTTTATCTTGTTTCATTTTAAGCCTATATGGGTCTTATATCATTTTAAAGTTCAATGCACTTTTTCCTCCACTTAAATATTGGAAAGAGGGAAGCACAACATTGACATAAACATATAATAAAGGATGGACTCAAGATTGAATGAGGATATCTGAAAAATAAGGAACTCATTTAATAAAATGTATTCATCACACAACTTAAAGCTATCAATGAAACTAAAAGTAACTCATATGGTGTTTAGTATAAGACATGTCAACATATAATAAAGGATGGACTCAAGATTGAATGAGGATGTCTAAAAAAGAAACTCATGCAATTAAACATCTTAAATATATCTAAAAAAGGAACTCATGCAACTAAATGTATCCGCCACACAACTTAAAGTCATCAATGAAACTAAGAGTAACTCATATGGTGTTTAGTACAAGACATATCAACAACATAGTTTCATCTTGACCTAATATGTGGGTGTAAGAAACTGTTGGATATCAAGGACCACCAAAACCTTATTGCTATACTATTTTTAGTATGAATGGATTATTTTTGTTCACTTACATAAACAATATTACATATGCAAGATTCAAGATACGTGTGTACTCGATTTAATTTATAATAAGACACAATTTGTGTTCATATGTTCAAATGATGTTGGTAAAGTGATAAGTGAATAATAAGAGGTTGAACTTAACAACATATAATAATATGACTATTAAAATCTAATGTTATCTTTAATAAATATCAATACATTATACAAATTAAAATCAATAGAAACACTATTAAAATTTAGTATCTCACAAATCTAAAATCAAAGCTAATGATTTTGGAATCCAATATTTAACATTTTAAACATCAAAAAATTAATAAAAATATTAATCTTAATATGAAGTTGCACTTCAAATATCTATTTCTTATTTTTCATTCTAGTTTTATAATTCTATAAACCAATTTTAACTTTCATAAATATTAATACCATTATTTCTTTTTTCATAACTGTATATAATAATAACAATAACAAACAACGTATTCATTTGTTTATATTCACTCTTAAATCAAGTAGCAACATTCAGATTTCAATAGGAAAGAACATAGTTGGTATAATTTTTTGTTTCATAACTGTATATAAAAACAATAATAAACGACATATTTGTTTATTTACATTCACTCTATTAAAATATCACTCAGTTCAATCATCAAATAATCAATAGCAAGTTGATCTTTGTTGATTGAAACGAAGTATGTTTACTTTTAGATCATGTTATCTTTAACTGCATCTAACAATGACAAACAATACATGCAGCCCCTTGCAGTCTACAGAGACCCCTTCTGGTCTGCCTTCTGCCGACTCCCTACCAAATGATCTACAGTCTGTAGAACCTAATGACTCTATTGCTTGGACGGTGGTTCGTGGACGGCGGAAGGGGAAATCCTCTCCCCATCACCTCTTCCACCAAATTAGGGCTGGATGTCTCTGGTCCCCCTTGATTGTGACAGAGTGTGTAATGTTATTGCAGGCTTTCTTCACCTGTCTGGTTTGTCTGAATTATTAGTTTTTTTATAGTCTTGAACTATGTAAAAGATGAGCATCCTAGTCAACACTGTTTTTTAATCAAAAACAAAAAATACATCTACAATACCCATCCTTTGCTTGTAATCCTTTTTATATTAGAATACATGTGCTCTACAAATTGGACAAGTGGGATGGCAGAGAAGCCATTTAGCAATACATGAAGCATGGAAGCAGTGACTACACACAGGGAGCACAAAAACTACCTCTACCCACTTGATAGAACCTCTGCATATTGGGCAAATGTCATCCCTTGTTGATTTCACTGCTCTCCCATGCTTGCCTTTCTCCACACACCACCCTTTGATAACTATACACAACCCCACAACACTAATCACAGTATTACAGCAATGCATCACATATACCAAGAGACTATGTAAATCAGATCCCACTGCCAAATCCACAAGAACTGCTGAATCACAAACTAAAAAGCCCAATATTACATAGAGTATATACAACTGTAAGAGCTTTGCTCCTCTACTCATGGCGACCAGATGAGCAACTTCAGTTTCATTGAAACTAAAGGCTGTTGACAGATTTAATCAAACTGCTACGCTTAAAACTTTCAGACAGCCTGTTATAGCAAATGAGTGCTTGGAGGGTATTGTCCAATTTATATCAAGGCAATGCATAAACGTGTGGATTGACTGTGGGGGTAAAGCAGAGAGCATGCAGTGTGCACATGGTGGCATACACATTACAAACCGTAGCACGAACGTAGCACAAGGTACCACACAAGATACACATGGATACTTGTGAAGTCTTAATATAAAATCAGAAATTCCAATCACCATTAAAGCACAAGGGTCACACCTACACGTTTGCAAGAGACGACTTGATATGAGTAAATAATATTATTAAATATGGGGTGTTTTTTAAGTTGGATTATCATATTTTAATTTTACTTCCACATAAGAGTACATCATGATAGGAAAGGATATACCACTCTAATTTCCTTGTTCCAATAAATAATCTAATAATTTTCCACTTTAGTGCCCCGATTGAAGATAAGATAGATTTAGCCTTTGTTAGATCAATGGAGGCAAGGATGCATTTGGGCCCTTCCAAAGATAAAGTATTGGAAAAATATGTTCAAAGATTTGATAAACTTTTTGTTTATTATGGTGATTAACTTAGAACATTTGCATCATCAATCATGTAGTGAGAGTCTCACAAATATTCGAATAAGATTAGCATGGCCCAATAAGTAGAGATATTTGTGTGGGTTCATTTTCTTATAAATGTAAAATTAAATTTGATCCATTGGAGATGTGCATGTTGCATAGTTTTATTTATATGACTAAACTCGATAAATATTTCAATTTGGATGAATTAAGTAGAAGGAGATGTTTATCATCAAATTGATGGTGATTGCTAGCCACATTTTGTAATGTCTTGATAGTGAAGACTAGATAAGAAATCCAAAAATAATATATCTCTATGCAAAATCCATTAATGGGAAAATCAATGTTGGAAAGAAGGAAATGTTCTACTGATAGCACAACATTGACATAAACATATAATAAAGGATGGACTCAAGATTGTATGAGGATATCTGAAAAGGGGACTTATGTAATTAAATGTATTCACTGCACAACTTGAAGCTATCAATGAAACTAGAAGTAACTCATATGATGTTTAATACAATAAGTATCAATTACATAGTTTCGTCTTGACCTAATATGTGGGTGTAAAAAATTATTTGATATAAAGACCACCAAAAACAAACTGCTATACTATTTTTAGTATGAATGAATTATTATTATTATTCATTTCAATAAACAAAATTACATATGCAAGATTCAAGATGAGTATATACTCGATTTAATTAATAATAACACATAATGTATGTTCATATGTTTAAATGATGTTATTAAAGTGATAAATGAATTATGAGAGGTTGAAATTTTAATAACATCTAATAATATGAATATTGAAATATAATGTTGTCTTTAATGAATACCAATACATTATGCAATTTAAAATTAATACAAGCACTATTAAAATTTAATATCTCACAAATTTAAAATCAAAACTAATAATTTTGAAATCCGATATTGTAATTCTAGGAGAAAAATTTACTATATATTTTAGTTCTTACATCTCTACAACTAGTGGAGTCACTGCTTAATTTTAACCTTTGATAAATATTAATAACATTATTCTATGTTCAAATATTTTAATATGATCATTAAAAATATATAATTCTTTTTTTAAGAATTGTAGTTGTAGACGTATAAATCTGACCATCTGATTAAATAAATATTCAATGTTTATTTAATCCATTAAATCAATTCCTTTATTAATTAAATCATATTTAATTAATTTCCCCCCCACATTCTTCTATTGATTAAATATATTTAATTTAATCCAATTGACCACATTCTAACCTTTAATTAAATAAATCATTTTTATTTAATTAAATACCCATTTCCTATATTTAATGAAATTTACATTTAATTAAAATCTTTATCCTATTTAAATAAATCAAATTTATTTAAAAATCCTTCCAATGCAAGTTGTAACCACTTTTTGAAATAAATCATTTTATTTCAAAATTAAATCCAAAAATATCCTCCCACTTGCATCCTCCTTCTAGATTCTTATAAACCATCTTAATTAGCCTAATTACCTTTTAAACATTTGCACATTCCTTAAGAGAGGGTCACTTCTCAAAAATCCCCAAAGTCTTCATAAACCACTAAAGGCTTTATGTCTTCAACAAGCTAACCTCCAAATTCTTCAATAACTATTAATGGTTAACTCAAACTTGACCCTTGGTTAGAGACTTTCTCTCTAACTTAACCTTTCTCTAACTCATGGGTATCTTCAAGCATTCATTGCTTTCACCATGGTTATCCATTAACCCTTGCAGAAGAATTTATCCTTTAAACAAAGAAATTATCCAATAACTCAACCCTAACCTTACCCCCTACGGTGACCACCATGTCTTCTCAGGCATTTAATGCCTCTTCTCTCTCCTCTCAAGCCATATCATGTTGACAATTGTCACCATTTCATTGGTGAAAATTGTAAACATGGATTGAAGATCATTCAATCCTAGCCCTTGTTAAAATTACTCAATCTTAACCATCCAATTGCCCATTTTTTCTCTAAATAGGCCTCATTTCTCTCATTATTCATATCCAAGTTTTGTGTATCCAGATTATAGTTACTTTCATCAAGCATTTGCCTCTCTTTGATAATTAGCATTTCAATCATTTAGGAGCATATTAACATAGCATTTTTAATCATGAATCATGTTAGCACAGTTTGTTAGTTTTTTTAGCATATCATTATCTCCATCATAGCACAACTAATCATATCTGAGTAAGCTTATCATATCATGTAGATCTTAGGTTCATCTTGTATATAGATCATTTTCATCCATTATCACTCATTCTTGGAGTTGTCATTCCAAATGTCAGTTGCTCAATGATCTAAGAGCACCCATTGACTTGAGGAATCCAATGAGATAGAGAAAAATGAGACACACCTTGGAAGATTAGCTTGTTTAACTAGTTTAAGCTTAGTTAGTCTTTATATCCAAAAGCCTCATTGGTATGTTAGTTTCTAGTTTTCAAATTGATTGACTGATTACACTAAAATCTTGCATACATTTTTGGCGCCCACCATGGGCCCCGTCCCCAAATTTGAAATCGTTTTGCATTCAAGTTAAAGACAAGTTCACGCTGGAAACTGACAATAGCACATCTATGAGATCCTTTAGGGCATACACAATATCCCTTAGCACAATTGTTTAACTTTTCAGTGCATGTGAAGGATAACTTAGTCCATCGCATTCCCATCTTAGTGCATGATTTGCTCTTCTCTTTTAGCGCATTTGAGTACTAGTGCAGCACATTAGAGAGTCAATTTAGCGCTTAAGACCTGAAGAATAGCGCTTATGTCTCATTCTCTAGCGCATTTGTTTCACTGTTTAGTGCATGACAGAGAAATAAATTAGAATTGTAACCCAGATCTGAAAATTAGGCTTGTGAGCCCACAATATCAACTGAATTTTTGAATAGGTTTGCAGGTTTTAACATTTGATTTGCAGGTGCTCAAGGATTTAGATTAGTCTTTTTTACTCCTTTTTGTTACAAATTTTATTTTTTACAAAAAGGCTTAAAAAGATCTCACTTTCATTTGGCAAAGGCTTAAAAAGAACATCATTTTCATTTATGGATTTAAAAAGAAATTCATTTTATTTTCTTTGGAAGAGGTAAAAAGTGTTAGTCCCAACCAATGCTAAGAGGGGAGGGGTGAATCAGCACTATACCGGTTTTTACAAGATTTAACCTTAATCAAAGTTTCTATTCAAACTTAACACTTATCAGTATAAGCAACATTAATAAGTAACATGCACACATAAAATCAAACACACATGACTACCAAGTTTTATCACATGGAAACCCAAATGGGAGAAAACCACGGTGTGAGTAGAAACTCACAAAATCTGCACTCTTTTGGAGTACGCCGGTCAGAAGCCATCCCTATTAGGAGATTACAAAGACACTGCTAGGTGTCACCGGGTTAAGGGATTTTCTTTAAGGCCTTTTAAAACCTTTACCCTGTTAGAGGTAGCCTTGTTAAAGGACTTAGGATCATCAATTAAGATGTCACCCAGTTAAGGTATTTTACAAAGGGACATGTTAAAGTCTACCCGGTTAAGGGATTTTGCTGTTGTAGTTATTAGAAAACAACGGAGAGAATGATCTGCTATAGTAGATACTCTTAGCTTAATCATATCCAATTGAAGCTCTTTTTTTTTACCACCGGTTACTCTGCACTCTACTAGTGCTCTGCATTTCACTTGCTCTGCACTCTACTGGTGCTTTGCATTTCACTTGCTTTGCACTCTATTGGTGTTCTGCATTCTTTCTCTACTCTTCACACTATCTGGGCTCTACAAACTCTCTTCATCACTCTGCTATTCACTTAGCAGTTCTGCACTCTTCTCACCTTCCTGGATCGCCTCTCTTCAAAATTGCACTTAGCAATTTTACGATCGAACTTTTGGGTTTTCGCCAAGAACCTTTATACCATATTTTTGCCTACACATACGTGTTTATTTCTGAATGATTTTACACCTAACACTCGGTATATTTAAAATTCAAATCTTCTTGCACTTTCTTTGCACTCTCTCCATCAATCTCGCCAACAACCCATCCTTATCTGCCACTGCAACTCATAATTCTACCAGATTTTGGGTCGTGTTCTTCCTTTTTAATTCAAACCAGAAAATCCACACAAATCTCACCTTAACTAGTTGTTAATTGTTGTAGACTTCACTAGCAGTTTGTTTTGATGATATCTCACCATGACTAACTCATCGCATCTAGCTTATAGGTCACTACTCCAAGATTCTCGGTGGATAGCATTCTTCAACCTGCATCACCGGTTCACCGATGTAACTCTTCATCATTTGCCACTGGTCACTGATCATCAACCAGACTAATCACCTATTTGTCCAAAGTGTTCCAATCATGCATAAGACTACTAAACTGCAATTTGAATCACCTCTTGTGATCGCATCATCATTTCAACTGCCTATTTAAGAAACTGATCTCAACACCTATCGAATGCTTGACTGACCGTTTAGCTACTATGTTTATCCTTCAACCGATTAGTCTTCAACCAACACACTGCTTAAGTGTGCCAATGATTCATATTAGGGAAACACCAAATCCTCCATACTATTTGCAGCCATGAGTAAACCATTAAGGTTTACCACACCTCCTTACCTATGAGCTTGGCCTTATTCACCGATAAGTGTTGGTCATCAATGACAATACTAACTAAAGAACTGGTTGTGCCAACACCATCAGTTATGCCAACAATCTCCCCCTTTGGCATTGATGGCAACACTTCAAACTTTTCTTTTAGCAACCACTCACTTATTCTTCTATTGTACTGATCAGTTGCTCTGTTTGATCTTGAGTAAAGATCTTACTCCCCCTTTCACTGGCTTCCATTCATGTCACATCTGACTTCATCTCCCTTCATGTTCCATTTGACTTCACTCCCCCTTTGAGAGCAATGCCAAAGGTGTAGTCTAGACATCTTATTTCACATACAACAATGACTACTCCCCCTAACAGGAGTATTCCATAATCATCAATCCAAATACATAGAATTTTCAGGAAAATCATACCGGATTGATTTTGTTCCAATCTTCACTCACCTTAGAGCATGTAGGGGAATTACCCCTAGCTTACCTCTAAGATACCCAAAAGTATCCTTAGTTAGCGGCTTGATGAATATATTTGCAACTTGTTCCTTGGTTGGCACATATTCCAGTCTAAGTTCTTTGTCCTATACTTGTTCCCTAAGATAATGATATTTATTGCAATATGCTTGGTTTGATTACCGAATTTTTTTATATGTTGATGGCACAAGTGTATTGTCACAGTGTATCACCACCAGTTCAGTCACCTTTTCTTGGATACCTTCCAAGATCTGCTTAATCCATACTACTTGTGTACAGTTTATTGCAGCAGCCACATACTTCGTCTCAGCTGTGGATTGAGAGATACAATTATGTTTCTTTCTTGTCCATGGCACAATCCTATCTCCAAGAAAGAATGCACCTCCACTAGTTCTCTTTATGTCATCAATGTTCTCTACCCAATCTGCATTGGTCAAGATACTTAAGTTGAAATTTCCCTTATGTGGGTACCAGAGACCATACTCATCAACCCCCTTGAGGTATCTAAATATCCTCTTAACTGCCACCATATGAGTATCTTGTGGATTTGCATCAAATCTAGCAACCAAGCCAAGTGCTTGTGCTATACCTGGTCTACTGTACACTGCATACTGCAACTTACCGATCATGGATTGATATAGTGTCTCATTCACTTCATTAGCCTCATTGTCTTTGGAAAGCTTGCAACCTATAACCATCGGAGTTCCAATAGGTTTGGAATCTTCCATTCCAAAGCTCTTCAATATTTCCCTTACATATTTGGTTTGTCTAATGAATATACCATTCTTTAGTTGAGAAACTTGCAGACCAATAAAGAATTTTATTTCACCTATCATGGACATTTCAAATTCTATCTTCATTTCTTCTGCAAAATCTTTACTCATTTCATCATCTCCTGCAAAGATGATATCATCTACAAAAATCTCTGCAATCAGATGTTTTCCTTCTTTTCCATTCTTCAAATATAATTTATTGTTGTCACTGGTTCTCATGAACCCTATACTTATAAAGTATGAGTTTAGTCTCTCATACCATGATCTTGGTACTTTTTTTAGCCCATACAGAGCCTTTTTTAGCTTACATACCATATCTCTTCCATCATCTAAAGCAAACCCTTCCGATAGCTCAATGTACACTTCTTCCTCTAGAACACCATTCAAGAATGTCAATTTGACATCCATTTGGTAGACCTTAAACTTCCTGTAAGCAACATAAGCAAGCAAGATTTTGACCCCTTCTAGTTTGGCCACTTGTGCAAAGGTCTCTCTATAATCAAAACCTTCTTCCTATCCATACCCTTTGCAGACTAACCTTTCTTTATTTCTTACTACTTGACCAGTTTCATCCATTTTGTTTCTAAACACCCACTTGGTACCTATCACATTTATATTCTCTGGTCTGGGCACAAGGGTCCAGGTTTCATTTTTCTCAATCTTCTCCAGTTCTTCATCCATAGCCTTGATCAAGTCTTCATCTTTCAAAGCCTCCTTTGTTGTTTTGGGCTCAATTTTAGAGAGCATACATTTACTCTCCCTTGCTTTTCTTCTAGTCAATACTCCTACATGCTTGTCACCAATAATATTGTCAGCAGAATGATTGATTCTGACATACCTTGGTGGTGTTGGTTCATCTCTTGGAGCTTCTTCTACCGATTGTGCAGGTTCTACTTCAAGACTAGGATTCTCTACAGTAGGTTTGATCGGTACAGTTTAATTGAATCCTTGATAGTCCTCTGGTTCACTCTTGTTGTCCTGTTCATTTTTCTCAAAGAACTTATCTACTCTAACATTTGCACTTTCCACAATCTTACTGGTCCTTTTGTTCAAACACCAGTATTCTTTACTCTTTGTGGAGTAACCTAAGAATATTCCTTCATCACTCTTAGGATCAAACTTTCCAGAGTACTCATCCCTCTTGATGTAGCACATGCTTCCAAATACCTTGAAGTAACTCACATTGGGTGAGTATTCACACCATAATTCATAGGGAGTCTTATTTATCCCCTTCTTCACCTGTATCTGGTTCAAGGTATACACAACAGTACTCACTGCTTTTCTCCAAAAGACATGTGGAACATCCTTCTGAATCATTAGAGTTCTTGCACAATCAATTAGAGTTTTGTTTCTTCTTTCAGCAACCCCATTCTACTGAGGTGTTCTGGGTGTATACATCTGCCTCATAATCCCATGTTCTTCACAGTAATTTATGAACTCTCCTCCTCTATCTGATCTCAAATCTTTCAAACTCTTACCGGTTTCTCTCTCCACTCGAGCCTTGAAGACCTTAAACATGTGAAAGGCTTCATATTTTTCTTTCAAGAATAAAGCCCACATCATTCTTGAGAAATCATCTACAAACAACATGAAGTATCGATCCCCATAGAAAATCTTAGTCCTCATAGGACCACACAAATTTGTATACACTAAGTCTAGCACATTCTCAGATGAATAAGATTTGTTGTTGAAACTAGATCCGGTCAACTTTCCTAGTTAACATTCTTTGCACATAGCATTCTCGGGTTTCATAATGTAAGGTATACCTCTGACAGACTTCATTTTACTAACCTTTTCTATGCTATCAAAATTAACATGACACAATCTTTTATGCCATAGCCAACTGTCTTCTACCTTTTCCATTATGCAACTTCCTATAGTGGTGTCTAGGTAGAACAGATTACCTCTAGTTTGTTTACCAGTAGCAATCAAACCTCCTAATTTATCACTTATTTTGCATATTCCTTCATTAAACTCCAACCGGTAACCCTTATTGGTATGTTGTGCAACACTTAACAGACTATACTTTATCCCTTCTACCCAGTAAACATCTTCACAATTGATTTTATCATTTAGGGCAATAGATCCCTTACCTTTAACCGCATAGGGAGGATCATTATCAAATCTCACCAGTCCTCTATCAAAGTCCTCCATGCTAAGGAATTTTTTCTTTTCACTAGTCATGTGGTGAGTGCAACCACTGTCAATTACCCAGTCTCCACACTAGCTTGAACTGGAAATCAGTGCCATATCACTTTCCTCAGTGTTATCTTCCTTTACCACTACAAATGCAATCCTTTCTCCACCATATCCTTCTAATTCTTCATCGGTAACTCCTTCTGTGAGATAGCACTCACTCTTGCTCTTCTCTTTTTATCTTCTAGAGTTATCCTTCCTATCATTATTAGGACATCTAGATGCAATATGACCTATTTTATTGCATGAGAAACACTTCAGGGGTAGTTTACCTCTGTACTTCCCTTTTTCTCTTGGCAGTCTTCTTGTTATTCGAGTTTCAAGCTCATCTTGCTATTGTTCTTTAGATAACAAGTTGTCATGTTCATGAGAATGATCGGTTCTTGCAATATAACTACTTTTGGTTTCTTTTCTTATCATTGTTTATGCTAGTGTCATGAAATATTTGAAGGCAACATCAATCTTTGGCATACTGTTATCATAGTTGCTCAGTTCAAAGGCAGTCAACTTACCAATCAAGGATTCAACTGTAACATTAACTGTTCCCAAATATATGAGTTCTTGAATTGTAGAAACCCTTATGGCATATTGTGGTGGCGAGGTTCTCAGGATTTTTCTGACCATGTCATCTTCCTCAAGTTTTCCTCCAATATTTATGATGAAATTTACCACATCCTTTAATCTTTTGTTGTATTGTTCTATATTCTCTCCTTCTTGCATCCTCATCTCATCAAATTTGCCTCTCCAACTGTCCACCTTATCCTTTTGTACATGAGGATCTCCTCCATAAATAGTCTTCATCTTAAAACACATCTCATAGGTTGTTTTCAGATCTTGAATCTCAGCATACTCATTATCAGATAGAGTACTAGCAATCACCTCTATATTTATGATGTTATATTGCTTCTCTTTGATCTTATCTACAATGAGAACGTTTGTAGGCTGATTATAGTCTATGCTTATATGATTCTAGTATTAATCTCCTAGGGTTCTTAGGTAGAGCTTCATTCTACCACACCATAATGTGTAGTTCTCCTTAGAGAACTTGTGGCCTTCATTTCATATAATCTTGGCTCTTTCCTTAAGGTGTTAAGCTCTTCTAAATCTAAGGACTAGGGCTCTGATACCAATTATTAGTCCCAACCAGTGCTGAGAGGGGAGGGGTGAATCAACACTATACTGGTTTTTGCCATATTTAACCTTAATCAAAGTTTCTATTCAAAATTAACACTTATCACTATAAGCAATAATAATAAGAAACATGCACACATAAAATCAAACGCACATGACTACCAATATTTATCACGTGGAAACCCAAATGGGAGAAAACCATAGTGTGAGTAGAAACTCACAAAATCTGCACTCTTTTGGAGTATGCCCTGTGAGGATCCATCTCTATTAGGATATTACAAAGACATTGTTAGGTACCACTCTGTTAAGGGATTTTCTTTAAGGCCTATTAGAACCTTTACCCTATTAATGTTAGACAGTTCAAATAACTGGAAGACAATTGAGAGGGGGGGTGAATTAGTTGTCACAGATTAAAGGAACCATTAGAAATTTAAACTTTAATACCTAAACCCGAAAAATTAATACTGAAATAGAAGTTAAACCAATTAAGCATAAATAATAATACATAATAAAAGTCATCCACATAACACCAAGATTTGTACATGGAAAACCCAGTAAAGGGAAAAACCATGGTGGGAAGCCTACCCACAATCAGATAATACTTTTGTAGTAAGTATATGAATTACAATTGAGGGGCCTGCCAACAACCTAGAGTGCACTTATCATCACAAAAGGAGCCTCACTAACTACATATAAATCCAGACTACAATCCGGAGAAGTGTTCAATTGCAAAAGATAGCATCTCCTATTTCTGAGTACAGTTCCAGTTAAGCTCAATACTGGAGGACTAAAACCTCTTACATAAATCAATTTGATCTCCAATGATTGACCAAATCTTCTGCCTGAATGATGGTACATTATTCGCACATTACATTCCTTGACCATGACCTTGTACATTCACCATGATGATCTACAATGAGATCTTACATCTATATATACAAAACCGTCGACCATAAACAATCACATCGGCCACCAGATAATAAACCAATTACATAATTACAAACCACCTCAGCCTTAGACCAAACAAATAGTATCAACACATAAGACATCCTAGAAATACATCAATAGGTCCTATCTACACATTACATTAAAGTCAGTCCATAACCTAGATCAACCGGGACCAAGTATAGGTCCACGCACTTCAGTAATGATCTCTAACCACCAAGTCTCAAACATGATCACCAATAGCATCTTGAAACTCCATCAGAAGCTACACCAACACCACTTATGCAATTCATCAAAGATCTCCATCAAAAGCTCTAGCGGCGAAACCCTCGCTGGAACCAGAAACCAATCTTCTAAGCAAGCATAATAGCATCTGATCTCTAGACCAAAACCAACTGACCAAATATGAGTATAAGTATCATGAACAAGCCAATTCCATCACCAGAATATACCAGAGCCTACCAGATCATATTGGATCCAAGTTAACCAAAAACCACTCAACCTACCGAGACCAGAAGGGTGTCGGTAAAGCATCCAAACAGCTAGTGTTGGTATCAATGACAAAACATCAATGCAATAGATAATCAATTCCACCAAATGGCCAACAAACTCCTCCTTTGGCATTGATGGCAACACTAGATGTGAAAAATATCTAAGTACCAAGAAATGCCAAACAAGTCTCCCCTTGTGGAGGACAGCCAACAAATTCCCACATATAGTTCTGAATTTTTCTTTTATCAATATCACTCCCACTTTCTTTTTCTTTTTCACATCAATATCACTCCCCCTTTGACACCAATGCCAGAAATCTGACAAAACTATCAAAGCGAAAACATAAGCCTCTAAATCAAAAAGTTGACTACTCCCCCTGAGCAGTAGCATCCCACATCAATTCTGAAATGAATAATATTTTTGATAATACATGTTGGATTGATGCCAAACCGCATCAATCAAGTCTCTACCAGAGGGGCAAAAACTCACAATATGTCTCTCAGGTACTCAAATTATTCCTTGGCAAAAATTTTAGTGAAAATATATGCAATCTGTTGTTTAGTGTTCACATAAACTAGTCTAACTTCATTTTCTTATACCTTTTCCTTCAAAAAGTTATACTTGATAGATATGTGCTTTGTTTTAGAATGAAATACTGGATGCTTTGATATATCAATAGCGGCAGAGTTATCACAATGAATAACTACCGGTGCATCATAATCCACCTTCATATCCTTCAACATTTGCTTCATCCATAAAACTTGTGTACAATTAGTAGCAGCAACAACATACTCAGCTTCAATAGTAGATAAAGAAGTACTTTTCTGGTCATCAAAATCTCCAGCCTAATCAACATTTGTATATGCACACAAAGTAAAGTTATCATCCTTAGGGTACCATAAGCCATATTCTGATGTACCTTGCAAGTATCTAAAAATCCTTTTCACCGCCATCTCAGGATTTTCTCTAGGATCACTCTGAAATCTTGAAACAATACAAATAGCATTCATAATGTCAGGCCTAGTCTGAGTCAAGTAAAGCAAACCTTCAATCATAGATTTGTATCTTGTAGGATTTACCTATGCAGAAACGTCTTTTCTTGTCAATTTCTCACTTGTAACTATAGGAGTACTTACCAATTTAGAATCTCCCATACCAAATTTCTTGAACAATTCCTTAGCATATTTAGTTTGACAAATTAAAATATCTTTGTCAATTTAACTAATATGCAAACCTAAGAAAAATTTCATCTCACCAATCATAGACATCTCAAATTCTTTCTCCATATTCTTAGAAAATTCTATACATAACTTATCTTCACCTCTAAAAATAATTTCATCAACAAATACTTCAATAATCAGTATATCATCATCAGTTATTTTATAATATAAATTACTATCAGCCTTGCCCTTAGTAAAACCAAATTTCAAAAGATATTTATCCAACCTTGCATACCAAGCTCTAGGTGCTTGTTTCAATCCATATAAAGTTTTCCTTAGCCTGCAAACCATATCTGTATCATCTAATAGTGAAAAACCATCAGGTTGCTCAATATAAACTTCCTCATCAAGATCCCCATTCAAAATTGCACATTTAACATTCATCTAATAAACCTTATAGTTTTTATAAGCAGCATAGGCAAGAAATAATCTTACAGCTTCAATCCTAGCTACAGGTGCAAAAGTCTCTCCATAATCAATTCTTTCCTTCTGAGAATAGCCTTTACAAACCAATCTATCCTTATTCCTTATAACTTCACCATCCTCATTCAATTTGTTCCTAAAAACCCATTTAGTTCCAATAACATTTTTATTTTTAGGCCAGGGAACCAAGGTCCATGTGTTATTTTCCTCAATCTGATCTAATTCTTCTTCCATATCTTTCAACCAATATGCATCTTTACATGCCTCAATTATTGATACTGGTTCAACTTGTGAAATTAAACATACCTCATTAGTTGTTAGTCGTCTTCTTGGCATCACTCCACTGCTCTTATCCCCAATGGTTTGATCTTTTGAATGATTCAATCTCGTATACCTAGGAGTCTTCTGACTTTTTGTTCCTCTTTCCTGTTCTTTAGTTACTGTAGAATTCTTTGATGTTGCCAGAGTAACTGGTTCAACTCTTTGTTCTAGTAAAGGTGCTACCGGTTCGGATATAATCATTTTCACTGTCGGTTCCTTCTCATAAACTCGGATTTGACCTTTGTTCAGCTCATCTACTTGTTGGCAATTGACACTCATTGGATTCATATGTTGTCATTGATGGCAACAAGATTCTATTGAATGCATACATTGGCAGAAACTAGAATTGGAGGCATACACCGACAGATACCAACATTGGAATATTTAGGGTCATCACTGGCACCAACACTGGCACCGGCATCCAGCACTTCAATGAAGCCGACATCAGTCTGGGATCCAAAAGGTTTTATTTGTAAAATCATTTTGTAATTATTGTATAGGGTCGACATTGAATATCTTTTGTATTATAAGCCAAAATAAGGCATATTGTTTGTAAAGGGTATATAAGTCAGTCTATTAGGTCATTTTGAAATATGATAAGGTAGAATAAAAAAGTGATGCAAACGATATGTATGTAGATCATTTGTATGGCAAAGTAATATGATGATCAGTAGATGGTTTGTAAAGTATTCTTGGACGAAAGGAGATACTGGTAGAAGGGTTCGAGGTTTATGAACCGGTACAGAACAAAGCTATAACCAGAACTCTTTTTGGCATTGCAGATGCATTTTGTGAGTTCACCATTACTATTTTATCTCAGCAGAAGCTTGTGGTCAGTGAGACTCTTTTGTGTTGAGCAGTGTGCCTTCCTGCATGTGTAGGCCCCTATGCTATGTAATATCTTTCAAATGGCCAGTGAATTGATATTGTGGGTCACAAATCCCACTGTGGTTTTTCCTCTTTGAGGTTTTCAATGTATAAATTCAGAGTGTTATGGTGTTCATTCATGTGGCTGATTTATTTACTTCATGTTATATGTGAATGTTATAAAAGGTTAAAATCTTGTATTACTGGCAGAACACTGATTCACACCCCCCCCTCTCAGTGTTCTTGGATTCATTGTATTCCAACATTTGGTATTAGATCCTAGTACCTCAGAGGAAGTTTAACAGCTTGAGGAAGATACTGAAATCGGAATCATTGAACATGGCTATGGAGAAGCAACTTGAGATGGCACTTGAGGATTGTGATGCTAAAAGGTTGAAGAACTTAAATGTGCAAGATGAATTAAATTTTTCTAATGAATTCATTCTTGTTCTTTAAGAAAGGTTATCATCAACTCAAGCTAGTTGGAAGAAACTTTTGCAAAACCAGGATGATGAAGAGAAAAATGCAATTAAGAAACAATGTCAGAAACTGAGTCAAGCAAACATGCTCATGAAAAATGAAATGCAAGACCTGACTATGAGGATGTCAAAAGATATTGAGGATAGAAAGAAGAAGGAAGAAAATCTTGCTATATCTCTGAAGAAAAAATTTGAAGAATGTGGCAGATTGTCTCATGAAAATAATCTGTTGAGAACTGATTGGTACAATCCCAGAATAATGAACAAGAGCTAGAGAGACAAATAATGACTCTGAGAGATGATCTAACTACTGCAAGTGAGTATAAAGAAAAAATCAGCATTAGTGTTGCATAGTTGAGTGATTTATTGAAAAGACAAAGGCAAAGTGAAGATTCTAGAGGACTTGGATTTGTACAAGGCAAAAGCTTTGGTACTGCAAATGAAGATCAGTCAACTGGTATGCAGAACTCATCAGACTAGAGGAAACCAGTAAGGCAATCTAATGCTTACAAATTAAATAGTAGATGCTTTGTTTGTAATAAATTTGGGCATATGGATAGACAATGTAGAAATAGAGAAAATCAAAACTACAATTCAGTTCTTGGTCAATGCACAAATTGCAAGAAATATGGTCATAAGTTAGAAGATTGCAGAATGAATGTTAAATGTCATGCATGTGGAAAGTTTGGACATTTGGCTAATAAATGTAGGTCAAGGAATGACACCGGATATGTCAAAGCAATTCAAAAGAACAATGTTACATGTTATGCATGCAACAAAATAGGTCATATTGCTAAGTACTGCAGAAGCAAGACTACACCGGTTAGCAATGATAAATCAAATGAGAAAGGAAAGCACAAGGTAGATCAAATATAACAAGATCACACCAAGAGATGGATTAGAAATTCTAAAGAACCAAGTGGAGATGCAACTACACCAGTAACTGAAACTGTAACTCCACCGATAGACCAGAGCATTCCTACACCGGTAGGAAATTCAACTGGTAACTAAGGCATACACCTTAGGGGTGGGCAAATTCATTGCAAATCTTGTATATTCCTCGGAAGAGGTTTTGGAGAGTGGTATTGAATCTTGATCATTGATGGAGGTTTATCCAGCATAAAACTATGAAACCGACATATGATAGGGCGTACTAATAACCATTTATGATAGTGATGAATTAGGGTTTACTCACTGATAAAAAGGGAAAATGGACTCATTTTCACTCACCCAACACTTGAGCAAACCAGAGTGAAGCAAAAGTGTTCCAAAGGATTTCTAGTAGTTATCTGAGAAGTAGTCAAGATCTTTCAACCAGTGACTATTATCTAGGTATTTCTTTGAAATGGAATCCAGATCATCATCTGCTCCTACTTTCATTGCGAATCCCACTATTGTTGAGGTTAAAGATAGGCTTAGACCTATTTTCAAGGAAGTTCCCCAAATTGCAATGAAGAATGACTCTACTGGCATATTTTTGAGGGTTCCCAATGGCGTAGTTTATGTGGACGATGTCAGGGCCTATATTCACTGCACCTTGGAGGATTTAGGCACAAAGGAAATCAAGGGAATGTATCAATCTGTGATACTGGGCAGCTCTGGAACAATCAAGCCGGAATATCAAATCATTGAAGACCTAGGGTTAACCAGAATTCAAGGAGGAAGTAATTAGATATGTTATGAGTAGGGTCCATAATGAATTCATCTGGCTAGACCAGCCTCACATGATTACCAAAGAAGCATTTTAGGTGGTCACCGGCTTACCCAAAGTTGAACAGGAACCAAGAAAGAAGATCTCCAACACTGCAGTTGAAAAGCTCACTGGAGCAACCCATGATGGAAGATCAATGAGGGTCAGCACCATCAAAGATACAGATGTGAAATTTGCCAGCATGATCATCGACTTCAAGGTAACTCAATCAAGTCGATCGAACTCTGTTGCGAGTTCCTGTATTCATGTTGCATACCAAATGATAAAGAATAATGGAAAGTATGATTTGTGTGAATGGTTAAGAAGTGAATTAATTTTAAATCTTGGCATGATCAAAGGTGTTAAGAAAGGAACATTTTGATTTGGCGATCTTATTGTCTTCTTGATGTTATATTACATGAATGAGCTACCGAGTTTGGGAAAGAAACATTGGGCTCATGGCATACCGGTAGGTATGCAAATCAAAGATGCAATCACTAGTCTTGGCAGTAACAAAGATGAGAAGCTTTGGGGATACTTTAAAACTTTTCAAGAGAACGTGAGACTGAGGGAGAGAATCTCCAAACACATTGTGGAGAAATACTCCACCGATATCTGCTTCATGGTAAAAATAGATGAGACACTGATGAAAGCAGTGGAACCTAGAACAATATGGGTTACTGAATTAGGGTATGAATTAGATGACAACATCTTGGAACTATATGCTAAAATTTTGATTGATGCTCCTTTGGATGATAAGGCTGAACACTTTGGCACTGCAGAGGAGAAGGCTCTTGAGGTTAAAATTGGTTTCAACAAGAAAAGGAGGGAAAAGAAAATAGATAAAATATCTTCATTTTTTCAAAATGTAATTCACAGTATAGATACAGAACTTGGTTCTGGATCTAGAATAGTAGATCAACCGGTAGCGGCTAGTGCTCCTGAGGTAAACAGGCCCGAGACTTTCATTTCTTCTATCACTTCTGACTATGATCCAAAGGATAATCAACCTCTTGCATTCAGAAGGGTACAAAGGAAGAAAGCTAACAAACCTCCGGTAGAATAGTGTTGGATATTGTTGGCATATGGGGAGATTGTTGGATATTGTTAAAATATGGTGAACCGATATGTTGATATGATGATAATGTATGTTGTCATTGATGTCAATAAAGTTCAAGTAAACTAATATGAAGAGGTAGAAAGAGAAACAGTGAACCGGTGTCAGGGTTTCACTAAGTGTGACTATCGGTTGGTAGTCTCAGCTCTATGGTTATTGGTTTCGCAATCTTGCTTGTGCGATGCAACCGATGATACTCTATGATGAGTTAGCTAAGAGATGTAAATGTGATCGAGGTGCCACATCAGCCTTTTGCACGTGAAGGATTTCCTTGAGGATCTTGCATGAGAAGATCGACTGTCTTTGAAGTCTACCTCTGGAATGACCATTCTTCTTAGTGGTATGAGAAGAAAGTGTGATGGGTTATTGATTCCTAATGCGGTGATGAATGAATGATGCAGATTGTCTTGTGATCTGTTCAAAATTGTAATACTCTATGCAATGTGTTTGGATGGTCAAGATTGTACCGCCTATGTTGTAAACCTAAGATGCTTAGGGTTTAGGGTTTATGCTACCGACCTATCTATTGTCTATAAGGTCAATGATGTTTGTTATTGTAAAGTTGTTGGCAAATGTTGTGTGTGTATCCAAGTGATGAGATACTTGCCAGACTGGTGAGTGGAAAACTGCAGAGTGTGATTGCAGAGTAGAGGAAATGAAAAGGATCTGCCTTGGCATGTAGTGTTGTTATCATATCAGAGTTTTGCCTGTTGTCTTCTAACCATTTCAACAGTTGGAAAATCCCTTTACCGGGTAGCTTTAATAGTCTTAATGTAAAACTTGTAACCAGATGACTCAAGATCGTTGAGTTCTCCAAATCCTCTAGCGAGGTAACCTTTAACGAGGTATATAGCCATCCCTTAACCAGGTGATCTCTAATAGGATCGGTTCCTAGCAGAACTTTATTGTAAAGTCTTTAACCGAACTAGGCTCCTAATAGGGAAAGCTTCAAAAGAGTTCAAAACAAGTTTGTGGGTATTCATCCCCACCATGGTTTTTCCCATTTGGGTTTCCACGTGAAAAATCTGTCTGTTATCTGTTATGCATTTTTCATGCGATGTTTATGAATTATTTGTTTGAAAGATTATGCATGTAGAGTTAATGGGTTATGGTATTACTCGTATACCACATGCATATGTTTATGGGTGAAGTTGATGTCAAGTATTGATCGTACTTTAAGTGTTTAGACTTATCAGTTTATGGTGTCTGGTATCTTAGTGTGTTTAACCGGTATTGCCATGGTTAAGTTCAGTAATGGTGACAACCAGTTGGTATTCTTTTAGCTAGATAAGTTGTTGGGAGAGTTTTTGTCTGTACTAATTCACTCCCCCCCTATCAGTACCTATTGGGGTATCTGTTGTTCATCATTATTCATCAATTGGTATCAAAGCGCCTCCGGGTCCTCGGTGATATAAGCTTAACTACTTGAGTTAAAAGATCCTGTTGTAATGATGAAGAGGGAAGGTCCTAAGTTCAATAGAGATAACTTTAAGATATGGAAGGATAGAATGAAGATTTACATCAAGAGTATGGGCGCTCAACACTGGAGCTATGTTGAGAATTCCTATGTGACTCCCACTGGCACTCTGACTGAAGATCAGAAGAGAGAGATCTAGGAAAATGGGCAAGTCATGGAAGCCCTTATCAGCAGCCTGTCAGATATTGAGTTTATTGATGTACAAGACAAGGACACACCTAAGGATGTATGTGATGCACTAGAAAACATCTATGGTGGTGATGAGCATGTAAAGCAAGCTAAGGAAGAAAACCTTAGAGGCAAATTTGAGGATATGAGGATTGTTGAAGGTGAGAACATTCAGCAGTATGGCATTAGGATTAAGACTATGATTGGTGATATCAAAAGCGTTGGTGGAACTATTGATTGTTGGCATTATGTGAACCGGTATAAGGACATAATGATATTGTATGTTGTCATTGATGTCAATATGTGATATGAAGTGAACCGGCATATGTGATATGTGAGAAGAGAGAACCAGCATATGTGTGAACTAGTATATATGCCAAAGTGAAGCGGTATATTTGCTCAAGGTGAACCAGCATGTAGTTATAGGAACCGGCACATGGAAGCATTGTATGACTACTGGTTGGTAGGTAGTTTCCACTTTGGGATTTTTGATTGGAGTACCTCAAGCCTATGTGACTCAATTGGTGATCTCTGTGTGATGAGTTAGAAGTATAACGGAGAACAAATCATGTTGCCACGTAAGCCTTATGCACATGAAGGATCTTGCATGAAGAAGACTATCCCTATCCACCTTGGGAATGTGCGAAGTTTGTCAAACGGTGACAATGCATGATGGGTTATCAGCCACCATGAAATCGGTGGATAATGGATGATGGAGAATGTCTTGAGATCAATTCAAGGTTGTTGCATTTAATGCAGTATGATTCAATGGTCAGGATTGAACCACTTGAATTGGTTAACCTAAAAGGTTTAGGGTTTAGGGTTTTTGCTACCGACCTATCTGTTTCCGATAAGGTCGATGTTGTGTTTCTTTCTAAGGTTGTTGGCAAAAGTTGTATGTGTGTATCCAAGGGAAGTGATATGTGATTCTTGCTAGACCAAAGGAGAGAAGAGATACCTACAAAGTGAATGTGCAAAAGGTGAAGAGGAGACAAAACGGATCTACATTAGCATTGAGTGTTGTTACCAGACCATTGTAATTCCTGTTGACCTTTAACCACTTCAACAGTTGTGAAATCCCTTAACAAGGTAGCCTTAACCGGCTTGATACAAATCCCTTAATAGGGTAACTCGAAGTTATTGAGTTTTGGGAAGCTATAGAGCTCTAGAGATCCTTTAGCTATTGAGTTCTTGAAATCCTCTAACAAGGTAACTCTAATCGGGTTTAACCCTTAACCAGGTATTGTAGCCATCCCTTAACCGAGTCATCCCTAACAGGATTGGTTCCTAGCATAACCTATTGTAATGTGTTTAACTAGACAAGGCTCCTAACAGAGCGGACTTCTAAAGAGTTCAAAAAGTAGCTTGTCGTTATTCATCCCCACCATGGTTTTTCCCAGTTGGGTTTCCACGTGAAAATATGTGTGTCATGTGTGATGCTTTTATCTTGTGATGCTTTGTTATTGCCTGTTAAGCTTATGATGGTTCAGTGTTTTATCCCTGTCTATAAAACATATTGAACTAACTATTGTGAAGATCTGATGATAGTTTACCTGTTCATGCATGAGGGTGTAATGGTACTATAGTATTGAGCTAAGAGGAAAGCTAAGAGTGTAACCGGTTTATGATTGTTTTAGTTGTTCTGGGTCTTACTAGTTGTGCTCTGTTTCAACCAGTATCACTATTTACCAGTCATTTGGAGTATTTGTTGTCAAACGGGTCTTGGACTGTATTTTTGCCTGTACTGATTCACCCCTCCCCCCCTCTCAGTACTGATTTGGTACTATTCGTTCATCATTGAGTTATCAATTGGTATTAGAGCACTCTAGGTCCTCTGTGTTGTAAGCTTAACTGCTTGAGGTAAAGATCCCAGTCAAATGATGAAGAGGGAAGGTCCAAAGTTTAACAGGGAAAATTTTGGTATATGGAAAGATAGGATGAAGATATTCATCAGAAGCATGGGTGCTCAACACTGGAGTTATGTTTTGAATGTCTATGTCATCCCTACCAGTACTCTCACCGATGACCAAAAGAGAGAGATACAAGAAAATGGGCAAGTCATGGAAGCCCTTATTAGTAGTCTATCTGACATTGAGTTTATTGATGTTCAGGACAAGGTAAATCCCAAAGAGGTATGGGATGCTCTTGAAAATATCTATGGTGGTGATGAACATGTAAAACAGGCTAAGGAAGAAAGCATGAGAGGGAAGTTTGAAGATATGCGGATGGTTGAAGGTGAGACCATTCAGCAGTATGGAATAAGAATCAAAACAGTGGTTGGAGAAATCAAGAGTGCATGTGGTAAAATAGAATATTCCACTGTGGTAAGCAAAGTCCTAAGATCCCTATTGCCGGTCTATGCAATAAGGGTTGTTGCTATTCAGGAGCTAAGATCAATAGACAAGACTAAGGTATCCTTGGACTCCATCATAGCCAAGCTGACAGCCTATGAGCTAAATAGTTTTGATGGTAGTGTTCAAAAGACTGAATTAGCATTTAAAGCCTCTGCTTTACCATCTAGAAAAGGAAAAGAAGCTAGCACTAGTGGTGAACCTAGACAGAGCAGAGAAATGAATGATGAGGAGATTCTGATGGCATTTGAAGCTCTCCTTGCCAGGAAGCTTCCTAAAGGAACTAGTAAATACAAAGGTAAGCTACCTTTGAAATGCTTTTCTTGCAACCGGATAGGACATATTTCTATAAATTGTCCTAATGGTGATAACAAGGACAAACCAGAAAGGTTCAGGAAATTCAAAGGAGGAAACCAGAGAAACTGTTTTGTGGCAGTTGATGAAGGTGTCATAGATGAGGAATCAGAAGATGAAGAGAATGAAGACATTGTGTTTGTTGCTATAAAGGAAGATGTGGCAGACAAGAAGGCTATTGTCTCCTAGTTTGATAATTCCAATGAGTGGATCATTGACAGTGGTTGTTCTCACCATATGATAGGTGACCGGAGCAAGTTTCTATCCTTGGGGGAGTATGATGGTGGTGTGGTTTGCTTTGGCAATGCTACACCATGCATGGTCAAAGGCAGAGGGTCCATCTCTCTGAATGGAAAGAGCAGTGCTGAAAATGTGTACTAGGTTGATGGTCTCAGACACAACCTTCTAAGTGTTGCCCAGCTAAATGACAGTGGCCTCACTCTGGAATTCAAGAATGGAGTTTGCAGAATCAAAGGAAAAAATGGTGAATTGGTGGCCACTGGCATGCAGACCAAAGGTAACCTATTTCATCTGAATGCAAATATAAGTACATGTCTTATGGCTAAGCTTGATGATAGCTGCATATGGCATAGGAGACTCTGCCATGTAAACTTTGATAACATTGTGAAGGCTAGTAAGATCAAGGCAGTTAGAGGGTTGTCGGTGCTAAGCAAACCGGATAATACCTTGTGCAGAGAGTGTCAATTGGGGAAAATGTCTTCCTCAACCTTTAAAGGTAAATCTTTCACTGCTGACAACTTGCTTGATCTTGTGCATACTGATTTGTGTGGTCCTATAAAAACTAGAAGTGTGCAGGGTGATAGGTACTTCATGATTCTCACTGATGACTGCTCAAGAATGATGTGGGTCACATTCTTAAAAGATAAGTATGAAGCTTCTGTGAAATTCAAAGCTTTCAGAGCATTAGTGGAGAAGGAATGCAGTAAAAGGATCAAGTGTCTCAGAACTGATCAAGGAGGGGAATTCACTTCTGGTGAATTCAACAAGTATTGTGAAGAATTTGGCATCAAGAGGAAACTATCTGCCCCCTGGACTCCACAGCAAAATGGCCTAGCAGAGAGGAATAACCGGACTGTGGTTGAAGAAGCTAGAACCATGTTGATTCAAGGAAGGTAGCTCACACCTTTTGGAGAGAAGCGGTGAGCACTGCAGTCTACACTATGAACCGGGTACTCATCAAGAAAGGTAAGGACAAAACTCCTAATGAGTATTGGACCGGTAAGACACCTGTGGTTAGCTACTTTAGGGTATTTGGCAGTAAATGTTACATCAAGAGGAGTGAACATCAGGGCAAATTTGAAGCTAAATGCAATGAGGGAATATTCCTAGGATATTCCACCAAGAGTAAAGCTCTCAAGTGTTACAACAATAGGACTCAAAGAATTATGGAAAGTGTCAATGTAAGAGTTGATGAATCCTCTAAGAAAACTGAGGAAACCGGTAGTGAGCAAGCTATAAATAAACCAGTTGCAACCTTCTAGGAACTGGTTGTCAGTCAACCAAGTACCAGTATTAGTGTTTCTGAACTGGTGAATGCTGATACTGATGAAGATGAGGATGAAGAGGAAAAGCAAGAAGAACTTGTCAAGACCATTCCTCAGTATGTCAAGCTGAATCATGATCCTAAGCAGATCATAGGAGATAAGGATGCAGAAATCCTTACAAGAAGAAAGATCAGAGAAAACTCATGTATGATCTTTGAATTTGAGCCGAAATCATTCAAAGAGGCTCATAAAGATGAAGACTGGATCAAGGCAATGGAAGAGGAACTTGACCAGATAGAGAAAAATGGTACATGGTCCTTGGTACCCAGACCAGAGCATAAAAATGTCATTGGCACCAAATGGGTGTTCAGAAACAAGCTAAATGAGGATGGCACAGTGATTAGGAATAAAGCCAGATTGGTGTGCAAAGGATATGCTCAAGAAGAAGGAGAAGACTATGGAGAAACCTTTGCTCCTGTAGCTAGATTGGAAAGAGTTCATATGCTTCTTGCATATGCAGCCTTTAAAGGCTTCAAAGTATATCAAATGGATGTAAAATCTGCATTCCTAAATGGTGTACTTGAAGAGGAGGTGTATATTGAGCAACCAGATGGGTTTTCCCTATCTGAAGACAGTGACATGGTATGTAAGCTACATAAAGCCTTATATGGTCTAAAGCAATCACCTAGGGCATGGTATGACCGCCTAAATTCCCATCTTGTGAAGATTGGATTTGAGAGAACAAGTGAAGATAGCAATATCTACTTGAAGTCTGAAGGAGATCAGATCCTGATCTGTGAGGTTTTTGTTGATGACATTATCCTTGGTGGAGATGACAAGATGAGTCATGAGTTTGCTGATGAGATGAAGAAAGAGTTTGAGATGTCACTCATAGGGGAGATTAAGTTCTTCATTGGACTACAGATCCAACAGATGAAAGATGGAATCTTTATCACTTAGTCCAAATATGTCAAAGAGGTGTTGAAGACCTTTGGCATGGAAGATAGAAAACCGGTTGGTACACCAATGGTGACCGATTGTAAATTGACAAAAGAGGATGATTCTATACTAGTTGATGAGAAGGAATACCGATCAATGATTGGTAAGTTGCATTATGTAGTGCATAGCAGAACGGATATTGCACATGTAGTTGGCATTACTGCAAGGTTCCAGAAAAATCCAAGAGAATCCCACTTGGTTGCAGTCAAGCAGATTCTTAGGTATCTGAATGGAACAGTTAACTATGGATTGTGGTACCCATATAGCAATGATTTCATTCTGAAATTATTCACATACGTTGATTGGGCAGGTAATGTGGATGATTGGAAAAGCATAACCGGTGGTGCATTCTTTCTCGGTGGTAGACTGGTCTCATGGATGAGTAAAAAGAAGAGTTGTATCTCTCAGTCTACAATGGAAATAGAGTATGTTGCAGCTTTCATGAACTGCACTCAGACAATCTGGATGAAGCATGTTTTAAATGGCTTCAAAATCCCTATATCTGAACCGGTAAGTATATCTGTGATAACACAAGTGCTATCAATATTTCAAAGAATCCGGTTTTACATTCTAGAACCAAGCATTTTGAGCTTAAGTATCATTTCTTGAGGGAAAAGGTTCAGAATAAAGAGATTGCACTAGAGCATGTTTCCAGTAAGGAGTGGTTAGCAGACATATTCACCAAGCCTCTCCCAAAGACTACATTTGTGCATTTAAGAGGTGAATTGGGGGTACTACCCTTTCAAGAGGTGAACTAAAAGTATTTGTTCCACATCAGTCAGGTATTGCATAGTCAAATTTTTGTTGATTGATGTGTTGAAGGATGCTACTCCTCGGGGGGAGCAGCATAATGGAACAAGGATGCTTGTGCCTCCACTTTGGCATTGTTGTCAAAGGGGGAGAAGGAGTGAAGTAGAAATGATATTTGCAAAAAATGGGGGAGAATATGTGAAGTGGAGAGATATCTTTGTATATTGTCATCAATGCCAAAGGGGGAGATTGTTGGCATTATGTGAACCGGTATAAGGACATAATGATATTGTATGTTGTCATTGATGTCAATATGTGATATGAAGTGAACCGGCATATGTGATATGTGAGAAGAGAGAACCAGCATATGTGTGAACTAGTATATATGCCAAAGTGAAGCGGTATATTTGCTCAAGGTGAACTAGCATGTAGTTATAGGAACCGGCACATGGAAGCATTGTATGACTACTGGTTGGTAGGTAGTTTCCACTTTGGGATTTTTGATTGGAGTACCTCAAGCCTGTGTGACTCAATTGGTGATCTCTGTGTGATGAGTTAGAAGTATAACGAAGAACAAATCATGTTGCCACATAAGCCTTGTGCACATGAAGGATCTTGCATGAAGAAGACTATCCCTATCCACCTTGGGAATGTGCGAAGTTTGTCAAACGGTGACAATGCATGATGGGTTATCAGCCACCATGAAATCGGTGGATAATGGATGATGGAGAATGTCTTGAGATCAATTCAAGGTTGTTGCATTTAATGCAGTATGATTCAATGGTCAGGATTGAACCACTTGAATTGGTTAACCTAAAAGGTTTAGGGTTTAGGGTTTTTGCTACCGACCTGTCTATTTCCGATAAGGTCGATGTTGTGTTTCTTTCTAAGGTTGTTGGCAAAAGTTGTATGTGCGTATCCAAGGGAAATGATACGTGATTCTTGCCAGACCAAAGGAGAGAAGAGATACCTGCAAAGTGAATGTGCAGAAGGTGAAGAGGAGCCAAAATGGATTTGCATTAGCATTGAGTGTTGTTACCAGATCATTGTAATTCCTGTTGATCTTTAACCACTTCAACAGTTGTGAAATCCCTTAACAGGGTAGCCTTAACCTGCTTGATAAAAATCCCTTAATAGGGTAACTCGAAGTTATTGAGTTCTGGGAAGCTATAGAGCTCTGGAGATCCTTTAGCTATTGAGTTCTTGAAATCCTCTAACAAGGTAACCCTAACCGAGTTTAACCCTTAACCGAGTATTGTAGCCATCCCTTAACTGGGTGATCCCTAACAGGATCAGTTCCTAGCAGAACCTATTGTAATGTCTTTAACCGGACAAGGCTCCTAACAGAGAGGACTTCTAAAGAGTTCAAAAAGTAGCTTGTGGGTATTCATCCCCATCGTAATTTTTCCCAATTGGGTTTCCACGTGAAAATATGTGTGTCATGTGTGATGCCTTTATCTTGTGATGCTTTGTTATTGCCTGTTAAGCTTATGATGGTTCAATGTTTTATGCCCGTCTATAAAACATATTGAATTAACTATTGTGAAGATCTAATGATAGTTTACCTGTTCATGCATGAGGGTGTAATGGTACTATAGTATTGAGCTAAGAGGAAAGCTAAGAGTGTAACCGGTTTATGATTGTTTTAGTTGTTCTGGGTCTTACTAGTTGTGCTCTATTTCAACCAGTATCACTGTTTACCAGTCATTTGGATTATTTGCTGTCAAACTGGTCTTGGACTGTATTTTTGCCTATACTGATTCACCCCCCCCTCTCAGTACCGGTTTGGTACTATCCGTTCATCATTGAGTTATCATTGATGATACCACTATTGTTAGTGTAGATAGGAATTTGGAAATCATCAAAGCAATATAAACATTAAACTAGCTCAATCACAAAAACTAGATTGCAATGATAAGAAATCCTAAAAACATTCAATAGAGATATTGAAAATAAGACATTCAAACCAAATGCAAACCATTACAAACGTGAATATCTCCTCTAGAATTCTCCATTGTCCTTCTTTCTCCTTCAAATTAGTGTGTTTGTGGATCTCACCTACAAGTGCACAAGCATAGTATGAAAGCAAGATTGACAAGATGAGATGACAACGTAAGGATACTAGAAGTGTGATTGATTCTCTAAAAATGTGATTAATTGATCTGATTCGAAAATGTGATTGATTTCATCCCCTTGATTGAAGAAACTCATCCAATTTATAGACAAATTGGAGAGAGGACAAGATTAGTATGAAATTGATATTAGAGGCAATTGATTTCAAAAATGGGAAAATTGAGTTGAAGGAAGAAGATTATGACACCTTCTATGTCATGAATTATGACATATTGCCAATGCAAAGGCTAGAGGACTAAAAGACTATGACATCTTGTTATTGCAATGGTATGACGCATGATAAATTCATGCTTCCACCGAAGCACAAAAATAGGGAGAGACTGGAGAGGAATTGATTAGGTGGAAATTGAATTTAGCAAATTAGAAAAATGAAGTGGAAATGAGGAATTAGGAAATTAGAAAATTGATGAAAATGATGAATTAGGTGAATTAATTAATAATTTTTCATTCATTAATTAATTCACAAAAAGAGGGGGAATTAATTAGCCAATTAAATAAATATTTAATTGTGACAAGAAGACTTAGGATAAATAAATAAACTATTTAACCTAGAGGGAAAATGACAAACAAGATTAAATGAATAAATCATAAAACCGTAGAAGATGAATTAAAAATGCAAGGACGACAATTAAGTCTTGACAAAAGATAATTGATGTAGGGTCGATTTGATCATGATTCTGACTGACAAAGAACCAGTGTTGATAAATGATTAAAATTGGTTGACAAAAATCAATGACAAATTGACCAAGATTGACAAGGAGATCAAATTGAAAAGCGCCAATTGACATGATTAAAGAGGACAAGGATCGATGATGAATCGATCGCAAAATGACAAGATTGGCAAGGACAAGGATCAATGATGAATCGATCGCAAAATGATGAGATTGACAAGGACAAGGATCAATGATGAATCGATCGCAAAATGATGAGATTGACAAGGACAAGGATTGATGACGAATCATGACTGAAGATTGTTATCGACAAGACCTAATTCGAAAGTGATAAAAATGAGGAATGTCAAAGAAGGACTCGATACTCGCAAATGATAAAGACCAAGTGCGCAACATAGAAGAAATGTTAATGCAACGCAAGAACCCTAAAATAAGGCAATGCGCAAATGTTAAAGTATGACTCCACAAGCGTTGACCATTTTTAGATGTCTACAGTTAGTAAAGTCCTTAGATAATTGTTACCAATCTATGCAATCAGAGTTGCTGCTATCCAGGAACTAATGTCTATTGATAAAACCAAGGTATCCTTAGATTCTATCATTGCAAAGTTAACTGCATATGAGTTGAATAGCTATGATGGTAGTGTTCAGAAGACTGAGTCAGCCTTTAAAGAAACTACTGTACCATCCAGAAAAGGAAAAGAAACTAGTACCCGTTATGAATCCATACAATGCAAAGATATGGATGATGAAGAGATTCTAATGGAGTTTGAATCTCTTCTTGCTAAAAGAATTTTGAAGGAAATTGGAAAATATAGAGGTAAACTTCCTTTGAAATGTTTTTCCTGCAACAAGATAGGACATATATCTGTTAATTTCCCTAACAATGACAATAAGGATAAACCAGAGAGGTTTAGAATGTATAAAGGAGGAACTAGAAGAAATTGTCTAGTTGTTGTGGATGAAGGTGTCACTGATGAAGAAATAGAAGATGAAGAAAATGAAGACATAGTGTTTGTAGCAGTAAAGGAAGAAGTGTCTGACAAGAAAAAACTTGTCTCTCGCATTGACAACTCTAATGAGTGGATAATTGATAGTGGTTGTTCTCACCACATGACTGGTGATGGGAGAAATTTTCTATCTCTGGAGGAATATGATTGAGTTGTTGTCAGATTTGGCAATGATGCACCATGCTTGGTAAAAGGTAAAGGATCCCTCTCACTAAATGGAAAGAGTAGTGTAGATGATGTCTACTGGGTAGAAGTTCTTAAGAATAACATGTTGAGTGTTCCTCAGTTGAATGACAAAGGACTAGTTCTAGAATTCAAAGGCGGAGTCTGCAATATAATTGGGAAGAGTGGTGAACTTATTGCCATCGGTCAGCGGACCAGAGGTAACCTATTTCAGCTGAATGCCAAGATAAGTCAGTGTCTAATGGCTAAGTTTGATGATAGCTAGATATGGCATAGGAGACTCTGTCATATGAACTTTGACAACATTGTTGAAGCCAATAAGATCAAGGCAGTAAGAGGATTACCTTTGCTGAACAAACCTGAGAATTCTTTGTGCAGAGAATGTCAACTTGGGAAGATGTCTTCCTCTACTTTTAAAGGTAAGTCTTTCTCAGTAGAAAATTTACTTGATCTTGTGCATACTGATTTGTGTGGTCCTATGAAAACTAGAAGTATTCAGGGAGATAGGTATTTTATGATTCTTACTGATGACTTCTAAAGAATGATGTGGGTCACATTCTTGAAAGACAAGTCTGAAGCATTTGGAAAATTCAAAGCTTTCAGAGTATTAGTAGAGAAAGAAAGTGGTAAAAAGAGAAAATGTCTGAGAACAGATCAAGGAGGAAAATTCACTTCTGATGAATTCAATAAGTACTATGAAGATAACGATATCAAGAGGTAGTTGTCTGCCCCAAGGATACCACAACAGAACAGCATAGAAAAAAGAAATAATAGGATTGTAGTTGAAGCGGCTAGAACAATGCTGATCCAAGGAAAGGTTGCTCACACTTTTTGGAGAGAAGCAGTGAGCACTGCAGTCTATACTATGAACCGAGTACTCATCAAGAAAGGCAAAGATAAAACCCCTTATGAGTATTGGACTGGGAAAACTCCCACTATGAGTTACTTTAAAGTGTTTGGTAGTAAGTGCTATATCAAGAGAGGTGAGCATTTGAGAAAATTTGATGCAAAATGTGATGAAGGAATATTTCTAGGATATTCCACTAAGAGCAAAGCTCTCAAGTGCTACAATAATAGAACTCAAAAAATTGTTGAAAGTATCAATGTCAGGGTTGATGAATCCCCTGAGGAACTCGAGGAAACATGCAGCAAAGAAGTGAAAGATGAACCGATTATAGCCTTCTGGGAACCGGTTAAGAAAGAAACTTATAAAGCTCTCAGTGTTCTTGTACCGGAGAAGAAGAAAAGCTAGCAGGTCGGGCTAGAATCATTCCTAGACATGTGAAGCTACATCATGATCCGAAGCAAATCATAGGAGATAAAGATGCAGGGATACTCACAAGAAGAAAAGTGAAGGAAAACTCTTGCATGATTTCTGAATTTGAACCCAAGACTTCCAGAGAAGCTCTTACAGATGAAGACTGGATTAAAGCAATGGAAGAGGAGCTAGACCTAATAGAAAAGAATGTGACATGGTCTTTGGTGCCCAAACCGGAACATAAAAATGTCATAGGTACTAAATGAGTCTTCAAGAATAAGCTAAATAAAGAAGGCATAGTTGTAAGGAACAAGGCTAGGCTTGTATGCAAGGGATATGCTCAGGAGGAGGGAGAAGACTATGGAGAAACCTTTACTCCTATGGCTAGACTAGAAGGTGTTCGAATGCTACTTGCATTTGTAGAATTTAAGGGATTTAAGGTTTATCAAATGGATGTGAAGTCTTCTTTTCTGAATGGAATCCTAGAAGAGGAAGTGTATATAGAGAAACCAGAAGGGTTTTCCTTATCAGAAGATAGTGACATGGTGTGCAGGTTACACAAAGCCCTGTCTGGACTGAAACAGGCACCTAGGGCATGGTATGAAAGACTACACTCTCATCTTATGAAGATTGGATTTCAAAGAACAACTGAAGATAGCAACATCTATTTGAAATCAGAAGGTGATCAGATTCTGATCTGTGAAGTGTTTGTGGATGACATAATCTTTGGATGAGATGATAAAATGAGTCATGCATTTGCAGATGAAATGAAGAAAGAGTTTGAGATGTCTTTGATATGAGAGATAAATTTCTTCATTGGTTTATAGATTTAGCAAATGAAAGAGGGTATCTTTATTACCCAGTCCAAGTATGTCAATGAGGTATTGAAGACTTTTGGCATGGAGGAAAGAAAACCAGTTGGTACACCAATGGTGACTGACTGTAAACTAACTAAGGAAGATGATTCAGCATTGGTGAATGAAAAGGAGTACCGGTCAATGATTGGTAAGCTGCACTATGTGGTGCACAGCAGACTAGATATTGCTCATGCAGTAGGCATAGTAGCTCATTTTTAGAAATGTCCAAGAGAATCCCACTTGGTAGCTGTCAAAAGGATTCTTAGATATCTGAAAGGAACAGTTGATTATGGATTGTGGTATCCATATAATGGTGACTATAATCTCAAGGTATATACCGATGCCAATTGGGGAGGTAATGTGCATGACCGGAAGAGCACAAACGATGGAGCATTCTTTCTCAGATGAAGATTAGTATCATGGACAAGTAAGAAGTAGAGTTGTATTTCCCAATCTATAGCTGAAGCAAAATATGTGGCAGCATTTATGAACTGCACTCAAGCAATTTTGATGAAGCATGTATTGGAAGGTTTCAAAGTACCTGTATCTGAACCGGTGAATATATTTTGTGATAATACAAGTGCAATAAATATTTCCAAGAACTCGGTATTGCATGCTAGAACTAAGCATATTGAGCTTAAATATCACTTCTTGAGAGAGAAATTTCAAAATAAGGAGGTTGTACTACAACATGTTTCCAGTAAGGACTAGCTAGTAGATATATTCACTAATCCCTTACCGAAGACTACATTTACCTATTTGAGAGGTGAATTCGGGGTTCTGCCCCTTCATGAAATCAATTAAAGTTGTGTGCTCCACATCAGTCAAGTACTACAGTGACAAATTCTTTAGGATTGATGTGTTGAAGGATGCTACTCCTTAGGGGGAGCAGCATAGTAGATTTTGGAAGCTTGTGCCTCCACTTTGGCATTGTTGTCAAAGGGGGAGAAGATATCTGATGTATGGAGGAGAAGATATCTAATGTTAAAGATACACTGGTTTATGAGGTTTTCAATTACAATGCTACACTGAGTATTGCTATCAATGCCAAAGGGGAAGATTGTTGGATATTGTTGGCATGGGGAGATTGTTGGATATTGTTAGCATATGGTGAACTGGTATGTTAATATGATGATAACGTATGTTGTCATTGATGTCAATAAAGTTCAAGTAAACTGGTATGAAGATGTAGGAAGAGAAATAGTGAACCGGTGTCAGGGTTTCACTAAGTGTGACTATCGGTTGGTAGTCTCACCTCTATGGTTATCGGTTTGGAAATCTTGCTTGTGTGATGTAACCGATGATACTCTATGATGAGTTAGCTAAGAGATGTAAATGTGATCAAGGTGCCACATCATCCTTCTGCATGTGAAGTATTTCCTTGAGGATATTGCATGAGAAGATCGACTGTGTTTGAAGTCTACCTCGGGAATGATCATTCTTCTTAGTGGTATGAGAAGAAAGCGTGATGAGTTACTGGTTCCCATGTGCGGTGATGAATGAACAATGCAGATTGTCTTATGATCTGTTTGCAATTGTAATCAGTCAGGATTGGACCACATGTGTTGTAAACCTAAGATGCTTAGTGTTTAGGGTTTATGCTACTAACCTATCTATTGTCTATAAGGTTGATGATGTTTATTATTGTAAAGTTGTTGGCAAATATTGTGTGTGTATCCAAGTGATGAGATACTTGCCAGACTAGTGAGTGGAAAACTGCAGAGTGTGATTGCAAAGTAGAGGAAATGAAAAGGATCTTCCTTGGCATGTAGTGTTGTTATCAGATCAGAGTTTTACCTGTTGTCTTCTAACCATTTCAACAGTTGGAAAATCCCTTTACTAGGTAGCTTTAACAGGCTTATTGTAAAACCTGTAACCAAGTGACTCAAGATCGTTGAGTTCTTCAAATCCTTTAGTGAGGTAACTTTTAACAGGGTATATAGCCATCCCTTAACAGGGTGATCTCTAACAGGATCGGTTCCTAGCAGATCCTTATTGCAAAGTCTTTAACCAGACTAGGCTCCTAATAGGGTGTGCTTCAAAAGATTTCAAAACAAGCTTGTGGGTATTCATCCCCACTGTGGTTTTTCCCATTTGGGTTTCCACATGAAAAATTTGTGTTATGTGTTATGCATTTTTCATGTGATGTTTATGAATTATTTGGTTGAAAGATTATGCATGCAGAGTTAATGGGTTATGGTATTACTAGTATACCACATGCATATGTTTATGGGTGAAGTTTATGTCAAGTATTTATCGTATTTGAAGTGTTCAAACTTATCAGTTTATGGTGTCTGGTGTCTTACTGTGTTTAACCGGTATTACCATGGTTAAGTTCAGTAATGGTGATAACCAGTTGGTATTGCTTTAGCTAGATAAGTTGTTGGGAGAGTTTTTGCATGTACTGATTCACCCCCCCCCCCCTCTTAGTACTAGTTTGGGTATCTGTTGTTCATCATTATTCATCAACCAATAGCAGCTAGTGCTCCTAAGGTAAAGAGGTCCAAAACTTTCATTTCTTCTATCACTTCTGACTCTGATCTAGAGGATAATCAACCTCTTACATTCAGAAGGGTACAGAGGAAGAAAGTTGACAAACCTTCGATAGAAGAGAAGAAGATGGAACCAAGGAGGAAGCTAGTAAGAAAGGTAACAATAGCATCCACACCTCTAGCAAGGAAACCTACTCAAAAGAGGCAGCCTGCTCCATTCGCTCCTGCAACTCCCAACAAGAAGAGAAAGAGTGTGATAGATGAAGGAATTGAATCTGGTTATATTACCATCATACCCCCAATGACTTGTGTAGACTTGATAGATGAGGTAACTAAAAATGGAATTCTGAAGAATGTGTCAAATTTCTATGAAGATTTAGATGATAATGAGAAAAATGAAATGGAAGAAGCAATTTTGTTACATTTAGACATATATAAGAAGGGTTTGGTAGAGCTTTTGAAGGAAATTCTTTTATCATTGTATAATAAGTTATATGCAAGGAGATTAGATGCAATCAATTGGGACAGAGAGATTAAAGAAGTTGAACTTTTGAGTATGTGTGGTTCTATAAATAATGAGGAAATGAAAAGATGTATAGAAGTTGCAAATAGAACAATATTTAGCAGCAAACCCCAGCAAATAAGCTTAATGATGGGTAGAGTCAATGAAATAATAAATGAGACCAGAGATGGTTGGGCTAAATTCTTCCAAAAGAATCTTGATTTTCTTACTTCTCAAGAAGAATTTGCTAAGGCAACATCTCCCACCATTCCAGAAAGATCTAAAGGGAAAGGAATTTTGGGAAGTTTAGATCAAATTTTGAGTGAAGCGGTAGATAATCCTAAAATTGATGAGAGTGTACAGACTAAACCAACAAAGACTACATTTGTACAGTCGGAGAAAGGTAAAATATGTATTGTACAAGATATTGATAATATTATGGATAATACTCTACCGATAGTAACAGATACTGCACCAAGTGACAAAGCCACCAGTGCAAAAGAGGATGAGAAAAGGGATACATCGGGAGAGGATAAGGAAAATGAGGCTGATAAGACACCCAATACCATACCAGCAATTGATTCCCCAGCAAAACTTTTGGCAATTGACACTTCTCAAGTTCAAAAGAAATCAATCACAAAGATGAGTCTCACGGAACTAATGATGATGGCTACTCAAAATCTAATGAAGGAAGGATCTGCAGACAAAGGAATAATATATCAGTCAATAACAGTTTTGTGTAGATTGATTCTTGATTATATGATTGAAAATGAAGCAAGCCCTTCTGGCAAGCTTAAGGAATTGACAGAGCACATATCTAAAAAATTTCAATAATTACAGCAGATTTTCGACAAAAAAGCACTTGAAAGATTTACTCTAGCCAAGAAAGCCACTTTTGACTAGATTATTGAGACAGAGAAGAGGAAGGTTGAAGAGAAACTTATACTTATTAAAAATTCTTTGAAACAGTGTACTAACATCTACAGGGTCTGTTGTAATATATAAATTCTTACAGCAAATGTAGATAAGAGGATAAAGGAGTTACATGAACAAATTGCTAATATTGCTAATTCTTTTGATGGACTAACCTCACTTACAACATCTATTGATGGACAAATTTTGACTTGGAGAACCAATTTTTTTCTTTTGAAAAGGAAAGAGACAAGATTATTCAGAGAGCAAGAAGTCACAGAGGTTAGGTGAGTCAAAGATTGCATTCACTTGGTGTACATAAGAGGGAATGTATGGATATGCTTGCAAAGCCCACACCGGGAGAAGTCACTGAGAAAGAAACTCTTGCATATTTACTAAGTGGACTTGTATCCATATCTGAAATATTCAAAACTAGTTGGGATACCTATATACAGTTGCTAGAGAAAGCTTACCCAGAAATCTTGAAATTGGTCAAGCTACGGTAAAGTAATCTGTAATTATTCTTTCAATTCTTTCACCGGTCTTTGGCATTGATGCAAAAGGGGGAGTGTATATTATGTGAAAAATATGTATATTTATATAATCCTAGGGGGAGGATATTAGATAGAATATATTGAAAACACAGTCAATCAGCTCAGGGGGAGCATGTTTCATGTTTCATGTTTCAGTTGAACCGGCAAGGAATCCATTGTTCACATGAGTGTTGCTATCAATGTCAAAGGGGGAAATTGTTGGCAATTTGAACTCATTGGATTCATATGTTTTAATTGATGGAAAAAATATTCTATTGAAGGCATACACTGATAGATACCGTCATTGGAGGTATACACCGGCAGATACCGGCAATGGAGTATTTAGGGTCATCACCGACACCAGCATCGGCATCCAGCACTTCAGTGAAGCCAACATCAGTCTGGGATCCGAAAGGTTTTATTTGTAAAGTCATTTTATAATTATTGTATAGGGACGACATTGAATATATTTTTTATTGTAAGCCGACATAAGGCATATTGTTTGTAAAGGGTATATAAGTCAATCTATTAGGTCATTTTAAAATATGATAAGGTAGAAGAAAAAAGTGATGTGAAGGATATGTATGTAGGTCATTTGTATGGGAAAGTAATATCATGATCAGTAGATGGTTTGTAAAGAATTCTTGGAGGAAAGGAGATACCGGTAGAAGGGTTCAGGGTTTATGAACCAGTACAGAATAGAGCTATAATCGGAACTCTTTTTGGCATTGTAGATGCATTTTGTGAGTTAACCATTACTATTTTATCTCAGCAGAAGCTTGTAGTCAGTGAGACTCTTTTGTGTTGAGAACTATGCTCTAGGAAGTGTACCTTCCTGCATGTACAGACCCCCATGCTATGTAATATCTTTCATATGGCCAGTGAATTGATATTGTGGGTCACAAATCCCACCATGGTTTTTCCTCTTTGATGTTTTCCATGTATAAATTCAGAGTGTTATGGTGTTCATTCATGTGGCTAGTTTATTTACTTAATGTTATATGTTTCTTCATTTATCGGTTTATATGTGTATGTTATAAAAGGTTAAAATCTTGTATTACCGGCAAAACACTGATTCACCCCCCCCCCCCCCTCTCAGTGTTCTTGGATTCATTGTATTTTAACACTACTTTGACATTAAAAGTCTCCACAATTCTCTGCAATCTCTTGTTATAACATTTGTATGCTTTACTTTCATTAGAAAAACCAAGAAATATGCCTTCATCACATCTAGGGTCAAATTTCCCACTAATATCATCTCTCCTAATATAACATTTACTACCAAAAATTTTGAAATACTTATTTGTAGGTGTATTGCCAAACCATAATGCATAAGGTGTCTTACTAGTTTCTCCATTGATATATACTATGTTGAATGTATAAACCATTATACTCACTACTTCTCTCCATTAGATATGAGGTAGACTAGCTTCCATCATCATTGTTCTAGCAGTATCCAAGATAGTTCTATTCTTCCTTTCCACAACTCCATTCTACTAAGGTGTCCGGGGAGCAGAAAATTGTCTTCTTATACCATGCTTGTCAGAAAATTTATTAAACTCATCGGATGTGAATTCTCCACCATGATCTGATCTCAAACATTTAATCTTCAATCATGTCTCAGTTTCCACTTTAACCTTAAATATTTTAAACTTTTCAAATGCCTCAGGTTTTTCTCTCAAAAAAGTAACCCACATCATTCTAGAATAATCATCAATGATTAGCATGAAATATCTTTCACCTTGAAAACTTTTAACTCTAGCAGGCCACACAAATCAGTATGCATAAGATCAAAAACATCATTTGATTTATCTTGTATACTTCTAAAAGAGGTTCTAACCTGTTTACCCATTTGACATTCTTTACATACCGGATTATAGGGCTTCATAATCTTAGGTATTTCCCTAACTCTCTTAGTTGAACTGATCTTCACAATGCAATCAAAATTCATGTGACATAGCTTGTATGCCATAGCCAACTATCATCAATCTGTTTAATCAAACATGTCTTCTCACCGGTGTTCAAATGAAATATATTACCTTTTGTCTGTGTACCGTTACAATCTCCAAGCCAGATCTATTAATGATATTGCATTTTCCTTCATTGAACTGTAATTGAAATCCCTTATCTACCAATTGTCCTACACTCAAAATATTAGGCCTCAAACCTTCAACATAATAAACATTGTTAGTATTGTTCATACCATCCAATGATATGGTTCCTTTTCCTTTGATCATACATGCTTTGTCATCTCCAAATCTAACTAGACCACCATCAAATTCTTGCAAAGATAGAAACTTCCCTTTATCTCCAGTCATATGATGTGAACAACCACTATCAATTACCCATTCATCTTTGTCTTCAATTTTAGCAGCAAGTGCCTTCTCTTCAAGTACATTCTCTTCCAGTGCCAGATCATCTTCCTTGATAGCCAAGAACACCCATTCCTTCCCATTGCTAGATCCACTAGCAAAGTATTATGACGGTTCATCATCTGAATCAGTAATGTCTTCCTCATCCACTATGTAGCATGATTTGTCTTTGTTTTTCTTGTATTTATACTTGTTTTGATATCCAGGGTTGGTCTTAAATGATCTTCTAACTCTTTCTTCAAATCTTGAATTTCTTTCAAGACATTTAGATGCAAAATGACCAATCTTATTACATGCAACATATTTAAAAGGTGTTTTTCCTTCATACTTACCTCCTACCGGTCCATTTGGTACTCTTCTAGCAAATAGTGCTTCAAGTTGCTCAAACTCATCATCTTCTCTTTTCATATCTTCCAACTCCTTTTCCTATAAAGATTTCTAGTCTTTCTTACCGGTTGTAGATGTAGATGCATGAAAATCAAGTTCAGTCTTCACAGCTCTAGAAGGTCCAAATTCTTCAAGCTCAAAAGTAGATAGTTTCCTAACCAAAGTATCTTTATTGACAGATGTATTAGCCATTGTTCTCAACTCATTAATAGAAGAAGCCTTCATTTTGTAAGCCGGTAGTAAGGTTCTTAGGACTTTAGAAACAATTTCATCTTTGCTCAGAGTTCCACCACAACATTGAATTTCCATAACAATCTCATTTACCATTTCCATGAATACAGTAATCCTTTCATCTTCCTCCATCTTCAGGTATTCATATCTCACTTGATAACCATCAAGTTTAGCAATCTTCACTGTAGGGTCACCTTCATTAAGAGTCTCCAACTTATCCCATATATCCTTTCTAGATGATTTGTTGGTTAATCCCATTATTTGTTGATTAGAAAGTGCATACAAGAGGGCTTCTCTTTCTCTATAATCATTCTCAAGCTCCTTGTCCAGGTTTGTTAGAGGAGGATTGCCAAATCTTGGATTACAGGGTGTGACACCATTCTGTGTGCTCTCCCAAATCTCCTTGCCAAGACATCTCAGATGAGTCTCCATCTGAGTCTTCCATACTGTGTAATTTGTCCCATCAAGCCTCAGAATATCCCTTTGAAAGATAGCTCTAGAAGAACTAGATGAACTTGAACTATTAGTCGCCATAATATCTTCCTCAAGTGGCTAAGCTTTCTACAGAGAGGAACAAAGCTCTGATACCAATTGTTAGCCAGTTCAAATAATCAGAAGACAACTGAGAGGGGGGTGAATCAGTTGTCATAGATTACAGGAACCATTAGCAATTTAAAATTTAATACCAAAACCAAAAAACATTAATACCGGAATAGAAGTTAAACCATTTAAGCATAAACAATAATCACAGAATAAAATCCATCCACATAACACCAAGATTTGTACGTGGAAAACCCGGTAAAGGGAAAAACCATAGTGGGAAGCCTACCCAAAGTCAGATAATACTTCTGCAATAAGTATGTGAATTACAATTGAGGGGCCTACACTTGCAAGAATGCCAACAACCTATAGCGCATTGCTCATCACAAAAGGACCCTCACTGAATACATATAAATCCAGACTATAATCCAAAGAAGTGTTGAACTACAAAAGATAGCATCTCCTATGCCTGAGTACAGTTCCAATTAAGCTAAATATTGGAGGACTAAATCCTCTTATGTAAACCCAATTCTATCTCCAATGATTGATCAACTCCTCTGCCTGAATGATGTTAAATTATTTGCACATGACATTCCTTGACCATGACCTTTTATATTAACCATGATGATCTACAATAAGATCTTACATCTATATATACAAAACTCTCAACCATAAACAATCAGGTCAGCCACTAGATAATAAACCAATTACATAATTACAAACCATGTCAGTCTTAGACCAAACAAATAGTATCAACACATAAGACATCTCGGAAATAAATCAATAGGTCCTATTCACACATTACATTAAAGTCAATCCATAACCTAGATCAACCGGGACCAAGTATAGGTCCACATGCTTCAGTAATGATCTCCAACCGCCATGTCTCGAACATGATCACCAACAGCATCCTAAAACTCCATCAGAAGCTACACCAACACCACTTATGAAATTCATCAAAGATCTCCATCAAAAGTTCTACTGATGAAACCCTCGTCGGAACCAGAAACCAATCTTCTAAGCAACCAGAATAGCATCCGATCTCTAGACAAAAACCAACTAACCTGATGGACTTGAAAAGAACTGAGAGGGGGAGGTGAATCAGTGACACCAAATAAAACACTACTTCAAACACTAACCGGTAGATGAACTTAACCAAGTATTTAAACAAAATACATGCTATCCAAAATGATATAACAACATCCACAAAAAGTAAAGCATCCACCATAACATAAGTGTTTATACGTGGAAAACCCAAATAGGTAAAAACCACGGTGAAATAGAACTTGCAAGTTAAGTATCTACAGTAATAGATAACTGACCGTTTAAGGTCTACAAAGTGCTCTGCTAGGAGCGAATCTTATTAGAGATTACAAAGCTTGATTAGAAGCTTATACCCTATTAAGAGTAACCTCATTGGAGGATTTGAGAATCCAAACTAATGGATCACCTTGTTAGAGGATTTGTACAATGAAGCTTGTTAGAGCTTACCCGGTTAGGGGATTTCATTATGTTGTAATGATTAGAAAACAACAAGAATGGTTTGATTTGTTCTGAGTAGCACAATACTTGCTTGATCAGATCCTTCTAAGTACATTCAACACTACTCTTCATCTTAACACTTATCGCTCTTCAACAAAAGCTTTCACTCTTGATGCATATCAGTATTTGCATAACATCATAACCATACTCATTCTCTATATATTTCAAATGATTCACTAAGATGTCTTAAAATAGACATTCAAATCTTATGTCGGCCTAAGGAAATCAAAACACAATTTCCTAGGTGCAGTGTATCTAGACAAGTGATCAAAACTCATCACAAAAAATGACCACCAAGATGTCAGTGCTGGTAACTCATCACAAAATCAGATACTGGTTAGAACAGTCAATACCAGTTGGAACAAAACATGTGAACCGTTGTCCTGGAATCTTCTGCTTGATCTCCATCTTCATCTTTATCTTCATTTTGATGTCAACTTAGTGTAGCCATAGGTTGTCTCTTATGCACATACCGGTTGACACAAAGTACCGGTTAGAGATAAACCTTAAACATATTGGTTGATAGTGTAAACCAATTGAAGCTACACCGGTAGTCAATGTAATCATCTATGTGAGAGAGTGTTTAATCAATGACAAGTGATGAATACATTACAATCATCATCAAGCCAACAATCTCCCCCTTTGGCATTGATGGCAACACTTAGAAAATGTTAGAGTAATATAATACCATTAAGTGTGCATACACAACAAATTTACACATATACTCATACTCCCCCTTAATGCATGCATAAATACAAAATTTTCAAAAAAAAACACATACATATTTCTACTCCCCCTTTGACAACAAATGCCAAAATAAGAAAGTAAAATATATACATATATATAGAAAATCTATATCAAAGTGTTCAGTATATATTAACAACTTAAAAAAGTTCATGCATTGGCTAATCTCATAAAAATGTCATTGAAGTTATGCTTCGTCTGTGATAAAGCATTTTCCCATGATTCCAGTATGTTAGCAGTATACTCAAATGTAGACATCAACTAGGAATGGAATTCTTCCATTGAGTCTAGTGTGCAGGTTTCAAGAGTAGCAAGAATAGTTTCTGCATTGGAGTAGGCTCTCTAAAAAATGTCAACCTATGATGTGAGCAGACTCTTGAGCTCTTTTAGAGATCGGAGTCTCTTAGCCTTCTCATTATCATTCCTGTCTAATCTTTCATGCAAATCATCTACAGACCGATTAAAGGCATGAATGGAGTCCTGGAGTGGGACATATGCCTTGCATATCCTTTCCATTTCTTACTCAGTTTCAACTTAACTCTTAGAAATGTCAGGATAAAAGAAAGAAACATTGGAGGTAAAGGCAAGATACTTTCCTCCAAATTCAATAGCTTTTCTCAAAAGACTTCCATTATGAGATAGAGCCATTTTGCCACTTTCAATGTTGTTTGCCAATTTATCTCCATATTTCTTCTTGTGGCTCTTCTCAATAGACAATTGAGCAGCATCTTCAAGTGACTTGATTTGATCAGATGCATCTGCAACTAACTAACCAAGTTTGCTAATGGGTGTAGGAATATGTGCAATAGTTGTTTCTGGTAGTAAACCAAACAAAATTTCTACTACATTTGGGATTGTCTTTGCCTTAATCCTTTTCTCTTTTAGTCTCTTCTTATGCGCTCTAGATTGCATAACATTAGCAATCTTCAACATTTCTGACACGCTCAAAGTGTTCATATCAATGGGTCCTGAAATACTTAAATAATCATCATCATCATCTTCAAGTAGTTTCTGCTTCGCTGGTTCAGGAGGTACACTCTTAATGATAGCTCTCTCTAAATTCTACTTTGTTGTCTTTTTCAGGTAACTGAGTGACAACTTTCTCAGTAGAGTCCTTTCGAGTATTTTCAATGACCGGTGGAGATTGGGGTTTCTCCTGTCATTCTATTGCTAGTTCATTGTCCACTTTTAGTTGAATAGTTGGTTGATCAACTAATATAACCTGTACTTCTGTCATTATATGAGGCTCCATATCTGGTGCAATGTTGTCTCTAGATAGGTCCGTTGTGTTCTGAACATCTTCATCAACAAGAATAATGGAATCATCCTTCTTCTTGATTGGATAGACTATATCAGGCTGAACAATCTCCTCTTCATCCATTTCCGGTAGAGGAACATCATCTGTAGTATTATCCTTATTTCTAGAGTGGACGAGTTCTTCCCTCTATTTGATTACATAGGCTATCTGATGTGTCTCAGACTCAATAACTGCCCCATTTACATTAAGAAGATTCAATTTTCTCATTTTAAAATCAAAATGTACTTTGTATTACTCAACCAAAGCACTAATTCCATCCGAGGATAAATTGGGAAAATATTGTACAAATATTTCATCGATAATTTTATTTTCCAATTGAATAGCTTCCTCCCATTTATCTAAAAGAGTATTATACAAAGAGATTGAAATATCCTTTTCCGTCATGCGTAAATCTATTGTAATGACCCAAATAAGTGATTTCCTGTTGAATGACTTGCTTCTGCTCATCTTCAGTGAAAGAATAAAAATATTCTCTGACATTGTCAAAGCTATTCCTTCCTAGTGTCTTCATTGTTCTCTCAAAAACTATGTCAGGTTTGTAGGTAGCTATATCAATAGGTGTAGTTTCCTTTGGCACTACCTTTACCTTCTTGGATGTTTTGCTAGTTGTTTTTTCCTTCTTTGGTTCTTCTTCAGAATCTATTCCCTCATACTCTGGTTCCAAAATCAATTTTTGATTTCTCTTCTTTGGTTCACTCTCCTTCTTTACATATACTTTAGGTGTCAGTTCCTTTTTGGTTAGGACACTCTGAGTCACCCTTGTGGTCTTTATCACAGGAGACATTTCATCAAACTTCTTTATCATTCATTTCACATTAGCTATAGGTACAATACTGGTTTTTGTTGGTACAACTTGGACTACCACAATGTCCAATTTTGCCTGTTGTTTATCTTTAGGCAATGCTAATAGGGTCTTAGCATATCCAACCAGTAAATCATGATTAACCTCATAGCTCATATCTTCCATCTCTTCATCTCTGGGCTCAATTGCTTGCATCAAGCAAAATTCAGTGGTAACAGAGAAGACTATATCTTTTGCAAAGTGTTTTACCATATCTTCTAGTAATCACATTCTCATGCTCATCTTTTTTCTAAAATTCATTAAAGTACTTATTCAAGGCAGCTGAAGATGCATTCCTCATAGCCTTAATGATGTTCTTGATCTATGCGTTGACCGGTAGGTCTTTTGACCACTCAATGTCTCCAATTCTCAGTAGGAAGTTCTGGAAATAGAAAAATAACCCAACTAATAGCTAACCATATTTGAACTTTTGAGTGTTGTCCTTCTTAATAGATTGCAAATTTTGAAATAATTGCCCTCTGATGGCTTCACAGAGATCATAATCAGCATTATCAACAATCATTCTAAGTGTTGTATGAATTGCTACAGATGGAACACTATTAAGTCTACTGGAGTAAAATACCCGGTAGCCTATCACCATTGCTGCTAGTTTCACTGCAGGGTCTTAAATATTGTTGATAGAAAAAGCACGCCCATCAGATGTAGAACCGGTTAATTTGAAGACAGTATCCTTTGAAATTCGTCTTAGCACAGGAATTTCACCGGTTGAGAAATAACCAGTTACAACCTAAATAGCTTCCTTGGTTATTGTGTGAGTCCTTTCTAAATACATGTTCTCTCTATGAACTCAACTCAAAATGATTCTAATTTATCCTTCCTCAAAATCATCAAGAAAGTAAGCGGCATTATGAAAACCTTTTTCAAAAACCCTAGCATATTTTGTTTCAATCTTTCCGTTCTTATCACAGAGTGATTTCAACTGTGTATAAATGTGTAGAGTTCCTAAATCTTCTATCTTGTGGTCTATATAACTGGACAAGTCACCTTTGACCACAACTCCACTCGGGACTTGCGAAAATGCATTATAAGACATAATTCAGTCTGCCTTTAGAGCTTCCTCAAGCTCAGCAGTGATCATCAACCTCTCTATAGACTTAGAAGTAGATGCCATTCTAGATAAGCAAGTTTTGAAGTGGTATACTCAAAGAAATACCTTATTTCTTGCATGTTGCTCTGTTTCCCGATTGAAATGCCCAATTGCACACCAGTTTGCCTCTTTGCAACTTTCGATTCAACTTTATTTCTCTAATCACGAAATAATTCGTTAATTGACATCAAGACAATCTTATTCGGCTTAGCAATCGCTTCAAATTTCTTTCTCAAAAGAGTTAGGGTAAAAATGACAAAGTAAAACTTGCTTTTATCCATTTTACCAACTGCAATAAATGCTTGCACTTTAGGGTTACAAACCCTAATTTCACCACTCAAGTGAAAAACTGATTGATAACATGTCAAGAAAAAGTCACCAAAAACCATGATTCAAAAATTCTTTCCAGCTCATTTTACAAGGGGTCTAGAGATGTTTTACCATTAAGCTCCCCTTAGCCATGTTAAAACAGGCTTAAGTCATCGGTTCTCTTCACTAGGTGAAGGAATAGTTTCTTCTCCAGGTGAGTCATCAATTTTCTTCTTCCAAATCTAATTCATATCCTCTCTGGTTTCCTCAACATCAACTTTCTGATTTCCTTTCTGATCCTTGAAAGAGTTGACTGGTTTGCTATTTCTAGATCTACAAAATTTTGCTAAGTGCCCCGGTTTATTGTAATGGTAAGTTGGTAACAGACCATACCAGATGATCTCCAAGGTCTTGCATTTCCTCTTCAGGTTCTTCTTCTACAGTTCATAGCCATGTGACCAAAGTTATTATAGAAGGTGCAAATAACATTTGTTACCTTTTCCATCTCGAATGGACTAAACTGATTGTCGTAGGATCTTTTCCAGTTCAGGTTTACCCAGTTATCAAAGTTCCTTATCAGGTCACCATTTGGTCTTGGATGCATGTGTGGTACAGGATTGTTTTCTCCATATCTATACTCAACATTTCTATGCCCATACATTCCACATGTGAAGCAATGACCTTTAAACTTTCTTGACACATACCTAGCATTAGTATTGTAATTTGCATTTCTGTTAGGTTTGTCTCTACAGACATTTGCAGTATGACCAGGCTTATAGAAAACAAAGAAGATAGTTTTAAAAAATTTCTTACCGGTAGTCTTATTGACTTTAGCAGGAGTTTTGTTCTTTGGATAGTTGCTCTTTGTACTGGAGGATTCACCTTTTTCAGTTGTATGAAAACCAAGTCCAGAGATATCACCCTTCATTCTCTGTGATTGAATTTTTTCTTCCAGCATGGTAGAACTTTTGATGAACTTCTCCAATTTCTCATTGGCTTCAGTAAGCTTTTTGATGAGATCTTCATTATGCTTAGATGGGTTCTCTTTCTGAGACGATGCCAGCTCAAGATCTAGATTTATATTCTCCTTTTCTTCTGTTTCAGCAATCAAGTTCTCATGCATAGTGTCTTTTTCTCATTTGATCTTTATAATCTCTTGATCTCTTTCCTTAATAAGATCTTCAGCAACTCTTCTCGCTTCCAGTTACTAACTCATGCGGATAGTGATACCTTCTAGCTCTCTCCTTAGATTTAGTTTCTCACCATTCACCTTTTCAACTTCTTCTACTAAAGATTCAATATTGGCTTCATCTGAAGAACTATTATCAGATATTTCTAACAGTTTTTCAGATAGCTCTCTCCTTTTGACTTGAGAAGCTTTCAATTTGCCCCTAAGGGATTCAACTTCATTTTTGCTAGCTTCTAGCTCTCTAGCCATCTTGAAGTATCTCTTGTCCCTCATGGTAGTTTCAAGACTCCCTTCTAAGTGATTAGGCTTCAAAGAAGTTAGGCTCTGATACCAATTGATGGACTTGAAAAGCACTGAGAGGGGGGGTGAATCAGTGACACCAAATAAAACACTAACTGGTAGATGAACTTAACCAAGCATTTAAACAAAATACATGCTATCCAAAATGATATAACAGCATCCACAAAAAGTAAATCATCCACCATAACACAAGTGTTTATACGTGGAAAACCCAAATAGGTAAAAACCACAGTGAGATGGAACTCGCAAGTTAACTATCTGCAGTAATATATAACTAATCGGTTAAGGTCTACAAAGTACTCTACTAGGAGTGAATCTTGTTAGAGATTCCAAAGCTTGATTAGAAGCTTATACCCTGTTAAGAGTACTACCTTGTTAGGAGTAACCTTGTTAGGAGTAACCTTGTTAGAGGATTGGAGAATCCAAACTAATGGATCACCTTGTTAGAGGATTTGAACAATGAATCTTGTTAGAGCTTACCCTGTTAGGGGATTTGATTATGTTGTAATGATTAGAAAACAACAAAAATGGTTTGATCTATTCTGAGTAGCACAATACTTGCTTGATCAGATCCTTCTAAGTACATTCAACACTTCTCTTCATCTTAACACTTATCACTCTTCAACAAAAGCTTTCACTCTTGATGCATATCAGTATTTGCATAACATCATAACCATACTCATTCTCTATATATTTTAAATGATTCACTAATATGTCTTAAAATAGACATTCAAATCTTATGTCGGCCTAAGGAAATCAAAACACAATTTCCTAAGTGTAGTGTATCTAGACAAGTGATCAAAACTAATCACAAAAATGACCACCAAGAAGTCGGTGCTGGTAACTCATCACAAAATTAGATACCGGTTACAACAGTCAATAACGATTGGAACAAAACATGTGAACCATTGTCCTAGAATCTTACACTTGATCTCCATCTTCATCTTCATCTTGATTTTGATGGTGACATAGTGTAGCCATAGGTTGTCTCTTATGCACATACCAGTTGACACAAAGTACCGGTTAGAGATAAATCTTAAACATATCGGTTGACAGTGTAAACCAATTGAAGTTACACCGGTAGTCAATATAATCATATGTGTGTGTGAGAATTTTTCATCAATGACAACAAGTGATGAATACATTATAATCATCATCAAGCCAACATGACCAATTATGAGTATAAGTATCATGAACAAGCCAATTCCATCACTAGACTATACCAGAGCCTACCGGATCAAGCCGGATCCAAGTTAACCAAAAACCACTGAACTTACCAAGACCAAAAGGGTGTCGATAAAGCATCCAAACAACTAGTGTTGGCATCAATGATAAAACATCAGTGCAACACATAATCAATTCCACCAAATGGCCAATAGTTAGAGGTAGCCTTGGTAAAGGACTTAGGATCATCAATTAATATGTCACTCGGTTAAGGGATTTTACAAAGGGACCTGTTAAATTCCACCCAATTAAGGGATTTTGCTTTTGTAGTTATTAGAAAATAACAGAGAGAATCATCTACTATAGTAGCTACTCTTAGCTTAATCAGATCCAATTGAAGCTCTTTTTTTTGACCACAAGTTACACTTGCTCTGCACTCTACTAGTGCTCTGCATTTCACTTGCTCTACACTCTACTAGTGCTCTACATTTCACTTGCTCTGCACTCTACTAGTGCTCTGCATTCTTCCTCTACTCTTCACACTATCTAATCTCTACACACTCTCTTCGTCACTCTACTATTCACTTAGTGTTTCTGCACTCTTCTCTTCTTGATGGATGGCCTCTCTTCAAAATTGCACTTAGCAATTTTACAATCGAACTTTTGGGTTTTTGCCAACACATACATGTTGATTCATAGATGATTTTATATCTAACACTCAGTAGATTTGAAATTCAAATCTTCCCGCACTTTCTATGTGCTCTCTCCATCAATCTCGCCAGCAAGTCATCCTTATCTACCACCGCAACTCATAATTCTACCAACTTCTGGGTTGTGTTCTGCATTTTTAATGCGAAATAGAAAATCTGCACAATTCTCACCTTAACCAGTTGTTAACTGCTATAGACTTCACTAGAATTTTATTTTCATGATATCTCACCATGACTGACTCACCTTAGGTCATCACATCTAGCTTATCGGCTACTGCTTTGAGATTCTTGGTGGATAGCTTTCTTCAACCTGTATCATCAATTCACCAGTGTAACTCTTCATCTTTTGCCATCGGTCACTGATCATCAACCAGACTGATCACCTATCTGTCTAGATTGTTTCGGTCGTGCATAAGACTACTAAACTGCAATTTGAATCACCTCTTGTGACCGCATCATCATTTCAACTACCTGTTTAAAAAACTGATCTCAACACCTATCGGATGCTTGACTGATTGGTCAGCTACTCTGTTTATCCTTCAATCGATTATTCTTCAACCAACACATTGCTTAAGTGTGTCAATGATTCATATTAGGGAAGCACTGAATCCTCCAAATTGTTTGTAGCCATGAGTAAACCATTGAGGTTTACCACACCTCCTTGCCTATGAGCTTGGCCTTATTCACCGGTAAGTGTTGGTCATCAATGACAATACTAATTGATGAACCGGTTGTGCCAATATCATCAGTTATGCCAACAAAAAGAACAACAAAACAAAATATTTCATTTTACAAAATAGATCACACTTATTTTGGTGTTGGTAAAAAGAACAAGGGAAAACTTCTTTTTTTGCAACAAAAGGGATAAAAAGAACAAGCCATTTTGATTTTTGGGTAACAAACGAACAATCCATCTCAAAGTTGGAAGTTTTACTTTTAAGTTAAATCATTGTTATCATTTGGTGATTTCTTTTAAAAGTTTAGGAATTGCTATCTTTAAATCATTTCTATCTTGGGTTAAATAAACACCATGTCTTTTTGGAACAAAATTTCCAAGTAGCATTTAGACAACATTGCGATATCAGTCAAAAATAAAGAGTGTTCATTGTGAATTGAAGGTATATTCTCTCCCCTTAATTGGGTGATCAAAAATCCAAACACATCATTTTATTTTCTTTCTTTCAATTTTTTCAATTAAGATAAATCCTTTAGTAGGCCTGCCCTCCTAAGAAGCGCATAAGGTCGGTGAGAGGGGAAAGACCTAAGTGGGGAATGGCTAATGCCAAGTATTCCAACCCACTATAATAAAATGTGGATGTGATGAAAATCATGTTCAACGGTTTTGATCAGTGATTAGCCTTCCCCCAGTATCCTTGAGATACGTAAACCCTTTGTTCTAAAGGTTGGGAAGCCTCCCAAGGGATTTTATCACTGAAGACCAAACGAAAGTTTTACTAAAAGATTTAGAATTAGAAACCTTGTTGAGTCAGTTAGCCAAACATTTCTAATTTCATAGTGCAAGGGTGGGGAAGAATCCAACCCCAAGACACTCACCATAAATCTCCCAAGAAAATGATCCAATTGAGAAGCAATTCTCCATGGGTCAACTTCTCACAAAAGGCAAAAAAATAGGTGCACCTTAGGGTGTGACAGGGTTATTTGAGTTGACTAAGTATCAAGTGTGGGATATGGTATAATTAATGACCCTTGAGATTAAAGAGTTTGTTTGATGTGTATTTCTTATTCAAACCAGTGAAAACAAACAGGGATTCAAAACGATCCTATTGAGAATACACTCATTGTTTAGACTATACAAATTGTCTTTTTACTTTCTATTGTGTTTTCAAATCATTTTTCAAAAGATCATCCATCACAAATAAAATTTTCACAAAAATGTAATTCAAGTATCAAAACATTTCAACTTCAAGGCAGCTTAGCACATCAACAGTTCATATTACTGTATTAAGCCATCATTGTAGTGCATACTGTAGACATATAAAAATGACCATATTCCTAAATGAATATCTTATGTTCATTTCTCTATTTAATTGAATTACTCACATTCCTCTATTTAATTAAGTAAATTACTCCATTTATTTAATTAAATTCACTAGACCTCTTTTACCATTTAATAGGATAAATCATTTTATTCAATTAAATCCCCTATCTACCTTTTAATTAAATTCAAATTTAATTAAATAGTTTATCCTAAATTAAATAAATCTAATTTATTTAATTTCCCCAATTGCAACCAAATTGAATTAAATTCATTTTATTCAATTAAATCCTATTATCCCTTCATCCACTTGCAAAATCCTACATCTCCCACTTGCTTCCTAAACCCTATTCCTAACCCCTTCTAGACTCTTCTAATCACTTCTAAATTAACCTAAACCATCTTCTAAACTTTTTCACATCCCTAAGAAATGGGAAGTCACTTCTCAAACCCTCAAAGTCTTTGAAAACCCTTAAAGGCTTCAACCACTTAACTTTGAAAGTCTCCCAAACCATTAATGGTTAACTCAACCCTCTAGCATGATAAAATAATTTCCCTAAACTCAACCTCCATGTAACCCAAGGGTCTCATCAAGCACTTATTTCTTTGACCATGGTTATCCTTAATCCTTTGCACAAGAGTTTATCCTTTGGGTAAAAGTTTTATCCAATGGGTAATCCTAACTTAACCTTAACCCTTAACCCCTAGGGTAACCATGAGGTCTTCTCAAGAATTTAATGCTTCCTACCTCTCTTCTCAACCCAGTCTTATGTTGACATTTGTCACCATTTCATTGGTGCAAATTGCAAACATGGATTCCCAACTTTCAAACTCAACCCTTGATTACCTCTTTCAATCCTAGCCATCCATTGTCCTATTTTTGCTATAAATAGAGCTCTCATTCCTCCATTTTAAGGATCAAAGTCTTTAGCATCATACTTATACTAAAATCCATCCAAGCTTTAATATATCATTTGTGCTCATCATTTAGCCTCTCTTTTCAATAGGAATTAATCTAAATATGCATGTTTAGAGTATTTTCTTTATCATTTAGCTTAATAATAAACTAGTATATCATGCTATGATAGTCTTGCTACTAATCTTGTCATCTTATAATCTAGTTTATTGCATTTATAGGATCATGCATAGCTTAGGATGCATTTCATCTTAAAATCAACCAAAGCATCCCTCATTCTTCCATTTGTCATCCCTAAACCACTTTGCTCAGTGATCTGAGAGCAAAGACATTGGTTTGAGGGACCTTGTGAGATAGAGAACCATGGAACCAACCTTGGGAAGCTGAGCCATACTTCATGACTCCATAGCTTGCACCAAGAAGTCCTGTGGGTGTGTGAGCAAGGCTCCTTAGGCTTCATTTTTCACATTTTAAGTTCTATCGACCCGCTTTTCCCACATACATTTATGGCATCCACCGTGGGGCTCGACCCTATATATTGAATCGGTTTTTGAATTTAACCACTTTTGTAGGTCAGCGGGAAACAAGAATCAGCGCGTGGGAAACATTCCCTAGCACATCCAGTTAATAGTCTAGCACATCCCGCTTTTTGTTCAGCGTGTGGGGTTCATCATCTAGCGCGTGACATCCTTAGCTTAGCGCATCGTCCTTACTAACATTTTCCTGTAGGTCTCGATGTAGGAGGAAAATAGAATAGTGCATCAAAAATACAGAGCAGCGCATTACAGAAATAGAGGAGCGCATCACAGTCATCTTGTAGTGCGTACAGTTTATTCTGTAGTGCATCACAGACATAAAACAAAGAGCTAATTTGTAATAGAAATTAAAATTTAGACTTGTAGAAGTCCATGGAGTTCACCTTTTTGCTAACTAATTGACTGGTTTTCTGCAGGTTACTAACATTTGATTGTAGGTTTTGAATCTATTTAAGCTAGAATTAAAGTAGTTTAAATTTTTACTAACTTTTCTAAGTTAGGCAAAATTCAAATTTCTTTCTTTTCTTGTTTAAATAAAACTGAACTCACTTTTATTTTGGGCAAGTAAAATGAACAACAATCAAAAATTTTCTTGCTTTTCTAGGAGAAAATTTCTCAATTTGGGCTCTAAAAAGAACAATACAAATTTTCATTTTTGCAAAGGGCTTAAAAAGAATTTCACCATCCTTTGGTGCATAAAAGGATCCATCTTTAAATTTGGGCAAAGTAAAGAATCACACCAAGTCACAAAAGTCAGTTACAATCAAAGAGGGAAGTTATTCCCCTTTTGCTGATTTTCTTTTGTTGACCAAATTGAAGTTTTGCTTTGTTGACCAGGGTCTTTTCCTAGATTAGATAATCACTGATTTGAGGAAATAAAATAAACACCATGTTTTTGTGGAGCAACATCTCCATATAGATCTTAGAAAATCACTGAATTGATAGGATAAAAAAGAACAACTTGATTGCCTTGTCTCGAAAGTAGAAGGTATATGCTCTCCCCTTAACTGGGTGATCAAAAAGCTAGACTACTCTTATGCTTTCAGTATTTCAAGTAAATAAAACCCTTTAGTAGGCATACCTTCCCGAGGAGTTGAAATCAACTCTTAAAGCCATTTATGGCCGGTGTGAAGGGAACGACCTAAGTGGGAAACGACTTTGACGCCAAGTGTTCCAACCCACTATAATCAAAAGTGGAAAGTGACGAAAGTCCTTTTCAATGGTTGCGTGTAGCGATTAGCGTTCCCCCAGTATCCTTGAGATATGTAAAGCCTTTGTTCTAAAGGTTGGGAAGCCTCCTGAAGGATTTTATCACTGACGGCCGAACAGGAAGCCTAATTACGAACCTTAGAAGTAGAAACCTTGAGCTGAATCAGTAACTAGACATTTATAATATCATAGTGCAAGGGTGGGGAAGAATCCACCCCCAAGATCACTCACCATATATCTCCCAAGATAACTACTCAATTGTGAAGTGATTCATTCTGAGTTAATTTCTGGCAAAAGGTAAAAAAAGGGGCACCCCCTAGGGGGTGACACGGATGTTTGAGCTGACGGAGTATCGAGACTAGTGGGCTATGGTATTATTTATGACCCTTGAATAAAGAGTCTTTCTGAAGTGTATTATTTGTATCCAAACCTATTAAAACATTGGGGATTTGAACACATCCTCATAGAACATACACTTATTGTTAGATTAAGCAAAATGGTTGTCTCTTTGGTGTCATGTTTGCGTTTATTACTTCACAAAATCATCTATCAATACTGAAAACTCACAACAAATTTCAAAAATTGCAACAACCAAACAAAAGAAAATATCAGGATAGTCTAGCATGTGAGAGCAACTTCTTAGCACATGTGAGACATATTTTAGCACATCTAACCTTCACTTTAGCGCATCTAGTTTTAATAGTAGCACTTTACCAAAATTTAGAAACAACGTTAAACAATTAGCACATCTGAAAAATAGTCTAGCGCATCAAAGCATCAGCTTAGCACGTGGGAGTCAATCTCTAGTGCATCAGGTTTATCAATTAGCACATGGAAGGCCCATATTAGCGTGTGACTTTTTGAGCAAAATAGAAAACCAGATAAGCAGTCTAAAATAGTTAGCATGTAGCCGAGGGCAGCTTAGCGCGTGTGGTCTTTTCCTTAGTGCGTTGAAAACTTTCTGTAGCGCATTCGGTCTCTATTTTAGCATGTGATCAAATCCAGAAAAACAAGGGAAAAACAGTGGAAAATTTAGAAAATTTAGAAAGCATTTTTGAAAACATCCTTTCATCAACATCATTTTCATCAAACAAGAGTATCAAAAACAGAGATTTAAAAACTATTTCTTGAGCAAATTTCATGTCAAAACAAAAGTTGTCCAGAATCCAAAACTGATTGCACAATAAACATATCTCTCCTATCAAAATCGGGAAACATCATCACAAATATCAAACATGTCCTTAAATCAAACGGATTATATCTCAAAAACACTTGTTCAAAATTTCAGGTTGTCAAATCAAGTTTTCATATCGGGAGACTTTATCCATATCATTTGACATGCTTTTTCGTGAGGGGGCATCTAAACCTTCACTTTGATAAAGTAAAACTTGAATTTTCAAAACAAGATCAAATAAATCCAAAAAAATTCAAAGGAAACCATTGAATCACTTATGCATGACTAATCCCCATATTCTGAGAAGAAAGAATATTTATCGTAACACCACGTTGAAGAAACAACAACCAAGTTTTTCCAAATTTGTCAAAAGAAATAAATTTTTATACATCAATCATCAACTCTTCAAATCTCATCGAACATTCCTTCATCACGTCAAACTTTATATCCTGAACAAATCCAATGAATTTGACAAAGACCCTTTGAAGACTAGGGCATATTGTCAAAAATCTGCATTCAGTCAAATCATAAACCATGGAGGAAAGATCAATCCGACATTCTTTCCCGATGAGTGCATCACTTACAACACACCCCGATTTGAACCACCAACCCCGGAGCAACATATCGAAGAGGATTTTGTCCCCTTTATCATAGAAAGTTTCTATTAAAAATGCCTGTTACCCACTCTCAACAAAACAAACGAAGCGAGGTACAAGTAGAATCCAGTATGAATCAGAGGTTATCAAATCCTTTTGAAGGTCCGCATCTAGAGGATACTAAAATTTCTGAAGAACTACTTCAGGAATGCCAGGAAAGTGCTTCATTCCAAAAACTTGTGGAAAGACTCATGGAAAATGACAAGGAAAAATACTTGCTCATGCTCACAAGAAAAGGGGTTAAACTCCCTGAAGACTTTGACACAGACATGTTTAGAATGAGATCTCAACATTATGAATATCAAGAACGAAAACGAGAAGGGGAAGCACGCGACCTTGAACAAGATATTCCTGAACAAAACATACCGGAACAACATACACCAGGGCAAAACATCCCTGAGCAACACATCCCCGAGCAAAACATATCATTCCATACACCATTTCAACCTAGGATTAATGCAAGGGAATAACTCTTCCCTTGGAAAAACAATGTGCCTTTGGTTGCCCTTACTCAACAAATGCAAATGTTACAAAGACAAATGCAAGACATGCAACAAGGGACAACATTACAGTACTCATTAAATTAAATTTGTCCTTATCCCTTTGACAGAAGATTGCACATGATCCATTTTCCTCCAAACTTAGATGTTCCTAAATTTGACAAGTACGATGGAAAAAGTGATCCCCATGATCATGTCAAAGAATTTTGTACCATGAGTCTTGAATTTACTCATGATGACACCTATCTGATGAGGTTGTTCCCAAGAAGCTTGGGAGGACAAACAATGGAATGGTTATCCAAGATCACACCTCCTATCAGATCATTTGATGAACTAGTCAACAAATTCATAACGCAATATTCCTATAACATTCAACAAGCTATCACCATGCTAGACGTTTGTAATACCAAACAGAAAAACAATAAAACATTCATGGTATTCCTACAACGTTGGTGACGTATGGTTTCACAATATCCTCAAGATATTCCTGAAAAAGAGAAAATGAAAATTTTCATCGACAACTTGAATGGTGAGATGATTTACAGGCTCAAACTCCAATGCATACCATCTTTTGCTAAACTAATTAAAAATGGCATTCAAGTAGAGGAAGCATGTGTCAAGAAAGGAACGCTCAAATTCTTCAAAGAAGGCATAGGTTCATCAAACTACAATAACCAAAATAACACCAACTTAGACAAATCTAGATTCTGGACTCGAAACAAAAACAATGGAAATGAAGGCGGCAATGAATCACATGATCCAAAATCTAAACAGCCAGTGCTCACATTATTAGGAAATCCTCAAGATACAAAGAACCTCAAAGGTACTAACCCAGATATTAACACATACGCACCAAATACCAATCAAGGTCAACCCAATACCAACAACACCAATAACACCAGCAATGCTCAAAACACTAACACAAATTGAGGACCTAATAACAATTCATGAGATGGCACCAACAATTTCCAAAAACGTGTCTTCACACCATTGGGACAATCACTGGAGTCAGCATTCAGAGAACTCTTGGCAAACAAGATTATCTCTTTGCCCACAATCAGCAACTATGAACCACAAATCAAATCACCTTGGTGGAATGACTCACACTTTTGTGATTTTCATCGCAACAAAGGTCATCAAATGAACGATTGCATGAGATTGAAAAACATTGTTCAAGACATGATTGATAGAGGTGATTTAATGGTGGATGGTCTCAAAACAAATGGTGACCATGGAGCCTTTAAAAATCCTCTTCCAAACTACAACAAAGATGGAGCTTCAACCTCTAATGATACACATGGAGCTCATATCAATCACATCTACAATAACACCATCAATCACATATCAACTGAAGACAATCATGTAAACATCATCACAATCCGAGACCAACATAATCATGAATCTGTCAATGTATTAACCAGAGCTCAGAAATATGTCTTGAAGGGCCACAAACCAACCACAAACACTACACCAAAAATCCAATATGATTTAGTCAGCCAACTGCGCAAAACTCCTGCTCAAATATCTATACTAGAATTGCTAAAACTGTCACCAAAACACAAAGACATATTGGAACAAGCATTGTTGGAAACCAATGTACCTCAAGATCTGGATGCTGACAAATTCCAAGCCATGGTTGCTCATATGACAAGGTCTCATAATCTCACCTTCTCAGAGCATGATAATACTTCCTTAAGTCATCTACATAACACTACTCTCCATATTGTAGTTATTATCTATAAACACCGAGAAAAAAGAGTATTGATAGATGGAGGAGCTGGACTTAATATATGTACCTTAAAACTTGTCTGTGCATTAGGCTTCTCAGAGGAGTCTATTGATCCACACAAAAAAATTACCATTAAAGCATATGATGATGAAGAAAGGTCATCTAAAGGAACCGTGATGTTACCCATTCAAGTTGGACTAGTACAAAACGATACTATGTGTTAGGTCTTAGACATAGACCTCACGTACAATATTTTATTAGGTTGACCCTGGATACATGAAATGCAAGTAGTGTCTTCTACGTATCACCAGTGTGTCAAATTTCCCTATAACAGACAAGAGGTCTCTATATTTGCTGATCACAATCCATTTCAACATTGTAATGCAATGGGGGCAGCCCAGGACAGTTTGGCTCCCCATAATAGGGAAAAACATAAATCCTCAACATTAGATCTATAAAAGGCAAAGTCTGAATCATTACCTAGAGATTTCAAGCAGAAAATGCAAATCAGAGAACAAGGCATGGGGGAATACTCTTTGGAACCCATGTGTTTGGCCAACTTACCAACATCACCCAGATCTCATGGATTACCTACAACATCAACACATCAGGTAACTCAGCCAATCACCAAATTTGATGGTACCTTCATCCAACTCAGTACTCTAGCACATGAATCAGAGGAAAAGGACATCCTTAGCAGGTTATATAAAGATGAGGAAGAAGATAACAGAGTAGCTACTTTGGACATAGTTCTACCAACGCATCTATATGGAAAGGGCTACTTAATCATGCAACAAATGGGATATAATGGTAAAGGACCTATTGGAAAACACAAAGAAGGAGTCACTGAACCAATAGACCTTCCTTCACAGCTTAGTAGAGACAAAATAGGATTCGGCTGTAAACTCACTTTCCTACTAAGAAAGATACCACGCATAACTCCAAAACCTCAATGGAAAGCAAAGAAGAAGTACAAAGAAGAATCCTGGTAGGAAGCACTATTTGAGTTAGCTGAAACAATCTGCAAGGACCGTGAATGTAAAGAATAGAAGCAACATCAAGAGAAACTCCTCAATCACAAGAAGGCCATATCTATAGAAGTAGCTAATATTCAAGCACCAATATCTAAAAAAGCAGAACTACCTCTTGATATCATTATTCCTCCCCAAGGAGGAACAGTATATGAGCAAATACAAAAGGTAGAAGCAAGATCCGACACAGAATTAGCGAAAACTATCAAACTGGTATCAATTATCAAAGATCTATTTTCACCATACAACATACCTGTTTACAGCACTGAAAAGATCTAGGATAATAACTCTGAGACTGATTCCAATGAATATGAATGGGGTAGCTGCTCAAATGCTACTAAAGAGACCACTGAAAATACTAGTTCCATATCCCTTTCTCAAGAAGAGCATAATGCAGAAATTAGACTACCTGAATTTGGACCACAAAATATCTATGACGCTAAGGAAAGCGAGCAGAAACATTATGAATAAGTCTATACGAAGGATGATACCATCGAAGACCTCAATGGAATCCTAAACTTCATTAGCACCTGAACCAATCACGATGAAACCTCTATCTTGACACTTACAGTAGCAGAACTTGATCCACCAAACGATTCCTTACTACTTATCTTTCCTGACCTCATTGATTGGGATGAACCCAAAATACATGATATACCAATTTTCCCAGATGATGAATCTATTATCCACTATCTATGCACTGTTAACCCAGAAAAAGGCTCTACCAGTGAACACGATAATGATGTCTACAACCAAGGGAGTGCCAAGTCTCTCAGTCACAAAAATGAACCAAATAAAAGATCTAATGCTGAAAACCAGTCAATAGCAGCTCTAGATCACAAAAAAAGTAAAAATAAAGGATGCTTCTAAGGGTGAAAATCTTTATAAGGCACCTAAAGATGGGAGACTTGACACTCTTCCTGAACATTTTCATGAGCGATCACCCATATTGATTGAGCCCACTCAATCAATCAACATTGGTACTACAGAAGCAGCCAAAAATAGACACCTGACAGAATCTCTGACAGAGGAGGAAAGATCAGCATTTATCATCTTTTTTAAAGAAAAGCAAATTAACTTTGCTTGGTCATACACAAATATGCCCGGAATTGATCCACATTTAATCATGCATCACTTGTCCATCTCTACAAGAGTTAAGCCAGTCAAGCAAAAACTACGAAAGATGAATCCACGGGTAGCACTCATGGTCAAGGCTGAAGTGAAGAAACTATTAGATGTCGGATTCATTCGACCCATCGACTATGCAAAATGGATTTCCAACATAGTACCAGTATCAAAACCAGATGGCAGTATCAGAATCTACACTCATTTTAGAGATGTCAACAAAGCCTATCCAAAGGACGACTTTCCTTTGCCCAGTATCAACATAATTATGGACCTTACAGCAAGCCATGCAATGCTCTCACTAATGGACGGTTTTTTAGGCTATAATCAAATAAAAATAGCCCCAGAAGATCAAGATAGAACAGCGTTTACCTATCCTTGGGGAACGTATTGTTGGAATGTTATCCCTTTTGGCTTAAAGAATGCATGAGCTACTTATCAATGAGCAATGACAACAATCTTTCATGACATGATGCATACCTTCATGGAAGACTATGTGGATGATTTACTAGCTAAATCCTTCACTAGAGTAGAACACCTCAGCATCTTAACAAAGATTTTTGATCGATTGGCAAAATTTCAAGTCAGGCTCAACCCTAAGAAGTGTGTCTTCAGGGTTACATCAGGCAAGTTACTAGGCTACATAGTCTTAGCTAAAGGTATTGAAGTAGATCCAGCAAAGGTACAAGCCATTTTGGAGATGCCACCACCAAAGAACATTAGCCAACTTAGATCTCTACAATGACGGCTCCAATCAATCAGGCGATTCATCGCTCAACTAGCTGATAAAAGTTTGCCCTTCAATCACTTGCTACATAAGAATGTACCTTTTAGATGGGAAGCCAAGTGTGTAGAATCTTTTTATCAAATCAAACAGTATCTAATAAACCCACTAGTTCTAGTACCACCAATAATAGGTAAGCCACTCATTTTGTACATTTCAACAATAGATGTATCACTAGGGGCACTATTAGCACAAGAAGATCAACAAGGAAAGGAACAATCCATATACTACATCAACAGGACATTGAATGGATATGAACTCAAATATACATTCATTGAGAAGGCTTGTCTAATAGTAGTCTTCGCTTCCCAAAAATTCTGACATTATATGCTAGCACACACAATTAAGCTAGTGGCAAAAATTGATCCTCTCAAATATCTACTCAGCAAGGCAACTCTTACAGGTCGATTGGCTAAATGGGTCATGATTCTTAGTGAATTTTATATCCAATACATAGAACGAAGAGCTATCAAAGGACAAGCGATTGCAGATCAACTAGCTGAAGCATCACTACAAGGAAAACAAACTATGGAGATTGAATTCCTAGACAGAGATGTTCTTGCTATTTCTACCAAACAATGGACCCTATACTTTGACAGATCCTACACACAACATGGTTCAGGTGCTGGCATTCTATTCATCACTCCTGAAGGACACACTATACCAAGATCATATAGACTGATGTTTCCATGCACAAATAATGTGGCTGAATATGAGGCATTGGTTATAGGCATCAAAATGGTCGTAGAATGGAAAATCATAGAGTTAAAGGTCTATGGAGATTCACAACTAGTCGTCAATCAAATCAACAACGACTATCAGACAAAAGATGACAAGCTACTACCCTACAAGTGAATGGTGGATGACTTCAAACAGTATTTTGTACACATCACCTTCGAGCAAATACCAAGGTTGAATAACAAAGAAGCCAATGCAATGGCTACTATCGCTTCATTACTATAGATTCTAGAGCAATAGAGTCATTATGAGTTTCTAGAAGAGCAACTGTTCTCCCCAGCCTATGACCACTCTGAATCCCATGTTATCTATGCCTTGACTGGTTCGGATTCCCCTTTGTATGGACCGATATATGATTATCTTAAGAACAATATCCTACCCATTGACTTATCCCGAAACCAAAAACGTAACTTTATCCGATAAGCTACCCGTTATACACTTACTGCTGATACTTTGTACCGTCAAGGTCTAGATGGTACTCTTCTTCATTCCCTTGATCATAATGAATCTGATTCCACTTTACATGAGCTTCACGAAGGTATCTGTGGCACACATTCAAGTGGGACTACTCTTGCTAAAAAGCTTCTAAGAATGGGATATTACTGGCCAACAATGGAAAAAGATTCTTATCATTTTCCAAAAAAGTGTCCTAAATGCCAAATCCATGGCAATCTAATACATGCACCAGCACAGGAACTGCAGCCATTTACAACATCCTGGCTCTTTTGTCAGTGGGGACTCGGCTTGGTCGGAAAAATTCATCCTTCATCTTCACATGGACACAAGTTCATTATAACTGCAATAGAATACTTTACCAAGTGGATAGAAGCAATCCCCAAGACCACAGTGACTGGAAAACAAATTGCCTCTTTTATCCTAAACTATCTGATCTGCAGATATGGTATTCCAAGCGCCATCATCATCGATAATGGACGACCTTTCAAAAACCAAGAAGTCTGAGAACTATGTGAAAAATTCAAAATACAACATCGGTTCTCTACACCATACTACCCATAGGGGAATGGTCAGGCAGAAGCATCCAACAAGACAATACTAAAAATCCTAAAGAAAATAGTGAATGATGCAGGCAAAGATTGGCATGTACAACTCAATCCAGCACTTTGGGCATACAGAACTAGCATCCGCACACCTACAGGAGCAACACCTTTCTCATTGGTCTATGGATCAGAAGCTATTTTACCACTGGAGGTAGAAATTCCATCTCTCAGAGTCTCTCTAAAAGGCTTAATCCCAGATGAAGAGTATCAAGTCAACTGACTACAAGAACTAGAACTATTAGATGAAAGATGTTAGCATGCTTACACTCATCTCAAACCATATCAGCAATGCATATACAAAAGCTACAATCACAAGGTCATTCCTCGAAATTTCAAAGTCGGTGACCTAGTCCTCAAGGAAAATCCAAGAAATCAGCAAGATCAAGAAAAGAAGGAAATTTGAACCTAACTGGTTAGGTCCCTATGTCATCATATTAGTCTATGGATTAGGTGCTTATCAACTAACAACTTCAAAAGGAGATGTGCTCGATGAACTAACTAACAGCATTCATCTGAAGAAATGCTACACTTGAGTAGTCTAATGCACAAAAAAAGTCAAAAACAATAAAAAAAATCAAAAAATCAAAAAATCAAGGAAAAGCAAATAAAAAGGTACAATAAAAGCAACTGGTGAAAACCTAGTAACAGGTGCTATTGTGAAAGGACAACTCCTTTATCTATATCCATATCCTTACCTCCACAGCAAAACACTATCAGCCATCGCCTGACACTTAGCAAATATCCATTTAGGACATACTTAGCCTAGTCACTATCCTAATTTATCCATCTAGCCTTTCACCACATTTTACCATGGCTTGGTAATCACTGTACATACCCACGTCAAGAGGTACACTTAGCTAGAGACAATAAACATCAAAACTTACAAGCATGTTCAAACCATCAAGACTATTTGTAAAACTAAGAGCATCATGTCCAACAAACAAAAACTTACACAAACCCAAATCAAAACATCGATCGATAAAAGATTCACAAGAGAAATATGATGGATGATTTTCTGAAGTACCAAATGTTGCATTTTACATAAAGTCTTGACTATTTTTGCATATAAGTTTTTGTTGAATTATTGGATTCTCTAAATTTTCTCAACAATGCTTCCAAGCTAGAGAGTCTGTGAGGCGATCATTTGTATTATGTAGATATTTGTCTTGAGACGTGATTCACAACATATCACTGAAGACATGCTTCCATTTTACGCATACAAATGGTTTAATCTTGTCTGTTTATACGCAATCCGCACTCTGGTCATCCTGGTTCAATTATACCTTGATGCTTGTGCTATCTTGCAAAATCAAACATCATGTAAATTTTTCTCAAGTTATCATGGTTCAATTATACCATTATGCTTGTATAAATTTTCAACATATCCAAAGATCAATCCATGCTCAATGATGATACATATATCGAAAGCAAATAACATGTGGTTATATCGGATGACAAATGCAAAATGAGGGTGCTCCAAAAACAATTAGTTGCATATCATTTTACAATTAGTTACATATCAAATCATACATCTCATTTTCAAGTCACAGCATATCAAATCATACATCTCATTTTCAAGATACATCTCACAGCATATCAAATCATACATCTCATTTTCAAGATACATCTCACAGCATATCAAAACATACATACATCTCATAAACATCATACATTTACATCATTGCATTTCACTTCATCATATCATCTATCTAACCATTGCATCATCATAAAATAAAACACAAAGCATATAGAAAGCATGCATCCATAACACATCACATGATCAAAGAAAATGGTGTCATATATATATATCAAAAATGATCAAAATGTACAATATCTGTCATGTCTGTGCCCTGTACAACCAAAAACAATGATCAAGAATACAAACGGAGACATCATCTCTCAAGTATGACTATCTCCTGAGGGAGACGGTCTCGCCGCAGAAGTCTCAGCCCTTGGATCTCCAAGTGGATCATGTCTCAGTGGCCCTATCACGCCTCTTCTCTCTGACCATGATCCAGTCTCTTGAGATCGACTCGATCTCAACTACGTAAAACTCTGCACTCGGTGCTCCCTAGGCACCACAGCCTCATAATGTCGACAGTAGTACTTTGCCTCCTAGGCTCTCAAAGCTAGCTCTCTCAAGGTGTCCCTCATCGGACCACCTGTTGTTTCTCTCTGCACACTCGCTGTGAGATCCTCTACTCGATCCTGTTGCTCTATCTCGGTGGTCAGCTGTGTAATCTAACGTTGATGCACTAATAGTTGTGCTTGCAGCTACTACACTGTCACCTGTAGGGTCCTAATCTGGGCATCCTCCACATGAGTCAGAATCCAGACTCGTAGGGGTACCTGTGAAGGGGTACCCCCTATCCCTCTACCTATCCTTGGTGCTGGTGGAGATAGCACATCAGTCCTCCTCCTTTGGGCTGGTCGTCTCACCTCTCCTACCATCCCCTCACCCCCTGCTCCAATAGCCAAACCTCCTCTACCTCTATCCATCATAGCTTGTCGAACTGCTCTCTCCACTCCTCTATCACCCCTATCTCTACCTCGGTCTCCTCTCCTACCCTGACCTCCTCCACCTCCTCCCTCATCCCCATCTCCCCCTCCCTCATCCTCACCATCATCAAAAGTGGGCCACATCTCCATTGGATCCGATATCCTCACCACGGCACGAGCTGCAAACAATCTAGCAAACTCATCCGTCATCCCAGCATGCAAAATCTTTGAGGTATAGTCCCACATCTAACCCGCTAGCTGCACAAACTCCTCTACGACCACCGCACTGTCAATAGTTGGACCCTAATCTGGTATGTCCTGCCTCCGATGCACATACAAACAGGTCCCCTTTGGTATCCCCTGCTACCGACCAAAATGCCGCAAAACTCTCATAACCAAAAATCTCTCAATCACAAAAGAGGTCCTCCCTATCAAAAATTGAGTCATGAAGACATATGGCATCTCCAACCCATCCTCAGCCCAAACCTCACAACCTATGTATGGTCACCATATGACCATATCAATATCATCCAATACCCTCCTCCAATGCTCCAGCTTCCGCTGGACAACTAACCCCCTGTATCCATATGCATAGGCGCGGCCAACAGGCCTATCTCTATCCACCAGTGGCCTGGCTGCAAGAATGTGCTCCCAGTACCATACCTGTAGAAGTGTAACGCAATTTGAAAAACTGTCGTAACCCAAGTATACTACCTCATGCAAGTCCCTGTACAAATGGGCTAGCATAGCCAATCCCCATGCAAACCTGCAGCCCTATGTAACCATCTCCTCCAACACCAGTCCCCATCCCACAGATAGTCCCTTTGACTTGCGGTCGGGATATAGAAAACCACCCACAAAACCTGCCAGTACCGATGGAAGAGGGGCATAGTCCAAATCTAGAAACTCCTACCACTGAATCTCATATCTGCACACTGTATCATCGTGAAAAATCTGACGAAGTGCCTCTATCCCGCCCTCCTCTGACTGCTCATAAGGTAGTAGTGCCCCTACTATAGGTATGTGCAGGATCCGGTAACAATCCTATGGGGTCATTATCATCTCCCCTATGGCAAAATGGAAGGTGTTCATATCACTGTGCCACCTCTCTGCAAGCGCTATAAGTAAACCCTAATTCACAGTAAACTGAGGCATATCCAATAGGGAAGATAGACCACATCTCTCAATAATGTCTAGATCAGCCTATGCCAACCGTGGTATCAATGCCCATGGTCTCAGGAACCGCTCGTGTGACTGAACCACTCCCAATTGCTCCTTTCAAATAGCAAAACAAGTCCAATATCAGTTTCCTCATCAAAACATAGATATCAAAATCAGAATCACACCATATCAAAAACCATATCAGCTTGTAACACAACTCAAGTTTTCAAAAACCATATCAAACTTGTAACACAACTCAAGTCCCCACATCACATCAACTTGTAACACAACTCAAGTTTCCAACCCATATCAACTTGTAAAACAACTCAAGTTCCACAATCATATCAGCTTGTAACACAAATCAAGCTCCACATATATTAACTTGAAACAATGCAAATCAAATCAAGTTTATACCAAATCCACATTGATATCTATGAATAACTTGAAAAATCGCAAATCAAACCAAGTTATATCAGCACTTATATTGGACAAAATATCAAAACCATGACAGAAACATAGAAACGAAACATTTTACACCTATCCCAACAAAACTGACCTTATTCTATCAATTTTCCTCACTCACAAAATCATTTTTTCTCACAAAACTGACCGCATGCGCTAACTAAATTTGGCTATGTGCTAGATTGACTCAATGTGCTAACCTATTTTCTCCCCGTGCTATCCTATCTACCCCACGCACTAGATTAACTCTATGCGCTACCTATTTCTTCAAATGCGCCATCTAAGCTACCCTAAGTGCTAAACCTATCCCATGTGCTAACCTATCCTGCGGTTGCACTACCTATCTAACCCTACGCGCTAGGTCTAACCTACGCGCTACTTATCCCTACCCATGTGACTCCCTGTCTACCCAATGCACTAGGTTTACCTGATGTGCTACCTATTTCACTTTCCGCGCTACCCTGTGTCCTTAATGCGCTAATGTACATTTATGCACTAACCTAACAAACCTAATCGCTAACTTAGCAAACCTATGCGCTACCCTACATTTTCGGATGCAACCTAAAATCTACAACCTTATGCGCTGACCGATGACCTAGATGTGCTAAAACATGAAACCCGCGTGAAAGATTCCAAAAAAGTACCAAAAATGACAAAATAAAGAATCAAAAAGGGGTCAAAAAGGTTGACTTACCGGTGGTCCATACATGGCAGGCCTCCAATACCTCCGAACATGCTCAAATCGATGTGTAGAATACGAGATAGGCATTTTGTCTTCTCTCCAAAAGTCTTTCTCTCCAAAGTCAACAAGCACAAAAGAGATAAAACAATGCACTTTTCCCCTGTTATAGGGTAAAATAAAATTAGGGTTAGGAGATTCAGCATGTAATTCGCTCGTGGTCTTCCTCATACCCTCGCACACATCCATATCGGGAGATGAATCAATTACTAGCATTCCACATAGCTAACATTTTACAATGCAAACACAATTATCAAATCACATCCAATTTTCCAAATTTTTGATTCGTCTCCCGAGGGGGTATTATCAAATATCGTTTATCAAATCTAGGGCATCGCACATCAAATCTGAGGCACGACATTAAAATCTAAAAAAAAACAACACTGATCATAATAAAATTTTCGGCGACACATCATTTTCTTTGAATTAACATGTGCACACACGTCACTTCAAAGAGGGGCAAAATGTAGATGTATAAAAATGACCATATTCCTAAATGAATATCTTATGTCCATTTCTCTATTTATTTAAATCCAATTTAATTCAATTACTCACATTCCTCTATTTAATTAAGTAAATTACTCCATTTATTTAATTAAATTCACTAGACCTCTTTTACCATTTAATAGGATAAATCATTTTATTCAATTAAATCCCCTATCCACCTTTTAATTAAATTCAAATTTAATTAAATAGTTTATCATAATTAAATAAATCTAATTTATTTAATTTCTTGAATTGCAACCAAATTGAATTAAATTCATTTTATTCAATTAAATCCTATTATCCCTTCATCCACTTGCAAAATCCTACATCTCCCACTTGCTTCCTAAACCCTATTCCTAACCCCTTCTAGACTCTTCTAATCACTTATAAATTAACCTAACCCATCTTCTAAAAATTTTCACATCCCTAAGCAAGGGGAAGTCACTTCTCAAACCCTCAAAGTCTTTGAAAACCCTTAAAGGTTTCAACCACTTAACTTTGAAAGTCTCCCAAACCATTAATGGCTAACTCAACCCTCTAGCATGATTAAAGAATTTCCCTAAACTCAACCTCCATGTAACCCAAGGGTCTCATCAAGCATTTATTGCTTTGACCATAGTTATCCTTAATCCTTTGCACAAGAGTTTATCCTTTGGGTAAAAGCTTTATCCAATGGGTAATCCTAACTTAACCTTAACCCTTAACCCCTAGGGTAACCATGAGGTCTTCTCAAGCATTTAATGCTTCCTACTTCTCTTCTCAACCCAGTCTTATGTTGACATTTGTCACCATTTCATTGGTGCAAATTGCAAACATGGATTCCCAACTTTCAAACTCAACCCTTGATTACCTCTTTCAATCCTAGCCATCCATTGTCCTATTTTTGCTATAAATAGAGCTCTCATTCCTCCATTTTAAGGATCAAAGTCTTTAGCATCATACTTATACTAAAATCCATCCAAGCTTTAATATATCATTTGTGCTCATCATTTACTCTCTTTTCAATAGGAATTAATCTAAATATGCATGTTTAGAGTATTTTCTTTATCATTTAGCTTAATAATAAACTAGTATATCATGCTAGGATAGTCTTGCTACTAATCTTGTCATCTTATAATCTAGTTTATTGCACTTATAGGATCATGCATAGCTTAGGATGAATTTCATCTTAAAATCAACCAAAGCATCCCGCATTCTTCCATTTGTCATCCCTAAACCACTTTGCTCAGTGATCTGAGAGCAAAGACATTGGTTTGAGGGACCTTGTGAGATAGAGAACCATGGAACCAACCTTGGGAAGTTGAGTCATACTTCATGACTCCATAGCTTGCACCAAGAAGTCCTGTGGTTGTGTGAGCAAGGCTCCTTAGGCTTCATTTTTCACATTTTAAGTTCTATCGACCCGCTTTTCCCGTATACACATACTACTCATTAGTTAGCACTTAAGAAGAAAACATTAGCACATTCAACATATACAATAGCGTGTAAAGTGAAAACAAAATGAAAAGTTTTAAAACACTAGTCAGCACATAAGCACAGAACTATAATTCTTACATTGGACAGATTAGCACATACGAAGATTGGAGTAGCACATTTGACTCCTTCTTTAGCACATACTCTGCGTATTTTAGCCCATAATCAAAATTTTGTCTCAGACAGAGAGCTAGTTTTCAATTTTTTCAAAAAATTGAAATCATCTTCAAATACCCTTTTAGGTCTTCTCTTAGATTCAACTGTCATAGATAGGCTTTCTTCAAACAAATTCAGACGCTATCGACTAGTGATCTAAGTTTCACAATTTCAACCAATATCAACATCAAGTACTTATCTAGTTATCCAAGTTAGTCAAATCAATCTTGTTTCCAATATTGGGATAAATCATCCTTCATCAGGGAACTTCATCACATCATTTGATGCACTTAGTCATAGCAATAGGGGAATACCAAACCCTCTATTTGAATTAGTAAGCTTGGGTGTCAATGCAAGGTATTTTTGTTCACAAATCAATCTTTTCAAAACTCAAACCTTGATCACTCGTATGACCACCCCTCAACACTTAAAGAAGAAGAATCTTCATCAAAAGAATTCCTTAAAAAGAAAGGAGACTAGTCAAAAGAATATCTTGGAGAAAAGGAAGTTTCTCTACATAAACAGTAAATTTTTTCTGAAACATCTGACATTCCTACACCATTTTTGTAACTATCTACACGGTCAAGGAACGGAGTTTCACGAGGAATCCTTGAAAACACGTTCCTTCACACAAAGGTCGGCACTATCACAACATCTCAGCAAAGGAGGAAAGATAAATTTGGCTTATCTACCTGAAGATGCAATCACTTATTGAAACACATTTCATGTAGATAATTTACATACCAATTGTAACTCGAGCTCAAAAGCATAGAGAACAAGAAATACAATCAAAACTGATCATGGGATCTGGAAGAACAAACCCCTTCTTCGATGCTAGTGAAGATGAAATAACTGAGGACCTAATTCAAGAGGCCCAAGAAAACCCTGGTTTCTAGAAACTCATGCAAAAACTTATAGAATCTGACAAGGAAAAATACTTTCTAATGTTAGCAAGCAAAGGCGTTAAGAATCTGGTGGATTTTGGTATGGACCAGTTAACACAACAAAATCATGAAACAAGAGAAGAGCCAAGAGGACACAACTATAATACCAATGACAATGATGAGGAACCAAGAAACAATGATAATGAGCCTTTGGGTGCATTAACACAACAAATCCAAGCTCTTCAACAACATATGCAAGACATGCAACAAGAAACAACAAAAAGATATTCCTCAGAGAATATTTGCCACTATCCTTTCGATAGAAGCTTGAACATGATACCATTTCCACCCAATTGCAAAATTCCCAAATATGACAAGTATAATGACACAACTGACCCCCAAGATCATGTAAGGGAATTTTGCACCATGAGTTTGGAATTTTCACATAATGACACCTATATGATAAGATTATTTCCAAGAAGTCTAGGTGGACAAACTATGGAATGGCTCTCAAAACTCACACCACCCCTAAGATCATTTGATGAGCTAGTAAACAGATTTATGTCACAATACTCTTACAATATTCAACATGAGATAACCATGCTCAATCTTTGCAATACCAAATAGAAAAACAATGAGTCATTCATGACATTCCTACAAAGATGGAGATAATAGATTTCCAGGTACCCCCGTACAGTACCTAAAAAGGAAAGGATGGATATCTTTATGGACAATCTTAGTAGCGAAATGAGTTATCGAATCCAATTACAATCTCCACCTAGCTTCCATAAATTGATTGATAATGGTATCAAATAGAAGAAACCTTGATTAAAAGGGGAATCTTTAAATTCTCTAAGGAAGGTACCAATCTTTCAAACAACTACAACAACAATAACAATAACACCAACAACAATGCTGATAAACCCAAATTCTGGATGAGAAATAAGAATATCGCCAATGACACTGTGGTCGATGCCCATATTGTAAAACTAAAACAACTAGTTTTAAACTTGTCAGGTACTACACCAACTAACAATCAAGGAAACATTAACACAAAACCAGCTCCTATACAGTATCGAAGGAAATTCACACCTTTGGGGTAATCACTTGAATCAGCATTCAAAGAAATTTTGACAAACAAACTTATCACATTGCCAAACATGAGAGATTTTGAACCACAATTCAAACCACCATGGTGGAATGATAAGCATCATTGTGAGTATCATCAAAGAAAATTTCATCAAACAAATGATTGCTTAAGATTGAAGAACTTGGTTCAAGATCTATTAGACAAAGGTGACATAACAGTAGATGGACATAAAACCAATGATGTGTTGGCAATTGACACTCATTGGATTCATTTTGTTGTCATTGATGGCAACAAGATCAGATAGAAGGCAATAAGACTTTATGGAAGTTACAAACCGGAACTAGGAGGCATATATTGGGAGATACCGGCATTGGAAGCATTCAGGGCTACATCAGCACCGGGATTAGTTTTTCAAGGAAGCCGACATCAAGAAATATATATTTTAGTAAATCATTTTGTAATTATTGTCAAGGCCAAAATTGAATATTCTTTGTAAATGCATTGTAAGCCGACATAAGGCATATCATATGTAATAGGTATATAAGTCAATCTGCCAGGTCAATTTAAAATATATGAAGAGATGGTATAAAGATAGACATATAGAAGAACTGTGAGATGCGAAATATATGTATGGAGATCATTTTTGTATGCGAACATTGTATCATGCAATGATCTATAGATAGCTAGGAAAGCACTCTTGGAGGAGAATTAATACTGGTAATAGTTCAATACTGTGAGCCAGTACAAAGTAGAACCAGAACCGGAACTCTATCTGCCATAGCAGATGCATTCCTGAGTTCATTTTCAGTAATTTACTTTGGCAGAAAGCTTGTAGTCAGTGAGGCTCTTTAGTGATGAGCAGTATGCCGTCCTACAAGTTTAGGCCCCTATTTATGTAATATCTTTTCATATGGCCAGTGAATTGATATTGTGGGTCACAAATCCCACTGTGGTTTTTCCTCATTGAGGTTTTCCACGTATAAATTCTATGTGTTATGGTGTTCATTTATATGGATAATTTATTTTCTTCTTGTTATATTATTATTTTTTTACCGGTACATACATGCATGGTTTAGAAAGTTAAATATTGTTGATTCTAGTAGAACATTGATTCACCCCCCCCCTCTCAGTGTTCTCAGATCCCAATAGTTGGTATGAAAGCTTGGTACCTCAGAAGAAGTTTAATAGCTTGAAGAAGATCCTGAAACTAGAATCTTTGAATATGGCTATGGAGAAACAACTTGAGATGGCTCTTGAGGATTATGATGTTGAAAGGATGAAGAACTCGAAATTGCAAGAAGAATTGAATTCTGCAAATGAATTCATTCTTATCCTACAAGAAAGGTTGTCATCTACTCAAGGAAAAATAAAATAACTTTTGCAATAACCAGATGATGAGGAGAAGAATTCTCTTAAGGAACAATGTCAGAAACTAAGTCAAGCAAATATGCTAATGAAGAATGAAATGCAAGATCTAACCATGAGGTTATCAAAAGATATTGCAGATAGAAAGAAGAAGGAAGATAGTCTTGTTTTATCTCTGAAGAACAAATTTGATGAATGTGGAAGATTGACTCATGAGAATAATCTGTTGATAATTGATTCGGCACACTCTCGAAACAATGAACAAGAACTTGAAAGGCAAATAACTACTCTGAGAGATGATCTGACTACTTCAAGTGAATATAAAGAAAAGTTTAGGATCATTGCTACACAATTGGATGACTTACTAAAAAGACAAAGACATATTGATGATTCTAGAGGACTTGGATTTGTACAAGGTGAAAGCTTTGGTACTGCTAATGAAGATCAGACAACCAGTATGAAGAACTCATCAGAACAAAGGAAACTGGTAAGGCAATATAATGCTTATAAATTCAATGGTAGATGCTTTGTTTGCAATAAATTTGGGCATATGGCTAAACTATGTAGAAGTAAGGTAAATCAAAACTACAATTTTGTTCCCAGTCAATGCACAAACTGCAAGAAATATGGTCATAAATCATAAGACTGCAGAATGAATGTTAAATGTCATGTGAAAATTTTGGACATTTTGCTAATTATTATAGGTCAAGAAATAATAATAATATTGGATATGTCAAAGCAATTTAGAAGAACAATGTTACATGCTATGCATGCAACAAAATAAGTCATATTGCTAAGTATTGCAGAAGCAAGACTCAACCGGATAATAATGATAAAGACAATGAGAAAGGGAAGCAGAAGGTAGATGAAATATAACAAGATCATACCAAGAGATGGGTCAGAAAATCTGAAGAACAAAGTGGAGATAGATCTATACCGGCAAATCCACCGATAGAATAGAGTATTCCTCCATTGGTAGGAGATTCCACTAGTAACTAAGGAAAATGCCTTAGGGGTTGGTAAATTCACTGCTAAATTTTGCATATTACCCTGGAAGAGATCTAAGGAGATCTAGAAAGAGATCTAGACAACTGTGTTTATCATCGATGAAGGTTACCCCAACACTTAACTATGAAACCAGCATCCGTAGTGTTGTTGGTGAAACATTAATGACAAAAAATTAGGGTTTTATTCATTGATAAAAGAAGCTAAGTGAATTCATTTTCACTCACGAAGCATTCAAGCAATCAAAGCAAAGTAAAGGCGAACTAAGAGTGAGCAAGGCATTGAGAAAGGATTTTGAAAAAGTTATCTAAAGCACTCAAATCATCCACTGGCATTCACTCAGGTATTTTCTGACATGGCATCTGGATCTTCCGCTCCTACTTTTATTGTGAATCTGACAATCATCAAAATTAAGGATAGGTTAAGGCTAGTCTTTAAGGAGGTTCCCAAAATTGCAAATAAGGAAGACTCTGCATGAGCATTTTCTAGGGTTCCTAAAGGAGTAATGTATGTTGAATATGTGAGGGCATACATCCACTACACTCTTGAGGATCTGGGCACTGAAGACATAAAAGGAATGTATCAATCAGTGATACTAGGAGACACTGAAAAGATCAAACTAGAATTTTAGGCAATTGAGGATCTAGGGTTAACCGGTATTCTGTACTTACTGGAATTCAAGGATGAAGTTATCAGATACATCCTGAGCAGGGTTCATAACGAATTCATTTGGTTAGATAGACCCTACATGATCACAAAGGAAGATATTCAAGTTGTCGCCAACTTACCTAGGGTTGGCCAAGAACTTGGTAAGAAAATTTCCAACACAGAGGTTCAAAAACTCACTAGTTCCACACTGGATAACAGATCAATGAGGACAAGCACAATAATCGACTCAGACATAAAATTTGCAAGCATGATCATAGGATATAAGGTAACTCAATCAAAATGATTGAATTCTGTTGCAAGTTCATGCATTCATGTTACATATCAAATGTTAATAAATAATGTGAAATATGACTTATGTGAATGGATGAGGAGTGAGTTAATGTTAAACCTTAAAAAGATCAAAGGAACCAAGAAAGGCACATTCAAATATGGAAACTTAATTGTCTATTTAATGCTTTATTTCCTGAATGAGCTACCTGGTTTAGGAAAGAAGCAATGGGCTCATGACATACCGGTAGGTATGCAAATCAAAATGGCTATCACTGGTCTTGCTACCGGCAGAGATGAGAAGCTCTGGGGTTACTTCAAGACATTTCAGGAGAGCATGAGGCAAAGGGAATGAATCTCTAAGAATATTATGGAGAAGTACTCCACTGACATATGTTTTATGGTGAAAACTGATGAAACACTCATGGAAGCAGTTTATCCCAGGCAAATCTAGATCACTGAGCTTGGATATGAGGTAGATGATAGTATTTTTGAGCTTTATGCAAAGATGTTGTTAAATGCCCTATTATATTATAAGACAGAGCACTTCGGTATAGTAGGAGAAAAGGATCTTGAAGTGAAAACAGGTTTCAATAAAAAAAGGAGAGAGAAGTAAATTGATAAAATGTCTGCATATGTGTAGAATGTGATTTACAAGATAGATACTTAGCTAGGTTCCAAATCTAAATAGGCAGTCAAATAGGAAGAGGCTGCTACTGAAGAAGTGAAGAAGCCACAAGTTATTTTCCCCAATCACTTCTGACTCTGACCCTGAGGATAATGAGCCTCTGGCTTTCAAAAGGGTGCAAAGTAAGGATGTGGTAAAAACACCTATAGAGAAACAAAAGGCAAAACCAAGGAGGAGACTTGTCAGAAAGGCATCTCAGCCTATTGCACCTCCACCACTTGTAAGGAAGCCTATGCAGAAGAGGAAACCAGTCACACTGGCAAAAACAAGCAAAAAGCAAAAGGGTGAAGATACCGGATCTAGTAAGACAACAATGACTTGTGCTGAAATTATTGATGAAGTGACAAAAGATGGGATATTAAATAATTTATCAAAATATTATGAAGTTTTTGAAGAGAGTGGGCAAAATGAGTTAGAGGAAGCTATTTTATTGTATATAGATATATATAAGAAGGCATTAGTTGAAACTTTGAAAGAGATACCTTTATCTCTATACAATAAACTTGAAGCTAGGAGACTTGATGCTATCAAGAGGGATAAGGAAATCAAGGAAGTTGCACTTTTGGAACAATGTGGCACTATAAATAATGAAGAGATGAAGAGATGTATAGACACTACTAATAGGACAATTTTTAGTAGTAAAAATCGGCAAATAAGTCTTATGATGGGTAGACTGAATGAGGTGGTAAATGAGACAAGTAAGGAGTAGACCAAAAAAATTCAGAAAAACCTTGACTTTCTCACATCTCAAGAAGAATTTGCAAAGGCAACATCCCCTATAATTCCTGAAAAATCAAAAGGAAAGGGTATTTAGGAATTTCTACTCCAATTTTGACTCAATCACAACCAGTTGCAACTAAAGGCACACATCCACAATCGGCAATCATAGAGAGTGTACAATTTATACCAGCACAAACCAATTTTGAGCAAGAGAGTGTGCAGGACACTGGAAGCACTGTGGATAATACTCCACTGGCAGTAATAGACACTACACCAAGTGGTGAAGCCACCGATGTAAAAGAGGTTGAGATGGACAAGGTTAAATTTTGAGTCCATACCGGCAGGCAAAATAGATTCACCGGCAAGAGTCCTGGCAATTGACACTTCTCAGGTTGAGAAGAAATCAATTTCTAAGTTAAGTCCAACAGAACTAATGATGATGGCCACTCAGAAATTGTTAAAGGAAGGAGCAATAGACAAAGGGTTAATTGACAAATCGGTCTTTGTATTGCACAGAATAATCCCTGACTGTCAGATAGAGGATGGAGCAAGCTCTTCCAGTAAGCTCAAAGCTTTAACATAACACATATCAAACAACTATCAATCCTTGAGACAGATTGCAGACCAACAGGCTTTGGATAGTTTCTCTGTTGCAAAAAGAGTAGCTTTTGATCAGCTTATAGTAACTGGGAAGAAGAAGAGAGAGGAAAAACTTATCTCTATTGAGGTTTTTTGAAACAATGCACCAATATTTACTGAGTATGTTGTAATATAGGAAGTCTAACAGCCAATTTAAATGACAGATTGAAAGAATTATATGACAAAATGGCTACTATTGCTAATTCTTTTGATGGGATAACTACACTAACTAAATCTATTGATGGACAAATTTTTTCCTTGGAGAACCAAGTTTTTTCTTTTGAGAAAGAAAAAGATAAAATACTGAGGAGAGCAAGAAATTTAAGAGGACTGGTGAGTTCAAGACTTGACTCTTTGGGTGTTCACAAAAGAGAATGCATGGACATGCTAGCCAAACCCACACTGGTCGATATCCAGGAGAAGGAATCACTTTCCCACTTACTCAGTGGACTTGCATCGGTATCAGACACTTTCAAATCAGGTTGGGACACATATCTTTAGTTGTTGCAAAAGGCATACCCAGAAATTCTGAAGATGACTAAGCTCGAATGACTCTAGCTGTATTCTTTCATTTTTTATTCCTTCACCAGTCTTTGGCATTAATGTCAAATGGGGAGTATGTACATATGTGAAAAATATCAGGGAATATGTTATCAGTTGAAGTGTGTTTCTCAGGAGGAGAACACCAGCAGAGAATCCATTTTTCACATGAGTGTTGCCATCAATGCCAAAGGGGGAGATTGTTGGCAATTGATACTCATTGGATTCATTTTTTTGTCATTGATGGCAAAAAGATTAGATAGAAGGCAATGAGAATTGATGGTAGTTACAAACCGGCGCTAGGAGGCATATATTGGGAGATATCGGCATTGGAAGCATTCAGGGCTACATCGGCACCGGCATCGGGATCAGTACTTCAAGGAAGCCAACATCAAGAAAGATTTATTTTAGTAAATCATTTTATAATTATTGTCGAGGTTGACATTGAATATTCTTTCTAAATGCATTGTAAGCTGACATAAGGAATATCATATGTAATAGGTATATAAGTCAGTCTGCTAGGTCAATTTAAAATATATGAAGAGATGGTATAAAGATAGACATATAGTAGAACTGTGAGATGTGAAATATATGTATGGAGATCATTTTTGTATGTGAACATTGTATCATGCAATGATCTATAGATAGCTAGGAAAGCACTCTTGGAGAAGAAGTAATACCGGTAATAGTTCAAGACTATGAATCGGTACAAAGCAGAACCAGAACCGGAACTCTATCTGGCATAGTAGATGCATTCTTGAGTTCATTTTCAGTAATTTACTTTGGCAGAAAGATTGTAGTTAGTGAGGCTCTTTAGTGATGATAAGTATGATTTACTGCAAGTGCAAGCCCCTGTTTATGTAATATCTTTTCATATGGCCAGTGAACTGATATTGTGGGTCACATATCCCACCGTGGCTTTTCCTCATTGAGGTTTTCCATGTATAAATTCTCTATGTTATGGTGTTCATTTATGTGGATGGTTTATTTTCTTCTTGTCATATGCTTACTTGTTTACCGGTACATACATGCATGGTTTAGAAAGTTAATTATTGTTGAATCCAACAGAACACTGATTCACCCCCCCCCACTCTCAGTGTTCTCAGATCCCAACATGATGATCATGTAGCATTCAAGAATCCCCTTCCCAATTATGACAAAGGAGCATCATCATTCTCAAACAACAAGGGGGCTTGTATAAATCATATGTACAACAACTTCATCAATCACATATTAGTATGTGACAATCAAGTCAATGTCATTAAGATCAAGGACAAGCAAGAGCAAGTCCCAATAAATGTGACTACACAGGCCCAATCCAAGTATGTATTGAAAGGAAACACTTCTAAAGCGTCCACTCCTTCAAAATATCAATGTTGCTTGGTAGATCAATTATAGAAAACACTGGTCCAAATATCAATACTAGAGCTTCTCAAAATCTCACTACTGCACAAAGATATTCTAGAGAGAACTTTTGTAGACACTACAGTTCCAAACAACTTGGATATTGATCAAATCTAATACATGGTGGGGCATTTAACCATGCCTCATAATCTATCATTTTATGACCATGATGATATCTCTTTGAGTCATCTGCATAATACTCCGCTCCATATTGAAGTTTTGGTCTATAAACATCAGGTAAAACACTAATAGATGGAGGAGCCAGCCTAAATATCTGTACTTTAAAACTTGTCTGTGCATTGGGCTTCTCAGAAAAATCTATTGATCCAAAGAAAAAGATAACCATAAAATCATATGATGATGAAGAAAGATCATCAAAAGGATTAGTGGTACTACCCATTCAAGTAGGACCAGTTCAAAGGGACACTCTCTGCCAAGTCTTGGACATAGAATTGTCTTACAACATACTCTTGGGTCATCCTTGGATCCATGAAATGTAGGCAATACCATCTACATACCACCAGTGCCTAAAATTCCCATACAATGGATAGGAAATTTCTATCTCAGTAGACACTAATCCTTTTCAGTACTGCAACAATCTCAAAGCAACTCAGAATGTTCTTGTACCACACAACAGGGAAGCTCTCACTTCCACATCATCCAACAGTAAAGACAAACTCAAATCTCTATCCATAGATTTTGAGAAAAATATAAATTTAAAGGACAAAGGAATGGGAGAATAATCTTTTGAACCATCCTTATGTCTATCAAAATTGCCAATTTCACCAAGGTCTCATGGACAACCATCAACATCCAAGCAAAAACCTTCACAACCCATCAAACTCATTGATGGTATGTTTATTCAAGCAAGAACACTAGAAGATGAAATAGAAGACATGGATGTCTGGAACTAGTTATACAAGGATGAAGAGGACACAAGAGCAGAAATGTTAAGTGTCACAATCCCAATAGAACAATATGGCAATGGATTCAAAATCATGCAAAGAATGGGGTACATAGGAAAAGGTCCTATTGGAAAAATAAAAGAAGGTGTTCTACAACCCATACATATTCCTACTCAAATTGCTAAAGACAAATAAGGAATAGGATTTGGTCAGGATATTCCAGTCCACAAGCAACACACAAATCAGTAACAACCTCAATAAAAAGAATTTGCATGATGACAACAACTAAAAAACACAATGGTACAACTAAAAGACACAAGAGGAGGAATATGAGTGACAACAAGAAGAACTTTCTATCAAAAAAGAGGAAGCTACTTAAAATCTCTATGAGTAAATCCATAAGATGCAAGTCAAGTCTGAAACAGACTCAAATGAGTGGGAATGTGATTCTTATTCTAAGGAAGCTTTTGACATTGATATAGATGTGCTTCATACCTATACACCAATACTCTATGAAGGATAGGGCTTAGGATCTTGGTCATTTGAATTTGGATCACAACATATCTATGATGCTAGTGAGAATGAGAAGATTTGATATGGAACAGGCAATCTCGAGGAGAGTACATTCATAGGCCTTGATCTTATTAACAACCTTGAAAATGTTTCCATTATGACTCTTAAAACATCAAACCTTAACCCACCTAAGGATTCCTTACCCCTCGTATATCCTGAACTCATAAACTAGGAACAAACTGAACCTTTCATTATACCTATCTTCCCAGATGATGACACTATTCTCCATTACCTCTGTTCAGTCAACCCTGAAACATGCACCACCAGCGAAACCCATAATGATATCTTCAACCAAGGGAGTGCCAAGTCTTTCAATCACAAAACAAATAAAACACAAAAAGGATGTTATGGTGAAAACCATCTAATGGCAGTATTAGATCACAAAAAAGTAAAAAGAAAGAACACATCCAACGATGAAAACCTCTTTGAGGCGCTAACGGATGAAAGACTTAACACTCTTCCTAAGCACTACCAAGAGAGATCACCCATATTGATTGAGCCAACACAATCAATAAATATCAGCACAACAGAGGTAGAAAAGACTTTACATCTAGATGCATCCTTAATAGATCAAGAGAAACCAAGTTTCACAAGGTTTTTCGAAGAAAATAAAATCAATTTTGTCTGGTCGTATGAAAATATGTCAGGAGTATATCCAAATTTAATCATGCACCATTTATCCATAGCTCCAAGAGCTAATCCTGTCAAATAGAAGCTCCAAAAAATGAATCTGCATGTGGCACTGATAGTCAAAGCAGAACTAAAGAAACTACTAGATGTTGGTTTTATTCTACCAATCGACTATGGAGAGTGGATCTATAACATTGTACCTATTTCAAAACTTGAAAAAAGTATCAAGATATGCACCAACTTCAAAGATCTAAACAAGGCATTCCCTAAGGATGATTTTCCTTTGCCCAACATCGACAAAATTGTAGATTTAACAGCAAGACATGTCAGGTTATCATTTATGGACTACTTCTCAGGCTATAATCAAATAAAGATAGCACCAAAAGACCAAGATAAAACAACATATACATGTCCATGGGGTACCTACTGCTGGAATGTCATGTCTTTTAGCTTAAAGAATGCAGGAGTGACCTATCAATGAGAAATGACCACATCCTTTCATGTTATTATGCACACATTCATGGAAGACTATGTAGATGACCTATTAGCCAATAAATTTACAAGGGAAAGACATCTAGAGATTTTTGACAATACCTTTCAGAGGCTAGAAAAATTCAATGTGAGACTAAACCCAAAAAAGTGTGTCTTTGGTGTAACATCCAACAAATTATTGGGATACATAGTATCAGAAAAGGGCATCAAGGTGGATCCCACAAAAGTACAAGAAATCATGGAGATGCCACCTCCTAGAAATATCAGTCAGCTAAGATCACTACAGGGATGGCTCCAATCCATCAGAAGATTCATCACTGAACTAGCCAACAAGTTCTTCCCTTTCACTTACCTACTCCAAATGAATGTTCCTTTCATATGGGAGGATATATGTACATAATCATTCCACCAATTAAAGTACTTAATGAATCCACCTATATTGGTGCCACCAATAGCAGCAAACCTCTACTTCTCTACATATCAGCCACAAAGGTATATTTAGGAGCTTTATTAGCACAAGAGGATTCAACAAGAAAAGAAAGAGTGATCTACTACTGTAGCATCATAAATTGTACGCACTTGCTAAAAGCAGTACAATTTTACACCTAGTTTAGCACCCACCTTGGCGCATTTTGCATTTGCATTGCATTTCCCCTTTAGCACTTAATTAATAAAATTAATTAGGTCTAAGGTTCTATTTCATCATCTTCCACATCATAAAGTTGGGCCCTTTCATTAAAGTGTGCCCCTTTCATTTTATTCCTCCAATGCATCATTTAATCAAAAACCCTAATTAAGTCCTATTTCAAACTTGGGGGCTTGATTTCGGGGTCAAAACATCTCGAAATCACCTATAACTTCGGGATTCTCTCTAAAATCATCATATCCAACGGCCCTGGAAATTTGGTGAAAAGTTGTCGGGACCGTGGCGCCCGGAGTGCACATGGTCCCAGACATTTTTCCCGAAATTTTAGGAGCGCGATCCAATCATAAAATAAAGCTTAACCCCAAGAAATTGGCGGGATATTCAATCTCTAGGTCGGCCAAAAGATGAAATTACGACCTAGGGTTTCATACATAAGAGATCTCTTTCTTCATTTGAGGGGAGCCGGATCCGAATTTTGTTTTCAGGAACCTCATATGCAGCGAAAGAGCAAATCTTTGAAAACTTCAACAACATTCAACATCCCTCTATCAAGCATTTATCAATTTCATTCATTCATTTAGGGCTTGGAAGACATTGAAGAACAATAAGAGATTACCGACTGAGGATTGGCTTGTACCCCTCCCTTGGGGGTTGGGTATGATTTCATGTTGTTTTCATGTCTTTGCATAAGCTTCAATATATCCTTTATTCATGCTTTAGATCACTTTGCATCTTTATTTAGAGCATTTACATTATCATTTACAAGCAATTAGGGTTTACTTTCTAGGTTGCTCTAGTTTGCTTGCTTGCATTTTAGGATCTTGCACACACACAAGGTCTGCACACACGATACATTTTACAGTACAAATTGGCTATTCGTGGAGGTGGAAATCACCGAAGTGGGGGTTTGACTAAGGCAAAACCCTATATAGCCGCCCACACCCTTTTCAGATATAAGTGCAGGTTTCGGAACTCGGACGACACCGCAGGTTACAGATCCGGGAAAAGCAGGTCGAGACAGCACTCCACACCAAATTGCAGAGCAAAAGACCTGGATAGGGGCATGGGGTGCCCTGGTCCTGCCAGGACAAGGGCGCTGGGCTCCCTGGTCCCTGGGAAAGAGGCGCTGGGCGCCCTGGTCCTCCTGATAGACAGCATTTCCGACAATTTTCCAGAGTTGCAGACAGCAGTTTCAGGTGTAGTTTCAGGTGCAGATTCAGGACAGTGGCGCCCGCGCCCCCGTCCCGAACATTTTCAATCAGATTTTGACTCCGGGTATGCATCTGCATTCTTATTTTGTCCTTGTGTTTTCAGCTTTCCATTGTTTAAGTTCAATTCTGCAATCTTATTATTAGTCCATACTTGCATTTTGGGGTTAAGAATTGAACTTGCATAATTTTACGTTTCAATTACAACAAAGGAATAGAAATCCTAATAGGTAGCCCGTGGCTCTCTCTTTCACCAAAAAGATGTAGCCAATTGTGTGATACCTCTAGGCTCTTTCATATTCCACAAGTGTGTGGTTGAAAGTGAGATTAGGGCATGCTTGCTTAGTGTCACTTTTTCTCCTACACATTTTGGTGAACCCTACGTGAATCTTATTATTGCTTCCTCTTACATTGCATTTGCTAGATCTAGATCTAGGTTTAGGGTGTTTCATTTTCATTTTCATAAAAAGAAAAAAAAAAAAAAGAGTGTGTTTCTTTGCATTGTGTGTTTAAATTTTATGCAACCTTTATTTCAAAATGTCAGATTTTTATTTGCAAGATGTTCATATTTATGATGATGTATGCAATTATGCCGATTATGAGTATAGCCAAGATGAGTTAGATGAAGCTTTAGATGAGTTTTTGAACCCTAAAGATGCCAAACCTTCATTTTACCAAAAACTCATAAACCTTGTTACTATGCCATTTTGTTGTGATGAGAAAGATAAGTCGAATGATTTCTCTCAAGGATACATTCCTATCAACTCTTCCACTAAATCTAGTAACATGGTTGTTTTCAATAATCCCCTCTATGAGGAGATGTCTCCTTTTGAATCAAAAGATAAACCTTTTAATGGATATGATCATGCTTTGTTTGATGATGCTCTTGATGATTTTGTGGCTTTATCGAAACCTTTAAACAAGAACACAACTTCCAAATTAGTTAACATGATAAACCTAAAAGAGCATAATAAGCCTCTCCTTACTGTCCAAGGAGGGTATGGTCATGATTCCTTTCTTACTCCGAGTAAACCTATCATCACCGTCCAAGGAAGAAAACCTATGAGTCCTTATAGTTATGCCAAGCAAATAACTAGAGAGAGTTATCATGCGGTTGCCCATACTTATCATACCAAAAATAATAGGTAGCCTAATCCTCCTCCTGTTATTCCGATTTCTCTTCCTAATCCTCAACCAATTCTTCCGCAAGCTCCGCGTATTTCACAAATGCTTAGTAAGGAGTATGATCTCATAGAACAACTTAAGGCTACCCTTGCTAAGATATCCCTTTGGGATTTGATTCAAACTTCTTCTTCTCATCACGGAATGTTACAGGATGCTTTGAAAGATTTGAATGTTCCTCCACCGAATACATCTAGTAATATAGTGTCTTTGGTTAACTCTGTGATGAATCCTAAGGCTCATATTATGTTTACTCAAGACGAGTTGCCTACTAGTGAAATTCAACATCAATATGAGCCCTTGATGATTGTGGTTATCATAAATGACACTACTATAAGAAGAACATTAGTAGATAATGGCTCTGGCCTTAATGTGTGTAGCATTAATCTGTTGCATAAGATGAATGTGGATACATCCCTTATTGAGCCTGACTCTCATCCTATTCAAGGCTTTGATAATGTGGCTAAGTCTTCACTAGGTACTATCACCTTACCCGTCACAGTGGGGCCTATTACTTTGCCTACTCCTATCCATGTTATGTTGGGAAATCTAACATACAACTTGCTATTAGGGAGACCTTGGATTCACAGTATGCAAGCTATCCCCTCTACATTGCATAGACAAGTTAAATTCATTTATAACAATAAGACATATACCTTGATAGGCGATACTAATTTCCAAGCTTGTTTGCAAACATCTACTTCCAAAGGGAGTTTTTCTAAGCCTTCCTCTTCTAGTGATGAGTCTTTAAACAAGATACCTACGGATGAACCCTCACTCTCTGATGATCAAAATTCTTTGGATGAGTCTAAAGCTCCTGAAGAAGATCCTTCTCGACTTAAATCTACACATGAGAAGGCCCTTGATCCTGAGAAGATTCTCGCAGAAGACAATTGGGGATCTCTGGATTTCAATCCCACCTTTGTAGGTGAATATAAGGTTCCTTCTAGAGAGCTTAAAATTGAAAAGAAGGAAGAAGCTAAAAATCAGTCAATCTTACTTGAGCCTATGAGTAATAACTTTGTGGCCACTTCTCAAACTTCTTCTCCTCACATCTCTAATTCTGAAGAGTTTGATTCTTTGTCTTATGAAAAACCACCTTCCCTTTCTGAAATGGCTGATCGTTATGGTCGTGGTTTTCACATTTTTGCTAAGCATGGGTATCATGGAAATGGTTGTGGTGCTCACGAACAAGGGATAAAGGTTCCTCTAGAGAATAATTTTCACAATTATGCCTTTGGACTTGGCTATAATCCCTGCAAACGCACTAAAGCTTCTAAAAGACCATGCATTAGTGTGAATGCTATTTCTACATCTCTATCAATGCAACACCCCGAGTATACTGATGGGGATCCTTCATGTGCCTATGCTTTAGATGTGTTCCCTACCGATGATGCTTTAGTTGAGTTCTTGGGAGCCTATGATACTCTTCCTCGTTATCATCACAATAGGGGACTCCCTTATTGTTTGAACACTGAAGCCTATTTTGGAAAAGAGATTGATAATGATGAGATTGTGAAAGAATTCCCTCAGTTAAAGGATACTCCTCAACAAAGTAATCTTCTTATAAGTGACACCATTGATGTTAAGATGGATCCTTGCAATGAAGAAAAAGTTATTAAAATTGGAAAATGTCTGGATTTATTGCGTGAATTCCCTGAGATCTTTGCTTGGACATATTCTAACATGCCTGGTATAGATCCTAAGATTGTCACTCATAATATTGTCTTAGTTCCCGATGCTAAGCCCGTGAAACAAAAGATTCGAGAAATGAATCCTAAGGTAGCCTTGCTTGTAAAGGCTGAGATTGAAAAATTATTGGAGGCTGGATTTATCCGCCCTATTGATTATTCCCCATGGATTTCAAATATTGTCGCTATGGCTAAACCAGATAATAAAATAAGAATGTGTACCGATTTTTGATATTTAAATAAGGCTTCTTTAAAAGATGATTTCCCTCTTCCAAACATTGACATGATAGTTGATTCTACGGCAGGACATGCCTTGTTATCCTTCATGGATGGTTTTTCAGGATACAATCAAATTTTCATTAACCCTCAAGATCAATTCAAAACCGCTTTCACCACTCCTTGGGGTATGTTTTGTTGGATAATGATGCCTTTTGGACTTAAAAATGCCGGTGCAACTTATCAACGAGCGATGACCCTTATCTTTCATGATTATATGCATAAGATTTTAGAAGATTATGTTGATGATATTTTGGCCAAATCCATTCTTCGCATAGATCATATTAAAATCCTTCGTCAAATCTTTGAAAGAATTCGTAAATATCACATGCGCTTGAATCCCCGAAAATGTGTTTTTGGTGTGGATAGTGGAAAACTATTAGGATTCATAGTTTCGCATCGTGGGATTGAGGTGGACACTAAGAAGATCGATGCTATTGTCAACATGCCACCTCCTAGAAATGTGTCTCAACTTAAAAGCTTACAAGGAAAGATTCAAGCTATTCATAGGTTCGTATCTCAGCTTACGGACCGTACCTTTCCTTTTACTCAACTTCTCAAAAAGAATATCACTTTTCAATGGAACGAAGATTGTCAGCAAGCATTTGAGGATTTAAAAGTGTATTTGGCTAGTCCTCCTATTCTTCAACCGGCCGAACCTTCTAAACCCTTCCTTCTATATGCAGCTGCTTCTTCTCATGCTCTTGCAGCATTGTTGGCACAACATGATAAAGATGGTAAGGAATGTTCGGTTTATTACATAAGTCGCACCTTACTTGATTATGAGACCCGATATTCTGCGATAGAAAGACAATGCTTGGCCTTGGTGTTTGCGACTCAGAAATTGAGACATTATCTTTTAAATTCAGAAGTCCACATCATGGTAAAGTTTGATCCTTTGAAGCATCTTTTCTCTAAAACTGATTTATCAGGACGCCTAGCTAAGTGGGTTATGATGTTAACTGAATTTGACCTTAAATTTGTTTCACAAAAAGCAATTAAAGGGCAAGCATTGACCGACCACTTAGTTGAGGCCCCTTCACCTTTCTCCTTCCCTAATCCTGAGTCTTTTCCCAATGATTTCATTCTTTGTACAGAAAAAGATGAAACTTGGGAGTTGTACTTTGATGGCTCTAAGTGTCGTACCGGATCGGGGGCAGGTGTTGTTCTGATTTCTCCTACAAGGAAATCCATTCCCTTATCCTATCGTCTAAATTTCCTATGTACCAATAACATTGCTGAGTATGAGGCTCTTATAGCGGGAATAAAAGCAACCTTAGCTCTAAATATAAAGCACATACATATTTATGGAGATTCTCAATTAATTATAAGACAAGTAACAGGACTGTATCAAGCAAAACAAGACAAATTATCACAATATAAAGATCTTGCTATCTCTTTATTACAAAACTTCGATTCTTATACCATGGAACCGGTTCCTCGAAAAGATAATCGACATGCGGACGCAATGGCATGTGTGGCTTCTCTTGTATCTTTAGAGGACCCTGTGGTTGATCTTAAATTTGTTATTCATAACCTTATTTCTCCAGCTATTGTAGACGATTCTAGCTTGGTAACATTATGTGACTTTATAGACTCAGATGAATGGTACTCGCATATCGTAAGACATTTGACCGATGGTACCTTTCCTGATTCCGCCAATAGGAACACTAGGGCTAGAATCCGCAAGCTGTCTGCTAGATATATCATTCTTTCTAATTGTGTAGGGGAAAAAGCGAGACTAGGTTAACATGCCCTAATCCTACCTTTTGACACACATTACGGAATACGAAAGAGCCTAGAGATATCGCACAATTGGCTACTTCTTTTTGTGAAAGAGAGAGCCATGGGATATCTATTAGGATTTCTATTCCTTTGTTGAAATTGGAAGATCAAATGATGCAAGTTCAATCCCTAACCCCAAAGTGCAAGTATGAACTAATAACAAGATTGCAAAATTGAACTTAAACAATGGAAAGCTGTAAATACAAGGATGAAATAAGAATGAAAATGCGTACCCGGAGTTAAAATCTGACTGAAAATGTTCGGGACAGGGGCGCGGGCGCCACTGTCCTGATTCTGCCCCTAAAACTGCTCCGGAAACTGTTGTTTTTGCACTTTGGAAAAAGCTGTCAAAAATGCTGAAAATGCTGTCGGACCAGGGCGCCCAACGCCCCTGTCCCAGGGACCAGGGCGCCCAGAAGGGACCAGGGCGCCTAGAAGGGACCAGGGTGCCCAGCGCCCCTGTCCTAGCAGAACCAGGGTGCCCCACGCCCCTGTCCTGGTCTTTTTCTCTGAAATTTGGTGGGAAGGTCGGTCTCAGTCTGCTTCTCCCAGATCTGCAACCTGCGGCGTCGTCCGAGTCCCGAAACCTGCAATAATATCTGAAAAGGGGAAGGGGCGGCTATATAGGGTTTTGCCTTAGTCAAACCCCCGCTTCGGTGATTTCCACCTCCACGAATAGCCAAGTTGTTTTGTAAAATGTATTGTGTGTGCAGACCTAGTGTGTGTGCAAGGTCCAAAATGCAAGAAAGCAAACTAGAGCAACCTAGAAAGTAAACCCTAATTGCTTGTAAATGATAATGTAAATGCTCTAAATCAAGATGCAATGTGATCTAAAGCATGAATAAATGATATATCAAAGCTTATGTAAGGACATGAAAACAATATGAAATCATACCCAACCCTCAAGGGAGGAGTACAAGCCAATCTTCAGTCGGTAATCTCCTATTGTTCTTCAATGTCTTCCAAGCCCTAAATGGATGAATGAATGAATTTGATAGATGCTTGATAGAATGTTGTTGAATGTTGTTGAAGTCTTCAAAGATCTGCTCTTTCGCTGCATAGAAGGTCCTTGAAAGCCAAAAATCCCATCTTTTCCAATGAGGAAAGAGAGCTTTTTATGTATGAAACCCTAGGTTGTAAATTCGTATTTTGGCCGACCTAGAGATTGAATGTCCCGCCAATTTCTTGGGGTTAAGCTTTATTTTATGATTGGATCGTGCTCCCAAAATTTCGGGAAAAATGTCCGGGACCATGTTGCATGGGCGCCATGGTCCCGACAACTTTTCACCAAATTTTCAGGGTCGTCAGATATGATGATTTTAGAGAGAATCCCGAAGTTACGGGTGATTTCGAGATGTTTTGACCCCCGAAATCAAGCCCCCAAGTTCAAAATAGGACCTAATTAGGGTTTTTGATTAAATGATGTATTGGAAGAATAAAATGAAAGGGGCACACTTTAATGAAAGGGCCCAACTTTATGATATGGGAGATGATAAAATAGGACCTTAGACCTAATTAATTTAATTAATTAAGTGCTAAAGGGGAAATGCAATGCAAAATGCAAAATGCGCCAAGGCGGGTGCTAAACTAGGTGTGAAATTGTACCACCCTAGCAAGTGCGTACAATTTACGACGCTACACTAATATCCTTTACCGAAGGGGTTATGACGGTATTCTCCTTCCCTGTCTTAATAAATTGAAAATCCCCGTTGCTCTTGAAGAGGCACATTCAGGTGCCTGTGGGGGGCATTTTGGAGGCAAATCCTTGGTGCAAAGATTGCTTCGTATGGGATATTATTGGCAAACTATGCAGAAGGATTCTTTTTCATTTGTTAAGAAATGTCATCAATGTCATCAACACAATAATCTGATTCATGCTCCTGCTCAAGAACTTCATTCTCAAGTAGCCTCTTGGCCTTTCTCCGCATGGGGTTTGGATCTCATAGGTAAAATCTCTCCTCCTTCATCTCAAGGACACACCTTCATTATAACTGCAACAGATTACTTTACGAAGTGGGTAGAAGCTATTCCCCTTCACTCTACTACTGCTGAAGTGATTTGTCAATTTCTTCTAGAAAACATCATTTCTCGATTCGGGATACCTTCCACTATAATCTCAGATAATGGGACATCATTTAAGAACAAGGACGTGAAGAAATTCCTCGAGAAGTATCATATCAAACATTGATTTTCTACACCATACTATCCTCAATCAAATGGTCAAGTTGAATCATCCAATAAGATAATTGAACAAATTCTTCGCAAAACTGTGAATAAGCATGGTAAGGATTGGAGTAATCAGCTAATCTATGCTCTTTGGGCCTACCGAACGAGTGTACGAATTGCTACAGAAACTACCCCTTATAATCTTGTTTAGGGTGCTGACGCTATTATGCCTTTAGAATTAGAGATTCCATCACTTAGGGTTTCTCTCAAAGGTATAGTAGATGATGACTCTTACAGAGAACAATGACTTCAACAGCTTGAGATGCTTGATGAACAGTGTATAAACACTCTTGAGCATATTCAAGCATATCACAAAACTCTACAACGAAGCTATAATGATAAGGTTATTCAACGTTCCTTCTCAGTAGGTGACTTAGTCCTCTATGAGAATCAGCGCAATGTGAATGCCTTACCTGCAGAAAAGGGAAAATTTAGTCCTAATTGGCTTGGATCATATATCGTTATTGAAGATTATGGATCAGGTGCTTACAAAATAGCGGATGTAGACGGTACGCCTCTTAAAGAACCTATCAATGCTATGCACTTGCGTAGATATTATGCTTAATTTTCCGTTCCTTATCTTTTATTTCATCTAAACTTCTTTTCAGTTCGTCAACATTGGGTAATATGTTAGTATCTCCTAATTAGAGCAAAATAGAATTAAATGTTATGGTGTTTAATCTATATTGCTTCATTCTCGACAAGCATGTTTCTTTACTTTATAGTTTGTCTTGAATTCATTTATGTAAATTGTAAAAGATTTACATTTCCATTATGCTAGCATATTATACAATGTCTTTATGTGTTAAGTAGAATCGTATCATGTCGTGTTTAAGTTCAAAATTAAATCACATTAGTTATATGATTCTTAGACTTAATGCATATTTCTTCCCTATCATCAATGTAGTACTTGATTAAATATTTTAATTAAGTCACACATGTATCAATTTAATCATGGAGCATTGAGAAATCAATCACATGGAAATTAAATCCTGAACATACATGTACACCTACCAAATGTATTAGATTTAATCAAAGCAAAATATACATTGTTTTAAGCATTAAAGATAACACATTTGAGACAAAGAGAAACATGTATATATACATATATATGTGGATCATATACAAATATAGGTCATTATACATCCAAAATATGACCTATCCTACATCATAAAATCATCTCCTATCCCTAGGGCTGGTGGCTGGAGAGTGATGACTAGATGCTCCCTCCTGATCTGGCCGTCCAGGTGGACCCATAGGTGTGTAGCACGATATAGACCGTGAGTGACTCCGAGAGGAACTCCTACGATCCCTATCCATAAGGATCGCAGGATAGGTGGTAGCCTCGGCCTGAGCTGCTGCTAGATCTCGCTGTGCACGCTGAAGGTTCTCTGATAGAATTCTCTCTCTCTCTCCATATGTCTACCTGTACTCGGAATGGGGAAAACAAGTCCTCATGTCGACCCGCGTTCCCCTGAGGCCTATAAGAAATCTGTGAGGAACTAGGGATCTGTGCTATCATGGAAATGTCTGTCACTGCTTGCTGAATCAGGGAACACCACTCCTGCACATTAGCTGTAGCAGTAGAACAGATTTTTGTATTAGTACCATTCTATATCATCAAAACATTAATCAATCAATATAAACCTACTATACCTGGATCTCCCTCGCGCCAGTAGGGATCATGATATGGTAGCATCTGTGACTGGGAACTACTAGGCTCCCCATGCTCAAATAATCTATGCACGATGGGTGTAGGTTGGCCCGTACTAGAAACAGGTCTCTGTATCGCCTCAGGTTCCCCCTTTTGGGGAATAAGAGGAGGATCCAGGGCTATGGTATCATCTCCTGAATGGTGGGGAGCTGCATCTGACCCCTCCTCATCATCTCTATCCTCTTCCCCCTCCTCCTCGTCATCCTCATCCTCGTCCGCATCCTCACCTGCATCCTCATTCTCCTCATCTCTATCTGTGTCATCCTCCTCTCCCTCCTCCTCCTCCTTGGCACTAGGCTGATCTCCTGTGGGTGGATCAGGATCTCCTGCCTCCTCATGACCCTCTCCCTTCGACCTAGATCCCTGGTCCTCATCTCGGTCCCCATGTCTCCATGGACCTGGATGGCCTATCGGGTGATCTGGTGGAAAGATAGGCCTTGGGTATGATCTCACAAACCATGAGACATACCTGCGCTGTGCTCCAGGCTCTGCAGAGTAATCAGTGACTACATCCTAATCGGATCCCTCTATATCTGTAATCTCGATGTCATGTATCGGCGATCTCGCTATGGCTCTAGGTCTAGGAAGGACTCATGAGTGTCGAGTATAGATGGGTACATCAGCTGGAACGCACTGCTCTAGCCCAAACTGCCTCCGTACTCGATCAAAGTAGAATGGGACTATGATATGTGAATATCATCCCCGTAGTAGGCGGTTCCTCTGTAAGCATGCTAACTGTCTCTCCATCCCATCCCATCTGTGCATCCGCAAATAGGGTCTCCATACTGTCACCTCAGCTGTCAATCTATCAAAAATCACTCTCCAATATAACAGATCTCCAAATCTCCACTCGCTGGTAAGTGGATAAGAAAACACCCTAGGTCGCTCGCTAGTCATACTCATCGGAAAGCCGACAGGCCTGGTGCATGTGAAATGCTCAAATATCCACACCTGCAGAAGTGTGCATGTCATCAAGCTGCAACACTGTCCAAACACATACTCCTCAAGGTCGTGATAGAGATGTGCAAGCATACTCCGACCCCAAGCATATACTCTCCTGTGTCTCTCCATAGCCCTAATGCACCATGTGAGACCCCCATGCATGTGCGTACCTCACCCATTAGGGCAGACGGCTAGTGCTATGATGGCGATCATAAGACGTCTCACAAGGGGCACCTCTCCTGTAGGATGTAAGAGCTAGCTGACCATGATGCAACCTCTCATCTCGCTTGGCATGACTCTCCCTATGCAATATACCTGCTCCCTCTGATGGTCCTCCGTAGACCGATCGGTCGCGTATGTCATAGTAGCTCCTCTGATAGGAAGACGAAGTATGCGGTACACATCCTCAAGTGTAACCGTCAGCTCTCCTACTGGAAGATGGAATGTGCATGTGTCAGGATCCCATCGCTCCATCAGTGCCATCAGCATCACAGGATGGAACCGAATGGTTGGCATGAGGATTGCATACCATAAACCCATGATCGACAATGTGTCTCTCTCTACCTGAGTCAGCCGAGGAATCTGATCTCGCAAACTACGAAGAATCTGTCCCGTCGTATGCTCTCTCATGTATGGGAGACCCTGCAACACAAAAACATAACTGTAATCAGTACTTGATCATCAAAATCACTCATGCAAACTGTCGAACATCGTATGCTAACCCTGACATCTCTCGCCAAGTCCTGATTGGGACCATGGCGCCCTGTCAGGGACCATGGTGCCCCACAAGGACCATGGCACCCTGAAGGGACCATGGCACCCTGGGTGGGGCCCGGGTCAGACTTCAGGGCCCGCAAATGATCACAGAAAGTCAAATGCAGAAAATCAAAAGTCAACGTTCAGTCAACTCACCTCGTCCAGTGGCTCGTCATCGATCATGGCCTGTCGCAGGATCTCAATCCTCGTGGGATGCTCCAATCATCATGAAGGCATGATGATGGCTATGTGGGCTCCGCTGTAATGAACAGTATTCCAAAATCAACAAAGTGACAAATGCAAATGTCACTTTCAAGGTATATACTTTCATTCCTTTAACTTTACTTTCAAAACCCTAATTTTCCTCTATCACTCATTTCATCATAACTTGAGTTTGGGAGATGCGATTTTCAAACCGTTTGTTGCGTAGGAATCGTATTTTCATTCCCCTACTCTCTGTTCCAAAAAGTGCTCTGATGAAGCCTTTTCAGTGAACATCCCTCATCACTACTCTCTTACACAATTTGTCGTAAGTAAACATGCTACCCTGTTTCACCTCCCTAATAAGCAAGTCAAAACAGGGGGGGCATATAGCTACTCACAAATTTCATCACTTTCCTTAGTAAGCATTAGGTGATTTTGTGATCTAACGTGTGTTTTGTAGGGTGCGGTTCCTAACTGTGTACTGCAGATACCGCTGGGGGCTTCGTCCAACAACTTATGGATATATCCTTTTTCAAATGATGTTTACTTTTTCTGTACTTTAGCTTGCATATGCATGTAGTACTCATATGACCACTAAAGTGGGGGCTAAATGTAGCGTCATAAATTGTATGCACTTGCTAAAAGCAGTACAATTTTACACCTAGTTTAGCACCCGCCTTGGCGCATTTTGCAATTGCATTGCATTTCCCCTTTAGCACTTAATTAATCAAATTAATTAGGTCTAAGGTTATATTTCATCATCTTCCACATCATAAAGTTGGGCCCTTTCATTAAAGTGTGCCCCTTTCATTTTATTCCTCCAATGCATCATTTAATCAAAAACCCTAATTAAGTCCTATTTCAAACTTGGGGGCTTGATTTTGGGGTCAAAACATCTCGAAATCACCTGTAACTTCGGGATTCTCTCTAAAATCATCATATCCGACGGCCCTGGAAATTTGGTGAAAAGTTGTCGGGACCGTGGCGCCCGGAGTGCACATGGTCTCGGACCTTTTTCCTGAAATTTTAGGAGCGCGATCCAATCATAAAATAAAGCTTAACCCCAAGAAATTGGTGGGATATTCAATCTCTAGGTCAGCCAAAAGACGAAATTATGACCTAGGGTTTCATACATAAGAGCTCTCTTTCTTCATTTGAGGGGAGCCGGATCCGAATTTTGTTTTCAGGAACCTCATATGCAGCAAAAGAGCAGATCTTTGAAGACTTCAACAACATTCAACATCCCTCTATCAAGCATTTATCAATTTCATTCATTCATTTAGGGCTTGGAAGACATTGAAGAACAATAAGAGATTACCGACTGAGGATTGGCTTGTACCCCTCCCTTGGGGGTTGGGTATGATTTCATGTTGTTTTCATGTCTTTGCATAAGCTTCAATATATCCTTTATTCATGCTTTAGATCACTTTGCATCTTTATTTAGAGCATTTACATTATCATTTACAAGCAATTAGAGTTTACTTTCAAGGTTGCTCTAGTTTGCTTGCTTGCATTTTAGGATCTTGCACACACACAAGGTCTGCACACACGATACATTTTACAATACAAATTGGCTATTCGTGGAGGTGGAAATCACCGAAGTGGGGGTTTGACTAAGGCAAAACCCTATATAGCCACCCACACCCTTTTTCAGATATAAGTGCAGGTTTCGGAACTTGGACGACGTCGCAGGTTACAGATCCGGGAAAAGCAGGTCGAGACAGCACTCCACACCAAATTGCAGAGCAAAAGACCTGGACAAGGGCATGGGGTGCCCTGGTCCTGCCAAGACAGGGGCGCTGGGCACCCTGGTCCCTGGGACAGAGGCGCTGGGCGCTCTGGTCCTCCTGACAGACAGCATTTCCGACAGTTTTCCAGAGTTGCAGACAGCAGTTTCAGGTGCAGTTTCAGGTGCAGATTCAGGACAGTGGCGCCCGCGCCCCCGTCCCGAACATTTTCAATCAGATTTTGACTCCGGGTACGCATCTGCATTCTTATTTTGTCCTTGTGTTTTCAGCTTTCCATTGTTTAAGTTCAATTCTGCAATCTTATTATTAGTCCATACTTGCATTTTGGGGTTAAGAATTGAACTTGCATAATTTTACGTTTCAATTACAACAAAGGAATAGAAATCCTAATAGGTAGCCCGTGGCTCTCTCTTTTACCAAAAAGAAGTAGCCAATTGTGTGATACCTCTAGGCTCTTTCGTATTCCACAAGTGTGTGGTTGAAAGTGAGATTAGGGCATGCTTGCTTAGTGTCACTTTTTCTCCTACACAACTACATCAGTAGAACATAGAATGGATATGAGCTCAACTATACCTTCATTGAAAAATATTGTTTAGCTATGTTGTTCTCTTCTAAAAAGTTTTGACACTATATGCTAGCTCACACAATCAAGCTAATACCAAAAATAGACCCATTAAAGTATTTACTCAGCAAAGCTACTTTAACAGGAAGACTAGCTAAATGGGTAATGATTTTGAGTAAGTTTGACATTAAGTACATAGACAAAAGAGTAATCGAAGGTCAAGCTATAATAGATCAGTTGGCAGAGGTGCCATTACAAGACAATCATTCATTGCATATTGAATTTCCCAACATGGATTTTCTCATAGCCACAACACAACCGTGGGTCTTGTACTTTGATGGATCATACACACAGTATGCATCAGGTGTCGGTATCCTATTCATCACTCCACAAGAACATACCATCCCAAGTTCTTACAGATTAATGTTTCATTACACAAACAACATAACTAAGTATAAAGCCCTGGTCATAGGAATCAAGGTGGCATTAGAATGAAAGATCACAGGGTTACAGGTCTTTGGAGACTCCCAATTGGTCATCAATCAAATCAATGATGACTATAGAACAAAGGATGACAAGTTGATGCCATAAAAAAGGATGGTGGATGACATCAAGAAATACTTTGTGGATATCAAATTCACACAGATCCCCAGGATGGATAACAAAGTTGTAGACACCATGGCGACCATCACCTCACTCTTGCAAATACCAAAAAAGTAGAATCGTTATGAGTTCCTTGTGGAGCAATTGTTTTCCCCTACCTATGAAAATCCTGAAACCTAGGTCATATGCCACCTAGTCAGTTATGACTCACCACTCTATGGAAAGATCTATGCCTACCTAAAGGATACTATCCTTCTACCAGATCTGTCTAGAAACTAGAAATGCAAATTTATACATAAAGAAACCCATTATACCCTAATTGTCGATACACTTTATAGACGAGATCTTGATGGTACTCTCCTTGGGTGTCTTGATCATAACGAATCTGAAACCACCTTACAAAGAACTTCATGAAGATATTTATGGAACACATTCAAGTGGTCGTACTCTAGCCAAGAAACTTTTAAGGATGGGGTATTATTGGTTGACCATGGAAAAGGAATCCTACAAATTTGCTAGAAAATACCCGAAATGCCAAATCCATGGTAATCTTATACATGCATCGAAACAGAAGCTACAACCATTCACTACATCATGGCCTTTCTATCAGTGGGGACTTGACCTCATGGGTAAGATTAATCCCTCCTCATCCAATGGACATAAGTTCATAATCACAGCCACTGAGTATTTTACAAAATAGATTGAATTTGTTTCATTGACTACTGTTACCGGCAAGAAAATATCTTCCTTCATCCTGAACTATCTCATTTGTCGGCATGGTATACCCAACTCCATTAAAACTGATAATGGTAGACCCTTCAAAAATCAAGACATGCAAGAGCTTTGCAAAACATTCCATATCCAGCATCTCTTATCCACACCTTATTATCCTTAAGGGAATGTCCAAGAAGAGGCTTCAAATAAAACCATTATGAAAATCCTAAAGAAAATAGTGAATGATGTTGGTCATGATTGGCATAATCAGTTGAATCCTATCTTATGGGCATATTGCACTAGCATCTGAACACCTATAGGAGCCACACCATACTCATGTTGGAACTTTGGAGGAATTGATTATGTGTTGCATTGATGTTTTGTCATTGATGTCAACACTAGTTTTTTTGGTTGTTTACCAATATCTGGTTGGTCCCAGTATGATGATTGGTTTTTGGTTGGTAAGATCATGTTGATCTGGTATACTTCGATATGCTTTGTCTTATGGAATTGGCTTAGATCTGCTATCGATGCTATTCAAATATGTGTTTAGTTAGTTGGTATTGATTTGGTGATCGGATGCTATCTTATATGTTGCTAAGCTTGGTTTATTGATCCTGTGAGGCTTTCACTGGCAGATCTTTGTTGAAGATCTTTTGATACTATGTATAAGTGGTGTTGGTATGGCTTCTAGTAGGGATTCAGGATGCTGATTCTGATCGTGTTTGTGCTTTGACTAATTGGGATCATTTTTTTAGTGTGTGTGGACCTAAATTGGGTCCGATGCTATCTAGGTTATGGACTAGCTTAATGTAACATCTTGTTGGTACTTTTTGATGTGTTTTCAGGATGACTTATAGGTTGGATGATATTTGTTTGGCCTTAGGTGAACTTGTTTTATAATTATGTAATAGGTTTTATTGTCTGGGTGGCCAACCTAATTGTTTAAGGTCTAGGGTTTGTATATATATGTGTATGATCTCATTGTAGATCATGGTATGCAAGTGAATAATGTAATAATCATTGATGCAGAGGATTTAGTTGATCATACGTGATCGAGTTGGGTTTATGCAAGAGGTTTAAGACCTCCAGTATTGAGCTTAACCAGAACTGTACTCAGGCATAGGAGATGCTATTATTGCAATTCATTCTTCCTTTCGGATTGTAGTCTAGATTTCTTATGTAGTCAATGAGACTCCTTTTGTAATGAGCAGTGTTCTCTAGGTTGTTGGTCTTCCTGCAAGTGCAGTCCCCTCAATTTGTAATCACATACTTACTACAAAAGTATTATCTAACTGTGGGTAGGCTTCCCACCAAGGTTTCTCCCTTTACCGGGTTTTCACATACAATTCTTGGTGTCATGTGGATAGTAACTATTCTCTAATTTTTGCTTGTCCTTAATTGGTATATCTATTGTTCCAGTAATTGGTTTATGTATTCTGATATTGATCTTATGTGTTCCAGTCATAAAGTTTTAAATGCTTAAGGTTTCGGTAATCTAGTGATAACTGATTCACCCCCCCTCTTAGTTGTCCTCTGGTTATTTCAACTGTCTAAAAATTGGTATCATAGCTTTGGTCCTCTCTACAGAAGCTTAACCACTTGAGGAAGATCCTATGGTGTCTAATAGTTCAAGTTCATCTACTTCATCGCAGTTGTCTTCCAGAGAAAAATCTGAGGCTTGATGGAACAAATTACAGAGTATGGAAGATTCAGATGGAGAATCATCTGAGATGTCTTGGTAAGGAAATCTAGGAGATCACTGAGAAAGGTGTAACCCCTTTTAATCCAGCATCTAGCAATCCTCCTCTAGAAAAATTGGATAAGGAGCTTAAGAATGATTGTAGAGCTAGAGGAGCCTTCTTGTGTGCACTTTTTGATCAGCAAATAATGGGATTGACTGACAAATCAACAGCAAAAGCTATATGGGACAAGTTGGAAACCCTAAATGAAGGTGACCCTATTGTTAACATTGCTAAACTTGATGGTTACCGGGTGAGATATGAAAATTTGAAGATGGAAGAAGATGAAAAAATGATTCCATTTACGGAAAGGGTAAATGAAATTATCATGGGAATTCAATGTTGTGGTGGATCTGTGAGTGAGGATGAAATAGTTTCTAAAGTTCTGAGAGCTTTACCACTAGCTTATAAGATGAAGGCTACTACAATTGATGAATTGAGAACAATGGCAAATACTTATGTCAATACTAATACCTTGGTTGGGAAATTATCTTCTTTTGAGCTTGAAGAATTTGGACCTTCTGGAGTTGTGAGGGCTAAACCTACTTTTCATGCATTTACATCATCAACCAACAAGCAAGATTGGAAATTTGTCTATGAAAAGGAATTGGAAGATACGAAGAGGGAAGATGAATAATCTGAGCAACTTGAAGCCCTATTTGCTAGAAGAGTACCTAAAGGACCGGTAGGAAGTAAGTATGAAGGAAAATCACCCTTTAAATGTTTTGCATGTAATAAGATAGGTCATTTTTCATCTATATGTGCTGAAAGGAATTCAAAATTTGAAGAAAGAGCTAGAAGATATTTTAAGCCTAATGCCAAATATCAAAACAATCATAAGGACAGGAGAAAGAGAGATAAATCATGTTACTTTGTTGATGAGGAAGGTGTGATTGATTTTGATAATGAACCAGCACAAGACTCTGCTAGTGGTTCTGGCAATGGAAAGGAATGGGTGTTCCTGGCTATCAAGGAAGATGATCCAGTACTGGAAGAGAATGTACCTGAAGAAAAGGCTCTTGTTGCTAAAATTGAAGATAAGGATGAATGGGTAGTAGATAGTGGATGTTCACATCATATGACTGGAGATAAAAGGAAGTTTCTATCTTAGCAAGAATTTGATGGCGGTCTGGTTAGATTTGGAGATGACAAAGCATGCATGATAAAAGGAAGAGGAACCATATCATTAGATGGTAAGCACAATACTAATAATGTTTATTATGTTTAATATTTAAGGAATAATCTTTTGAGTGTAGGACAGTTGGTGGATAAGGGATTTCAATTACAATTAAAGGATGGAAAATGCAAGATCATTAATAGATCTAGATTGGAGATTGCTACGAGTACTCAAATAAAAGTTAATATATTTCATTTGAATTCTAGTGAGAAGACATGTTTGATTGCACAAATTGATGAGAGTTGGCTTTGGCATAAAAGGCTATGTCATGTGAATTTTGATTGCATGGTAAAGATCGTTTCAACTAAGGCAGTTAGACATATACCTAAGATTGTGAAGCCCTATAATCCAGTATGTTAGGAATGTCAAATGGGAAAACAGGTCAGAACCACTTTTAAGAATATACAAGACAAATCTAATGATGTTCTTTATCTTATTCATACTGATTTGTGTGGTCCTGCTAGAATCAAAAAATTTCAAGGTGATAGATATTTTATGCTAATCATTGATGATTATTCTAGAATGATGTGGGTTACTTTTCTAAGGGAGAAATATGAGGCTTTTGAAAAGTTTAAAATCTTTAAAGCTAAGGTTGAAACTGAGACAGCCTTGAAGATTAAGTGCTTAAAGTCAAATCATGGTTGAGAATTCACATCCGGTGAGTTTAATAACTTTTGTGAGAAGAATGGTATAAGGAGACAATTTTCTGCTCCTCGAACACCTCAGCAAAATGGAGTTGTGGAAAGAAAGAACAGAATTATCTTGGATGTTGCTACAACCATGACAATGGAAGATAATCTACCTCATATCTACTGGAGAGAAGCAGTGAGTATGGCAGTTTATACATTCAACAGAGTTTATATTAAAGGAGAAACCGGCAAGACATCTTATGCGTTACGGTTTGGTAATACACCTACAATTGAGTACTTCAAAATATTTGGTAGTAAATGTTATATCAAGAGAGATGATTTCATTGGCAATATTGATCCTAGATGTGATGAAGGAATATTTCTTGCTTATTCTAATGAAATAAAATCATATAGATGTTATAACAAAAGATTGCAGAGAATTGTGGAAAGCACTAATGTCAAGGTGGATGAGTAGAATAGAAATCAAATCAGAATTTATGAGCAAGAACTGGCAATGGAAATGATCATAACTGAATCGGTAACGCCTTTACTAGAACGGAATGTTGAACCAGTTACTCCGGTGATATTAGAAAATTCAAAAGTAATAGAAGATCAGGGGAGAGTAATAGAAATTCAGAAGACTCCTAGGTATGTAAGGTTGAATCATTCAGAAGATTAGATCATTGGGGATAAGAACAAAGGAGTGATGACAAGAAGAAGACTGGCAACTGATGAGGCATGTTTAATCTATCAAGTTGAACCGGTATCAATAATTGAAGCATGTAAATATGAATGTTGGACGAAAGGTATGGAAGAAGAATTATATTAGATAGAAAAGAATAACACGTAGATTTTAGTTCCCCAGCCTAAAAATAAGAATGTAATTGGAACTAAATGGGTTTTTAGGAATAAACTAAATGAAGTTGGACAAGTTGTGAGGAATAAAGCTAGATTGGTTTGTAAAGGATATTCTCAGAAGGAAGGAATTGATTATGGTGAAACCTTTGCACCGGTAGCTACAATTGAAGCTGTAAGATTATTTCTTGCTTATGTTGCACATAAAAACTACAAGGTTTATCAGATGGATGTTAAGTGTGCTTTTCTAAATGGGGATCTTGTTGAGGAAGTTTATATTGGACAACCTAATGGCTTTTCACTTTTAGATGATAAAAATATGGTTTGCAGGTTAAAGAAATCCTTATATGGATTGAAATAGGAACCTAGAGCTTGGTATGCAAGGTTGGACAAATATCTTTTAAAACTTCATTTCACTAAAGGTAATGATGACAGTAATCTATATTATAAAGTCATTGATGATGATATACTGATTATTGAGATCTTTGTTGATGACATCATTTTTGGAGGTGAGGATAAGTTGTGCATGGAATTTTCTAACAATATGGAGAATGAATTTGAGATGTCTATGATTGGGGAAATGAAATTTTTCTTAGGTTTGTAGATTACTCAGACTGATAAAGGTATTTTCATCTATCAAACTAAGTATGCTAGAGAGTTGTTGAAGAAATTTGGTATGGAAAATTCTAAACTGGTTAGTACTCCTATAGTTACAAGTGAGAAATTGACAAACAAAGATGAATCAACACAAGTAAATCCTACAAGATACAAGTCTATGATTGGAGGTCTGCTATATTTGACTCGGACTAGATCGGATATAATGAATGCAGTTTGCATTGCATCGAGATATAAAAGTGATCCTAGAGAAAATCATGAGAGTGTGGTGAAAAGGATTTTTAGGTACTTACAAGGAACATCTGAATATGGTCTATGGTATCCTAGACATGATGACTTTACTTTATGTGCATATACAGATGCATATTGGGTAGGTGATGTTGATGACCGAAAAAACACTTATGGTGGAGATTTCCTTCTTGGAAAGAAACTTATTTCATGGATCAGCAAGAAACAGTCATGGACTTCCTTATCTACTATTGAAGCTGAGTATGTTGTTGCTACTACTAATTGTACACAACTTCAATGGATGATGCAAATGATAAAAGACATAAAAGTGCATTGTAATGAACTGGTAGTTATTCACGGTGATAACTCTGCTGTTATAGACATATCAAAGAATCTGGTATTCCACTCTAAGACAAAGCACATATATATCAAGTATAACTTTTTGAAGGAAAAGGTGGAAGAAAATGAAGTTAGATTGGTTTATGTGAACACTAAAGAGCAGATTGCAGACATCTTCACTAAACCTTTGCCTAAAGAATCATTTGAGTACCTCAAGGATAGATTAGGGCTTTCTGCTCCTCCAGTAGAAACATGATTGATGTTATTTAGCATCAGTCTAGCATGCATTATCAGAGTTTTTATTCATTCTAGATTGATGTGGTAATGCTACTACTCAGGGGGGTAGTTAGTCTTGTGATTCAGTGGTTTATGATTTTTCTTTGATATTTATGTCAGATCTTTGGCATTGATGTCAAAGGGGGAGAGATATTCATGTGAAAAACTTAAGGAGTTATATACATTAGGGGGAGAAATTTGCAGAACTTAATTGTGATATCATCTACAAGGAGAGTATGGATCAGAACTACATTGCTATATTCTTGTGTGGGAGATTTATTTGGCATTTCTTGGCACTTGGATGTTTTTCACATCTAGTGTTCTGATTAATTAAGAAAAATAGGTTTTCAGGACCCAAAACCTTTTACATAGGAGATTAAGATAAGACAATTAAAAGTCCAGAGCTAATAAACTGCTTACAAAATGACTGGAAAAAAAGCCAGCAAACCAAAAGGACAGCTAAAGAAAAAAACAGCAAAGAAACTAGGAAAGCACTACACAGCTATAGTCTTCAAAAGGTCCTCCGCCTTTTTCACCAACTAGTCATAGGTGGCCCCAACAGATATGAGATCTTCCAGGTCCTTGTTAGGTTTCTTTTCTTTCTTTTTGCCTCTAGTTCTGGTTCTGGGTCCTTGAGCGTCTCCTGTGCCTTCAGTGTCAGGATCAATATCTAGGGTCTCCTTCTTCTCATCCAATTTGCTGATGAGAGTATTAGTGTTGCTAGCAGAAATCTTCAGGATGCTTAAACTCTATTCTGCAATACTCTTGAGGCAATCCTCAATTTTGCTGAATTTACGGGTAGTGCCCAAAATAGTTTGATCATTAATGTCAACAAGATTTTTCCTTTCCAACAGGTCTTTCTCTATTTTCTCAAATCTGGGGTTGAAGGAATCTCTTATGTTTTCAACTTTTGCAATGGTATTTTTTAGGTCCTCAATGTAATCAGCCATAGTCTTCCCTTCTCCAAAGTTGATGGTTTCCAGAATTTGAATTATGTGGTTGATTTTTTTGTTGTCATCCATAGCTTTCTTGTAACCAGTTATTAGCCACTCCATAGTATCCATGAAACCTTGCATACCCTTTGGAGGAGGGTTAGGGGGAGGATCAACCTTACTGGGGATATCTTGTTCCTTTTTTGGAGTAACCTGAACAATAGTTATGTTTTTCACATCTAGTGTTGCCATCAATGCCAAAGGGGGATATTGTTGGCAATTTGGAGGAATTGATTATGTGTTGAATTGATTTTTTGTCATTGTTGTCAACACTAGTTGCTTTGGCTGTTTACCGGTATCAAGCTGGTCCTGGTAGGATGATTGGTTTTTGGTTGGTAAGATCATGTTGATCCTGTATACTCTGGTATGCTTTAGCTTATTGAATTAGTTTAGATCTGCTATTCATGCTATTCAGATATATGTTCAAACAGCTGGTATTGATTTGGTGATCAGATGCTATCTTATATGCTAGTAAGCCTGGTTTCTTGATCTGGTGAGGATTTCACCGGCAGAGCTTTGTTGAAGATATTTTGATACTATGCATAAGTGGTGTTGGTGCAGATTCTAGTAGGGATTTAGGATGTTTATGGTGATCCTGTTTGAACCTTGACTGATTGGGATCATTGCTTTAGCATTTGTGGACCTAAATTGGGTCTGGTACTATCTAGGTTATGGACCGTCTTAATGTAACGTGTTGTTGGGACTTCTCAATGTGTTTTCGGGATGACTTATGGGTTGGATGATATTTTTTTGGCCTCAGGCTGACATGTTTTATAATTATGTAATAGATTTTATTGTTTGGGTGGCCGACCTAATTGTTTAAGGTCTAGGGTTTGTATATAAATATGTATGATCTCATTGTAGATCATGGTATGCAAGTGAATAATGTAATAATCAATGATGCAGAGGATTTGGTTGATCATAGGTGATCGAGTTGGGTTTATGCAAGAGGTTTAAAACCTTTGATATTGAGCTTAACCAGAACTGTACTCAGGCATAGGAGATGTTGTTATTGTAGTTCATTCTTCCTTCTGGATTGTAGTCTGGATTTCTTATGTAGTCAGTAAGACTCCTTTTGTAATGAGAAGTATGCTCTAGGTTGTTGGCCTTCCTGCAAGTGGAGGCCCCTCAATTTGTACTCAAATACTACAAAAGTATTATCTGACAGTGGGTAGGCTTCTCATCATGGTTTTTCCCTTTACCGGGTTTTCCACGTACAAATTTTGGTGTCATGTGGATGGTAACTATTCTCTAATTTTTGCTTGTGCTTAATTGGTATATCTGTTATTTCGGTAATTGGTTTATGTATTCCAATATTGATCTTATGTGTTTCGGTAATAAAGTTTTAAATGCTTAAGGTTCTGGTAATCTGGTGACAACTGATTCACCCCCCCCCCTCTTGGTTATCCTCCAGTTATTTGAATTGTCTAACAACTCACGTATATATGGATCAGAATTCATTTTACCCATTGAGGTCAAATTATCATTGAAAGGACTCATTCCAAATGAGCAATACAGGGTAAACTGACTGCAAGAATTAGAATTATTGGATGAAAATCGTCAACATTATTTTGATCACCTCAAAGCATACCAGCAATGCACGTGCAGGAGCTACAACCATAGAGTAAAACCAAGGGTATTTCAAATCGATGACTTGGTACTGAAGGAAAATCCCCACAATCAACAAGATTGAAAAAAAAAATGCAAGTTTGAACCAAACTAGCTAGATCCTTTTGTCATCATATCATCCTATGGATCAAGGGCATATCAGATATCTACATCTAAAGGAGATTTGTTGTATGATCCTATCAATAGCATACATCTAAAGAAGTTTTACACCTGAGTCGTCCAATGCATGGAAAAGCAAAAAAAGAGAAAAAAGAGAAAAAAAATCAAGAAAAACACAAAAAAATCATTAAAATCAAAGCGCAATAAAATCAAGTAGTGAAAACCTAGCAACAAGTGCTATTTGTGATAGATTGACTCTTCTATCTATTAGTATATATATCATACCTTTTTACATCCACCTCATCTAAAAGTCATCGAAAAGCATACACAGTCGATAAATCTCTTTAACGCAGTTTGAACTTGGACACACTTAGCGTAGTCATTGTCCTTCATTATCTACAATAGTTTATATGTAGAATATCCCACCATGGCTTGGTAATCAGTGTATATATCCATATTAATAGTTGTGGCCAGGGCTGAGAGCAAAATCCTAACCTCGCTTGGGGAAATTTACCTTTTTGGGTTTAAAACAAACAACAACCATGCAAACGAAGACATATCTCGCAAAACAAACATCATGAAAATCAATGATGAAAATCAAAAAATTTGAATCCAAACTCTTTTTAACATTCAATGATTACACATACATTTCAAACCAATCATCTACCTTGACTTCGAGATTGATAGAAGGAAATACAATCGATGGTCTATTTTGAATCATGGTTTAATTACTTCAACATGGGATTTGACTACTTGTATCTTGATTTTTGGTTGTCAGATCTCCAAAGCAACTCAAGGATGTCTTGCACTAGAGAATCAAGGAAGGATTCTGGTATTTTTTTGTCTCCTATCTGTGAGTGGATCATTTTTGCTATGCCAATTAGTCGCACGACATGATTGGAAACATATCATTGAAGACATTTCGGATTGGTATATACTAATGATTCACTCTTGCCTATTTTTACACAAACAAAACTCAGGTCATCTTGCTTTAATTATACCTTGACGTTTGTGTCATTTTCCTATATCAAAATCCATGTAAGTGGTACTCAGGTCATCATGGTTCAATTATACCATCAATGTTTGTAGTAACTTCCAACATTTCAAAATCTCAATGATGACAAAAAGAGCACGAACAATTGGCTAACAGAATGATGACATTGCATAAATAGATTGTACAACCACATTAGATTTCATATCAATTATATTTAAGTACATTCATATGTAGTAGCATTATCATCATAGAGCCATTTCATTTAGTTGCACAATAACATCACTTTGCATTTAAATGGCATATCAAAATCATCATCATCATTATCCTTAGTATATGCAATTGCATTCCTTTATCAATTAGTTGCATTTATAATTATCATCATATCAAAAGTATAAGCATGAAACATAATGCATCATCATATAGGCATATATCACCTTTAAAACATATAGAATTTGCCACTGTATATATAACACCATCTACCTACATAACATAGAATTATGTAGACATGCACATAAGACATCTCAAATTATTTATAAAATCGTCATCTTCATGTATCAGCATATACATAAAATAGTGCATCATCGTACAAAAAGACCATGTAAAATCATCATAAAACTAGTCACAACATCATATGCATTCATGAACAAGAATCATCACATATAGACATCTCTATGCATAAAAAATAGAAATAATGACATCCATAAGCATCATCTATTAGGATAACCAGTGGACAACTGAGAGGGGGGGTGAATCAGTTGTCAACAGACTATGAAACTTTAAGCACACAAAACCTTCTACCAGAATGCATAAACTAGCTACCAAAATAGCATATATAACAATTAAGTACAAACATAAATCATAGAACAATTACCATCCATTCACAACACATAACACCAAGATTTGTACATGGAAAACCCGGTAAAGGGTAAAACCACGGTGGGAAGCCTACCCACAGTCAGATAATACTTTTGCAGTAAGTATGTGATTATAATAAGATGGGCCTACACATGAAGGAAATAACACTGCCTAGAGTGCACTGCTCATCACAAAGGAGCCTCATTGACTATAAAAGAAATCCAGACTACAATCCAAAAAGATGAATGAACTGCAAGAATAGCATCTCCTATGCCTGGGTACAGTTTTGATTAAGCTCAATACCAGAGGCCTAAAACCTCTTACACAAACCCAATTCAATCACCTATGATTGACCAAAACCTTTGCATATGATTAAAAATTTATTCGCATATAGATAATCCCATTACCACAATACCATGATCTACAAAGAGATCTTACATCATATATATACCAACCCAAAACCTAAGAAATTAGATCGGCTGCCTGAAAGATAATACAATAAATTCATTACATAATCCCGCAAACCAATGATAAACCAAGTCGTCTTGAGATTGAAACAACATAAACCAATAACGCATCAGGAGCATCCACCAACACGTTACATAAACCAATCCATAACCTAGCAAAATAGGACCGGACCTAAAATAGGTCACCATAAGCCAAATGCAACACCACCAATCAACTGGAACATGAACTTGATAACCATCAGCATCCTGATAACCATCTAGAAGCCACACCAACACCACTTATCGGATCCATTAAAAGATCTTCAACAAAGCGTTGACGGTAAAACCCTTACTGATAACCAAAAGGCTTACTAGAACAAAATATAACTTCTGGATCATCAAGTCTTGAACCAACTGAATAGGATATGCATCAAGAACACATGAATAACCAATCCAAACCAATTCCACAAACCAGAGCACACCGGAGATGATCTCCAGATCAATATCATAAACCACTGGAATCCGATAGACAACCAAAACAGCTAGTGTTGACATCAATGACAAACATCAATGCAACACACAATCAATTCCACCAAAATGCCAACAATCTCCCCCTTTGGCATTAATGGCAACACTAGATGTGAAAAACATCCAAGTGCCAAGAAATGCCAAACAAGTCTCCCCCAAAGGAAGACAACCAACAATCTCCCAAAAATGATATAGCAATGAAGTTCTGAACTAATAGACCAAACTCCCCCTATGAAAGATATCTTTGTTAAGCTTTGATCTCTCCCCTTTGACTGATATTTTTGTTAAGCTCTATTTTTCATATGTATATCTCTCCCCCTTTGACCTCAATGCCTTAAATCTAACATAAACATCAAAGAAAAATCAAAAGATCCTTTGAGCCACACAACTAAATACTCCCCTTGAGTAGTAGCACCAACAAATCATTCCAGAATGAATAATATCGCTAAGAATGCATACCAGACTGATGCCAATCCGCATCACTCAAGTCTTTGCAAGAAGGGCAGAAACCCCCAATCTGTCTCTGAAGTACTCAAATGATTCCTTAGGCAAAGGTTTAGTGAAAATATCATAAATCTTCTCTTTAGTGTTCACATAAACCAATCTAAATTCATTTGCTTTCACCTTCTCCTTCAGAAAATTATACTTGATTGAAATGTTCTTTGTCTTAGAATGAAATACCGGATTCTTTGATATGTCAATAGAAGTAGAGTTATCACAGTGAATAACTACCGATTCATTACAATCTTCTCTTGTATCCTTCAACATTTGTTTCATCCATAGAACTTGTGTACAGTTAGTAGCAGCAGCAACATACTCAACTTCAACAGTAGATAAAGAAGTACATGAACTTTTCTTGTTGATCCATGAAACAAGTTTCTTTCCAAGAAAGAAAGCTCCACTGGATGTGCTCTTCCGGTCATCAACATCTCCAACCCAATCTGCATATGCATATGCACATAATGTAAAGTCATCATCTTTAGGATACCACAAACCATACTCATTTGTTCCTTGTATATATCTGAAAAATCCTTTTCACCGCAATCTCATGGTTCTCTTTAGGATCGCTCTGATATATTGATACAATACAAACTGCATTCATTACATCCGGTCTAGTCTGAATCAAATATAAAAACCTCCAATCATAGATTTATACCTTGTAGGATTTACCGAAGCTGTTATATCTTTCTTTGTTAATTTCTCACTTGTAACCATAGGAGTACTAACCAGTTTAGAAATTTCCATACCAAATTTCTTCAACAACTCTCTAGCATACTTATTTTGACATATCAAAATACCTTTGTTAGTCTGAGTAATCTGCAAACCTAAGAAAAATATCATCTCCCCAATCATATATATTTTAAATCCATTCCTCATATTATAAGAGAATTCCATACATAACTTATCCTCACCTCCAAAAATGATATCATCAACAAAAACCTCAACACTCAATATATCATCATCAGTGATCTTATAATACAAGTTACTGCTATCATTACCTTTAGTGAAACCAAGCTTCAAAAGATATTTTTCCAATCTAGCATACCAATCTCTAGGGGCTTGCTTTAATCCATATAAAGCTTTCCTTAACCTACAAACCAGGTTTTTGTCATCTAAAAGTGAAAATCCATCAGGTTGCTCAATGTAGACTTCCTCTTCAAGATCTCCATTTAGAAATGTAAACTTAACATCCATCTGATAAACCTTGTATTTCTTATGTGTAGCATAAGCAAGAAATAATCTCATAGCTTCAATCCTAGCTACCGAAGAAAAAGCCTCATCATAATCAATTCCTTCCTTCTGAGAATATCCTTTACATACCAATCTAGCCTTGTTCCTCACAACTTGTCCATCTTCAGTCAATTTATTCCTAAAAAACCCATTTAGTTCCAATAACAGTCTTATTTTTAGGCCGGGGAACTAAAATCCATGCGTTATTCTTTTCTATCTGATCCAATTCCTCTTCCATAGATTTCATCCAATCTTCATCTTTACATTCTTCAATAACTGATGTCGGTTCAACTTGAGAAATTAAACATACCTCTTCAGTTGCCAACCTTCTTCTTGTCATTACTCCTTTTCTCTTGTCTCCAATGATCTAATCTTCTAAATGATTTAACCTTACATACCTAGGAATCTTCTGACTTTCTGTTTCCCTAATATGATCTTCATTTACTGTTGAATTTTTGGATACTCCTGGGGTAACTGGTTCAACATTTTGTTCTGGTACAGATGCTATTGGTTCAATTATGATCAATTCCACTTCCGAATCTCTCTCATAAGTTGTGATTTGATCTGTGTACTGCTCATCCACCTTGACATTAGCGCTCTCCATAATTCTCTGCAATCTTTTTTTATAACATCTATATGATTTTCTTCCATTAGAATAACCAAGAAATATTCCTTCATCACATCTAGGATCAAACTTTCCAATGGAATCATCTCTTTTGATATAGCATTTACTACCAAAGATTATAAAATACTTAATTGTAGGTGTATGACCAAACCATAACTCATAAGGTGTCTTACTGGTGTCTCCTTTGATATGAACTCTATTGAATGTGTATATCAGCATGCTAAAAGCTTCTCTCCAATAGATATGAGGAAAATTAGCTTCCATCATCATAGTTCTGGCTGCATCCAAGATAGTTTTGTTCTTTCTTTCCACAACACCATTTTTCTAAGGTGTCTGGGGTCCAAACAACTGTCTCCTTATACCATTATTCTCATAATAACTATTAAATTTGCCAAATGTGAATTCACCACCCTGATCGGATCTTAAGCATTTAATCTTCAACCTTGTCTCTATCTCAACTTTAGTTTTAAAGATCTTGAACTTTTCAAAGGCTTCAAATTTCTCCCTTACAAAATTATCCCACATCATTCTAGAATAGTCATCAATGATTAACATAAAATATCTATCACCCTTAAAACTTTTTATTCTAGCAGGACTGCACAAATCAGTATGAATGAGATCAAGAATATCATTAGATTTGTCTTGTACACTCTTAAAAGAAGTTCTGACTTGCTTTCCCATTTGACATTCCTTACATGTCGGATTATAGGGCTTCACAATCTTAGGTATATCTCTAACTGCCTTAGTTGAACTAATGTTTATAATGCAATCAAAATTTACATGACACAACCTCTTATTTCATAGCCAACTCTCATTAATATGTGCAATCAAGCATGTCATCTCACCGGAGTTCAAATGAAAGATGTTACCTTAGTCTGAGTACCAATTGCAATCTCCAATCTAGATTTGTTAATGATTTTGCATTTTCCATCCTTGAATTGTAATTGAAATACCTTATCCACCAACTGTCATACACTCAAAATATTACTCCTTAAACCTTCAACATAATAAACATTATAAGTATTATGCTTACCATCCAATGATATAGTTCCTCTTCCTTTGATCATGCATGCTTTGTCATCTCCAAATCTAACCAGACTGCCATCAAAATCTTGCAAAGATAGAAACTTCTTTTTATCTCCACTCATATGATGTGAACATCCACTGTCTATCACCCATTCGTCCTTATCTTCAACTTTAGTAGCAAGGGCCTCCTCCTCATTTTGAATAACCGGTTCTGGAGTATCTTCCTTAATAGCCAAAAATACCCATTCTTTTCCATTTCCGGATCCACTAGCTAGTTCTTGTGTCAGTTCATTATCAGAGTCATCAATCACACCTTCCTCATCCGCATAGTAGCATGATTTGTCTTTCTTTCTCCTATACTTATGCTTGTTCTGATAATCATGGTTAGGCCTAAAATATCTTCTAGCTTTCTTCTCAAATCTTGAATTCCTCTCAGGACATCTAGATTCAAAATGACCTATCTTATTACATTCAAAGCATTTAAAAGTTGATTTTCCTTCATACTTACTTCTTGTCAAACCTTTAGGTACTCTCTTAGCAAATAAGGCTTCAAGCTGCTCAAACTCTTCATCTTCTTTCTTCATATCTTCCAATTCCTTTGCATATAGTATTTTCCAAGCACTCTTGCTGGTTGATGATGTAGATGCATGAAAAGAAGATTCAGCCTTTGCAGCTCCAAGAGGACCAAATTCTTCAAGCTCAAAAGGAGATAACTTTCCAACCAAAGTATCCCTATTAACAGAAGTGTTAGACATTGTTCTTAGCTCATTAGTTGTAGTAGCCTTCATCTTGTAAGTCGGTGGCAAAGCTCTCAATACTTTAGAAACAATCTCATCTTCGCTCAGAGATCCACCACAACATTGAATTCCCATGATAATTTCATTGGCTCTTTCCATAAAAGCAGTAATTCTTTCATCTTCATCCATTTTTAGATTCTCATATCTCACTGGGTAACAATCAAGTTTAGCAATTTTAATAGTAGGGTTACCTTTATTCAAAGTCTCCAACTTATCCCATATAGATTTTGTAGATGATTTGTCTGATAGTTCCATAACTTGTTGATTAGAAAGGGCACTCAAAAGGGCTTCTCTAGCTCTACAATCATTTTCAATGTTCTTTTCCAAATCTATCAGAGAAGGATTACCAGATGCCGGATCATATGGAGTATAGCCTTTCTCAGTGATCTTCCAAATCTCCTTGCTAAGACATCTCAGATGAGTCTCCATCTGAAGCTTCCATACCCTGTAGTTTTTTCCTTCAAGCCTAGGGTTGTCCTTCCGGTAAGCAATTGAATTTGAATGATTATTATCCATAAGATCTTCCTTAAGCACTTAAGCTTTTGCAGAGAGGACCAAGCTCTGATACCAATTGTTAGGATAACCAGTGGACAACTAAGAGGGGGGATGAATTGGTTATCAACAGATTATGAAACTTTAAGCACACAAAACCTTCTACCAGAATGCATAAACCAAATATCATAATAGTAGATATAACAATTAAGCACAAACATAAATCAAAGAACAATTACCATCCATTCATAACACATAACACCGATATTTGTATGTGGAAAACCCGGTAAAGGGAAAAACCATGGTGGGAAGCCTACCCACAGTCAGATAATACTTTTGCAGTAAGTATGTGATTACAATAAGATGGGCCTGCACATGCAAGAAGGCACACTTCTTAGAGCGCACGTCTCATCACAAAGGAGCCTCACTGACTACAAAATAAATCTAGACTACAATCCAGAAAGATAATAAACTACAAGAATATCATCTCCTATGCCTGAGTACATTTTCAATTAAGCTCAATACCGAAGGCCTAAAACCTCTTACACAAACCCAATTTGATCACCTATGATGGACCAAAACCTTTGCATATGATTACAACTTTATTCACACGCAGATAATCCCATAACCACAATCCCATGATCTACAAAGAGATCTTACATCATATATATACCAACCCGGAACCTAAACAATTAGGTCGGCCACCTGAAAGATAATACAATAAATCCATTACATAATCCCGAAAACCAATGATAAACCAATTCGGCCTGAGACCAAAACAACATAAACCAATCGATAAACCGAACTAGTAACACATCGGGAGCATCCACCAACACATTACATAAACTAGTCCATAACCTGGCAGAATAGGACCGGACCTAAAATAGGCCGCCATAATTCAAATGCAACACCACCAATCAACTGGAACATGAGCACGATAACCATCAGCATCCTGATAACCACCTAAAATCCACACCAACACCACTTATCGGATCCATCAAAATATCTTCAACAAAGCGGTATCGGTAAAACCCTTACCGATAACCAAAAGGATTACTAGAACAAAAGATAACTTCTGGATCATCAAGTCCTGAACCAATTGAATAGGATATGCATCAAGAACACATGAATAACCAATCCAAACTAATTCCACAAACCGGAGCATGTCGGAGATGATCTCCAGATCAATATCATAAACCAACCACTCTACCAGAATCTGGTAGACAACCAAAACAGCTAGTGTTGACATCAATGACAAACATCAATGCAACACACAATCTATTCTACCAAAATGCCAATATTATCATCATCATGTATAAAAGTCACATGTGGAACCAAGGAAAATCGTTGTCGCATCTCATATAAATCTCAAATCAAAGTCAAGTATACAAATGATATCATGTTTGTATATAAGATACATCAAAAAGAATTATCTATATCACAAATGGTACAATCAGGCATGACTGCCTCCACATGCTGATGGTCTCGCAGCACCTATATCACCACCAAATGTCCCTACCCCAAGATCTCTTCCAGGTGAGTCCCATCGTAATGGCCCTGTCACACCCCTACTCTCGGTCCTAGTGTGACTTTGTCCTGATCTAGTGGTAGCCACAGCTACATAGCTCAGTGCTCTCTTCTCTCAAGGAACCAGATCTCCATATAATCACCTATTGTATTCGGCCTCTTTGGATGAGTATTGGATCTCTCTCAAGGTATCTCTGAGTGGAACTCCTGCTACTGCTCTATTAGCTAGTCCAAGGCCTCTGCTTGACCTTGCCGCTCTAATGTAGTATCCCTCTCTATCTGCAGTTGGGAAATTTGTCTATGTTATTGTGCCACTTGTACCTATAACTACTACACAGAAATTTGTAAGGCCCTGATCTGTGCATCCTGCTAATGTGAGGGCACCCAAATCTGAATAGGAACATGGGAAGAGGTACCTATTGCCCCTATCTGTATAACTGGTGGAGGGAGGATCTCTGATCTCCTCCTGTTTACTTCTCTCCTTGTATCTTATCTAGCCCTGTTGGCCCCTACACCACCTGCTCCACCATCCCCACCCTCCTCATCATCATCCTCCCGCCTCTGCCCTCCACAGCCCTATGGTTTGTCCTCATCATCAAAGGCTGGCGCTGGCTCAACTAGATCAAACAACTGTAGCACTGCATGCGATATCCAGAACTGTGAGTACTCTACTGTCATACCACCATCAATAACCCCTACAACATAGTCCCAGGTTCATGCACCCAGGCTCAAATACTTGGTCATATCTACGTCACTCAAGATGGTATGACCCCACTTCGACACATCCTACTGGCGACGGGCGTATAAACAGGCTCCTTGTGGTATACCTTGTTGTCGACCATACTATCGGTATACCCGACTATGTAAGAACCTCTCAATAATGAAAGGTGTCTAACCAATCAAATATCGTGATGCAAAAGTATAGGGCATCTCTCGTACGTCCTCAGGTTGGGCCTCACAATCTAGATACGACCTCCAGATGATCGTATGCAAGTCATCTAATACTCAACTCCAATACTCTAGCTTGCTCAGCTTACGTTGGACAACAACACCTATTTAACCATATGCATAAGGGTGGATGACCGATCAGTCTTTGTTTTCTAGCGGTCGAGTAACCGCTATGAGCTCCCAAGCCCACACCTATAGCAATGTCACCCCTGCTGATAAACTTGTGTATCCTCAATACACAACCCGATGAAGCTCTCTATATAGATGAGCTAGCATGCATGACCCTAGAAAAGTCTCTTTCCCTCTGTCACCATGTCCTCCAGAACTAACCCCCATCCCACTACCAGTCCCTTCGACATACGATCGGATCTTAACAATCCTCCAATGAAACCAATGAGGATGGAAGGCAATGGTGCATAACCATCAGCTATCTCTTGCCAAGCAATCTCATACCCACTAATGTGCTCATCATGGAACACTCATCATAGAGCCTCAGTGTTTCCCTCCTCAGTATGCTCATACGATAGAAAATATCTGACAACAGGTATCCACAAAATACTATGCATGTCCTTAGGCATCACCGTCATCTCCCCCGTCACCATATGGAAGGTGTTGGTGTCGATATGTTGCCGCTCCACCAACACTATCAATAGACCTCGATTAATCGTATACCGGGGTATGTCAAGAAGAGAGGATAATCCACACCTCTCGATGATATCTCTATCAGCTTGTGACACCTAAGGAATCAGTCTCCATGTCTTCAGGAATTGTTCCCAAGACTGAAGGACACCTAACCTCTCCTACATATTGAAACCATATCAAGTCACATCATATTAGCCATCAATCATAAATCAAATCTAATCTATCGATTTTAGCCAATCAATCAACAACATATCCAGCATCTCAATCACATCAAAGTGATAAAACAACACAATATCATAATCCAACAATCAAATCTCACTCCAATACCATATCGAAATAAAAAAGTACCATATCAAGATCCAATAGACCCATATCAAAAATTGATCAAAATTTAATCAAAAATTAATTAAAAAGCAATCATTAATCAAATCAAATCTATCAATCAAGATCATCTTGATCACATCAAAGAAATCAAAGCACATGATATCACCATCAAATAATCACTCCTCTAGATTAGACCCATAATGACAAAGAAAACTATATCTGAACCATATTGAGCTCAAATCCATATCAAGATCAAAGTGAACCATATCAAAACCCATCTCGAAAATCAAACTATCAAGCAATACATATCGTGACCCATATCAAGCAATCAAATTAAATGATCCACATCGAGACCCATATCAAGCAATCAGATTAAATGACCCATATTGAGACCCATATCAAGACCCATATAGAGCTCCATATCAAGAAATCAGATCAATCAAACCCATATCAACACCAATCAAATCAACTTGAATCATATCAAAGATAAAAACTCAACCAAACAACACAAATTTCCCATCTTAACGCTAAGACGCGCTAAAACACACCTCAAATGCGCTAGGCTACCCCTCATGCACCAGCAAATTCATCAAATGCACTAAAATTTAGTGCTAAAGTGCTAAAAAAAACAAATGCGCTAATATACCAAGCAAATGTGTTAACCTACCATGCATATACGCTAGAATATTCCTACGTGCTAACTTATTAGGCATAAGTGCTAAACTATCATGCATATGCGCTAAATTGATGCCCTCCCTAACCTATGCACTAAAATCTATTGTGTATGCGCTAAAAAATGCAACCTATGTGCTAAGCGGTAAATCCAAACTAACAAATGAAAAACGTGATAAAAATTAACAAAAATCGTATGAACAGGCATGGACTTTGAACACTTGTCAGTGGTCCATATGTGGCAGGTCGTTGATACCGCCTAACACGCTCGAATCAGTGAGTCTAGTATGGGATCGACATCTTCTCATCAAAACTCAAATTCACCAATCGCAAGAAGACAAGTGTGCAGATGAATCTTATTTTTCACTTTTTACCTTTTTTAGGAGGTAAAAAGGAGGGTTAATAAGTGGGAATGTAGTTTTTTTCCACTTTTTTATAATTATTAACCTAACCAACATCACATTTTTTTCGGGAAATGAATCCATTTGCGAATTTTTAACAATTTCAACTTTTCAATAAAATCAAAAACTTGAAAATTTTTAAAAATTCTCAAAGAATCAACACAATCTCGATTCATCTCCCGAGGGGGCATCATCGCATTATCATCACATCAAATCAGCTTCTGGGGCAAAAATCAATTTTTTTATCAATATTAGACTATTTTCCTTTAAACTAACGTGCGCACACGCATCACTTCAAAGAGGGGCAAAATGTAGACATATAAATTTGACCATTTGATTAAATAAATATTTAATATTTATTTAATCCATTAAATCAATTCCTCTTTTAATTAAATTATATTTAATTAATTTTTCCCCCACATTCTTCTATTGATTAAATAAATTATTCAATTTAATCCAATTGACCACATTCTAAGCTTTAATTAAATAAATCATTTTTATTTAATTAAATCCTCATTTCATATTTAATTAAATTTTCATTTAATTAAAATCTTTATCCTATTTAAATAAATCAAATTTATTTAAAAATCCTCCCAATGCAAGTTGTAACCACTTTTTGAAATAAATCATTTTATTTCAAAATTAAATCCTAAAATATCCTCCCACTTGCATCTTCCTAACAAATCCACTTGCATATCTAATCCCCCTTCTAGATTCTTCTAAACCATCTTAATTAGCCTAATTACCTCTTAAACATTTGCACATTCCTTAAGAGAGGGTCACATCTCAAAAATCCCCAAAGACTCCATACACCATTAAAGGCTTTATTTCTTCAAAAAGCTAACCTCCAAAGTCTTTGATAACCATTAATGGTTAACTCAAACTTAACCCTTGGTTAGAGACTTTCTCTCTAACTTAACCCTTCTCTAACCCATGGGTCTCCTCAAACATTCATTGCTTTGACCATGGTTATCCATTAACCCTTGCACAAGAATTTATACTTTGGACAAAGGGATTATCCAATAACTCAACCCTAACCTTACCCCCTAGGGTGACCACCGTGTCTTCTCGGGCATTTAATGCCTCTTCTCTCTCCTCTCAAGCCATCTCATGTAGACAATTGTCACCATTTCATTGGTGAAAACTGTAAACATGGATTGAAGATCATTCAATTCTAGCCCTTGTTAAGATTACTGAATATTAACCATCCAATTGCCCATTTCTTCTATAAATAGACCTCATTTCTCTCATTATTCATATCCAAGTTTCATGCATCCAAATTATAATCTTCTTTCATCAAGCATTTGTCTCTCTTTGATAATTAGCATTTTAATCATTTAGGAGCATATTAACATAGCATTTTTAATCATGAATCATGTTAGCATAGTTTGTTAGTTTGATTATCATATTATTATCTTCATCATAGCATAACTAATCATATTTGAGTAAACTTATCATATCATATAGATCTTAGGTGCATCTTGCATATAGATCATTTTCATCCATTATCACTCATTCTTGGAGTTGTCATTCCAAAAGTCAATTGCTCAATGATCTGAGAGCAACCATTGACTTGAGGAATCCTATGAGATAGAGAACAATGAGACACACCTTAGAAGATTAGCTTATTTAACTAGGTTAAGTTTAGTTAGTCTTTATATCCAGAAGTCTCATTGGTATGTTAGTTTCTAGTTTTCAAATTGATTGATTGATTAAACTAAAACCTCGCATACAGTAGTGTGTCGAGTTGAAAGCTTTGATCAAGCTAAGACCCCAGCCCTCAAAAATATATATAATTCTTATATCTACAATATTAAATTAAATTAATTAACAGTATTCAAATGATAGTGTGTCGAGTAGAAAGCTCCGATCAAGCTAAGACCCCAGCCCTCAAAAATATATATAATTCTTATATCTACAATATAAAGTTAAATTAATTAACAATATTCAAATGAACACGGTCCTCATATTTATTCGATAGAAATTTTCATTTTTCATAATCTTATATAATAAGAAAATAACAAAAAGTCTATTCACTTGTTTATATTCAGTGTACTTAAATATCATCAAGTTCAATGATCCAATGATCAAATAGTCTATATCAATTATATCAACCATAATTTTTTTTTTTCATAATCTTATATAATTAAAAAATAACAAAAAGCTTATTCACTTGTTTATATTCACCCTACTTAAATATCATCGATCCAATGATCAAAAAGTCTATAACAATTATATATCATCCATATCAAACTGTGTTTATCCTATTTATATTAACCTGCAAAATCAACCTTAAAAGTATTAGAACTGAATTAAGTTTGAAATAATGTCTACTGTTAGATCATTTTATCTATAAGTGCATATAACAATAACAAACAATACATCCAGAATACGCATCCTTCACTTGTAACCCATTTTACATTATAATACATGTGCTCTACAAATTGGACAGGTGGGGTGACAGAGAAGCCATTTAGCAATACATGAAGCATGGAAGCAGTGACTACACACAGGGAGCACAGAAACTACCTCCACCCACTTGATAGAACCTCTGCAAATTGGACAAATGTCATCCCTTGTTGATTTCACTACTCTCCCATGCTTGCCTTTCTCCACACACCACCCTTTGATAACTATACACAACCCCACAACACTAATCACACTATTACAGCAATGCATCACATATACCAAGAGGCTATGTAAATCAGATCCCACTGCTGAATCACAAACTAAAAAGCCCAATATTACATAGAGTATATACAACTGTAAGAGCTTTGCCCCTCTATTCATGGCGACCAGATGAGCAACTTCTTTTTCATTGAAAATAAAGACTGCTAAAAACTTTCAATCAAAACTGCTACTCTTTTAAGACTTTCAGACTGCCTGTTATAGCAAATGAGTGCTTGGAGGGTATTGCCCAATTTATAGAAAGACAATGTATAAACGTGTGGGTTGAGTGTGGGGGTAAAGCAGAGAGCATGCAGTGTGCACATGGTGGCATACACATTACAAACCGTAGCACGGACGTAGCACAAGGGGCCACACAAGATACACATGGAGACTTGTGAATTTTTAATATAAAATCATGTAAGACATGACAGCAGCTTCATTGAAAGCTATTGAGAAATCCCAATCACTACTAATGCACAATGGTCACACCTACACGTTTGCAAGAGACGACTTGATGTGAGTTAATATTATTATTAATATGGGGTGTTTTTTGAGTTGGATCATTGCTTTTTTAACTTGCACATAAGAGAGCATGATAGCATATACACAATTGTTGTTTTAGTATTTAGGTTGATAGCATATACACAATTGTTGTTTTAGTATTTAGGTTGAACAAACATAGATAGTCAATTGTAATTTCATCAAGAGGAGGGTAAGGTGAATCATTATGTTGAGGAAACATTTAAGGAGAAGGTTTATTAAAGGAAGGATTGGGCATGGGGCTTCACTGGCTAGGCAATATTATATCCTGTGCATTCATATTGGGGGGTTTAACATCTCAAAAAATGACAACAATATATTGTCTATCTGGTGAAAATGGGGGATTTTTAATTCGGGCTATGTAATGGGAGGGGGTGATAAAAAAGGAGTTTAGGGCAATATTTTTTGAAAATAGGGGGATTCTTTCGTATGCCATTAACGCATGTGATATAACCCAGGTTCATTAAGTGAAGCCCCTATGGAATTGGGTGACTCCTAAACAATTTGAGAATCTTGGATAATGAATAGAATTAGCATAAATGTTCAAATAAATTAATTAGGAATATTGTGGTTTCATATGATTTTCATGATCTAGTTTACATGAGATATATTTTTTCTAAACACATATTCTATCTATGACAAATGAAACTATAATTGACAAGTTAAACTCTATCTAACATCCTTATTGAATTCCACGTGTTTTCAATCCACTTGTTGGATTAAAAGCAAATTAAACTCTAACTAACAACCTTATTCTCTATCCATTTATTAGATTGGAAGCAAATTAAATTCTCACTAACAACCTTATTGAATTCCACAAAGAGTTTATGTCTGCCAATGATAAAAGTCCCCGCCCAACGAGGGTGCATCCCACACATTTGGATGCTTTCAAAACAATTGCTTCAAAAAAAAACTATGTTGATGAAGGTTTGATGATTTTCGTTGACTCCTAAAAACCTTCAATTTTATAGCACTTTATAAATTCATAACATTTTTCTCCATATATAATGATCACAATTTATTTCTCTCTACAAATTAAAACAAAATGGTAGTTATATATTTATTATTCTCAAATGAAAGTTTATATTCTTAAGAGTCTAGTTATTATAAATATAAGAGGGTTAATTTAAAGGATTAATTTTTAAAGATTAATGTTTATTATATGAAAGAAGAAATTATTTATTCTATATTGTTGAATAATTCAAGGTGTCATGATGATTGGTTTGTTCAACAACTTAGACATCTTTGTTTTTTAGCTATACTCAATTGGGTGATTTTGGTTGAGCTGGAGTTTTCTTCGCTAAAGATGGCTATAATTAAAAATGAAGTTTGTCTATTTAATTGTGCCTATTTTTTTAAAATGTAATATATGAGGAAAGAGGTGAGAAAGTGATTCAAAGGCTTCATAATCTAGTGGAAAGCATAAAAATGAACAAATTGTATAATGATAATGATCCACTATTTAATTTTGTTGAGTTGTATGTAGTAGAGAAAATGCCCAAACCCAATTTAATGCGAATTTGAGCTTTTAGCCTGAGGAAGGAAAGAAAACAATCATTAACTCATACAAGTTTCCAATGAATCATTTAAGGCTAGATAGTTTTCTAAATAATATAATCACTAACTTGTGTAGATGTTTAAGGAAATTTAAGGTATGTCTAACAATTTTCATGACTTGGGGAAGTATATCCATCACATAAAGGTTCAAACAAATTTGTACATTCATTGACATTGTAAAATAAGTATACTTATATATTTATATGATACATTTTATATATAATATAGTACAAAGTGGTGGAACTGGATTCACTTGTCTAAACATACAAACTAGGAATCAAACTCATTCACATCAACAATACATTAAAGAATAATCAATTGGCCCAAGTACAAACCCTTAGGAGAATTGGGCAGATGGATTTATAATTATGTCTTTCAATTTTGATATGATTGGATAAGATAAAATGATGAAATGTAAGAGGTAGGTTTAAAGATGTAAATTTGGCAATAATCAACACAGACAATAAGCTATATAGAATAGATATGCAAACTCTAAAAACATACAAATTAGGAATAGGAATCAAAAAGGAACCATGTCTGCAATTTAAGATTCAAAGTGTTAGTCTATGTCAAGAGGCGCCAATGACCTGAAGATGTCGGATATAAATATTGTGAACGAATTTCGGATCAAGATGTCGCACATATTATTTCTCTAAAATTTTGTCGAAAAAGTGTTAGAAACTGTCAACAGTTGCCTTTGTCTAGGGTTTTCTACTTCTTTAAAGTCTGGATCTCCCTTTGTCTTATTCTGCACTTCCTAAATATGCAATCCTTCTCTATCAAAATTGAATCCTACACACAGAAGAGGGAGAAAATGGTCTTGGTTTGTATAGGGGTTTTCCTAATTCAAACCTCGGGTTGGAGTTAACCCTATAACAATGATGATTACAAAACAAAAAAGAGAGCTTACCCTTGCAGGAAAGAGACTAAATCTAAAGTAAAATGTTGAATTGACAAGATTATACCTCAAGCTTAATAATTTTGATGATGCAATGCTCTTTGGATAGGACCCTCGAGTGTTGATGAAATAACCTAACATGAAAAGACAAGATCAATCATGAAAAACCACTTCCATGAATATTGGCAAGTAACTTTTTGCTCCATAATGCTCAGATATGAAGGAATTATCTATAATACTTGCTCTAGGAGTTTATTAGAATGTGGATGGATAGATAGATGAAAATGAATTTGGAAAGATGCTCTTATATAAAGTTCCCAAGGTATTTCATAGATTAGGTAGACCTCCAATAGTCATATTCAAATATTAGGATCATAAATCAACTGGAATGAACCAACACATCAACAAGTTCAAATTTGGGCCCAATTTGGGGGAACTATGGCGTCTAGTTCCCTAGTCCACCAAGTTATGGTGCCTAGTGCCATAGTCCACCTAAAAAGGGGTGGAACAAAGGAATATTTGGTATGCATAGGCTCAAAACACAAAATTTGATCAACATATCAGCATATGATGATAGTTTTGTAGTAGCGCGACCAAAAACATGCTTGTAAAGAGCTATGAGGAAGCAGACTAAGGTAAGGGCCCAAAAAGGAGTGTGAAATTGTAAGGGGTTACAATTTATGACACTATATTTAGCCCCCACTTTAGTAGGAGTATGAACTTACGCTCATTTATCATGGCAAGGTAGGAGAGACAGAGAGAGAGTAGTCGAGAGCAAGATTATCAAATGGTAAGATGTCACTAAGCTTCAAAGAACAAGCGCCTAAGCTTAGGATCTTAATTTACAAACACATACAATGAAGGACACAAAACACAAGGCAAGAAAAATCAAATCCAAACATAAGGACAAAAGAAGGCAAACAAAAAGAAACACAAAATGCGTTGGTACTAAAAACAAAGGCTCCAAGTCAACTAGTTGAAGAGACCTCAATTATCAAAATGTCTCAACCACTAATATCATTCTCAGAATGTTATTGCAAGAGCACAAGTGGTCCTATAGAAAAAGAAAGAGCATACACCAATTGATGATAAAAGAAGCCATGATCCAACAACTACCAAGGTGTGTTATGCTATGGGTTCATCAGAAACCATAAATGCTACTAGCCAACAAGTTGTGTTATGTTGGGTGGTTCATGTTAGAGGCATGGATTATACTAGCTAGAAAGTTGTGTTATGCTAGGTAATCCATGAAAAAGAGGGGAAGGCATGGATTCCACTAGACAAAAAAGTGTGTTATGTTGTGTGATTCATGTGAAATCAAGGAGAGTCAAACAAGGCTAGCAAGGTGTATTATGATAGTTGACTCGCTCTAAAGAAGATTAGAAAGAAAAACCTCTTGTTTGCTAAATAATTTGGAAACTTGATTGAAAAATACTTATTGTATCATGCACCAAACACAAATATTATCAAACAAAACCCTCTATTTTCAAGGCAATCCAAATACTTGATTGCAAAATGGGTGCGACAATGTGCACCAACACAAATATTACCAAAAAAATCCTCTATTTGCAAGGCAATCCAAAAACTCAACTACAAAATGGGTGTTACAGTATGCACCAACACAAACAACAAGAAGGCCTCATATTTCCCCACTCTTTAAGAAGTCAACATACCTCCATGTTGAAATCTTAAGGAAGACAGAGATCCACATCAACGATAAACACCTTCAACACTAAGGGGGTATCCTTTAAGAGAAAATGCATGCATTCCCAAGATAAAAAGAGGATACAACTCTTTGAGAAAGGAAGATATAATTGTAAAAGAGATATCTTGCAAAAAGTGTAAAGGGATCCTTTTCAACAATACATGAAAATCAAAGGGGGAAGAAGAGATCTTTTCCTAAAGATGTCTACCATCAAGAGGAGATCTTTAATAAAGATAAAATCTTCAACTCAAGGGGGGAAGGAGACCAAGGATGCACACCTTCCCTATTGATAGGATAAGGGATTCTTGATGAAGTATTGCACCCTTTCCACACCAATGAGATTCATTTACAAATCACCCTTTCAAGAAAGGAAGAGGTCTTAATCAAGGATACACACCTCCAAGTAAGGCTAAAATCCTCATGAAGGAAAAAAAAATGCAAGAAAGAATATGCTTATAAAATATGTAGCTCCACAAAGGAAAAGTGGATCCTTAGGAAAAAGGAAATGATTGAAAACTATTATTTCCCCCAGCATGGAGACAAGAATAACTAGGCTATTATGTAGCTATCCAAGTATGGTTGCACATGAAATTATGCCACCATGAATGACAAAGACGCTCCAAAAATGGTAAGCTACTAATGTCACATAATGAGGATCAGCATGATAGGGTTAAGGAGTGTTAAGGTACTACTCTATTAGAAAGAAACATTCCAATATCATTTGATATAGGAATGGAAGCATTAGCAAGAAGTTTCCAACACAATGCTTAAATGCTCTACAATCATCAATAATGTGACCATACCCACGATGATAAAGACAATATTTTGTGTAATCTCTTGGTTAAGCTAAATGCTTATTTATTTTGGGAGGAAAGGTGATTTGACCATCATTTAGAATTTTTCAAAAAGACTTTTTCTACTATAGAAAGATCCAAATCGGCACAGTGAATCAATGCCTTTTTTTAGACCAAGTAAAAGTCGAACCATGAAGATCTAAATCCGCCAAAGTAATATGTTCATAAATAAAGTCCACTGAGTCAAATATGTTGTCCATGCAAACGTGTGAACCACCATGTTTCTCTTCATCCTTAAGAGGGGTGTTAAAATCTCCCATGACCAACCATGTATCATTTTGAAAGTGAGCTTTAAAAGTAATTAGGTTCTTCCAGCTCTCTATTTCTTTCCACCTTGTTGTTAGGAGCATAGATATTAGAAACAATCCAAGATGAGTCATCTCTAAGGTGAATAACTTTAGTAGCAATATGATTAGAATCTTCAAGCAAATCCACACCCTTAACAATCCTCAAATTCCAAAATGTAGCAATGCCTCCTGAAGCACCATCCACACTAATACAATGGAGACCACAATCTTTGAAAAAATAATTATTAATCTTATCCAACTTATCACTATGCATCTTAGTTTCTTCAATAAGTAAAAGATCAGGTTTATGATCCCTTATCAAGTTTGATAAATGATCATGCTTATGAGGGCTTTTTAACCCTCGAATCTTTTAGGATATGATCTTCATAATATTTATCTAAGTGTTATCTTAGAGAACATAACAAACAAAGTCTTACGAGTCCCTCCAACAATATCCAACTTACTCTCTTTCCCCTTGCTCTATTAGGAAGAGAGCTTGCCATTTCCTCTAAATTCTAAGCCACAATTTATCTTCTATCTATTTCTCATAGTTACTCCCTAAGAAGCAATAGGAGAAATAGGTTTTCTTCTATTTCTATTTTTCATCATTACAAAAGGTGCTTCCTCGAGATCAACATTGGAAGAAACCTTAGAGAAATCATACTTCTTTGAAATCTACAGAAAAAATATCTCTAGAGAAGTATTCCCCTAAGCATCAACCTCTTGCTAAGCTATCAACCTATTATGCACTTCCTTAACTGTTGACTAAATTCTTGTCAGCCTTAGCCAAATTTATTACCCATCTAAGATCAATATTCATTGGCTAAAACATTGTTATAAACCTCCTAAATGAGCCCTAAAACCCTAAACCTTAAGGCATTTTTTCCTTCTATCCTTTTTGGGCTCTAAAATTCTATTTTTTATGTTGACTGGCTCGAGCGATCAAAATCACTTAAGGAGCATTGGTTGAAGGGTCCTCAAAACATCCCAAGGTCGATTCCCCTTTTACTTCACTCGTCAGGGCGGGTTCAAATGTCTTTCGCCATTTCACGGAGCGAGGGACTTATTATTTTGTTACTCTCGTGAAATGGTGAAAGGGCTAAGTGTTTCGATATTTCACAAGAGTTTCTAGGAATATTCCCCCCTTCCTCGCAAAATAGAAAAAAGGGGATTCTTAAGGGCTCCCCACTACCCTGCATGGTTTTCAGCAATATGGTTTTATCTTGCAGGCTAGTGGGGACATAACTTAAAGGCTTCTCTATTTCCCCAAGAGGAAAGCCCATAGCGGGGGCCCTTCAGCGAAATAGCAATAAAGGAGCTCAAGAAGAGCCCAGTCACGAGAGGTTTTTGTTGTTTCGCAATGATGAAATACAAGGGGATTCTCAGGCCTGCGAAATGGCGAAAGGTTTTTTTTTTTTCGCAGGGTCAAAATGTGAAGACTTTTCACCCCCCCCCCCCCCCCCACCCCCTGAAGCAAAGATAAGGAAAGTGAACCCCATCTGATACATGGCACTTTTTGCACCGTCAGATCTTCATAAAAGCCCGTTCAGACGATGATGTTTTAAAACTCAATTGAGCCCTTTAGAGGTCTATGTGGCACCATCTTGCGCGAACTCTAGGATCCAAAGGCCAAAATTCAAATTTGTAGGGCGGGTGAGAATTTAAATCTTCTACTCAAGGTAGTTGTCAACCAAGTGGTCGAATCCATTTTTTGGCTCAGTCGGTGCCCCCAATCCAATTGGATTTCAATTCAACTGTTGTGATTATTTGCCTTAATTCTAGAAGTGACCCTGAGGACAATTTTGGATGCCACCTATGGCTCTTTAATGCAGAATGAGAACTTTTTGGCTCTATAAGTTGTACTCAAAAACATCCATGTGTAGAGATTTCTCCTTTCTACAAGGATTTTACTTCTTCCCAGATGAAGAAGATATTTTTCAGAGATATTGTATACACGCCATCATATCAGTCAGCCTGATCTAATCCTTTCTCAAATTTTATAACCTAACCCTAGCTAGTTAGGGTTTCTAACCATGATTCGATTAGATTTATGCCTGAAACATAAAGGCAATTTTGTAGCCCTGTTACAAGGATCTTCTTTTCTTTTCTATCTCATAGTACATGTTTTCTATGATCTGTAAAAAAATTATTTGCCTTGCTTTAATAAAATTAGCCTATCTTGCCTTCCTTCAGTTTGAACAAATTGTGTAATGTGTTTACCTTCTTGTTTGAATGCATTCATATTTATTTTCCTTATCATAGGTGATTGTGTTGATCCCTTTGTAGATGTCATTTGTGAACTGAATCAGTTCCTCTTGTCATTTTGCAAGAATTCCAACCTTCAATCTTTCTTACGGAACTAATTTTGATAGATTTTTGTGCATACCTAAGGTAATTTTATTGATGTTATGTGAAGTTATAGGCAAGAAAGATCAAAGTTCAATCTACGTGCAAACCTTTTCCCTTTCAAGCATTCCTTCTTCCCCTTTTCCTCCTCAAATCAATAGATTAGAATTTATATGTGTTGGGTTAGTCCAACACTTGCATCAGATTGATAAGGAAATTGACCTTCTCCCGAGACTCAGCCTCAACAATGCAAGGTCCCACACTTGGAGGTTATTTCAATGTGTCACAAGGTTGATGAGCTTGACAGTTCATCAAGGGTGCACACTTTTGGGTCAGCATTAACCTCTAATAACTAACAATAAAATGCTCCTAGACTATCTAAAAAGAACAAATATTGTGTTGAGGAAGATTAATATGTCCAAGTTTAGGAATATCAAGATGGGCCACAATTTTAGGATTCTCAACATCTAGAGAACCCCCCTTATTAGCAAATCACTTCTTAAGCTTCAGGTTGGACTCCTTCAAATTAGTGTTCTTTGCACAATTCTCAACAAGAACTTCAGGAGAAGGTATCTTGTTAATCTCATCCTAATTGGACACAATAGAAAATTTGTTGTGCTTATCCTCATGAGAGATATTTTTGTTTCATACCATATGGATCGATTCTTGGTTCTTACTAGGGAACATGTTAGCCCTATAGTAAAAAAAAGAAAGAAAAATTAATGGACTTGAACTAAACAACCTGATTCCAAACCCCAAGCTTAGAATTGATCTTAATGGAAAAAGTAAGGATCATAGAATGCTCCACACTAACATAGATATCAACTATGTAATCTTGTAGGTATCATGAGGGTGTATATAGACATAATTAAAATATTACTACTTCACATGGACCCCTTATCCTAGGTGGTGTGGTTGGACTTATGGATAGTCTAACGAGCTATGTTTAATATTATAGGTACCTTAAGGGTGTCTACATAGATGAAATTAGAGTATTATTTGGAGTATTATTAGTGCTTCATGCAACCTTATCATAATTAATGATACATTTGTTGCAAGTATATGGCATTGGCATGGGCTTAATGAATTGAAAGATCAATGTGTAAATTTTTAGTATGAGTTGATTTCTTATTTGAATAAGGAAGACCCTTCCCTGATTATGCATTATTATTCTCTAGCATGCAAGGATAGTCTATTGGTGCTAGTGATATATAGGACCAAAGTTTAAATGCACCAGAATGTCCATATTACTATAGACTTGCATAGTAATATTGGTGGCTTTCATAGGAATTTAAAGTTCCTATCCTCTACTAATTTGTATCTTAAGGTTGATACAAGGTTGATTAAATCTCTCATGCATGTACATTTTTCATGCCTACAAAAAAATGTTGTCTATGACAAGGCTTGAATACTAATGTTGTTTGTAATGCCCCACCAGAAACCCTAAAGGAAAATAGCACAACTAGGCAACTAAAGGGTGCAATATTTTTTTTTTAAAGATTAAGTACATTAATTATAACAGCTGTAGGTTTAATAACACAGCGGAAGTCTAACACGTGATTTTCTAAGGGTTACCAACGAAGATTAATTCGCAGATTATATTAACACCATGGTTAATCCAATTGTTCATCTAATTAGGAAAATTAAATGCTTAAATAAAAACATCCTCATACATCTAATTTCCATAATGATAGAATCCAGTATTCCAATGCATTTATTTTTCCTTAGATCATTTATACAAAAGATTAAAGCAACTGAATTAACCTACATTCCATTGATATAATATTACAATATCCATAAATACATGGCTTTCAAAAATACCACGGAATACAAAAGTTACAATGCCAAGGTTAAAAAAATGTTTGATACAATGACCACAAGGTCTTAACTGAACAATGATCATGAACATGAGCTGGTACATGAACCACGAACCAAGAACACCAGTGAAGCCTTTCCTTGCATTAAGGTATGAACACAGATATCTGATGGGAAGTGGCACTACCACCCGACCATGTGATCCCAAAGTGGAACCACCCCACCATGTTGGGAGATAGCAGAAGACCCTCAAGCAAGCAAAACAAGACAAGTACAATAGTATAACATGACTCCACAAAACCCATGTGACTCAACTCACAAACACTAGTGACCCTAAGGAGAGAGTGTCATCGCATGGCTTAAGGTGGTTACCCTAGGTAGGCCTCCAGAGGTCCCGGCCCCCATCCTGGGTTATCCTGGTAACCTCTCCCGAACCCCTGGCTCCATCTAAGCATCATGCAGACCCTTCCAATCCCTTCATGAGGACAAGGTGGTTGGTTTGCCATTCCAGGCCTTCTCACCATATCTTGAGCCTATACAAGCACTCAACCATGTGCGAGGCACATTATCTTAATTTAATATTTTAGCTACCCACCCCCTAATTAATTATTTGGTTATCACTTCTTAACTGACTTTCGAGGGGTTATCCTGCCATCCTCTTTGGGTGTGACCCCCGCATCAAAAGCCACTCTCTCTCATAGGACACTAACAGGAAGGGTTTCTCTCTATGAGAACACTATGGCGAAACTGACAGCCATAACTAATCCTGACCAAAAGCAGGTGAAAGGTACACTATCAATAAACCAGGATTGACCATATGGAATAAAATACACATTGGCTCACATCGCCAGGTTTGCTCAACAACCTCTAACCAAGGGGTATAACCATTTACGACAAGATGACAATACAACTAAAATTGCAACGAAATAAAGCTTTGACTACAATTATTATTTACACTGAAATTCTAAAACAAACAATCTTTTCTTTAAACAATCAAGGCATAAATAACTTGCAATTAAAGTTACTTCAGAGAATATGAAAATACAACTACATAATAAAGGAAATTCCATATTGTCATTTGTTCAAACAGCTAAATTTATCACATTAAAATATTTCCCCCTAGTCATATGTTTAAGAATAGTTACCAAATATCCCAATTAAATGGTTTTCATAACATAGATCATATTCCAAATTAAAAATATATATAATAATATAATATAATTACATGAATATATATATTCTTCGAATATACACCATATAGTTATATCATATTTAAAATATACATACTGTAGACACCTAAAAATGGTCAACGCTTGCAGAGTCATACTTTAACATTTGCGCATTGCCTCATCTTAGGTTTTTGCATCGCATTAACATTTTCTCCTATGTCACACACTTGGTCTTTATCATTTGCGAGCATCGAGTCTTTCTTCTGCATTCCTCATTCTTCTCACTGTCCAATTTGGTCTTGTCGATACCAATTTTCAGTCATGATTTTGGTCGATCATTGTTCTCCTTGTCAATCTTGTCATATTGCGATCGATTTGTCATCGATCGTCGTCCTTTTCAATCATGTCAATTTGGTCAATTTGTCATTGATTTTTGTCAACCAATCTCAATCAAATCATTTATCAATCAAATCATTTATCAATTCAAAATCATGATCGAATCGATATCAATTATCTTTTGTCAAGACCTAATTATCGTCTTTGCATTTCTAATTCATCTTCCAAGGTTTTATGATTTATTCATTTAATCTTGTTTGGCATTTTCCCTCTAGGTTAAATAATTTATTTATTTATCCTAAGTCTTCTTGTCACAATTAAATGTTTATTTAATTGGCTAATTAATTCCTCCTATTTTTGTAAATTAATTAATGAATGAGAAATTATTAATTAATTTACCTAATTTGCATCAATTCCTAATTTCCAAGTCATCATTTCTAACCTAATTTTCTAATTTCTCCTAAATTCCTAAATGTCTATTTCTATTTCAAATTCATGTCATAAATCCTTACATAGCAATTTGTCATAAATTGTGATAAATTGTCATAAAATCCTTGCATAGCAATTTGTCATACACATGTCATAATTTTTCTATTCTTGATTTGATTTCCATTCGAATCATTATCATGCTAATTTGATCATTTCTCCAATTTATCTATAAATTGGATGAATTTCTTCACTCAAATCCCTTGATTCTTGACCCCTAATCAGATTATCGAATTTCTAATCACTTTGTCAAATCACGCTTCTAGTATTCTTGTGTCAATGTCAATCTTGCTTTCTCAATTAGGTTTATGCACTTGAAGGTGAGATCTACAACAAAACTATTTGGAGAAGAAAGAAGAACAATGGAGCCGCATGAGGGAGCATTCAAATCATACCTTTGGTTTGCTTAATTTTTAGTTTTGAATGCTTTACTTTTTCATGTCTTTATTGAGTGTGTTAGGATTGATCATTGCAATTTGCTTTTGTGATTGAGCTATTATTGATATTTGCTTTGATGATTTCTGATTTCCTAACATACATTAATTGGTGAACCCGACATGAACACTAACCTTCTAACCTTTTTATGGTGTTTTTGAGTGCTTTCAAGTTGATTTGCAGGCCAAAAAACCCAAAAACAGGGTCGTGCAGGGTTTTTTGGAGACTTCTGCGCCTGTGTCCTGCATCCTGCGCCTGTGTTGAGCATTCTGCGCCTATGTAGAAGACATTTTGCACTTGTGTCCTGCATTCTGCACCTGTGTCATGAGTTCTGTGCCTGTGTAAAGTCCAGAACAAGGGTAAAAATGCAGTGTTTTATTTGAAATTTGTTTAGTTTTTGCATTCTGTTTTCTGTGCTTTGGATTTTGGTACTAATTATCTGTGCAGAATCTTGGCATATGCATGGCAAAGACAATAAATCAAACTACTAACATGGGTTATGCAGAATCGATAGTCAAAGACAACAAATCAAACTCCTAACTTGGGTTTTGCAGGTTGCCTTGGAGAAACAACTAAACTTGGTGTTTGTCTTTAAATGTTTTAGGCACCTAGTGATTTCTAATAGGTTGGAATGAACATGTTTTTGCTTTGATTTTTGAGTGTGACATTGGAGTAGGAGAGTATGCTCTCATCCTTCTTAGGGTGATCAGAAATCCAGATCTTCGATACCATGCTTTTGTCTTTGATTGTGTGTCTCCTTTAGAGGGCCTGCCTTCCCGACCACTTTGCTTTAGCAAGCAAGTGATAATCATGAGAAGGGAATGACCCAAAGTGAGTACGGCTAGAATACCTTGGCATTCTAACTCACTATAAAAAAATACCCGATGAGCAAAAGCTTTGAAGGAAGTGTTACGTGGGAATTGCAGTTACTTGGGAAGTGATGACCCTTGAACTCTTTCTCATATCAACATCTAAGTAGGGCCTCTTGGTCTAAATCATGCTTGTGCGACTACATTTGTTTGGTATCTTGATGGGCTTAATGTCTCAATCACGCTTGCGTGACATCAAGGAGTAACGCTTAACAGAAATCCTTACTAAACACCTTGTTTTTAGAGGCCAAAAACCCTTCTAGTTGCTTGAGAAGGACAAATTCGGATACTTGGAAGAGATACTAAGTTCGCCATGGGGAGATTTCCATGGGGACTGATGCTTGGCTGCCCTGAGAAGTGAGTGTCGTGGAGGGGAGCCCGTGGGGTCAAGCATCTATGTATTCTCCTTGAATCTCATAATGAGTCTACCTCTCAAGTACCTAATGTCTTTGCCTACCATAAGAAATGTGGAAATGAGCATGATTGTCTTGAGTCTAAGTTGCAATATCTTGTATTCTTTGTTTGTCAAAAGTTGAATTGCATCTCATTTCAAAAAACAAGACAAATTGATTCAAAACAAGGTTAAACACAAGAGACATTCATCCAACAAAGGTTCAACAAGGTTTGAAACTCATCTTCAAACATGGTTGTCAAATATTGTTCAAAAATCTTGTCTCAAGAAGCATGTCACTTACATTTAGGTTCATCCTAGGTTACATTTTGCAAAGTTCATTGTCAAGTACCAAGGTTAAGTTTCACCTAGGTCATACTCCTTTGCATATCAATAAGAGTCATCCATTTGCATATGTCCTCTTGCATCAAAGTCATATCATTGTCATACATTTACATTGCTTACCCTAGGTCTCTTCATTAAGCTTGGGTCATTATCATATCATATTAGGGTCATTTGCATAGTAATTGTCCCTTTGCATATAGTGTCAAAACTAGGTTTTGTCATACTTGAGTAATCCAAATCTTTGATAAACCCTAAGTCATTGTTAGGAAGTCTAGACCTTGTCAAACTTTTGTCTTTTTGTCATCAATATCATTTGGTCAAACCTAGCTTAGTATCCAAGCATATAGGGGAGACTTTGTCATTTTGTCCTTTTGTCACTTGGTCCTTTTGTCCTTTGAGGTCTAGACATCGTTTCAGTTTCCTAAGGGTCTCTTTTTAGATTTGCATTTCAAAAAGTTTGTCAAAATCTTGAAAAACAACCAAAAACATAGGTTGCATTCTTGCCATAGATTGCATCCTCATTTATTTAGTTTGCATTTAGTTGCATATCATACATGATCCTTGAAAAAAATCCAAAAATATTGCGTTTGCATAGTGTCATGTCTATTGAAACAAGGTTCCAAGCACCAATGATGCAACAAAGTTTGACATATCAACCGACAATGCAATCACAATTCTATCCAACCCAACAACAAGGCAATATCGATCAAACTCTTTATGATGAAACAAATCTCCAAATACAAAAACTAGAGGAGAAACTAGCTCAAGAAGAGGAGATATTGGAACAAAGAGTGAAAAACATTGTGAAGAATAGATCATAAATGTCCAAAATGTTTTGAAAACTTCCAGGTCGAAATCCAAATATTGAGCCAATTGATGTAAGATCTCTTCTTGAACGATCAGACATACCAGCTCTCCTCTCCCAAATAGAGATGATGAAACAATTTCAAGAAAAGAGACAACATTAGTTTCAACATTATGTGCCTCCACAACAAGAACAAGAAGGTGTTTACTATCAATCAGATTTTCAACCAATACAACCAATGGCTCAACCAATTGTCCAACATATGCAACCAACACAACAAATGGTCCAATTTCAACAATATGTCCAACCAACTATACAATGTCAACAAATGGTTCAACCAATGGTGGAATATCAATGTCAACAACAACAACCAAACATTCAAAAACAAAGGTTGCAGCACACACGAACCCAAGTTTCAAACATGTCCGAACAATTGAACCAAGTCCAATATCAAAACATGACATCAAATCAAAAACAAGTTCAAATTCCAGATCCAATCATGTCAAAACCTCGAAAGAAAGGTGGCTTTATTGCAATGCTCTTAAGGAAACTACCAAGTGAGTTCTTTGAGGAAGATCAAGATAATACACTTATGTCTAGCAATGCCTCATCTCCCCACAAACAAATTGACTCTCCAGTGGCATCTATCCCTACACCTTTAGAAATTTCACAAGAACCTTCTATATTGTCCTCATCAAACAATACACCCAAGGATGCAATTACCCAAGAGCTATCCATAATTGATTGCCACGATAATCGAATTCATGATGCACATCCTTGTCATGTTTCAGAAATACAAGACCCAATGCCACCATGCACTTTATTGCCATTACCTATTTTAGAGGACCCCATTCAAAGTCCCTCTTCCTCATGTTCAAGCATTGATTCCTTGTCAGAACCCATCACAAATGTTCAAAGTGCATTTCCTTCATGCCAAAATATTGAGCCCTTGCCAGAATCCTCCATGCATATCCAAAATCCAACCTCATGTCAAGAGGATAATTTAAAGCATAAAGAAATGTGTGTTAAAATAGGTCAAGATCAAGATCCTGAAACCTTATCATCCCATCCAATTTTTGACCAGGACTCCATGTTCCCAGACACTCACGATGATTCCCCTATTCTTGTCCATCCTATCCAAAGTCCTATTGACACTCCATTCCCCGAGCAAGATCAAGATATCCCAGTCCATCCAATCCCAAATGATCCCCTTCCATTCCAAGAACACAATATCCTTTCAAATCCCATTGACATTCCACTTCCTAAGAAAGATCAAGATATCCCTTCCATCCTTTTCGATGATCCCATTGAAAGTCCAGAGCAAAGCACCTTTAAAGAGGATTCCAATGATCTTCCTCCTTGTCAAGATCAAATTATTCCTTCAGATCCTCCACAAGATCCTTTTGTTCCTCCATCTCCTTGTCCTAATGCTCCATATACACTCCAAGGTCTCATTTCTTTTGATGATCCCATTATTTCTCCCATTCCATCTCTTGAAGAGCCCGTCATTGAACCATGCCCACTACACAATCCTAGTCCCCAACATGATCCTGATAACCCTCATGATTCTAATGTGTCAGTGCAAGATGTTCATGAACCCTCGACATGCATACTGGGTTCTTCCACTTTGGTGCAATCTGATCCACTTCAAGATCTCATTATTTCTCTCATATCATATCCACCTCATAATGGACTCGCGTCTTCTTCTCAAAGCAAAGAGTATCTTACAAGTCAAGATATTCATAAAGGCAAAGGAGTAGACCTTCACAAGCAAGAACCCCTCCATATCAAAGAAGATCTTAAGGGTCATGTCTACACAACTCACTCTCAAGATGTTGGTATCCCTCCATCAAAATCAAAACATACACCTTCCCCATCATACCTTCCATCCATTCTAGGTCCCTATATCCCTCCATCTCCTATGCAACATCAGCAAAGGCACACATCTTGGAGAACCTTCCATCCATCCCACAGGCCTCCATATCATTCCCATCCACGCCGACATTCATTCCCTCTTCCAAGCAATTTGGATGCCAAGTATAAATGTCATAAGTCTAAAAATCCACATGTATTCAAGGATCAACATGTCCAATATAATCGACATATCAAAGCAAAGAACAATATGATCTATAAGGAAAAAGAAAAATCCAAAAGGTCACAAAGGCCCACTGAGCAAAATAAAGCAAAGTCAAAATGTATATGGGTTCCTAAATCCCTTGTGCAAGCAATGCACTCCAAGGAACCACAAAAGCATGAAAAATCAAAAACCATGTGGATCCCCAAGAGACTCCTTGAAGCACAAAAAGAACAACCCAGATTGGCATCTAAAATTGTTGTTCCTCCATCCAAATATTCCAAGTCTATTTCTCCACCACCTTCTTCATCCATTTTGGGCCCTTATGTCCCAAAATCCATAGCCTTTCCTTCCTCAAAATCTCATTATCCAAAATACATTTGTCCTCCATCAATCCATCACCCCTCAAGGTGTGTGCCAATGTCGATCTTGCCTTCATTTCCATCCGCTCAAGCCCAATTCTTCCAATACCCTACCCATTATCCAATGCATATTTTCCATCCTTCCATCCCTTGGATCCAATCCTTTGCATAAATCCTTGCCTTAGTTTCATCTCATTTTCCTTGTCCTTATCCTACCAATGTCTTTGAGCATACTTTTAAAGGTCATGGTCCATTTTTTTTTTTCAAGGCTACTATCCAAACAAAAAAGACACTTGAGTCCTTCTTCCATCCCCTATCATGTGTCCATCTTCTATTGAAAAAGTCAAAATACAAAAAAATCAAAAAAGTAAAAAAAAAAAAGTGAAAAAAAAAAAGACAAAAGAAAAAAATAAAGAAAAAATAATTCGTCCACTGGTGAAAACTTGGCAAACAGGTGCCTTGGGCAAGTACCGTGATGAAAACCTGGCAAATAGGCATCATGCGTAATCTATGAACTTCTTGCACACCACACTTGGGGGTAGGTTTCCTCCTTCATATCCTATTGCCCTTCCTTATCCTATCATACCATGTCATACTCCTTCATGTCCTATTACCCTTCCTTGTCCTATTGTCCCTCATGTCCAATTTCCCTTTCCACCTTTGATCTTGACAAGGCTGAGGATCATCATGAGCATCATGCATCTTGTTT